>NC_064834.1:43940000-45190000 GCF_024166365.1 Elephas maximus indicus | reverse complement strand
CACATGTATAGTTGCTATTTTTGCTGCTGAAAAATGGTATTTGCAATGAAGAAGTCATTGGTCTTGCAAAATTTTATCTTGTGATCTCTGGCTTCGTTTCTATTACCAAGGCCATATTTTACAACTACAGACCCTTCTTCATTGTTTCCAACTTTTGCATTCTAATCACCCCTAATTATCAGTGCATCCTGGTTGCATGTTCAATCAATTCTAGACTTCAGAAGTTGGTAAAAATCTGCAATGTCTTCATGTTTGCCATTAGCAGTTGGTGCACAAATTTGAACAATAGTCGTATTAACTGGTCTTCCTTATAGGCATATAGACATTATCCTATCACTGACAGCGTTGTACTTCAGGGCAGATCTTGAAACGGTCTCTTTGATGATGAACAAGACTCCATTCCTCTTCAATTTGTCATTCCCAGCATAGTAGACCATATGATTGAATGATTAAAAATGGCCAATACCAGTCCATTTCAGCTCACTAATGCCTAGGATATCAATGGTTATGCATTCTATTTCATTTTTGATGATTTCCAATTTTGCTAGATTCATACTTTGTACATTCCATGGTCCAGTTATTAATGGGTGTTTGCATTGTTTCTTCTCATTTTGAGTCGTGCCACATCAGCAAACGAAGGCTCCAAAAGCTTGAATCCATCCACGTCATTAAGGTTGACTCTACTTTGAGGAAGCAGCTTTTCCCCAGTGGTATTTTGAGTGCCTTCCAAACTGAGGGACTCATCTTCCAGCACTATATCATACAATGTTCTGCTGCTATGCATGAGGTTTTCACTGGCTAATTTTTTTCAAAAGTAGACTGCCAGATTCTCCTTCTTAGTCTGTCTTAGCCTGGAAGTTCAGCTGAAACCTGTTCACCATGGGTGACCCCTGCTGGTAATTGAGCACTTGGTGGCATAGCTTCCAGTGTGACAGCAACACACTATCCCCCACAGTACGACAAACTGACAACTCATTACTATCCTTTAAAGAACCCAAATCTTGCACTTGAGTCAATTCTGACTGATAGTGAACCTATAGAACAGAGTAGAACTGCCCCACAGGGTTTCCAAGTCTGTAATCTTTAAGGAAGCAGACAGCCCCATTTTTCTCCCGTGGATTGGCTGATGAGTTAGAACTGCTGACCTTGAAGTTAGCAGCAGAGGAATTAACCACTACTCCACCAGTGCTCCTTATCCTTTAAATAATGCCTTAAAATCTGTAGGAAAAATAGAAGAGCTAGTCTAGAGGAAAAATAAAATGGCAATCAACATATGAAAATACACTGAACCCCATTTGTATTGAAGGAATAAAGCAGTTAAATTTTTTAACGAGGTAGCTTTTTACACTCATCTACTTTGCAAAAATAATTTAAATCTGGTGAGAACAAATATTAGAATTAGAGGTGTGAGTATAAACTGGGACAACCACTTTGAAGAGCAGTTAGGCAATATCTAGTAATGTTGATGATATCCTTACACTACAAATTCCGGTCCCGCTTTCATATCTGCACTCTAGAGGAATATCTGCATACATACATAGAAAGACGTCTACAAGATATTCTTTGCAGCAAGTGGCCATCTAAGATGCAAAAATTGGTCTCAACCCACCTGGAGCAAAGGAGAATGAAGAACAACAAAGGAACAAGGTAAGTATGAGCCCAAGAGTCAGAATGGGCCACATACATCAAAGACTATATCAGCCTGAGACCAGAAAAACCAGTTGGTGCCCAGCTACAACCAATGACTGCCACGATGGGGAGCACAACAGAGAATCCCTGAAGGAGCAGGAGAGCAGTGGGATGCAGACCCCAAATTCTAGTAAAAAGACCAGGCTTAATGGTCTGACTGAGACCAGAGGGATCCCGGAGGTTATGGTCCCCAGACTCTCTGTTAGCCCAAGAAGGGAACCATTCTCTAAGCCAGCTCTTTAGACAGGGATTAGACTGGACTGCTGTTGTTGTTAGGTGCCGTTGAGTAGGTTCCAACCCATAGTGACCCTATGCACAACAGAACGGAACACTGCCTGGTCCTGAGCCGTCCTTAAAATCGTTGTTATGCTTGAGCTCCTTGTTGCAGCTACTGGGTCAATCCTCCTTGTTGAGGGTCTTCCTCTTTTCCGCTGACCCTGTACTCTGCCAGGCATGATGTCCTTCTCCAGGGACTGACACCTCCTGACAACACATCCAAGGCATGTAAGATGCAGCCTCACCAGCCTTGCTTCTAAAGAGCATTCTGGTTGTACTTCTTCTAAGACAAATTTGTTCGTTCTTTTGGCAGTCCACTCAATATTCTTCACCAACACCACGATTCAAAGGCATCAATTCTTCTTTGGTCTTCCTTATTCATTGTCCAGCTTTCACATGTATATGATGCGATTGAAAATACCATGGCTTGGGTCAGGCGCACCTTAATCCTCAAGGTGACATCTTTGCTCTTCAACACTTTAAAGAGCTCCTTTGTAGCAGATTTACACAAAGCAATGCATCTTTTGATTTCTTGACTACTGCTTCTATGGCTGTTGATTGTGGATCCAAGTACAATGAAATCCTTGATAGCTTCAATCTTTTCTGCATTTGCCATGATGTTGCTCATTGGTTCAGTTGTGAGGATTTTTGTTTTCTTTATATTGAGGTGTAATCCATACTGAAGGCTGTGGTCTTTGATCTTCGTTAGTAAGTGCTTCAAGTCCTCTTCACTTTCAGCAAGCAAGGCTGTGTCACCTGCATAACGCAGGTTGTTAATGAGTCTTCCTCCAATCCTGAAGCCCCATTCTTCTTCGTATAGTCCAGCTTCTGGCATTATTTGCTCAGCATACAGATTGAATAGGTATGGTGAAAGAATACAACCCTGACACACACATTTCCTGACTTTAAACCAATCAGTATCCCCTTGTTCTGTCCGAACAACTGTCTCTTGATCTATGTAAAGGTTCCTCATGAGCACAATTAAGTGTTTTGGAATTCCCTTTCTTTGCAATGTTATCCATAATTTGTTATGACCCACACAGTCGAATGCCTTTGCATAGTCAATAAAACACAGGTAAACATCCTTCTGGTATTCTCAGCTTTCAGCCAGGGTCCATCTGACATCAGCAATAATATCCCTGGTTCCACGTCCTCTTCTGAAACCAGCCTGAATTTTAGCAGTTCCCTGTCAATATACTGCTGCAGCCGTTTTTAAATGATCTTCAGCAAAATTTTGCTTGTGTGTGATATTAATAGTATTGTTCTGTAATTTCCATATTCATTCACTGATGCGGCATGACTCAAAATGAGAAGAAACAATGCAAACATCCAGTAATAATTGGAACCTGGAAGGTACGAAGTATGAATCTAGGAAAATCAGAAATCTTCAAAAACAAAATGGAACACATAAACATCGATATCCTAGGCATCAGTGAGCTGAAATGGACGGGTATTGGCAATTTTGAATCAGACGATCATATAGTCTACTATGCTGGGAGTGACAACATGAAGAGGAATGGTGTTGCATTCATCGTCAAAAAGAACATTTCAAGATCTATCCTGAAGTGCAATGCTGTCAGTGACAGGATAATATCCGTACACCTACAAGGAAGACCAGTTAATACAACTATTGGTCAAATTTACACACCAATCAGTAGGGCCAGAGATGAAGAAATAGAAGATTTTTATCAGCTGCTGCAGTCTGAAATTGATTGAACATGCAATCAAGATGCATTGAAAATCACTGGCAATTGGAATGCAAAAGGTGGAAACAAAGAAGAAGGATCAGTAGTTGGAAAATATGGCCTTGGTGATAGAAACAATGCTGGAGATTGGATGATAGAATTTTGCAAGACCAACGACTTCTTCATTGCAAATACCTTCTTTCACCAACATAAATGGCGACTATACACATGAACCTCGCCAGATGGAACACACAGAAATCAAATTGACTACATCTGTGGAAAGAGACGATGGAAAACTCAATATCATCAATCAGAACAAGGCCAAGAGCTGACTGTGGAACAGACCATCAGTTGCTCATGTGCAAGTTCAAGCTGAAACTGAAGAAAATCACAGCAAGTCCACGAGAGCCAAAATATGACCTTGAGTACATCCCACCTGAATTTAGAGACCATCTGAAGAATAGATTTGATGCACTGAACACTAGTGACCGAAGACCAGATGAGTTGTGGAATGATACCAAAGACATCATCCATGAAGAAAGCAAGAGGTCGTTGAAAAGACAGAAAAGAAAGAAAAGACCAAGATGGATGTCAGAGGAGACTCTGAAACTTGCTCTTGAACCTAGAGCAACTAAAGCAAAAGGAAGAATTGGTGAAGTAAAAGAACTGAAAAGATTTCAAAGGGCAGCTCAAGAAGGCAAAGTAAAGTATTATAATGACATGTGCAAAGAGCTGGCGATGGAAAACCAAAAGGGAAGAATACACTTGGTGTTTCTCAAGCTGAAAGAATTGAAGAAAAAATTCAAGTCTCGAGTTGCAATAGTGAAGGATTCTATGGGGAAAATATTAAACAACAAGGAAGCATCAAAAGAAGATGGAAGGAATACACAGAGTCATTATACCAAAAAGAATTAGTTCAACCATTTCAAGAGGTGGTATATGATCAGGAACTGATGGTACTGAAGGAAGAATTCCAAGCTGCTCTGAAGGCATTGGCAAAAAACAAGTCTCCAGGAATCGATGGACTATCAATTGAGATGTTTCAACAAACAGACGCAGCACTGGAGGTGCTCACTTGTCTATGCCAAGAAATATGGAAGACAGCTTCCTGCCCGACTGACTGGAACAGACCCATATTTATGCCTATTCCCAAGAAAGGTGATCCAACCGAATGTGGACTGGACTACAACATGGAAAATGATACTGGTGAAGAGTGGGTTTCTTGGATCAAGTGGACACATGAGACTATCTGGGCAGCTCCTGTCTGGAGGGGAGATGTGGGGGCCGAGAGGGACAGAAGCTGACTGAACGGACATGAAGATGCAGGGTGGAGAGGAGTGTGCTGTCTCATTGGGCAGGGGGCAGCTGGGAGTATACAGCAAGGTGTGTATGGGGTTTTGTATGAGACACTGACTGGATTTGTAAACTTTCACTTAAAGCACAGTAAAAATTAAAAAAATAAAAAGTTCTTTGCAGCTTTGTTGGTAGTTGCCAAAATGAAAAAAAAAAAAAGGATTGAAAGAAGCCTAAATGTCCATCAATACCAAACCAGTTACCACTGAGCAAATTCTGACTCATGGCGACCCCTTACGTGTCACAGTAGAACTGTACTCCATAGGGTTGTCAATGGTTGATTTTACTTTTTTTTAGTATGCAGAGTATTTATTTTTTTTTTACTAAGATTTGTGCTTGCTGAAAATATACATAACAAAACATACCCCATCAAAATAATGGCTTTTTTTTTCCTGAAGAAAATCACCAGACCCTTCTGAAGCACCTCTGGGTGGACTTGAACCTGGAACTTTTGGTTAGCCTCTGAGTACATTAACCATTGGCACTACCCAGAGACTCCAAGCATCAATAGGAAAATGTATAAATATATTTTTTAATGTAGTAAAATATATATAACAAAAAGTTTGCCATTTTAACCATTTTTAAGTATACAATTCAGTGACATTACATCCACCATCTTGTACAACCATCACCGCTATTCATTTCCAAAAGTTTTTTTTATCACCCCAAACAGAAACTCAGTACCCCTTAAGCAATAACTCCTCGTTCCCACTTCCCATTAGCCCTCAGTAACTAACCACTAATAAATTTTTGGACTTGAAACACTTACTGATAAAGATCGAAGACTATGCATCTGCCTATTCTAGACATTTCATATAAGTGGGATCTTACAATATTTGTCCTTTTGTGTCTGGCTTATTTTACTCAGGATAATGTTTAATATTTTAATGTTTCATTCATGTCATAACATATATCAGAACTTTATTTCTCATTATGACTGAATAGTACTCCATGTATATATTACCACATTTTGTTTGCCTATTTATCTGCTGATGGATACTTGGAGATAAGTTAGTTTTTGTTTATTCATATGATAGAATGCTATTGTCGTTGTTAGGTGCCATCCATTCAGTTCTGACTCATAGAGACCCTATGTACAACAGAACAAAACACTGCCCAGTCCTGTGTTACCTCACACTAGTAGGTATGTTTGAGCCCATTATTGCAGTCACTATGTCAAACTATCTCCTTAAGGGTCTTCCTCTTTTTCATTGACCTTCTACTTTACTAAGCATGATGTCCTTCTCCAGGGACTGGTCCCTCCTGATAACATGTCCAAAGCACATAAGACAAAGTTTCGCCATCCTTGTTTCTAATGAGCATTCTGGCTGTACTTCTTTTGGGACAGATTTGTTTTGTTCTTCTGGCAGTCCGTAGTATGCATATTCAATATTCTTTGCCAACACCATAATTCTGAGGCATCAATTCTTCTTTGATCTTCTTTATCCATTGTCCAGTTTTTGCATGAATATGAGGCAACTGAAAATATCATGGCTTGAGTCAGGCTTCTTAACACTTCAAAGAGGTCTTTTGCAGCAGATTTGCCCAATGCAATATATCATTTGATTTCTTGACTGCTGCTTCTATGGGCATTGGTCATGGATCCAAGTAAAATGGAATGCTTGACAATGTCAATATTTTTCTCCATTTATCATGATGTTGCTTATTGGTCGAGTTTGAGGATTTTCGTTTTCTTTATGTTGAGGTGCAAGCCATACTGAAGGTTGTGGTCTTTGATCTTCATCAGTAAGTGCCTCAAGTCCTCTTGGTTTTCAGCAAGAAAAGTTGTGTCAGCTGCATGTCGCAGGTTGTTAATGAGTCTTCCTCCAATTCTGATGTCCTGTTTTTCTTCATATAGTCCAGATTCTCTTTATTTGCTCAGCATACTGATTGAATATGTATGATGAAAGGATACAGCCCTGACACACACCTTTCCTGATTTTAAACCATGCAGTATCCTCTTGTTCCGTTCAAGTGCCTGCCTCTTGGTGTATGTACGGGCTCCTCATGAGCATAATTAAGTGTTCTGGAATTCCCATTCTTTGCAGTATTATCCATAATTTGTTATGATCCATACAGTTGAATGCCTTTGTATAGTCAATAAGACACTGGTAGACATCTGATATTCTCTCCTTTCAGCCAAGATCCATCTTACATCAGCAATGATACCCGCATTCCGAGTCCTCTTCTGAATCTGACTTGAATTTCTGGCTGTACTACTGCAACCATTTTTGAATGATCTTCAGCAAAATTTTACTTACATGGGACATTAATGATACCGTTTGATAATTTCTGCATTTGGTTGGATTACCTTTCTTTGGAATGGGCACAAATATGGATCTCTTCCAGTTGGTTGGCCAGGCAGCTGTCCTCCAAATTTCTTGGCATAGACAAGTGAGTACTTCCAATGCTGCATCCATCTGTTGAAACAATTTGTATTCTGTCAATTCCTAGGACCTTATTTTTTGCCAATGCTTTCAATGCAGTGTAGACTTCTTCCTTCAATACCATTGGTTGTTGATCATTCACTACCTCCTGAACGGTTGAACATGGACCAAGTCTTTTTGGTTCAGGGTCTCTGTGTATTCCTTCTATCTTCTTTTGATGCTTCCAGTGTCGTTCATTTTTTGGCCCATAGAATCCTTCAATGTTGCAACTGAAGGCCTGAATTTTTTCTTCAGTTCTTTCAGCTTGAGAAATGCCGAGCATGTTCTTCCCTTCTGGTTTTCTAACTCCAGGTGTTTGCACATTTTATTATAATACTTTACTTTGTCTTTTGGAGCTGACCTTTGAAATCTTCTGTCCAGCTGTTTTACTTCACCATTTCCTCCATTCACTTTAAGCACTCTATGTTCAAGACAAAGTTTCAGAGTCTCTTCTGACATCCATTTTGGTCTTTTGTTCCTTTTCTGACTTTTTAAATGAACTTTTGCCATCTTCACATATGATATCCTTGATGTCATCCCACAACTTGTCTGGTCTTTGGTCATTAGTGTTCAGTGTGTCAAATCTATTCTTGAGATGGTCTCTAAATTCAGATGGGATATACTCAAGCTTGTAATTTAGCTCTCGTGAACTTGTTGTAATTTTCTTCAGCTTCAACTTGAACTTGCACATGGGCAGTTGATGGTCCCTTCCAGAGTCTGCCCTGGCTTTGTCCTGACTGATGATATTGCTAAACAATAGTTAAAATAGATAAGTTAGATTAATAAGTATCTAAATAGATATATCTCAAAATATAATTTTTCATAAAAAAGACAAGTTGTAGAATCATATGTACAGTATGATACCATTGCTGAACATTTAAAAATAAATTTTAAAAAATAAACAATTTAAAGATAAGGCTCAATGCAGATATGCTGTCACTAAAGAAAATTAAATTCTTGATTTAGAACATTGACTAAGTAGAATGTTATTACAACATTTCAAATGGATTCCTTGTAGGGTGCTTTTAAAGAGTGCCATTAATACTTTAACATAAATGATTTATTTATAAAGCATTGATGTATACTCCCCCTGCTCCCAGGAAGCAGCTACCACATAAACTATAACACCCTAGGATATATTATAAATATGTAGTTTCACTTGTCTAACAGTCAAATTTTTTGACCATTGCTCCAGAATACAGATCCTCACTCCATCTTACCCAAAATTAATAGATAAATAAAACAAGTACCACCCTCTCTGACTGAAGTAGCCAGAAATGTACAGTAGGTATGACAATAACTGCTTGCAGAAAACTCCAGTGAATAACCATCTGACAGTGTTCTTTGGTCAAAAGCTTACCAGACAGCTTTATGTGTCTTATTCCGTGTTATCAGGAAGTATCATCCCCAGGGGTAAAATGGAAATACTGATACCTCCTTGAGTTGTCAAGACTGTATTGGTTTCTTATTGCTGCTGTAACATATTGCCACAAATTTCATTGCTTAAAACAACAAAAATTTATCATCTTACAGTTCTTGGTATCAGAAGTCCATACTCAGTCTCACTGGGCTAAAGTCAGGGTATCAGCAGGGCTGATTCCTTCAGGAGACTCTAGAGCAGAATCTATGTCTTGTTTTTCCAGCTTCTAGAGACTGTCCACATTCTTTTGTCCATGGCTCCGCATCACTTTGACTTCTGCTCCCATGATCACATTTCCTCCTCTGACCCTCCTGTCTCCCTCTTATAGGGATTGTTGTGATTACCTTGGTCCCAGCTGAATAACCCAGGATAATCTCCCCTTTCCATGATCCTTAATCTAATAACATCTGCAAAGTTCCCTTTTGTCATGTAAGGGTGCATATTCACAGGTTCCAGGGATTAGAACATGGAGATCCTTGGCAGGCCATGATTCAGATCTTAACCAGGGAAAATGAGTCTTGGGATCTGGCCTCAAAATACTATGTTTTTTCCCAGTTTGAGCCTTTGGTAGCTATACTTATTTACCTTTGCTCTGCCCTTAGCCGTGATATGATTATCATATAATAACACAGTATGCAAGGCACTATTTTATGTACTTCACACATTTTAACTCATTTAATGTAGACACAGAAAGATTAAGTAATTTACCCTAGCTCCAAAGAAAAACCTGTAGGTAGCAAAGTCAGAATTTAAATCAAGGCAGATGCTTCCTAGAGTTAATGACTACACTGTCTTGTCTCTTCAATGATCCAGCTCTCTTCTGAATGCCCAGGTGCTGATTGTGACATCTCAGTTCAGCCACTTGACATCCCACAACATCTTCAAACTCTGGCTCCCACAAGGATGCACCAACACGGTTTCTGCTTTGGGCTATACACACTCTCATTCAAGCCAGGAGCCTCCTTCAGTCTCTGAGCATCTTTGGGTCAACCAATAAAATCCCTGGCCTCACAAAACTAAAGGTGACCCCTTGACCAGGGTAACTCCACCAGGCACCAGTCCTTGAGGTCCAGCTGGACACATTCCCAAAGCCTTTAGTGCAGTATTGAAAAGTATTACTTTATAAAAGGAAATGTGATACATGCTTCTGTTTTTTATTGAGTACATGGAAACAACAGTTAATGAAATTTGGTCTGAACTCTGAGCCTAATTCCGCTGTTGGAAGATCAGCCATGCTTAGATTTATTAGAGACTGGGAGGCTCTGCCATAGTTCATTAAAGTTTTTCATTTTTCATTCATATTAAACTAGATTCAGTCTGGTAAGTCGGCCAACACAGAGCTTCTTCTCTGATTAGATACTTTCCTTAGCTCAGGAGTTCCTAATCTGAGACCATGGACATTTAAATCCATAGATAGACTCAAAGTAGCCTATGGATTGCCTATGGGCTTAGCACTGGGCTTTTGAGAGTCAAGAGCCACCAGGAAACAAGTAATGAAGCTGAGTTACATGCTCCAAAATGGTGCCCATTTCATGTCAGTGCCATGGACCACAGCTACCATCATCTTTTACATGTACAACTGCCAATAGCCTCCTATCTGGCTCCCTGCCTCCACTTTTGTCCCTTCCATCATCTTGTTCTCCAGACAACAGCCAGAATGATCCTTTTATTCAGGTCATATCATTCTTCTACTCGAAACCGTCCAGTGGCTTGCATGTCACTCAGAATATTTTAAAATGCTGTAGGAGCCTAGATGGGTGGCATAAGTGGTTTTCAATTGGCTGCTAACCTAAAGATTGGTGGTTCAAACCCACCCAGAAGTTCTGTGGAAGAAAGGCCTGGCAAACTACTTCTGTAAAGATTACAGCCAACGAAACTCTATGGAGCAGTTCTAGTTTATAACACATAGGGTCACCATGAATTGGGGCTGACTCAGTGGCAGCTAATGACAAAAACAACATCTGATGTATTGGAATGTTTTAAAATGCCATCTGGTTCTGCTTCTAAGGTGGTTCCAGGGGTTTCAGCTGCAAGATTTCATGTTTTTTTTTTCTCTAGTGCTTTACCTTTAATATGGCTCAGATACTCTCATTTGGTCTGTTTTTCTCTCATCTGTTACCTGGCTAGCTTCTATACCTGCACTGGGACATTCCTATTGCTTTGGTCTGTAGCATTCTTTCTCCCTTTCCTGGTGACAGCACCTTTAATCTTGTTTTGTGGGAATCTTGCCTCCCCTACTTTTAGTCCATGGGTTTTTGGTGGAGCTAATTCCATTACTACTGAGGAATAAGCATGTGATCTAATCTTGACAAATCAGCCCCAATTTCTCTGCCCACAGTGATTGGTCCAGGCATGGACATGTGGTCTAACTCAGTCAAAAAGTCCATTTAGAACTAATTCCCAGACTTTTGCTTGGGCATCCAAAGATGTGTGTTATTTTCCACTGGACTTGAGCCCAATAAAGAGATGGATCTCAGAGTCACAGAGAGACTGGATTCTGATGAAACTGTCTGAGCCTCTCAATCAAGGCCCATCTAAGCTTGAAGCTATAGAAATCAATTTATTCCCTTTTTTACTTAAGTCTATTTAACTTATATAGGAGTTTCTGTGACTTGCAACAAAAAAGGGTCTTGATAGATACATTAATTTGTGGATTTTTCTCTGTCCGCTCTTGTTGTTATAGTTAGGTACCATCAAGTGTGATTTGACTCATAGCAGCCCTATGTTCGACAGAACGAAACACTGCCTGGTCCTGTGCCATCCTCACAACGTTGTTATGCCTGAGTTCATCGTTACAGCCATTGTCAATCCATCTCGTTGAGAGTCTTCTTCTTTTTCACTGATGCTCTACTTAACCAAGTGTCTTAGGCTGGGTTCTCTAGAGAAGCAAAACCAGTAAAGCATATAAATATATATAGAGAGAGAGATTTATATCCAGGAAATGGATCACGCAGTTTTTAGGCTGTAATGTCCCAAGCCCGTGGGGTATGAAAAAGGCTTCTCCTGATTCACATAGCTGCAGGGGCTGGCAAACCCAAAATCAATAGGCTGCAGAACAGGGCTGTTGCTCACAGGCTGTGAAGATCGATGAATCTTAAGATCAGCAGGCAAGACAGCAGGTAAGCTGCTAGCTCAAGTCCCAAGAATTGGAGGTCAGATGAACAGGAGCCAGCTGCAGTATCCAGAACAAGCAAAAGCCCTAGCAAGGTGAATAGCAAGGACTAGGCAGGGGAGGACAGAGAGATGAAGGCTTGAGGAGGTGGTGATCTTCCATAGTCCCCACCCCTGCCGGTACCACTCATAGCAGATTCCATTGTGGGGGTGATCATGTATCAAATCTCAACAGGAAAGTGATCATGACATTATACCACTGCCAAAACACTGAGAACCATGGCCCAACCAGGTTGACATCCAATCTTAACCATCACACCAAGCATGATGTCCCTCTCTGGGAACTGGTCCCTCCTAATAACATGCCCAAGGCACACGAGATGAAGTCTCCCCACCTCTGCTTCTAAGGAACATTCTGGCTATACTTCTTCAAGACAGACTTGTTGGTTCCTCTGAAAGCCCATGGTATATTCAATATTCTTTGCCAACACCATAATTCAAAGGCATCAATTCTTCTTCGGTCTTTCACATGTCCAGCTTTCACATGCATATGAGGCGATTGAAAATACCATCATGGCTTGGTCGTCCAAGTGATGTCTTTGCTGTTCAACACTTTAAAGAGGTCTTTTGCGGCAGATTTGCCCAATGCAATACATCATTTGGTTTCTTGACTGCTGCTTCCATGGGTGTTTATTGTGGATCCAAGTAAAATGAAATCCTTGACAATTTCAATCTTTTCTCCATTTATCATGATGTTCTTATTGGTAGACTTGTGAGGATTTTTTTTTCTATATGTTGAGGTGCAATCCATACTAAAAGCTATAGTCTTTGATCTTCATCAGTAAGTGCTTCAAGTCCTTTTGGCTTTCAGCAAGTAAGATGGTGTCATCTGAATATCTCAAGCTATTAATGAGTCTTTCTCCAATCCTGATGCCATGTTCTTCTTCATATAATCCAGTTATCAGATTATTTGCTCAGCATACAGTTTGAATAAGTATGGTGAAAAGATACAACACTGACACACACCTCTCCTGACTTTAAACCATGCAGTAGCTCTTTGTTCTGTTCAAACAACTGCCTCTTGGTCTATGTACAGATTCCTCACAAGCCCAATCAAGCATTCTGGAATGCCCATTCTTCACAATATTATCCATCATTTGTTATGATCTGCACAGTCGAATGCCTTTGCATAGTCAATAAAATACAGGTAAACTTCTTTTTGGTATTTTCTGCTTTCAGCAAAGATCCATCTGACATCAGCAGTGATATCCCTCATTCCACATCTTCTTCTGAATATAGCTTGAATTTCTGGCAGTTCCCTGTCAATGTACTGTTGCAACCACTTTTGAATGATCTTCAGCAAAATTTTACTTGGGCTGGGAGGGCGAAGAATGCAGGAGTGAGATGAGAAGGTCCTATCTGAGGTCAACAGTGGGCTAGAAGATGGAGGTAAAAAAAGCAGCTTTGAGACTGGGTCATCCAGTCCCTAACCCAACCTTCTAAAGAGGTCAGATCCATAGCTTCTTGAGCAAAATTCAGGAAAGCCTCTAAATTTGAGAGAGATGCACTCCTTGGTCATGTTACTTGAAATTCCAATAGGCAGAAAGGTCCATTTGGATAAATAGACATTCTCTTTTTAAATGCAAATGTTCCTGAAGTAGGGAAAAGTAAAAGGAAAATCTGCTGGTTGGCGGAATTAATCCAGCCTCCTGGCTTTTTTTTTTTTTTTTACCTGGCTTACTCTGAGCACCTTCCTGAAACCCTGGAAGAGGCTTCTGGTGAGCAGAAGTCACTTTTAAAGAAGAGCTAGCTTTAAGGTCTGAGGCAGAAACCCTGTCCTTGCCCCTCTCTCTTCAGGGACCAATGTGAAAAATAGGGCATTTTCAGGAGGTCCCAGGAGACTTCAGGCTTGACTCTTGCCCTCAGGAGGTGGTCCTTGACAATATTTGTTGAATACTTAGTTTGTGTTAAGACTTTTCTAAGTATTAACTCATTTAACCTTTACTCCAGTCTTCATGAAGTCCCTGGGTGGCGCAAGTGGTTAATACATGTGGCTGATAACCAAAAGGTTGGAGGTTTAAGTCTACCCAGAGGTACCTCAGAAGAAGAGCCTGGTGATCTATTTCCAAAAAATCAACCATTGAAAACCCTGTGGGACACAGTTCTACTCTGACACACATGGGGTTGCCGTGAGTCAGAGTCCACTCAACAGCAACTTGTTTGGTATAGCCTTCTTAGATCAGTGTTTTTATTGTCCCCATTTTACAGATGGGAAACTCTGGTAGCATAATGGTTAAGTGCAACGGCTGCTAATCAAAAGGCTGGCAGTTTAAATCTACCAGGTGTTCCCTGGAAACCCTATGGGGCAGTTCTACTTTGTCCTATATGGTCACTCTGACTCAGAATTGACTCGATAGCAGTGAGGTTTTTTTTTTTTTTATTTTACAGGTGAGGAAGCAGCAGTTAAGGGACTCACTCAAAGTCCTAGATCTAGGATATGCTAGAGATAGGATTCAGCATAGGAAGTCTAGTTCAGAGACTGTTCTAATCATACTACAAAGCCAAAACCAAAGCCATCGCCATCGAGTCAATTCGAACTCATAGTGACACTATAGAACAGAGTAGAACTGCCCCATAGGATTTCCAAGGACCAGCTGGTGGATTCAAAATGATGACCTACTGGTTAGCAGCTAAGCTCTTAACCACTACACTGTCAACTAAATGGGTAAGAACCTCAAAGCAACTTGCTGCTCCATGGCAGAGTGGTGGTCGGCTAAAGCTGGCTTCTTAGAATTCAGGCACATGCCTGCCTCCTTCTGAGGGATACCCCTCTTGGGACTGAAAAGATGTTCCATTGATGGGGATCAGAAAAATATATAATCTCTTCTCCATCCCCCACCACTAGTAAAGCATAATGATAATGGCTTGGCTTTGAATTCTGGCTGCATTTACCAGCCCTTGACCTTGGACGAGTAACATCCTTGACACTTCAATTTTCTTATTTACAAAATGGGAATAATAATGGTACTGGAAACAAAGAATTAAGTGCATGAATGCACAGAAAGCCCTAAGTACAGTGCCTGGCTCACAGTGAGCAGTCAATAAATGTGAACAAGAATAATGAGAGAGACCACATTCTCTTTTTTTTAAATCCAGGCCTTGGTACCAGACCCATCTGGCAAGCTCTTTCCCACTTTGCTACAGGAGGTGACAAAGGATCAGGGGATGGAGACTGTTCAGTCAGCAAGCACCAAATGCTGATTAGCACCGTACACAGTACCTGGCACACAGTATGTACACAATAAACATTTTTAAATGAATGACATGCCTACACAAGCCAAGTACTATATCTGGGCATACAGAGAAAAACTTGATAGGCTAGACCTGAAGGAACTCACAGTTAAATAGGGGAGTCAGTATTTTGATTTGTTTTATGATAACAGCAGAGTACAACAGTCATCATAATTGTTGTTGTTATGTGCAGTTGAGTCAGCTCCTGCTCTTAGTGTCCCTATGTATAACAGAATGAAGCGCTGCTGGGTCCTGCACCACCATCACACCAGTTGATATGTTTGAGCCTATTGTTGCAGCCACTGTGTCAATCCATCTCATTGAAGGTCTTCCTCTTTTTCGCTGACCCTCTCTTTACCAAGCATGATGTCCTTCTCCAGAGACTGGTTCCTTCTGATAACACGTTCAAAGTAAGCAAGGTGTATCATAATAGGAGGATGCAGAACCGAACTGGGTGGACACTAGAGAGTACCTAGAAGGGCACCTAAGTGAGACTGCTGAGGAAGGTGGTTAGGAAAGGCTTCTAAGCAGGAGGAGCACCGGCCAAATCTAGAAGAACAAAGTAGGAATCAGTTTTGCAGAGAAGTTAGATGAGGACATTCCAGCAGAGAGAAAAGCATGGACGAAAGATAAAGGCATGAAGACTGCCATGATTTTGTGGAGCACACAGAGGATAGATGAATTTTAACTGTTGGTGATTACAGAGTCCGTTATAAGAAAACAAAAAAATTAGGCCCAGCATATCCCAGCTGGAGAGGGAAAAAGTCAACGTTCTCCCCTCCTCTTAGCATACACGCTCGCCCAGTGCTAGGGGGCTGTGGTCTTCTGGTACAGACAAGGCTGAGTGGCAGGATTAGACTGGAGAGTGAAGGCCCCTGTTCTTAGCTTTGGGGAAAATTTGTCCTTTTATTCATTTTTGTTCTCTAGTGCCAAGTTCAAGCTTCTGCAAAAACTGGGTGTTCCCCAAATCCTTCAGACAGACTGGCAGGGCAACGACACAGGCAGCCAAAGCTGTAACAGGCTCCCCAATTGTTCTGGGGACTTACTGTTCTCTAGCCCTTTACCCTGAGAGGCCCTGAAGGCTAGGGTGTGCAGGCCTCATATTATCTGTGTTGACAGAAATAGACTCCTTGGCATGGAACCCGAGGAACACAAAGGGAGATATACACCCAGCTATATGGGTGTGTACCCCTAGATGCATTTTCCCCCTATATATTTCTGTCTTCCACGAAGCTGACCTTGGACAAAACTGCACGTAAACAAACTTGCTTTTCCAAATCACTGTCTTTCATCATCTAACAATTAGATTGCAATTCATTGGTTTCTAGAATTAGTTTAGAGGATTCAGTAGGCAATGACTCTTATTAAAATAATATCTGCCAAAAAAGTCTCCAAGTTGGTCTGAACCCCAAATGATTCAAAATACAACGTCCACATCTTCTGTCTGACTCTCTCTTCTAATCCTATTGAACTTCGTCTTAATTTTACATAAGGTCTATTTGTCTTGATCGGAAGCTTAATAGATTAAAACGGAAATACTATATTTAAGATGTATGGCTCTGGAGGGGACTAAAACTTGTTTTCTTCCTTAGAGTTACAAGAAAGTCAATTTTAGCTCAATTGGTTTAACTTTAATAGTCTTTTCTTTTTCTTTTCTGAGATCAAGTAGGTTTTAATTGCAGAGAACTAAGCAAAAGCTGATCTCTTTCACTTAAGAAAGCCTATGATTAACAAGATTAAAGCAAGCCATGTCTATGTGAATTGACCTGTCAGAACAAATTGACACTATTTCTAAAAGACCACAACAATTTGCAAGTGGTTGTTTTGATACCCCCTTTCTCCCACCTATATTAGTAGATGTAACTAGAGCATAAAATGCCATTATACTAGGCCTAAATTGTCCATATGTCCACAAATGGAGGCAAGATGTTTTAGTGGATTCTAATCCCAGCTCTGGTTTCAGTGGAGTTTCCAGACTTCCAGACTAAAACAGGCTAGAAAGAAAGGCCTGGTGATCTACTTCTGCAAGTTAACAAATGAAAACCCTATGAATCACCACAGAACATAGTCTGATATAGTGCTGGAAGATGAGTCCCCTAGATTGGAAGGCACTCCAAATGCAGTGGCTGCAACAATGGACTCAAACATACCTACGGTCATGAAGAGAGTGCAGGACCGTTCTGTCATACCTGGGGTTCCCATGAGTTGGAACCAACTCGATGGCAACTAACAACAACAATCCCAGCTCTAACCTCCTGTGAAAACCTTAAGAAAGTCACTAGAATTTCTTGATCTCAGTTTGGATGCCTGTAAAAGGGGGATGAAAGTGCCTGTGCTGAACAAGTGTTAGTGGTTGCTAAGGGTTCAGGGGGAGGAAGAATGGAGTGTGACTGCTAACAGCTAAGGAGCTTCTTTTGGGGGGGTGATGAAGTGTTCTGGAATGAGAAGTAGTGATGCTTGTACAACCTTGTGAATATACTAAAAACCACTGGATTGTACACTATAAAATGATTAATTTTATGACATGTGAATTATATCTCAATATTTTTAAAAAGGTACCTGTACTACTTCACAGGCCTATTGTTAGGAGGCAAAGAGCAAGTATACACAAAAGCCTTCGTAAAATTATAAAGTGTCATTTTAGTTGTATCAGTTGGGGGTTTTCTTGGTTGCAAGTAACAGAAACCAAACTGGAGAATTGACTGGTTCACACAATTAAATCGCAGGATGCTTCAGGCCCTAGAACTAGAGACTCCAGCTGGGCCAAAATTCTGTCCACCTCTCATCTTGGCTTTTCTGAATGTCAGCTTCATTCCCTCAGTTGTGGCAGGGGAAATAGCCTGTGGCCACCAAACACATAACTTCTTTTTGCCACCAGAGAAGGTTCTGAGTCTTTGGTTCTCTGGCCTGAAGTTGAAAAATCCTGCGGAAGGGCTGCATCCTTAGCCCAATCACAGTGACCAGGAAGACAACTTCTGTAATAAGTTGGCAGGTCCCATTAAAATCACATGGTTAGAGGTAAACTTTCCAGAAGAAGGAGTGGACAGGATGCTGCCCTCAGCAGATAAAGCAACAGATGTCCCCACAGTAGACCAATGACCCGAGCTTCACCATGTTAGAACCAGAAAGGACTTTAGACACCTGTAAAAATGGCATGGTGAAGGCATCTGACCTCCTCTAACTTCACAAGGAGGAAGGAGAATCAAGATCAACAGCCCAAGGCTGATTGCTGTGAAGCGGAAGTCAGACATAACTCCTTTCTCTGCCATCTTTACCAGTTCAGACACCATATGTCTCCCCAACAGCACTCTCTACTTCTCTGCTGGGTTTGATAATTCGTTGCAATGGCCACACAGAGCTCACAGATCATGTCATAATTATGGGGTTTATTAGGGAGGTAACAGTTTACAGTTCAGGAACGCTCAAGATACAGTTCCTTGATCAGGACAGCCTCTTCTTAGCAGTGCCGAACGAAGGTAGGTTTCTCTCTGGCCCTCTGGCCCTCTGGCCCTCTGGCCCTCTGGCCCTCTGCCTTGCCTCTGCCCTGCTCAGGTAAGTGATATAAAGAAAACTTTTTTAGCTGGGCTGATAAGTGCCCAGAGGTACCCCACTCCACCAGTAAGTCTCAGCCAAAAGATGCTTAGCTCCAGCTCTGTTGGTTGGCAAACCTAGCTCCACCAAGTACCCAGGGCACTCTACTCTGCCAGAAAGCTCCCTGCCGAAAGGCGCTCAGCTTTCTGGCTGCATGGGCTGGGAGGCCCACTGTGCCATCTCCTGCCAGTTTCCTGCCTCTGCTGCCGCCATTTCTCTGCTGCTGCTTCTCACCATCTTCGGTGTTACAGCTCTCTGTCTCTCTTGGTCTCCTAGTCTCAGGAACTTCTTAGCACAGGGAGCCCAGGTCCAAAGGACGCACTCCACTCCTTGCTCATCTTTCTTGCTGGTGGTGAAATACTCTCCTCCTACCTCTAGGATGGCTCTTTTTAAGCCTAGTGGGTTGGCAAAACTGACTAATCCCTTTGTTAGGGTTCCATGTACTTTATTTGCATAGCCCCACTCAATCATTGCATGCGAGTCACAAAGACTTTGGCTAGTAGGGCCATATTAAGTAATTCATTGCGGAGAGCAATTGCAGTAATTCACCTCAGAGAGCATCTAGTCCAACATCTTCATTTTACAGAAGGGGCATTATGTTCAGAGGACTAGTTAGCTGAATCAAGGCTGAACTTGCTCTTTTAATTGCTAACCTAGTGAACCTACACTAGTGATTTCCAAATGCCACATCACGGCATAAACTGGGGAATTTTTAAAAATACAGATTCTAGGGCCTTTACCCAGACCTAAATCAGTATTCTTTGGGACTGGGACAAGTGAGTCTGCATTCTACTGCAAGCGCCCCCAGGTAATTCAGATGCTTGGGATACACCACTTAGAACAGAAAATAGTGGTATCTGGATACCACCCCTGAGGTGCTAATTTGCTTGATTTAGGTTTTGGAGATCCCTAATATACAACCAAGATTCAAAAACACTACCTTAGAATAATGGTTCTTAAATCTGACAGCTCATTGTAATCGCTGGGGAAGCTTTAATAAGATTTCAAATGCCTGGGACCAAACCCTAGAGATTCTAATTTAATCAATCTGGGACTCAAGGCATTGATATTTTTCCAAAGCTAACCAGGTACTGAGGTTCAGCCAAGGTTGAGAACCATCAACTTAGATAGTCCTTGCAGACTTCCTTACACAGGAATTTTGAATGAGATACAAATGTGGAAAGTTACTGTAAACTAATGTGTTATATACAGTGTGATGATGATTATGATGATGACAATGGTAATGATATTTGTTGAGTGCTTTTACTATGTACCAGGCGCTATGCTAAAGATTTTGACCATAATCTCATTTAATTTTCAAAACATTAGGCTGCTAGTAATATCTCCCTTTCCTTATACCATCAGTTGAAGACAATCAACTTAATAATAGTTATTACAGAGTATGAGTTCTTTCTTAACAGAAAAAATATGGAGATTTCATTAGTCCTCCAGTGACAAAATTTGCTTTACTTAGTATAAATGTAAATTTTATAGTTATTTAAGATTTAAATAAATGTGTGTGATGCTATCAATGCAAATTACTTACCTGAAGTAACATCGAATGAACAGATACCTATATAGCCTTCTAAGTTCACATAACACTGACAGCTATGCCTCATACTCGGCCTGGAAGTTGGAAAATTTAGATACATCCCATTTTAGGAATAGGAAAATGTTGGAGAAATGTGTATCATAGAGGCACAGAAACATGAGATTATCCGTATTTTCAGATGAGGTTTTAAAAGGTTAAGTAACTTGCTCAAGGTAACATGATTCATCGTATGGCCAAGCCAGAAATGGAACTCAGCACCCCTGATGGTACTCATGGCCCAGACTAAATCACATCAGTGCTGCCTGTCCCTAGCAGTTGGACTTTTAGGACCTAATCAATCCCTGGGATAGAGCTGGTATGTCTTCTCAATGCTATGTAAGCCCTAACTTTGAAGTATTTCGAAAGAAGTACAATACTTGAAAATTCAGAGTCCAACAAGAAATAAATGTATTTGCTTTTGAAAATATGCCCAGAAGAAAGTCCTGAAATCAAGGAAGGAAAATAGGCTGAGACCATAGGATTGAGGATGAAAATGATCTGTTGGGTCAGTTTTATGCTTTGAACTGGGCATTGTCAAAGAGTTAGCATGACCAAATTTATCTAACATTGCTCGTTCTTTTCTTTCTTTTTATATTTTTTCTTTATATTTCTTTATTTTTATATTATTATTTTTAATTCTAAGAAAATTAAATGTTGATTAAAAAAACAATATAAAAATGAAACAAGCAAATACCACCATTAATCACCATCCTCATTCCCCTAAGAGATAATCATTATGGTGCATATTTTCTCAGAATATACGTATCTAAACATGTTTTTTCTTTATTAAAGTTGGATTTATATATACCTAAAAATGTTTTTTCTTTATTAAAATTGGTTTATACCTATATGTATTTTGCAACTTGCTTTTTTCACTTAACATATTTCTTTATTAACTTGGGCTGTCTAGAAAATAGTCTCTATAAATAAATTCATTCTCCTATAGATATATAAGCATAAATATTATATTAATGTTTTCTTTTCCCAGATAAAAATGAAGTAGCCCACAGTTTGGTTTTATGTGTCATTAGAGGCTCTTTGCAGTTTTCCCTTTCAGAGCTGTTAAATCGTTTTTGCCTTCAATATTTTTTCCTGCATTATGATTTTTATGGAAGCTAGTATAGTAAGCATTTTAGTCTTACTAGGCGCAGTGCTTAAGAGCTTGGCTGCCAGCCAAAAGGTTGGCAGTTCAAAACTACTAGCTGCTCCTTGGAAACCCTATCGGGCAGTTCTACTCAGTCCTACAGGGTTGCCACGAGTCGGAATCAACTTGATGGCAACGGGTTTGGTGTTTTTGGTTTAGATAAGACAATAAAATAATGGGACTAAAAATCCAACCATGTATCTGGATGAGTACTACTCTTCCAAGTTTTCTTAGGAAAATTGTGAAGTTATTTCCTTTTTTTTTTTTTACTCATGTATATGTTTATCCACCAGGTGCCCCTTGGAAACTCTATAGGGCAGTTCTACTCAGACCTATTGGGTCGCTATGAGTCGGAATCAACTCGATGCCGGTGGGTTTGGTTTGGGTTATATATTTATCACACTTTAGATGAAGCTTTACAGAGCAAACTAGTTTCTCACTGAACAATTAATACACATGTTGTTTTGTGACACTGGTTGTCAACCCCATGGCACATCAACACCCTCTGCTTCTCAACCTTGGGTTCCGCATTACCAGCTTTCCTGTCCCCTCTTGTCTTCCTCTCCTTGCCCCTGAGCTGGTGTGCCCATTTAGTCTTGTTTTGTTTTATGGGCCTGTCTAATCTTTGGCTGAAGGGTGAACCTCAGGGGTGACTTCATTACTGAACTATAAGCTGTCTGGGGGCCATGCTTTCAAGGTTTCCCCAGTCTCTGTAAGTCCAGTACGTCTATTTCTTTTTTTTTCTGTGAGTTAGAGGTTTTTTTTTCCTTTTTTCTCCAGCTCTGTCCAGGACCCTCTATTGTGATCCCTACCAGAGCAGTCAGTGGTGGTAGCCAGGCAACATCTAGTTGTGCTGGACGTCTGGTGGAGGCTGCAGTAGTTGCGGTTCATGCACTTACTTCTTAGGAAGCCACACACTCATTCTAATGAGGATATCATTGCTCAAAATGTTTTGAAAATCCTCTCTTGGAGCTGTCTTTAGCACAAGATTATGAGGTATGGATGAAAATTAATTATGTTGTCCTGTAGTATTGCTTTTTCCTTCTCTCTCTGACTCTCTTTTTAACTAAAACTGGAACCCCTGATACAGGGTAAAGTACTCTGGGTTTGGAGCCAGAAGATCTGGATTCAAGTTCAACCTCTGCCACTTACTAGCTTTTTAACTGCATATCCACTGATTACACTTAACCTCATTTTCCTCCTCTGCAATTTGAGAATGAAAGCACTATACCAGGGGATGTCCTGAAGAGTAAATGAAATAAGGCATTGTTTTTGCACCATGTGAAAGGGAACACACCATCCAAATCTAAGTTACTGTTGCCCAGTTTGATTAGAACCAAATGGACCCAAAATGACTCTTGGCTCTTTCTAAAAATTAGATGTACCGCTGAAAGGACAGATGTTCTGTCACTGAAAGAATATTCAAAAGAATATGGAAGTGGCTATGATCCGTCAGGTCAATCTGTTGAACCCCAAATGTGAACCCAGGGCTTATAGGCCCTGTGTCCTTTTGGAGCTGAGATCCAGAGAAATTACATCCTGTTCTAAAGCCCTCCTCACTCTCCGACTCCTTCCCGTTCCCATTTTTTCCTGGCTTTCTGTTTTTTTGCACCCATTCCATTGGAAAAAGTAGGAAATGCTGGCTAAACGCAGGGCATTTATGAAAATAAAATTTGAAGGGATCCTGGCTGGGCTTTTGACAAGAACATATCATATCTCCTTGACACCCAGCAGCCTGGGCCACCTAGACCTCCTTTTAAACTTGAGTCTACCCCTGCTTCTATTCTTGACATTTTAAGACAGCTTAGATCTGAGAGACAGAGCCATAAATTCCACAGTGGAGCATAGGGTGTGAGTTGGCAATTCTGTCACTGCATGAAGACTATGAGTGAGAAATGAACCCCCAAGCCAAGGCAAGACACCCCTGAACAAATCCCAGCCATCCAAAGGGATCACGGGATAGATTCCACCCTAGCACATGAATGAACCATTTAGCCATGTTATCCCAAGTTTCTTGCTGTGAAACTAGTCCTTTGTAGAATGCAGGAGCAATTACTGACATCTATCATCTGCAATTTCAAGGTAAATTTCGAATCTAAGTGTTCGCAGTCTTCCTTTTTGTGTTAATAAATAAACAGCAACCACTTAGGTATTCCAGCAATGCGTGTACAACAAGTAGTCTACTAAACAGAAGAAGACTGGATAAATACATATTATTTTAGGACGTTTATATCTTTTTTTTTTTTCACTTTAGGTTCAAAAGTGTGCTTTGTTTATAAGAAAATAAGTAAGGAAAATTCTTTAACATTCTCTGGGGAAAAGAAAATCTCTCACATGCGAATGTGAAACTTTCATTTATGGTATTGAGTTGTCCTGTATTATAACACCCTTATTAACCAAGGTTTTTCTGTGGGCACCCTCTCTAGATTCCATTGTCTGGTTATGCAGAGTTTTGCAGTTAGTACAGGTAGAATATCAGGTGCCTTAAAAAAAAAAAAAGGCAAACGCAAATGTAATAATATTTGAAATCGTCTACAAGATTCCAGTGATGGATTAAACACATTGAATACTCTGACCCAAAATTTGGTTATCCTTGGCTACAGGCATATAGACTATAAAAATTTAAAAATATATATATATTCTCAGCCTTTTTTAGAAACTCATTGAGATGAAAGAATTTCAATGAGCTACCTCTATTAGTATTTCGTAACTATCAACTTAGAAGCTGAATATTTCATGCTTGAAGGTAAATTAGATATTGAAGCAGCAGACCAAATGTTCAAATGTTCTCTTCTAGCAGTAATCAATGCCTTGTGCCCATTTTGTAAGGCATTTTATTTCCTTATCGGCAGCTGTTGCCTGTAAACATTTGCAAAACATATATAATGGTTTCTGGTCACTTAGCTCCATCAATTATTGTTGTTGTTGAGTGCTGTTGACTCATAGTGACCTCATGTGACAGAGTAGAACTGCTCCATAGGGTTTTCTAGACTCTAGTCTTTACTGATGCAGACCAGGTGTTTCTCCCCCAGAGCTGTGGGTGGGTTTGAACCTCCAACCTTTCATTTAGCAGCCTAGTGCTTAACCATTTGTGTCACAGGTCTTAGTATTAATATTAAAATAAATTACTTAATTTGAAAATACTTAAGCAATGATAGGACTAAACATTCCTTCTTTTCTCCCAATGGAGACTTGATAGTTCTTCCTAGTGAATACTTCTTAAATAATTTTTTTAAAAGTAATTCATGTACTGTTGCAAAATCCAAAAATGGAGATAAAAAAAGAAGACAAAAGTCACCTATAGTCCCACCATCAAAGAACAACTCAACATTTTGATGTGTATCCTTTAAGAAATATTATACTTCAATTGAAAACATATTTATTTTGTGTTTAATATATGTCCAGGACTGTTCTGGATGCTAAAAGAAAGAGATAAAAATGAAGCATGATCCTTATCCCCAAGGACTCAAAATAGGGCGTTCAAGTTATAGATTAGGAGCTGATGTTTTGGTAGAAGAGTTAGTTGACATTTGTTAGTTTTCCATGTTTTGAATATTTATGGATTTAAGTCTAAATGGAAACAGTTCTTTTTCAGCTATGTCAAAATCTACTACCACCTCTTTGATATCAATTTACTGCCTTTTGTGTCCTGTTCATACGGCCTAGGCTGTAGTAAATGAATTTGATGGTATCCAGACATGCTTATTCTTGTAGCTAATACCCATTTCTCAATGTGTTTGTGTGTTAGTTCCTGGAGATGAGGACAGGTGTTATGTAGGGAAAGGTATCTCATGATCAAAACTGTCTGGGAAATTCTGAGTTAAACAACTATACAAAATACAAGATCAATTTTTTGTTGCGTACATACCACAAGTGGATAGCTTTAGCAAAGAGAAATTTATTCTCTTACAGTCTAGCAGGTTACAAGTCCAAATTCAGGGTGTCATCTCCAGGGGATGGCTTTCTTTCTGGGTCTGCTCTGGAGGAAAACTCCTTGTCACCAATTTTCCCCTGGTTGAGGAGCTTCTGAGGCACAGGGACCCCATGTCCAAAGGATGCGTTCTGGTCCTGGTGCTGCTTTCTTGGTGGTATGAGGTCCCCACTCTCTGCTTGTTCTTTTTCATCTTTTTTTTTTTTTTTTTTGTAAGATAAAATGTGGCACAGGCCACACCCTAGGGAAACTCCCTTTACATTGGATCAGGGATGTGACCTGGTAGGGATTTACAATCCCACCGTAATTCTCTTTAACATAAAATTACAATCACAAAATGGAGGACAGCCACAGAATACTGGGAATCATGGCCTAACCAAGTTGATACATTTTGGGGGGGACATAATTCCATCTATGACAAATGTACACACACAGATTATGCAGAGGAAAAGAAGCCAGACACAAACTAGTACATACTATATGATACCATTTATATAAATTCTGTATGCTGAGCAAATAATACAAGAAGCTGAACTGCATGAAGAAGAACTTGGCATCAGGATTGGAGGAAGGCTCATTAAGAACCTGTGTTATGCAGATGACACAACCTTGCTCGCTGAAAGGGAGGAGCACTTGAAGCACTTACTAATGAAGATCAAAGACCACAGCCTTCAGTATGGATTACACCTCAACATAAAGGAAACAAAATCCTCACAATTGGACCAATAAGCAACATCATGATAAAAGGAGAAAAGACTGACGTTATCAAGGATTTCATTTTACTTGGATCCACAGTCAACGCCCATGGAAGCAGCAGTCAAGAAATCAAAAGACACATTGCACTGGGCAAATCTGCTGCAAAAGACCTCTTTAAAATGTTGAAAAGCAAAGAAGTCACTGTGAAGACTAAGGTGGACCTGACCCAAGCCATGGTGTTATCAATTGCCTCATATGTACGTGAAAGCCGGACAATGAGTAAAGAAGATGGAAGAAGAATTGACACCTTCGAATTATGGTGTTGGCAAAGAATATTGAATATAACATGGACTGCCAAAAGAATGAACAAATCTGTCTTGGAAGAAGTACAACCAGAATGCTCCTTAGAAGCATGGATGGCGAGATTAGGTGAGGAGGGATCAGTCCCTGGAGAAGGACATCATGCTTGATAAAGTAGAGGGTCAGCGAAAAAGAAGAGGATCCTTGACGAGATGGATTGACACAGTGGCTGCAAAAATGGGCCCAAGCATAACAGCGATTGTGAGGATGGTGCAGGATCAGGCAGCGTTTCATTCTGTTGTACATAGGGTCTCTACAAGTTGGAACTAACTCAACGGCATCTAACAACAAAACATAAAATACAACAATAGGTAAAACTAAGTTATGGTGATAGAAATCATTTAGAACAATGATTGCCTCTGGGGAGAGGCTGGGGGTGGCTAGAAAGGGGCACAAGGGAAATTTATGGAGGGATAGAAATGTTCTATATTTTGATTTAGGTGATAATAATGTTAGTGCACACTTTTTGGGTAACTTTTTATTTTGACATAATTTTTAACTTAAGAAAACTTGCCAGGCTAGTACAAGTAACTTCCATATTTCTTTATCCAGATCCATCAATTGTTATGTATCGAAACTCATTAAAATGTACACTCAAGATCGGTGCGTTTTACTGTATATAAATTTTACCATAGTAAAGGGGGGGGAGGCTATTTTTACTGAAAAACTTCTCAGAATTTGTCAAATCTTCAAGAGAATGATGTGTACTTTGTGCATTATTTCTCAGACATTTTTGGGTGTAAAACCTAGTTTTCAATGAAAACTTGCTATACCAGTGTTCTAAGGAACACTCGTTGAGACCCGATGCTCAACTCTGACTGCATATTGGAATCATTGTGGAAGCTTTTAAAAATTCAAAGCCTAGACTGCCTCTCAGAATAATTAAACTAGAATCTCTAGTAGTGGAACCCAGGTATCAGCCTTTTTCAAAGCTCCCCAGTGATTCCAGTGTGCAGTCATGGTTGAGAACCACTATTCTATGGAAACATAACCTCTCTCTTTTTTTCTTGTGGTAAAACATGTATGTCAAAATATTTGCCATTTTAACCATTTCTAAGTTGTCTTAGTCATCTAGTGCTGCCATAACAGAAATACCACAAGTGGATAGCTTTAACAAAGAGTTTATTCTCTCACAGTCCAGTAGGCTTGAAGTCCGAATTCAGGGTGCTGGCTCCAGGGGAAGGCTTTCTGTCTCTGTTGGCTCTGGAGGAAGGTCCTTGTCATCAGTCTTCCCTTGGTCTCGGAGCATCTCAGCGCAGGAGCCTCAGGCCCAAAGGGCACACTCTGCTCCTGGCACTGCTTTCTTGTTGGTATGAAGTCCTCATGCCTCTCGGCTTACTTCTCTCTTTTTTATCTTAAAAGAGATTGGCTTAAGACACTATCTAATCTTGTAGATCTCATCAATATAATTGACACTAATCCATCTCATTACATCATAGTGACAGGATTTACAACACTTAGGGAAATCACACCAGGTGACAAAATGATAGACTATCGTACAATACTGGGAATCATGATCTAGCCAAGTTGACAGATATTTTGGGGGGACACAATTCAATCCATGACATAAGTGTACAATTCAATGACATTAATTATATTCACTGTGTTCTGCAACCATCACCACTATCAATTTCCAAACATTTTTCACCACCCCAAACAGAAACTTAGTACCTGGTCAGCGATAACTCCCAGTTCTCCTCCCCCCAACCCTTGGTAACCACTAATAAACTTTGCTTCTATGCATGTGTCCGTTCAAGATATTTTATATACCTGGGATCATGTAACATTACCCTTTTGTGTCTGACTTATTATACTCAGGATAATGTCTTCAAGGTTCATACATGTCGTAGCATGTATCAGGACTTCACTTCTCCTTATGGCTAAAAAACATTCCACTGTGTGTTTATACCACATTTTCTTTATCCATTCATCTGTTGATGGACACTTGGATTGTTTCCACTTTTTGGTTTTTGTGAATAATGCTGCAATGAACATTGGTGTACAAGTATCTGTTTGAGCCATGCTTTCGACAGTAAAATTGCTAGATAATAAGGTAATTCTATGTTTAACTTTTTTGAGGAACCACCAAACTGTCTTCTACAGCAGCTGCACCATTTTATGTTCCCACCAGCAATGCATGAGCATTCCAATTTCTCCACATCCTCGACAATACTTATTTTTTCCCTCTTTTCTCACAATAGTCATCCTAGAGGGTATGAAGTGGTATCTTGTTGTGGGTTTGATTTGCATTTCCCTAACACTAATGAAAGGAGCCCTCGTGGCACCGTGGTTAAGCTCTCAGCTGCTAACCAAAAGGTCTTTGGTTCGAGCCCACTAGGTTCTCCAAGGGAGAAAGGTGTGGCAGTCTGCTTTCGTAAAGATTACAGCCTTGGAAACTCTATGGAGCAGTTCTGCTCTGTCCTATAAGGTTGCTGTAAGTCGAAACTGACTCGATGACAATGGGTTTTATTTTAGAGATGCTAATTATGTGGAGTATCTTTTCATATTGGCAACTGTATATCATCTTTGAAGAAATGTCTACTCAAGTCCTTTGCTCATTTTTACAAATAATTTATTTTGGTGTTGTTGTTGTTGAGAATATACACAGCAAAAACATACATCAATTCAAGTTTTTGCATGTTCTTTCAGAGGCATTGATTACATTCTTTGAGTTGTGCCACCATTCTCATCCTCCTTTTCTGAGTTGTTCCTCCCCTCTTGATCCACACACTCACTGCCCCCTATGGTTCCTATTTAATCTTTTGACTTCCTTTGCCCATTTTTAAATTGGATTGTTTAATTGGTTGTCTTTTTGTTTTGTATCACCTCTTTTAATCATCTCACTTGCCCAATAGAAGATAAAAAAAAATAGATAGCTCCTATTTAATAAGCATCACTACTAGGTCCAAGGACCTGTGACCTCACTTGGAGAGTGTCTACACTGGGAATAAAGGTCTATCTTCTCTGCTATTGCTCACCTGACTGGCTTTCTGACCCTCTGGTTCTCTGGATTCTGCCCTTTAGACCCACAGTCCCTGCCTGCACTTGATTTCAGGGGCTGACCTCTCTGAACCAGGTGCCTACCTAATCTATAACATTTGCCTATTTTCTTCCAGCCCAGCTCTATATTACTACGTTATCTTATGGGCTGCCCAGCCCCCTGCCATTCTACCAGCATGCCATGAAAACAGGCTTTGGTCTCTTGGGCTGTTCAGAGCCCATATCCCGAACTTTTCAAACCATCCCATTACCCACTCTGTTTCCAGACCTGTTTCTTTTCTCAGCTCCTGTTCTCTGGCCTGATTCTTAACCACAATCTCAAACTGACCTCTTGGATTTAGCAACTTGCATTGCTCTTTTGGCTCCAGCCCTTGGCTCTAACTGTGACCCCCAGTTGATAGATCCCTAAGCATCTATCACTCTAGTCTAGTCTTTTCTCTCCGATAACAACTCAGCGTCCTCCAAACCAGACACCCACCCCTCTATGGTGCCAGTTGGGTGAGTCCCAGCTCAAGAAAGGGAATACGGCAGTTTCTCCCTGCCTCAGTCAATTTCCTTGGTTTTCTCTACCAATGCCTACAGTTTGGGCCTGACCATTCTGGCTTGGCTGGGCTTACCTTCTGACCTAATCTGACTGGCCTTATAATATTGGACCTTTGGGATTTTTGAAAAGCTCCCCAGGTGATTCCAACGTGCAGTCAGGGCTGAGAAGCGCTATCTTAGAGCATCAAGTTTCAATGAATATTCCTCAGGACACTGCTGGACAACACAAAGAGTTGGAATTAAATGAGAGAAAATGCCTGGATGTGCACTAGGCTGAATCTTTGTATCAAGTTTCTGTGTGATTCTGAGGGGCTGATGGCTGCCTCGCATTCCATTCCACTGACCATGTGGTACACTCTTGGTGCAGGCAGTTGGATGAAGTGTGTATCAGAAAATACAGCTGCTCGCCCCTCAGAACTCCAAGTGCCCTCTGTGTCATCTGTCTTCCCCGGCTCAGCCTGCCCCTTCCTGGCCTGGGTCAGAGCTTTGATCCAGGGTTTATCTTCATGTCTATTCATGGTTTGTATCTGTCCCTAGCCTCAAATTCATGTCACAGATCCCTCCAAGGGGACGGAGAGGCCAAATTCCTGGCATCAGGTTCATAGACATCTGTTGTTTTTGCCTGCCCAGCATCCACTCCCTTCTTCTGGTAACAACATCCAAATTTTGCTTGGGGGAACCTACACTCACCTCTAAGAAAAAATAGCATAGATCTAGCCTGAGTGTAAAGTGCCCCTCTCTTGGCCAAGGGGTGAGCAGAAGTCCCAGATTAAACCATTCAGACATTCTCTCTCTGAAACTCAAATGGAACAGAGCAGCGAAAGCTTTAAAATGGCTAAAAATAGTCAAAATTACTGACCCTGAATGTAAGGCTCATTTGATTTTGTTACCTAGAGCCTCTCAACTCTTTAGTTCCTGTCCTTTTCTAAACTTCATTCTTGCGTTCTACTGTTTTTCCTTCATTTCCAAGAACCCTCCCCCCACCCCATGTTTTTCTTCTTAGGATGGCAGAGCTGGTTCTCAGTAGATACAACTAGTTCACAGCAAACTTTTTTTTCTTTTCTTTTCTTAAATTTATAAGTTATTTTTTCAAGGAAGATTTATATCACAGGATTGTATTAAATGCCTGTATAGTAGAAATAGACCATGGATCATTCTAAACAACCCCCACATTTTGTAGATGAGGAAACTGAGATCTTAGGAATTTGGGTAGCCTGCAGTGCCCCTGGCCATCTACTTTCTGGTTTTATATTATGGGAACTGCCTATTAATCACTTCTGGGTCGATGGGGGAGGGGGGAGCCTTATTTAACATTTGGAGCCCCCCCATAGAAAATATATACTCCACAGTAATTCATTCATCTAAATTGTCTTGAAAACCATATCTCAGAGCTTCCAAAGTTCACCTGAGTTTTTTTTAAAGAGGTGCTCTACAGTTTACATTTAGTAATTGAAAAAGGAATTTTGGTCAAATTTTTCAATTTTCCACAAAATTCTCCAGTTACTGGAGGCAAAAAAAAAAAAAAAAACCCCTCTTTTTAAGTTCTGAAAGGAACTATTGACTTATTATCACCAATGAATATACAAATATATTGAGAAAACAATATCCAAAACTGACCAGGAGTAGCAATAATAATTTCAGATAAAATAGACTTTAAATCAAAATAAATTAGAAAAGACAAAGAAGGACATTTTATAATGATTAATGGGCAAATCCACCAAGAAGAAACAACAATAATAAATATTTATGCACCAAACGACAGAACTCCAAAATACATTAAACAAACTCTAACAGAATTGAAAAGGGAAACAGTTCTACAATAATAGTAGGAGATTTTAACACGCTAATTTCAATGATGGACAGAACAACTAGAACGAAACTCAATAAAAATAAAGAAGATCTAAATAACACAATCTACCAACCTGACTTCATAGACTCCTAAGACACATATAGAATACATAACCCAAGAGCAGCACAGTACACATTCTTTTTCAACACACATGGATCATTCTCCAGAACAGACCTATTCTAGGCCACAAAGCAAGCCTCAATAAATTAAAAAACATCAGCATAATACAAAACATCTCTGAACACAACATTGTAAAACTAGAAATCAATAACAGAAAGAGCAAGGGAAAAAAATAAATACGTGGAAACTGAATAACGCTTTACTTAAATACCACTGGATCATAGAAGAAACTAAGAGTGAAATTAAAAAATTCCTAGACTCATCTAAGAATGAAGCACAACCTACCAAAACCTCAGGAAAGCAGCAAAAACTGTGCTCAGAGGAAAATTTATAGCAATAAATGTACACATTAAAAAAGAAGAATGATCCAAAATAAATAACTTAACCTGACAACTTGAACAAATAGAAAAAGAAGAGCAAATGAAGTTCACAGTTACCAGAAGAAAGGAAATAAGAATCAGAGCAGAAATAAATGAAACAGAAAATAGAAAAACAATAGAAAGAGTCAACAAAACTAGAAATTGGTTCCTTGAGAGCATCAATAAAATTGACAAACCACTGGCCAAATTGACAAAGGAAAAAAATGAGAAGATACAAGTAACCAAAATAAGAAATGAAATGGGTGACGTTACAACAAAACCAACTGAGATAAAAAGGATTACTACAGATTATGAAAAACTGTACTCTAACAAATTTGAAAACCTAGAAGAAATGGACAAATTTCAAGAAACACACTATCTATCTAAACTAACACAAACAGAGGTAGAAAACACTAAATAAAACTGTAACAAAAGAAGAAATTGGAGATGTCATTAAAAAAAAAATCTCTCAGCAAAAAAATCATGGCCCAAATGGCTTCACTGAAGAATTCTCCTAAATATTCAGAGAAGAATTGATACCAATTCTACGCAAACTATTCCAGAATGTAGAAAAGGAATGAATACTCCCTAATTCATTCTATGAAACCAGCATAACCCTGATACAAAAGCCAGGCAAAAATACCACAAAAAAGAAAATTAGAGGCCAACATCCCTCATAAATATAGAAGCAAAAATCTCAACAAATTTCTAGCCAGCAGAATACAACAACATCTCAAAGAAACAATACATGACGATGAGGTGGGATTCATACCAGGGACGCAAGCGTCATTCAACATAAGAAAATAAATCAGTGTAGTTCACCACATAAATAAAACAAAGGAAAAGAATAACATGATCATCTCAATGGATGCAGAAGAAGCATTTGATAAAATCCAACACCCTTTCCTGATAAAAACTCTCAGCAAAATACGAACAGAAAAAGGCAGAGCCAAGATGGTGGAATAGACAGACGTTTCTGGCGAGCCCTCTTTACAGCAAAGACCGGAAAAAACAAGTGAAACAAGTATATTTGTGACAAGCTGGGAGCCCTGAGCTTCAAAGTCAAGCTTAGAAAATGAACTGAGGGGCAGGGGGAGGAAGAGACCATTCAAAAGTGGAGACAAGTTACTGGACCTGGATCGTGGGGAGCCCTCAGGCACCATTCCCGGAGCTGTGGTGGTGGGCTGGTACTAGCGTTTCGCTGCAGTTTCCTCAGGGAGAAGCAGCCCAGTCACATAGCCTACTCACACCTCTGGAACCTGAGAGGAACAGTGCTCTCAACAAAAGCTAAGGACTTCCATATATTTTACCATGCCCCCCACCCCACCCCCAAGCTGGCTTCAGCGGCTGAATTCCCCAGGCCTGAGACAGGCCTTGTTGAGTGCCTAGAGCCATCCTCCCAGCCTTGGGGAAGGAAAAAATTTGCAACTGGGGGAAAAGATAATTTGCTAGCTCCACTAACCGGGGGAGCTCAGGAAAGAAGCAGCTCCTGTCCAGGCTTAAGCCATCCATGGACTTTGAGCACCATTCCCTTCTGCATGGACCTGTGTGGGCCTATTTCAGAAGAATAGGCTCCTGTTGGAAGACTCCAACCATTTCAGCTGTGCAGCGGAGAGGTGGGTGTTTGATGTTTTTGACGTTGCTTTGCCTATTAAACAAGGTCCTCACCTACCCACATCAGGGACTTAAGGACTGGTAGCTCCACTCAGGTTACCCAGCAACCTGTGACAGGGGTCCAAAGATAACCGGTATCTCCCAGTCCTTACAACCAAAACCTTTGGGTGCCCATGGTCCTTCTGCAGAACCCACCCACCTGCACACTCTAGGAAACAGGGACGCACTTTCCTCAGAGACACTCGGGGATCGGTTCTCAGCTCCCTGCCTTGTTCAGAGTGTGACTCCCTGCTGCAATCAGATACCGGTATATACCCCAATCACCCCTGCCCCTCTAAGACTGTAGGACAGAGCCTGTACCACACACTTGATGATCAGCTACCTAGAAACCTGAGTTGAATTCATACAAGAAAAGTGAATGGACTCCTAGACTGATATACCGGATAACAGCTCTAGCCATCTGGGGACAGGACGTCAGACCTCCAAAGGCGAAAATAATCAAGCTAGCTTACTCAAGCAAACCATAGGGGTATACCAAAATAAAACAAAGCAAGAAGCTACAACACAGTAAGCAAGCATAAACTAATACAATAACTTATAGATGGCTCGGAGACAACAGTCAATATCAAGTCAGATAAAGACAGAGACCATGATCACCTCAACCGGCTCTCAAAACAAAGAATCCAGGGATCTTCTAGATGAAAGTGCGTTCCTGGAGTTACCAGAGCCAGAATACAAAAGTTTAATATACAGAACCCTTCAAGACATCAGGAAGGAAATGAGGCAATACGCAGAACAAGCCAAGGAACACACAGATAAAGCAATTGAAGAAATTAGAAAGATTATTCAGGAACATAATGAAAAGTTTAATAAGCTGGAAAAATCCATAGACAGACAGCATTCAGAAATTCAGAAGATTAACAATGTAATTACAGAAGTAGGCAACTCAATAGAAAGTCAGAGGAGCAGAATTGAGGAAGTAGAAGCTAGAATTTCTGAACTCAAAGATAAATCACTTGGCACTAATATATTTGAAGAAAAACAAGATAAAAGAATTAAAAAAAAAATGAAGAAACCTTAATAATCATATTGGACTCTATGAACAGAAATAACCTACGAGTGATTGGAGTGCCAGAACAGGGAGGCATAACAAAAAATACTGGGAGAATTGTTGAAGATTTGTTGGCAGAAAACTTCCCTGATATCGTGAAAGATGAGAAGATATCTATCCAAGATGCTTATTGAACTCCACATAAAGTAGATCTTAAAAGAAAGTCACCAAGACATATTATAATCAAACTTGCCAAAACCAAAGATAAAGAGAGCATTATAAGAGCAGCAAAAGATAAATGAAAACTCACCTACAAAGGAGAGCCAAAAAGAATAAGCTCAGACTACTCGGCAGAAACCACACAGGCAAGAAGGCAATGGGATGACATATTTTAAAAATTGAAGGAAAAAAATTGTCTGCCAAGAATCGTATATCCAGCAAAACCGTCCCTTAAATATGAAGGTGAAATTAAGACATTTCCAGATAAACACAAGTTTCGGGAATTCGTAAAAACCAAATCAAAACTGCAAGACGTACTAAAGGGAGTTCTTTGGTTAGAAAATCAATAATATCAGGTATCAACCCAAGATTAGAACACTGGGCAGAGCAACCAGAAGTCAGCCCAGACAGGGAAATCCAAAAACACAAAGCAAGATTATTAAAAAAAAAAAGCTCAAAACACAGTAACAGCGATGTTATTATATAAAAGAAGACAACATTAAAATAATAAAGAAGGACTAAGAAATGTAATCATATGCCTTCCATGTGGAGAGGAAGATACCTCTGTACAAAGAAATGAAAGTTAGTTTTAAATTTAGAAAAATAGGGGTAAATAATAACGTAACCACAAAGGAGACAAACTATCCTACTCATCAAAATAAAATACAATGGAAAAATAGAGACTAAGCAGAAACAAAATCAACAACAACAAATATGAGGAAAGGACAATATATATAAAGATAATTTACTCAGCACATAAAATTAAGTGGGAAAAAGAAACTGTCAACAACACACAAAAAAAGACATCAAAATGATAGCACTAAATTCACACCTATCCATAATTACCCTGAATGTAAGTGGACAAAATGCACCAATAAAGAGAATGGCAGAATGGATTAAAAAACAGGATCTGTCTATATGCTGCCTACAAGAGACACACCTTAGACTTAGAGACACAAACAGACTAAAACTCAAAGGATAGGAAAAAACATATTACACAAACAGCAATCAAAAAAGAGCAGGGGTGGCAATATTAATTTCTGACAAAATAACCTTTCAATTTAAATCCATCAGAAAGGATAAGGAAGGACAAGGGACAATACACCAGGAAGACATAACCATATTAAATATTTATGCACCCAATGACAGGGCTGCAAGACATGCAAGACATTAGTCAAAACAAACTCTATCAGCATGAAAAGTGAGATAGACAGCCCCACAATAACAGTAGGAGACTTCAACACACTACTTTTGGTGAAGGACAGGACATCCAGAAAGAAGATCAATAAAGACACGGAAGATCTAAATGCCACAATCAACCAACTTGACCTCATAGACATCTACAGAACACTCCACCCAATAGCAACCAAGTATACTTTCTTTTCTAGTGCACACGGAACATTCTCTAGAATAGACCACATATTAGGTCATAAAGCAAGCCTTAGCAGAATCCAAAACATTGAAATATTACGAACCATCTTCTCTGACCATAAGGCCATAAAAGTGGAAATCAATAACAGGAAAAGCAGGGAAAAGAAATCAAACACGTGGAAACTGAACAATACCCTGCTCAAAAAAAGACAGGATTACAGAAGACTTTAAGGATGGAATAAAGAAATTCAGAGAATCCAATGAGAATGAAAACACTTCCTATTAGAGCCTTTGGGACACAGCAAAAGAGGTGCTCAGAGGCCAATTTCTATGAATAAATGCACACATCCAAAAAGAAGAATGGGCCAAAATCAAAGAATTATCCCTACAACTTGAACAAATAGAAAGAGACCAACAAAAGAAACCCAAAGACACCAGAAGAAAACAAATCATAAAAATTAGAGCTGAACTAAATGAAATAGAAAACAGAAAAAGAACTGAAAGAATTAACAAGATCAAAAGCTGGTTTTTTGAAAAAATCAACAAATTGATAAACCACTAGCCAAACTGACAAAAAAAAAACGGGAGAGGAACCAAATAACCCAAATAAGAAATGAGACGGGCGAGATTACAACACACCCAAGTGAAATTAAAAGAATCATATCAGATTATTACGAAAAATTGTACTCTAACAAATTTGCAAACCTAGAAGAAATGGATGAATTCCTAGAAACACACTACCTACCTAAACTAACACAAACAGAGGTAGAACAACTAAATAGACCCAAAACAAAAGAAGATATTGAAAAGGTAATCAAAAAACTCCCAACAAAAAAAAGCCCTGGTCCGGATGGCTTCACTGCAGAAATCTACCAAACTTTCAGAGAAGAGTTAACACCACTACTACTAAAGGTATTTCAGAGCATAAAAAAGGATGGAATACTGCCAAACTCATTCTATGAAGCCACCATATCCCTGATACCAAAATGAGGTAAAGACACCACAAGAAAAGAAAATTATACACCTATATCCCTCATGAATGTAGATGCAAAAATCCTCAAAAAAATTCTAGCCAACAGAATTCAACAACATACCAAAAAAAAAAAAAAAAATTCACCATGACCAAGTGGGATTCATACCAGGTATGCAGGGATGGTTCAACATTAGAAAAACAATTAATGTAACCCACCACATAAATAAAACAAAAGACAAGAATCACATGATTTATCAATTGATGCAGAAAAGGCATTTGACAAAGTTCAACACCCATTCATGATAAAACCTCTGAGCAAAATAGGAATAGAAGGAAAATTCCTCAACCTAATAAAGGGCATTTACACAAAGCCAACAGCCAACATCACCCTAAATGGAGAGAGTCTAAAAGCATTCCCATTGAGATTGGGAACCAGACAAGGGTGCCCTTTATCACCACTCTTATTCAACATTGTGTTGGAGGTCCTAGCCAGAGCAATTAGGCTAGATAAAGAAATAAAGGGCATCCAAAAAATTGGCAAGGGAGAAGTCAAAGTATCTCTATTTGCAGATGACATGATCTTATACACAGAAAACCCTAAGGAATCCTCCAGAAAACTACTGAAACTAATAGGAGAGTTCAGCAGAGTATCGGGGTACAAGATAAACATACCAAAATCAGTTGGATTCCTCTACACCAACAAAAAGAACATCGAAGAAGAAATCACCAAATCAATGCCATTTACAGTAGCCCCCAAGAAGGTAAAATACTTAGGAATAAATCTTACCAGAGATGTAAAAGACTTATACAAAGAAAACTACAGTACACTTCTGCAAGAAACCAAAAGAGACTTACATAAGTGGAAAAACATACGTTGCTCATGGATAGGAAGACTTAATATTATAAAAATGTCTATTCTACAAAAAGCGATCTATATATTTAATGCAATTCTGATCCAAATCCCAACAACATTCTTTAATGAGATGGAGAAAAAAATCACCAACTTCATATGGAAGGGAAAGAGGTCCCGATAAATAAGGCATTACTGAAAAAGAAGAACGAAGTTGGAGGCCTTACTTTACCTGATTTTAGAATATGTTATACCTCCACATTAGTCAAAACAGCCTGATACTGGTACAACAACAGACGTACAGACCAGTGGAACAGAACTGAGAATCCAGACATAAACCCATCCCCATATGAGCAACTGATATTTGACAAAGGTCCCAAAGCAGTTAAATGGGGAAAAGACAGTCTTTTTAACAAATGGTGCTGGCATAACTGGATAACGATCAGCAAAAAAATGAAACAAGACCCGTTCCTCGCTCCATGCACAAAAACGAGCTCAAAATGGATCAAAGACCTAAATATAAAACCTAAAACGATAAAGATCATGGAAGAAAAAATAGGGACAACACTAGGAGCCCTAATACATGGCATAAACAGTATACAAAACATTATTAAGAATGCAGAAGAAAAACTAGATAACCGGGAACTCCTAAAAATCAAACACCTATGCTCATCCAAAGACTTCACTAAAAGAGTAAAAAGACTACCTACAGACTGGGAAAAAGTTTTTAGCTATGACATTTCTGATCAGCGCCTGATCTCTAAAATCTACGTGATAATGCAAAAACTCAACTACAAAAAGACAAATAACCCAGTTAAACAATGGGCAAAAGATATGAATAGACACTTCACTAAAGAAGACATTCAGGTAGCTAACAGATACATAAGGAAATGTTCACGATCATCAGCCATTAGAGAAATGCAGATCAAAACTACAATGAGATTTTATCTCACTCCAACAAGGCTGGCATTAATCCAAAAAACACAAAATAATAGATGTTGGAGAGGCTGTGGAGAGATTGGAATACCTCTACACTGCTGGTGGGAATGTCAAGTGGTACAACCACTTTGGAAATCGATTTGGCGCTTCCTTAAAAAGCTAGAAATAGAACTACCATACCATCCAGCAATCCCACTCCTTGGAATATATCCTAGAGAAATAAGAGCCTTTACATGAGCAGATATATGCACATCAATGTTTATTGCAGCACTGTTTACAATAGCAAAAAGATGGAAGCAACCAAGGTGCCCATCAACGGATGAATGGATAAATAAATTATGGTATATTCACACAATGGAATACTACACATTGATAAAGAACAGTGAGAAATCTGTGAAACATTTCATAACATGGAGGAACCTGGAAGGCATTATGATGAGTGAAATTAGTCAGTTGCAAAAGGACAAATATTGTATAAGACCACTATTATAAGAACTTGAGAAATAGTTTAAACTGAGAAGAAAACATTCTTTTGTGGTTACAAGAGGAGGGAGGGTGGGAGAGGGGTATTCGCTAATTAGATAGTAGATAAGAACTACTTTAGGTAAAGGGAAAGACAACACACAATACAGGGGAGGTCAGCACAACTGGACTAAACCAAAAGCAAAGAAGTTTCCTGAATAAACTGGATGCTTCGAAGGCCAGTGTAGCATGGGCGGGGGTTTGGGGACCATGGTTTCAGGGGACATCTAAGTCAATCGGCATAATAAAATCTATTAAGAAAACATTCTGCATCCCACTTTGAAGAGTGGCGTCTGGAGTCTTAAAAGCTAGCAAGCGGCCATCTAAGATGCATCAATTGGTCTCAACCCACCTGGATCAAAGGAGAAGGAAGAACACCAACACACAAGGTAATTATGAGCCCAAGAAACAGAAAGGCCCCATGAACCAGGGACTACATCATCCTGAGACCGGAAGAACTAGATGGTGCCTGGCTACAACTGATGACTGCCCTGACAGGGAACACAACAGAGAACCCCTGAGGGAGCAGGAGAACAGTGGATGCAGACCCCAGATTGTCATAAAAAGACCAGACTTAATGGTCTGACTGAGCCTGGAAGGACCCTGGTGGTCCTGGCCTCCAGACCTTCTGCCCAGGACAGGAACCATTCCCAAAGCCAGCTCATCAGACATGGGTTGGACTGGACAATGGGTTGGCAAGGGATGCTGGTGAGGAGTGAGCTTCTTGGATCAGGTGAACACTTGAGACTATGTTGGCATGCCCTCCCTGGAGGGAAGATGAGAGGGTAGAGGGGGCTAGAAGCTGGCAAAATGGACATGAAAAGAGAGAGTGGAGGGAGAGAGTGGGCTGTCTCATCAGGGGGAGAGTAATTGGAAGTATGTAGCAAGGTATATATAAATTTTTGTGTGAGAGACTGACTTGATTTGTAAACTTTCACCTAAAGCACAATAAAAATTATAAATAATGAAAAAAATAGGAACAGAAGGGAAATTCCTCAACATAATTAAGGGCATATATATAAAACCAATAGCCAACATTATTCTCAATGGAAATAGATTGAAGGCATTCCCCTTGAAAATAGGAACAAGAAAGGATACCCGTTATCACCACTCTTATTCAGTACTGTACTGGAAGTCCTAGCCAGAGTGATAAGGCAGAAAAGGGAAATAAACGACATTCAAATTGGTAAGGGAAAAGTAAAACTACCCCTATTCACAGATGACATGATCCTACAGATATTTGAAAACCCTGGAGATTCCACAAAAAAAGTTATTGGAACTAATAGAAGGGTTCAGCAAAACGGCAGGGTACATCAACGTACAAAAATCAGTCAGATTCCTCTACACTAAGAAGGAGAACTCTGAAAAGAAAATCAAGGAAACAATACCATTTACGACAGCCCCTAAATGGATAAAATATCTAGGAATAAATCTAACCAGGGATGTAAAAGACTTATACTAGGAAAACTACAAAACACTACTGCAAGAAACCAAAAGAGACCTACGTAAGTGGAAAAACATACCATGCTCATGGATTGGAAGACTTAACATTGTGAAAATGTCAAAATTACCCAAAGCCATCTATAGGTATAATGTGATCCCAATCCAAATCCCAACAACATTCTTTAATGAAAAGGAAAAACTAATTTCCAACTTTATATGGAAAGATGCCCTTGACCGAAGAAGAGCAAAATAGGAGGCCTCACATTTCCTGGTCTCAGAACTTACTATACAGCCCTGGTAGTCAAAACAGCCTGTTACCGGTACAATGACAGCCACATAGATCAATGGAACAGGATTGAGAACCCAGAAGTAAATCCATTCAGCTATGGACAGCTGATCTTCAACAAAGGATCGAAACCCATTCAATGGGGAAGGGAGAGTCTCTTTAGCAACTGGCGCCAGTAAAACTGGATATCCATTCGCAGAAAAATGAAAAAGGATCCATACCTCATACCTTCCACAAAAACTAACTCAAAATAGACCAAAGACCTAAATGTTTAACCTAAAACTATAAAGTTTCTGGAAGATAACACAGGGACAAAGCTAGGAGTCCTAATTTATGGCATAAATACATTATCAAACATAACTAAAAATATACAAAGAGCAGAGTATAAACTAGGTAACTGGGACCTCCTAAAAATTAAATACTTGTGCTCATCAAAAGACTTCACCAAAAGAGTAAAAAAAGATCCTATGGACTGGGGAAAAAAATTGGCAATGACATATCTGAAAAGGTTCTAATCTATAAAATATATAGAGAACTTCGACATCTTAACAGAAAGACAAATAACCCAAACAAAAAATGGGCAAAGGACATGAACAGACATTTCACCAAAGAAGACATTCAGGTGGCTAACAAATACATGAAGAGATGCTCGTGGTCATTAGAGAGATGCAAATCAAAACTACAATGAGATATCATCTCACCCCTGCAAAAATGGCACTGATCAGAAAAACAGAAGACTACAAATACTGGCTAGGTTGTGGGGAGATTGAAACTATTATACATGGCTAGTGGGATTGTAAAATAGAACAACCACTATGGAAAATGGCACTTCCTCAAAAAGCTAGAAATATAAATACCATATGATCCAGCAATCCCACTTCTAGGTATATATCCTAGAGAAACAAGAGCAGTGACATCAATAGACGTGCACACCCGTGTTCATTGCAGCATTATTTACAATAGCAAAAAAAAATGGAAACAACGTGTGTCCATCAACAGATGAATGGATAAACAAAATGTAATACATATATACAATGGAATACTACACAACAGTAAAGAATAATGATGAGTCTGTGAAATGGCTCATAACATGGATAAAGCTAGAGGACATTGTGCTGAGTGAAATAAGTCAATTACGAAAGAGTTATCACAGAACTGTATGATATCACTATTATAAAAAGTCAGGAATACATTTACCTATAACCCACCAACCCAGTGCCAGGAGGTAACATTTTTGATGGTTACCAGGAATGGGAGGTAAAGAGAATCATTTACTAGATAGTAGACACATGCTAATTCTGGTGAAAGGAAAGGTAATGCACAATATGGGGGAGATCAGCACAATGTGACCAAGGTAAATGAAGACAGTAAGGGGTACACAAGAATAAACGACCACTACTGTAAGTGCTATAACATATACAATTCTGTAACAACAGTAATAACCAAAAATCTGTGAGTGGTTACATAGGTAGATACGTATACTACTATACAGGTATGAGAGGTCATATGCACTTATAGGTATAACCAAAAAACCGAATCCATTGCTGTCGAGTCAATTCCAATTCACAGCGACCCTATAGGACAGAGCAGAACTGCCCCATACAGTTTCCAAGGAGGACCTGGTGGATTCAAACTGCCAACCTGTTGGTTAGCAGCCATAGCTGTAACCACTATGCCACCAGGTATAACTGTGGGCATGTGTATATATTTGTATATAGCAATGGGTTTGTTATGTATATATTTGTATGTACTGGATATATATTCATATATATAATAAAGCCCATAGGCGGCACGGAGATGAAACTTCTTAGACATATCCAAACACCTTATGGGACAGATTTACTGGGCTTGAGGGCTACGGACCATAGTCTCGGGGTGGGGTTTCATCTAGGTAAACTGGAATAACATAGTTCATAAAGATAATGCTCTACATTCAGTTTGGTGAGTAGTGTCAGGCCATCTAAGATACAACTATTGGCCTTTTCCCATCTGGAGCAAAGGAGAGTGAAGGAAAACAAAGACTCACGGAAGGAATTAGTCCATAAGACTAAAGGCCCACACAAACCACAGCCTCCTCTACCCTGAGACCTGAACTAAATGGCACTGGGCTACAACTACCTACCACTCTACAGGAGGATGCAATAGAAGGTCCCGGTTAGGATGGGAGAAAAATGTAGAACAAAACTCAAATTAATAAAAAAGATGAGACTTACTGGACTGATAGACACTGGAGGAACCCCCGAGACTCTCACCCTAAGAAGTGCCCTTTTAACCTGGAACTGAAGCCACTCCTGGAGGTCACCTATCAAATAAACAATGACACCCTTGTGGAATATGCTCCTCAGAACAATCAACTATACGAAACAGGCAACATTTGCCCAAAAGCAAAAATGAGAAGACAAGGTGGGGCAGGGAAACTGGAAGGATGGGAAGAGAGGAGGCAGGGTGGAAATGGGGAGATACTGACACATGGCAGGGATAGCAACCAATGCCACGGAACAATTCGTGTATGAATTGTTGGATGGGAATGACTAATTTGCTGTGTAAACTTTCACATAAAACACAATAAAATGTTCAAAAACAAAACAAAAAAATGATACTGAGGCCAGAGTGTCTGACCATGGACTGCTTTTTATTTTCAGACATGGGTGGAAATGCAAGTCAGATTGCTGCAGGTTGGTGGAAGAGCACATGCACGTTCAGACCTGCACGTTCACTTCCAAAGAGGGTGCGGTGGGCCTCAGAGGTTGAGGAGAACGGTGGAGAGGTCTTCCAGTTTGGAAATGAGAAGAAACGCTGTTTTACTCCCACAGTGATGTGGCTGGGCCAAGACTGGCCATGGCAACCAAACCAGGAAGGCTGGGTTTAGATGCCTCCCCTTTGTTGTGCTGATCTTTGATGCCATGGAATTCACACATTTCTCATAACATGAGGACCAGGAGTCATTTTTCATGAATGACTTAGTTATCTAGTGCTGCTATAACAGAAATACTACAAGTGGAGGCTTTAACAAAGAGAAATTTAATCTCTCACAGTCTGGCAGGTTACAAGTCCAAATTCAGGATGTCAGCTCCAGGGGATGGCTTTCTTTCTCTGTCGGCTCTGGAGGAAGACTCCTTGTCATCAATCTTCCTGTGGTCAAGGACCTTCTCAGGTGCAGGGACCCCAGGACCAAAGGACGTCCTCTGCTCCCGGTGCTGCTTTCTTGGTGGTATGAGGTGTCCAACTTTCTGCTTGCTTCTCTTTTCCTTTTTATCTCTTGAGAGAGAAAAGGTGGTGCAGGCCACACCCCGGGGAAACTCTCTTTACATTGGATCAGGAGTGTGACCTGGGTAATGATATTACAATCCTACCCTAATCCTCTTTAACATAAATCACAAAACGGAGGACAACCATGCAATACTGGAAATTATGGCCCAGCCAAATTGATACACACATTTTTGGGAGGACATAATTCAATCCTTGACAGTACTATTATACATTCAGTAGACAACTTTTGACCATTATTATCCTGTTGAGAAACATTTCCTGACTCTAGCTTCTGGGACTGAATGTCCTCTCTACAGCCTGTGATGGTTAAGGTTATGTGTCAGCTTGGCTGGGCCATGATTCTCAGTAGTTTGGCAGTTATGATGTAGTTTGACAGTCATGTTATGATGTAATCACTTCCATGATGAGATCTGATATAATGCAATCACCTCCATGATGAGATCTGCTTTGAGCAGCCAATCAGTTGAAAGGGAGTTTCCTGCACCCACTATATATGGATTTTCTGGCAGAGCTCACTGGCTTTTGCTCTGCTCTGGATCCTGCATTCTGCTCATCATCATCTGACCTCTGCTTCTTGGGACTTGAGCCAGTTGCCTACTGTCCTAGCTGCAGATCTTGGATTCATCAGCCTCCACAACCTGTAAGCCAGCAGTTTGCAGTCTGACCTGCTGATCTTGGATTTGTCAGCCCCTGCAGCTACATAAGTCAGAAGAAGCCTCTAGCCTGACACCTGACACACAGACTTAGGACTTTCCAGCCTCTACAACCAAGTGAGCCATTTCTTCGCTACAAATCTCTCTCTATATATATTTATATACACATGCTTCTCCAGCCTAAGACACAGCCCAGGAAGCTAGTTAAGGTAAGAGAGATGGGAATGGATGCAGGGCCACTAGGAGGTCTGGAGGCTGACGAATATTATTTGGTCCACGCAGCCAACCGACAGTTGATATCCTTACTTGTGAATTATGGATATGCAGGATGGAGGCCCTATGTTGCCAGCTGCCTAGACTGAAATACTTCTCCTTGTGCCACACCTGGGACCTTACACAGAAGCTGGAGGGTTAGGAAACATGGCTGCAGGCCAAGGATACGCAGTTCCCCTTCTGTTCTCTAGGACACTCCCTTCCTCTACATTTTAAATCAAGTTACTTTTTAAAAAAACACACCTTCTAAAGCATCCTATTTTTTGTGCGTGAAGCTTAAGGAATCATTTTTTTCTCTAAGGCTTACTCTGCTTAGCTAAATTCACAGTTGACAACCTGAATTTACTTAAAGAAATAATAGGGCTGCATACAAAATATTTAGACAGAATTGCTAACGGTCTAATTACTAGAGAATTATGTTGTGGGAATATGAAATGCCCTCTTGAATCCAGTCTTTCTCAGCATCTCAGATGACATTCAATAGGAAATCAGGGAATGCTACTTGAATGGAGGAGTTTAAAAAGTGCTGGGTAACGACTCCTATAAATGAGATATTCACAATGCAGCCAGCAAAACTGTGCACTCTAGAAAGAGACCTGATTAAGTAAAATGAAGAACTATCATAGGGAGATTTCTACCCTGAGTATGCTTGAGGGAGTTGAAACAAGTTTGGGGAAAGCAGAATCTGTGGCTGGTTTTATCAGGGTGGCCCAGGGGATGAATTCAGGGCATCAGTGACTAAATAGATTTGGTGTACCAGAGGGTCACAGAGTCAGAAGAGGGATGACATTTGCATGGATGTAAGATCAGTTTAGGGACTAAGGTTGTTTGGAGCCTGGGGAGTGAGCTGAATGAGGGAGTGGCTTTTAGACTTTCCCTTCCCACCTTTGACTGTACTTCTCGCTTTCTTTCCTGTTTATTCCTCTTTTCCTCTTTCTCATTTCCCTCCCTCTCACCCCATCCTATTTTCTGTCTCTCTTTCTCTGTGTATCCTATTACACTAATCTGAAGCCTATTTTCTATTGACTGTTGTATTTACTGAATAACAAACAAAAAACAGTAAGCTCTATGCTTACCTTAAAGGGTGGGCAACTTAAAATTTTTATTTTCTGAAGTGGATTCCTTCTTTTCAGTGGGTCAACAGTCTTTGACAGGAAACAAACAAGCATTGACTCTAAATCTACATGCAAGTACTAAAAAAAGCTTCCTGGGTTTGGTCAAGAAGAAAAGTAGTGAATTAGAAGAGGGGCAAGGCTAGCTTATTTATATAATAGATAGAAATTGATTTTTGATAAGGAAGTAAGCAGCTGCAAATGCTGAAGTTCAGCTTTCATAAGAAATGTCTTCTCTATTTTAGGGTATATGCCAAAGCTGGAACAGGTGCTTTTTTTTTTGAATCACTCATAGCTCACAGGGGTTTAACTGCCTAGAGGAAGACCGACATTCAATGGACATATGCCCAAATGAGCTGTTGTTCAGACAGCACAATGCTCCAACCAGCTTGATGCCCTGATACAATTCCCAAAGCCTTTCTGAAATAGTTGACTAGGCGGACTCCCACCCACATTAAAATTAGAATCACACCTGCCACATCCAGCATGTGCTAAGTTTCTGAAAATACTAGAGAAGGAAGATGGCAAAAATATTCATACCAAAGTCCTTAAAGAGACTGTAGTTCCAGGACGTTGAGCAGGAGGGGTAAAAGGGAAGGGAGTGGAATCATCAATTGACTTTGCTTCTGTTCTGATTAATGCAGGTCTACGGGAACTCTAGGGATTCTGGGTAGGACAAGCAGACTGGCCATTTGACTCCAACCAGAGGTTCTTTTGAAGGAAGTCCTGGTGAATTGGTTCTGTAAAGATTACAGACAAGAAAATCCAATGGAGCATTTCTACTCTGTAATACATGGGGTTGCCATGAATCAGAATTGACTTGATGGCAATAGGTTTGGTTTTTGGCTTGAAGGGAATTCTTTGAGGTGAATTGTGGTAAAACATCTTTCTCATCTCTATTTTATAGTTTTCAAACTTAAGCTTAGTTTCACCAAACTTTTTACTTCTTTATAGAAACTCACTTAAATGTTTTATTAAAGTTCTGCTGAGAATAGGAAGCTATGCAGAAAAATGGAAAGAGGAAGGTAGAGACCAAGAAGAGCTAAGGAAGGAGGAGCTAAGTGGGTTTTCAGAGGTAAATGTAGAAATTCAAGACCTGTAACTTGTCACAAGCTCAAATGCCTACAGAACCCAGCAGGTCATGTAAACGAGTGACCTGGGTGGAGTGTATGAAAATTGGGAGTGGTGGGGGCTGTGGTGAGCTGAAGAGAATGTTCTTTTTCTTACGCTACTCAGCTCCAACCAAATGTCGCCATGTGAGAATGTGGGCTCAGTGTTGCCAAATCTTCTGATTTTTTCAAGAGAAGCCAGAAATCTGGATGCTACTCGATGTCAGTGGGTATATAAAATTTCCCCATTTTTTAAAACATTGTGGAGGTCAAACAAAATAAATCTGTTGGTTGTATTTGGCCTGTGGGCTGATGTTTTATGGCTACTGTCCTATACATTTGTACCATCTGCTACTCACCAAGCTCCCCAAATTAGCTTCCCTTCTGTCCCAGTATGAATCACTGGTTCCAATCTGGCTTTGGCTTCGACCCATCCCTAGCCACTCCATGTCTACTCAGGCCTGCAGTGTACCTCCTTCTTCCCCTAAGCCTCTCCCTACCACCAGCCCTCCTTGCTAAGTCTTACTCAGTCTTCAAATCCTCTCCCACTTCCTCTGATGGCCTTTTCCGGGCTCCTCAGTCCATTCTTTCATTCAACACGTATTTATTGGTTCTTATTATGTGGCATGGAGTCTTTGGGTAGTGCAAATGGTTGACGTGTTTGTCTGGTACTTAAAGGTTGGAGGTTCGAGTCCACCCAGATGTATCTCGGAGGAAGGCCCTGGCAATCTACTTCCAAAAAATCAGCAATTGAAAATCCTATGGAGCACAGTTATACTCTGACACACATGGGGTTACTATAAGTTGGGATTGACTCGATAGCAACTTTTTTTTTTTTTAATGTGTCAGGCACTCTTTTAGGCATAGGGACATACCAGCAAACGTTGTTGTTAGGTGCTGTCAAGTTGATTTCGACTCATGGCAATCCCATGTGACAGAGTAGAACTGCCTCATAGTTTTTCTAGGCTGTGATCTTTAGAGGAACAGATTGCCAGCAACCTTAGGTTAGTAGCTGAGTTCTTAACCATTGTGCCACAAAAATCTCCACCCTTATAGAGCTAACATTCTACTCTTCCTTGATCTCTTTCCCTTGAATTTGCTAAATTGCAGGGACACATAGATCTTATCACTCCTTTGGCACCTAGAGACAATAGGTCCTTAGTAAAACTCTCCAGTGTGTAAATTCTTCCCCTGACTGAAATGGAGAGCTTCTTGATGGCAGAGAACCTGTTTTCTACTTCTTAGATAGAATTTCACAGCACTCCTCCAAATGATTTAAAAATGTCCACTGTTTGATTTATTAAACCGATTTTCTCAAACTGATGAAATGCAGCGCATAAGAGTAAGTAATCATTTCTCATTACTGTTCTTTGAAAAGAAAACTAAAGGGCTTTACTTTTTCACATTACAACTTTTTCGGGGAGGGGCACAGATTAATAATTGACCCCAGGGAAGAAATAGCCTGAATTTCAGAAATTCACTTTGGAAAGTTTGTGGTGTCTATTGATTTTCAGGAAACTCTGGTGGCGTAGTGGTTAAGTGCTACGGCTGCAAACCAAAAGTTTGGCAGTTCGAATCTGCCAGGCATTCCTTGGAAACTCTATGGGGCAGTTCTACTCTGTCCTATAGGGTTGCTATGAGTCGGAATCGACTCGACAGCAGTGGCTTTGTTTTTGGTTGTTTTTTTTTGTTTTGTTTTTTGATTGATTTTCAGGTAGTGAGGCTCATGGAATAGATAAAGGGTAGAAGAGAGAACCCAGCCGTACTTCTGCAGTCAGTGATAGTGCTCCCAGACTGAGCATGAGTTTGTCTTTCTGCTTTTAAAGATTTAAGGCTGCCGATTTTACAAGACATGTAGATCACACTTGAAAACACTATCCCCTCAGGATGTCCTTGGAGAATGAAATTAAGTGAAGAGCAGGTCTGGCCTTGGAGCTGGTGACTGTCTACTTTTGATTTGCCTTGGCCTGACCCAAAGATAGCTCAGAAGAACCAAGAGAGTGTTGGACTTCTTGTGTCTTGGTTCACACAGTGATTCAGTAGTGGACATCTGTGGTTTTTACTGGCCCAGCTTCCAGTCCCTGGAAGAGCACCCTGATCTTCCTTGGAGAATTGCTTTCACCTTACTCTTTTTTTTTTATATATAATTTTTATTGTGCTTTAAGTGAAAGTTTACAAATCAAGTCAGTCTCTCACATAAAAACTTATATATACCTTGCTACATACTCCCAATTACTCTCCCCCTAATGAGACAGCACCCTCTCTCCCTCCACTATCTCTTTTCATGTCCATTTCGCCAGCTTCTGACTCCCTCTGCCTTCTCATCTCCGTTCCACATAGGAGATGCCAACGCAGTCTCAAGTGTCTACTTGATCCCAGAAGCTCACTCTTCACCAGCATCTTTTTCTATCCCATTGTCCAGTCCAATCCCTGTCTGAAGAGTTGGCTTTGGGAATAATTGCTGTCTTGGGCTAACAGAAGGTCTGGGGACATGACCTCCAGGGTCCTTCTAGTCTCAGTCTGACCATTAAGTCTGGTCTTATTATGGGAATCTGAGGTCTGCATGCCACTGCTCTCCTGCTTCCTCAGGGGTTCTCTGTTGTGTTCCCTGTCAGGGCAGTCATCGGTTGTGGCCAGGCAACATCTAGTTCTTCTGGTCTCAGGATGATGTAGTCTCTGGTTTATGTGGTCCTTTCTGTCTCTTGGGCTCATAATTACCTTGTGTCCTTGGCGTTCTTCATTCTCCTTTGATCCAGGTTGGCTGAGACCAATTGATGCATCTTAGATGGCCGCTGGCTAGCATTTAAGACCCCAGATGCCACTCTCCAAAGTGGGATGCAAAATGTTTTCTTAATAGATTTTATTATGCCAATTGACTTAGATGTCCCCTGAAACCATGGTCCCCAAACCCCCGCCCATGCTGCGCTGGCCTTCGAAGCATCCAGTTTATTCAGGAAACTTCTTTGCTTTTGTTTTAGTCCAGTTGTGCTGACCTCCCCTGTATTGTGTGTTGTCTTTCCCTTTACCTAAAGTAGTTCTTATCTACTATCTAATTAGTGAATACCCCTCTCCCACCCTCCCTCCTCTTGTAACCACAAAAGAATGTTTTCTTCTCAGTTTAAACTATTTCTCAAGTTCTTATAATAGTGGTCTTATACAATATTTGTCCTTTTGCAACTGACTAATTTCACTCATCATAATACCTTCCAGGTTCCTCCATGTTATGAAATGTTTCACAGATTTCTCACTGTTCTTTATTGATGTGTAGTATTCCATTGTGTGAATATACCATAATTTATTTATCCATTCATCCATTGATGGGCACCTTGGTTGCTTCCATCTTTTTGCTATTGTAAACAGTGCGGCAATAAACATAGATGTGCATATATCTGCTCATGTAAAGGCTCTTATTTCTCTAGGATATATTCCAAGGAGTGGGATTGCTGGATAGTATGGTAGTTCTAGTTCTAGCTTTTTAAGGAAGCTCCAAATCGATTTCCAAAGTGGTTGTACCACTTGACATTCCCACCAGCAGTGTAGAGGTATTCCAATCTCTCCACAGCCTCTCCAACATCTATTATTTTGTGTTTTTTGGATTAATGCCAGCCTTGTTGGAGTGAGATAAAATCTCATTGTAGTTTTGATCTGCATTTCTCTAATGGCTGATGATCGTGAACATTTCCTCGTGTATCTGTTAGCTACCTGAATGTCTTCTTTAGTGAAGTGTCTATTCATATCTTTTGCCCATTGTTTAATTGGGTTATTTGTCTTTTTGTAGTTGAGTTTTTGCAGTATCACGTAGATTTTAGAGATCAGGCGCTGATCAGAAATGTCATAGCTGAAAACTTTTTCCCAGTCTGTGGGTAGTCCTTTTACTCTTTTAGTGAAGTCTTTGGATGAGCATAGGTGTTTGATTTTTAGGAGCTCCCAGTTACCTAGTTTTTCTTCTGCATTCTTAATAATGTTTTGTATACTGTTTATGCCATGTATTAGGGCTCCTAACGTTGTCCCTATTTTTTCTTCCATGGTCTCTATCGTTTTAGATTTTATATTTAGGTCTTTGATCCATTTTGAGTTAGTTTTTGTGCATGGAGTAAGGTATGGGTCTTGTTTCATTTTTTTTGCAGATGGATATCCAGTTATGCCAGCACCATTTGTTAAAAAGACTGTCTTTTCCCCATTTAACTGTTTTGGGGCCTTTGTCAAATATCAATGTTCACCTTACTTTTGTATAGTTTAGGGAACAGCAGTTTTCATCCTCTCTGACCACTCTAATCAGTTCAGTAAGATTTGGAGGTAGAAGTTTATGGAAGAAAGAATCTCCAATTCTGCTGGGTGAAGCCACCATATGGAGATAGCCAGCCTGACAGAGCGAGAGTAAAACCAACACAGAATAAAGCAGGGCTGAGAGAAAGAGAGAATGACTCCATATCCTGATGAATTGAACCCCTGGATCCAACTATACCTGTAGTTAAGCACGCCCTTTAACTTTACAGTTAAACTTATTGGCCTTTTCTTTATCACTTAGTGTGAATTGGATTTCCTATCATTTGCAATTAAAGGAGTTCAGAATGGACTTTGACATTTAATTTTAACATTTAATAAAAAATTATTGGGCACCTATTCTTTTCAGGAGTTATGCTGGGGAGTGGTGGGGATACAGAATTGGATAAAATTTCTTTATAAATTAAAAATGTTTTGAAAACATTTCAAGTCTTCAGAAAAGTTGCAAAAATATTACAATGAACTGTCAGTTATCTTTTATCCAGGTTCACCTTTTATTTCAAATACCAGCAGGGTCACTCAAGGTGGACAGGTTTCAGCTGAGATTCCAGATTAAGACAGACTAGGAAGAATGACCTAGCAGTCTACTTCTGAAAAAACTGGCAAATGAAAACCTTATGAATAGCAGTGGAATATTGTCTGGTATAGTGCTGGAAGATGAGCCCCTGAGGTTGGAAGGCACTCAAAATACCACTGGGGAAGAGCTGCCTGTTCAGACTAGAGTTGATCTTAATGAGGTGGGTGAAGTAAAGCTTTTGGAATTATCACTGCTCTTGTGGCACGACTCATACATAATGAGAAGAAACAGCTGTAAACATCCATTAGTAATCAGAATGTGGAATGTACGAAGTATGAATCCAGGAAAATTGGAAGTTGTCAAAAATGAAATTGTATAAAGATCCATAGCCTAGGCATTGATAAACTGAAATTAACTGGTATTGGCCATTCTGAATCAGATAACCATATGGTCTTCTATGCTGGGAATAACAAATTGAAGAGGAATGGCGTCACATTCATCATCGAAAAGAACATTTCAAGATCTGTTTTGAAGTAAATTGCTATCAGCGGTAGGATATATCCATACGCCTACTTTTTTTCTCTACAAGGAAGACCAGTTAATACAACTAGTATTCAAATTTACCCACCAAACACTAATGCCAAAGACGAGGAAATTGGAAATTTTTACCAACCTCTGCAGTCTGAAATTGATCAAACATGAAATCAAGATGCATTGATAATTATTGGTGATTGGAATGTGAAAGTTGGAACGAAGAAGGATCCGTGGTTGGAAAATATGGCACTGGTGACAGGATGCCAGAGATCGCATGAAAGCATTTTGCAAGACCAACAATTTATTCATTGCAAACACCTTTTTTCAACAACATAAAAGGCCACTATACACGTGGACCTCACTAAATGGAAAACACAGCAATCAAATTTACTATATCTGTGGAAAGAGATGAGAGAAAAGCTCAATATCATCAGATAAAAAAAGGCCAAGGGCTGGCTGTGGAATAAGCCATCAATTGCTCATTGCAAGTTCAAGTTGTTGAAGCTGAAGAAAATTAAAACAAGTCCACTAGATTAACCAGTGTCTTAAAACAATATGTGTAGTAACTATTTAATGAGAAACTAGTTTATTCTGTAAAACTTCATCTAAACTACAATAAAAATAATATTAAAAAAAGGTAAAAAAAAAAATCCACTAGAACCAAAATATGACCTTGTGTATATCCCATCTGAATTTGGAGACCATCTCAAGAATAGACTTGAGACGTTAAACACTAATGACCAAAGACCAGAGAAGTTGTGGAATGACATCAAGGACATCGTACATGAAGAAAGCAAGAGCTCATTAAAGAGACAGGAAAGAAAGAAAAGACCAAAATGGATGCCAGAAGAGATTCTGAAACTTGCTCTTAAACATAGAGTAGCTAAAGCAAATGGAAGAAATGATGAAGTAAAAGAGGTAAACAGAAAATTTCAAATGGTAGCTCGAGAAGATAACGTATTTTCATGAAATGTGCAAAGACCTAGAGTTAGAAAACCAAAAAGGAAAAGCACGCTCAGCATTTCTCACGCTGAAAGAACCAAAGAAAAAACTCAAGCCTCAAGTTGCAACATTGAAGGATTCTATGGGCAAAAAATTGAATGACACAGGAAGCATCAAAAGAAGATAGAGGGAATACATAGGGCCACTGTACCAAAAAGACTTGGTCAGTGTTCAACTGTTTCAGGAGGTAGCATAGGATCAAGAACCAATGGTACTGAAGGAAGAAGTCTAAATTGCACTGAAGGCACTGGCAAAAAGCAAAGCTTCAGGAGTTGATGGAATACCAATTGTAATGTTTTAACAAACGGATGCAGCACTGGAGGTGTTCACTAATCTATGCCAAAAAATTCAGAAGAGAGCTACCTGGCCAACCGACTGGAAGAGATCCATGTATGTACCCATTCTTGTCTTGGAAGAAGTACAACCAGAATGCTCCTTTGAAGCAAGGATGGCAAGACTGTGTCTTACAGTCTTTGGACATGTCAGGAGGGATCAGTCTCCAGAGAAGGACATCATGCTTGGCAAAGTACAAGGTCAGCAGAAAAGAGGAAGACCCTCAATGAGGTGGATTGACCCAGTGGCTACAACAACGGGCTCAAGCATAATGATTGTAAGGATGGCGCAGGACTGGGCAGTGTTTCATTCTGTTGTGAATAGGGTTGCCATGAGTCAGAACTGACTTGACGGCACCTAACAACAACACCCATTCCAAAGAAAGGTGATCCAATAGAATGTGGAAGTTATCAAACAATATCATTAATATTACATACAAGTAAAAGTTTGCTGAAGGTCATTCAAAGGCAGTTGCAGCAGTACGTCAACAGGGAACTGCTAGAAATTCAAGCTGGATTCAGAAGAGGATGTGGAACAAGGTTATCATTGCTGATGTCAGATGGATCCTAGCTGAAAGCAGAGAATACCAGAAAGATGATTACTGGTGTTCTATTGACTGTGCAAAGGCATTCAACTGTGTGGATCATAACAAATTATGGATAACATTGCGAAGAATGGAAATTTCAGCACGCTTACTTGTGCTCATGAGGCAACTGTACCTAGACCAAGAGGCAGTCGTTCAAACAAAACAAGGGAATACTTTGTGGTTTAAAATCAGGAAAGGTGTGCGCCAGGGACGTATTTTCTCACCATACTTATTCAATCTGTATGCTGAGCAAATAATCCAAGAAGCTGAATTATATGAATAAGAACCTGGCATCCGGATTGGTGGAAGACTCAAAAACCTGTGATATGCAGATGACACAACTTTGCTCACTGAAAACGAAGAGGACTTGAAGCAGTTACCGATAAAAATCAAAGACTTTAGCTTTTAGTATGGATTGCATTTCTACAAAAATGAAAACAAAAATCCTTACAACTGGGCCAATAAGCAACATTATGATAAATGGACAAAATATTGAAGTTGTCATTTTACTTGGCTCCACAATCAATGCCCGAGAAAACAGCGGTCAAGAAACAAAATGATGTGTTGCATTGGGCAAATCTGCTGCAAAAGGCCTCATTAAAGTATTGAAAAGCAAAGATGTTGCTTTGAGGACTAAGTTCCCCTGACCCAACCCGTAGTGTTTTCAGTTGACTTGTATGCATGTGAAAGCTGGACAACGAATAAGGAAGACCAAGAAAGAGTTGATGTCTTTGAATTATGGTGTTGGCAAAGAATATTCAATATACCATGGACTGCCAGAAGAATGAGAAACTCTGTCTTGGAAGAAATACAGCCAGAGTGTTCCTTGGAAGCAAGGATGGTGAGACTTTGTTCCATGTGCTTTGGACGTTATCAGGAAGGACTAATCCCTGGAGAAGAACATCATGCTTGGTTAAGGTGGAGGGTCATCAAAAAACAGGAAGGCCCTCAATGCAATGGAGTGGCTGCAACAATGGGCTCAAACATTGCAACGATTGTGAGGATGGCGCAGGACTGGGCAGTGTTTTGTTCTGTTATACGTAAGGCCACTATGAGTCAGAATCAACTCGATGGCACCTTACAACACACCTTTTATTAGTATTTTGATATATTTGTGGTTTGTTTCTCTCTCTCTCTCACAGGCACACACATTCTTTTTCATAATGAAAAATTTGAGAGTAAGTTGGAGAGATCAAGGCTCTTTTTTTATGGTAAATATATAGGTAAAAAAAAATTTTGCCATTTCAACAATCTTTACATGTACAGTTCAGTGACATTAAATATATTCAAACATCACCATTAACTGTTCCCAAATTTTCCATCACCTTTAACAGTAACTCAGAGATCAAGATTCTTCAACCCTAATGTGGATCTCCTTAGAATTAGAACAGTCCTTTATTACTGAATTTAAGAAATTTAACATTGATACATTATTATTATCCAATATACGGTCCTTACTGATTTTGGCTTACTTGTCCCAATATTGAGTATAGGATTTCCTCCCCTCTAATCCAGGATCTGGAAACCCTGGTGGCATAGTGGTTAAGTACTTTGGCTGCCACCCAAGAGGTCAGCAGTTTGAATCTGCCAGGCACTCCTTGGAAACTCTATGGGGCAGTTCTACGCTGTCTTGTAGGGTCGCTATGAGTAGGAATTGACTCGACGGCAGTGGATTTTTTTTTTTTTAATCCAGGATCTAATCCAGGATCACACATTGCATTTAGTTGTTCTGTCTCTTTGGTCTCCTTTAATCTGCAATGATTTTTCAATCTCTCACTATATTTTCATGGCATTAATATGTTTAAAGAGTACTTGCTCATTATTTTATAGAGTGTTCCTTACTTTAGGTTTTTCTGAATGAATTCTTATGATTTGATTAAGGTTATGCATTTTGGGCAGGAATGCCACACAAATCGTATATGTCTCTTTCAGTGCATCACAGCAGGAATCATCTAATATTCGCTTTTCCCATTATTGGTGATGTTAACTTTGATCACTTGGCTAAAGTGGAGTCAATCAGATTTTGGTACAGGAATCATTTTCCCCTTTGTAATTAATACAAAATCTGTGAGAAGATAACTTTAAGTCTGTATGAGGTTCCTGTTCCCCAACAAATTTTCATCCAATAATTTTAGCACCCATCGATAATTCTTGCATGAATCAATTAATAATACGGTGGTGGCAAAATTGTAATTGAAAAAAAAAAACTCTATCATCCCTTTACCACCACCTGTCTGACAGTTTGTTGTACTGTGGTGGCTTGCTTGTTGTTGTGATGCTGGAAGCTATGCCACTGGTCACAACAGAACATTGTGCAATTTGCTTGCTTTGGACATATCATCAGGAGGGATCAGTTGCCAAAGGAGGACATCATGTTTGATGAAGTAGAGGGTCTACAAGGGCAAGAGAGACCCTTCATGAGATGGACTGCACAGTAGCGACAAAGATAGACTCAAACATGCTGGCAATCATGAGGATGACACAGGACCAGACAATGTTCTGTTCTGTTGCCCATAGGGTTGCCATGAGTCAGGGCCTACTCAACGGAGGCTATCTGTCTATCTTTCTTTCTATATGTTTAGTTGGCAATGTACTGTAAATACGAGCTTTTTCTCTCCTATTTTTTTGTTTCTCTGTCCTTAGTAAAATTCTGGACTCATCCACAGACCACGTTCATGTTTCTCCAATTGTTCCTTTAATGTCCTCCAACCCATGAACATATGTTACATTTAATTGCCACATCTGTTTAATCTTTCTTTGATTTTTATGACATTGACACTTTTGAAAGTCAGTTATTTTATCCCTCAGATTGACTTTGTCTTATGTTTCCTCATGACCAGATTCAGGTTATACATTTTGTCAGGGATATCATAGAAGTGATGCTGTGTTATTCTCAGTGCATCTTGTCAAGTGGCGTACAATTTCAGTTTATCCTGTTATGGCGATAGTAACCATTGTTACTTGATTAAGGTGATGTCTGCCAGGTTTCTCTACTAGAAAGTTATTCTTTTTCTCTTTGTACTTAAAAAGTATTTTGTGGGAAGTTATTTTGTGACCATGTGAGTATCCTGTTCTTCATCAAACATTTAATCACAAATTTTAGCATTCATTGGTATTTTTTGGCTGAATTGTTTACTGTGATGGTTGCTGAATAGTGATTTTCTAATTCTATCTATATTCATCAGTTGACTTTCCAATGTAAGGAAAAGTTTCCTTCCTTCCTTTTTCTTTCTTTATGAGTATATGTTTAGGCATTTATTCTATCTTACAATACTCAGAAAACACTTTCAGAATTGTTACACCCATACCACTGCCAATAACAAATTCGCTAAGCAAAGTTCAAGATTTGTTTGCAGTTCTATTTATCTTTAGACTGTGTTTATACATTCACAGTCCTAATAATATTTTTTTTCCTATGTGGTTATATTATTCATTTGGTATACAACTCAATTCATTGTTTTTGTTTGTGTTCTATTTTAGTTTTTTTCTCCTCAACTTTGTTGATTTAATTTTTAAAATATGTAAAAACATTAATGTGGTCCCAAAAGTCTAAACTATATGAAAATATTTCCTCAGTGGCACTACTTCTCCTATACCTTTAACCTCTTTCTCGTGCACCCTCTGTAGAGAACGTTATCGTTAATTTTTGGCTTATGGTTTCTGTTTTTTTTTTTTTTTTTGCAAAAAAATAAGCTGACATATGCTGATTTCTTATTTACTCTCTTTTTCACAAGTGCAATATAAATTATACTCTTGCATATTACATTTTCTTTTTTTGCCTAACTTTATATACCAGGAGTCACACCTTTTAGTTTTCAAAAAAACTCTTCCTTATTATCATTATTTTTAAATAACAGTTTTATGGAGATGTAATTCACATACTGCAAATTCACTCACTTAAAATGTAAAATTCAATGGCTTTTGGTATCTCCACAGAGTTTTGCAACTTTCAATATAATCTCAGAACATTTTCATTGCCCCAAAAAGAAACTCCATACCCATTAGTAGTCACTCATCATTTCCCCCACTTCACCAGCCCTAGGCAACCACCAATCTACTTTCCGTCTCTATGGATTTATCCAATCTGGGTATTCCATACAAATGGAATCATACACTATGTAGTTCTTTGCGTCTGGCTTCTTTCACTTAGCCTAATGTCTTCAAGGTCTATCCACATGGTGGCATGTATCAGCACTTCATTCCTTTCTATTGCTGAATAATATTCCTTTGTATGGATATACCACATTTTATTTCTCCATTCATCAGTTGATGGACATTTGGGTTGTTTCCACTATTATAAATAATGCTACTATGAATACTTATGCACAAGTTTTGTGTGAATGTATGTTTTCAGTTTTCATGGATATATATCTAGGAGTTGACGTGCTGCATCATACGGTAAAAAAAAAAATATGGTAACTCTATGTTTAATTTTTTAAGTAATTGCTAGACTGTTTTCCGAAGTGGTGACATCATTTTACATTCCCACCAGCAATGCCTGAGCGTTTCAATTTCCCCACATGGGCTCCAACACTTGTTATTATCTGACTTTTTGATTCTAGCCATCCTAGTGGGTTTGAAGTGGTATCTCATTATGGCTTTGATTTGTATATGTCTGGTGCCTGATGAGTCTTTATTCTTTTTTTTTTTTTACTGCTACATAGTCCTCCTTTGTGTGGATGTACCATAGCAAATAAAGCAATTTTTTGCTTTTTGGGCAGCTCAGTGACCAGTAGGAGAGACAGTTAAACTACTAGTAGAATACTTCACAAATACATCTATATAAATATGAATGGAGCACTCCTAAAGTAGGGGGGAGGGAGTAATTCACCGTGTCTTGGAAGTGAAAGGCTTCATAGAGCGGTGAGTCTCTAAGGATAATGTGGAGGGAGGAAGAAAAACCTCTGCAAATGTAGAGAAGTTTGAAAGAGCTTGTGTGCTTGGGGAGCTAAATATTTCCTCCTCTACTTTGACTACTTATGAAAATACCTATGAAACTAGAATCTTTTTGTTTCCTGTACAGCTAATTTTTATTTATCCCAATCATACAGGAGGTTAGTGAAAGATTGGCAGGGACTTTGAATTTTCTGTGGTCATGTTGGCATGTCAATAAATGAAAACAAAATGAAACAAAACATTGAATGCTATAATATGTCTAAATTATAATTAAATACCTTGCAATTCATGCAAAGTTGTTCTCTTTGTGGGCATTATTACATAATGATAATCTAGATTTATTTTGCTGGCCTCTGACCATAATGAAATAAACTTGGATTGCTTTCATTTCCATAATCAGCTTCCAAATCCCTGCTAGGTAAGTCAGAAGCTGGCTACTATGTTTATGGCAAGAGGTTATAGGGTCCTGGTTTGTTCCCAGTTTGTATGTAGCAAGCTTGGCTGAGGGAATCACGTATCTCACCCTGATAGACCCTCTCCTGTTTTCTCAGAGGATCTGTCTGGGTGCCAGATGTGGGCCATTCAGAGCTTAGTTCATTCTACCATCCCAGGTGTCTGGTTGTGATAGGAAGAGATCTGGTTCCGGGTCTGGTTTCCAAGCCTTGCTCCTTGGACTAGCTGTGGGCATTTGTCCAGTTTATGATAGTTCTCTGTTTGGCTCTATCCAGGCGCTCTGGGAATGGTTGAAGTAAGACATAAACAGAAAAGCTATCACTCAGTCCCTCTGGCCCTACTGGGCCTTTTCACCATGGTTTGCTCATTTATTCCAGAATTTCATTTTCAAATTGTGTTAGAATGATGTCTGCTATTTCCTAGTCCTGACATTGGCCTCACCCAGAAGGAGGAAGAATACTTTTGTTCTCTTTAGCTCAGCATATTCTGACCTCAGATTTTACTAACGCTTTGCTGAGATTGTTCCATCGAAATCTGATGGAGGTGACTCCCAGAAAACCCAAAAAAAGTTGTTAAAACAGAGCAAGAAACCAGGACTGGAAGTAGTTGGAAATAGGAGACTCAACGTTTCGTTTCTCTGTTCTGTACAATTTTTTTTCTTTAACAAGTACACATATTACTTTTATGAAAAAGAAAGCCAAATAAATTCACCCTGAATTCTCAGCCTTTACACTAAGTCCTGCATTCCAATCAAGTTAGCATCAAAGCCCCTCTGGGTGGCTTTCCTCAGAGGCAGCAGCAGGAGTCTTTCCTCCAACTGTTATGCTTGCCTTTTCCGTTTTCCACGCAGATGTCAGTACAAGTGAGGTCATGCAGCGAAAGGGCTAAGAACTTAGGACACAGGAGTTAGGCAGACACAACAAGGAGATCCTGACAAGCTACTTGTGGTTCAGTGAGACCTCAGAGAAGAGCGTCTTTCACTGTGACATGGGTGGCCTTTGTTTCTCCTTTGTTTAAAACAATAATAATCCCTAAGGCTTATTCAATTAAGCATTGTGCTAAGCTCTTTACCTCCATCATCTCATTTGTTTCTAACAAGATCCCTGTAATATGGGGGCTAATAAACCCATTTCACAGATGAACAAACTGAGGCTCAGAAAGGTGATATTCCTTGCCCAAGGTCACATAGCTTGCTAGTGACGGTCTGACTCCAGAGCTGGAACTGTTAACCGCCATGCTGTACTGCTCTTCACTGTTTGGAGTAACATACTTTTCAGATGTGTATGCACCCTCACTTGAACAATTTCATATGAAAAGTCCTAAATAGTTCCTGAATTTTTTTTTTTTAACAACGCAGACCTACAATCTCCATAATCAGTTCACAGGAAGTTCGGATAATTGCTTCAAGATGGCAGAAATTTTGTTCCACATTGTTCACAAACTACTTAACCTGGCATTCAAATTAACAGATGGATGGCGTCTAATATATGCACACACACACACACAAAAACCAAAACTGTTGCCACCGAGTTGATACCGACTAATAGCGACCCTATAGGACAAAGTAGAACTGCCCCACAGAGTTTCCAAGGAGTGCCTGGTGGATTTGAACTGCTGACTTTCTGGTTAGCAGATGTAGCTCTTAAACACTATGCCACCAGGGTTTCCTACATGCACAGGTTGTTTAAATTACGGTTTTTAAATGAATGAGGCACCTCTTTATCTTCTGACAGGGAAAACGCTCATGATATACTGTCCAGTGGAACAGTAGGTACAGAGCACGACGTATAATATGGTTCTATTTTTTGTAAAAAAATCAATCATCAATCAAACAAAGAAACATATCTGTATGCATTACAAAAGAGGGGATCCACTACAGTCTGGAGCGATAAATTGGGCTATTGAGCCTTCTGGTTATACTTCATACATTTCTGTATTGCTGAAGTTTTAAAGTATCATTTCAAAACAGAAAAAGGCATATTAAAAATAATAAGAATATTTCAAGAGTTCCCAAGGACCTTTGAAGTCATTGATTTTCACAGCAAGTCTTAACCACCTAGATCCAAACCACAAGGGGGTGCTGTTGAACTTTTGCTGAGTCATATCATCTGGACCTCAGTTTACTTGGTTGTAAAATGAAGATAACACCCACTTCACACATTTGTGGTGAAGATGAAAAGATAGCAATGTGAAAGTGAGTAGATGTGTCCTGGGGTCTGCCTTTAATTTTCCTAAGTCTGAAAGAGGAGGGCAGGGCATGGAAGTAGAAGGAGACCAAAGAAATGCTGTTCTAACAGACTGTATTTACAAAACCAGAACAAGGAATTCAGTGCTGAATTTCTTCCTTTGACCCAAGTTTCTTCCCACCCTCATAATCACAGAGTGCTGTAGTGGGAGGAAGCTTGGAGGTCAGTTTTCTTGAGTCACTCTCTCTGTAAGAAATTGGACAAAGGTTATGCATCTTAATTGGAAAACTGCATGGAAGTCTGAATTTTGGATACAATTCCAGGAGACTCCCAGACCCAAGTTTAGGACACTTTCTTGAGCTCATTCAATCACCTTATTTCACCAAGTAAGAAACCGCGGTGCAGATAGATCAAGGCCATCCAGCCAACAGTGAGGGCTCAATCCTGTTTTCTCACTCCTGCCCTGGGACCCTCCCTCCCTTCTTTCCTCTGGTCCTTCCTCCTTCCCTGTTTCCTTCCTCCCTCCCTCCCTTCCATCCTTCCTTCCTCTTTTCTGTCCTTCTTTTCTTCATTCCTTTCTTAGTTATCTAGTGCTGCTGTAACAGAAATACCATAAGTGGATGACTTTAACAAAGAGAAATTTATTCTCTCACAGTTTAACAGGCTAGAAGTCTGAATTCAGGATGCCAGTTCCCGGGGAAAGCTTTTTCTCTCTGTCGGCTCTGGCAGAAGTTCCTTGTCATCAGTCTTCCTCTGGGTTGGGAGCTTCTCAACGTAGGGAACGTGGGTCTAAAGGACAAGCTCTGCTCTTGGCTCTTCTTTCTTGGTGGTAATGCGGTCCCTAGCTCTCTGCTTCTCTCTCCTTTTATCTCTTGTAAGATAAAAGGTGATGCAGGCCACGCCCCAGAGAGACTCCCCACATTGGACCAGGGCTGTGACCAGAGTAAGGGTGTTGCATCCCACCCTAATCCTCTTTAATGTAACCTAATCTTGCCTCATTAACCAGTCAGAGATTAGAATTTACAACACACAGAAAAATTACATCAAGTCACAAAATGGAGAACAACCACATAATACTGAGAATCATGGCCTAGCCAAGTTAACACACATTTTGAGGGATCACAATTCAATCAGTAACAACTCTTCTCCCTCCTTCCTTCTATCCTTCTTTCCTTCCCCTTCCTCCCTCCTTCCCCCTCCCTCTCTTCCACTCTCCCTCGCTTTCCCTGCCTCCCTTCATCCTTCCTCCTCCCTCTCTTCATCCTTCCTCCTCCCTCTCTTCCTTCCATCACACTTCAATTTTATTAAAAACATTGTAGTGACCATCTTTGTACTCACAGATTTGCACGTCCCTAGGATATAATCTTAGTCAAAGGATGCACACACTTATAATTTTAATGCATTTTGTCAAAACAACACCCTTCAGGAAGATTATATCAATTTATACTTATATGAAGAAATATTTAGGAAAGAAGCCTCTGTTTCCACATGTCCTGGTTATCACTGATTGTACTTTTTTTTAATATTTATTTTATTTTTTGGTGAAAATATATGCAGCAGATCATACACCCATTCAGCAATTTCTACATGTCCAGTTTAATGACATCGGTTACATTCTTCATATTCTGTCACCATTCTCGCTATCTCTTCCCATATTGTTTCACCAGTACTGACTTAGACCCATTGCCTCCCAAACTACTCACCTATGCTTTAGATTTATGCTTGTCAATTTGCTCTGATACATCCAAGACTCTTTCTGACAAAACTGGGCATCTCAGCTGCATTTGGGCTTTTTCGCATATCCACATCCAGGCTCTTGGTGGGCTCTGGCGGTACCTCAAACTCAGCTCCTCTGTGGGGGGTGGGGACACTCTCTAAGCTGAAGTTCTGAGTTTGACTAAAGGGCAGACAGTGACTGATGGAGAGGCAGCAGATGGCATCCTCACCTACTCAGGGAGTCAGATTTATCTATGTATTTATAACTAGGTGTGGTCTTTTGTCTTAATTATCTAGTGCTGCTATAACAAATACCTAGATGAGTGGCTTTAACAAACAGAAATTTATTTTCTCACAGTTCAGGAGGCTAGAAGCCCAAATTCAGGGCTCTAGGGGATAGCTTTCTGTCTCTGTCAGCTCTGAAGGAAGGTCCTTGTCTCTTCTGAGCTTCTGTTCCTGGGCGATCTTCATGTGGCTTGGCATGTGTCGTCCCCATCTCTGCTTGCTTGTCCTGATCTCTTTTATATCTCAAAAAAGATTGACTTAAAATACACCCTGCGCTAATCCTGCCTCATTAACATAACAAAGACACCCATTCCCAAATGGGATTATAATTATGGGTACAGAGACTAAGATTTACAACACATATTTTGGGGGGACATAATTCAATCCCTAACATCTTTAAAAATCAGTAGTCAACATTAAGAGTAACCAAAACTGGTGTTCATTGATGGTTCTTACGGAGTCAGGCATCCTTTACAACCGTGACCTCATTTAATCCTCACAATGGCCCTAGGTGGCTTAGTGGACATGATGGGACCAGCTCAGATCCTCTTTGCAGAGCTGCTGTGAACATTGGCAGTTAATGGCTCACAGATGTCTCCCAACCCCTATCCCCATCCCCAGCCAAAAACTGCCCTCAGGGAACTGGAACCTCCTACAATTCAATGGTGTGACTTAGGGTTTCAGAGCATACTCACCTGTCACCCAGTCAGGCCAAGAATATTTACCCGGGAGCATGTCCTCGTTCAGCTCTCCTCTCTCCCCTCCCTAGCATGCTTCTCTTAGGCTCTCGCAGGGTGTTTCTGAAGAGCGCACCCTCAGTAAATCACACACATCTGAATGCTTGTCTCAGGCTCCGTTTCTAAGGGACTCTAACTCAGTACAAGTGGTAAGTGTCATTGGTACCATTTTACAGTTTCCAGACAGGAAAAACTTATTGGAGACAATGCACCGGTAAGATACTAACAGCTCTCTTCACTTTATAGAATCAAACAGGGGCTCAGGGATCACTTAGTCATTTTATAGATGAGGAAATAGTGTCAGAGAGAAGTGACTTACCTAGAGTCATACTGCCTGGTAGTGGCCCTGCTCATTTTACACACACACACACACACACACACACACACACACACGATATATTCCCTCCTTTTTTCCACTTAATTATTATTTCATAATTATTTTCCTCTTTCTAAATATAATTTTGAAAAGATACATAATTCTCTAATATGAATGTCTGTGAATATGAATATGCGTGAATAGGAGAATATGAATATATGTGACTAGGAGAAGTTATTTACATTTTTACCATTGTAAATTATAAATACGAATATCTTCATGTAAAGGTTTTTTTCTGTGTTTCAGACTGTTTTCTTAGGAAAGAGTCCTAGAACCAGAGTTACAGGCCACAAGGTATGATACGTATTGAAAATTTATTTTCACAAAGGTTTTACCAATTCATATGCCCAACCATACCTACTGCAATCTGGCAATTGACCCTCTTGCAAATATTGAGCATCATCATTTAGAAAAAAAAAAAAAAAAAACCTGATCAAAAATGAAAAGATGAAATTATTACCCCATTCATTTACCTTTATTTGTAGTAAGATTGAATTTTTCTCATATAGTTATTAGCCATTTATGTTTCCTATTTTGTGAGCTGTCCCCCTTTGTTGACAGCTTTAAAAGTGAATTTATACCATTTTGAAGGTGACTCTGGAAAAATATAATTTACTAGCTATGGACTTGTTATTAAGCCCTTGATCTAGAGCTACGTCTCCCGTGATAACTCCAGACTTATCCCTTGATATCTCCAGAGCAACATTTTCTCCCTGCTCTGAATGTGTATGGGGGAAGGAAGATTTGAGCCTGAAGAAATTCCATTAGTAATTAATACTCAACCAAATTTATCTCCCACTCCAGAGGCAAGATGGAACATCTCAAAGAGGGGATTGCTAAACATAAGACACAATGAGATAATTAAAAAAACAATTTAAGTGGGGTGGAGGCAGAGACGAAAACATCCTGGTAGAGCAAGAAAATGTGTACACATTTATAAAGAAACACAAATTAGGCAGATGGCATTGTTCAAAATGCAAAGATTAGGGCTATCCAGCCCATGCACCTCAAAGATATTAACAAATACAGATGTCCCAAAAGGGTTAGGTTTGTCTTAGGATTTCAACGTGTGGTTTTGAAAATGTTTCTCACTTAGTTGTTTTCCTTACTTCAGGGGTTAAAAAAAAAAACAGTTGCCGTGCGGTTGATTCTGACTCATAGTGACCCCATGTGTTTCAGAGCAGAACTACACTCCATAGGGTTTTCATGGCTGAGACCTTTCAGAAGCAGATTGCCAGACCTTTCTTCCTTCCTTTTGGTTGATAGCCCGGCACGTACCCATTTGTGCCACCCAGGGATTCCTCTTCAGAAGTGACTGATTACTTATTGCCGTCAAGTTGATTCTGATTCACAGCGACCCTAGTCAGGTGACATTAAAAAAATGAAATCAAATAGATAATTAACACTGGAAGTCAATCAGCGTTTCAGCCTCGTCTTAATGTACTGGTATCGTTTATCCGTTTTCATGATACAAAATTCGTCAAGAGACAAGGCTAAATTCTGTACTAAAATTCTTTAATCTTGAGCTCTAGCCAGAGGTGAACTTTATTTTGGAAAAAGCTGAGACAATAAGCTCAACTAATTCTACGGAGTGGAAAGAAGGATCCTGAAATACCCCCTTGCTTCTGTAGACATGTTATTTAACCTAGTACATTCCTGGCTGCAGCTGGTCCAAATCTTCTCCACTTTCCCCAGGCCCTCCTAAGCTGTACAGAGAAGACCAAGGCTGAGTGACCTTCCTACCAAGCGCCTCCTCATCTCAAAATATCCCCGTCTCTTTTCTTCCAGTTGCTGTCAGTTGATTCCAGTTTATGGCGACACCATGTGTATCAGAGTAGAATTGTGCTCTATAGGGTTTTCGATGGCCGATTTTTCAGCAGGAGAAGCCAGGCCTTTCTTCCAAGGTACCTGTGGGTGGACTTCAACCGCCAAACTTTTCAGTTAACAGCAGAGCGCTCAGCCGTTTGCGCCACCCAGGGACTCTACCTCTACCCCTTCTCAATTAAAAGTTCTCTTAGGGTGGCCAGCTTTCTTGTTTTTATATTTCCTTTCTCCTACACAACAGGAATTTGTTTGTAGGAATGGATCCATAATTAAGATTTTAAAAATGATTGAGGCAAAACCAACTTCAATAACATGGACTTTTAGATTTTATCTGTGGTAAGTCCCTGGTGAAAGCCAGTTGCCCTGGAATGATGAACTAAGAAAGGAGCTTTATGTAGGCCTGGGTTTGAGCCTGGTTCTACCACTCTATCTGGGTGATCTTGGAGAAGTTGTTTAACCCCCCAAAGCCCCTCAGATACCTCATCTCTAAAATGGGGATAATAAAATTCCTCATTGAATTGTACATGTAAAATGTGCTTTGTTATATATAGTTTTACCACATACACACACACACACACACACAAATCCCTCCTCATAGAGTTCTTGGGAGCGTTAAAGGGAGCGTTAAATAGGATAAGGGACACGGCACAGCATGCCACTTAGTAAGTGCTCAAAAAAAATGTAAAGAGACCTCCAGTAACCTAAAAGTTGACATATAGAATTAGTATCAAATACCTCCACCACCCATCTGTCAGTTTGTTGTATTGTGATGGTTTGTGTGTTGCTATGATGCTGGAAGCTATGCTACCAGTATTTTAAATACCAGCAGGGTCACTCATTGAGGCAGAATTGACTCGATAGCAGTGGGTTGTGGTGGGGAGGGTCACTCATGGTGGACAGGTTTCAGCGGAGCTTCCAGACTAAGACAGACTAGGAAGAAAGGCCTGGCAATCTACTTCCCCAAATTAGCCAATGAAAATCTCACGCATCACAACAGAATATTGTCCAATATAGTGCTATAAGATGAGTCCTTTAGGTTGAAAGCTCCTCAAAGTACATAGTGGCCACAACAATGGACCAAGCATACCAAGGATTGTGAAGATGGCGCAGGCTCATGCCTGACCTAGGGCAGGATGCATTTGGTGTATAGGAAATTGAATTGCTTGAATCCTCATGCCCCTCTTCATGAATGGACTCAAACAAACACTTGTATGTCTAAACACTGTATTGTTCATTTTAAGAAAACACAATAGTCATCTAATAAATGTTCATTGAGTGATTAATAAACACTTAATAATTGATGTATATTAATTATTTTGCTTTGGAATCTTTGTGATTGAATTATGTTCTTTTGGGAATATCAGGGGAAAGCTTTAGTGTTTGCAAATAAAAATGATCTCTAAAGATATGAGCAGACAAGTTTAGAGGACACAGCTGTGGCCTGAGCCTATTCATTGCTTTTTTTTTTTTTCCCCCTTTATTTTTGTCCCCTGATATTCCTTAAACACCAATGAGGTCACTGTTTTCTTTGATTTTCTAAAATTTTTAGATGGCTATGGTGACATCTACTGGCAAAATTGAGCTCTACACCAAGGGAATCATAAGCATATAGACTCAAAGTTATTTTGACATTTCTTCTTTCCTTAAGGAAACCCTGGTGGCATAGTGGTTAAATGCTACGGCTGCTAACAAAAGGTCATCAGTTCAAATCCACCGGGCGCCCCTTGGAAACTCTGTGGGGCAGTTCTACTCTGTCCTATAGGGTCACTATGAGTTGGAATTGACTCGATGACAATGGGCGTTGGGTTTCTTTCCTTAAACAGTAGTGCAGGCAGATGTCCAAATTAGCATTCTTTAACAATGAGAACTCCTAAACTACTTCATTTAAATCACCTTCCTGTTAATGATTTTTGAATCTTAAAAGCTTTTCTGTTTGAAGTGAAGTAGCACTGCTGTCTTTGGGAGAATCTGAAACATTTGTACATCAGATAACAGCATTGTGTTAATGTTAATGTCCTGATTTTGCTAATTTTATTGTGGTTACTAACAGAATATTCTTTCAAAGGAATTATGCACTGTAATTCTTTAGGTGTAAAGAGCCATCATGTCTGCCGCTTACTCTCAAATGTGAATTCCTATTTTCTTGGCTGCAATTTTTTAATCTTTACAGAAACAGACCACTAGGTCTTTCTCCTGCTGTGCAGTTGAAAGGGTTCCAACTGCCAACCTTTTGGTTAGCAGCTGAGTGCTTAATCATTGCACTATCAGGACTCCTCTAGGGAATCTAGGGGAAAGGAAACGGGAATTCTTTGTACAATTCTTGCAATGTTTCTGTATTTCTGAATCATGTCAAAATAAAAGTTAAGTTTCTTTGAAAGTCAGTTTGAAACATGGCTTTTCTCTTGTACACAAGCATGTTAGGTTGGCTAAGTTCCCAACATAGCCGACAAAGGCCCCATAGAGTTTCCAAGGAGTGGCTGGTGGATTCAAACTGCTGACCTTTTGGTTAACAGTCAAGCTCTTAACCACCAGACCACCAGGGCTCCAAATAACACTTAGTGTAGCCAAACTGGAAACGTTGGTGGCATAGTGGTTAAGAGCTACATCTGCTAACCTAAAGGTCGGCAGTTCAAATCCACCAGGCGCTCCTTGGAAACACTATGCGGCAGTTCCACTCTGTCCTATAGGGTCGACGTGAGTTGGAATCGAATCGATGGTTTGGTAGCTAAATTGGAACTGGATGGCAAAGTAGTTAAGAACTTGGCTGCTTAACAAAAAGGTTGGCAGTTCGAATCCACCAGCTGCTCCTTGGAAACCCTGTGGGGCAGCTCTACTGTGCCCTATAGGGTCACTGTAAGTCGAAATTGACTCAACCGCAACTGTAGTTTTTTTTGGTAGCTAAATTACTTTGCCCTCCGAAATGAAAGCAAAACCCGTTGCCACTGAGTCAATTCTGACTCATGCCCTCCCAAGGGAAAGAAAGCAATACTTACTGTTTGAATACTAGTGATTCAACCAGAAGGGAAAACATTAAAATTGAATAATAGATTTTCATTCATCTTTACTTTGGTGTGGAGGAACTATTGCACAATTATTTAAGATTCAATTGCCAGTTTGAAAAATTGGGAGGAAAAACAGTTGAGGAAAAAATTGTAGTTAAAGAAAGGAAAACTTAGAATGTATTTAGGGAGGAAGGGAGGAGAGTTTAAGGAAAGTTTTATTTGCTTTAACTGGAAGAAATTTGAACCATTAGTATGCTTAGGGGATAGAGTTGGGGGAGAGCGAGTAGTTTAAATTACAGACAGAAACAGAAATTATAGACAGAAACGAAACTAAATGTATCTGAGAAAGGGTAAGATCTGAAAGAGTATTTTTTAAATTATTATTTTATATGACACTAACATTTTAAAGGAAACCCTGACGGTATAGTGGTTAAGTGCCACGGCTGCTAACGAAATGGTTGGCAGTTCGAATCCACCAGATACTCCTTGGAAACCCTATAGGGCAGTTCTACTCTGTCCTATAGGGTTGCTATGAGTTGGAATCAACTTGACAGCAATGGGTTTGTTTGTTTTTTTTTTTTTCCTAACATTTTAAAAAGAATAAAACTGGAGGACCAATATAAGGCTGTCAAGTTTTATATTTGCCATATGAGGACATTAAAAAACAAAGACAAAACCAACCAATGATGATCCATTACCATCATTTCATAAATAAAAGGTTTTTTAAACAGGAAATATGGAAAAGGAATAATGTACACATATACTAAATTTAGCATGATGCCTTCATTTCTTTGAGGACTGTTTATATGGACTCTAGCTTTTGGGGTTAGTCCTGTTATTGTGCATTATTGAGTCGATTCCAACTCATAGCAACCATATGTCACAGAGTAGAACTGCCCCACAGGGTTTTCTAGGTTATAATCTTTATGGGAGCAGATCACCACTTGGGTCAGCAGTGGATTGCATAGGGTTTCCGAGGCTGTAATCCTTACAGGAGCAGATTGCCACATCTTTCTCCCTTGGGGAAGCTAGCAGGTTCCATCTGCTGACCTTTTGGTAAGAAGCGGAGCTCTTAACCACCCCACCACCAAAGCTTTTTAAGTTAGTCATAGCTGAGTACATATAAATAAGCAATTGTCTCTCCTGGAATCCCATGCTGGGCACTCCAGAAAGGGCTGTTCTCATATACACACTTGAGATGCCTGCACATTCTGTCTCCTTCATTGAAACCTTGGCTCTTCCTTTGAATCTAGCTTCTCCTTATCTCCATAGTCTATCCTGGTCAACTTTGACCTGGCTCCAGACTCCATTTCCTCCTCTTCCTAAAGGCAACCTCATAGGTAGGACCTGTGGCACCCACTTCTATTCACTTTATTGAGATTGTATGTTTATCTGCCAAGTCTATGATAATTTTTTTATCTCACCAACTCTGCCCTTTGTTAATGTTCAAACATCTCTCTTTCCTTTTGTTTCACCTTGCTCATCACCTCATCATTGCTTCTCGTTGCTTTTTTTGTTGTTGTTGTTGAGGGGATGCTAGGGAAGTTCTTTAGTACATGGTTTCTGCTTCATGCATTACGTGCCTTTTGCCCTCACAGGGAATAGCCTGTTTGGCTACCCACTTTACCTGTGGGATTGGTGCTGTTCCTGTGAGCCTTGTTGAGGCCTTTCCCTTCTCCAAGGTCTTTAGGGTGAAGTCCAGAGCAATTCATTTCCTCATATCTCCAGATAGGAAGCATGAGGTTAATAACAAAGTGCTTTGGGTCGAATGACTCATGTGAGGTCTGCTCTGTCCTTTGTTGGCTATATGACTTGACGCAAGTCTCTTAAACTCTCTCTTATTTTTCTCATGGTTTTTGTTTGTTTAAGGGGGAAAATAACATCAACCTCATAAGGCTATTCCAAGGATCAAATAAAATAAATGCAAAGAGCTTTGCATGTACTGGCATATGACAGAGCTCAAGAGATAGTGGCTGTTATCATAACTCTCTTACCAGCAGTTTGTAGAACTGCGTTGCCCAATGTGGAAGCCCTGGTAGCACAGTGATTAAGAGCTTGGCTGCCAACCAAAAGGTTGGCAGTTCAAATCCGCCAGCCACTCCTTGGAAACCCTATGGGACAGTTCCCTCTGTCCTGTAGGGTCACTATGAGTCAGAATCAACTCGACAGCAAAGGGTTTTTTGGTTTAGTTCCACATGTGACTATTGAGTACTTGAAATACTGCTGATCCAAACTGAGATGTGCTGAAAGTATAAACACATGCCAGACTTTGAAGGTTTAATATGGCAAAAATAATGTAAAAGATCTCACTAATAATTTGTAATATTGATTACATCGTGAGATATTTTGAATATTGAGTTAAATAAAATATATTATTAAAATCGATTTCACCTAGTTCTTTTTAATTGTTTAATATGGATGCTAGAAGATTCAAACTTACATATGTAGCTTTCATTATATTTCTATTGAACAACACTACTATAGATTTCTGATTTTTGTCTGTGAAACAGAAAAGGTGGATAAATTATTGTCTGGGATTTTTAGACATCACTCCCCAATGTGATTCCATTGCCCACCTGACATCCCTGCTGAGGATGTCATGTTGTCTTTACCACTTATGTGGCCTTAAATATATGCTTTGTATTGCTAATTGCTTTTTTCATGTATGTTGAAAAGCAAAGACAGCAGATAATGACAGAGAGACGTGCCATCTGGAAAAGGTTGGTCAAAAACACAGACAGATCCTCAAAGGGAGGCAGCATCTCAGTGAAATGATCACAGTTTAGGGCCAAGTTCCCAGTCTTGAGAGGATGAGAAATTTGACTGGTAAGTTTATAGGCAGCAAATACTGGGTATTGATTAAGGTACAGGCATACCTCATTTCATTGTGCCTTGAAGATATTGTTTTTTACAGACTGAAGTTCTGTGGCAACCCTGCAGCGAGCAAGTCTATTAAAATATTTTTTTAATTAAGGTATGTATATTTTTTAAGACAAAATGTTATTGCACACTTAATATACTACTGTATAGTGTGAACATAACTTTTATATGCACTGGGAAGCCAAAAAATTTGCGCGACTCACTTTATTGCAGTCGTTTGGAACTGAACCTGCGCTATCTCTGAGGTATACCTGTAAAGTAAAACTTGGAATGGGTCTGTCTTTAGGGATCACAGAGCATCTCTGATAGGGCATCTTGCAGAATTCTAGGTGAACATGGTGGCTAAATTAGATTTGATGTAAGAAACCAAGGGGGCCACGTAACAGTATTCTTGGGGTAGTGCTCAGCCTTCACATGCCTAACTTATACCTCAATAACCAACTTCTAATATTTTATTTAATGCCCGCTACTTTTTTTACTGAGTGTAGGCTCCCTACACACCCAGATCAGAGGTCAGCACGTCATCATGCTTATTGGGTGAACAGATAAGAGGCTAGAAGAGCAAAGCTGGGTATAGGGAATTGGACATGGGAAACACACAGAAATCAGGCCCATTCCCCTAGCCAGAACGAAGTGCAATACCCACAGAGGACCAGAGCTGGAACTGGAAAGATGGCAACATCTCTGCATAACATAAAAGGACTGGTGACCATTGGCAGCCCTGTACATGCGGATTAGTGAGGAAATGAGAGGAGTTCAACGACAGAATACTGTGCTCTCAGAAGGGCACCAAATGGGATTTGCATCCTGGTCTGTCTGCTCAGGAGTAAAGATCCTGGGGTAGGCATAATTTTGAAGAGGAGAGTGAATGCTCAACTCTAGAGTATTAACCACAGTTCAATGTTTTTATCCTTAACGTTTTTATCCTTTTTTAGTTTACAAGTCCTTCTGTTGCACCCATTTGTCAGATGGGTTGGGCAAGTAATATTCTATTTAAAAAGCAAGAAAAACAGGCCAGTAAGTTAAGTGACTTGCCCAGTTGGCAAGTGCTAAACCACACTCAGATCTTCAGACTCCTAGTCCAGTGCTTTAACCACTCTTCAAGGTGGATTAGTGTGGGTGGGAGAAACAAAATATAATGGAAGAAACAAAACCTTAAGCTAAGCCACTGGAGACTAACAGGCTTTAGAGAACAAAGAAAAGAAGGCACTTAAAGCAGGTGAAATAGAGGGAGATATTCCTTGGCACATATGGGAGTTGGTGGGAAGATGGACCTGAGTATTGAATTCGTGTAGCGACATGGGAAATCAGGTTGGGAAAGCAGGAATAGGACCAGATAATGAAGAATTCGGATGTGAAGTGGTATGTAATAAGGCAGCATTGTGGATTCATGGGTACCAGATTAACAGTGAAAGCAGAACTTTGGGAAGATTAGTCTGGAACTGGGGTAAGGATCAGGGTAGAAGAGTCTAGAAGCAGATAACCCAATTTGGATACTGTTGTGGCAATTCAGGTGTGAGGTGGTAAATCGTGCACTAAGGTGGTAGCAGTGGAAGTGGCAAGGGAAGAGTGAATCCACAAGAGAAGAAGAAGACATTGCAGGACTTAGTAATGGAGTACACCCATTGCCGTCGAGTCAACTCCGACTCTTAGCAACCCTATAGGACAGAGTAGAATTGCCCCATAGGGCTTTCAAGGTGTGGTTGGTGGATTCGAACTTTTGATTAGTAGCCAACCTTTTGATTAGTAGCCATAGCTCTTAACCACTGTGCCACCAGGGCTCCAGTAATAGAACAGCTATGGAAAAAGTACAGAATTCAAAGCTACTCCAAGGTCTGGGGGTCTAGAAGAATGAAGGCCTCAGTGGAACAGAAGAGTAGTGCCTTCATTTTGGAGGTGTTGGATATGAAGTGAAAGTATCAGAAGGACAGATAGACAATTTAAAATTTGAGACAGCATCACAGCTGAATAGCTAGGTCAATCTCCAATAAAAAATGAAATTTGAAGCCCATGGATAAGAAGGCTGATGAGCCATATTAGTCTGAATGGTTGGTATAATCATAAAACCAAAATATAGCTTTCTTTCAAATTAATTTTATTAGTACTTATAAAATAAAAATGATTTTTAAAAATACTTTCCTTTTCAAGATATAGAAACTATACAATCTTTGCAAAATATAACCACGCAAAATTATTGCAATACATATCCACGTATACACCTTGGACATTATAAAAGTGTTTAAGAGTCACACCCTGTAAAAGTTGGGAGAAGAAACATCTTCTCCAAACTTGGTCATATATTGTGATATTCAAGTATTTAAACCACACTGTTGAAATAAAGCATGTCTCTAGTGCACAGGCCCAAAGGAAATTTAACTTTCAAGGACCCAGAGGTTCCTTTATTGTGCAAGGTAAAGAATTGGGAGAGGGTTCCCTGAGAGTTAATTCACCTTGGTAGCTGAAGTAGTGATTTACTTTTCATACTTTATCATGGGACTGAGGGAGGGAGAAGGGTATGGAACCCATCTTGGGCAGGTCTCCTCTCTAGCATCCCCATCTGTGGAGCATGGCTTCAGTTTTCTAATTATCTAAGACACTTGCAAAATGATTCTTTTGAAACTGTCGATTCCAATACTGTGGGTTAGGCTAAAGTTATAATGATATAGATAATTCTCTAAAGAGATTTCATTTAGGATTTGTCAGATGGGAAAGGTCTGTGAAGATCAGCAAGCCAAAAATTCCTTCCTGGAACTATTGGAAACACTCCTTTTACACCAAGGCATAAATTCCAGAAGCCAAGTTCCTCATTACTTCAGAAGAACTGTGATGAGAGGGTGGGGAAGAGCCTATAATCTTTCGGCTCTGCAGGCTTAAGATAATAACAGATGCTATGTCCGACACTGTAAGAACTGGAGGCCGTTATAGCCTCACCAATGAAGGGTTCACTGCGACAAAGGAAAGAATCATTTGTATGTACTCCCCACTTCCTGATTCACCTCCCAAGCTTTTCTAGATATTAATTCTCTTCTCTTTACTGCAGAGTATCGGCCTGAAGAAGTTCCAAATATAAAATGTGTTGAATTCATAATGTTAGTATCACGTAGTATCACGGTGCAGCACTGACACTGCATGTCACGCTGGTATATGAGAATTTAACAATAATTATTTTTTTCTATTCAAGAAACTACAAAAATCCACCAACCATGGAGTCACAGGTCTTTACATTTAACATGTAACATGAAGCGTTATCACACACAATACCATAAAGGAAAAAAGACTATAAAAATAAGTTTAATGGCATTATCATGCTTTAAAAAGTTACTTAAAAAAATATATATATATTTTCCAAAGTCCTCTAAGTATTTGGTCTAGCGTTTGAGAGAGGTGTCTATTAGGGTGAACCACATCAAACTGTAGTTTCTGTAACTTAAAAATGGTCAAATGTTGGCAATTTCATATGGCTCAACCTAATAAAAGCCTGAGGAAATTTTATTTGGCATCACACTATAAAGTCAAAGAGAATTTATAGAAAATTATATTTCTAACGAGGGGAAAACACTTTAGGATAGAAACATACACGTGGCCATGCCAAGATTTCTCTTATTATTTAAAAATCCTAAATCTTAGAATGTTAAGAAAAATTTAGTGTAGTTTCAAAAACACAGAGGACAATTAAAATTATAGAATGATAGCTGCAGTGACCAACACCACTGAAACGAACCATTCGCCAACTTTGGCAATGTAAAGACTTTTTTAAAGGTTGCATATAAAAATTCCAGCATTAAAATGGAAAGGCACAAATCCAGGCTAAGTAAACGATAATAACTTACAAAAACCTGAAAATAGGGTAAATTCATTTGTATCATTAAAATCTTAAGTAGATACCTATTGTAAGTTTCAACTTCGGCCTCCTAAATGGAATTATATTGCAAATGAACTACCAACATAATACTAATTATAGCAGCACTATTATCAGTAAGTTTAACTTCTACACTTCTAAAAGAGCATCTAAAATTTCCTCCCATTCATATCCCATCAGTACCAAAAATATACTTAAAAAATATTTCATATTAGTCGTAAAACATTTTTGCAGTTTTTTCGTCAAGTAATGAGCTCTCCTCTGATCATGCCACCCCATCAAAAAACAAAAACAAAAGCTATAAAAAAAAAAAATTTGCTAGACTACACTGACTATTCTTAATTAAAGACATACCATATTCAAAAATGATACTTTAATTATAAAATTTATTAAATATAATCAATGAAGTAAAAGATTTTGCAGGGGGTGTGCGTGTGTAGTGTGTTTGAATTGAGTAATGGTGTGCTTGAAAAAAATATATTTCAGCAATTATGCTTCATTTGAACTCTGGCATTTACGAATGGCTGCTCCAGTACTACTGGCTACTACGCAGAGTGCGCCCCCCACTGTCCACCACGTTGGCACATCATTAAAGAAAATAATCTGAAAGACAAAAGCAAAAACCACATCCATAGTCCTCATTATTGCTACCAGCCCTGCTTTTTCAATTTGAACTGCTTTTGTGAGAAATACTTGACCCCCCAACCCAAACAGCCCGATGAGTATGAGAAATAACCTATCCAATCCACAGTAAGGCAGACTCCATTCTCCTAATATAAACAGGACGATGACACATTCCACGAGGCCAAGTATTACATAATACCAAATGCTCAAAAAGTAGTCCACAGATTTTCCCATTTTTCTTAGGATAACTAAAGTCAATGCAGCAAACACAGCATGTCCAATTGCTGCGAATGTTCCCTTAAGGTGGACTGAATAGCCTTCTTCCATCCTCCCAGTGTTGACACCAAACAAAAATGGTGGGCGCACAATAAGGATCACTCCAGTGATTGTGAACAGGGTGAAGAAAGCATCCCAAAGGCTGTATTTTTCTTTGAGAAATATCCAGGCAAATAAAGATGTAAACACTGGGCTGCTGAACGTGATAACCGTGGCATCTGCAAGAGATGTCGTCTGGAAAGCATAGTATATGAGGATCATGGCAACAGAACCAATGACTCCTCTGAGAAAGAGGAAAATTCGTTGACCTTTTGGGCCTATGAACCCAGTTCTGTAAATTCAAATGAAGAGATACATATTAAATAAATTCGGTAATTGTCTTTAAATTACACTTTTTAATTAAAATTATTTTTTTTAAGTCCTAAACATAATAAATAAAGGAATGATAAATTCTGGTAATATCCACAACTGAATATTATATACCTTTTAAAAATATTTTCTAAATACAACTAATGATATTAAAATGTTCACACTATAAGCAAAAAATAGTACAATAGAGAACTACGTAATTACTGTAATTGTAATTCAGTAAATACAGGTATCATTTCCCCCATATATACGAATATATGTTGCTGTCATTATGTGCTGTCAAATCGATCCCAACTCATAGTGACCCTATATGACAGAGTAGAACTGCTCCACAGAGTTTCCTTGGCTGTAATCTTTACGGAAACAGATTGCTAGGTCTTTCTTCCACGGAGCCACACATAGGCTTGCGAAAAAGAAAAGAAAATATGCTGAACCATTAATAATTGTTATGCCTCACAGGTAGATGCATAGCAATTTTCCTTCATATTTATTTCCCCCCAAATTTCTACAATGAAAATGTGTTATTTTTATGGTAAATGCAATTTTAAGATTTAGTTGTCCTGTGTAAGGAAACTTAGTCCTGGCTAGTTTGCCTTCCCAATCTATGAACGCTGAAGCAGTGATAAAATTTATTTTAGTCACTGAAGGTGAGACAGCTTTTCATGGGTTTAATGAGAAAGAGTTAAAACACACTGAAAAAGAACATGTAGCATATGGTTAAGTATAATTAATGCTACTCAATTGTTTTTTTTTTTTCAATTAGATATTTACTAAGAACCAACTGTTTATTAGTTCCTATCTGGGTGCAACTCACAGACCAGGGCAGCACCTGGGCCTGACACGGAAACCCCTGGGTATCTAGTTAGACATGAAAGCATTATCTTGCTTGGCACATAGTCTGAGGGGCTAAGATTCTTACATGATAGTGAAACATAAAACAGGTCAAAATGGATTAACCCACTGCCATCACTTCTGACTCATAGTTACCCTAAAGGACAGAGTAGAACTTCCCCATTGGGTTTCCAAGGAGCAGCTGGTGGATTTGAACTGCCGACCTTTTTTGGTTAGCAGCCAAGCTCTTAACTGCTGTGCCACTAAAAAAAAAAAAAAGTGCCACTAGGGCTCCCAAAACAGATTAGGGCCAAGGATTTAAGGAAATTCTTCTGGTGCCCCTACCCTGACAACACCTTTATTCTAAAGCAGAGGTGATTATTATCATCAGTTAGCATCAGTTCTGCTGCCACTGCTAGAAATTTCTGAAGCCTTACCATCATCTCCTAAACTAGTGTGACTTGTCTATACTTGCACAGGAAATTCTGGCAATATTCATCTTAGCAGATTTTCACCTTTTCCACCAAATCCCTGAAATATGGAGTGAGACTCTTCTAAGTGAATCTGTACCATATTATAAGACAAAAGGACACTTTGGTGGCAAGTGACTGAAAAGGGATGTTTGCCTTTATAATTTTCTCTCTAGCTTGTAATATGGGGTATCAGCACCTTTGCTCAAAGAGAGAATGTGCCAGACAGACACCAGGGATCCAGCTGGTCTCTCCTTCCAGGGTTCTAAGCACAGACAGACATGTGGAGGTTATGATGATGTGTGGGAAGCATAATTTTAACCCAGGGAGTGGGGGGGGGGCGGGGGTCCATACGGTAGGGGAAGAAGGATTGGGTAGGGAGAGTACAGTGAGGACAAGGGAATATTTCATACACCCTTGCATTCTACACTAAGTGATTTCACATGTAATTAATCTTATTTGATCATTGCAACCACCTTTCTGGGTAGAGAAAGCAGAAGTACCATTCTCTCCAGTTTAGATGAGGAAACAGAATATGAAAGTAGTTAAAAAGGCCTTCTTAAGGTTACCTCTCCCCTTCCCTACATCACCCCCCCACCCCGACCCCAGGAAGACCTATACTGTTACTTTAACCCGCTGTTTGCTCCAGAAAGAGACCAGCCTGTTCTTCTAAAGAAACCACGGACACCAGGAGACACTACTGCTTCATTTCATTTACTGTTTTTTTTTTTTTCCCCCAAATATTGGTTATGCCAAAGGAAGAAAGGGAGGGTGGTAGAAGATGGGGGTAATTAGCACACAAGAAAGCATTGTTTTCAAAATGTAAGGCGGTGATTAACTAAATCTCTTTCTCCCTCCTTGTTGGGCCCGTGGTTTGTGCTTGTGAGACAGTCTTCTGTGGGTGGATCCTTGTGACTTTCCACTAATCAGAGCCAACAGGTATAGGAGCTGGTACATCTATGAGTGGGACAGAGCAGATACTGTAGAGTAAATAATTTAGGCGGCTCAAAAGATTTACAAACATTTATTAGTATCTTCTATTATCCATTAAGAAATACTTACTTTCTGTATATTAAGCAAGGGATAACGACCAGCATTTGGAACACGCACCGAAATGCGCTAATTTCTACAGCATGGACGTCTTGTACTTTTTTAACAAATAAAGAGCCCACTGAGAAAAGGAAGGCAGACAGTAACGTGTAAAACAAGCCAAGTCCAGGGCAGGGTGCTTTCTTCTTGGCTTCTGAAAAAGATTAAATTCTGGTTAGTTCTTGCTCCCAAGTGTACGTTTTACCGCTTTTCACTTAGAAATTGAGAAAAATGAACAGTGCCAATAGCTAACTGTCTACAAACACTACCTTCTAAGTAAACCCATTCTCTAGACCTGTACCATTTCCCCCCGACAATTATAAAGGGTACTAAGTGGCAGTCTGGCCCTAGAAAATGGGTATCTTTTCGTTCACGGAAGGATCATCCCTCACTTACATGCCAACAAGAAATAGAAAGCTTGTCAGGACAGCAAGAGATATCTTTAAGAAATACTTGTCAAGATGGCAAGTGAAAATGCGTCCAAATGGTAACAAAATTTTACACCAACTTACTGGTGAACTCGGCTTTAAGAGCTTAAGAAAGCGTTATTTTCTGGAAAACAGTTTATAACTGTGTTACATGGTTACTTGTTGATGCTCTGACTTCCCCCACAAGCCTGTGAGCTCCTCCAGGGCTGGGACCTTATCGAGTTTATTCATGCTTGGCACATGGCAGACCCTTAGTATCTGCCAAAGGAAAGAATATGAGAACTTCATGAAAAGACTCAGACTCTAACAATACTGGCAACAGCATAATATGAGATTATGCTCTCAATTTTCTTATCTTGACCTGTTAATCAAATCTTTATTCAACTTTTTATGGTTTACAACTTATTTTCCCATTTAGAGCATAAACTCTTCAAGGGCAAGGGCCTGGTCTTTGCTCCCCTGACCCCAAAGTGCCTATCACATGACTGGCATCTAATATCTACTTCCTGGCTCGATCTGGTAGTCCCTGCATGGACCAAATGCTTGGCTATTAACAGAAAGGCTGGCAGTTCAAATCTGTCCACAGGCTCCTTGGAAGAAAGGCCTGACAATCTACTTCTGAAAGGTTACAGTCATTGAAAATCCTGTGGAGCACAGTTCTACTCTGACACACAGAGGGTTGCCATAAGTCGGGATTGATACCATAGCAACTATTTTTTTTGGAGGGGGGGAGGTGTGTGGGGGGGGCCTTGATCTAAACCAGGAGACAGCTTTCTCTAAACCAAAAAACCCATTGCCATCGAGTCGATTCTGACTCATAGGGACCCTATAGGACAGAGTAGAACTGCCCCACAGAGCTTCCGAGGAGCGCCTGGTGGATTGGAACTGCCAATCCTTTGGTTAGCAGCCATAGCACTTAACTACTACACTACCAGGGTTTCTCTGTTCAATCCATTAATGACAGTTTATGTGAGCTTTAAACTTTTTTTAACCACTAAGCTTTCTCTGTCTTCGTTTCCTGTGATAGGAGGAGTAGACCCTCTTTTCCATCTTACTCCCTCGACACCCAGAGGAGAGCAAAATGGAACAGGATCAGCAGAGAACTCTCTAAAAGAAAGGCCACATACTGAGACATATATTCCTTTTTTTGAAAACTTCTTTGAAGCTAACATAAAAACAAGAAGGAAAAAAAAGAAGGAAACACAACTGGCCCTCATCGGTTAAGAGCAAGAATGCAGCTGAAGGATGTGTGGACACGTGCAATTTGTAGTAAAACCAGAATTATCATTCCAATCTGGGAATTTACAATGTGTTACTCAGCTACTGAACAGTATTGCATAATAATGTTTTCAAAAAAAGTCTTTCTCTGATAAATGCAATCACCTAGTAGTGCATTTCAACATCATCATGCTAGCTAAATAACTTCTGCCCACAAGTGACACTTCACAAATCAGGACCAATGCATGACAATGTGCAGTCTTTCCAAGGCATTCTACAGACTGACCTTTGCAGTTAAAGACACCATTGCTCTCCAGAGGCCTCTCCTATTCTAGGGGTAGAGCTGAAGAGACTGACTTGGAGCTAGCAGTCTCCACGATATGGGTTATATGTTATAGGTGCCCAGAATCCCCCACCTTGTGTTCTGAACCTATGTGCTCAGATACCGCAGAAGTAACTGCACAGACCAACTCAGCCCATGAGAAAGAAGCTTTAGACGACTTCCAACGTAAGTACCACAAAATACACGCCTTGGGTGTGGTCAGCCTTCCAGTTTAGCTTCTGAAATTTCAGAATTCAGGTCCAAATAAAACAGTTTTTCTTAAAAGAAACCCAACCCATACATAGAACCTACACCCTCACACAGAACAGAATGAGAAGATCAGGGACAGAAAACATCTCCCTGGTCTATGTTTCAAGGATCTTCTCCAATCTAAACTTGCTAATTTTTCTCCAGGAATATTTTAATTTAGCACAATATTTTATCTCTTTTAAGACTTAACTTTATGCCCTTGGCTCTGATTATCTTTTCCCTTAAAAAATATGTGCTTGTATATATATATTTTATCACCTGTAAACATTTAAAGGCTTTGCCTCCTGACTGGGACAGGCTAAATGTTAAAAGGCCTAGTTGATCTTGACTACTTGTTAATTTGAATTCTTTCGAGTTGCCCAGTTATTAGATATACTTGTAGCGGCATATGAACATGGAAGCACACCACAAAAGCAAATGGCACTTAATTATTCTACTTTTGCTCATCTCCACTGACAGACAGAATTGAAATACACTTATTATTCAGTAAGAGACAGGACTGTCTAAATAGAACCAGTCCTCACCCTCATTAAACAGGCAGCCACAGTGTAATTTCCTGACATAGAAGAAAACTGAAAAGTTGCTCAGCTTCTCTATCCTCTGCTTTTAAACTCATGATTCACAGCCCTGTGGGAACTAGAATCACTTGAGTAACATTTAAAAATTCAATTCCCAAGCCCCACCAGACTCAAAAGAGAATTTCTGTCACTGTAAAAAAGCTCTACTAGCTTGGGCCCCAAGCTCAACTCTTCCTCTTGCTTAAATCTAAGACCCACATTGTCCCTAAAGAAAGTAATTAAGTGTCTTAGGACAGTGGTACACTGTCAGTTAAGATCATCCAAAAACGTAAGAAATATGGGAAATAATTTCAACCTGAGCTTGAAAATGGGCTTTGCTGAGATAAGCAATTAGATCATGGGGCTAAAAGCATACGGTCACAAAGTTCAATGAGAATAATACAGCTGTTTAAAGTACTTCTATGGCAATCCTGTTTTTGGAATATTACCTGATTGCTTTACAAGCGCTTATTATTAAGTCTTACTGTCAGCAACTTTCTTAGAAAGTAAAAGACTCCACAAGATTCTTTTTTTTTTGTTCTGTTGTTGCTGTTTTTTATTTATTAAAATTTTTTTTAGTACTATAGATGAAGGTTTACAGAACAAACTAGTTCCTTATCAAATAGTTAGTACACACACGCCTTGTTCTATGGCGTTGGTTAACAACTCCACGACATGTCAACACTCTTCCTTCTCAAACCTGGGTTCCCTATTATCAGCTTTCCTGTTCCCTCCTGCCTTCCAGTCCCTGCCCCAGGGCTGATGTGTCCCTTTAGTCTTGTTTTGTTCCAGTCTTTGGCTGAAGGGTGAACCTCGGGAGTAACCTCATCACTGGGCTGAAACGGTGCCCGGGCGCCATACTCTCAGAGTCCACAAGATTCTTGCAGTGCAATCACTTACATAGGTTTGTCATTTTTCCATGTGGAGCCTGAGTGTACAGTATTCCTTCTCAGTTCACAAACAGGAAACTTTTATTAAAGTTTGCAAGGGCTGACTCAGCATTCCACCACAATGACATTCAACAGGAAGGTAGTAAGCTGCGAAACTACCTCTTCAAAGGCCACACATCTGATCAACCCTGCTTTGGGTAACTCCTGCTCTGGGAGCACCAGCCACGGAGCAGAGTACTCACAGCCCATAAATAAAAGATCAGAAATTTCATAATGTCTATCAGTCTTTCGGGGAAACCCTCGTGGCGTAGTGGTTAAGAGCTACGGTTGCTAACCAAAAGGTCGGCAGTTCAAATCTACCAGGTGCTCCTTGGAAACCCTAGTGGGCAGTTCTTCCCTGTCCTATAGGGTCGCTATCGGTTGGAATCGACTCGACTGCAACGGACAGAAGTGGAGAAGAATCATCTTTTTAGGGTTTGCCTCTCTAAATCGGGGGAAGTGTATGCACAGACAAGAGACATCTCAGGTCACACTGATGGGAGGAGACTCAGAGGAGGAGGTGCAGTGGTGGTGGTGTTAGTTGCTCTCGACTGGATTCAGACCCATGGAAGATCCGCAGACAGCATAACTGTCTTCAAAGGAGATTTACCTATTTCCTTCTTCTTCCAGGAACAGACTTCTATCCCAGGAAGCCGCTCCATGTGGGTAGTAAGCTTTCTGGGAGAATGTGCATAAGCAGCGCTAGTGGGCAGTAGAAAAGGCCCTTGACTGGGATCCTAACCGTGGTGCTGCCTAGACTTGTGCCCTCATATTCCCTCCCCTCCCGGCTAGATACTGGGCAAAACCAAAAACAAAACCCTGACTTTCCTGGGCCTCACTTTGCTCAATTGTCGAATGAGGGGTATGAACATGATCAAGGGTTCTCCAAGTGGTGTCGCTGGGTTTAGGGATTGGTCTATGAACCCCTTAACAATGTACGTAAGATTATGCCTCTGTCTAGTTTATGCATCAGTTGTCAAAAAGTCCTCGTACTCCAAAAAGGTTAAGAACCAGCGGTCCCACTCAACTCTGCCTTTCCAAGAATCGAAGACTCTGGGACACACATTTTTCAACGTCCTCTTCGGGGACGGGGAACACCGTTTAGCATCGAGATCAGTCTTCACAATCACCTTCCTCCCGACCTGGGCTCGACTGCCCTTTCTCGCTGACCCCGGACTTCGGGCAGGGCACACCGATCGGCAATCTGACTCCAGGGTCCTGCCCGCAACACTTTAATCACAGGCGCAGGCTCAGAATGCAAAAAGGGTTCCAAACACACAAACTTTCTTCCTGCTCCTCGCGGCGGGGGGTGTAGGGAGCTTCTGTTTTGCAGCACCCCCGGGTGACAACTCGAGGGTTTTCCCGGAGCACCGGGCAGAGAGTGGGCGCGCGGTCCGCTCTGCGCGCGGCCACGGCGGTGAGCACCCTAGCCCGCCAGCACCCGCCCGGGCCCCTAGGAGGCGAGTCCCACGCCCCGCCGCACCCCGCACTCACCCGACTCCGCGCACCAGCCGCACGGCGAGGAGCTGCAGAGGCAGCACCTGCCGGGACCGGGCGCCACCGCTACCTCAGCGGCCGCGGGCTTCTCGCCCGCGTCCGGGGGCACTGCGTCCGGGGGCGCTGCGTCCCGCGGCGCGGCGTCCGGCGGCAGCTGCGACGGCCCGGGCTCCAGCGGCTCCGCGGCCCCAGTACTGTCCAGGGGCCGCATATCTCCGCTAGCAGTCTCCTCGCGGCCGTCGCGGCGTGTGGCCCCAGCGGCAGCCGCTCGGCTGCCCAGCTCTTCCGGCCGGCGTGGCGCGCATGCGCGCGGCCTCCTCCTCCTCCGGGGATCGTACCCTCGACCTCTGCTGCCCTCTTACCTTCAGCTCCGGCGCCTCCTACCCAGGGGAGCTCGCATTAGGTTACAGTGCCCACAGCTGGCCCGAAGGCGTCCATCCCTCCGATGCTCCAGGCCAGACAGACCGGTGGCTTGGAGCCAGCCTTCCCAAGACACAGGGGACCCCTCTCTGCCTGTGACCATCTCTGTCATTGCACCGACAGGGAGGGACGCTAGGTTCCCAGCCACAGAGCCCACAGGTCCTGTGGCCTTCTCTTGCGGGAGGCCCAGGAGGTTAGGAGACTGAATATTTATTCGTGTGGTGTTGCTTTCAGAACCTCTGGGATACCGTGGAGAGCTGGCAAAGCACTGTGCCTGTCTTTAAATGACCAAGGGTTTTTCCACTGTTGTCTTGTTTCTCCTTGTCCGAGAAGGAGAGTAGAATTTTGCTGGTTTTAGAAGGTTAAAAAAAAAAAAAAAAAAAAGGGAGGTCAGCATGTAATCATGAGGAAAACATATTCATAAGACTGGAGCAGAACCCGTTTATATGCTCTTTACAACAATATTGTTGTTAGCTGACCTGGAGGTGGTCCCCAGTCATGGCACCCCTTGTGTTTACAACAATAGGCATTCGTTATTGATTTCTGGTTTCCCCTTTTTGTTAACTGAGACACCTAATTTGTCCAGATGTGAGATTCAAAAAAATCAACGGTATATGTCTTTTGGCTCCAGGATTGACTAATAGCTCTTTATGTAATTCTTCTCTTACCTGGTCACTTGCTTTATAAATGGAAAGACAGTCTCTGGGCCAGGCTGAACGTGTCTAAACTGTTCTACATCAAGCGCCAAGCAGATTGCCCAACAAGAGAATATAGAGGGAAAATTTATTCTCTTGTTTGGCAATCTGCTTGGCACTCGGACCTAGAACGGTTTAGACACGTTTAGTCCGGCCCAGTTTGCCATACTTATATAGGAACTCTGGTGGAACAGTGGTTAAGAGCTCAGGCTGCTGACCAAATAGATCAGCAGTTCAAATCCACCAACCAGCTTGTTGGAAACCCTAGGGGGCAGTTTTACTCTAACCTATAGGGTTTTTTTTTTTTTTTTTTTTTATAGGGTTGGAATTGACTTGATGGCAATGTTGGATTTTTTTTATTCATATATTTGCACAAAGTTATTCATAACTGAAACACTATTAAAGTCAGGAGCCTCAGGCTCTGGACTTGACTCTGTTCCTCACATGGGTGACCTCATCCAAGTTTGGGAGAAAAGACCTGGCGATATGCTCCCATAAAGATTACTGCCCTCTGGGGCAGTTCTGCTCTGCCCTATAGGGTAGCTATAGTCAGATTCAACTCACAACAACAACATCCCTAATAGAGAGTATGAACTTGGAACTCAACTTTCAACTCTAGGGACAGAGTTTAGAGCCTTTATCAGAAGTATAGAAACCCTGGTGGCATAATGGTTAAGAACTAAGGCTGCTAACCAAAAGGTCGGCAGTTCAAATCCACCAGGTGCTTCTTGGAAACTTTATGAGGCAGTTCTGCTCTGTCATATAGGGTCACTATGAGTCGGAATCGACTAGACAGCAACAGGTATCAATCAGAAATATTGTTTTTTATCAAGTTTATTTGAAGTCCTGTATTACATCTTAAAAACTCATGCTAATTTTCCATTCTATTTCTTAATATTCTTATATTTATCAATACCATTTTTCATGTATCTCATTCAACTAATGTTATTTGAGTGCCTATACTGGACTGTGGCACAGTGGTTAAAAGCTTGGCTGCTAACCAAAGGACTGGCAGTTCAAATCTACCAGCCAATCCTCGGAAACCCTATGGGGCAGTTCTACTATGTCATACAGGTCACTATGTGAGGGAATCAACTGGATGGCAACGGGTTGGTTTTTTTTTTTTTTTTAAGCACTGGACCATAGGAGCCCTGGTGGCGCAGTGGTCAAGAGCTCAGGCTGCTAACCAAAAGATTGGCGGTTCAAATCTACCAGCTGCTCCTTGGAAACCCTATGGGGCAGTTCTACCCTGTCCTATAGGGTTGCTATGAGTCAGAATGTACTCAACGGCAATGGGTCTCATTTGGTTTTGGTTTACTGGACCATTTAGAGTTTTTAACCAGAGGTAGAGTGGGGAACAAAAGAGACAAGTCTTCTAACCTCAAGGGGACTGGGGTGGAGGAGGATGATGAGGGAATGAAAAACTGATACTGGCATAACCTAGCATCATGTGAAACTGATGCTCCAGGGTTGTGTGTCTGGTATAGCTACAGGCTTTCTGTTTTCTTCTAGTTTGACAGAACTGGCCTGGGAGTTAGGGCACCAGGTTCTGTGTGGATGTGTATCTCTGCACAAATCCACTTAGCTCTCTCAGCCAGCATTTCCTCAGCTTCATTGCTGGGGCTGGATTCCCAAACAGTCACTATTGGGTAAAGGAGCACCCCAACAGGCCTGGGCAGCTCCTTTATAAGGGAGCTCTGAGGGCACGGTTGGGACCTTTTCCAGCTCTTCCTTGCTTTCCACGCTGAAAAGGGCAACTCTTGTATCAGTGATTTCTGGCATCCCAGAGAAACTTATCCTCCTTTGGGAACTTGCTTTCCAGCTTCCAGATTTTCTGAGTGAGTATGCCTGAGCTTTAAGGCTTGGTTCTAAGTGATGAAAGTACAACATAATCCACTTTAACCCCAAGTTTGTTATAATTTGGACTTGGATTCCACTCAGCACTGATTTTAATAATTACCTACTTTTGTGAAATGATCCGTCTATGCCAAGCATTATTAAATGCATCATTTCACTTAGAGCTTAGGTGAAATGTATCAAACAGTTTAGCATAATCGTTAAGAGCCAGTTTTAGAGTCAGACGACCTGGGCTGCCATCCTGGCTGCGCCACTTACTAGCTGTGCCACCAGACAAGTGATTTACCCCTTCTCTCTGAGTCTCTATTTTTATATCCATGAAATGGGAATAATAGTAGGATCTAGCTGCTGTGATGATGAAATGAGATAATACACGTAAAGCACCTGATAGTGTTATCCCATTTTACAGATGAAAAAATTGATGATGAGTGATGTTAAACAACTTGCCCAATGTCACACTGATAGGGAAGGGCAGAAGTAAAATTTGAACCCAGAACTGTCAGAAACTTAATTCGGGTTTGGATCATTCTGTTCTACTATTCATCCAGGGGGCTTAAGTTCTGAGAGGACCTCTTTAGAGAACAAAAATTTTCATGTGATATCCTGGCTTGGCCCCTGAGGCCATTACCATGGCAACATCCCATAACTACTTTCAGTGCTACAGTGATGCCATGTGATTTGCACTAGGTTTATGGTGTCTCTCCAGCATCTTAACTTATTGGAATAAAATGCTATGCAACAAAGAAGACAAGCAATTGTTATTTATAATGACATTAACAGAAGCCAATCTGTTTCCTCCTCTGCTATAAGAGCAGTCACACCAGATCTGATCTCTTCCTAACTCACTTCTGTTGTCCAAAGCTTGGGTCTGAGCTGGGTCCCAAAGTGGGAGTGGGGGTGGGGGTGGGGGGTGGGGAGGGAAGGGAGAGTTCATAGGTAATTTGCAAAGTGAATGCCAAAAAATAAAAACCAAACTCATTGGTATCACAGACTGCTACATCTTTCTCCAGTGGAGCTTCTGGGTTGGAACAGGCAGCCTTCAGGTCAGCAGCCCAGTACTTTAACCACTGCACCACCAGGGCTCCTTCATATACACAAAGAGAACAAAAACCATCACATTCAAGTCCATTGTGACTCATAGGACAGAGTAGAACTGCCCCATACGGTTTCCAAGGAGCAGCTGGTGGATTCAAACTGTTAGCCTTTTGGTTAGTAGCTATAGTTCTTAACTACTGGGCCACCAGGGATCCATAGCCACCTGAGGGTTACTTATGGGTATATAATAGAGCCACTTTCCAACCTGTTCCAGTCGAGTTGATTCTGACTCATAGCGACCCTATAGGACAGAGTAGAGCTGCCCCATAGGGTTTCCAAGGAGCACCTTTTGGATTTGAACTGCTGACCTTTTGGTTAACAGCCACCCTCTTAACCACTACACCACCAGGGTTCCAAAGCAGTACTAAACCAAAACCAAACCAAACCCACTGCCGTCCAGTTGATTCCAACTCATAGCAAACTGCCCCGTAGAGTTTCCAAGGAGTGCCTGGCATATCCCAACTGCGGACCTTTTGGTTAGCAGCCATTGTACTTAACCACTAGGCCACCAGGGTTTCCATAAATAACTCAGACCTGCTTTTAGTCCTTGAATCTTCTGCCTACCTCAGGCACCTAAGTATTCCTCCGCCCCACCCTTGTCATCTGCTCCACTTCTGCTTTCCCGTCACTGCATTTTCTTCCAAATTTTCACATTATAAACAAAAAGGACAAATATTAATTTCTATTTTTTTTATTAATATGAGACTTAAAGAGGAAGAAGGCTTAACCAAAATGTCAATGAGCAGAGAATTCTAAGGTTAAACTACAAAGCATTATTTACTGCACAGATGTGCGTGTATGCACATACACAGGCATGCATGCCATGCATACACGCACGTGTGCGTCACGCATGCGCGCGCGCGCACGCACGCACGGACACACACACACACACACACACACACGCGCGGTTTTGGCCTCCATAACCCAGTCAGTAAGGCCAGCTGTAGCCTTGGGAAGCAGGCGTGATTTCACCTTTAGTGGTGGTAAGGATTAAAAAAACACTGAAGAAGTTCCATTTTTATACAAATCAGGTAAATTTGTTTGACTTTCTACTTGCTCTACCTATGCTTAAAAAAAAAGATACTTTTATTTGGAACATAAGTTTTCCTTCAGACGAGTGAAAATGGGGTTAATAGAAAGACAAGATGAGCTATAGATATTGTCCAAGGAAACATGTGGCATATCCCAGTTGTAGTTCATCAAATTAAACCTTACCATTCAACTTTAAAATCCTGTGCAAGGGGCGGGGGGACAAACAAACCCAAAACCTTTGCGAAAACAATAGAAGTATTGACCTACCACAAATTTACCAAGAGAGTAGTAACCCGTATGGTAGAAATTTGGATAAACTTGCTATATAATGACTATTCTTAGTTTTTGTGATTGTGCCGTTATATTTCAATAGAAGCTTATGAACATTGATTTACTCTTAATCTTGCTCCATTATTGTCGGACTTCATTGTAAACTTTTCATGCTTAGTTTGTAGTACAGTGTCAAATTCCATATCAATATAATGGACCCCAACCTTTTCATTCATTCTTACCAACAAGAATTATAAATATAATCACATAATGAATAGAATAGTGTTCCTTACCACTGTCTAGTTTACCTTTTGAACGATTCACAGCAATACAATTTATCTCTACAATTGAATAATAACAGTTTCAAATACTATAGCACTGGAGATTTGGAGTTTTTTTTGGAGATTTGTGAATATCTAAAAATGACTAAAAGTATTAACGTCATTAAAAAAAATTGCTAAATGCACCATTGTTTTCTCATAGCATTAAGGGATTTCTCTTTTAATACTGCAACCAAAAACCAAACCAAATCCGTTGCCGTCAAGCCGATTCACACTCATAGTGACAGAGTAGAACTGCTCCATAGGGTTTACAAGGCTGTAATCTTTCTTCTTTTTTTTTTTTTTTAGAATTTTATTTAATTTGTCGTTGTTGGGAAGATACACATCAACACATTCACCAATTCAACTGTTTCTACACGTACCATTTAGTGACATTGTTAAATTCTTTGAGTTGCGCAGCCATTCACACCCGCCTTTTGAGTTGTTCCTCCCCCATTAACCTAAATTCACTGCCCCCTAAAACCAGAACCAAACCCATTAACCCAAATTCGCTGGCCCCCAAAACCAAACCCGTTGCCGTCGAGTCAATTCCAGTTCATAACGACCCTATAGGACAGAGTAGAACTGGCCCCATAGACTTTACAAGGAGTGCCTGGTGGATTGGAACTGCTGAACTCTTGGTTAGCAGCCGTAGCTCTTAACCACTATACCACCAGGGTTTCCATTGCCCCCTAAGGATCCTATCTAATTTTTGAGTTGCTGTTATGAATTTGATCCTGCATAGATAGTTCTTAAAGAGCATAATGCTCAAGGTAGACATTTTTTTACTAGTTAATCCCCCTTTCCCTTTCACTCCTGCCCCTGGTAACCACTAATAAACTTTGGTCTCTGTACATTCGCCTTTTCTTGTCTTTATATGTAAGTGAGGTCATATGATATTTGTCCTTTTGCGATTGGCTTATTTTGCTCAGCATAATGTCTTCAAGCTGCATCCACACTGTAGCTCGTATCAAGGCTTCGTTTCTCCTACTGGCTGAGTAGTATTCCATTGTATGTGTGTGCCACATTTTGTTTATCTATTCATCAGTTGATGGACATTTAGGTTGTTTCCACCTTTGGGCTATTGTGAAGAGTGCTGCAATGAACACTGGTATACCAGTCTCTCTTGGAGTCTCTGCTTTTAAGTCTTTTGGGTATATACCTAGGAGTGGAATTCCTGGGTCATATAGGAGTTCTATTTTTAGTTTCTTAGGAACCGCCACACTGTTTTCCACAGTGGCTGTACCGTTTTGCATTCCCACCAGCAATAGATAAGGGCTCCAACTCCCCACATCCTCGTGACATTTATTATATTCCTTTTTTTTTTTTTTAAACCTACCCATCCTACTGGAAGTAAAATGGTATCTCATTGTGATCTTGATTTGCATCTCTTTGGTGACTAATGACATTGAGTATCTTTTCATGTGTTCGGTGACCATTTGAATGTCCTCTTTGGTGAAATGTCTAATTAAGTCCTTTGCCCATTTTATGTTTGGTTTATTTGTCTTTGTGTTAAATTGTCAAAGTTTTATATATATTTTGGTTATTAGAGTCTTGTTGGATATATGGTTTCTGAAGATATTCTCCCAGTTATTAGCTTGTCTTTTCACTGTTTTGGTAAAGTCTTTTGATGAACAAAATTTTTTAATTTTTATGAGGTCCCATTTATTTATTTTGTCTTTTGCTGTTTGTGCTTTTGTTATTATATTAGATAAGCCATTGTTCAAAGTTAGGCCTGACAGCATTGCCTCTGCTTGTTCTAAGAGTTTTATGGTTTTACTTTGCACATTTAGTTCATTAATCTGTTTTGAATTTGTTTTTATACATGGTGTAAGGCATGTGGAAATCCAGTTTTTCCAGCACCATTTATTGAAGAGATTCTTCTTTCCCTATCGAATGGACCTAACACCTTTGTGAAAAATCAGTTGGCCATAGCTGTGTGGATTTATTTCTTGACTCTCAATTCTATTCTATTGGCCTATGTGTCTACTGTTATACCACTGCCAGGCTGTTTTGATCACTGTAGCTGTATGTAAAAAAAAAAAAACAAACCCAAACCCATTGCCGTCAAGTCAATTCTGACTCGTAGCAACCCTACAGGACAGAGTAGAAGCAACCGTCAGGGTTTCTGAGAAGCAGTTGGTAGATTCAAACTGCAGACTTTTTGGTTAACAGCTGAGCTCTTAGCCACTGCACCACCAGGGCTCCAGGCTGTTTTGATTACTGCAGCTGCGTGGTATGCTTTAAAATCAGGAAGTGTGAGCCATCCTGCTTTGTTCTTCTCTTTCAACACTGTTTTAGCTATTCAGAGCCTCTTGCCATTCCATATAAAGTTGAGGATTGTTTTTTCTACTTCTGTAAAGAATGGTGTTGGAATTTTGATTGACATTGCACTGAATCTATAAATCATTTTGGATAGTATTAACATCTTAAAATATTAAGCCTTCCAATCCACGAGCATGAAACATCTATACATTTAAGTCTTCTTTAATCTCTTTCAGCAGTGTTTATAGTTTTCATTGTACAAGTCCTTCACGTCCCTGGTTAGATTTATTCCTGGGTATTTTATTCTCTTAGATGATACTGTAAATGGAATTGTTTCCCTAATTTCCCTTTCAGATTTCTCATTGCAGGTGTAGTCACCCAACTGATTTTTGTTTCTTGAATTTATACCCTGCAACTTTGCTAAATTCCTCTATTGGCTCTGGACGTTTTCTTGTGTACTCTTTCAGTTTTCTATATATAGGGTCATGTCATCCATGAATACAGATAATTTTACTTCTTCTTTTCCAATTTTCTGGTCTTATTGCTCTGGCTAGGACTTCTAATACAATATTAAATAGACGTGGGGAGAGGGGAATTCGCTAACTAGATAATAGACATGAATTGTCTTAGGTGAAGGGAAGGACGGCATACAATACAGGGGAAGTCAGCACAACTGGACTAAACCAAAAGCTAAGAAGTTTCTTGAACACAACCAAACACTTCAAGGGACAGAGTAGGGGCAGGGGCCTGGGGACCATGGTTTTGGGAGACATGTAGGTCAATTGGCATGAAAAAGTTTGTTAAGAAAATATTCTGCCTCCTACTTTGGTGAGCGGCGTCTGGGGTCTTAAAAGCTAGCAAGCAGCCATCTAAGATGCATCAATTGGTCCCAGCCCACCTGAAAAAATGGAGAATGAAGAACACCAAAGACACAAGGAAAAAATGTTAGCCTGAGAAACAAAAGGGCCACATAAACCGGAGACCCATCAGCTGGAGGCCAGAAGAACTAGATGGTGCCTGGCTACCACCAATGACCACCCTGACAGGGAACATTACAGAGAGTCCCTGATGGAGCAGGAGAAGAGGGTGGTGTAGAACTCAAATTCACGTAAAAAGACCAGACTTAATGGTTTGACTGAAACTAGAGGGACCCCAGGAGACATGGCCCCCGGACTCTCTGTTAACCCAGGACTATAACCATTCTGGAAGCCAACTCTTCAGACAAAGATTAGACTGGACTATAATATAACATAAAATAATATTTGTGAGGAGTGTACTTCTTACTTCAAGTAGATACACGAGATTAAATGGGCAGCTCCTGACTGGAAGCAGGATGAGATAGCAGAAAGGGATAGGAGCTGGTTGAACGGACACAGGAAACCCGGGGTGAAAAGGGGAAGTGTGCTGGCACGTTACAGGGTTTGCAACTAGGGTCACATAATAATATGTGTATAAATTTGTATATGAGAAATTAACTTGAGCTGTAAACTTTCACCTAAAACACGTTAAAAAAAAAAAATAGAGCAGGCACTTTTGTTTTGTTCCTGATAAATACAATGTTGACTTTTCATATATACCCTGAATCATACTGAGGAACCTTCCTTCTATTCCAGTCTTCTTTCAGGGTTTCATCAAGAAAGCGTGTTGGATTTTATCAAATTCTTTTTCTACATTCATGTGTTGTTGTTGTTAGATGCCCTTGAGTTGGTTCCGACTCATAGCAACCCTATGCACAACAAAACGAAACACTGCCCGGTCCTGCGCCATCCTTATAATCTTTTTTATGCTTAAGCTCATTGTTGCAGCCACTGTGTCAATCCACCTCATTGAGGGTCTTCCTCTTTTCCGCTGACCCTGTACTCTGCCAAGCATGATGTCCTTCTCCAGGGACTGACACCTCCTGACAACATGTCCAAAGTATGTAAGACACAGTCTCGCCATCCTTGCCTCTAAGGAGCATTCTGGCCGCACTTCTTCCAAGACAGGTTTGTTCGTTTTTTTGGCAGTCCATGGTATATTCAATATTCTTCGCCAACACCACAATTCAAAAGCGTCAACTCTTCGGTCTTCCTTATTCATTGTCCAGCTTTCACATGCATAGGATGTGACTGAAAATGCCATGGCTTGGGTCAGGCACACCTTAGTCTTCAGGGTGACATCTTTGCTCTTCAACACTTTCAAGAGGTCCTTTGCAGCAGATTTGCCCAGTGCAATGCGTCTTTTGGTTTCTTGACTGCTGCTTCCATGGCTGTTGATTGTGGATCCAAGTAAAATGAAATCCTTGACAACTTCAATCTTTTCTCCATTTACCATGATGTTGCTCATTGGTCCAGTTGTGAGGATTTTTGTTTTCTTTATGTTGAGGTGTAATCCACACTGAAGGCTGTGGTCTTTGATCTTCATTAGTAAGTACTTCAAGTCCTCTTCACTTTCAGCAAGCAAGGCTGTGTCATCTGCATAACACAGGTTGTTAATGAGTCTTTCAACCTGATGCTACGTTCTTCTTCATATAGTACAGCTTCTCATATTATTTGCTCAGCATACAGATTAAATAGGTATGGTGAAAGAATACAACCCTGACGCACACCTTTCTTGACTTTAAACCAGTCAGTATCCCCTTGTTCTGTCCAAACAGCTGCCTCTTGATCTATGTAAAGGTTCCTCATGAGCACAATTAAGTGTTCTGGAATTCCCATTCTTCACAGTGTTATCCATAGTTTGTTATGATCCACACAGTCGAATACCTTTGCATAGTCAATAAAACACAGGTAAACATCTTTCTGGTATTCTCTGCTTTCAGCCAGGATCCATCTGACATCAGCAATGATATCCCTGGTTCTATGTCCTCTTGTGGAACCAGCCTGAATTTCTGGCAGTTCCGTGTCGATATATTGCTGCAGACGTTTTTGAATGATCTTCAGCAAAATTTTGCTCGCATGTGATATTGTTCTATAATTTCCACATTTAGTTGGATCACCTTTCTTGGGAATAGGCATAAATATAGATCTCTTCCAGTCAGTTGGCCAGGAAGCTGTCTTCCATATTTCTTGGCATAGACGAGTGAGCACCTCCGGCACTGCATCTGTTTGTTGAAACATCTCAATTGATATTCCGTCAATTCCTGGAGCCTTGTTTTTCTCCAATGCCTTCAGAGCAGCTTGGACTTCTTCCTTCAGTACCATCGGTTCCTGATCATATGCCACCTCTTGAAATGGTTGAATATCGACTAATTCTTTTTGGTATAATGACTCTGTGTATTCCTTCCATCTTCTTTTGATGCTTCTTGCGTCATTTAATATTTTCCCCATGGAATCCTTCACTATTGCAATTCGAGGCTTGAATTTTTTCTTCAGTTCTTTCAGCTTGAGAAACACGGAGCGTGTTCTTCCCTTTTGGTTTTCCATCTCCAGCACATGTTGTTATAATACTTTACTCTGTCTTCTCGAGAGGCCCTTTGAAATCTTCTGTTCAGTTCTTTTACTTCATCAATTCTTCCTTTTGCTTTAGCTGCTCGACGCTCAAGAGCAATTTTCAGAGTCATCATCCTTGAAGAAAGCAAGAGGTCTCTGAAAAGACAGGAAATAAAGAAAAGACCAAGATGGATGTCAGAGGAGACTCTGCATTGATGGAGACGATCATGTGGTTCATTTTCTTTGTTCTACTGATATGGTCTATTACATCGATTGATTTTCTAATGTTGAACCATCCCTGCATTCCTGGAATAAATCCCACTTGGTCATGGTGTTTGACTGTTTTAATATGCTGTTGGATTCTGTTCTCTAGCATTTTGTTGAGAATTCTTGCATCTATGTTCATAAGAGATATTGGCCTGCTTTTCTTTTGGTGTCTTTGTCTGGTTTGGGCATCAGGGTTGTGTTTGTTTCATAGAATGAATTAGGGAGCATTCCTTCCTCCTCTATCTTTTGGAAGAGTTTAAACAGTATTGGTGTCAATTCTTCTCTAAATATGTGGTAGAATTCCCTAGCGAAGCCATCTGGTCTAGGACTTTTTTGTTGTTGTTGGGAGGTTTTTGATGACCGATTTAATCTCTCCTTATGGGTCTGTTGAGACTTTCTATTTCCTCTTGAGTCAATTTGGGTAGATTGTGTGGTTCTAAGAATTTGCCCACTTCATCTTGGCTATTCAGTTTGTTGCCATACAACTGTTCATAATATTCTGTCATAATTCTCTTTATTTCTATCAGTTGTAATGTCTTCTCTCTTATTTCTTTCTTTTTTTTTTTTTTTTACATCTTTTCTCTTTGTCAATCTATTGTATGTCTTAAGCCTTCGTTGTCTTTTCCTTTACTACTGCTTGCTTTTGTGTTTTACTGGTTTATTGTTGTGAAGTTTTTTGGCTCTCTTCTTTCTTTTCGTGCATGATTTTTTATATTTTCTTAGTGATTACCATGAATATTACATTTAATTGCTTGTGTTTATAATATTCTAGGGTAAACTGGTACTTTCTTTGAGTAGAGTAAACTGGTACCAACTTAACTTTACTAACACAGAACAAATTCTATATCTACACCATTCCTTTCCCCCTTTTGTGTTATCACTAATTACATCTTTGTATTTCTTGTATGTAATTTTATTCTTGCTTTTTATCTATGTGTTATTTTATTCTTGCTTTTTATCTATGTGTTATTAAAAAACATGAAGGACAAAACAATTAGAATTATCAAGCATGAATACCTTATTACTATCCCTTATACTTATCCATGCGTATTTGTATAGTTTTGAATTACTTTCTTTTTTAAAAATTATTTTATTGTGCTTTAGATGAATGTTTACATAACAAGCTAGTTTCTCATTAAACAATTAATGCGCATATTGTTTTGTGACATTCTTTGCCAACCTCACGAGATGTCAACACTCTCCCTTCTCAACCTTGGGTTCCCTGTTACCAGGTTTCCTGTCCTCACCTGCCTTCTAGTCCTTGCCCCTGAGCTGGTGTGCCCATTTAGTCTCATTTTGTTTTATGGGCCTGTCAAATCTTTGGCTGAAGGGTGAACCTCAAAAGTGAGTTTAGTACTGAGTTAAAAGGGTGTACAGGGGCCATACTCTCAGGGTTTCTCCGGTCTCTGTCAGACCAGTAAGTCTGGTCTTTCTTTGTGAGTTAGAAATTTGATCTACATTTTTCTCCAGCTCTGTCTGGGACCCTCTGTTGTGAACCCTGTCAGAGCAGTGAGTGGTGGTAGCCAGGCACCATCCAGTTGCATTGGACTCAGTCTGGTGGAGGCTGTGGTAGTTGTGGTCCATTAATCCTTTGGACTAATCTTTCCCTCATGTCTTTGGTTTTCTTCATTCTTCCTTGCTCCAGAGGGGTGGGACCAGTGGAGTATCTTAGATAGATGCTCACAAGTTTTTAAGACCCCAGACACTACTTACCAAAGCAGGACTTAGAACATTTTCTTTATAAACTATGTTATGCCAATTGAGCTAGATGTCTCCTGAGACCATGGCGCCCAATCCTCAGCCCAGTAAAGATCTTGAAGTGTTTTTCTTGTTTTTGAAGATTACATGATTGAAACTATACAGTATGCACTCTGGCTTCTTTCACTCAGTAGCATATTTGTGAGATTTATCCATGTTACTAGTTTTAGTTGATTCCTTCTCTTTTCTGTATGATATTACACTGTATGAATATGTCACACATTATTATCGATGTTGACTATTAATAAGAAACATAGCTACATTTAGAATTATGGTGTTTGTTACTCAGTTAATGTATTTTCATAATAAAATTTTGGAGAGACTACTGGGCTTGAGTTCCAAAAATCTCATACACATCTTGTATTTAATGAACTCTAAAACAGCTACTTCCCGTTCAAATTCACATTAATTCACCAATACTTATCAACTGTGTATTATGTACCACATACCATGCTAGACACCAGGGCTGGGGACCCTTGAGGATTTCACAATCTAGTAAGAAGGGAAAGACATATAAGTAGATAACCACAGTATACTTTAGCAGTGTTAATGAGGGCCGTAAATATAACTTTGTTAAAATTACACCGTGTAACTTTTTAAACATTCAGTTTTCCCAAAAGGCCTGTGTTAGGGGACTAATCTTCTGGAATTCTCAGAGGCGCCTTTAGATATAATCTAGACAGATTTAGAAAGATTAAATAGAGTCACTCTTTTCAAAGGGTCTCCGTGTTCAGTCAATTGAGAAGATCCCATTAAGCATCAAAGAAATGCCTAATGCCATTTCCCACAGGCTTTCCTCCTTCTGTGTTCCCCTTGAATGTGCTCAGCCCTTTTCATTTCTTACTTATGCCCTCCCTCAGTTTATCCATTCCTTGGCCTTTTTTAACTACTACTCGTATCTGTCCATGACTCCTGTATTTTTAACTCTACCCCAGTCCTCTCTCTAGCCCATATTCAAATACTCTGGTATGTAACTACCTTTCAGATACCTCCACTGGCACATCAGTTCAACAAGTCCATTAACAAATAACTGCTGTCTTCACAGTCCTCCCCTTCTTTTATTCCCTGTCACAGTGGAATCAGTACCATTCACTCAGTCTGAGAGCCATTCTAGACTCTTTCTCCTCCATTACCCTTCACATCCAATCAATCATTAAGACATGTCAGTTCTACTTTGTCACTATATTTTAAGTCTGTCCACTGTCTTTATTTCCACTGCCATTATTCTGATTTAGGCTCTAGTCATCTCTTTCTGGATTATTGCCATTGCCTCTTCAAAGATCTTTCTTTATACTGCTCTGTTCAAACGAGCAACAGAATAATCTTTGAATGCAAATCTGATCATATTATTTCCTAGCTTAAAAATTTTCAATGGCTCTCTATTGTCTATAGTAGAGTTTCCTAAAAGGTGTGCCCCAATTTTGTGCTGCAAATGGATTAAGACATGTTGAGGGTGGCCAGAGTGGGCCTAGATGTGTTGCCAATCATAAGAAGCCTCAACCTTTTACCCTAGTGTGCAATATGTTTTCATTTTCCATGTGTGGCATGAATGGCAAGGTTGGAAAGTACTAGCCACAAGATTAAGTCTAAACTTTAGACTCCTGCCAGCTTCTCTAATCTCATCTCCAGCACTCACTGCCTCACATTTTATTATCTCATGATTGCCATTTCCTAACAGATTCCAAGTTGTTTCATGCCTGTTGTTCAGAGAGCAATCTCTTCCATCAACCTGAAATGAAACTCTCTCTTCTTCTAGCTGCTATACTCATACACCTCTTTTAAAATGTAGTTCAAGCTTTGCCTTCTTAGGTAGCCTTCTCTGAGCTTCCAGGATGGAATTGGCCATTCCAGCTGTTATGGATTAAATTGTGTTCCCCCAGAATATGTGTTGTAAATCCTAAACTCTATGTCTGTGGTTATAATCCCATTTGGGAATGGGTTGTCTTTGTTATGTTAATGAGACAGGATTAGTGTAGGATGTGTCTTGAGTCAATCTCTTACAAGATACAAAAAGAGCAGATTAGGACAAGCAAGCAAGCACAGATAGGGGGAAGATTGATGCCAAGCCAAGCAACCAAGAAACAGAGGCTGAAGAGACAAGGACCCTCCCCCAGAGCTGACATAGAGAGAAAACCAGCCAGTGCCCTGAATTTGGACTTCTAGCCTAAACTGTGAGAAAAATGAATTTCTGTTTCTTAAAGACACCCACTTATAGTATTTCTGTTATCGCAGAAGTAGATAACTAAGACATCAGCCTTTAATACTCCCTTTAAAACTCATAATCTACCGCTGTTATCATTCCCATCACATTGAAGATCATCTTTTGATTAGCATCTTCGAGTTTTGACTAACATCTTTTGGTTAATTAACAAGAATTTACTAGTCTGTAAACTTCTTGAGGGTTTTCATTTTTGTTTCCCCAAGAAAAGTCTAGGTGAATTGAGTGCAATATAATAGTTTATATCAGTCAGTATGAGCTGGGCTATACTGCTGTAACACGTAACTTAACACAAAGTTTATTCTCAGTCATTCTGTAATCAATCAGATTGATGGATGCTCCATATCAACTCATGCTTCTCTGGTCACCCTGGAGAATTCTGCATGCTCTTTTTTTATATTCATTTTTTTGTGTGGTATAATACACACAACCAAGAAATTTACCATTTTGAAGTGTAAAATTCAGTGGCATTAAGTACATTCACAGTGTAGTGCAACCATCACCACTATGTAGTTCCAGAACTTTTTCATCAACTTAAAAGGAAACCCCAAACCCGTTAAGCAGTTACTCCACATTGTCTTCTTCCCCCAGCTCCTAGCAACCACTAATCTTCTTTCTGTCTCTATGGATTTACCTACTCTGGAGAGCTCAAAATGGAATCATACAATATATAGCCTTCTGTATCTGGCTTCTTTCATTTAGCATAATGCTTTCAAAGTTCATCCATGTTGTAGCATGTATCAGTACTTTCTTCCTCTCATTGCCAAATAACATCCCATCGTATGTCCATGCCAAATTTTGTTTAACCATTCATGAATTGATAGACATTTGTTTCCACTTTTTGGTTATTGTGAATAGTGCTACTATAAACATTTGTGTACACATTATTGTGTGGACATATGTTCTCATTGCTCTTGGGTATATATGTAGAAGTAGAATTGCTGGGTCATGTGGTAATTCTATGTTTAACTTATCGAAGAACTGCCAAAATCTTTTCCACAGTGGCTGTACCATTTGACGTTTTTACAAGCAATGAAGGAGGGTTCCAATTTTTCCACATTCTCACAAAGATGTTATTTTCTGTTCACTTTAATATGGCCTATGCATCACTGCTGCTCATATTTTATTGGCCAAAGCCAGTCACATGATCATTCCTAGCTTCAAGAGGGGAGGGAGGTGCACTCCCACCTTGTACCATACAGCGGAATACTGGGATATTTGTGAGCAACCTTCACGACTATCCCACAGTTAAAATCAAGGAGGTGAGTGATTAGACAAAATAGACCCATCATCTCTTTTTTTCACTCCCTACAAGTTTGTATGCACAAAATCAGGCCTTTAATCTTTTACTTTAATAGTATAAAGTTACCAGAAGGAAAATAAAGAATCACTGAAAGTGGTATAGATGTGAGCAAAAACAAGAGGGGAGGATAAAGACTAGGAGGAGGAGAGAACAGAGGCAAATGAGCACAGTCTAAAGTAGAATACCTAGTTCTGTTAAGTAACTAAGTAACTATAAATACATATTTTTTAAAAAACATACAAAACCATGTTGCTTTAAAAAAAACTAGATCTCTTTTTTCTTTAGTACGATATATATTTATTTACAAAATACAGTGTCAGATTCATAGTGGATTTGATTTGCCACTCTATGGCTTCACAAGTTAACTGCTGCAGTACATTTTGTTTAAAAAAAAAAAAAAAACTATTTATGATTTTTCTGATGAAGTTACAAAATCAGTGTGAAAAATATGGAAATACAAGTTTGTGTATGAGGGTTTTTCTGACAAGGAGCACCTCCTGTAAACAAGCTACCCCTGTCACCCAGCAACCACTACTCTGGAGCTCATTGTAATGGGGCCATCTCAACTGACAGCTGGTGCAACCTTGAAATGGCTTTGTTTGCTTTTCCTGCTCCCTGATGTGGAGAGGTCATCACTGATGATAATGTGATTGTATTCATTATTACTTGGAGTGTGATAACATGGCAGAACTGCCTCAAAATGCTTTTTTTTTTTTTTTTTTTTTTAACCTTAACATTGACTCTATATAGTTGGGTCGCACTAGAAGCATGACTTCAAAGCCTGAGGATATTTATAATTTAGAAATAAAAGTGGCCAACATGGGCAAGGGAGGGGGACAAACATTATTGTACTTGTGCTGTTGTAGCTATTTATCAATCAAGGCTGTTGTTGTTCTTAGTTGTTGTTGAGTTGACCTCCTAATTCACGGCGACCCCATGCGTAATACGATCGGACTGCTGTGATCCATAGGATATTCAATGACTGATTTTTCAGAAGTGGGTCTCCAGGTCTTTCTTCCTGTTCTATCTTAGTCTGAAAGCTTTGCTGAAACTTGTTCAGCATCATAGACTCACACAAGCCGCCGCTGACAGATGAGTGGTGACTGCACTTGAGGTGGATTGGCTGGGAATCGAACCTGAGTTTCCCACGTAGAAGGCAAGAATTCTGCCACTGAACTACCACTTCCCTTTATCGATCAATAAATATTTATAATTCGAACTGCCTGGGCTTGAATTTCAGACCCACCACTACTAACAGTGTGTTCACAGACGTTTTAATTCATCTCTCTATGCTGTATTTGAATTATTTATAAGATGGGGCTAATAATATTGTTTACCACATAGACTTGTGAGGATTAAATGCTCTGTCTATAAAATGCCCAGAACAGTGCCTGGCACATAGTAAGCCATATGTATGAGTTAGGTTTGATTGTTTTGGGATGTTGTGTGCTCCTTGCAAAATCACTCTTCCTCTTCCACCACTCCCTGACCTCCTGCATTAGGGATCACCTGTCATGTGCCTCTCTGACACGCCATGTGAAATAACACTTTAAAAAAAAAAACTGAATTATAATTGTGTGTTTAATTACATGTCTCCCCCTATAACTAGAAGCTCTGGGGGGAAATTTGGTCTGTTATGTTCATCACTAAGTCTCCCATCTATTGAAAGACTTACATGTGTGTGCCCTGAGCAAAGTAATGTGAGGATGCAGAAGTAGCCAAGCAAACCTACTGGGGAAGAAGCAGAGGGTAGCAAGCAGTTTGCTGAGATTTATCAGCACTTTGCGGGAAGTGTGAGAAACTGCTGAGTCATAGGCATGCATTTTGAGCAGGGAATCTTGCAGCATTGCTTTCTTTGGATTCAGCCATGCTGTTGGATGAACATAGCAGCCCCTGGCTACCCCACCAGAAAACAAAGGCACACAAATATTCAGTATCTCATCTTAGAATGCTTTCATTGCAAGTAATGGGATTCAAGAAAAGAAAAGAGGGTGTGTATGGGGGTGTATGTAAGGATATATAGTGTGAGTCACAGTACCTGGACAGGAATGCTGCTGGGTCTCATGAAGAGCAATCAACAGGAGCTAACATGATATTACCAGCAAACCACCAAACAAACCAAACCAACAGCTGTGATCTTGCCAAGCTAGTAAGTGGAAAATGACATCTCACAATTGTTTTACTTTGCATAGCTTTGATCACTAGTGAGATTGAACTTTGTTTAATGTATTTTCTGAGTATTTATTTCTTTTTCTGAGTTGCTCATTCATGTCTTTAGCTCCTTTTTCTTTTGAAATGCTCATCTTTTTCTTTGAACCTGGAGGAACTTTTTATAAAGCAAGGGTCTTAAATGTTTATCTTTCACATATACATGTGCTGTTTGTCTTTTGTTTCTAACTTCTTTATGTGTTTGGAGACTTGGGACACAAAGAAGTTTTATATTTTTTATAGTCAAATCCACCAATCCTTTCCTTTATAGTTTCTGGCTTTGGTGGCACCTCAGAAAGTCTTTCTCCACTTAAATACTAAAGAAATACTATTTTTCCTTCTCGTTCTTTAATATACTATTAATATTCAGCTTTGTTTTTCTTTTGAGACAGAGGTCCTCCTCTCATTCCTAGGCCTCATTCCATTCTTCATCCATCACATGATTTATTATTAAAAATCTTTTTCCATCTTAGCATAGCAATTTATTTTATTTTTTTGTTGTTGAGAATATACACAGCAGAACATACACCAATTCAACAATTTCTACATGAACAAATCAGTGACACTGATTACATTCTTCAAGTTGTTGCAACCATTGTCACCCTCCTTTTCTACCTGTTCCTCCCTCATTAACATAAATTCACTGTCCCCTAAGTTTACTATCTAATTTTTCGTGTTGCTTTTGTCAATTTGATCTCATGTCGATAGTTCTTAAAAAAGCATAGTGCTCAAGGTAGACATTCTTTACTAATTAAGTTAAACTACTGTTTTTTTTTTTTACTGTTTGGTTAAAAGAAGACTTCAGTGGACATTTTTGATTTAAGACTTAAAGATTATCTCAGGGCAATAGTTTCAGGGATTTATCCAACCTCAATGGCTCCAGAAAATCTGGATTCAATGAGAAATTGAAATTCTGTTCTGAGTTTCCCGCTTTTGGTCAGGATTCTTCTATAGAATCTTTGATGAAATGTTCAGAAATGGTACCTGGGTACCATTTACTTCTGGTCTCATGGCAAAGGAGGCAGTTGTGCATAGTGGCAATTTGCCACACATTCCATTTCCTCCTTCTATTCCCTACTTTTCTTCCTTCGTTGCTCCAGGTGAATAGAGACTAATTATTGTACCTCAGATGGCTGCTTGTAAGCTTATAAGATCCCAGGTACTACACAATGAACTAGGAGGTAGAACAGAAGCACTAAACATGTTATGGGCCAATTAACTGGGATGTTCCATGAAGCCATGACCCTAAACCTACAAATCAAGAAACCAAATCTCATGAAGTGTTTGGTTGTACGTATATAACCAGCCTCAGCAGCTGCTCTTTTTGTTGTTGTGAATATATCTATCACACATTTGCCAATTCAACTTTTTACAGGTGTACAAATTATTCATATCAGTTACACTAATCTGCTGTGCAACCCCTATCCTTCCTTAATCAATGTGACTTTTCCATCACTGCAAAACTGGAACTCAGTGCTCCATAGAGATAGCAGTCTTTATGAAACTACTACTTCAGATTGACCAAGTTCAAAATGTCCTGCTTTTTTTGATGATATACTTATGGACAGGAAGGAAAAAACTACAGCATGAAGGAATGATGGTGCCATTTTAATATTTAAACAATCATGCTAAAAAATGTAATTAATTGATTGGCATGAATCTCTAGGGAAGCTCTAATGGTATTCTTTAGGATTTTTTATTAGCCTTATTCATCTGTCTTAAAATTCAGTGAGGACATGAATAACCAAATATTCAAACCTGTCTTTTTTTGTAATTTATTCAGTTAATATGTATTGAACCGTTAGCATTATTAGGTACTTTTACATATATTATTTCATTTAATTCTAAAAACAACCCAATGAGTGGAAGAAAACTGAATATATTTTCAGCATAAACTGCAGCCCTTGTGTAACTGAAGAAACTGAATTGAAGGCAGATATTACAATTAATCTAAGGTTACATGACTTGTGTGTCATCTAAGACACTCTCAGCTGCAAATGACAGCTGAATCCTACTCAGTGAGTTTTTATTGCTGTGTAATATACTACTCTAACACATAGTGACTTACAACAACAAACATTTTATTTATTTGCAATTTGGGGAGGGCTCAATGGGAAAAGCTTGCCTCTGTTCCGTGTGACCACAGCAGGAGTGCATCAATTTGAGACTGGAGGATCCATTTCCCAATGTCTACTCTGCTGCCTAGTGCACAAAGCAAGTGTACAATAAATATTTGTTGAATGTTAAAAGAAGGAATTCACTGGACAAAGCTCCAAGAGAATTTAAATCCTATGCCACATGAGAAATGTTGTTGTTATTAGGTGCCGTTGAATCGGTTCTGACTCAAAGCAACCATATATATAACAGAGCAAAACACTGCCTGGCGGGCACCATCCTCATAATCACTGCTATGTTTGAGCCCATTGTGGCAGCCACTGTGTCAATTCATCTCATTGAGAGTCTTCCTCTTTTTGCTGACCTTCTGCTTTACCAAGCATGATGTCCTTCTCTAGGGACTGGTCCCTCTTGGTAACATGTCCAAAGTACAACAGATGAAGTTTCACCATCCTCGCTTCTAAGGAGCATTCTGGCTGTACTTCTTCCAAGACAGATTTGTTCGTTCTTTTGGCAGTCCATGGTATATTCAGTATTCTTCACCAACACCGTAATTCAAAGGCATGAATTCTTCTTCTCAGTCTTATTCATTGTCCAGCTTTCACGTGCATATGAGGCAGTTGAAAATACCATTGCTTGGGCCAGGTGCAACTTAGTCCTCAAAGTGATATCATTGCTTCTTAACACTTTAAAGAGGTCTTTTGCAGCAGATTTTCCCAATTCAATAAGTCATTTGATTTCTCGACAGCTGCTTCCATGGGCATTGATTGTGGATCCAAGTAAAATGAAATCCTTGGCAACTTTAATATTTTCTTTGTTTATCATGATGTTACTTACTGGTCTAGTTATGAGGATTTTTTTCCTTTATGTTGAGGTGTAATCCACACTCATCAAGTCATTTATCTTCATCAGTAGGTGCTTCAAGTCCTCTTGGCTTTCAGTAAGCAATGTTGTTTTATCTGTATATTGCAGATTGTTAATGGTTCTTCCACCAATCCTGATGCCATGTTCTTCTTCCTATAGTACAGCTTCTCAGATTATTTGTTTAGTATGCATATTGAATAAATATGGTGAAAGGATACAATCCTAATGTACGCCTTTTCTGATTTTAAACTACAAAGTACCCCCTTGTTCTATTTGAACGACTCCATCTCAGTCTATGAACAGGTTCTGCATGGGCACAATTAAGTATTCTGGAATTCCCACTCTTTGCTATGTTATCCATAATTTGTTACGATCCACACAGTCGAATGCCTTTGCACAGTCTATGAAAAAGAAAGGAAAGACCAAAATGGATGTCAGAACAGACCCTGAAACTTGCTCTTGAATATAAAGTAGCTAAAGGAAACGGAAGAAATGATCATGTAAAAGAGCTATGCCCAAGATTTCAAAGGGTGGCTCAAGAAGACAAAGTAAAATACTAAAATGAAATGTGCAAAGACCTGCACTTAGAAAACCAAAAGGGAAGAACATACTCAGCATTTCTCAAGCTGAAAAAACTGAAGAAAAGATTCAAGCCTTGAGTTGCAATATTGAAGGATTTTACAGGGAAATACTGAACAATGCAGGAAGCATCAAAAGAAGATGGAAAGAATATACAGAGTCACTCTACCAAAAAGAATTGGTCGACGTTCAACCATTTCAGGAGATAGCATATGGTCAAGAACTGATGGTACTGAAGGAAGAAGTCCAAGGTGCACTGAAGGGATTGGTGAAAAACAAGGCTCCCGGAATTGACAGAATACCAATCGAGATGTTTCAACAAACGGATGCAACGCTGGAAGTGCTCACTCTTCTGCCAAAAAATTTGGAAAACGGCTACCTGGCCAAGAAGAAATTCGTATTTATGCCCATCCTAAAGAAGGATGATCCATTTGAATGCAGAAATTAAAGAAAAATATCATTAATATCACACACAAATAAAATTTTGCTGAAGGTAATTGAAGAACGGTTGCTGCAGTACATCAACGGGGAAGGGCCAGAAACTCAAGCCAGAGTCAGAAGAGGATGTGTAATGAGGGATATCATTGCTGAAGTCAGATGGATCTTGGCTGAAAGTAGAGAATACATGAGAAATAAGTGGAGTAAATTAAGATTTTTTTATTCTTATTGAAATATATGTAACACAACATTGGCCAATGTAACATTTTTAATGTGGAATAAATTAAGATTCAGCTTGAGAAGAAAAGACTTGCTAGAGAACACAAAAGACCTCTTCAGACATTTGATGGCCTGTCAGCTGGAAAATGGAAGAACTGCGATTGACTTGAGAACCGTGATGACTGGTGGACGCTCCGAGGTGGCAGATTTTACTTGACTAGAAGGAACTGCTTTGTAACAATTGGAAGCATTTTACAATGGAACAGAGTGTTTAAAAAAAAAAAAAAATTTGCCTTAGAGTGGATTCTGAATTGTGGCGACCCCCTGTGTGTCAGAGCAGAACTGTGCTACACGGGGTTTTCAGTGGCTGATTTTTGGTGACCTAGATCACCAGGTCTTTCTACTGAGGCACCACTGGGTGGACTCCAACCACCAACCTTTTGGCTAGCAGCCAAGCACATTAACTGTTTGTACCTCAGGGACTGGAATGTTTAAGGAGGTAGTAAATTATTTAAGTGCTTCCTGGAAGATCCCTTGTTGGGAATATTGTGAACTTGATTAGTACATTAGACAGCTTGTGAAACCAGATGATTTTTATGGGATTCTGAGATTATGTGATTCTAAGATCTCAAATTTATACTATTTACCTAAATTAAAATATCAAAATGAACAAACAAAAACCTACTAAACTGTCTCCTGTGATGGGCATCAGTTGCTGTATTTATCCAGCATTTGTTCTCATTTGCTTTTTGGAAATGTATCCTCCCTTTGTTTTGAGGGACCGCTCCACCTGCCAACTTGGTGGTTGTAGTGGGAGCTTCTAATCAAAGTACCCTGCCCCTTCCTCTCCATTAAAGTAGACATGTGACCTCAATGGACCAATCAGAGTGCTTCCCTGAGATTTTTCTAATTGGAAGTAAGGAGCCACTTCTGTTATCTCTGGTGTCACAGTGGGAAGGATATAAGCCTGGGAGATGCTGGTACATGTAGTTTTGTCTTTATGAATGAAGTGAATCCAGAGAGAAGCAGGCAGAGAGAGTTTCTGGTTCCAAATGTTTTTAAGACACCATATCATACCTACTTTTTCTGCAGTTTGGTTTCATGAATCAATAAAATCTCTATTTTGCCCATCATAGTTCAAATTGCATTTCTGTCACCTGCAATCAAAATCCTGACCAGCTGACTCACCTTTTCTGACTTCTGTATTCCTGTTATTGACACTGCTAGTTATTGGATATCTGCTGTGTGCCAGGAATTGTTCTCTGCAAATATAACTGTAAATAAAGCTGATGGAACTTATATTTTAGTGAAGTAGAAATCACAGTTTATAATATAAGCAGGCCTGGCCTAGGGGCTTCCCATTTCTCTTGCCATAGAGAACACTGCCAGCTCTCCTCACTTCTACATTGATGCTTCCTGCTTTTCTGGGACACCTGCCTTAATCCAAAGGCTAGATTTTGTCAATATTGTTGTGCACAGACCTGGCATTAATTGTAACTCATGTATGGACATATTAGCCACAATGAGTTAACCAACTTGTGTTTTCAATTAACACATTTCATATTCCCTCTGTCCATGTTTCCTTTTCATGGAATCCAAGAATCAAAGAGTCAGAAGGAAGCTTAAAGGGGTGGGGGCAGGGTCTTCTTTTTCAGCCTCCCCTCTTTGGCATCCTTGCAGATGGTGATTCAGGCCCGTCATGAGCACTGCTACTGGAAGGCAGCTCACTGCCCACCAACAAGGAGTACACTAATAAATGGTTCTACCCATAAATAAAACCATCAAAAAAAAAACCCAAAAAAACCCAGGCCCATTGCCAACGAGTCAATTCCAACTCATAGCAACCCTGTATGGCAGAGTAGAACTGCCCTATAAGGTTTCTAAGGCTGTAATCTTTACGGAAGCAGATTGTCATATCTTTCTCCCGTGGAGTGGCTGGTGGGTTTGAACTGGCGACCTTTCTTGCTACAAGCCAAGTGCTTAACCACTGCACCACCTGTGCTCCTCTACCCATAAACATGGGACTGTATATAACGCTTGTGTATTAGTTTCCTAGGGTTGCCGTGACAAAGCACTACAAATTGAATAGAACAACAGACATCCTGCTTGAAGGATAATCTGTTCCACGCCTCTCTCCTAGCTTCTGGTGGTTGCCAGCAATCCTTGACATTCCTTGGCTTGTAGCTGTGTCACTCCAATCTCTCCCTCCCTTGACACATAGCCTTATTCCCTGTATGTGTCTCTGTGTTTCTACACACCCTCTTTTCTTGTAAGGACACCAGTCATTGGATTTAGGCCCTATCCTAATCCTGCAGGAACCCTGGTGGCTCAGTGGTTAAGAGCTCAGGCTGCCATCCAAAAGGTCAGCAGTTTGAATCCACCAGCCACTCCTTGGAAACCCTCTGGGACAGTTCTACTCTGTCCTATAGGGCTTCTATGAGTCAGAATCGACTCGATGGCAGTGGGTTACGTTTTGGTCTAATCCAGTATGACCTCATCTTAACTTGATTACATCTGCAAAGACCTTATTTGCAAATAAGGTCACATTCACAGGTATCAGAGGATAGGATTTGAGCATAACTTTTTTGGAGGACAGAGTTCAACACTTACCTTTTTTAACTCACATGCAGTGATCCTAAGCTTGTTCTTCTCAGTAGTCTACTCTCTCTGTTACATGCCGTGATAGTCTGCAAATGATTGACAGCAATCAGATACTAGACCTGGGAAAGTAAGTTTATAGTGGGTGCCATGTTCCAGATGCAAGCCAGGGAAAGGACAAGCACAGACTAGAGGAAGGTGAAAAGTGGAAAGAAGCCAAATAGTTAAGAACGGGGGGTTCTAGAGGAATTTAGCCCAGACAGAGGAAGAAAGAGAGGCTTATTAAAGTTACACTGGGGCAGGCTGCTTTGGAGCAAACAATGCAAGATAAAGGGAAAAGCCAGAGAAGCAAGACTTCTGGTTAGAAAAACATGGCCAAGGACTGGGACTCAGGTTAAGCAGGATAGCCTCGAGGAAGTCAAGTTGCAACCAGGAAATCAGACTTTATAAATGAAACCATGTCAAACCGAACTAATGAAGGAAGGCATGTAACTATAATTATTCTCTTACATGCTGTATGGATCAAAGATTTCCTCATTCTGAGGTGAAGTTGCTGGCATATCTTAATGGAACATGCTGAGAGTTAGTGACACTAGAAGGCTATAGGTTGAAATCTCAATAGAATAAGATTTCCAAAAGAAAGTATACATAAAAGCATGCCAAGGCATTATATAAATATAAGGTATCAGTCAAGGTTGTGGTAGGAAACAGACGATATGCTAATCTGGTGGGGCAGGGTTAAGTGAATCGACAAGGGATGATGACGCAGCTAGGGATTATCAATAGTGGAAAGCCATTACTGCTCCTAAGTATGAAGGGGAAAGGGGAGGAATAGTGTTATTGATACCAGCAAAAGCCTATAGCTGTAAAAGAGGGGTTGCCTATAGAGGAGTGTTGTTGTTGATGATGTTGTTAGGTGTGGCCGAGTCAGTTTTTACTAATAGTAACCCTATGTACAACGGAAAGAAACACTGCTTGGGCCTGCGACATTCTCCACTATTAAGTCAGAGCCTGGCAAAAAGGGAGCTGGGGGAGTAAATACCCTGACCTCTCTCTCCTTTCACACTCCAATACGTTGGGTAAAACTGAAGGTAAGCATGAGGGCATGCAGTTCTTAAAGACAGGTTTCTGGGACCCAGATCAAGATAGAGAATGGGAAGAGTGAATCTGGAGGGGCAAATCGAAACTATCTGTCTTAGTCATCTAGTGCTGCTATAACAGAAATACCACAAGTGAATGGCTTTAACAAAGAGAAACTTATTCTCTCACTGTCTAGTAGGCTACAAGTACAAATTTAGGTTGTCAGCTCCAGGTAAAGGCTTTCTCTCTCTGTCAGCTCTGGATGAAGGTCCTTGTCATCAATCTTCCTTGGTCTGGGAGCATCTCAGAGCAGGAACCTCAGGTCCAAAGGACGCGCTTTGCTCCTGGTGCTGCTTTCTTGGTGGTATGAGGTCCCCGTGTCTATCTCAAGAGATAGCCTCAAGACACAATCCAAACTTGTAGATTGAGTCCTGCCTCACTAACATAACTGCCGCCCATCCTCCCTCATTAACATCATAGAGGCAGGATTTACAACATATAAGAAAATCACACAATCCCGGGAATCCAGCGCAGCCAAATTGATACACACATTTTTGGGGGGCCATAAATTAATCCATGACACTATCCACCTGTCTTAGTTATCTCGTGCTGCCATAACAGAAATACCACAAGTAAATGGCTTTAACAAACTGAATTTTATTCTCTCACAGTTTAGGAGGCTAGAAGTTCAAATTAAGAGCGCCAGCTCTAGAGGAAGGGTTTCTCTCTTCTGTCAGTTCTGGGGAAAGTCCTTGTCATCAATCTTCCCTTGGTCTAGGAGCTTCCCAGCACAGGGTCCCCAGGTCCAAAGGACATGGTCCACTCTCAGAGCTTCTTTCTTGGTGGTATGAGGTCCCTTTCCTCCCCCCTCTATTCTTTCTTTTATGTCTCAAAAGAGATTGACTCAAGATACAGCATAATCCTGTAGATTGAGTCCTGCCTCATTAACATAACTGCCTCTAATCCTGCCTCATTAACATCATAGAGGTTAAAATTTATAACACATAAGATAATCACATCAGATCACAAAATGATGAACAACCACACAATTCTGGGAATCATGGCCTAGCCAAGTTGATGTACATTTTTGAGGGACACAATGCAATCCATAACACCATCACATATTACTATAACATGGATTTTAAGATGCTAGAAGTCAGGTTGCCTGGATCTGGGTACTGGCACAGAAGTTGTGTGACCTTATTGAATGATTTATCATCTTTAAGGTGCATCAGATATGACTGTTGTTAGGCACCGTCAAGTCGGATCCCGACTCATAGCAACCCTATGCACAACAGAACGAAACACTGCCCCATCCTGCACCATCCTCACAATCGCTGTTATGCTTGAGCTCATTGTTGCAGCCACTGTGTCAATCCACCTTGTTAGGGGCCTTCCTCTTTTCCACTGACCCTGTACTTTGCCAAGCATGATGTCCCTCACCAGGGACTGATGCCTCCTGACAACATGTCCAAAGTATGTAAGACACAGTCTCGCCATCCTTGCTTCCAAGGAGCATTCTGGTTACACTTCCTCCATGACAGATTTGTTCATTCTTTTGGCAGTCTATGTTATGTTCAATATTCTTCGCCAACACCACAATTCAAAGATGTCTATTCTTCTTCCATCTTCCTTATTCATTGTCCAGCTTTCACATGCATATGATGCGATTGAAAATACCATGGCTTGGGTCAGGCACACCTCAGTCTTCAAGGTGACATCTTTACTTTTCAACACTTTAAAGAGGTCCTTTGCAGCAGATTTGCCCAATGCAATGGGTCATTTGATTTCTTGACTGCTGCTTCCATGGCTGTTGATTGTGCATCCAAGTAAGATGAAATCCTTGACAACTTCAGTCTTTCTCCATTTATCATGATGTTGCTCATTGGTCCAGTTGTGAGGATTTTTGTTTTCTTTATATTGAGGTGCAATCCATACTGAAGGCTGTGGTCTTTGATCTTCATTAGTAAATACTTCAAGTCCTTTTCATTTTCAGCAATCAAGGTTGTGTCATCTTCATAATGCAGGTTGTTAATGAGTCTTCCTCCAATCCTGATCCCCTGTTCTTCTTCATATAGTCCAGCTTGTCGGATTATCTGCTCAGCATACAGATTGAATCAGTACGGTGAGAGGATACAACCCTGATGCACACCTTTCCTGACTTTAAACCACTCGGTATCCCCTTATTCTGTCTGAACAACTGCCTCTTGATCTATGTAAAGGTTCCTCATGAGCACAATTAAGTGTTCTGGAATTCCCATTCTTCGCAATGTTATCCATAATTTGTTATGATCCACACAGTTGAATGCCTTTGCACAGTCAATAAAACACAGGTAAACATCTTTCTGGTATTCTCTGCTTTCAGCCAGGATCCATCTGACATCAGCAATGATATCCCTGGTTCTATGTCCTCTTGTGGAACCAGCCTGAATTTCTGGCAGTTCCGTGTCGATATATTGCTGCAGACGTTTTTGAATGATCTTCAGCAAAATTTTGCTCGCATGTGATATTAATGATATTGTTCTATAATTTCCACATTTAGTTGGATCACCTTTCTTGGGAATAGGCATAAATATAGATCTCTTCCAGTCAGTTGGCCAGGAAGCTGTCTTCCATATTTCTTCGCATAGACGAATGAGCACCTCCAGCGCTGCATCTGTTTGTTGAAACATCTCAATTGATATTCTGTCAATTCCTGGAGCTGGTTTTTCACCAATGGCTTCAGTGCAGTTTGGACCTCTTCCTTCAGTACCATCGGTTCCTGATCATATGCTACCTCTTGGAATGGTTAAACATTGACTAATTCTTTTTGGTATAATGACTCTGTGTATTCCTTCCATCTTCTATTAATGTTTCCTGCATCATTTGATATTTTTCCCATAGAATCCTTCACTATTGCAACTCGAGGCTTGAATTTTTTCTTCAATTCTTTCAGCTTGAGAAACGCCAAGTGTGTTCTTCCCTTTTGGTTTTCTATCTCCAGCTCTTTGCACATGTCATTATAATACTTGACTTTGTATGAATCTAGGGAAATTGGAAATCATCAAAAAAGAAATGGAATGCATAAACATTAATATCCTAGGCATTAGTGAGCTGAAATGGACTGGTATTGGCCATTTTGAATCGGACAGTCATATAGTCTACTATGCTGGGAATGACAACTTGAAGAAAAATGGTGTTGCATTCATGGTCAAAAAGAACATTTCAAGATTTATCCTGAAGTATTTACAATGCTGTCAGTGATAGGATAATATCCATACGCCTACAAGGAAGGCCAGTTAATATGAATATTATTCAAATTTACGCACGAACCGCAAAGGCCAAAGATGAAGAAGTTGAATATTTTTATCAGCTTCTGCAGTCTGAAATTGATTGACCATGCAATTAGGATGCACTGATAATTAGTGGTGATTGGAATGCACAGTTGAAAACAAAGAAGAAGGATCAGTAGTTGGAAAATATGACCTTGGTGATAGAAATAATGCCAGAGATCGAATGATAGAATTTTGCAAGACCAACGACTTCTTCATTGCAAATACCTTCTTTTGCCAACATAAACAGTGACTATACACATGGACCTCACCAGATGGAACACACAGAAATCAAATTGGCTACATCCGTGGCAAGAGAAAGTGGAAAAGCTCAATATCATCAGTGAGAACAAAGCCAGGGGCCGACTGTGGAACAGATCATCGATTGCTCATATGCAAGTTCAAGCTGAAACTGAAGAAAATCAGAGCAAGTCCATGAGAGCCAAAATATGACCTTGAGTATATCCCACTTGAATTTTTGATGCATCGAGCACTGGTGACCAAAGACCAGGCTCACTGTGGAATGACATCAAGGACACCATACATGAAGAAAGTGAGAGGTCATTGAAAAGAAAGAAAAGACCAAGATGAATATCAGAACCAAAACCTAAACCAAACCCAGTGCCATTGAGTCAATTCCCACTCATAGCGACCACATAGGACAGAGTAGAACTGCCCCATAGAGTTTCCAAGGAGCACCTGGCGGATTCGTACTGCCGACCCTTTGGTTAGCAGCTGTAGCATTTAACCACTATGCTACCAGAGTTTCAATGGATGACAGAGGAGACTCTGAAACTTGCTCAGGAACATTGAGCAGCTAAAGCAAAAGGAAGAAATGATGAAGTAAAATAACTGAACAGAAGATTTCAAAGGGCGGCTGGAGAAAACAAAGTAAAGCATTATAATGACACGTGCAGATATGACTAGCTGACCCAGTAGTCAGTCCCAATTCCCTTCTCCTTTTTTGCCTTCTGCTAGAGTGTCTGGAAAGTTAAATGCCCACTTCCCCAGGCTCCACAGCAGCCAAGAGTGGCCATACAACACAGTTCTGGCCAGTGGGACATAAGTACAAGTTAATGGGGGGAGTTTCTGGGAATGTTTTGCATAAAAGGACAGATGGAGCCAATGCCTTCCAACTTCCTTCCCTATTCCCATTTTTCTTGCTGAACAGTCATGAAAATTGGAACTGGCGACCATGGGGGAAAGACCTAATCCTCACAGGGACACTGGCCCTGGCATCACTGAGTCCTGAGCCAGTACCATTAGCCACTTACCCTTGAACCTCTTGTTATGTGAAAAAGAGAGAGAGAAAAAAAAAAACTTATTTAAGTCACAGGTAGTCAGGTATTCTGTTACTTGAAGCTGACAAGTGATACAATAAGTCCGTGTTTCCTAGTTTTTAAAATAAGGATAATGGTGTTTATTTCAGAGGCTTAATGTAAATATAAAGTAAGGTAACAATAACTAATGTTTGTGTAGCATTAGGATGTACCAGGCACAGCTCTGAGCAGTTTACATCTGGGAGCTGTTTAAAATCTCAGAAGAACACTATGTGGTAGGCATTATTATCTGCATTTTAGAGATAAGGAAAGAGAGATTAAATCATTTGACCAATGTCATATAACTTGTAAATGGCAGAGCCAGTATTTGAACCCAGATAGCCTGACTCCAGAGTCTGTCCACTCATAAAGCACTTAACACAATAACACAGAGTAAGTACTCATAAAATGCTAATAACAAAATGATGATGATTAGATGTTATAGGAATGCCCAGAAAAGGATGCAGGGGCACTTCTATGTGACGTGGGTTGGGGGTGGTTTATGTTCCAAAGTCTAGTTTAAAAAATGGAACTGTGCACCCAGAGAGAAATCTCTTTGAAAGCCAGATGAGAATCTTAAGAAGAGGAAGAGATTAACACAAGCAAGACAGGAGTTCTGGGGTCAACCATCTGATGTCATCTATCCCGTGATTCCTTTCCTCAGGTCTTTTCTCATCTTTGGGTCTCCATTTCCTGGGCAGCCACACTCCCACCCCCCAGAACCAAGATTTCTCCCCAAGCCATCAGCATCCTTAACCTGGAAACTCAAGACTTTTACACTCCAAGAATGAGGAACGTTTCCCTTTTTTTCTTTTGTTGTTGTTAAAATGTATTAAACATTTAGATTAGGGCCAACATGGTGCTGTAGACAGAGGCACCATGCTGTTCCTTTATAGCAAAAAAAAGACCTGATAAACTAAGTAAAACAGATACAAACATCAATCCTGGAATCCAAAGCATCAAATGAAGGGGTAAAGAACTTGATCAAGTACCAAATGGACTAAGAAACTGACAGAGAACAGAGGATGAGGAGAGCTAAGGAGTAGAGATCCACTACTAGCTAATGTGGCACAGATTCACCATCTTGGACCTCAGCTACCAAGAACAGCAGATTTCGAGTATGGGAAGGCAACTTCATGGATATCCCAACAGGAGACAGAGAACCCACTCCACACATCGGATCCTCTCCCTTCCCTCCTGCCTATCTGCACCACGTGCCGAGTGCGGCGCCCGAGTGGCACCAGTGTGGACCACCAGAACCTACTCTGCGCTGCTGCTTGAAAGCTACCAAAATAAAACACCAGATGACCTAGGAACCAGAGAGGTTAGTCTGTAAATGACAACAGCGTCAGAACAACAAAAGAAAGAATAAACGTTGTAGGTGCAGAACTTGCAAATGGAGAGGAAGCCAAGGCGATAAAAGACTGGTTTAAACTTAGTAAGTTAGGGGTAAATTTCAAGGTAATCACAACGAAAGTTAACAAACCTACTCATCAAAATAAGGAAGAAAAACAAAGTCTCAGAAAACACAAAATCTACGAAAATGAAAGAAATGAAAAAAAAAAATCCATAAACAAAAGGAATTCCGCACAGGAGAGTAGAAGGAATAAAGAAAATGGAAGCCCCACCAAAAAAAAAAAAAAAAGGCACTGCAATAAACTCACACCTATCGATAATCACACTGAACATAAATGGCTTAAATGCACTGATAAAGAGACAGAGAGTGACAAAATGGATTAAAAAAAAAAAGACCTATTAATATGCTGTCTACACGAGACACACCTTAGAAACAAAGAGATATATAAAAATCAAAGGGTGGAAAAAATATATCAAGCAAATGTCAACCCAAAAAGAGCAATCTCAGATAAAATGGACTTTAAAACAATGTCCACCATAAAAGGCAAGGAAGGACATTATATAATGATTAAAAGGACAATCCACCACGAGAACATAACCATTATAAATATCTGTGCACCCAATGACAGGGCTCCAAAATACATAAACACTAACAGCACTGAAAAGAGAAATTGGCAGTTCTACAGTAATAATAGGAGGCTTCAACGCACCACTCTCAGTAAAGAACGGAACATCTAGAAAGAAACTCAGCAAAGGTACAGAAGATCTAAAGGCCACAATCAGCGGACTTGACCTCATAGACGTATATAGAACACTCCACCCAAGAGCAGCAAAGGACACATTCTTCCCCAAGGCACAGGGAACATTCTCCAGAATAGACCAATCTTAGGCCACAAAGCAACCCTCGACAAAATCCAAAACACTGAGATAAAGCATCTTCTCTGATCACAATGCCATAAAAGTAGAAATTAATAACAGGAAGAGCAAGGAAAAAAAAAATCAAATACATGGAAACTGAATAGCACCTTGCTTAAGAACCGCTGGGTTATAGAAGAAATCAAAGATGGAAAAAAAAAAAAATCCTAGAACCAAAACATATTAAACAATTAAATGTTTACTACTAAATATGGCCAGTAGGTGACAGCATCTATCACAAAATGGGTGATTGTTTAATTTTACATATAAATTCAAAGATTGCAGTGCTTAATACAAATTAGTTTCCTATTTTATTGATGCTCAGAAGGTTGGAATCCCATATTCTTGATTATTTCACTGGATATAGGTACAGAAATTACATTTCAAACATTGAGAAATGTAGCAAAAATTTTGATGGAAAAATTAAGAAAATGATTTTCATATAAAATTTTTCATTCATTCATCAATCCTTTAGTTAGCTATTGACTACCTAACTGCGTATTCAATGATAAAGAAGAAAACTTGGGCAGTCAATAGTCTAGTAGGAGAGTGAGAATCTAAATAATTAACCCATAATGGAGTCACTCATGCAAACCAGCCTATCCAGTTCCTGTTTGTCAGGACCCCACCAATTTCCTGTTTATCAGGACCTGCTGATTTCCTGTTTTTAACAAAAAGTGGTTAACCATTAAAGAAGTTGTTTAAACCCAAGCCAAACAGATCCTTACCTGGCACCCAAGTAGCTAACATTTCCCATATGCTTGTCACTAAAAAACCCTGACACTTTCCTTTGTTTCCCTGGAAGCTTCAGTCTGACTTTCAGGCCAGCTGCTTCCCAAATTGAAAATCTCTAAATAAACTTCTGAGTTCTGCAAAACCTGTGAAGGATTTTGTTATAACAATAGAATCCTGCATGCTGTAGAATACTGGAACTTAAAATGATAAATTTTTTGGCTACTTGTGCCTTTTTGGTAAATGTTTGCCTTAACTATGGTGTTTTTCCCCAACCTATAGATAACTCTGCACATCATAGAAGGGTGCTCCCATTTAAAGAAAATGGAGCATATGAAAACTTGAATGTACCAAATGGTTTCATTGAACTAATGTCCATTAAGTACCTATTTTGTTTTCCTTGAACCTGAATGGAAGCCCTGGTGGCACAGTGGTTAAAAGCTATGCCTGCCAACCAAAAGGTCACAATTTGGATCCACCAGCCACTCCTTGAAAACCCTATGGGGCAGTTCTACTCTGTCCCATCAGGTCGTTATGAGTTGGAATCGACTTGATGGCAACAGGTTTGATTTTTTGGTTTGAACCTGGGTGGCACAAGCAGTTTATGATTGGCTGCTAATGTAAAAGTTGGTGGTTCAAACCCACCCAGTGGCCCTATAAAAGAAAGGTCTGGTGAACTGCTTTCGTAAAAAAGGTTAAAAAAATAAAAAAGGTTACAGCCAATAAAACCCTAAGGAGCAGTCCTACTATGTAACACGTAGGGTCACCATGTGTCAGAATCAACTTGATGACAACGTGTTTGGTTTTTTTGTTTTGTTTAATGACATCTTGGGTAGATCCCAAAGCTTCCTAGTGACACTCAGGCACTGAAAAGTCTAGCCCAGTCCAGTGCAATGGGAAACCTCAATCTTAAATCCAATCAGTGCTCTCTCTCTCTTCCCCAGCTTGGGTATGACCAAGGAGCCTGCACTGGGGACATGGTCTGCTCTCTCATTCCTTCCTATTCTTGACTCCCAGTCTGCTTCTTTTGTGTCCTACACGATTGGAGAAGGGACAGCAGGTATTAATGACAGGAAACAAAAACCCTCTGCAGGAAAAGAGGCCATGCAGGATCACCGTAGAGCACATCTCACTGGCCAGAACTCAGCACGCTTAAGTGAAAAGGAAGATGAGAAAATGTCTTTATTCTCAGTGGCCACATACCCAAGGGAAGATGACCTCCTCCAGCATAACCTTTGCTGACTAGTACCCTCAGTGCCTTCTGTGCTGGGGTACTCTTGCCCAGCAGGCAGCTGCTTGTCCAGGGTACCAGTGAGAAGGCTGGAGCTCTGCTAATCTTTGTGGAGTCTACTTACAGCACAGGAAGTGGAAACATCCTTGCTTAAGAAGCCTCAGCACCCTTCCCCTAGGGGAATTTCACTACTCTTAGCATTTTTCCACTCTTTTATTTAAAAAAAAAAATTTCTTTTATTTAGGCTCCAGGAAATGGTGACATAATGGTAACAGGACCTGTTGGGTTACCTTTTAATCAGTCCTTTGGATGTACTTGGCAAGTATATTCAGCTTTAGGGCTTTAGAGCCAATTCCAGTACAAAAAGGCGTGTCCCATCCAATACCTGTGGCCCGAGGTCTTATATGTAAATTCGAGGCCCATTTTTTTTTATTACTGCTTGATTCTTCTGAGCAGAAATAACTGATGTGAAAAGGAGAAAGGAAAATACAAAAACTCAACACTTCGAGTTTCAGTAAGGGAAAAGGATGCTGTCGGCCCAGCCGTAGACTACAGAATAGAAATAGAATGTTGATCCTTGTTGTGTGGCTTGGGCAAGACACTCTGTAGCTCCTGTTTTTTCCTCTGTAGAAAGAGGGGTAGCAAAAGAGAAAGAGTGAGAGACAGACGCAGAGAGAGATGGGCAGTGGTGGTGGGGTCAGGAATATTAGTCATTTACTAATAGCTTTTTTTAATTATTATTATTCTTCTATAATTCCTGGTATTTAGTTGGGTGCTTGGCCATTGAGAACAAAGACTACATTTCCCAACCTCCCTTGAGCCTAGGTGTGATAAATTCTGGCCAATGAGGTGTAAGCTGAAGTACAGTCTGGCAACTAATAGGACTTTTCCTTAAAAAACATCTGGTACTCCTTTTTTGACTTTTTTTTTTTTTTTTGGCACCCCCCCCCCACCTTCCTGCTGAGTAGAAGTTGACATTATGACTAGAGCTAGCCCAGACATCATGAGGTAATCTTGGAAACAGAGGCCACATGTAGCATAGTAACAACATAGAATATGGGTTCCTTGCACTTACCGCACATCTCAGTTCACTTCCTCAGCCTCACTAACCAGGTGTCAAGTGCTCAATGGCCACAACAGATCAGTGGCTGCTGTATTGAGCTGTGTAACTCTATACTGATGAGAAACAAAATGATCTGCAGCCACACAGCTCACTATTTGCATTAACATGACTTTATTTTTGCAGGAAGTTCCAGCCCAGGAAGATGAAATTGCTAATAGCTTTCTTGTTTGTTTCAGTAGCTTTCTTCAAATCCATTTATCTCAACAGTAGCCTTCAGTAGAGTAAATGCCCCCTTCTCAAGTTTATAGATCGGTCAACCAGGTTAATGAAATGACTGTGTGCTCCTCAAGACTTCTTTTGAGACTCTCACTTTTGCTGGATCTGCCAATCCTAAACCATTGTGTCATGGATTTTGTCCAATCCTAGGTAGCACCTCCCCTCTAGTCCATCAATTAGGACTCACTTTAAATCAGATCCCGAACTTCATAAATACCCCTCCTTTGCCCTCCTCCATTCTGAGCTGCTACTGTGACCCCAATACTCACGAGCATGTTTTCTCTTTTTTCAAAACGGGCAACTGAGAGCCTGACATAACTAATGCCATGACCAACCCACCCAGTGCCATCGAGTCGATTCCATGATGAACCTCTAAATTTTTCTCCTTCCTCTACCTGCCTCCTCCTTCGCATACCTCTGTTAATGACTTTGTTTTGGCCTAATGTTAATAACTTTGTTCTTTGTTTTAATCTGATGCAAATAACTTTGTTTTGTTCTGTCTGACCGACCACCTGTGATTTACAACTTCCCACAGGGAAATCAGAGCCCAGGTGTCTGATAGGTATGTCTTTAGTCTGATAAGGAGATGTCCGGCATGTATCTCTTTAGTCTGATCAAGAGTCTTTTGTCACTATCTTGTAATGAATAACTCCTCCGGCCATGCCATCTGCGGACTACAAAGACGCTTCTAACCTTTGTAAAATTCTGTATAAGTTCTAATGTATAATTGCTCTTTGACACTCCACAGAGACAGCCTGTGTTGCTGTCAGGCCCTCTGTGATCTTCTGAATAAACTTTCTCACTCTTTCTGACTTGGAGTATGTTTCATTGGCTCGACTGCTCCAGGGCACGGACCCTAATCAGGTAACACTACTAAGACTTGTAGAGAAAAAAAATCACAAAGATTAGTAAAGCACAAAGAAGGTTTTATTCAGCATATATTTAAAGAGGCAAAAGTAGGAAACGGACAACCATTCTGCCAGAGCCATGTCTGCCCAAGTCCAAGGAAATATTACAGAACAGACAAAAGTGGGAAAACGGACAACCATGCTGCTAGAGCCATGTCTGTCTGAGTCCATGGAATGTTACAGAATGACCAGTATATATTAACATTACAAAATGGGCAAACCATTGAAAGCTTCATGTTTTCACAAATTGACTAGAAACTCTGATCCTACATTTTGAATTTCTTAACAATCATTGGTACAGGTTTCAGTAACGGCAGTGGGGGTCTGCATTGGTCCGACAAATTTTCTATTCACTAAATGCTAATAGAAAAAGATAAGAGTGGAAAGTCTTTTGTGTTCTGTTTGATTGGCATATGTGAAATGGTCCCTAAAAGATATTTTCCAGCTATTGTCTTTATACCTTAGGGCACAGTGGCTATGTCCTTGTAAGTCCTTGTGAGCCTAGTTCCAGGTGGGTCACTTTCTCTATGATCAAGGACAGGGAATAATTACTCCAATATTATTTCCTAAATCAGACTCTGTCAAGCTAACGATCTCCTTTATAGCAGTAAGTGGCAAACGTGGCTTTGCTTTATCAACTGTTAACCTATCTCTTTCATGACCCAGGAACGTACAGCAGCCGCCTACATTTTCTACCTCTGGGGTTATTTGGGAAGCTACTGGAAACCCTGGTGGCATAGTGGTTAAGTGCTACAGCTGCTAACCAAAGGGTCGGCAGTTTAAATCTGCCAGGCGCTCCTTGGAAACTTTATGGGACAGTTCTACTCTGCCCTATAGGGTCGGTATGAGTCGGAATTGACTGACGGCACTAGGTTTGGGTTTTTACTTTCCCACTGACAATACATGCTGCCACCTGTTTGAAACAGGGCACATGGGCGCAAAACCAAACCAAACCCACTCCCATCGAGTCAATTCCAACTCCTAGTAACCCTACAGGACGGAGCAGAACTGCCCCATAGAGTTTCCAAGGAGCGCCTGGCGGATTCGAACTGCCGACCTCTTGGTTAGCAGCCGTAGCACTTAACTACTAAGCCACCAGGGTTTCCAGCACATGGGCATGCACTGCAAATTACTGTTTTTACAGGATCTTGTATGAGGTGGTGCATCCTGGAGGGACATATGTGTCCCACCAATCCTACTACAGAGTCCAAAGGGACACACTCAATTCAGACACAATGATTCAGCATGCATTCCATTAATGAAAAAACATATCTGAAAAACTTAAAGCAAAACATAATTTGGTCATGAAAGGGTTATACTAGGCCCAAGATGGAGTCACTTATGCTAAGTTCCAGGCCAGCAAACCAAAAGCTAACCAAGTTCCTACTTCCTGTGAATGCTGGGCCTTCCCAGCAGAAACCGACACCTAAGCCAACCAATCCTTGCTTGCTGCTTCAACTGTAGTATATGACCTGGCTACAAAAGTCTCCAATGTACCATATAAGGAAAGTAACTTAGAACTAACCAATCACTTTTTGCCCAGCATAGCTTCCCTGTTCCTGTGTGTCCGTTGCCTATAAAACCCTTCTGCTTCCCCCACTCTTCAGAGCTCTAGTCTAACATTTAAAGTACAGGCAGTTCTCAGATTATGAGTTTCTTCTTAAATCTGCTTTTAAGTTGAATTTGTACGAAATCGGAACAGTTAGGTGCAATTTGTATCTAAGGTCAGTCTAATGCCTGTTTTAGTATATAATATATAGTGTATCTTTCTTTGCATAAAAAAATTAAATACTTCCAGATATACTAAAACATCTTTAACATAATAATACAGTACTAATAACACTAACGCTTTAACGTGTGTCACTAAGTTGGACCAGTTTGTTATTACCAACCATTATATGTACATTCTTCACAGTTGAAGAGACACCTACAGGGCAAACGTTACCCAAAATACTCAGAAGAGTCTGTTCCATAAAACCTTTGAAACCAATTAGATACTTTATTGCAGACTTAGAACTAAAAAAATCTACGTTGTACCATGGGGCACATTTCTGCTGGGTTTTGAACTCCCCCCAGCAACAGGCAGGGAGGGTTGGGGGCCTGGATAGGATAGTGCTGGGGCCAGAGGCATCAATCCTCCATCACTTCCTCACCAGACTTGTCGACCCAGGCAGCAACTCTGAGGCCTCTGCCTCGGGGTGCAAGGGAGAAAGTGCTGCTCAGGATATGCTAAGAGTGAGCCCAGGGTCCAAGGGTTGCGAAGAGGATGCTTAGAGAAACCCAAGTCCGCAGTTCTCCATGGAACCTCGGAAGCCATGTGGACGTACAGAGGTCAGGAATCTAAGATACCTCCCCATCCTTCCAGTCACCAAAAGACCAAGAACGTGGACAATAGTGAACTCCCACACATGTAAGATAGGGGAAACAGCAGCCCAAAGAGGTGCTTCAATGCCCCTCCTCAGAGTCCCTCCCCTCCCCGCCCTCTGCCCCCCTGCAACCCCCTCCCCGCACCCCGCCTCTCCTCACCCCCTCGCCTCTGCCCCCTCTCACCTGTGTGCACAGTAGGCAGGCCTGGTGGGATAGGCTGGGGCGGAGCTGAGTAAGAGGGCCCGCTGAGGCCCAGCAGTGTGTACACCGCCGCACACTGACCCGTTGACTGGGAGAACGCTTAGAGCACAGCGCCCAAGTCCAGGCTGCTGGCTACTGCCACCACCAGCAGGCGTGCTGTGCGGAGCAGAGCTATGGTGCTTGAGGCTTGGGGACAGTGTGGTCAGCCCTTTCTGAGCTCCGAGGAAGGCAGATAACGTGTGGGCTCTCAGTCCTCTGCTGGCCGGAGCTGGGGGCACCAAGTTGCAGGGGCCCGCCTGCCACCAGCGGCCACCCAAGGACCGACTTCAACTCCTGCACACCCCGGAGAAGTGCGGCTGTTGTGAGAGGCGGGTTGAACACTTTTTTTCCTGTTAGGCCTTACTGGGGTTGATTCATAACTACGGGTTGTACTTAAGTCAGAAGTTAGTAACTCAGGGACTGCCTGTAGATGCTACCCAGTTCATAAATTGCTAATTTAAAACCAAAGAGTTCAAATAAAAATGAATGTTTCATTGAAAATGTATTTTAACACACCCATTATCAAATACTGTCTCACGTTTGGAGTCCCTGGGTGATGCATAGTTGACAAGCTCAGATGCTAACTAAAAGGTTGGAAGTTTGAGTTTACCCAGAGGTGCCTCAGAAAGAAGGCCTGGTGATCTGCTTCCAAAAAACTCAGCCATGGAAAACCCTATGGAGCACAGTTCTGGACTGGTACATCGTATTGTCATAAGTCAGACTCCACTCCATAGCAGCTGGTACTGGTACCTCACATTTGTATCACATTTTAATTTACAAAGTACATTTACATGTATTTACATGATCAATAAGCGTAACAATCCTGCAGGACATTGTTATTCTCATTGTAAAGCTAAGAAGATAGGCTCAGAAAGGTGGAGTGACTTCCCATAGTTGTTGGGTGAACACGTGTCCTAATTTGCCCAGGACTGCCCCCTTCCTCTTGTCCTGTCATTCCATCCAGTAAGCACCCCCCCCCCCCCCCGCTTTTTTTTTTCCTCAAAAGTACGCTGGCTTGAGCAAGAAATTATCTGGTCATTCTCCCCAGCAGGGATTTGAACCTAAGATTTCTGAGTTCCAAGACCACTCTTCTCTTGACCTGGTTTTATTAATCCAAGGCTTTTTTGTTTCATCATCTCTCCCAGGACCTCCAGGCCTTTGCCAATTTGTGTGCTGCCTGTCTTGGTCATCCAGTGCTGCTGTAACAGAAATGCTGTTACCAATTGCCAATCTGACACAAAGGATCCTTGTCTTTTCCCGGGTAAGAATACACGTGAAAGACAAACTTTATCAAGCTTTATTTTGCTTGAGTCAAGCAAAAGGAGTCAGAGGGGATCTATGCCTCTCCAAAAGACTGATTTGAAAAGGGAAGGGTTTATATGGGTTTGGTGGAGACAACAAAGTAATGAATATTTAGTGGGCTTCTTTCAAGGGGCAGGTACTTCTCAGAATGGCTGTGTATGTTAATTAGGCTGCCCATGCATCTGGAATGAACTCGCTGATATCCAAGATGGAGTCCTCTTGGCAGCCCTTGGCATTACTTATTATGGAATATAGCACAAGTGCACTTGATCTTCGGCACTACATAGCATCTTTCGAGGGCTAAGGAAGATCAAACAGCAGTCACACTCTGCTCCTCCACACGTTAGGAGCCTGCAAAGGAGGAGGGGACTAGAAAAACACCAAGAAGGAGATAGTAATTCATGGGCTGCCCCAATCCTATCTCATGTTGACAGGGTGGGTTCCTGTTTACCCAACTTCTAGATGGTAATCTTTTTAAAAGCTCTTTTGTTCCACCAGTACAGTTAACCCTATCTGTCTCAGGATAGGATGTGGTTCCTGTTCATCCAACTTCTAGATGATAATCTTTTAAAAGCTCTTTTGTTCAGCCGCTGGCACATTTAACCCTATCTGTCTCAATACCACAAGTGTATGGCTTTAGCAAAGAGAAATTTATTTTCTCACAATCTAGTAGGCTAGGAGTCCAAATTCAAGGCGTCAGCTCCAGGGGAAGCCTTTCTCTCTTGGTGGGCACTGGAGAAAGGTCCTTCTTGTCAATCTTCCCCTGGACTAGGAGCTTCTCTAAGCAGGAACTCCAGGTACAAAGGATGCACTCTGCTCCCAGCACTGCTTTCTTGGTGGTATAAGGTCCCTAGTCTCTGCCTGTTTCCTTTTCCTTTTAATCTCTCATAAGATTTTTTTTTTTTTTAAGATAAAAGGTGATGCAGGCCACACCCCAGGGAAACTCCCTTTACATTGGATCAGGGATGTGACCTGAGCAAGGGTGTTATATCCCACGCTAATCCTCTTTAACCTCAGGCAGAAATTATGATTTACAACTGTTGTAGGGCAAAAACATCACAAAGTTTAGTAAAGCAAAAAGAAATTTTATTCGGCATATATTCAGAAAGACAAAAGTTGAGAAGCGGACAAGCATGCTGCCAGAGCTAATGTCTGCCCAAGTCCAAGGAAATACTACAGAGTGAGCAATAATGGAAAAATGGACAAGCATGCTGCTACAGCCATGTCTGCCCGAGTCCAAGGAAGGTTACAGAGTCATCAGTATATATTAACATTACAAATGGGCAAAACCACTGAAAGCTTCACCTTTTCACAGATTGGGTGGAAGCTGTGATCTTACATTTTGAATTGTCTTTCTTAACAATCATCGGTACAGGTTTCAGTAACTGACAGTCAGGATGGTCCTCATTGGTTCAACGAATTTCTATTCACTAAATGTTAATAGAAAAAGGGTGGAAAGTCTTTTGTGTTCTGGCTTATGTGAAAGATTCTCTAAAAGATATTTTTCAAGATTATTCGATCTGTTGTCTTTATCTTAGGGTTCAATTGATGTGTCCTTGTAAGTACTTGTGAGCTCTTATGAGCCCAGCTCTAGCTGGGTCACATTCTCTATGCTCAAGGACAGGGAATAATGATTCCAGTATTATTTCCTAAATCACAACAATAGGAAAATCACAAAATGGAGGACAACCACACAATACTGGGAATCAATGACTAACCAAGTTGACACGTATATTTGGGGGACACAGTTCAATCCATGACACCACCAAACCAAAATTTTCTTTGAAATCTACTCAGGAGCCAACTAGTTGATGGAGGTCAATCACAAAATATTTCCATTAAGCGATAATTAGCAAAATGAAAATGGAAACATGAAAATAAGACTTGAGGTTGAGTAGCTTCCTGTCCCTTAAGGAACGATCAGTAGCAACTTGAATGTTTGTGCGAAACATTGAATGAGAATGATGTGTATTTAATATCTTACCCAAGGCAATTTTTATTACACTGAGGCCCCTGAACTTTAAAAACTCACTGAAGCCTTAAAAACAACAATGAAAATTGTGTAAATGAACTAGTTACAAATCCATTCAAGATTATTTTCCTTGATTGGCACTGTTGGAGAGCGGAATGCCAGCTTATTTTCTGCAGTTAATTGATTTCTGCCTTTCTTAAGCAGAATGTCCGATTGCCTTAAGCAACCCTACAGAGAAGCTTTTTTCTAGAACAAAAAGCTAATTCAGAACTGCAGGTAGCAAAAGACTGCTCTTTGCGATGAAGGCAAATGGCTACTTTGAGACTATTGAGCTGCATCTAGGGCTCTTGATGTGAGAAAAAGGAAAGCCAGCAGCAAGAAGTAAATTGGTCTTAAGCTATTTTTGGATTAACGAGCACCCTGTGGTCTCTTTGTGAACCTTGGTTGGTTTCTTTGGCCCAGCCATTCTCACAGCTCTTGGCCAACCTCTCCCTCCCACCCTGCTCCTGGATTCTGCTCTCTGCAGTGATCCTTGAGATAATGGGTCCTTCCAGGAAGGAGGATACTTTAAGTCCATGTCAAACCATGCCCCCCCGCCAACACACACACAAAACTCTTGATAAATCATTCAAAGCAGGGCTTCTTCACAGCAGGAAATGAACCTCTTGGAGTTCAGTTTCAATTTTGCATCATTTTTGAAGTTGTAAGAGATAATCTGGCCCATTGCCTAACTTCTGGCAAGGAAGGTATTAAAGGTGTTTTGTTCATTTTATTGATGAGCTATGTGAATCCTATGGATGAGATGCCACCACCGATCCGTCAGTTTGTCATACTGTGGTGGCTTACGTGTTGCTATGATGCTGAAAGCTATGCCACCAGTATTTCAGATACCACCAGGGTCATCCATGGTGGACAGGTTTCAGCAGAGCTTCTAGACTAAAACAGACTAGGAAGAAAGGTCTGGTGATCTACTTCCAAAAATTATCCATTGAAAACCGTATGGATCACAACAGAATATAGACCAATGTAGTGATGGAAGATGAGCCTCCTATGTTAGAAGGCACTCAAAATGCAGTGGCCACAACAATGAACTCAAGCATATCAACAATTGTGAAGATGGTGTAGGACTGGGCAAAGTTTCACTGTCTTGTACATGGGATCACCATTTCAGAGCTGACATAATGGAAACTAACAACAACAATGGATGAGACAAGTGGCAGAGTTGGAACTAGAAGCCATCTCTTAGGGCAGTGTCCACTTGTCTACAGCTCCTTTGCCACTAGCCAGCTGCTGTAGAGACAAGCTGCCTCCAGTTTGCAAACAGTGTTGTGTTCTGAAAGTTCATTTGTCACTTGTTTGAACTTATGCTTGCCTAAGTGGTGGCTGGGTTCTCAACCAGTTAAAAATCTATTTTAACCCACATCCCTGCTGCAATCCTAGAAGCAGCCCTGAGCCATCCCCAGACTCATGTGCCGGACCTGACTCTGATCCCTAAGCCTTTCTGAAAGCAAATCTTGAGGTCTTGGGGAACCCCAAGTGATCCAGGGTGTGGGATACTAAAATATCAAAGAGCACACTGGAGTCTCTATATTAAAAATCAAAATAAAAGAAGAAAGTGGGAGGCCTCACTCTACCTGATTTTAGAACATATTATATAGCCACAGTAGTCAAAACAGCCTGGTATTGGTACAACAACAGGCACATAGACCAATGGAACAGAATTGAGAACCCAGATATAAATCCATCCACATATGAGCAGCTGATATTTGACGAAAGCCCAGTGTCAGTTAATTGGGGAAAAGATAGTCTTTTTAACAAATGGTGCTGGCATAACTGGATATCCATTTGCAAAAAAATGAAACAGGACCCATACCTCACACGATGCACAAAAACTAACTCCAAGTGGATCAAAGACCTATACATAAAGACTAAAACGATAAAGATCATGGAATAAAAAATAGGGACAACGTTAGGATCCCTAATACGAGGCATAAACAGAACACAAAACATTACTAAAAATGATGAAGAGAAACCAGATAACTGGGAGCTCCTAAAAATCAAACACCTATGCTCATCTAAAGAGTTCACCAAAAGAGTAAAAAGACCACCTACAGGTTGGGAAAAAATTTTCAGCTATGACATCTCTGGCCAGCGCCTGATCTCTAAAATCTATATGATTCTGTTAAAACTCAACCACAAAAAGACAAACAACCCAATGAAAAAGTGGGGAAAGGATATGAACACGCACTTCACTAAGGGAAACATTCAGGCGGCTGACAGACATATGAGAAAATGCTCTCAGTCATTAGCCATTAGAGAAATGCAAATTAAAACTACGATGAGATTCCATCTCACTCCAACAAAGCTGGCATTAATCCAAAAAACACAAAATAATAAATGTTGGAGGGGCTGCGGAGAGATTAGAACTCTTATACACTGCTGTTGGGAGTGTAAAATGGTACAACCACTTTGGAAATCTATCTGGCGTTTTCTTAAAAAGTTAGAAATAGAACTACCATAAAAAAAAAAAAATCCCACTCCTCTGAATATACCCTAGAGAAATAAGAGCCTTTACAAGAACAGATATATGCACACCCACGTTTATTGCAGCTCTGTTTACAGTAGCAAAAAGCTGGAAGCAACCAAGGTGTCCATCAATAGATGAATGGTTAAATAAATTATGGTACATTCACGCAATGGAATACTACACATCGAAAAAGAACAGTGACAAATCTGTGAAACATTTCATAACATGGAGGAACCTGGAAGGCATTATGCTGAGAGAAATTAGTCAGATGCAAAAGGACAAATACTGTATAAGACCACTATTACAAGTTTTTGAGAAATGGTATAAACTGAGAAGAACACATTCTCTTGTGGTTACGAGAGGGGGGAGGGAGGGAGGGTGGGAGAGGGTTATTTACTGATTAGTTAGTAGATAAGAACTACTTTAGGTGAAGGGAAGGACAATACTCAATGCAGGGGAGGTCAGCTCAACTGGACTGGACCAAAAGCAAAGAAGTTTCCGGGATAAACTGAATGCTTCGAAGGTCAGCGGAGCAAGGGCGGGGATTGGGGGACTATGGCTTAAGGGGACTTCTAAGTCAATTGGCATAATAAACTCTATTATGATAACATTCTGCATTCCACTTAGAAGTGTGGCGTCTGGGGTCTTAAATGCTAACAAGCGGCCTTCTAAGATGCATCAATTCGTCTCAACCCATCTGGATCAAAGGAGAATGAAGAACACCAAGGTCACACGATAACTATGAGCCCGAGACAGAAAGGGCCACATGAACTTACATCATCCTGAGACCAGAAGAACAAGATGGTGCCCTGCCACAACCGATGACTGCCCTGACAGGGAACACAGCAGAGAACTCCTGAGGGAGCAGAAGAACAGTGGGATGCAGAACCCAAATTGTCATAAAAAGACCAGACTTAATGGTTTGACTAAGACTAGAGGAATCCCGGCGGTCATGGTCCCCAAACCTTCTGTTGGCCCAGGACAGGAACCATTCCCGAAGACTACTCGTCAGACATGGAAGGGATTGGACAATGGGCTGGAGAGAGATGCTGATGAAAAGTGAGCTACTTGTATCAGGTGGACACTTGAGACTGTATTGGCATCTCCTGTCTGGAGGGAAGATGGAAGGGTAGAGAGGGTTAGAAACTGGCAAAATTGTCACGAAAGGAGAGACTGGAAGAAGGGAGCGGGCTGACTCATTAGGGGGAGAGTAAATGGGAGTATGTAGTAAGGTGTATATAAGCTTACATGTGACAGACTGACTTAATTTGTAAACTTTCACTTAAAGCACAATAAAAATTATTTTAAAAAAATCAAAGAGTTTTATTGAAGGAACAAAAGCAATTCAAATTGGGGGTAAACGCGGAGTCCATGAATGAACTAGGCACTCCCATGAAAGGAATTTTTTACAGGGTTTAAGTGCAGAAAATTTAGGAACTTAACAAAGAAAAATTCTGATTGGTTGAAATTTACAAAATCATGCCTTAGCAGTCACAGGACAATTACAAGACCCTTTAAGCATTGTCTTTTTAAACTTAAAGTTTAACATCTGTTAATCTATGGATATCTTGGGGCCAGTCTGAGTAAGTATTCCTCCTAGAAGCATGCTACGAGAGGAAGGGAGGCGAGGGGAGCCTACAGACTTCCTGAGGTATTCTTGCTAGATGACCTTTGAGAGTCAGCCCAGAATCAGCAGTAAACAAACAAACAAAAAAAAATGGAGTCCAGCGTTCATTCTGGACAGAAGCTCTAATCATGTGAAGCACGTGTAGTTTTGGGATGCTCCTTTACAAAAGCAAAAATCATGTTAAGCCAACAACAGAAATTGATTGAAGTTTATGTAATGTATAATTTACAAATCTGGGTATCATTTCAACTAAAGAAAAAAACCAACAAACTAACACATTCTGTTGAGCTGATTCCGACTCATAGCGACCCTATAGAACAGAGCAGAACTGCCCCATAGGGCTTCCAAGGAGCAGCTGGTGGATTTGAACTGCTAACCTTTTGGTTAGCAGCTGAGCTTTTAACCACCGTGTCACCAGGGCTCCATTGTTTTCACTAGAGAGTCAAAAATATTCCAGAGAGGAATGTGTGAGGGCACTCTAAAAGTGAGGTGCTTGGCATGATTGAAAATGACTGCCTTAGGTCTAAATCAAAGCTCCATTTAAAAAAAAAAAACAACTTTATCTTATTTTAAATCCTCTTTTAATAACCAAAAACCAAACCCACTGTCGGCGAGTTGATTCCGACTCAGAGACCCCATAGGACAGAGTAGAGCTGCCCGATAGAGTTTCCAAGGAGCGCCTGGCAGATTTGAACTGCTGACCTCTTGGTTAGCAGCCGTAGCACTTAACCACTACGCCACCAGGGTTTCCTTCCTAAGAATAAACCCACCACCCAGTGCCGTCGAGTCGACTGAATAGAACCTGTGATTTAAAGCCTCATGACATGTAAAACTTTAACCACTCTCAGCAAACAATGAAGGGAGCAAGGATGTAGTCTATGAAGAAATGTTTGTCAGGAAATGCTTATCAATATAGTCTTGGGAGAATACTTGTGCAGCATGCCCCAGGATGTATATGTAGCTTTTTCAGAAAATTTCATACTAGGGTAACTTAAGGAAGTCTGTGTTAGAAAATAGATTAGCTAACCTTACCTTACAAAGGAAACTCTGGTGGCACAGTGGTTAAGTGCTATGGCTGCTAACCAAGAGGTCAGCAGTTTGAATCTGCCAGGTACTCCTTGGAAACTCTATGGGGCAGTTCTTCTGTGTCCTGTAGGGTAGCTATGAGTTGGAATCGACACGACGGCAGCTGGTTTGGCTTAACCTTACAAAATTTTAGCTTGCTATTTTCTTGTAACTATATGTAATCCCCAGCCCCCATGACTGTGGGCACCTACTACCTTCACCACTTTTATATAAAAGCCCACCTCTCCCTCAGAACGTTGGAACACTTTGTGGTCTCACATTACATGGTGTTGCCCAGTTTGAACCGTTCCAATCCTCCGAGATAAAACTCTTTGCTTTCAATTATAACAGAATGTAAATTCTGCTCAGTGCTATGACAGCAAAGAACTTCCAAAGATTCTTAGACCCCATCTTATCTACATTGCCATGAAAAAGGGCCCAAATAGAACTGATAAAACAATTTGTGGTCAGGAAGGAATTTATACAGCATTGTCTTGAAGAACAACAAAAATAACTACTGATTTACCCTAAAACACAGCTCTAGCCTGACCTTGGAGCTTCGGTTTCTTGAAACTGGTTCCACATAGATAATTCTTCAAAAAAGCACAATGCTCAAGGCAAAATGGTCTTTACTAATTAGCTATTGTTTGGCTCAAAGGTGACTTTAGGAAACCAGTTTCCTCAAGGCTCAATGTTCAAAAGAACATCTCAGACCAATGGCCTGGGTGGGTCACCCAACCTCCATGGAGCTCAGAAATCTGGATTCCAGGAGAATTAAACAGTTCCTCAGGGAAAAGAGAACAAGGGATAATGGGGGTTGCAAGATTGGGGCATCTCTCAGAGATCTGGGGGAGACTAAAAGGGAATGGATTAGTTTGGAGCTTTGGCAACTGCAGATGGGAGATGGGGAGAAGGGGAGTTTCCAGAGGAAAGAAACAGTCCAATAATGAAGCCATGGGATGCCAGTAATGGGGCAGAGAGAGTTACAACAGGAATAATAATACCATCAAACATTTATTAACTGATTATTATGCTTTCCATGCTTTATTTCATTTATTCCTCACACAATCCTTGCATGATTATCTCCTTTTTATAATTAGTTGCCATCAAGTCCATTCCTACTCCTGTTGACCCCATATGGGTCAGAGTAGTACTGTGTTCCATATGGCATTCCATGGCTGATTTTTTGGAATTAGGTCACCAGGTCTTTCTTCTGAAACATCTCTGAGTGGACTTGAACCTTCAACATTTCGATTGGCAGCTGAGCATGTTAACCATTTGCAGTATCTAGGGACTCCATCTTCCTTTTATGCATGGGGAAATTGAAGCTTAAAAATATGGAAGACAAAATGCACTGGACAATTAAGGATATAATTTTGTTCAGGCTAATGCAATAGGGCAAATATTCATTAATGAATCTATAGAAGCAGTTTTATAGAAATTTATAGAAGCAGGTAAACTGGGGAGGCATCTTTGAGTCTTATGGGAGTCGTGAGGAATGTCTTAATCATGTAGTGCTGATATAACAGAAATACCACAAATAGGTGACTTGAACAAGCAGAACTTTATTTTCTTACAGGTTAGGAGACTAGAAGTCTGAAGTCAGGGCACTGGTTCTAGGGGAAGGCTTTCTTTCTCTGTCGACTCTGGAGGAAGATCCTTGTCTCTTCTGAGTTTCTGCTCCTGGACAATCTTCACCTGGCTTTGCATCTCCCTTCCCCCATCTCTGCTGTGCTCACTTGTTTAATCTCTTTTAAATCTCTTAAAGAGATTGACTCAAGATACACCCTACACTAATCCTGCCTCAATAACATAACAAAGACAGCCTATTTCCAAATGAGATTATAGGCACAGGAATAGGGGTTAGGTTTCACAAACTTTTTTTTTTTATTAATTTTTGTTGTGCTTTAAGTGAAAGTTTACAAACCGAGTCAGTCTCTCATACAAAAATTTACATACACCTTGCTATATACTCCTAGTTGCTCTCCCCCTAATGAGACAGCACACTCCTTCGCTCCACTAACTATTTTCGTGTCCATTTGTCCAGCTTCTGACCCCCTCTGCCCTCCCATCTCTTCTCCAGACAGGAGCTGCCCACATAGTCTTATGTGTCTACTTGCTCCAAGAAGCTCACACTTCACCAGTACCATTTTCTATCCCATAGTCCAGTCCAATCCCTGCCTGAAGAGTTGGCTTTGGGAATGGTTCCTGTCTTGGGCTAACAGAAGGTCTGGGGACCATGACCTCTGGGGTCGTTCTAGTCTCAGACCATTAAGTCTGGTCTTTTTACGAGAATTTGAGGTCTGCATCCTACTGCTCTCCTGCTCCCTCAGGGGTTCTTTGTTGTATTCCCTATCAGGGCAGCCATTGGTTGTGGCCGATACAGTCTCTGGTTTATGTGGCCCTTTCTGCCCCTTGGGCTCATAATTACATTGTGTCTTTGATGTTCATCATTCTTCTTTGCTCTAGGTGGGTTGAGACCAACTGATGCATCTTAGATGACTGCTTGCTAGCTTTTAAGACCCCAGACACCACTCTCCAAAGTGGGATGCAGAATGTTTTAATAGATTTTATGACGCCAATTGACTTAGATGTCCCCTGAAAACATGGTCCCCAAACCCCCGCCCCTGCTACGTTGGCCTTCAAAGCATTCAGTTTATTCAGGAAACTTCTTTGCTTTTGGTTTAGTCCAGTTGTGCTGACCTCGCCTGTATTGTGTGTTGTCTTTCCCTTCACCTAAAGTAGTTCTTATCTACTATCTAATTAGTGAAAAAAAAACCCTTTCTCTCCCTCCCTCCCTCCCTGCTCTTGTCAAAGAATATTTTCTTCTCTGTTTTTTTGAGTTCTTATAATAGGGGTCTCAGACAATATTTGTCCTTTTGCAACTGAGTAATTTCACTCAGCATAATGCTTTCCAGATTCCTCCATGTTGTGAAATGTTTCACGGATTCATGATTGTTCTTCATCAATGCGCAGTATTCCGTTGTGTGAATATACCATAATTTATTTATCGATTCATCCGTTGATGGGCACCTTGGTTGCTTCCATGTTTTTGCTATTGTAAATAATGCTGCAATGAACATGGGTGTGCATGTAACTGTTCATGTAAAGGCTGTTATTGCTCTAGAATATATTCCAAGGAGTGGGATTGCTGGATCGTATGGTAGTTCTATTTCTAGTTTTTAAAGGAAGTGCCAAATCGATTTCCAAAGTGGTTGTACCATTTTACATTCCCACCAGCAGTGTATAAGTGTTCCAGTCTCTCTACAGCCTCTCCAACATTTATTATTTTGTGTTTTTTGGTTTAATGCCAGTCTTGTTGGAGTGAGATGGAATTTCATGGTAGTTTTCATTTGCATTTCTTTAATAGCTAATGATCATGAGCATTTCCTCACGTACCTGTTAGCTACCTGAATGTCTTCTTTAGTGAAGTGTCTGTTCATATCTTTTAATTGGGTTATTTGTCTTTTCATAGTTTAGTTTTTGCAGTATCATGTAGATTTTAGAGATCAGATGTGGATCAGAAATCTCGTAGCTAAAAACTTTTTCCCAGTCTGTAGGTAATCTTTTTACTCTTTTAGTGAAGTCTTTGGATGAGCATAGGTGTTTGGTTTTTAGGAGCTCCCACTTATCTAGTTTGTCTTCTGCATTGTTAGTAATGTTTAATACACTGTTTATACCATGTATTAGGGCTCCTAGTATTGTCCCTATTTTTTTTTTCCACTATCTTTATCATTTTAGATTTTATATTTAGGTCTTTGATACATTTTGATTTAGTTTTTGTGCATGGTGTGAGGTATGGATCTAGTTTCATTTTTTTGTAGATGGATATCCAGTTATGCCAGCACCATTTGTTAAACAGACTGTCTTTTCCCCATTTAACTGGCTTTGGGCCTTTGTCAAATATCAGTTGCTCATATGTGGATGGATTTATGTCTGAATTCTCAATTCTGTTCCATTGGTTTGTGTATCTGTTGTCACAACACACGTTTTTGGGTGATATAATCCAATCTATAACAAGGAAGGATGGAGACAGGTTTTATATAGAATATCTGAGGTAGGATGCTCTTTTTCGAGACTGGCTATTTCCTGGCACACATAGGTTGAGGGGATTTGGGAGTACAAAAGGGTGGAAGGATTTCTTAACTCTCACTGTTTTCCAAGGGCTCAGTAAAGTTCAATATTGTCAAAGGGTTGAGTAATTTATCCAAGGCAAAGCAGCCAGTAAGGGGCCCAGCTGGATTCAAACCCAGGCTGACTGGCACAATCTGTTCTGGATTTGTGGCCATAACATCAGTTTCTTTAGAAAGAGGGACTGGGTGCCATTCAGCTTGGAAAAGCCAGGCAAAGAGAAGACATCAGAGAGCAAGGTTGAAACTGAATTATCCTTTGAGCCAAGAAGGAAGCACAGGGGTGGGTTCTTTTAACACAAAAATCGTATGAAGCCAATAATAGAAATTGATTGAAGGCTACTGGATATATGATTTGCAAATTAGGGTAATATTACAAAAATGTTCTGAAGATGAGAGAGCTTCCGAAAATTCTTATACTTCATTTTATTGACATTGCCATGGAAAAGGACCAGAACAGTGTTTTTTTGTTGTTGTTGTTAATAGTAGCTTTATCCATTTATTTTTATTAAAATAATTTTTATTGTGTTTTTAGCCAAAGTTACACAGCGAATTAGGTTCCCATTTAAAAATTTCTACACAATTTGTTCAGTGACATTGGTTACATTTTTTACAGTGTGTCAACTTTCTCATTATTTCTGTTCTGGTTGTTACATTTCCAGTAATCTAGTTTCCCTGTCCCCTTGCCTTCTCGTCTTTGGTTTTGAGTAGATGTTGACCCTTTGGTCTCATATGGCTATTTTGAAGGAGCATAGTACTCATGTATGACATTATTTTATGATCCAATCTGTTATTTAGCTAAAAGATGACCTCATGGAATAGTTTTGGTTCAAGGTTTAAAGAGTATCTCAGGGCAATTGACTTGGGAAGTCCTCCACTCGCAACCAGTCAAGTAAGTTTGGACTTCGTAAGAATTTGAGTTCTGTTCCACATTTTCATCCCATTCTATAAGAATCTATCTATTGTGCTCCTGATCAGAGTGGTCCTTAGTGGTTGTTGGGCAGCATCTAGTTTTTCTGGCCTTAGGGTAGATGAAGTTGAGCTGAACAGAAGATTTCAAAGGGTGGCTCGGTATTACCATGAAATATGCCAAGACCTGGAGTTAGAGAACTGAAAAGGAAGAACATTCTTGACATTTCTCAAGCTGAAAACTGTAGAAAAAATTCAAGTCTCAAGTTGAAATATTGAAGGATTCTATGACCAAAATATTGAACAATACAGAAGTCATCAAAAGAGGTTGGATGAAATACAGAATCAGTGCACCAAAAAGAACTGGTTGACGTTCAACCATTTCATGAAGTAGCATATGATCAAAAACTGATGGTATTGAAGGAAGAAGTCCAACCTGCCTTGAAGGTATTGGTGAAAAACAAGGCTCCAGGAATTGATGGAAAACTAATTGAGATTTTTCAACAAATGGATTCAACACTGGAAGTGCTCACTCATCTATGCCAAGACATTTGGAAGACAGCTACCTGGCCAACTGACTGGAAGAGATCCATATTTGTGCCCATTCTAAAGAAAGGTGATCCAACAGAATACAGAAATCATCGAATAATATTAATATCTCATGCAAGTGAAAGTTTGCTGAAGATAATTCAAAAGCTGTTGCAGCAGTACACAGACAGGGAACTGCCAGAAATTCAAGCTGGATTCAGAAGAGGATGTGAAAAGAGGGATATCACTGCTGATGTCAGATGGATCTTGGCTGAAAGCAGAGAATACCAGAAAGATGTTTACCTGTGTTTTATTGACTATGCAAAGGCATTCAACTGTGTGGATCATAAAAAATCATGGATAGCATTGTGAAGAATGGAAATTCCAGAACACTTAATTACACTCAGGTGGAACTTATGCATAGACCAAGAGGTAGTCTTTTGAAGAAAACAAGTGGATACTGCGTGATTTAAAATCAGGTGTGCATCAGGATGTATACTTTCACTATACTCATTCAATCTGTATGCTGAGCAAATAATTCAAGAAGCTGGACTATATGAAGAAGAACAGGGCATCAGGATTGGAAGAAGACTCATTAACACCTGCAATATGCAGATGATACAACCCTGCTTGCTGAAAGCCAAGAGGACTTGAAGCACTTACTGAAGAAGATCAAAGATTATAGCCTTCAGTGTGGTTTACACCTCAACATAAAGAAAACAAAAATCTTCACAAAAGTCCTGGGCCAATAAGCAACATCATGATAAACAGAAAAAAGATCGAAGTTGTCAAGGATTTCATTTTATTTGGATCCACAATCAATGCCCATAGAAGCAGTAGTTAAGAAATAAAATGATGTATTGCATTGCACAAATCTGCTGCAAAAGGCCTCTTCAAAGTGTTCAAAAGAAAAGATGTCACTTTGAGGACTAAGGTATGCCTGACCCAAACCACGGTATTTTTCAGTCAACTCATATGCATATGAAAGCTGTACAAGGCATAAGGAAGACCAAAGAAGAATTGATGTATTTGAATTATGGTGTTGGCAAAGAGTACTGAATATATCATGGACTGCCAGAAGAATGAACATATCTGTCTTGGAAGAAGTACAGCCAGAATGTTCCTTAGAAAGGAGGAAGGTGAGACGAGACTTCATCTCACATACTTTGAACATGTTATCAGGAGGGACCAGTCCCTGGAAAAGGGCTTCATGCTTGATAAAGTACAGGGTCGTCGAAAAGAGGAAAGACCCTCAACGAGGTGGGTTGACACAGTGGCTGCAATAATGGGCTCAAACATAGGAACGATTGTGAGGATGGCACAAGACCTGGCAGTGTCGGAACCCATTTAAGACCATTTTTTAACATCAACATTAACATCAACATTAATTCTGTGGACTAGTTTCTTCTGAGTCTTTGGTTTCCTTCTCTCTCTTTTACTCTGGACACGTAGAGACCAATAGTTGTATCTTAGATGGGTCCTAGAACAGTGTTTTCATAATAATTTGGCCTAAAACACATCTTCCAGTTTGACCCTGAAGCTTGTTTCTTGAAACTGACTGTGCATAGTTAATTATTTCAAAGAGTCCAGTGCCATAGGCAAAACGGTCTTACCAAGGTATTTACTAGCGTATTCTTTGACTTAAATAAGACTTTTAGAAAACCAGTTTCTTCCAGGTTCAAGGTTCAGAAGGACATCTAAGGGCAATGGCTTGGGTGTGTTACCCCAACTCCATGGACCCCAGAAATCTGGATTCTAGGAGAATTAAAACTGTTTCTCAGTTCCAATTAAGCTCTAGTACCAGTCTTTGAAGAATCCAACAATCCAGGGCCCGGATGAGAGTTTCAGGCTGGGAGGCTGTGAACAAAGTCCCAGGCCCCTGGTAAGCAAGAATAACGATGAGCGACTGACAAAGGCCCAGGACAGAAGCTGCCTCCCTCTACTTTGACCCTAGATAGCACTCTGAGCCTGGGTGCAGGGAGCCAGACAGAGGCCTGCTCCACTTGAGAGCTCCCGAGGTGATCCTAGCAGCTGATTGGCACAGCAGCTAGACTGCTTCACATTAATTAGACATCATTTTCATGGGCTCATTAAGCAAGTTCAAGAACTTTTATTGCTTTGTTGAGTGAAGGGTAAAATGAAAATGTTTTCTACACTTGTGCAGCTTAATAATTAAAAAGCAGAGAGCTAGTTCTGTGCTTTCTAACTTGTGGGGCCTCAGATAATAAACATTTCCCAGGGCTGCTAATACCAACATCCTCTCATTTAATAAACATTGAGTACCCACAATGTACTAGTCACAGTTCTAGGCTATTCAGTGGAAAAAACAGATACATATCCCTGTCCTCCTAAAGCTTATAGTTTGATAAAGAGGTAATGAATTCAATAAATATGTAAATTAGGAGAATAGTAGAATATGATATATGCTTTAGATAAAAATAGAGCAAGAAAAGGGGGCTTGGAAGTGCTGGGGGGAGTACTGCATTTTAAATAGGGTGATGAGTTGAAAGTTGATATGTGAGCAAAGACTTGATGGTGAAGGAGTGAGCCTTGTGGATATCCTGGGAAGGGTGTTCCAGACAGAGGGAGGAGCTAATGCAAAGGCCCTGAGGTGGTAGTGTCCCTGGTGTGTTCAGGGAACAGTAAGGAGGTCTGGCTGGAGTGAAGTAAAGGAGGGCAGCATGATAGGAGAGGTCAGAGAAGTGACGGGGGCCAAATGGTGTTGGATCATAGAGGCCTTTATAATGGCATTGGCTTTTACTCTGAATGAATTCGAGGTCAGGACATTTGCTATCATCATATTACTATATTGCTGTTATTTTTTGCTACTCTTGGAAAAGGAAGCCTGGGTCCTGGTAGAGTCACAGGGCAATCAGGACATTAACCAAGAATAAGAATGCCAAAGTTCAGATATCATTCCAGGATAGCAATCAGTTAAGTTAGGGCCAGAAACAAAGACATTAAAGTGATGGTGAAGTTGAGGGAGCAAACAGAAGAAGCCAGGATAATAGGACTTAGTTCAACCATCTCCACTTATGGGAAGCCTTCATGAACTGCTGTCCCAGTGATGACTGGGAACTCTTTCTTTGGGCTCCCATATCACCTGGGATTGCCACATCATAGCACCAATCTACTCTATTTTACTTGTCTGTTTGGCTGTCAACCTTCCATTATAAACTCAGCTCCTTAAGGTTACATTCCCTGTCTTATTTATTTTTTTTCCATAGCGCTGAACTCAATTCTGGCATATGGTAGACACTCAGTGAATGATAAATGAATAAATGATAACAGCTAGCATTTATTGCTTACTATGTGTTTTTTTTTTTTATGTGTTGGGCACCATGTACACATTTTACATGCGTCAACCCGCTTAATTCATCCAACAACTCTCAGAAATAAGGACTATTATTATCCCACTTTCCCCATGAGTAACTGAGCTTCAGACAGTTTAAGTAACTCGCCCAAAGTCACTCAGTAAGTGAAAAAGCCAGAATTTCAACCTGTGCCATCTGGGTTCACAGCCTGTGCTATTAACCATTACAGGATGGGTGGATGGAGGGATGGACGGATGGATGGGACTTGTTAGAATCATGATGCAAAGTGTGAATTAGTGTTTCCAGAAGTAAGCAAGGACAGAGGAAATACAAAAATTTATGTTTAAAAACCAAACCCTTTGCCATTGAGTTGATTCTGACTCATAGTGACCCTATAAGACAGAGTAGAACTGCCCCTGTAGGGTTTCCAAGGAGAGGCTGGTGGATTTGAACTGCTGACCTTTTGGTTAGCTTCCGGGCTTCTTAACCACTACTTGATAATTGCAACAGAGAACAAAAGCCCAGGAGGCTGAAGTATCTGTGTACTGTTGAAAGGAAATAGGAGGAGGAATGTGGAATGGATAAAGAAGGTAACAGCTGGATTATTATTAGGTTATTGTTACCAGATTATTACTAGATGCACTAACATCCCTCCCTTTGGCTCCCTTGGTTCACGAGGAAGTTCACCCCCAGACTCTGGAACAGCAAGTCTTGATGGCTGGCCCTGCTGGGTTAAGGGGTAGGGTTTGGAGTTGAGGTAAAGCTTTTTTTTTTTTTTCCTTTTATGAGGTTGAATTTATATTACAAGATATGTACCAATCTTAAGTGTTACAGTTCAGTGAGTTTTGACAAACAGAGAAGGCAGACTTTTGAGTTGAGTCTTGGAAGAATGAACAAGAGGCTAAAGGTCAAGAGTACACAGCACATGTAGAGTCACAGATGGCTAAAAGAGTATTAATTAAGTTCCTTCTGACAACAGTTTGTCCCAAGTATAACATGCTGTTTGGGTATGGCCGATCCATAAGGCTGGAGGAAAGTCCGCAGGTGCGTGTATCAGAGATTGGAAACTAGTTTGTGGAGCAAAACTTTTGTTCTCATTTGTTCTGAGTTATTATTTTGTGTGTAAAACCTTAACTCCTAATCGCAAGACCTGTGTGCTTTACTTCTCTTTGGAATTTATGTATTTCTTCCATTTCATCTTCTTTGCCTGTGCCAGGCACTGTTCTCCATCCCAAGAGCTGCGGGTGGTCTTGCTTCCCTTCCACCAATTCAGGCTACTGCATTAACCCCTGTTTCTCCAGCCACTGGCTTTCCAGCCAAGTTCTGATGGTGCAGAGTCATTTATTCTTGAGAATGCGGATGCGCACACCAGCTGTGAATAAGGACACCATTCAAGAGTTATGAGAAGGGACAAGGCATCTGCAATGGAAACATATTATTCCCCAAATGGAGGAAACACGCCAGACATAATGAGAGCTGAGAAACCAGTTGTCTGTGGTTCAGTTACTCGATACATATGTAATGTGTGCTCTCTATGTACCAGGCATTTCCTCATTTCCTTCGCATTTATACTCAGATGACATCTTCTCCTTGAGGCTTTTTCTGCCCATGCAATCTAAAATCCACCGCTGACCCCCAACACACACATATTTACCACACACCCTTCCTGCTTTAGTTTTCTCCTTATCATTTATCATGATCTAGCAGAGGATATTTTTTACTTATTTATCTTGTTTATTGTGTATTTTCTGTCTCCACTACTAGAATGCAAGCTCCAAGAAGGTTTTTGTCTGTTTACTGCTCTTTATGCAATATCCAGTTACCAGTTGCCATTGAGTTGATTCCAGCTCCTAACAATGTGTGTCAGAGTAGAACTGTGCTCCGTAGCGATTTTTGGATTTTGTTTTGAATTTTTTTTTATTGTGATGAAAATATACACAACAAACCATTCACCAATTTGACAATTTTTACATGTATAATTCAGCGACATTGATGACATTTTTCATGTTGTGCAACCCCTATTACTATCCTTTTCTTAATCATAGTGTTTTCTTTTTTAATATTTTATTGTGTTTTCAATGAAGGTTTACGCAGCAGTTTAGGTTCCCATTTAACAATTTCTGCACAAGTTGTTCAATGTTACATTCTTCACAATGAGCGAACGTTCTCATTATTTTCATTATGATTGCTTCATTTCCATTAATCTGGTTTCCCTTCCTCTTACATTCTCATATTTGCTTTAAATTAATTGTTGACCCTTTGATCTCATATAGGTGATTTTTTAAAGGAGTACAGTACTTACAAGTGATATTCATTATTTTTGAGCCAATTTGCAGTTTAGCTACAAGTGACCTCAGGGGTTAGTTTCAGCTCAAGATTTGAAGTGTATCCCAGGGCAGTAGTCTTGGGGAGCGTTCCAGTTTCAACCAGTGGAATAGGTCTTTTTTTTTTTTTAGGAATTTGAGGCTCTGTTCCATTTTTTTCTCCCATTCTATCAGGGTCCATCTATTGTGGCCCTGATTAGAATAGTTGGTAGTTGTAGCTGGGCATCATTTAGTTCTTTTGACCTCAGGGTAGACGAGGCTGTGGTTCATATAGACAATTTGTCTTGTAGACTAGTTTCTTCTTTGAGTCTTTGGTTTCTTTTTTTTTTTTTTTTGCTCCAGATAAGTAGAGACAAGCTGTACCTTAGATGGCTACTTATAAGCCTCTAAGACCCCAGACACTACTCACCAAACTAGGATGTAGAACATAACTTTATGAATTATATTATGCCAATTGACTGAGATAACCACGAGACTATGGTCCTAACCCTTCAGACTCAGATATCTAATCCTGAAAGGTGTTTGGTTATGACCACAGTGTTTTTGAATAGCTGGTTTTTTGCAAGTAGATAGCCAGGCCTTTCTTCCAAGGTGCTCTGGGTGGACTTGAACCAAAATCTTTCAGTTAGCATCAGATCAGCTTAACCATTTGCACCACCCAGGGACTCCACCTAGAGCACAGCAGACACTTAATAAATATTTGTTGAATGAATCAATGAATTGTGCTATGTTCTTCTTGGAACACAGAGGCTCTGAAATAGAGGAATATTATTTAGTGATAGATATAAGTCTCATAATTCAAGTAACATTAAAAGGAAATGAATGAATGCATGAATGAATGCAGGCAAAATGTTCATCATCACTAATAGAGACCCAAATAGCCTCTTCAAGCTAGTTAACCATCTTCTAGATTTGACAACCTAAATCAAATTCCTGAATGTTTCTTTTAAAGGCACAGGTAATTTAGCTGCCTCCTTTTTCAAAGCAGGGGATAATTATAGGTTCATAGACTTCAGAAGGGTAAAAGATTTGGAAGTTCTATCTGCCTATTTTTTAAAAAATTCTGTTCTTTACAGGCCCAAAGAAATGAATCTTTATTATGACTTTCAAAACATAAGGGAGTTAAACTCAGAGATGCAGATAACTAAAAGTTTGAATATTATGATCTTATTTATTGGGAAGTGGTAAGCAGACTTCATAGACATTTGGTAACTTTTAAAATCCAATTTTCCAGTTCTTTTATCCTTGAGTGAACTCTGAGTTCCTCGTGATTAACTGAATTTGATTTCTCCTCCACCTAAATTTTAACAAAATACTCCATCAGCAAGCACATTGCGGAAAGTTTTTTTTTTTTTAATAAGACTTTTTGTTAAAAAGGCTCAGTTAATTTTGAGGTAAAATAAAATGTAAGAGGGACTCACACAACTGTCTAAAGATTTTTTTTCATATAAAAAAGTTAAAAAATATAAAGCCCATGAAAAAGTATTACTATCCCCCTGTTGGTTTTATGTTGGCTATAAATGGACCTGATGGTTTTTCTTTAAGTGTGAAGTCAGAAGTCCTTCCATGCAGGAGACCCAGGATTGACTCCCGGCCAGTACACTTCATGCACAGCCATTACCCATCAGTCAGTGGAAGCTTGCATGTTGCTGTAATGTTGAACAGATTTCAGTAGAGCTTCCAGACTAAGAGAGTAGGAAGAAAGACCTAGTTATCTACTTCCAAAAATTAGTCAAAGAAAACCCTATGGATCACAAGGTCCAGTCCGAAACTGATCATGGAGATGGTGCAGGACCAGGCAGTGTTTCATTCCATTGTGCGTAGGGTTGCCATGAGTCAGGGTCGACTAGATGGCAGTTAACAATAACAACAATGTCTATGTTTTGTTCATAATTGTCATTCTTCTCTTAGCATTATTTAGCAAGAACACAAAAAATAGTTGTTGAGTGAATGAGTGAGCTTACTTTTTTTTCATTAAACACCATTAATGTTTGTTAATCCACACAAGAAACGTAAGCATGAGTGCTATAATGATAAAAGCATCAACATTACGGAGGTCCATTGTTTGCACAGTCCCTGAAAAACCACGTGCACCATTCGTGAATCCCGAGCCACATTTGAAGAACCACTGGCCTACATAAGCTCAGTGCGGAAAAAGCCAAAAGTTGGACATTAGTAGAGTATCAAATTAGAGTACAGGATTTTCTCTATTCATTCCTTCAGCCAACAAGTACCAATTGATCTTGTTTGTGGAAATAGGGGCTCTTATTCCCCACACAACGGAATTTCTAAGAGCTTTCCATTAGTACAATTTGAAGATGGAAAGGTTGTTCTGTTGCTTAATATGTACAGACTTTTCTTATCTTCCAATGCTTGGTTTGCTTTTCCTTGAGACAGTCATCACAGCCTCTCTTTCCTCTTTATCAATAATTTATTTACAAATAAGAAACTCCACTGGTTCCCATAGCAACTTCAGAGGATTACAGCTAGTCTAGGCTGGAGGGATCTGTAAAAACTATTTACGATAGATTTACTAGGTTTTCCAGGAAGAAAATAGCTGCTTAAAATGTTTAAAAGCTAAATGCTGTGAGAGAATAAACACACATACACAGAGTTGATTGATGGTGTAATGTGGGTTTTTCTATATCCTCATATCTTATTACAGTGTAAATATGGGACAGAATTCCCTGAGAGATGTGAGTACAGCACCATGCTATGGGATGTGGAGCTAGAGAAATGGAGTGAGCCCTAACAATAGTGAGAATAAATTTTACTTTTCTGCTGTAAAATGTCAGGGGGCCTCTTGGATGACAGGGCTGGAGTTCATCATCTTTGTGAGATGCTAGAACACTTAGGGTTCAGCTACCATAGCTCTGATTTTATAGAGGAGGAGTAGAGTCTTTGAGACAAATGGTACTTGGAAAAGCAAAGGCTGGGGGAACAGTAAGTAGAGAAAGAGGGAGGGGTGGCCATGAAAATATACTAACTTAGATCTCCTGCTGCAGGGAACAGAATTGCCTGACTGGCTCCAGCTTCTGCCCCTCTAGATCAACTGCCATGATTGAGCCGAGCTCATGCTTCCCATGTGCTGCTCCCGCCAATGATTGAGCACGGGGGAGGTACTAAGGCAGACCATTACATCAGGAAGACTGTGACTTTGGCCAGTGCTTCCTTGGAACTATGCTGGAGTTTGAGACTCTTCCTCCCCGATCCTCCCTCCTTTCCTGTCTCCTTCTACAGGTATCAGACCAGCACCACAGTCTGAAGCTCTTCTGCCTTCTCCTGCTCCTCCCTCAATAGTTCTCTTGCACATCTAATCCCATCTTGGCATCTGCTTCTAGTGGACCGAAACTACAGCAGAGAGTTTTGAAATGGATGAAAAGCAGGAGCAGGTCAAGATAAATATTGAATATGTTGATTATGTGTTGATCATCTTGGTCTTTGAAGGTGTGAAGACTGAAGTAAGTCAAATGTTAAGAACTTTAATCAGGCAACTCTGTGAAGTATACATGCTTGTGATAAAACTTTAAAAATGCTCCATAAATTCAACTGTTGTTTCTGTCACAGCTCTGACACATATAATGTTAGAAACCCTTTTAGTAATGGGGGTGGGGGGGGTGAAATATGCCAAGCTTCTTTAAAAATAGCTTGAGTCTGTAATTCTTTTCACTAGTCTTTATGTTTTATTAAAATTATATTATGCAGCCGGATTTTCTTTTTATAAATATTCCACTATCTCTTCATTTCACTTGCTCTCTTTCATCCCATTGTCACTAATTGCCCCTAGGCCCTCATCGTTTTTCACAAGGACTACTTCAACAGCCTCCTGCTGGCTTTCCTGCCTCCTTCCTTCAAGCTCTTGGGTATGGAGAGTTGATTTTTCTAAAACACAAATTTGATCATGCCAATCCTATGCTTAAAGCCCTCCAGTGGTTGCTCATTGCTTTCAGGATAAAATCAAATCCCTCAATTTAGCTTTTGAGACCCTCACTGAGGCAGGTGAGGCCTCTGCTTATATTTGTGGTACTGTTATTGTTGGGCGCCGTCAACTCGATTCTGACTCATATTGACCCCATGCGACAGAGTAGAACTTCCCCATACAGTTTTCTTAGCTGTAATCTTTACAGAAGCAGATTGTCAGGTCTTTCTCCCATGGAGCTGCTGGGTAGGCTTGAACCACCAATCCTTGGTTAACAGCTGAGCACTTAACCATTGCATCTTTCTTGTACTACCGCCCCTCTTTCTCAGGTGGACAAAAGGGCTCTTTGGAATTCTAAGAGCATTTTCCTACAGAAGCCTGACATACCCTGGTTAAGTCGAGAGACAGAGAGAGAGAGAGAGAGGAATGTCTCAAAGAAAATTGTGGCTGTTACTTTTGCCACATGAAGTAGAAGAATGAAATAAATAGAAACCTGATGAAGTTTTTGAGTGAGCTGTACCAATGAAAGCACCAAAGTTTGGCTGTTAAGTTCCTTGAGTTTCCTGAAAATGCTGCTCTTTGCTGCTTTGCTCTGCATAGGATTCTTTGAGAAATCTGATGCCGGCTGAATTATTTGATCTTTTTTCCCTGGAGATCCTGAAGTTTTTTGTTTTTTTTTTTTTTTAATTGTTTTATAAAGATATGCCTTGGAAGATCTAGGTCAAATTTACCAGTTATTTCATGAACTTTTTCAGTCAGTAGACTCAGGGCCCCCCTTTTTTATCCTGGAAAATGATAGTTTTTAAAATCAACTTTTTGAAGTATAATTTATATCCATAAAATGCACCCTTTTAAGTATGTTGTCGCTGTTGTTAGGTGCCGTCGAGTCATAGTGACCCAGTGTACAACAGAACAAAACACTGCCCAGTCCCGTGTCATCCTCACAATCATTGCTATGTTTGAGCCCATTATTGCAGCCACTGTGTCCATCCATCTCGTTGAGGGTCTTCCTCTTTTCCACTGACCCTCTACTTTACCAAGCATGCTGTCCTTCTCCAGGGGCTGGTCCCTCCTGATAACATGTCCAAAGTATGTGAGACAAAGTCTCACCATTCTCCCGATCAAGGAGCATTCTGGCTGTACTTCTTCCAAGACAGATTTGTTCATTCTTCTGGAAGTCCATGGTATATTTGATATTCTTTGCCAACACCATAATTCAAAGGCATCAATTCTTCTTTGGTCTTGTTTATTCATTGTCCAGCTTTCACATGCATATGAGGTGACTAAAAATACCATGGCTTGGGTCAGGCCCACGTTAGTCCTCAAAGTGACATCTTTGTTTTTCAATACATTAAAGAGGTCTTTTGCAGTGGATTGGCCCAATGCAATGCGTCCTTTGATTTCCTGACTGCTGCTTCCATGGGCATTGATTGTGGATCCAAGTAAAATGAAATCCTTGACAACTTCAATCTTTTCTCCTTTTATCATGATGCTGCTTATTGGTCCAATTCTGAGGATTTTTATTTTATTTTTATGTTGAGGTGTAAGCTATACTGAAGGCTGTAGTCTTTGATCTTCATCAGTAAGTGCTTCAAGTCCTCTTGGCTTTCAGCAAGCAAGTTTGTGTCATCTGTGTATCAAAGGTAGTTAATGAGTCCTCCACCAATCCTGACACTGCGTTCTTCTTCATATAGTCCAGCTTCTCGGATTATTTTTTCAGCATACAGATTGAATATGTATGGCAAAAGAATAAAACCCTGATGCATACTTTTCCTGATTTTAAACCATGCAGAATTTCCTTCTTCTGTTCCAATGGCTGCCTCTTGGTCTATGTACAGGTTCCTCATGAGCACAATTAAGTGTTCTGGAATTCCCATTCTTTGCAATGTTATCCATAATTAGTTATGATCAAAACAGTTGAATGCCTTTGCATAGTCAATAAACACAGGTAAATATCCTTCTGGTATTCTCTGCTTCCAGCCAAGACCATGTGACAATAGCAATGATATCCCTCGTTTTACCTCTTCTTCTGAATCCAGCTTGAAGTTCTGGCGGTTCTCAGTCGATGTGCTGCTGAAATATTAAGTATATGGTCAGTAAATTTTGAGAAATGTATATATTCATGTTACCATCATCACAATCAAGGTATAGATGTCATCATCTAAAAAATTCCCTCATACCACTTTGCAGTCATTGCTGTTATCCAAGCAATACTGATATACTTTCTGCTTCTATGGATTAGATTTTTCTTTTCTAGAATTTCGTATGGATGGAATTGTCTTAGTTCCCTAATGCTGCTGTAACACAACTATCACAGTGGGTGGTTTTAAAGAATAGAAATTTATTTTTTCATAGTTCTAGAGGCTATAAGTCCAAATCAGGATCTTGGCCGTGTTGATCCCTTCCTTGTTGGTAGCCTCGGCTACTCCTTGGTGTTCCTTGGGATTTTAGTTTTAAACATAAATTCTATTCCATTATTTTGTAGTATTCTTCAGGATCGCAGTGATTGATATATAATTTTTGTTTGTCTTCCATTTTAACCACTTGCTTTCTGATCCTTTTTACTGTTTTCTTTACTTCGCTTTCATTTTCTTAATTAACTTTTCTGCCTCTCCTCAATGCTCTTTATTAAAATTTCATTTGAGTCTACTTATTGTCCCTAAGGTACTTGTAATTTAGTCTTCATTCCTGAAATGATTTTGTCTTTTTCTTTCATTTCTTTCTTGAGTACAATCAATTTTTTAAAAAATTTCTTCCTGTTACTTTGTCCATTTTTGTTCTTGATTTTTGAATTTCTGATTCAAGGTGGTTTATCATATTTTAAGATGCTTGCTTGAGGATGTTTAATTCAATTTGGTATTTTGTGTTATAGTTTTGTTCATAGTGTTTGTTTTTTTGAGGGAGAGTTTTTTTTTTAATTATGCTTTAGGTGAAAGTTTACAGCTCAAGTTTATTTTTTATTAAAAGATTTATACACATATTGTTTTCTGGCATTGGTTGCAGTCTCCACAACATGATAGCACACTCTTCCTTTTCACCCTGGGCTCCCTGTGTCCATTCATTCAGTTCTTGTCTGTCCTGCCTTCTCATCCTGCTTTTGGACAGGAGTTTTGCCTATTCGGTCTTGTATGTTTGATTGAACTAAGAAGCACGCTCCTTACATGTGTTATTTTTTGTTTTATAGGCCTGTCTGATCTTTGTCTGAAATGTGGGCTTCAGGAATGGTTTTAGTTCTGGGTTAGCAGGGTGTCTGGGGGCCATAGTTTCGGGGGTTCCTCCAATCTCTGTCAGACCAGTAAATCTGGTCTTTTTTCATGAATTTGAATTCTGTTCTACATTTTTCTCCCGCTCTGTCCAGGACTCCCTATTGTGATCCCCGTCAGAGCAGGTAGTTGGTGGTAGCTGGGTACCATCTAGTCCTTCTGATCTCAGGCTGGTGGAGTCTTTGGTTCATGTGGTCTTTAGCCCTTTGGGCTAATATTTTCCTTGTCCTAGTTTTCTTTCATTTTCCTTTGTTCCAGGTGGAATGGGACCAATGCATGTATCTTACTTAGATGGATGCTTTTGAGCTTTTAAGACCCCAGACGCTACTCACCAAAGTGAGATGTAGAACATTTTCTTTATGAAAAATGTTATGCCAGTTGACGTAGATGTGCCCTGAGACTATGGTTCCCAGGCCTCATCTTGAGGGGGGATTTTTTTTTTTTTTTTTTTTGCATGCCTACTGGAACCATCCAGTCCTGTTTTTTAAATATGTTTTGATATTGTCTGCTGTCTTAAGGACATTCAGTAGTTATTTTCCTCATTCCTTGATTGTAGATTGGTTTGTTTTGTTCTGCTTTTTTGTTTTATTTGGTTATGTCTGAGCGAGCGGGCTGTGCGTTCTTTGTTGTTTGCTCGTCTGTGGTCAACGATACTTTTCACCTCCTTGTCCAATGGGCAGGTCCAGCTGAAGGGGAGGGGCTGGGATGGGTTGTTTGTGGCACATACTAGGGCCAACAGGGTGCACCTAGATCAGAGCTGGGCAGGTTTCAGTAGGTCATGCCTGTGCTGCTTGGGAGTGTGATGTTCAGTGCATGGTGCAGGTCGGCAGGAAAGAGGGGGGGAGGTTGTGCTGTGTGCAGTTAAAGGGGTATGGGAAAGAGGAGAGAGAAACAGGAGCCAAAAACAAACAAGCAAGCAAACAAACAAAAAAAAAGAGTGCTAAGGAAGCTTGCCATTGGAGTGGAGAGATGAGAAATGAAGAAAAAAAAAAAAGAGGGAGAGAGAAAGAAAGACAAAAAAAACTAGATAAAAATTTGTAAAAGAAAAGCCCCCAGGAGTCCCGGTGTCCCACCAGTGGAGCTGCTAAGACTAGGGAAGTGGCTCCCAGGCTGCACAGTATAACCTGGGTAGAGGGGGTATAGATGTCACACAGCAACGGTATTCAGGAGACAGAAAAAGAGAGTAAGTGTAGAGAGACGAGAACTGAGAAATGAAGAAAGGGGAAAAGAGAGAGAAAAGAAAGAAAGAAATGCCCCCAGGAATCCCACCTACACAGCTGCGCAGATTGGGGGAGTGGCTCCTAAACCATGCAGTGCAGCCCAGCTAGAAGGGGCTCCCAAGCTGTGAAAAGAAAAAGAAAACAAAACAGAACAAAGCAAAACAAGGCAAAAAAAAAAGCGCCAGGGATCCCATCAACATGGTGTTGCAGGCCAGAGGAATGGTTCTCCAGTCAAGCATGGCTTCACACCCTCTCAAGAAGACGCAAAGATGGCACATGGAGCAGGTATTCCAGAGAAAGGAGGGGAGGGGTGGTAGGAGGCACAAAAGAAACCAAAAGAGATTGAAAAAACCAATACCAGCTCAGGGGCCAGGCCGTTATGGGCAGGGTGAATCCAAGCAGCCTGAGGCCAAAGCAGTTGCCTCCCAGCCAAGAGACTGCCACTGGCAGGAAGCAGAGGAGGCCAAAGCGGGGAAGGAGAAGGGGGAGAGGGTTAGGAAAGTGTATATCACTTGTTACCAGGTGCTCTGTCTCCTGCTTGGAGTTCCACAAAGCTGCTTTCCTCTCCTCTCTGCCAATCCCCAACAGGAGACCAAGATGGCAAATCTGTGCTGCATTAGCTGATGGGGCCCTCTGCATGTATCTCTCCTTGCTCTCTGTCCTCTGTCAGTTTCTTATTCCATTCAGTGCTTGGCTGAGTTCTTTATCTCTTGTTTGACACTTCAGGTTCCAGGAATGATGTTTGTCTCTGTTTTACTTAGTTTTTCGGGTCTTTGCTGTAGAGGGGTGGCGTGGTGTTTCTGTCTATGGCACCATGTTGGCCCTAAAATCCTTGAGGGGGTTTTTTACCAGTGGAAATGCTTTGACTCATTTTTTTGTTGTTTTTCCTTCTTGGAGTAGTTTTATATGGATTTTAGGGTGCTTTTGTCCATTTCATGACTTTAGAGTAATTTAGCATTTCTAGTTCAAGTCCACCCTCTTTGGGCAGTGTAGTGAAGTATAGTTCCTTTAATTGATGGCTTTTTAATTTTTTTAGTTGGAGGGAATAATTGTTTTTATTATTTACCTACTTCTATTTCAAAAACCTCCTTTTCTGATTTTATGAGTGTTACCTGTTTTTATTTCCTCGAAGAATTTTACCATTAATTTCAAAGTCCTTTGCATGTTCTTCTAATATCTCTGTCACTTCAGAACATAAAATTGCTCATTTATGACTACCTTTCATTGTACTAAATGTGTTTTTAAGCTTTTACTGGAAAGCTCATATTGCATGGAGATTTTTCCCCACAGTTCTCTTGCCTGTGAGGTGGTTTCTTGGCTGCGTTAACTCTGGTCTCATAAATTGGCCAGACTCAATCCATGCTGTATGTTTGCGACTCCGTTCAGAGCTCTTCATTTCTGGTGTGAGTTAATTCACCTGTAGAGGCCAGGAAAGGGACTCTGCTTTGGACACTGACCCTGAGCAAGTAGTGTATTTCTGCCACAATTCTAGATGTATTATGGTGCTATATCAGCCACTAGGAACTCCGCTCAGGTTACCACTACGAAGAGGGGGCTTTAGTCCATTCCGATGAAGGTATTTAACCCAGTCCTGTTTGCCTGTATTTTTACACTTTGCTTAGTGCTAAAGTTTTACTATGTGTTTTCAGCCACTGAAATTCTTCTCTTGTTCTTTGAGTGAAGTATGTAAGTGTCTCATCTCTTATTTCTATGTATTTGTAGCACAAGAAGGAGGATTATGAATGCATTTACTCTGAGACCTTTATCCAGAGGTTCTCATGCCTTTTTAATGAGTGAGATGACAATATTTATCTGAATATCAAAAACATGTCCTTAGATCTAGTAATTTTGCTTTGGGAAATATTACTTAGGGAAGTAACCCAAAAGGTGGAAAAAAACCTCATGCACAGAGATGCTTGTGCCAGTGTTATCTATGATTATGAAATCTGGATATATTCTAAATATTTCCCAACAATAGGGAAATATTTCATAAATATATCCACCCACTGTAATGTACAGCTTCTAAAAAGAATAATTTACAAAGAATGCAAAATATAAAAAATGCTTGTGTTATAATGTAAGAGAGAAAATTGTCCTTAGCCCTTTTTTGTTGTGATTTATACAATTGTACAAAAAAAAAAAGGCATACAGAGAATGGAAAGAAGCCCCAGCAAAATGTTAAAAGTGGTTGTCTCGTGATGATTTTTTCCTTTTATTATCTATATTTTCAAAACATTTTGTTATGCCTATGAATTATTTTTATAATAGGAAAAGAACTGAATAAATATACTGATAGAAAGCTGAACAAAAGAGGAATGAAATCGTAAGCTGGGCATACTTTCCATGATCATAGAGAGTGAATTGGCGGGCCACAGAATGACTCATTATGAAGCACAGTTCTCATAGGTCACAAACACCAGAGAAAGCTTTTCTTAAGGGGTTATTCATTGTGATTAAATCTAGTTTCAGCTTCAGGGCACAGGTAGCACTAGATGGGGGGGATAGAGAGCAAGGAGGTGGGACTAGGATGGAGTGACAGATGGCAAAAACCTCCAGGCTGGCAGGAGAACAGTCTGGTGGAACCAGGCTCAGATGGGGGAAAGGACAAATGAGGAGACTACACTTTGAGAGTCAGCTGGCAGGAGGAAAACATTTATTGAGGGGTTGTTGAGTTTGTGCCAGGCACTGTTTTGAACCCTGAAAATACAGCTGCGCAAGATAGATACAGTTCTTGCTGTTAAGACATTTGCAGTCCGGGGCAGGAGTCAGCAAACTTTTTTTTGTGTGTGAATGGACAGGTAGTAAACATTTTAGGCTTTGTGGGCCATATGATCTTAGTTGCAACTCTGCCATTTTAGCATGAAAGCAATGATAGACAGTAGTAAACAAATAGACATGGCTGAGTTCCCATAAAACTTCATTTACAAAAATAGAATTTTGGCCAGTTGGATATAGTTTGCCAACGCCTGGTCTAGGGAGAAGACAGAGACAATACCCAAGTAAACAAATCAATAAGACAATCGTAGATCATGATCCTTGTCAGGAAGGAGGTAAGAGTGGTGCGTTAATGAATTACTAGGGGTAGGCTACTTTATCTTTTATCTGTTACTGACCTATGACAGACAGCCAGGCAGGAAAGCCCACAAATCTCAAGATATAAAATGACCTGAGCACCCCAGAACCGAGTCCCGAAGGATCAGAAGAATCTGCCCACCCAAAGAGCTAGGCAAGGGGAAGAATTTCAGGCAGAAGGGAAAACAGATGCAAGAGCCTGAGGCAGGAAAAGGCCGGGAGTTTCCCATGAACAGAAAGCACGTGGCTGGACAGCAGTGAGCCAAGAATAGAGTGAGATTGTATGGGTAGGGGCACATTTCTGTAGATGTTTAGCTCATGACAAACATTTTGCATTTTATTCTAAATATAATGGGAGAACAGCGGAGGTTTTTTAAAAATCTTATCGTGGTTATGTATATAATATGGAAACCCTGGTGGCGTAGTGGTTAAGTGCTATGGCTGCTAACCAAAGGGCCGGCAGTTTGAATCCGCCAGGCGCTCCTTGGAAACTCTATATGGCAGTTCCACTCTGTCCTATAGGGTTGCCATGAGTCGGAATCGACTCCATAGCGCTGGGTTTGTTTGTTTTTTTTTTTTTGGTGTATACATATATAAAATTATGTCATATATAAAACATAAACTTTACCATTTAAAGTGTACAATTTACTGACATTAATTACATTCATAATGTTGTACAACCTTCTCCATTATCTATTTCCAAAACTTTTCATTACGCCAAACAGAAACTCTTATACCCCTTAAGCAGTAACTCCCCACTCCCTCTTCCTCCCTGCCACTGGTAACCTGTAATCTGCTTTCTGTTTTTATGCATTTGCCTGTTCTAGATGTTTCATGTAAGTGGAATCACATTTGTCATTTTGTATCTGGCTTATTTCACTTAGCATAATGTTTTCAAGGTTCATCCATGTTGTAGCATTTATTAGAATGGCCTTCCTTTCTATGGCTGAATAATATTTCATTGTATGGTTATACCATGTGTTGTTTAGCCATTCATCTGTTGATGGACACTTGGGTTGTTTCCACTTTTCAGCTATTGTGAATAATGCTGCTGTGAACATTGGTGTACAAGTATCTGTTTGAGTCACTGGTTTCAATTCTTTTGGGTATATACCTAGGAGTGAAATTGTTGGGTCATATGGCAATTCTATGCGTAACTTTTTGAGGAATCACCAACCTGTTTTCCACAGAGGCTATACCATTTTATATTCCCACCTGCAATGCCTGAGGGTTCTAATTTCTCCAGACCCTTGCCAACACTTGTTATTTTCTTCTTTTTTTTTTTTTTAATAATAGCCATCTTGGTGGGTGTGAAGTGGTACAGCGGAGGGTTTTAAACAGAGGTGACATGATCTGATTATATTTTAAGACAATCAGTGAACTGATTTCTTGTCTTGTTTCTGGGCTTTTCGATGGTGTTTAGCTGGGTCTAGGGCAGGGTTTGGGGTTGGGAACATTTAGCCTTATCTGTGGCTGAGGTGGAAACCCTGGTGGCATAGTGGTTAAGTGCTACAGCTACTAACCAAGGGGTTGGCAGTTCAAATCCACCAAGTGCTCCTTGGAAACTCTATGGGGGCAGTTCTGCTCTGTCCTATAGGGTCACTATGAGTCAGTATCGACTCGATGGCAAAGGGTTTGGCTTTTTTTTTTTTTTGGTGGCTGAGGTGGGATATGTGAGAAGAACCCAGAAATGGACAGTATTACACTATTACCACACACTGTGATGAACCATAGACATTTATTTTCTAGAACACTTCTTTGAAATATTACTGTAACTGGATTTATTGACACCTTTTCAGAGCACTTAATTAGTGGATACCTTATGATGTGTGCATTAATCATAGACAAGGGCTTAAAAAAAGTTCAAGTAGGGAGCTAAGAGGTGGTCAACTGGCAGGTACAGTGTGCAGTAGCAAATAAGATAATTTTTTAATAATAAGTAATAAGACTGTGATGGAGGCCCCTAGGTTAGGATGGAGGAGCGTCTCAAATTGAGCAAAACACAATTAACACCCAGGACAAGGCAACCCGTGGTTGTGACAGAAGTGCAGAAGTTTAGTTTGATGTTGTGTAGCTTTGTTCAGATTTAATTTTTGAAGACATTGCAGGCAATAGTTAGGGAGTATCCTCTGATAGGGAAGAGAAAGAGGAGCCAACAGGAAATAGAATGTGGATAGATAATTGGCGAGAAAATAATCATTTGGGGTCCAGACTCTCCTTTCTCCCTCTTTCTCTCTCTCTTTTCTCCTTCCTTCCTTTCTCCCTTCCTTCCTCTCTCCCTCCCTTCCTCCTTCCTTCTTCCTTTCTTAAAGACAATAGTGAATAAGAGAGCAAGCAAATATTTAATCAGCTGGTGCCACTCTCTTAGGGTTGCCATGGAACAAATTTTATTATACTAGATATTATTCACTGTTTATCTGAAATTCAAATTTTACTGGAAGTCCTGTATTTTCATTTGCTAAATCTGGCCATTCTATACCTTAGGGCTTTGGTTTTGCCACTTAAGCCTCAGTGAATTAATTTTAGGATTACTGTCTGCTATTTGAGACAGCTGCCACCAGGAGGCAGCTGAGTGCTGGGTTCACTCCAGATGAGAGTGTCCCTGAGATTCTAGATGGCTGAGTCTGATTACCCTCTTCCAACCTTCCTGATGCCCACCCCAATTCTAACCACAGCTTTCCACTGTTCACTTCTAATCTTGCTTTATTAAAATAGCTAAACTCTAAAGAAAAATTAAAACCCTTTGTAAATGTGAAAAGAACCCATAATACAACACGCATCTTGTTTCAGAATTAATTGCAATCATAAATTAACCCTTCTTTCTTTTAAAAACCTGTATTACACTTGGACAACTCATGACTCTGGTCTCTCATCTCCTTGACCTTGCTGTCTCTCCCCTTTCTCCGTTCCCTCCTGCCCTCTATGGCACTGGCTCTTTGCTCCCTCTCTCTCTCCCCTTTCCCTCCTCAGCTCATCACTATGGTTACATGGAGAACTGTTTCTGTGGTGCCCTCTTCCACAGCCTGCTTCTGAGGTAATTTTCCCCAGTGAATTCCAACTCCAGTTATCTCTGCCCTTCTCCTCCTCCAATAGAAGTAAAAATTCAGAGAGAGAGAATGAGCATCCCAGCAGCTCAGAGATCCAAATTCTATTTGTAACCACGAGACTTTCTCTAGCTAATGTTACTACTTCTTGGTTTCTTTCTTTATGAGGAGAAGTCACTCCTGACCCCATGCCTCTTACTCTGGTTTAAACCTAAATCCACATTTAATACTTAGTTGACTAAACCTTTTGACCTTGTGACCAACTGTTTTCTTCATTAAATGCCTCAGATTCTAGAAGTTAAAAAGGCTCCCCTTAGGACAGAACAACAAATTGGACAAACAACACTGTGTCACACAGGGGAGACATCAAAGTAGAAATGTCAGTCAAGTCAGTCCAGGCGCAGTGAGGCATTTTAGAGAACTGCCCAGAGCCATGTAAGGAAATGTTAAAGACAAAGGCCCTGAGGATAAGAAAGGATTAGAGAGAGAGAGAAGAGAGAGACAGAGAGAGAGAGAGACAGAGAGAAAGAGAGACAGAGCCAGAGAGAGAGACAGAGAGAGAGAACCTCTACCAACAGTTTTCAAGCAGCAAAGATGATGCCAGAAAGCTTTTGGTACCATAACATGGAAGTGAAAAATTAGAAACAGCAGAGTTGTGATAAGTTTTTGGCTTTTGGATTGTTTGTTTTTGGGTAACTTGAGATTCTGTGAGTTAGGTAATTTTTCATGGTCCCCATAAGTTACAGAATAACTTCCTAAAATTATGCAAATGATCATTCAAAGGAAGGGGCAGAGTTATAATGTTAGTCTCTTCTATCATTCTGTTAAAACTATGACTCATGGAGTCAAAAAAGACTTTCATCAAATGAACTCAGTCCAGTAATATGTTTTTAATGTCGTGAAACGGTTGTTACCCACAGGAGCACATCTGAAAATCCTCATGTCCTCTCCCATCCCCTTCCCTTACACAGCAAATTCTATACCTCTCTTTTCCAAAACATGTATCCTGACACCCTCCTCTAGCCTAACCTGTGAGTCTTTGTATTATTCCCTTCCCCTTCTCCCAGTTTTGCTTCATGGGAACCTCCAAACAGGACTCTCAGGAGAGGAAGAAATTCAATGGAAAAAGCTAGAGCTTTCTTTAGCTTGTAGGGGCAGGAGAAGGGTTAGGAACACATTGACAGTAACAGTTTTGCCTTGTTAGACTTACAGTTTTGATAACAAAATTTTTAATGATTTCTTTCAAGCATCAGAGCATCTTCCCAGTCCTGGTGGGACAGCCACCTGAGCTAGCGATAATGCTGAGTAAACCCCATTGCCGTCGAGTTGATTCCGACTCATAGCGACTCTGTAGGACAGAGTAGAACTGCCCTGTAGAGTTCCCAAGGAGCACCTGGTGGATTTGAACTACTGACCTTTATGGTTAGCCATTTTAGCACTTAACCACTACACTACCAGGTTTCCATAATGCTGAGTGGTAGGTGGTAATTGGTAAGACCAGGGATGGAGTATCCAATAGGCAAGGTAAGCTCAGGCTTACTTGTGCTTACTTATTAATCTGTAGTGAACAATTTCACATGGGTTTCACCATATCTTAGAAGTGATATAGGCAATACAATAGTTATATCTCTGCCATACAGGAAAGAATGAGTGATTGTTTCAGGCTGAATTTAATTGTTTATATCTTGGCTGAGTCACTAGGAGTCTATGCTCTAGTCTTCAGTTTTAAATGATCCAAACTTCCATTCTGACTGTATGTCTCGTGACGACCAAGCTTTGAGGGCCTAATCCAGTCTCTCAAGAAACAGACCAGTGGATTGATTTCAGGGAAGAACATAACCTTTAAGAGGGACAGAATATGGGTGCTGTCTTCCTCTTGAGAAAGTCTATTTAGAACATGAAAGCAAGATGCTATTTTCCTCAGTTTCAGCCTCTTCCTCTGGCCCCACTGTCTTCCTCACCATCTGGCTGAAGCAGGACCTTGGCAAATCTTATTTAGCAAAAGTTTATGAGACAAAAATCTCCTCCCCCAAACCTCTTTTCCTACATTAGCCGTGCCATTTCTGGGAACCACTCTTTGTAGTCCCAGTTTCCTGGAGTACAGAGGTCCACAGAAGCGGCTACATGGTCACTGAGTCACCTGCACCAGCAGCCTGCTCTCTCAACCTGGTTCTGCTGCCCTCTGCTGGCCACAGTGGGCTTGTTTGGCCTGTTAACCATTTGGGTCATGTCCTCCTCCCCTAAAAGGCTGCAGTACTTTCCCTCTAACTCTCCTTCCTCAGCATCCCTCAACAGAGACCAAACTCTGCTGTTACTAAGGAGCAGAGCGTGGCATGAAGCCATGTGACAGCTTCCAGGTAGAGTTTATCTAATATGCCGCTGAATGATTCTGGCACCCATCATAATGGATAATGGGTTATTTCTGGGAAGGGCCTAGAAATATAGCCAGAATATGTCTGAGCTCATCAACTATGCACTGACTCTCATTCGATTTGTTGTCAGTGATATCTCTTGATCTTGTACCAACGTATTGAAGAAATTCTTATTTGGGGCCCCCTAAACACGAAACCACTTGCGATAGCGTAATAATATCATTATAATTTATTTGCTACAGGATCCTTAAAGCTGCAGCTGAGTATTGCAGAAATCTCAAACATCAGCATCAGTTTGAACCTTTAAACTGAAAGTACAGGGAAGAATATTTGGAAAAGGTGCTGATGGAGGTGAAATTGGGTCTCCTGGAGAAAAAGGAGACTGGGCTCAGGTACCCCAATGTGCTGGGATCCTAGGGATCAGTCATATGTGCCGAATTTTATTTTCTAATGTGTATCTCCTCAGCATCTTGGACTAGCCCCTTTGGCCCTTCCCAGGGCACTAATGCAGGTTGGCAGTGGGTATCTGGGATGTATTTCTGGGAGGACGCACTTACCACATAACCTTTCTTCTTTGCCATACAAAGAACCCTTTAGCAGATGGGTGTGTTTAAAAGTGGTCTGCACTTTGGCCCCACATGCGTATAAATATTGTAAACATGAACATCTTGCTCATGTTAGCAATGACTGCAGCGCATATTGACCTCAGATTAGGAGGGTGAGGTAGCGAAACCCTCATCAAACCACCAGTAACAGCTCCAATGGATGGCTGGGGGAGTGGGAGAGGACTTACTCCATTTTGGGGAAACTTCTCTTTAAAAGGAAATCCTGGTGGTGTAGTGGTTAAGTGCTATGGCTGCTAACCAGAAGGTTGACAGCTCAAATCTACCAGGTGCTCCTTGGAAACTCTTTGGAGCAGTTCTACTCTGTCCTGTAGGGTTCCTATTGAGTTAGAATCAACTAGACAGCGAAGTGTTTGTTTTTTGGTTTGCCTTTAACAAATTATCTAAGAATTATATGAGAATAGTTTTAAAAAATCAAATAGTAATAAAAGGGTTTCAATAAAAACAGTCGTCTCCTGTCCTACCCCTTCCCAGACTCACTCCTCTGGGGCAACGGGTTTCAGCTCTTTTAGCTGTTTCTTCTTATATGTACTCCCGTATTCTAAGTGGAGTAGTCTATGTAGGCTAAAATGTCTTGCTTTATCCATCTTAGATATGATCTGTTGGTTTATATTAGAGTAGATGAAGATTTAGCTCTCTTCCACAGAATCTCCATTTCTCCTCTCTTCAACTTCCCACATGGTTAGAACATGAGGTAGAAAAACCTTGTAAACAGGTGGGGCTCTGAATTCAGACTACTTAGCATTGAATCCCAGTTGTGTGACCTTGGGCAAAATGCTTAAGCTGTCTGTGCTTTAGTTTCCTTATTTGTAAGGTAGGGATGTTGGTAATAATAGGACACAGGGTTGACAGGGTGATTGAAGGTAATAATGGTACACAGGGTTGATGGGATGATTGAAGGTAATAATAGTACACAGGGTTGATGGGGTGAAGGAGTCAAGTCATGGAAAGTGGCTATGTTGGCTCTAGCCAACAATTTTACTTACATTTTTGGCTAAATTAATATTCTATGTTTAAAAAAATGTTTATATTACCATAAATATATAAATATGGGTCCCTGCTGAGTATTGCTCACTTTTTGTACTTCTATAACTTTAATTTTCCTTGTATTAATAATTCCGTTGTTTTTCCATTTGCTTAGTTTTCTATGTACCTATTATTAATTCTTCTCAAAACATTCAAAAACTCCTCAGTACAAAAACATAGCAGATAATCTGTCAGCTCCATTTTCTTCCCCAGGGGCCTCCCTCTAAGAGCCCTCAATTCATCTGTACCTTTCTGGCCCTCATGTTGTCTCTGCCAGCTGCACAAAAATCATTCTGTAACTACTCTTCACCATCATCCTTGAAACTCCTCTGCTTCCCTCCTGTGTTGACTCTCCCTTTCTCAACCCCATGTCCTCTCTTCATTGGTTTACTCCTTTTCTCAACCCCATGTCTTCTTCTTCCTTGGTTTACTCCCTCATTTTGATGTAGTACATCCTGCACCAGCTTCCTGAGAAAGGTTCATGAGAGGTAAAAATACATACCAACCACCGAACCAAACCCAGTGCCATCAAGTCGATTCCGACTCATAGCGACCCTATAGGACAGAGTAGAACTGCCCCATAGAGTTTCTAAGGAGCGCCTGGCAGATTCAAACTGCTGACCCTTTGGTTAGCAGCTATAGCACTTAACCACTACGCCACCAGGGTTTCCAAAAATGTATAAGACCTCGTAAACCTAAAAATTTCTTTTTTTTCTACTCAGCAGCAGAGTCAGGGAAGAGAGCTTGGCGTGGGGTGGGGGGTGTCCCACCATTTGGATCAGGTACTTGTTTTAAGCCCTGAGCTTTATGCTGATCTCTGCTATGCCTGGTGTTCTCATGCCTGGAGTCTCTTTAGGTCAGTTTCTCCAGAGACCAAAGCTCTAGTTTGTTGACTAAGGTAGTGGTGGATGGTACTTGGTTGTGTGAAGTAACTGAAGGATCTAGGGGTCTAACTGCCCCTAGATCCCTCTTTGACCAATCCCTCCCTTATTTTGTGGAACTTGGTGAATCAAACTCCAGAACCTTTCTGGGATTCTACATGGAGTTGTGGCCTACTTTCAATGTGCTCCTTTCTGCTAGTCCTTAGGTGGCAGTTTTCTTCACTCTGTTAAATCAGTTACTACTTTTCTTCTGCCCTGACTCTGCCCCCCTTTTTTTGATGTAAACAATTGATACTTTCTTTAACTATATATAATGCTGTTGTTAGTTGCCATCAAGTCAGTTCTGACTCATGGAGACCCCATGTGTGCAGAGTAAAACTGCTTCATAAGGTTTCCAAGGCTGTGACTTCTTGGAAGCAGATCACCAGGCCTGTCTTCTGAGGCATCTCTGGCTGAGTTCAAACCCTATATATATACATGTATATATATACACACATATATATACCATATATATATGTATATATTATACACACACACATATGTTTAAAGTACCATGCAAATGTGGTTTTGAGCTCCCCCTTCTAACCTGGACATTATAACTGTCAAGCCCCTCATATATAAAATTTTGAAACATCTATAAAATATTACCATTATGATTGAGATCATTCTTGGGACTGCAGCTGAAAGGAAATCTAGGCAGAAGCTTCTTTGGGTCAAATGTCAAAGGATTTTGCCAGGTTCCCTGCTGTTTTAAATGTATTTTCCTTCATTTACTCATGTATTCATGCATGTATGCTATACATGTGTTGAGCTCCTACACATGCCAGTCAATTTGCTATGATTTGGAGGTACAGGCATGAATAAGACACAGCCCTCACCTATTATCTGCATATTACATTATATCAATGTGGTTGTCATTATAGAAGTTGCAAATGCTTGGTTCTTTCTATCTCCTTTTAGACACACGGTAGGATTGCATTTGTCAGTCCCGTTGTTCTTAGGCATGGCCACATGACTTGCTTTAGCCAGTGAGATGTGAGCAGAAATGCTGTGTGTCTCTTCTGGGCAGAATCTTTAAGTGCTAGTGTACTTGGTCATATCTCTTCTTCCCCTCTTTTGTTTGATTAGCAGTGTTCCATATAATGGCTATTCCATCAGTTCAAGTCCTTGTTTGAAGATATGATGACTCAGAACAGATTTCACAGTAGCGTGAATAACAAATAAACCTTTGTTATTTTAAGCCACTAAGATTTGGGATTTGTTATTTAGCAAGCAACCCTGGTGGCACAGTGGTTAAGAGCTCAGCTGCTAACCAAAAGGTCGGCAGTTTGAATCCACCAGCTCGTCCTTGGAAACCCTGTGGGGCAGTTCTACTCTGTCCTGTAGGGTCAGAATCAACTCAATGACATGTTATTTAGCACAACCCAGCCTACCCTGACTGATGCATTTAATGCAAATATAGTGGTCAGTCCCTAGGACTCTGATTGCAGACAAACCTGGCTTTGAGTCTTGATACTGCTATCTACCAGTTATATCACTTTGGGCAAACTTCTGAACCTCCCTGAACTTCAGTTCCTTCTATAGAAAATAGGGGCAATAATAGTAACTGCTTCATAACATTATTATAAGGATTAAATGGCTGAATGAATGTAAAACTTTCGGCACATGTCCTATGCATAGTAAGTCCTCAATAACTGGTAGCCATTATTATTGCTTTCTATCGTTAACAATAGTTTTAGCCTATTAAACATTTTTATTTATTTATTTATTTTATTAAACATAAGTACTCAGGCTGTCTAGAGGCAGGAAGAAGAATGTGTATGAGCCAGCCGAGTTACTGCACAAGATGGAATGCTGTCTTTTAGGAGGTATAGAAAATTCTTCAAAATTTGTGATGAAAACAAGTACACATATGACTGTTTTGTAATAGTGGGAGGGAGGGGTTTTTATATTTGGTTTTTTTAAGTTTCTCTGCTTGTTCACACTCCATGCAGAGTACAAGCCCCTGTTTGCTAAACCTTGATGAATTCTATGCTAAAAATACTCCTTTCCCATTTGGTGCTGTGAAATGTCATATCCATTAAACACCAACATACCAAATGCTACTTGCAGATCCTCAACTAAGCAAACCCAAGGCAACAGGAAATTTTGATCTTCCTCAGCTTATTCGTGTTGCCCATCTCAACTGATTCTTCTGAAGGATTATCTCAGTAGATCTTAATGGACTGGCAATAGGCTATCAACATCAGGATCACCTAAGGGATGGTTAAAAATAAAAACTCCTGGGTCCCATTCTTTGAAGATTCAGATTCAGTGGGTTTGATGCAGGGCCTCAGGAACCTCTGTATTTAATTGTCTTTCTAGGTGATTCTAGAATACACCCAGTTTGGGGAACCACTATTAACAGAAGGCATTGTCTTACATTCAATTTGTTGTTCAGATTGGCCTACGATCTTTTCCAACTAATGACAAGATACCCGCAGGAAAGCTAAATCAAGAAAAATCCTGGGCCACTAAGGAGTCTCTGAGATTTTAATCTGCAAAGTCAACCTCAAGGCAACTAGAACAAGGAGAGAGGACAGCTGACGCTACTCTTGCCTGATGGAGATTGATTTGAAGTGGAAACACATTCAGCAAGAGAACAGAAAGTGATCTAGGAATGCATGGACTCATCTCCCAGGAATGGGTGGCCACAAAATCAGAATTGGCAGCATGACTTTTACTTGGAAAGGCATCATTTTGAGACAAAGGATATCAGTTCAGATATTTTAAAACTGAATATTTGAGAGAAGATCATTTAAAAATGTACATAGAAAATGTAACAATGAATCATCATGAATAATAGACAAGGATGGGCAATTATATTTTGCCAAGTTTCACAAATTAAGAGCTAGAAGGGATCTCTGAAGCATTTTAGTCAAGGGATTCTCGACACATTGGAGGGTGTTGCCTCTGCCTTATTCACAATGGCTCTCTAAGTAGTTCTCAATAGGGACCACACCTCCTACTGAAGACATTTGTTGTTTTGCCTGTCTAAAGTCCTTTCCTCCATAAGATCCAGCAATCCCACTCCTAGGAATACACCCTAGAGAAATAAGAGCCGTCACACAAATGGACATATGCACACCTACTTTCATTGCAGCATTATTCACAATAACAAAAAGGTGGAAACAACCTAAGTGCCCATCAACAGATGAATGGATAAACAAACTATGGTATATACAACAATAAAGAACAATGATGAATCTGTGAAACATTTTACAACATGGATGAATCTGGAGGGCACTATGTTGAGTGAAATAAGTTGATCACTAAGGACAAATACTGTTCAAGACCACTATTATAAAAACTCATGAAAAGGTTTGCACACAAAAAAGAAACAATCTTTGATGGTTACTGGGGAGGGGAGGGGTAAGGAGGGAAAAACACTAACTAGACAATAGATAAGTGGTAACTTTGGTGAAGGATAAGACAGTACACAATACTGGGGAAGCCAGCACAACTTGATCAAGGCAAGGTCATGGAAGCTTCACAGACACATCCAAACTCCCACAGGGACTGAATTACTGGGCTGAGGGCTGTGGGGACCATGGTCTTGGGGAACATCTAGCTCAACTGGCATAACATAGTTTATAAACAAAATGTTCTACATTCTACTTTGGTGAGTAGCGTCTGGGGTCCTAAAAGCCTGTGAGCAGTCATCTAAGATAACTCCACTGGTCTCATCCCTTTGGGAGCAAGGGAGAATGAAGAAAACTAAAGACACAAGGGAAAAATTAGTCCAAAGAACTAATGGACCACAACTACCACAGCCTTCACCAGTCTGAATCTAGTACAACTAGATGGTGCCTGGCTACCACCACTGACTGCTCTGAGAGGGATCACAGTAGAAGGTCCCAGACAAAGCTGGAGAAAAATGTAGGACAAAATTCTAACTGAAGCACACACAAAAAAGACCAGGCTTACTGGCCTGACAGAGATTGGAGAATCCCCAAGGATATGGCCCCTGGACACCCTTTTAGCTCAGTACAGAAGTCACTCCTGAGATTCACCTTTCAGCCAAAGATTAGACAGGCACATAAAACAAAACAAGACTAAATGGGCACACCAGCCCAGGGGCAAGGAAGACAAGGCAGGAGGGGACAGGAAAGCTGGTAATGGGGAGCCCAAGGTCAAGAAGGGGAGAGTGTTGACATGCTGTGGGGCTGTTAACCAATGTCACAAAACAATATGTGTATTAATTGTGTAATGAGAAACTTATTTGCTCTGTGAACCTTCATCTAAAGTACAATAAAAAATTAAAGTTCTTTCCTTCTTTTAATACCACTTCAGTTTTAATTTAGGAATCCCCATACCTCATCCCCAGTCCACCGGGTTATCATTCATAAATTCCAAGGTGGGCACATGACCAAGCTTAGACAGTCGGAGCATACCATCTGTTACGGATTGAATTATGTCTCCCCAAAATATGTGTTATAACCTCTATGCCTGTGGTTATAATCCCATTTGGGAATGAGTTGCCTATGTTATGTTAATGAGACAGGATTAGTGTAGGGTATATCCTGAGTCAATCTTTTTTGAGATATAAAAGATATTAAATGCAAGCTAGCAAGGAGAGATGGGGTTAGAGCGAGAGATGCCAAGCCACTTGAAGATTGCCCAGGAGCGGAAGCTCAGAAGAGACAAGGACATTCCTCCAGAGCCCACAGAAGAGAAAGCCTTCCCCTAGAGCCAGCACCCTGAATTTGGACTTCTAGCCTCCTAAACTGTGAGAAAATAAATTTCTGTTTGTTAAAACTACCAACTTGTGATATTTCTGTTACAGCAGCCGTAGAAAACTACTGTGAGAAAATAAATTTCTGTTTGTTAAAACTACCAACTTGTGATATTTCTGTTACAGCAGCCGTAGAAAACTAAGACACCATCCTTAGGCCACGACAATATCTTCAGGGATGGGTTTGGGGATCTAAACTTAGCCAATGAGCATTAGCCTCAAATTTTTGCTAGAACAACTGGGCAAGAGGCACTGTCTTCCTGCCGGGCATGGCTAAACTGGCAAAGCATATTGCCACTGCTGCTGAGTATCTCTCCACCATGAAAAGAGACTGACCTAGGAAGAAATCAACACAAGGAAAATAGAGCCAAGAGTCAGAGAATGATAGATTTATGTTTCTGAAACCAGATGCATTGTTATGTTTAAACTGGTTTGAGCTGGATTTGGGTAATTTACAACCAAACAAATCCAGACCAATATGTCTCCCCATGGATCAGAGTCTGGGATGGGAAATGGCCATCTATATTTGGAAAAGTCCTCACAGATAATTCTGAAACACCCATTGAGAGTGGGCAGGGATTGGACAGGAATGAGAGTATGTTTTTCCTCTCCAGACACTTTCAGTGGAGAATGGCTTAAGGAATCTCACCTTCATATTATAAAAAAATCATATTATAGATGAAGAAATTTGGCCAAGTCACATAGCTAGAAGACAGTAAACCCAATGTGAGCTTGATTGTGTCTTTTTTCAACAACAACACACACACAAATATATATATATATACACTTTTAAAAAATTGAAAGCACATATTGTGTCTTAATATAATTTTGTTAATAGAAACAACATGGTAGGATTGCTTCTTTTTATCATTCATAATGCCTGACTTTTATTGACATAAAACCCCGGACAGAAACTTAAAGGGCTATTTTCTACTCCATACTCCTGCTACTGATACAAACACTGGCCACATTGTTACAAAAGCAAGTTTTATTAAGACATAGACAATTTCCTAGGGGCCAAAGTCCCTCGGAAAGAATGCATGCATGTTACAGACTCCTGCTGCCTTCCATGCTGGGGCACAGTAATTTAGCCGGGGTCCATCTGCTCACTTTGCAGATCTCCCATCTCCTTTCTTGGTGGGCTCAGCTGTCTCTGATGGCGGGACTACCTGGGTTTTGTCCATCTTTTCTACTAGAAGTCCACAGACACTCTCAGGTCTCACAGAGAAGAATGAGATGGTACAAAGGAGCCCGCCCCCTAACCTCCTCAATTATGATAGTTCCGACGCCATGGTGTACTACTGCAATAATGTGCCAATTCAGAGAGAAGAGTGGAGCGGTCAGATGCAAACTCCGAGATCGGACTTACTAGCTGTACGTAGGTGGCCAATTACTAACTTCACCAATAAAATGAGGGTATTAATAGCAACTGCTTCCTGCAATGGTTATGAGGATGACATTTAATCTACAATTAAACTATTGTTCTATAATTCACATTTTACAGATGAAATTAATTAACTTGCTCAGGGTCATAGAACTAGCAAGTAGCTGTGTTGGGAGGCATACCCAGGTCTGCTGGACTCAAAAATTCATGCTGTTAGCCACTATGTCTACTGCACCAGAGAGAGAAATAGCATAAGCACCAACGGACAGACTTACAGGCAAAAAAAGCAGGAAAACATGGGTCATGTTTCGTTTCTCCTTTTGACCCCTGTAGAATTTACTTTTGCCTTTTTTATGACAATTGCTGCATTCTGCCTTTTAGAAACGAACCCTGCCAGTTTGTACATCCTTTAAGGGTAGAGACAATTTCTTGCTCATTTTTGTTTTCTTTGTGTGATCTCTCAGTTTACAGAGTTCTGAATTTTAAATATATTTATTTCTTTAGGTAAAGAAGTCAAATGTCATAGCATCGTGCCACTGGTGGATAGTATCCAAATGAATCTTGACTTTGCTTCTTAACTGGCTATGTGACTAGGCAAATTAACTTTCCCAAGATTCAGCTTTCGCATTTCTAAAGCAATACTATTAGTATAAAATTGTAGAAGATGGCGTGATAATACAGATACAGGACTTAGTATAGTGCCTGACTCATAGTAAGTGCTCAATAAATGTTACCTATTATTGTAACTAAATTTAAATATTAAAGAATATGTCCCTGAATGGTTAATATGCTCCCTGCTAGCTGAAAGATTGGTGGTTCAAGTCTGCCCAGAGGCATCTTGGAAGAAAGGCCTGGTGATCTACTTCTGAAAAATCAGCCATTGAAAACCCTGTGGAGCACAGTTTTACTCTGATGTGCATGGGGTCACCATGAGTCAGAATTGACTCGGTGGCAACTGGTATGTCCTATATTAAAGATATTTTGTTTAGAATAGTTAAATATGTGTGGGAAGTCAAGGTCAAGCGAATGAAGGACAAAGGACAATTGTCCTGGAGCCTGCCGCTGTCCATAGAACTGATTTCTGGGACACAGCTCTGCTGGAAATTATTGAAAGCCTGAGCTAGGGAGAACTCCTGCCCCTGGGGCATCTCTGAACAGTGCTGACCAAAGGTGTGGATTGACTTTGGTGATATAAATTTCAAAGGGCATAGCCTTTCTGAAAGTGTTAGTATAATACTTGCTCTTTTACTGTTTTCATGGATTAATTAACTCAGTTCCCATCTTTCAATTGGTGGACGGGGTTTAGGGTAACTGGGTTTTGTGGTATATACGTTTTATAAGGATTTCCACAGGAAAAAAATCATATCTCTTTCATCTTCTAGCACCTCAGTTACCCATGGGGATCAGAGGCCTGTGCAGTCCTGTTCTTTTGGGGGTAATTCATAGTCAGGATTCTTTGTGGGCCTGGGAATTTGCTTTAGGGATGTAGCTGCTTCTATATGCAAACAGGAAGGCTAGAGTTGTTGAAATTTGAAATTATTTCAATTTTGTGAACTCCCTACAAGGTAGAACTGTTTTAGGAGCTGGAGGGTAGGGTGAGGTGGGGGCATAACAGGTGCCTGAGACACAGTCCTGATGCTCAGGGTTTGTGTAACCTGGTGAGAGAGACAGATGCATCAACAACTAACCATAACACAAGGCAGAATGAATTAAGAGCCTCACTTGTGATAAAAGCAATGGACTGAGAAAGCCGGAGAAAAAGGAAATCACATCTGACTGATAGGTGGGAAAGACTAAGATCAAGAGGTAGAAAAGTGCAGAAAAGGGCATTACAGGTGGTCAGAGTAACCTGGAGAAAGGCACACAAGCATTTAAGTGCCTGGATGGACAGGGATTGGCAAGTGGTGTGGGTAACTGGATTGGAGCATGGGCCAAGAGGAGGAAGCAGTGGGAGGAAAGGCTGGTCCAGATCTTGAACTCATCCTTCAGGACTTCATACTCCCCCACCAAAAAGAAAAAAACAAAAAACAAAACCTGTTGTCACCTAGTTCATTCTGACTCATAGTGACCCTATAGGACAGAGTAGAACTGCTGCATAGGGTTTCCAAGGAGTGGATGGAGGATTCGAACTGCTGACCTATTGGTTAGCAGCTATAGCACTTAACCACTGCATCACCAGGGTTCCTCATGACTTTATAGGGCTATTTAAAGACCTTCCTAGGCCTGTGGCATCACTGGAGCCCCTGGCACACTTGATAGCAATCATATTAAAATGCATCTATACCCCTCACTAAGTAAGATTGACATATAACTGTGTAAGAACTGAGTTCAGTTAGTTGAGCTGCAATTGACTAGTGAACTGCACCTCTAGGGTGGTCTTAGGAACAGTGCCAGTCCTGGAAGAATTTGAAACCAGTTTGGGATGAGATAAGTACAGAACTTGAGAGGAAACACTGAAAAACTTTTATAGCAATTTCACATTGCCCTGACAACCAAGCATGTGATTATTTTCCTAGCCATTCATTCTTATTTTATTTTCCAAAAGTATTGGTCTACAATAAATTGGAAAAAAAAAAAAAAAGTTGAGAAACACCAGACTAACTGACATAAAATTACATATTGAAGAAAATTCAGACTCATTAATTTTGACTTTGCAGGTTCATAGTTTGGACACAATAATTCTTTTTCAGGTGATAATGTGCCCCATGGCCTCCATTGCTTCCTGCAGAGTATTTAGGAAGAATCTAGCCTTTCAGATAATCTTTATAAAAATGTAGTATAGGAGATCTGTTCTCCTATGGTGGCACACAGCCACTCCAGCCCATCCTTCTTGCTGATTACAATTAAAAACTCTGGTCAAAATACAAACAAAGAAAAATGTATCTGAGGAATCTGAAAAGTAAACAAAAGAAGGTAGATTGTGTAGAGGAGTTAAAACTTGGAGAAGTGACCAGCTCAGGAATGAGTTTTCCATTTTTTTCTCTTGTTGCACTGCCCCAAGGGCAGGCCCCAGTAGCAGAGCAGTGCAGTGGCACAGTACAGCAATACAAACAGCTAAAACATGGAGTATTTTTAAACACCTTTTTTGGCCAGAAGAACCAGGCCAGAGAGTATTGGGGGATTCCAAAGAGGAGAGAGCCAGAGAGTTAGGATTCGATGGCAACTAACGATAACAATTTGGAACCTGCTCAGTCTCAACCTAAACTGGGACAGATGCAAACCAGCATGGCAGAGGCTTGGAGAACTGAACTGAACTGAGATTTGAAGGTGACACGGAACTTGCAATCTAACTGGGTTGACTGCCTTTGTAAATAGAGACATCAACATGCTCCAGAGGATATAACATGATACAGAGTCTCCATAATATGACATTCACAATACCCAGTATACAATTGGAAAATACTAGATGTATAAAAAAAGCAGAAAACGGTTACTAAGTCTCAAGGGAAGAGACAACAGATGCCAGCCCCAAGATGCCCCTGATGTTGGAACTGTCAGAGAGAGGCTTTAGAGTACCTATTGTAACTATGCCCCATGAGGTAAAGTAAAACACATTTTAAATGAGTAAAAAGACAGGAATTCTCAGTAGAGAAACAAAATTTTAGAACTGAAATATTCAATGTCTGAATTGAAGAACTCACTGGATGGGCTCAACAGCAGAACATTAGATTACAGAGGAAAGAGTCTGTGAACTTGAAGACAGATCATTAGAAATTATCCAGTCTGAACTACAGAGAGAAAAAAAAATGAAAATATGAATACCACCATGATATCTCATATCTATGTTATAATAAATTGTGCCTAAGCACTCTGACTTAGTGGAGATAATTTTTTCGTAAGTACAGAAATCCACTCTAAGCTAAAACAAAATGAAATTGTATGTGTGTGTCTGTGTGTGTGTAGCGAGAGTGTTGTTATTAGAAGACTCCAGTGTACCTCAAGGAATTCAAGGGCATGGAGTGCCATTGGATCTAATGGGAAATGGAATGAGACATAGACATTCATTAGGAGTAAAGGCAACTCCTCTCTTTGCTTTCTCCCACCCTTCTTTCCACCCTCCTTCTCTCACTCTCCCTCTGTGGTGGTTACTGTGCTCCACTTACCAAATCCCCATTCAGGAAAAAAGGACTTATTTTCCCAGTTGTTGGGAGAGCTGCCAGAAGGTGGGTCTCAGCTGTCAGCCCTCTTTGGGGATTGCCTTGGCTAAAGAAACTGCCTCACCTAAAGCCATGCTTCCTTCCAGGGACAGCCTCCATCCAATAACTAATCAACATAGCGCTATAAGGGCCTCATCCTCTTGCTCCAAATTTGGGCAACTCAGAAGGGATATCTGAGCTTTAAAGCTCCCTGTAGGATTGCCTGAGGCTTTTGTTGGAGCTGCATCCAAGCTCAGCTTCTCCCTCTGCCCAGTCCTGCTCCTTTTCTCTCCCTCGCTCATGTTGATTCCAAGAGTGAGGGACCCAATCAATTCCAACTCAAAGTGACCCTATAGGATAAGGTAGAACTGACTCATAGGGTTTCCAAGGTTGTAAATCTTTACAGAAGCAGACTGCCACCTCTTTCTCCTGAAGATAGGCTGGTGTTTTCAAACTGTTGGCCTTTTGGTTAGCAGCCAAGTGCTTTAACCACTGCACCACCAGGGCTCCATCCCAAGAGTACTCCCTAATAAATGTTTTGTATGCTAGTTTCTCAAAGGCTTTTTCTTAGGAAACCCAATGTGTACCAATCTTCCTTTCACTGTTCCCCCTTCCTCTCTCCCTTTTCTTTTTGTTCTTCCTCTTTCTTTCTCCTTCCTTTTTTCACCTCTTCTCTCTCTTCTTTCCTTTTTCCCTTTTTTTTTCTCTCTCCCTCAGACTACGTAGTTCCTCACCTCTGCTTCTTTCTGAGCTTCTCCTTCATTCTCTTCTCACTTGGCAGACCAGCTTCCTCTGGTTTCTTGGCACATGTGAGATCATGGCTGCTCCAAAATGGTGCCTTCAGTTCCTCAGTTACCATTACTGTGGCATATGCTGTTAGTATCTCGCCTGATGCCCTTCACTAGACTGATGTACTCATCCTGCAGCTGCTGTGGGTGTCCATTGTTAACAGGTCACATGTGTACGGTTCTCTGGAGCACTGCTCTTATCCATTGGTGCCTCCTCCCCAGAAATTCCTGAGAGGTTAAGCCCCATGCCCTTTGTCCAATAATTGTCAGATGAGAGGGTGTAATAGTCCAGCCTTCTTGTCTCAAGGCAGAATGAACCCTGTGGTAACATTCATGCTCCAGAGCTCCCCATGCAATCAGACTGAGGCTAGATTTCTCGTGAAACCACATTGTGGCATAGCATCTTCCCATGCCTGATACTCCTGTTCTCACTCCATAACAGGTTTATCCTCAGAGCACTCTTCCAAAAAATGCTTTGCACAGCTCTATTCCTAGTCTGGTGCCTATGGCTTATTGACCTAGCCATCGCTGTCCTGATTTCAAATACCCAGAAAACAGAGCTGGATTAACTTACACTGAGCGCAGCCCAGCTTCTAGGTTGAGCACCTGTTTACTCCAGGTACAATCGTCTGTGACCAGGAAGGGAGCAGAGTTATATATTGTAGAATAGATATGGGGTATGGGGAGAGGAGGCAAATTCTTAGAAAAGGCTGATCAGTCCCTGCAAAAGTGGGTCCTCCCACCTGCCCTGCTCTTCAATCTTTCTTGAATTGATTTTCTCAGTCTGCCTCTTCACTTCTCACCTCTTACACCACCTACAACCCCAGCTTCATATTGGAGAATAAGGTTTTGACAGGCAGCACCATGTGATGGAGAGAGTGCTGGGTTAAGAGTCAGGAGGGTTGGATTATAGCCCTAACTCACCCAGCTCACTTCATATCTCTGGGTTTTAGGTTTTAAGGTAAATTGGAGAGCCAATTTAGTCAATGATTCTATGAAAACAAACAGCAGAATCTAAGACTTTAATCTCTGTATCCCAGCTCAGTGATCTCAGCACAGTGCCTGGCACAGTGTAAGAACACTGATAATATACTGAAAAAGGACATATCCTTTAAAAATGAAATGACAGTGAATTACATTAAGACAGTAAGATAGAACATGGCCCAAAAGTGTACAATATTCTAGGTATGGAGCCTACTAGCAATAAAAGCTATCACTTGGTGAGTGCTAATTTGTGTCAGTTCTGTGGTAAACACTTAACATGCTACTTCAAATACTGTTGCTGTGTAACAACCCCATAATTCAGTGGTTTAGAACAACCATTTTATTGCGCTCATAGATTCTGTGGGGCAGGAATTTGGACAAGGCACTTAAGAGATACCTTGTCTCTGCTTCACAATGTCTGGGGCCTTGGATGGGAAGATTTGATGGCTGGCAGTGTCTTGACAAGTGGGGGCTGGAATCACCTGAAGCATCTTCACTCACATGTCTGCTGGTTGATGCTGGCTGTTGGCTGGGATCTCAGCTGGGGCTGTCGACCAAAGCTCCTGCATGTGGTTTCTCCATGTGGCCTGGTCTTCCTCACAGAATGGTGGTCTCAGGCTAGTAGGACTTCTTATATGGCAGCTCAGGGCTCCAAAAGTGAGTGTTCCAGCTTACAAGGCAGACAGTTCATAATTTTTTATGATTTAATCTTGAAAGTGCTACTCCATCATTTCTGCCACATTCCATTGGTTATAAGCAAGTCACAAACCCACCCAGATTTAAGGATAAGGGAATTAGACGCCACCTCTCCATAGGGTGGGAGCAAGGTTTTCATAGAGTAGATGGGATGGGAGATATTATTACGGCCATATTTGGAAAACACAATCCACCGCACAAGCATTATCTCATTAAATCCTTCCATTGTCCTTGGAAGGAGATATTGTTGTCCCTCTTTAACAGATGAAGCTGAGCTCACAGAAGTTAGGTAACTTGCTTACGGATAAAGCCAGTCCATGGCAGAGGTGGACTACACAGTCTGTCCAAAGTAGGTGTTCTCCAAGAGTATATGATGATGCTTACTGGAAAAACAAACTAAAAAAAAGGGAAAAGATATTCCTCCTTATTGTGCAGGATGGAGAATGGGTAACTTTTCTTCTCCCCTATAACGCTGATGTCAGAGTTCATATCTTTCCTGTTCAGGTAAGGAACCTAGTTCCTGTGGACACTTCAGCAGCTTCACTGTCCAAGAGGGTTGCTCCCTGAAGACTGTATAAGTACCACAACCATTTTTGATGCTTCAAGTCTGCCAGGCATGTGCTGGGCAAGGGGGTTGCTGTCTGCCCAGCTGCACTCCAGTCATAACGCAAAGGAATCTAGGGAAAAATGAGCAGGAGGAAGCTCTGATCCCTTCTGTGAAGGCAGTACACAGAACCGATTTGTGCCAGGAATATCTTCTCTGCTACTTGAAATAATATCTTCCTTTTAAGTCCAAATAAGGGCCATTTCTTCCAGGAAGTCATCTTTGCTACGGCCTCGATACTTGAAATCTGCAATGTTCAGATGACGCTTGGTACTCACTGCACCCTCTATAGGTTTTTGTGTTCTAATTCATCTATTAACCCTGTAAAACCCCAGAGGGCAAGGCCCATGCCCTACCCTTCTTCCTCTCCCCCAGGAACAAGGCCGTGTTCTTGATAGGTACTCAATAAATACTAACTGACTAGGTCAAAGAGCCTAATAAAACTTACAATTATAACAGAAGGACGCTTTTGCTTCTTGAAAAGCAGTTTTTGAGAGCCTACTATGTCACAGGCATTGTGCAAGATGGAAAAAACCTGCTGCCATCGAGTTGATTCCTACTCACAGCAACCCTATAGGACAGGGTAGAACTGCCCTGTAGGGTTCCCAAGGAGATGCTGGTGGATATGAACTGCTAACCTTTTGGTTAGCGCTGAGCACTTAACCACTTTGCCACCAGGGCTCTGTGCAAGGTGCTAAGGATACATGTAACCCAGGAGCAAAAAGTTAGAAAATACAGCATGAGGCTTCTGAGGCTCAGAGGTTCAGTCACTCTGCAGCATGTCATTAACAGGCCAAAACTGGCATCTAGAATCGTCTTTCATCGGATTAAGAGGCCCTCATATCAGGTACATTTGAGATGAGTGCTATAAGGTTTCAGTCTCTCCTACCTGTCAGATGATTCTAGAATCAGATATTTAGACAGTCCCTGAAGATGGTTTTTAAAAATGTAAAACTTCATTTTAACTTCTCCTGTAAATTTTCTGAGTAATGACTGTAGCTGGGGCTGTCAGAAGAGAAAAGAATGGCTCTTACTGTCCTTTATTTCACATTTGTCTTCTTGTAAGAGGTAAATCTCTCTATCTTTTTAATTCATTTCACCTCAAAGTGTTCATAAAAACCCTGACCTTTGGGAGCAGTTTTTACTGTTCATAATCAGCTGATCCATCTCTATAGAAAAATCTGCCCATAAATTATGGGTAATCGATACAAGCATCTTGTCTTCAGTCATTATTCATACCATAAATTCTTGATCCAGATATAACCCTACTGTATAAAACTATATCCTCAAACATGTCATCAACAAGAATAAAACAACTCCTATAAATAATTACATTTGGGACATGAAAGAAAATGTAAACATTTTATTTGGCAGTTGTTTTTGAACACATGAATAAATAAATGGAAAAGTACATATTAATATTTCTTTTGGAGTAACAGATACCATTAAACACTTATTTACACATCTTCACTGCAAGAACAGTTACACAATTCAATTTTGTCATATAAAAGGTAACTTCCCATACCACTGGACTGAACGGTTAAGGATGGAGATACTGGTAGTGCTTGGTTCTAGCAGTCTCAACGTTTGAAAGGCATTCAGTTGCAAGTGTGATAAGAAAAGTCATCATGCATTGAGTTCATCCGGGTCATGTACTGTAGAAAGTTTCTGATGGCAGCCACAGAATTTGGTGCGTCATGCGCTTAAGTCAACTATGACATGTTTGTAAATCTGTGTATTTCCCTTAAAACTGGAAGCAAAAAGAAAATTACGCTTATTAATTGACACATGGGTGAATGATCTCGGTGCCTGAACATTTAATTCCTGGAATTTCACAAATTTGGCTTTGTCGGCATCCCAGTTATACACTTGAGTAAAGGAGTAGTCACTTCCGAGAATGGCATATTGGTAATTATTGATCTGCAGAGGCTGGAACACCATGGATCCTCGTGATGGCATCCTCTGAATATCCTGAAATGAGGCACCTCCCCATTTCATTACTTTAGAATCACCTATGAATCTTGTCAAGCAAATGTACACGTCACCTTTCACCGAGAAGTGCTTTACTGCGTATACATCCTCCATGTTAGGAATGTCAGTTTGGTTAGTGAATAACTGTGTTGCTTTGTTCCATTGATAAATGACAGGGCGCTGGGAGCTACTGGACAGAATTAAATGAGGCGTTCTGAGTGTTTGAGGTGTTCTGGCTATTTCTAAATATTCCACATCAGTGTCCCTATACCACGCATGTAAGGACTGATGGGAGTAGAATCCATTTCCGTTCCATTTGTAAATGGTAGTAAAGCCAGCTTTTGAACTGTCAGCAACAACAAAGTACCAGTTGTTCTCAATATTGAATGTTTCAATGTCATTGGGTTTTCTAATTTTCAGAATTTCAATATCCTGGATTTTTATGAATTTATTAGCAAAACCGTCTCGTTTATAGATGTGAGAGCCGCCAAACAGTTGGGCCACAATGACGTAGAGCTGAGTTTCAATGACTATAGGCTTGCACACCACAGTGGACGTGCCTGGAAAAAGATAAACGAGAGGTTAATTGTATGGCCATCCTCTTTGGAGCATGTAAACACACAGGCTGAGGCCATACAACTTCTACCCAAATCTGCCTAAAGTAAGAGATTTCTTTGGTTGATTAGGTAAGGTCAATCTCCAAGGCCTAATGACTGTGGGATCCTGAAGTTTTTTGTCTTTTTTGCCTCATGGGATGTTTTACCAACAACAGGTCACATCCAACCTGTATGAGTTGTTTAGGACCCTTGGCTACAACCTGGGTTTCCTTCTCTCACTTCTTGGAGAAAGAAAGCATTGCTTTCCCTGATACATCATGAATTAATTGAAGTAATTCTATGAAAAACTACCATTTATTGAGTACTTACTAGTGCTTTGCCAAATCATCTCATTAAATCTTCCCAACCATTCTGTGAAATGTATGTTATCATTCTCCCTTTTACAGTTGGGCAAAGCTCAGAGGGGCTAAGTCCTGCTAGAAAAATGCAGAGTTGGGATTCAAACCCAGGTATACTTGACTCTAGTGCCCCTATGCTTTTAACCCAAGCTAGGCTGAGGTTAGCTGTCTCAGGGTATCCAACTTGGGTTAGAATCTCATAGGCTTCTAAAATCAACCTATGAAGGCTTGAGCTGTGGTCTGAGCAGCCCACATTTTTACCTGGAATTGGTTTCCTCTAAGTGTCAATTGCCTTCTGCTCTAGAACAACCTGAATTTTCCCTGAGGAAAGAAGGGAGCTGCCACTTGTCATTTTTCTGAAGTCTTAGGTCAGTGGTGGCAGGAGAGAAGAGCAGGAAAAAGAATCTTTGAGAAAAGTGAAACGGGTACAGCGAGTAGCTATGGTCCCCAGAAGATATTTTGGGAAATCCCAGAAACCGATATGGGGTCTCTCTGCGACCTGGCTCTGTATCCTTTTGGTAAGGGTTTGACAGTTATCCATAGATTCTGATCTCTTTCCTAGAGGATTCCTGGCTCCATAAATCCAAAGAGAGGCAGGGCAAATCTAGGCCCCCGGCCCTTTCCGACTGTAGTTCTTGGGGCTCTGAGGCAATAAATTCTGCATTGACTCTTACTCATTGGCTCCATGCGTCTCCAAAATTATTTTATTTGTAACTCTTTTCAGTACTAAACTGACCGTGTGACCTTAGGTAAATCGTTTAACTCCTCTGGGATTCAATTTTCTCTTCTCCACAATGAGGAGTTTGGATTAGATCAGGGATGGCCAACAGACTTCAACACATGTATCACGACTGATTGATAGTGGCTACCTGGAGAAATGGGCTGAGAAGGATTCTGTGGCCTCGTCTGTGCTCCGCAAGAAAGAGCATCATGATAGATTAGCAATGTCTGTCTGGCGTGAGGGAGGGGATAGTGACAGCATGTGCCACATATTTGTCATCCTAGACTAGATGAGCTCTGAGGAGCCCTCTGAAAGTCTGCAAATGTATGATTCATTTCTTTTTCAAGTGCTCATGCAAAGCAATTGATGAACTGTATGCAGGTAAGAAGAACCTGATTTAGACTGCAGGAAACCCGGATAGAGTTCACTGGAAAACTGAGAGAGGCTAAGGGAGGAAGGGAAGCAACAACTTTCTCCTTGAGAAAGAAGGGAAACTCCAGGAGGGTCTCAGTGTGGAGGGAATTCCTTCCTCTGGGCAACCTCAGGCTCAAGTAAGTAAGCCCCAGACAAATCTAATTATGACCCTCCAAGCCTTGTCTAAAGGGTGACCTTTTATGGGGAGGTTTGAGTGCTCTTAGGAACAGATGTAAATGTATTAGAAGATAAGGCTGATGTAAACATTTCAGAGTTACAGCCATGTTGTATTTTATGACTTAAAACCAAATCAAACCAAACCCGTTGCCATGGAGTCAATTCTGACTCATAGCGACCCTACAGGACACAGTAGAACTGCCCCATAGGATTTCCAAGGAGGGGCTCATGGATTGGAACTGCTCACCTTTCAGTTTGCAGCCAAACGCTTGACCGCTGCACCACCAGGGTAGGACAGAAACTTAAGATATCACCTAAGTAAAAGTGTTCATAGAAAAAATTGGGTCCCATGGCCAAATGAAGTGTGAAGAATACCGGCAACAGGTTTCCTCACTGCAGGGCTTCTCAGAGCCTCTAATTCGTATGGGTGGCATAAGTGGTTTGCAATTAGCTGCTAACCGAAAGGTCAGCAGTTCAAACCCACCCAGCTCCTTTGTGGAAGAAAAGACCTGGAAATCTGCTTCCATAAAGATTACAGCCAAGAAAACTCTATGCAGTAGTTCTACTCTGTAACATAAGGTCACCATGAGTTGGGGAGCAGACTCAAAGGCAGCTAACAACAACCATCTCCAAGAGGGAGATATGGTTCACAGTGATTCACAGAGTTCGTGAAACACAAACCCTTTTTGTCACAAGGCAACGTTAACATTTTTTTAAAAGTAATGTTTGTGCAACAAAATTTGAGACTTCTAATAAGGAAAAGGGGGCCCAGTGAGAGTAAGTGGCTTGCCCAGCTAGTTTGTGGCAGAACATGGATTAGAATCCATGACTCCTGGTCCAATACTTTTTCTCTGAAGAAAAACAATCCACCTTTTATTGAGTATTTCCTATGCCAGGTCCTATGCTAATTTCTTTGAATATATGATTGTATATATTCAAAGCAACTCTGTGAGGTGGATATTATTCCTATTTTACAAATTAGGAAATCAAGGCTTAGAGAACAATCCCAGGCCACTTAGTAAATGGTAGAGCTGAAATTCAAATCACTTTAAGCCTGATCCAAACATTTCCTCAGGCCATTCATCTTTCCCTGATCTTGGCCCAAGCCTTTCTGTTCAAAACACAATTAAGCTTATTCTCCTACCTGTAATGTTGTCATAATTCCGGAAGGTCTTCTCTACATGATCCCATTCAAGGAAAATGCATTTTCCAGTAAAAGGCTGAGCAATGACTACATACTCATCGTTCAGATAAGAAAAAGTGTCTATGGACAGTGATTGATAAGGTAGGTCTTGAGACTTCGCAAATTCTGCAAAAATAAAGAAATGATGAGCAACTGTGTTTTAATGCCCCTTTTCTTGGCTAGATTTCAAATATCCATAAGAAATACACTTAGCTCAGAGAAACACATGAAAATGGCAATTATACTATGCTTTTAAACTCATGGAGTTTTAACAGTTCATAACATTTTTTAAATTAAACTGCTCAGTTGATTTTTAAGATGTAAACAATATCAGTTCCTGTGCACACAAGAAAGGAAGCCCATATTTTAGTTTTATGAGGTGGAATGATTTTGAATACGTTACCTGTAATGATGCAATCAAAATCCTTGGAGGAGAGACTATTGATTTTGCGCTTCTTGTATTCTGGGGGACCTTCGCAGTAGATGTCCTCGACAGTTGCGTTGGTGTGGTCTAGCCATTCCACCAGCCACTTCAATTTACAGTCACAATTAAATGAATTCCCCCTTAGGTCCCTGAAAGACAAACTTCAGCTGCTTTTGCAGTATGAGGGCCCTACCTACACAGGCATGAATTCTCTTTTAACCACTGACATGTGCAAAATGGCCGTACTTGGCTTTAGGCCTTGGAGTTTAGATCTTGCCCTATATTCTGCCTTGAACCTGACTGACCATTCACTTTGGGGCTAGAGAGTTACCCGTTACCCGAGTGTATCTTTTTTTTTTTTTTTAAATAATACTTTATTGTGTTTTTGGTGAAAATTTACACAACAAATGAGGTTCCCATTATATAATTTCTATACAAATTTTTCAGTGACATTAGTTTTTCACAATGTGTCAATGTTCTTTTAAATTGTCTTCTGGTTGTTCTGTTTCCAGTGCTCTAGTTTCCCAGCCCCCTTGTCTTCTCATCTTTGCTTTAGGGTAATTGTTGACCTTTCGGTCTCATATAGATAGTCTCATATAAAAAAAAAAAATTTTTATAGATATCCTTTATTTTGTGTGCCAATCTGTTATTTCACTAAAATGTGACCTCAGGGGATAGTTTTGGTTCAAGGTTTAAAGAGTATCTTGGGTGATAGTCTGAGGAAGTCCTCTAGTCTCAACTGGTCCAGTAAGTCTGGATTTTTAAAGAATTTTAGTTCTGTCCTGTGTTTTTCTTCCATTCTATCAGGGTCCATCTATTGTGGCCCTGATCAGAACAGTCAGTAGTGGTAGCCGGCACCGTCTAGTTCTTCTGGTCTCAGTGTAGATAAGGCCATGGCTTGAGTAGGCTATTAGCCCTGTAGACTAGTTTCTTCTATGGGACTATGGTTTCCTTCTTTCTCTTTCGCTCCTGACGAGACCAATAATTGTATCTTAAATAGCTGCTTGCAAGCTTATAAGACCCCAGATGCTATTCACTTCACTAGGATGCAGAACATGAACTTTGTGAATTATATTATGCAGCTGACTGAGTTGTCCCATGAGGCTAAGGTCCTAAGCCTTCAAACCCAGAAAACCAATTTTGTAAGGTATTTGGTTATGTCTGAGAAGTATCTGTTACTGTGTCCTCTATGAATACATACACATCCACATACATATCTGTACATACACATATATATAGATACTTCTATCTATGTACACATATGTACACATTTGTACCTACCTGTACACATATATACCTATACACATACGTATGTGACCATACACTTGTTTTTTGGTTATTGTTGGTATCGTTGCCAAATTATATATGTCATATTCTTTAGCACAAACATCCTTTTCTCTTGTGTACCCCTTAGCAATACCGTTTACTTTGGTCAAGCTGTGTTCATTACACCCACATTTGGTGCTACTTTTCCCATCACCAAAAATAACAAGTATCTGCAATCTAGAGAGTGATTCTCCTGCTCCATCCCTGGTAAGCACCAATGAACATTGGTCTCTGTATATCTATCTCTTCTTATATTTTTGTAAAAGTGGGATTATACAATATCAGTCCTTATGTGATTGACTTACTTTACTTAGCATTATTACAGTGAAATGAGTTCTTTTGTGTGGCCTTTTGCCTTGGTTCTTTGGAAAAACAGCTTGAAAGATGTTTCCCCTAACCCTTGAGGCATTATCTCTGCCCCATTTTTCTACCCCAGAAGGTTTGTTACTTTTGTCCAGGGTAATTGACATTTCTTGGGTAATTTGCATAAACGACTTTGTTTTGATACTTTTTGTCTGGTCCTGGGCTCCAGCCTGCCCTGTGATTGGTATGGACCTTGCAGGGATTGGTCAATAAAAAAAAATAAGGTCAATAGACTATGCAAATGAGGTGAGTTGTACCTCAGCTGTGCCTACTATGCAAATGAAGTGTCTGTGGCCTACTCAGAGGGTATTGATTTGTTTGTGGCCCTACTGGGAGGGGACATGTCTTGAAATTGACAAGGAGTTGTGTATATATGTATGTAGCCAGTTCCATAGAGGTTGAGCAGATAGAAGCAGGAAGAGAAGTAGCAAGAAGAAACAGAAGGAAGAAAGAAGAGAGAAGAAGCAGAGGGAGGGAGAAGGCAAAAAAATAAAAAGAGCTGTAACACAGGTCAAGGGCTTTAACACTGAAGACAGCAAGAGACCTGGAAAGGGCCCAGAGGCAGAGTTGGCAGTGACAGACAGCAGGACATAGAGGAGCCTGTCCTCAGGAGGCAAGAAGAACCTGTTCTAGGGGACTGAGAGGAGCCTGTCCACAGGCCGAGAGGAGCTAAGAGAGCTGTTCTGCACTGAAGAAGGGAGACTCAGCCTACATGCTTGCTGATCCTGATTCCTGAGTTGTACCCTGTTCCTTAAATAAGCCACTTAACTGTTAAGTATGGTCTGTGAGTTCTGTGTGGCCATTGCAGTGGATTAACAAACCCAGAAAATAAGTAGACAGTGCTGTGAGAGGGATGGCTGGTATCAGAACTGGTAAAAGGTTGGAGAGTGGAGTTATGTCTGACTTTCACCTCACAGGGATCAGCCTTGGGCTGATCTTGATTCTCATTATCCCGCATGAAGTTAGACAGATTCTAACAGTGTTGACATTACTTCTCCCACCATTTTACCATTATGTCCTCCAGATCCGTCCATGTTATAATATGTTTCACAGACCCATCATTGTTCTTTATGGTTGCATAATATTCCATTGTATGTATGTACCACATTTTGCTTACCCATTCATCTGTTGTAGGGCACTTAGGCTGTTTCCATTTTATATATTTTTTGCTATTGTGTACAACGTTGCAATGAACATAGGTGTGCATATGTCTGTCCATATCTCTTTTATTAGAGCTTTAGGGAATATACCTAGGAGTGGGATTGCTGGATCATAACCCCAGTGTATCCTTGAGGGCTACCCAGTCAATGGAATCTCACTATCTTATTCCCTTTTGGATTCAAAGGTGGTTCAGTCTAGCACTGCACTGTCCAGGAGAAATATAATGTTAGCCACAAATATAATTTAAAATTTTCTATGTCCACATTTAAAAAGTAAAAAGAAACAAGTGAAATTAATTTTAATAATATGTCTTATTCAACCTAATTCATACAAACAAAATATTATCATTTCAACATGTATTCAATATAAAAATTCAGGTATTTTACATCCTTTAGAAATACTAAGCCTTTGAAATCCAGTGTGTATTTTACACTTATAGTGTATCGCAATGTGGATGTTAAATTTTCATCAGAAATACTTGGTCTGTAATTAGATGTCATAAAATTTACAGTTAAAAAAAATGTATTCACACACTCGACTTGTTCCAAACGTACTTAAAAGCTTTCCAATAATTGAACTGAGGATCAGTGTTTAAATTTAAACTTTTAAAAACTAAATAAAATGTAAAAGTCAGTTTCTCAATTGCACTAGCCACATTTTAAGTGCTCAGTAACTATATGTGTCTAGGTGGCTTCTGTATTAGACAGAATAGGTCTAGTGGAGAGAATGTATCATATTTAATTAAATCGAGTGAGCTGTTTGCTTTTCTTCTTCCTCACAGACATAATTAATCCTGATCCTATTCTATGGGCTACAAATTCAATTTAACAGGAAATGACTTTGACACAGCAGAGTTAACCCAGACATACAATAACTTATGCCCGTAATAAATTATACAACACAGATAGTTTAAATTTCCATATATGACCCAAACTCACCAGGTTGTCTGTTTATTTGCATTGCTAAATGTCCAGGAATTCTAACTCTCCTTAAAATCTTCCTTGGTCACACAGAATTCCTAAGACAGATACTGCCTACTCTTCACACTGCAAGTAGATAATTTTTTAAATGCCGAAGCTTTTAAAAAACTCTTAGGGAACACATATATTGAAGAAAACAACAACAACAACAAAAGTCCACTAAAAGGCAAGTTGGTTTGGTGCTTATACTTCTAAGATAATTTTTCATCTGGGCATATCAGAATAGGCCCAAGAGGCCAAACCCATTATGGGATTTCCTGGGGAGACTGAGCCAATTTCAAGTGTTTTTTTCCTAGTGTGGAGTACAGGCTGATGCAGGGATGGGCCAGAGGGTCCCCAATGAGCCGCATCCCCAAGTCCGCCATGGAGTAGCATCTAACTTCCAGAACATTCCCAGAACTGACCTCATCTCCCAAGAATAATCTCAACCAGAATTACGAGTGCCAACCTTTCGTGATCTGTCCAGGACTCTCCTGGAAGTGTCCTGATCCAGGCACTCACTTAAAAAATATGCCATCATTTAGGAATTGGGGTGACAGATGGGGGAGGGGGTGAGGGAAATACTGCAAGGAACAAAGAAAGTTTTTCATTAACTTGGGGATATGAAGTTAAATACTAAGTTTAGAAGAAATTACTTGACAGTTTTTTTTTGTTGTTGTTATTAAAGAATAGTTGTTTTGAGTTTATATAATATAGCAAAGTACCAGAATAATAAGAAATCTTTTGCTTTCATGTATATCCTTTCGTTTATTCCTGTATTCTACCTTATGACATTTAAATACCCTTCTGGTTTTCTGGAGGGCACTTAATGAAGGGAAATTGCTTTTCAGCATATATTACTTGCTTTGCTTACAGCAAAATATACAATTCCTTGCAATGATCTTTCATTCTGAAGCTTAAAAGTCAAAGTTTGAAAGCTCTTTTGTTTGAAAAAGGGTCAAAAATAATTAAGTTCATTCCCTTCCTGGGGCTTAAGCCAAATTCCTGGGGATTAAGCCTGAAGTTGTTCATTCTAATGAGAAAAAAAGGCAAACTTTTCTCCCTTCCCCCACTTCCTGCTCCATTTCTCTGTTGACTGACCAACCCATGGGTGTAACCTTTCATCTTTGCTATGTCAGTTTCCCAGACTCCTTTATGTTTTTCCTTTGTAACCCCATTTCCTGGACCTCATGAGAAAAAGAGGGAAACAGTCTATCTAGGCCTCCCTTTTGCACCTTCGCAAGTCCTTTATTATTACTCTCTCCCACACAAACACAAGGCTTTGTCAAAGAGATGCCTGCATACTCTGTATTCGGAGTTTCCAACAGCAAATACCGTAGAAGACCCAAAAGTCAATCCAATTACCACAAGCCAATTTAAAACTCTAATAGTCAATACCAGGTCCTCTTGTTAGTGATAGCAAATTAAGTAATGAATCAGTGACTTTTTAATTCCTCTTACACATTTGTTAAGGAATCCAGGCCTTTGAAAATATCTTTTGGGAGTGTCTGGAGATTGTTGTTTGCAAGGCTCCTGGAAAAAAAAGAGAAAGAGTGATGTAAACTGTAGTCATAAAGTAAATAAATGCATTTAATGATAAACATTGGCCGTGAGTCTCTTTTGTTCTTTTTCTACACTAAATTACTTGCAGCACTTTTTTTTTTCTTCCTTCTAAGATACTACTGTTACTATTGCTATTGTATTGTATTTTCAATTCCTGGCCTCTTTACTTCAACACCCACTCAGTATTTATGGCACTTTATATACCATGGTAAATTAAAAACAAGCAAACAAAAACGACACCTGGCCACTGATTTTGTTTAGAACAGAATATGAGATTCACACTCATAGATGTCCAGACAAGGCTGACAGCATCCATCTCCAATGCCTCTCTCCTCACTCAAGCTGTACCTTCTAGTCCTTTGCTCCTCCCCTCTTGCTCCAGAGAGCAGCTAAGCTCCAATTATTCCACCTCAGACAACAGCTTTCTCACAAATAACCATCTATTCATTCTCCTGAGACATCTTCTTTCCACTTCCTTCAGTTCTTGCCCTACTGTTACGGATTTTTTTTTTTTTTTTCTCTTGCTTTCCTGTTTTTCTTCCATGAATTGCTAAAATGATTCTAACCAAGATTAACAAGTACAAAATAGTCCTGATAGTACCCAAGAGAAGGAAATGTTGTGTATATTACAGGAAACGCAGATATAATGAAGTACGGATGCTGTGATGGGACGGCACCAGGGCTGGCACTCTTCTGTTGGAACCTGCACTGCATGTATAAATGCTACATACTTTCCTGTAAGGCTGATTTCACAAACGAAATAAAAAACAAAAGAGCCTATGCCATTGGCCTCCCAAGCCCTTTAAAATTCTCTCAAATTCCCTTCGAAACACTCTCAAAAGTCTTCTCTCTACTCTACCTCCTTTAACTAAGTATGAGATTTTTCAAGTGCAAATTCAAGATTTTTAAGATCTGTTTTTAAATTTATTATCCTGTTTTTCTGAGTTTTAGAAATTACTACTATACTGGCAAATTTTTTTCAATAAACCTTGGAAGGGAAGAATGAGAACTGGCTGAGAATGTTCTAGTCCCAATGATGTTCCATCTTGTGCTGAAGAGCAAGGCTTTGGAATCATTCTGAGTTGGATTTGAATCCTGGCTCCACTATTTACTCACTGGGAGCCTTTGGTCATGTGTCTTTTCTGAGACTCAGCTTTTCATTCTTAAGTGGGGTGTAATAATACCTATCTTATTAGATTGTTGGAAGGTGATAATTTGGGACAGTGCCTGTCACCTGTACTGCACTCAATAAAAAGTAGCCGTGAGGAGGGGGAGGATGGGAAATGATGAAGGGCTTCTGTGTGTATGCTGTCCAAGAAACAACGTTGAGGAAACTGACCATACGAATGAGCTGTTATGACTATACAGTAGTTTTAATAAAATGCTGCTAAAGAAGAATATTTAAGGGAACGCATCCATAATTCAGCTTACTGACTGGTGTGTGAATGAAGAGATTTCTTGGCATCTTGCTCCAGTCCAGAGTCATTCCCATGATATGTCTCAATTTATCTTCTGGCACAAAGTGTCTTAAAGTTCTCATGCTAACTGCTCCTAGTGAACATCCCTCCCCCAGAAATCAGCAAATGACCCAGCTTTCTACATGAATGTAGAAATCAAATTATTTCAGAGGGCCATGTTGCTTGTCCCCAAGCTGTCTCTAATCTTCCTTCTCTAGAGTGTGATGGCATGAAAGAGTATGACCCTGAACCAGTGTGGGGGGATCTTCTTCCTCTTCAAAAGTCTGATAGCTAAGGTATCCTGGCAAGGATGGGGGTCAAATCTGTGGTGGATTTTAAAATTAAATATGAGTGCTTTCAGGAATAAGAACAGGGAGGATGTGGAGCCAGAAGGAGAGCCAAGGAGCCAGAGGCAGCCACCAGTTGTCAGGAAAAGGACTTTATATGTGGTATGATTTTAGGAAACCAGCCTGTCAGACTTGCTTTAGGGCTTCTTGAACTCAACAGCAGAGTGCAGTGCACATGACGGGCCAGAAATGGATATCTGGGCCTGTGCTTTGGCTGTTTCCTTTTCTATCAAGCGAATGATCACTTGGTCAGAATGATCTCCATGTTCTATTCCTGCTCTTCAATCACCTTTTTAAATTTTTACTGTGAGAGGCTTATGGCTTTGACTTTTTTTTTTTTTTAAATAATTTTTATTGTGCTTTAAGTGAAAGTTTACAAATCAAGTCAGTCTCTCACATATAAACTTACATACACCTTACTACATACTCCCAATTACTCTCCCCCTAATTTTTTTTTAATGAGACAGCCCGCTCCCTCCTTCCAGCCTCTCTTTTCATGACCATTTTGCCAGCTTCTAACCCGTTCTACCCTCCCATCTCCTCTCCAGACAGAAGATGCCAACATAGTCTTAAGTGTCCACCTGATGCAAGTAGCTCACTCCTTATCAGCATCTCTCTTATGGCTTTGTCTTTAATGAAAATCAAACGATGCTAGGAGAAGCAATACTTTAGGCCATATAGTTATGAGTCAATGAGTTTGAGAACAGGAGAGGACACCAGAATATCTGATTGGGGTGGAGTGGAGCTGATTGGGTGATGAGAAGTTTGAGCAAAACTTTCATCAATGTTAATTTTTTTTTTCTGGGATGATACTGCTGTGAATACTAAAAACCAAATCTGTTGCTGTCGAATCAATTCCGTAGTAACTCTATAGGACAGAGTAGAACTGCCCTGTAGAGTTTCCAAGGAGAACCTAGTGGATTTGAACTGCTGACCTTTTGGTTAGCAGCAGTAGCACTTAACCACTACACCACCAGGGTTCCCGCTGTGAGTACTAGAAGGATGTTTTTCTTTCCATTGTATTCCCAGTGCCTAGGGTCGCTTTGAGTCAGAATCCACTCAATAGCAACGGGTTTGGTGTCTTTTTTTAGCATAGTGTCTGACACATAGCAACCCTCAGTAGATGCTTTTGAATGAATGAATGGAGCAAGCTAAGCAAGAGGGGTTAAGAAGTGCATGAGGAGGAGCGCCAATCTAAACAAAGAAAAAAGCCGAACAAGTACCTCTTAGGCCCCTTGTGCCAAGACACCGAGTTAGGGAGAAATTCAAAGCCCTGTGAATTACTGTGGCCAACCTACCACCACATCATGTGGGCCTCCTGCTCACAAAGGGCCGTCCTTCCCCTCAGCTTCCCAGTGCTCATACTTCCAAAGCAACATGGAGGCTCTTTAAAGTATGCCTTCAGCTAAGCCGCATTCGCTAAGTCCTAACTCAGAGTCTACCTAAGAAATTCTTTAAAACACCCAGCATATTCTTCATGCAACTCAACATTTGGTTGCTCTGCACTGGCTGAGTAGGGTCAAACCTTCTCAATAACAGATGACCATTCCTTTCTAGTAGAAATCATGGCCATTCCTTCCACTTTGGTGTTCTCATGGTTTGCCTGAGAAAACCTCTGATGTGACTATGGAAACCATGGGCAAGTCCTTTCTCTGAAGCAGACCAGATCGGCTCAGACAGCACGTTTGTTTCAGTTCCACTGGGCTCTGCCGCTAAGAAAGCATCGCCCACAGCCATCTGGGGTGCCCCCAGCCTCCCTGCAATGCAGACTCTCAGCTTGGTTTTGCGTCTCGTTGAACATGCGGTGCTTTAAGTGCAATTACTTTAATCTCATATGAAATGTTTGAAGGGGATAAATACACTATGGAAATTGGAATCCTGATCCAGGGCCAACAGAGGTCAAGCAGCAGGTTTTAGTTTATTCCTATATAATGTGACTTACTACAAACTAGGCTCTGTTCTAAGCATTTTGCTTTTATTAACTCGATCAACCTCATAATAATCTTGGGAGCTAGGTACTGTTATCATCACCCCAATTTTACAGATGGGAAATCTGAGATACACCGAGGTTAAGTGAACTGCCGAAGGTTCCACAGCTGTTAAGAGGAAAAGCTAAGCTTTGAACCCAGGCAGCCTGGTATCAGAGATTACCTCTTAACCACTACATAACATGACTTCTTTGCATATATGTCATTGTGAGAGCTGAAATGAAGATATCCTGCACGACTGATGGGGGACATATGGGTGTTCTGAATGTGGGAACTCTTACGTACATCTTTTATACTCCCACAGTGTCTGGTACAGTGCTGACAACTCCACAAACACCTATAGATGGATGACAATTTTCCCAAATATTTTTGTACACATATGCAAACAATCCTGTCTCCACTAGGCCTTAGCCATAGTGACATGTATGTGATAATCAAAGAAATACTACTAAAAAGCTCATGGATATTGGCAGAAATCAATACATGATGTTTAGGGATTTTGTCATCATTGGCCATAAACTAATTTAATATCCTTATTTTTGTTCCCATACAAAAGTAATACATGCTCATCAGAAAAATTCACACCTCGATAAAATATATTAACTACTTGCAGGATTCCAAACCTTAAAGATGACCAATATGCATAACATAGGACAGTTTTTTTAAAAATAAAGTAATTGAGCGAGGGTCCCAGGACTTGACAGGCTTTGTAAGGACTTAAATATAAGGAACACTCTCTTTTCTGAGGGGTAATTTAGAAGGAAGGGATCTTCATTTATTTATTTTTTAATAATTTTTATTGAGCTTTAAGTGAACGTTTACAAATTAAGTCAGTCTGTCACATATAAGCTTATATACACCTTACTCCATACTCCCACTTACTCTCCCCCTAATGAGTCAGCCCTTCCAGTCTCTCCTTTCGTGACAATTTTGCCAGTTTCTAACCCTCTCTACCCTCCTATCTCCCCTCCAGACAGGAGATGCCAACACAGTCTCGTGTGTCCACCTGATATAAGTAGCTCACTCTTCGTCAGCATCTCTCTCCAACCCATTGTCCGGTCCCTTCCATGTCTGCTGAGTTGTCTTCGGGAATGGTTCCTGTCCTGTGCCAACAGAAGGTCTGGGGACCATGACCTCCGGGATTCCTCTAGTCTCAGTCAGACCATTAAGTATGGTCTTTTTATGAGAATTTGGGGTCTGCATCCCACTGACCTCCTGCTCCCTCAGGGGTTCTCTGTTGTGCTCCCTGTCAGGGCAGTCATTGGTTGTGGCCGGGCACCATCTAGTTTTTCTGGTCTCAGGATGATGTAAGTCTCTGGTTCATGTGGCCCTTTCTGTCTCTTGGGCTCTCAGTTGTCATGTGACCTTGGTGTTCTTCATTCTCCTTTGCTCCAGGTGGGTTGAGACCAATTGATGCATCTTAGATGGCCACTTGTTAGCATTTAAGACCCCAGATGCCACATTTCAAAGTGGGATGCAGAATGTTTTCATAATAGAATTATTTTGCCAATTGACTTAGAAGTCCCCTGAAACCATGGTCCCCAAACCCCCGCCCTTGCTCTGCTGACCTTTGAAGCATTCATTTTATCCCGGAAACTTCTTTGCTTTTGGTCCAGTCCAATTGAGCTGACCTTCCATGTATTGAGATTGTCCTTCCCTTCACCTAAAGTAGTCCTTATCTACTAACTAATCAGTAAATAACCCTCTCCCACCCTCCCTCTCTTCCCCCCCTCATAACCACAAAAGTATGTGTTCTTCTCAGTTTATACTATTTCTCAAGATCTTATAATAGTGGTCTTACACAATATTTGTCCTTTTATCTCTGACTAATTTCGCTCAGCATAATGCCTTCCAGGTTCCTCCATGTTATGAAATGTTTCACAGATTCATCACTGTTCTTTATCGATGCATAGTATTCCATTGTGTGAATATACCATAATTTATTTACCCATTCATCCGTTGATGGACACGTTGGTTGCTTCCAGCTTTTTGCTATTGTAAACAGAGCTGCAATAAACATGGGTGTGCATATATCTGTTTGTGTGAAGGCTCTTATTTCTCCAGGGTATATTCTGAGGAGTGGGATTTCTGGGTTGTATGGTAGTTCTATTTCTAACTTTTTAAGAAAATGCCAGATAGATTTCCGAAGTGGTTGTACCATTTTACATTCCCACCAGCAGTGTATAAGAGTTCCAATCTCTCTACAGCCTCTCCAACATTTATTATTTTGTGTTTTTTGGATTAATGCCAGCCTTGTTGGAGTGAGATGGAATCTCATCGTAGTTTTAATTTGCATTTCTCTGATGGCTAATGATCGAGAGCATTTTCTCATGTATCTGTTAGCTGCCTGAATATCTTCTTTAGTGAAGTGCGTGTTCATGTCCTTTGCCCACTACTTGATTGAGTTGTTTGTCTTTTTGTGGTTGAGTTTTAACAGAATCATACAGATTTTAGAGATCAGGTGTATAGATTTTAGAGATCAGGTGTATTTATTTTTTACTAAACTCTTTTTAATTGTACTTTAGAAGAAGGTTTACAGATCAAACTAGTTCCCCATTAAACAGTTAATACCCATATTGTTTTATGACATTGGTTAACAACCCCACAACATGTAAACATTCTCCCTTCTGGACCTTGGGTTCCGTATGACCAGCTTTCCTGTCCTCTTCTACTGTCTTGTTCTTGCCTCCGGGCTGGTGTACCCCTTTAGTCTTGTTTTATTTTATGGGCCTGTCTAATCTTTGGCTGAAGGATGAACTTCAGGAGTGACTTCAGTACTGAGTTAAAAGGGTGTCCAGGGACCATATTCTTGGGGTTTCTCCAGTCTCTGTCAGGCCAGTAAGTCAGGTCTTTTTTTGTGAATTAGAGTTTTGTTCTACATTATTCTCCAGCTCTGTCTGGGACCTTCTATTGTGATCTCTGTCAGAGCAGTCAGTGGTGGTAGCTAGGCACCATCTAGTTGTACTGGCCTCAGCCTGGTGGACACCATGGCAGTTGTGGCCAATTAGTCTTTTGGACTAATCTTTCCCTTGTGTCTTTAGCTTTCTTCATTCTCCCTTGTTACCGAAGGGGTGAGACCAGTGGAGTATCCTAGATGGCCGCTCATAAGCTTTTAAGACCCCAGATGTTACTCATCAAAGTAGAACGTAGAACATTCTCTTTATAAACTATGTTATGCCAATTGAGCTAGATGTTCCCTGAGACCATGGTCCCCACAGCCCTTAGCACAGCAATTTCGTCCCTTAGGGAGTTTGGATGTGTCTGTGGAGCTTCCATGACCTTGCTAGGGAAGGGATCTTTAGTAGATAAATCTCCTGAGGTAGATATATAAAAAGATGAGATAAGTTCATTGTTTCTTCAGGCACTAACTAAATTTATATAAGTGCTCAGCTGGCCCCTATAAGCAACTATAATGTTAGACCAATCTAGAAGGTTATGTCTAATCCCAACTATCTGCACTTGTGGACTAAGAGCGAGAGTTAGGCTCCTGTCTACAGGATCTTCCCTTTTTTCCTTTATATATATATATATATATATATATATATATATATATATATATATATATATATATATATATATATATATATATATATATATATATATATATATTTTATATTTGTTTCTCAAATCATGTTCCAACCAGCTCAGTAAAATCTTTCTGGTCTTGCTAGAGCTAATATGGTAGACAGGGCACTAGATTCTCATGAAACACCTGGTGGAAATTTCTGGCTTTACTGCTTACTAATTAAAAAAAATTAGGGAGCCCTTAAATTAAGGGTGCACCTCTGTGTTCTCATTTATTGATGAGGATAGTGCTACTGCCCTATTGTGAGACTATGATGAGGTCAAGAATATGAAAAAGCTTTGCAAACTGTTCCTGCAGTACACACAGGTTAGAGGGTGAGGTAACAATGCCTCACTGCTTGAATGTTTGCCCTTGATTGGGAAGAACTGGCCTGAGGTGGAGAAAAGTACACTTGGAAGGCAAAAATGTTAAAAAGGCAATTCATGACTCAAATAAATGTCAGATTTATTTATATGTGATAAATAATAGAAAATGGATTTGAGGTCCTAAGCTGGTAATCAGAGAAATATATGGGTTTCATAATCTTTCTACTTCACCCCTTCTTAAAAGGTAGAAAGAAAAAAGGAAGAAAGGAAGGAACTACACCTTAAAGAACAGCATAATTAGAAAGCAGAACATAAACTGGGGACAAAGACAGTAAGGAAATATTTGGTTCTCTAATTCCTGTTGGTACACTGAGCTCCTCTAGGTTGGAACTGGATCTCATTCATCTTGGTAAACCCTACTCCTTGTAAAGTGTGTGGCACATCCTAGAGACTATTTAGGATGAATCATATGGCATTGCTATTTTTCTAGATCAAAAACAGTCTAATATTGGCAATGTCATGCAGTTTAGCTTAATAAGTACTAGATAAAGATGCAAGAGACGGAATACTACCCAACTCATTCTATGAAGCCACCATCTCCCTGATACCAAAACCAGGTAAAGACACCACAAAAAAAGAAAATTACAGACCTATATCCCTCATGAACATAGATGCAAAAATCCTCAACAAAATTCTAGCCAGTAGAATACAACAAAGTATCAAAAAAATAATTCACCACGACCAAGTGGGATTTATACCAGTTATGCAAGGCTGGTTTAATATTAGAAAAACCATTAATGTAATCCACCATATAAATAAAACAAAAGACAAAAACCACATGATCTTATCAATTGATGCAGAAAAGGCATTTGACAAAGTCCAACACCCATTTATGATAAAAACTCTCACCAAAATAGGAATTGAAGGAAAATTCCTCAACATAATAAAGGGCATCTATGCAAAGCCAACAGCCAACATCACTCTAAATGGAGAGAGCCTGAAAGCATTTCCCTTGAGAACGGGAACCAGACAAGGATGCCCTTTATCACCGCTTTTATTCAACATTGTGCTAGAAGTCCTAGCCAGAGCAATTAGGCTAGACAAAGAAATAAAGGGCATCCGGATTGGCAAAGAGGAAGTAAAATTATCTCTATTTGCAGATGACATGATCTTATATGCAGAAAACCCTAAGGAATCCTCCAGAAAACTACTGAAACTAATAGAAGAGTTTGGCAGAGTCTCAGGTTATAAGACAAACATACAAAAATCACTTGGATTCCTCTACATCAACAAAAAGAACATCAAAGAGGAAATAACCAAATCAATACCATTCACAGTAGCCCCCAAGAAGATAAAATACTTAGGAATAAATCTTACCAAGGATGTAAAAGACCTATACAAAGAAAACTACAAAGCTCTACTACAAGAAATTCAAAAGGACATACTTAAGTGGAAAAACATACCTTGCTCATGGATAGGAAGACTTAACATAGTAAAAATGTCTCTTCTACCAAAAGCCATCTATACATACAATGCACTTCTGATCCAAATTTCAATGTCATTTTTTAAGGTGATAGAGAAAGAAATCACCAACTTCATATGGAAGGGAATGAAGCCTCGGATAAGCAAAGCATTACTGAAAAAGAAGAGGAAAGTGGGAGGCCTCACTCTACCTGATTTCAGAACCTATTATACAGCCACAGTAGTCAAAACAGCCTGGTACTGGTACAACAACAGACACATAGACCAGTGGAACAGAATTGAGAACCCAGATATAAATCCATCCACATATGAGCAGCTGATATTTGACAAAGGCACAGTGTCACTTAATTGGGGAAAAGATAGTCTTTTTAACAAATGGTGCTGGCATAACTGGATATCCATTTGCAAAAGAATGAAACAGGACCCATACCTCACACGATGCACAAAAACTAACTCCAAGTGGATCAAAGACCTAAACATAAAGACTAAAACGATAAAGATCATGGAAGAAAAAATAGGGACACCCTTAGGAGCCCTAATACAAGGCATAAACAGAATACAAAACATTACCAAAAATGACGAAGAGAAACCCGATAACTGGGAGCTCCTAAAAATCAAACACCTATGCTCATCTAAAGAGTTCACCAAAAGAGTAAAAAGACCACCTACAGACTGGGAAAGAATTTTCAGCTATGACATCTCCGACCAGCGCCTGATCTCTAAAATCTATATGATTTTGTCAAAGCTCAACCACAAAAAGACAAACAACCCAATCAAGAAGTGGGCAAAGGATATGAACACGCACTTCACTAAAGAAGATATTTAGGCAGCTAACAGATACATGAGAAAATGCTCTCGATCATTAGCCATCAGAGAAATGCAAATTAAAACTACGATGAGATTCCATCTCACTCCAACAAAGCTGGCATTAATCCAAAAAACACAAAATAATGAATGTTACAGAGGCTGCGGAGAGATTGGAACTCTTATACACTGCTGGTGGGAATGTAAAATGGTACAACCACTTTGGAAATCTATCTGGTGTTTTCTTAAAAAGTTAGAAATAGAACTACCATACAACCCAGAAATCCCACTCCTCAGAATATACCCTGGAGAAATAAGAGCCTTCACACAAACAGATATATGCACACCCATGTTTATTGCAGCTCTGTTTACAATAGCAAAAAGCTGGAAGCAACCAACGTGTCCATCAACGGATGAATGGGTAAATAAATTGTGGTATATTCACACAATGGAATACTACGCATCGATAAAGAATAGTGACGAATCTCTGAAACATTTCATAACATGGAGGAACCTGGAAGGCATTATGCTGAGCGAAATGAGTCAGACGCAAAAGGACAAATATTGTATAAGACCACTATTATAAGATCTTGAGAAATAGCATAAACGGAGAAGAACACATACTTTTGTGGTTACAAAGCGGGGAGGGAGGGAGGGTGGGAGAGGGCTTTTTACTGATTAATTAGTAGATAAGAACTGCTTTAGGTGAAGGGAAGGACAATACTCAATACATGGAAGGTCAGCTCAACTGGACTGGACCAAAAGCAAAGAAGTTTCCAGGATAAAATGAATGCTTCAAAGGTCAGCGGAGCAAGGGCGGGGGTTTGGGGACCATGGTTTCAGGGGACTTCGAAGTCAATTGGCAAAATAATTCTATTATGAAAACATTCTGCATCCCACTTTGAAATGTGGCATCTGGGGTCTTAAATGCTAACAAGCGGCCATCTAAGATGCATCAATTGGTCTCAACCCACCTGGAGCAAAGGAGAATGAAGAACACCAAGGTCACATGACAACTGAGAGCCCAAGAGACAGAAAGGGCCACATGAACCAGAGATCTACATCATCCTGAGACCAGAAGAACTAGTTGGTGCCCGGCCACAACCAATGACTGCCCTGACAGGGAGCACAACAGAGAACCCCTGAGGGAGCAGGAGATCAGTGGGATGCAGACCCCAAATTCTCATAAAAAGACCATACTTAATGGTCTGACTGAGACTAGAGGAATCCCGGCGGCCATGCTCCCCAGACCTTCTGTTGGCACAGGACAGGAACCATCCCCGAAGACAACTCATCAGACATGAAAGGGACCGGTCAGTGGGTGGGAGAGAGATGCTGATGAAGAGTGAGCTAATTATATCAGGTGGACACCTGAGAGTGTGCTGGCATCTCTTGTCTGGAGCGGGGATGGGAGGATAGAGAGAGAGGGAAACTGGCAAAATTGTCACGAAAGGAGAGACTGAAAGGGCTGACCCATTAGGGGGAGAGCAAGTGGGAGTACGGAGTAAGATGTATGTAAACTTATATGTGACAGACTGATTGGATTTGTAAACGTTCGCTTGAAGCTTAATGAAAGTTAATTAAAAAAAAAAGTAATAGGAACATTTATACTTACAGGTGAATTAAAGACTTGAGTCCCCGGAAAGTATGTCTTGAAATTGACTTGATGTTGTTGTTTTCTATGAATCTGCAACAGTTTATAATATTTTTATCAGACAGCTGTAGGAACCAGCAAGCACAAGGTCATGAATCATTACGATTAAAAACAAAAAAGTCTTTTTACTTACAAATACTCTAAATGTGGAAGACCAATAAATGCATCATCACTGATCACATCAAAGGAGTTCGATGTGAATAACCTGCCCAGAAAAGTACACAATGAAAATGGTTAAACTGCCAGATTGTCAATCTTTGCTGCTTTTATCTCTCAGAGAAATGAGTGGGTTGTATACAGAAAAGTGTCTGGATGTCTGCCTTATACAGTGTTATTTATGTAGGTAATATTTGCAGCTTTTTTTTTTTCTTAAACCTCCAATTATCTCCTCCCCAAATGCTCGTCGAGGAGGTGCTTTGCATCCCACTCCTCACAGTCATGGCTATCACATGCCCTGGGTATCATTCCGAGGGACAGTTGGAGCATCCATGGTAGGGGAAGCGGCCAAGTCAAAATTTTGAATGTTTTCATGACAAAGACACTTCCAGAATCATTTCTACTTGCTGGAGAAACCTCTGGAGCGTTTTGAACCAACACAATCGTGCTTTGGGGTTCCAAGCCCAGGAAACCTAGAAAATTTTAGCTCCATGTCTGGTTATGCTGTAATATAGCAGACAAGGCATTGGTACTGGCTAGTGAACACCAACTAACCCCCTTCTTCGAAAATAGAACTGGTTAGAGATGGAAAACAATGAGGCTTAGGAGGAGTCTTAGGCCCGTTTTATTGCTAAATAGTTGGAAAAACACTTGCTTTTGGACAAATTGATTCGCATTTTCAAAATCCACAGGGATTTGGTTTCGAAATTAGCGATGAAAAAGAACATGAACCAGCAGTCTCCACACCCTGTTGGACTCTTAGGAGAACTTGCCAGTTTTCTGAATGTGAGGCTTGAGAGGTGTTATTAAGCCAAATAATACAAAGCATTTTTTAAGAGTATTAATTTATAAAATTCATTTCTATAAATGTGCTGACTCAAGTAGAAAATATGGTTAAAACGGACTGATGACAAATTTACCATGGGTTCAAGTGATGTTCCGTTTACCTTTTAAGGCTCTCGTGGGTGAACATGGTGATTTTATGTGTAGCTATTTTCTAAAATCCTATAGTGGTCTTGGACCAGACTAGACGTTTGACATAATTTGACAATTTGCATCTCATACATACTGTACGATTCCATTCCTATAAAGTTCAATATTCTGTTACTCAACCCCGTGAATTTTAATTTTGAAATCAAGGGATTAAATATAACTGCCACTAGTTTTTGTAGTTACCAACTAGCTCAGTGACTTCATCTCTCTGAGCCTGTTAAATTAGGGGATTAAAACTATATCTCACTTTCTGAAAATGTATGAAGAAATTAAAAAAAAATTTTTTATTGAACTTTAGATGCAGGTTTACAGAACTAGTTTCTTATCAGTTAGGACACACATTGTTGTATGACATTGGTTAACAACCCCACAACATGTCAACACTTTCCTTTCTCAACCCTGGTTTCCCTATTACCAGCTTTCCTCTTCCCTCCTACCTTCTAGTCACTGCCCCAGGGCTGGTGCACGCCTTTAGTCTTGTTTTGTTCCATTGGCCTGTTCAATCTTTGCCTGAAGGGTAAACCTCAGGAGTGGCCGTATTACCGAGGTGAAAGGGTGTCCAGGGGCCATACTCTCAGTGTTTCTGCAGTCTCTGTCAGGCCAGCAAGTCTGGTCTTTCTTTTTGAGTTAGAGTTTTTTTTCTATATTTTTCTCCAGCACTGTCCAGGACCCCCTACTGTGATCAGTCAGTGGTGGTAGCCGGGCACCATCTAGTTGTACTGGACTCGGTTTGGTAGAGGCCATGGTAGATGTGGTCCATTAGTCCTTTGGGCTAATCTTTCCCTTATGTCTTTAGTTTTCTTCATTCTTCCTTGCTCCTGAAGGGGTGGGAGCAGTGGAGTATACTAGATGGCCACTCAAAGGCTTTTAAGATCCCAGATGCTACTCACCAAAGCAGAATATAGAACATATTCTTTATAAACTCTGCTATGCCAGTTGAGCTAGATGTTCCCTGAGACCATGGTCCCAACAGCCCTCAGCCCGGCACTTCAGTCTCTTGGGGAGTTTGGATGTGTCTATGCAGCTACTATGACCTTGCCTCGTACAGGTTGTGCTGGCTTCCCCAGTATTGTGTACTGTCTTACCCTTTACCAAAGTTACTGCTTATCTATTGTCCATTATGTGTCTTTCCATCCCTACCCCTCCCCTCCCTCATGACCATCAAATATTGTTTCTTTTTGTATGTAAACCTTTTCATGAGTTTTTACAGTTGTGGTCTCATACAATATTTGTCCTTTGGTGATTGACTTATTTCACTCAGCATAGTGTCCTCCAGATGCATCCATGTTATGAGATGCTTCACAGGTTCGTCGTTGTTCTTTAGCATTGCATAATACTCCATTGTGTATATGTACCACAGCTTGTTTACCCATTCATCTATTGATGGGCATCTAGGTTGTTTCCATCTTTTTGCTATTGTGAACAATGCTGCATTGAACATGGGCGTACATATATCTATTCGTGTGACAGCTTTTATTTCTCTAGGATATACTCCTAGGAGTAGGATTGCTGGATCATATGCTATTTCTAGCTTTCTAAGAAAGTGCCATATCATTTTCCAAAAAGGTTGTATCATTTTGTATTCCCATCAGCAGTGTGTAAGAGTTTCGATCTCCCCATAAAATCTCCAGCATTTGTTATTTTCTGTTTTATAGATTCATGCCAGTAATGCCAGGGTAAGATGGTATCTTATTGTGGTTTTGATTTGCATTTCTCTAATGGCTAGAGATCATGAGCATTTCCTCATGTGTCTGTTGGCTGCTTGAATGTCTTCTTTGGTGAAGTGTCTGTTCATTTCCTTGGCCCATTTTTTAATTGGATTATTTGTCTTTTTGTTGTAGAGGTGCTGGATTTTCTTGTAGATTTTAGAGATTAGATCTTTGTCTGATTTGTAATAGCCAAAAATTTTTTCCTAATCTGTAGGTTCTCTTTTTACTCTTGTTGAAGTCTTTTGATGAGCATAAGTGTTGAATTTTCACAAGATCCCAGTTATCTAGCTTATCCTCTGGAGCTTGTATGTTGTTGGTTGTGATTTGTATCCTGTTGGGTTAATGCCCTGTATTAGGACCCCTAGAGTTGATCCCATTTTTTCTTCTAAGAACTTCATAGCTTTTGGCTTTATGTTTAGGTCTTTGATCCATTTTGAGTTAGTTTTTGTATATGGTGTGAGGTATGGGTCCTGTTTCATTTTTTTGCAGATGGACATCCAGTTTTGCCAGCACCTTTTGTTAAAAAGATGGTCTTTTCCCCATTTGATGGACTTTGGGCTCTTGTTGAAGATCAGGTGACTATAGGTGGATGGATTTACATCTGGGTTCTCAATTCTGTTCCATTGGTCAATGTAATTGTCATTGTACCAGTACCAGGCTGTTCTGACTACTGTAGCTGTATAGTAGGTTCTGAGGTCAGGTAGCGTGAGTTGTCCTACTTTATTCTTCTTCTTCAATAGTGCTTTACTTATCCTGGGCTTCTTCCCTTTCCATATAAAGTTAATGATAAGTTTTCCCATCTCTTTAAAGACTGTTGTTGTGTTGGAATGTGGATCAGTAGAAAATTTATGAAAATTTATTTGACATCTGAGATTGCTTCAAAATAATCAGGAGTAAGCAGCAGTGGACTAGAGATGAATTAGGCATGAGTTGATAATTTTTGAAGCTGAAAATTGAGTACATAGGAGTGTATTTTTCTATCATTTCTACTTTTATATATGCCTAAAATTTTCCAAAAATATGGGGGAAAAAAAAACCCACCAACAATGAACCAGCCAAACAAAATTAGGTGATCTTTTGCACTTCTTCAAAAGTTATCAATTCTGGGGTAGTGTTGGATTAATTCTCTTTTAAATCCTTTACCTCCATATACAACAGAGCATGGCACTAAAATTGTCTAGGTTTCCCAGGCTTTGAACTGTGAAGCAACCACTGTTTTACTCCAGAATGTTCCAGAGATTTTTCTAGAGCAATGGATTGTCCCTCTAATATCATGGCTTTACACTTAGGTAATTCATTAGGGCCTGAAAAGTTCGTAACTAGTGAATGGTGATGCATATTCAGGCCCCATAGGTATTCAGATTCAAAGGTTTATGATTTCAATCACAACTTTGGCGATTATGTTTTCTCACTTTAGGTTCAGGAGGACAACAAGATTGCTCAGCCTACACCAGGTAAACTAACCCAAGAACTTTCTTAGGTTGGAGACTTTTGCTTCACTCTGTATAGAAGGTACAAGGGATGAAGAGAGAGATTGGAATAAGGCAGAAATGGGCACAGAGGAATAAAATAACTCCGAGGCTCACTGGTTTGCAACCGTGCCATAATTGGAACAGCAACTTCATAATCACACACTTCAACCCATCAGAAGAAATGGGTTCTCATCACTAGTCCCTCTTTTGTTGAATCAGATGAAAAATAGAGTGGGGAATGGATATTAGTGAGCAGAACTTGCCCATCCAAGACAGAAAAAAAACAGAGGATTTCTGCCAGAATTTTTGTCTGCTTGTTCATTACTTATCCCCTATACTTATAATAGGGTCTGCCCCTTAGTGAGCACTGAATAAATATTTGTTAAACAAAGAAGAATTTCCTTTGCATTAAATTCTGATAATTACTAGATTACCACACTGAATGTTCTTTACAACAGGGACTTACCCCTATTTGTTTTTGAGTCTACAGCACAGTTCATAGTTGAATAATATTTGTTGAACTAGATTTCAGGAATTAAAACCTCTGGCTATAACTGCAACTACATGTAAAAATATGGATGAATCTCTCAAAGCTAATGTTGAGGGAAAAAAAGCCAGAACACAGAAGAGTACATCCTATACGATTCCACTTACATAAAGTACAAAACCCAGCAAATTAACCTATGCTGCTAGAAGGCAGGATAATTATTGCACTCAGAGGTGGCAGTAACTGGAAGGAGACACAAGTAGTAATGATAATGTCTGGTTTTGGGGGCATAATGATAATGTTTGGTTTTTTTGACTCAGATGCTGGTAACAAGGGTGTTCAGTTTGTAAAAATCATTGAGACAAGTTGTTATTGGGTGCCGTCGAGTAGATTTTGACTCATAGTGACTCCCATGTGACAGAGTAGAACTGTCCTATTGAGTTTTCTTGGCTGTAATCTGTCAGTTTGTTGTATTGTGGTGGCTTGCATGTTGCTGTGATACTAGAAACTTTGTACCGGTATTTCAAATATCAGCAGGGTCACCCAAGGTGGACAGGTTTCAGCTGAGCTTCCAGACTAAGACAGACTAAGAAGAAGGACCTGGCAGTCTAATTCTGAACAAAATTGGCCAGTGAAAACCTTATGAATAGCTCAGAACCTTGTCTAATAGAGTGCCAGAAAATGAGCTCCTCAGGTTGGAAGGCACTCCAAATACAAAAAGGGAAGAGCTGCCTTCTCAAAGTAGAGTCGACCTTAATGATGTGGACAGAGTCATGCTTTCATGACCTTCATTGGCTGTTGTGGCACAACTCAAAATGAGAAGAAACAGCTGCAAACATCCATTAATAATTGGAATGTGGAATGTATAAAGTATGAATCTAGGAAAAACGAATCAAATGGAATGCATAAACATTGAAATCCTAGGTATTAGTGAGCTGAAATGGACTAGCATCAGCCATTTTGAACCAGAAAATCATATGGTTTACTATGCTGGGAATGACAACTTGAAGAGGGATAGCATTGCATTGATTGTCAAAAAGAACATTTCAAGATCTATCCTGAAGTACAACGCTGTCAGTGATAGAATGATATCCATACACCTAGAAGGAAGACCAGTTAATACAACTATTACTCAAATTTGCACACCAACCACTAAGGCCAAAGATGAAGAAATTGAAGATTTTACCAAGTTCTACGTTCTGAAATTGATTAAACATGTATTGATAATTATTGGTGATTGGAATGTGAAAGCTGGAAACAAAGAAGAAGGATTGGTAGTTGGAAAACACGGCCTTGGTGGTAGAAACAATGCTAGAGATCATATAATAGAATTTAGCAAGACCAACAACTTCTTCACTGCAAATACCTTTTTTCAGCAACTATGCACGGGGACCTCCGCAGATGGAATACACAGGATTCAAATCAACTACATCTGTGGAAGAAGATGATGGAAAAGCTCAACACCATGAGTCAGAGCAAGGCCAGGGGCCAACTGTGGGACAGACCATCAATTGTTCATATGCAAGTTCAAGTTGAAGTTGAAGAAAATTAGAACAAGTCCACGAGAGCCAAAGCACAACCTTGAGTATATCCCACCTGAATTTAGAGATCACCTCAAGAATGGTTTGACACAATGACCACTGATGACCAAAGACCAGGTGAGTTGTGAGATGACATCAAGGGCATCACACATGAAGAAAGGTAGAGGTCATTAAAAAGGTGAGAAAGAAAAGACAAAAATGGATGTGAGAAGAGACTCTGAAAGTTGCTCTTGAAGGTAGAGTAGTTAAAGCAAATGGAGGAAATGATGAAGTAAAACAGCCAAGCAGAAGATTTCAAAGGGTGGCTTGAGAAGACAAAATAAAGTATTATAATGAAATATGCAAAGACCTGGAGATAGAAAACCAAAAGGGGGAACATGCTCAGCATCAAGCTGAAAGAACTGAAGAAAAAATTCAAGCCCCAAGTTGCAATATTGAAGGACATGGGAAGATGGAAGAAGAAAGAAGATGGAAGGAATACATAAAGTCACTGTACCAAAAAGAACTGGTTGACATTCAACCATTTCAGGAGGTAGCATATGATTAAGAACCAATGGTACTGAAGGAAGAGGTCCAAGCTACACTGAAGGCACTGGCAAAAAAACAAGGCTCCAGGAACTGATGGAATACCAATTGAGATGTTTCAACAAACGGATGCAACAAATGGAAGCATTCACTCATCTATGCCAGGAAATTTGGAAGACAGTTGCCTGGCCAATTGACTGGAACAGATCCATATTTGTACCCATTCCAAAGAAAACTGATGCAACAGAATACAGAAATTATGAAACAATATCATTAATATCACACATAAGTAAAATTTTGTTGAAGATTATTGAAAAGTAGTTGCAGCAGAACATCAACAGGGAACTGCCAGAAATTCAAGCTGGATTCAGAAGAGGCTGTGGAACTAGGGATATCATTGCTGATGTCAGTTGAATCATGGCTGAAAGCAGAGAATACCAGAAAGATGTTTACCTGTGTTTTATTTACTATGCAAAGGCATTGAACTGTGTGGATCATAACAAATTACGGATAACATTGAGAAGAAAAGGAATTCCAGAACACTTAATTGTGCTCATGAGGACCCTGTATTTAGACCAAGAGGCAGTCATTCAAACAGAACAAGGGGATACTGCCTGGTTTAAAGGCAATCCATATGCTGAGCAAATAATCTGAGAAGCTGGACTATATGAAGAAGAATGTGGCATTAGGATTGGAGAAACACTCATTAAAAACCTGTGATATGCACATGACATAACCTTGCTTGCTGAAAGTGAAGAGGGCTTGAAGCACTTAGTGATGAAGATCAAAGACCACAGCCTTCAGTATGGATTACACCTCAACATAAAGGAAACAAAAATCTTCACAACTGGACCAATAAGCAACATAATGATAAATGGAAAAAACATGGAGTTGTCAAGGATTTCATTTTACCTGGATTCACAGTCAATGCCCATGGAAGCAGTAGTCAAAAAATCAAAAGACACATTGCCTTGGGCAATCTGCTGCAAAAGATCTCTTTAAAGTGTTTAAAAGCAAAGATGTCACTTTAAGGACTAAGGTGTGCCTGACCCAAGCCACGGTGTTTTCATTTGCTTTATATGCACGCAAAAGCCAGACAGAGAATAAGGAAGACCAAAGAAGAATTGATGCCTTTGAATTATGGTGTTGGTGAAAAATATTGAACATGCCATGGACTACCAGAAGAACAAACGAATCTGTCTTGGACAAACTACAGCCAGAATGCTCCTTAGAAGCAAGGATAGCAAGACCTCATGTGACATTCTTTGGACATATTATCTGGAGAGACCAATCCCTGGAGAAGGACATTACATTTGGTAAAGTAAAGGGCCAGCAAAAAAGAGGAAGACCCTCAACGAGATGGATTGACACAGTGGCTGCAACAATGGGCTCAACAATAAGAACAATGATTGTGAGGATGGCGCAGGACCAGGTAGTGTTTCATTCTGTTGTACATAGGGTCACTATGAGTTGGAACCGACTCGATGGCGCCTAACAGCATAATAACAACAATCTTTATAGAAACAGATCACGAGGTCTTTCTCCCTCAGAGTCACTGGGTGGATTCGAACTGCCAATATTTCAGTTAGCAGTTGAGCACTTAACTGTGTGCCACCAGGGCTCCTTCACTGAGATATACACTTACGATTTGCAGCTCCTTTGCTGAGATGTACACTTAAGATATGTGCACTTTTTCTTATATGTTTATTATACTACAATAATAAGGTTCTTATAAAAGCTTAAAAAATCCCTAAGATAATAATAATACCATAGTGCTTGAATTATAAATTTAATTGTTGTTTTCTATAGACAAGTATTCTATCACATGATGCATAAAACTGTACTACGTTCTAAATATAGTTGAGTGGGCCATCCATTTCATTATCCTATGTGTACTTAAAAAATCTCCTAGAGAGCTTCAAAGATGCCAATAATCAAAGTAGCTCAAACAACCAGTCTATTTGAGCATATCGAAACAAAACAAGAAGCTAGGACACAGTAAGCAAACATAAAATAAATAAATATAATAACTTACTGATGGCTTGGAGACAATAGTCAATATCAAATCACATAAAGAGTCAGACCATGACGGCTTCAGCAAGCTATCAACACAAAGAATCAAGAAACCTCCTGGAGGAAGAAAGTCTTGGAATTACTGGAGGTAGAGTTTAAAAGATTGATATGCAGTGCTCTTCAAGAGATCAGGAAGAAGATCAGGAAAAACACAGAACAAGCAAAGGAACACACAGACAAAGCAATAGAGGAAGTTACAAAGGTTATACAAGAGCATAATGACAAATTTAACAGGCTGCAAGAATCCACAGAGAGACAGCAAATAGAAATCCAAAAGATTAAAAATAAAATTTCAGAATTAGACAATTCAATAGAAAATCATAGGAGCAAAATTGAGACAACAGAAGTCAGAATTGGTGGGATTGAAGATAAAGCACTTGACGCCAAATTATTTGAAGAAATATCAGATAAAAGAATTTTTTAAAAATGAAGAAGCCCTAAGCATTATGTGGAACTCAATCAAGAGGAATAACCTACGAGTGACTGGAGTAGCAGAACAGTGGGGGATAACAGAAAATGCAGAGAGAATTGTTGAAGCTTTTTTTGCAGAAAACGTCCCTGATGCAGCTATCTACAAAGGGGAGTCAATAAGACTAAACTCTGACTACTTAGCAGAAACCATGCAGGCAAGAAGGCAATAGGATGACATACATAAAGACTTGAGAGAAAAAATTGCCAGCCAAGATGTATACATCCAGCGAAACTGTCTCTCAAATATAATGGTGAAATTAGATACACAGAAGTTAAAGGAATTTTTTAAAAACTAACCCAAATTACAAGAAATACTACAGGGAGTTCTTCAGTTAGCAAATCAATAACATTAGCTAACAACCCAAGACTAGAACATAGGACAAAACAACCAGATACCAACCTAGATAGGGAAGTCACAAAAATAAATCAAAGCTAAAACGCTGAAAATAGGGAAACAGAGATGTCAATATGTAAATGACAACATTAAAACAAAAAAGAGGGGCTAAATAATGTAGTCATAGAACTTTCATATGGAGAGGAAGTCCAGGCAATATCTAGAAATAAAAGATTGGTTTAAACTTAGAAAAATGGAGGTAAATATTAAGGTAACCACAAAGGAAACTCACGATCCTACACATCAAAATAAAAAAGAAAAACATAAAGACTCAGCAAATACAAAATCAACAACAATGAAAAAGATGAAAAGAAAATGCATAAAGAAAAATGGCTTAGCACAGAAAATTAAGTGGAACAAAGCAGCTGTCAACAACAACACACACACACACACATAATACATCAAAATGACATACCTATCAATAATTACACTGAATGTAAATGGACTATGGACACTGAAGTGTATCTGGCCCAATAACAAGCCATAATATTAAGATCAAACATATTTAGAGGAATCAATAAAAAACATAAGGATTGGAGTTTCATTCTCTTTATTTTAAACGATCTAGGAGACTTTTGTTTTTGTTTTTTGTGATTTAAGTGAAAGTTTATAGCTCAAGTTAATTTCTCATGCAAAATTTTATACACATATTGTTATGTGACCGTAGCTGCAATTCCTATAATGTAACAGCACACCCCCCCTTTCCACCCTGGGTTTCCCATGTCCATTCAGCCAGCTCCTAGCCCTTTCTGGCTTCTTATCTCACCTCCCGACAGGAGCTGCACATTTAGTCTTATGTATCTACTTGAACTAAGAAGCACACGAGTATTTTGTTTTATAGTCCAGTCGAATCTCTGTCTAAAGAGTTGGCTTCTGGAATTGTTGTAGTTCTGGGTTAACAGAGAGTCTGGGGCCATGTCTTCTGGGGTTCCTGTAGCTTCAGTCAGACCACTAAGTCTGATCTTTTGATGTGAATTTTGAGTTCTGCACCACTCTTTTCTCCTGCTCCATCAGGGACTCTCTGTTCCGTTCCCTGTCAGGGCGGTCATTGGTGGTAGCCAGGCACCATCTAGTTCTTCAGGTCTCAGGTTGATGAAGTCTCTGGTTTATGTGGCGCTTTTGTCTCTTGGGCTAATATTTTCCTTGTGTCTTTGGTGTTCTTCATTCTCCTTTGCTTCAGGTGGGTTGGGACCAATTGATGCATCTTAGATGTCTGTGGATTGACACAGTGGCTGTAACAATGAGCTCAAGCATAACAATGATTGTAAGGATGGCTCAGGACCAGGCAGTGTTTCATTCTGTTGTGCACTGAGTCACTATGAGTCAGAACCGACTCAACAGCACCTAACAACAACAACAACAACAGATGTCTGCTTGCTACCTTTTAAGACTTCAGATGCCACTCACCAAAGTGGGATGCAGAACATTTTCTTAATAAACGTTATGCCAATTGACCTAGATGTCCCCCAAAACCATGGTCCCCAGGCCCCCACCTCTGCTACTCTGTCCCTTGAAGTGTTTGGTTGTGTTCAGGAAACTTCTTAGTTTTCAGTTTAGTCCAGTTGCGCTGACTTCCCCTGTATTGTGTGTTGTCCTTCTCTTCACCTAAGATAATTCTTGTTTTTTATCTAGTTAGTGAATTCCACTCTCCCTCCCTCTCCATCTTGTAACCATCAAAGAATGTTTTCTTCCGTGTTTAGACCTTTTCTTGAGTCCTTATAATAGTGGTCTCATACAATATTTGTCCTTTTGCAACTGACTAATTTCACTCCGCATAATGCCTTCCAGATTCACCCACGTCATGAGATTTTTCCTGGATTCATCCTTGTTCTTTATTTTTGCGTAGTATTCCACTGTGTGTATGTACCAGAATCTATCCATTTGTCTGTTGATGGGCACCTAGGTAGTTTCTATCTTTTTGCTACCTTTATTCTTTTTTTTTTTTTAAATACTTACTCAAATTCACCCAAGGTGTTTCGTTGAATAATTAAGTCCTCCCCAGCTTGTAAGCATTACTTCCTTCAATTTCTGATATTTTATTGGATTTTTCCAAGAACAAAATCTTAGATTTATTACTGCCACTGCTACCTAATTTATTATTTTTACTCTTTATAATTTATTTTCTCCCTATTTCCTTAAAGCAGCTTTTGCTCACCTAACTTATTGAGTTTAGTGCTCAATTCACATATTTTTATTCTTTTAGATTTAAAATGAAAGTATTTAGAAATATGAATTTATCTCTGTGTAAAGCATCTAATAAGTTTCTATAAGTAAGTCTTTTAAATTATTTTTTAGTGAATCTATAATTGCATATGTGATTTCAACAGGTATTTAGAATGTTGTCAACTGCCATCAAGTCAGCCCCCCCGACTGATGGTGACCCCATATATTACAGAGGAGAACTGCTCCATAAGATTTTCTTGGGTGTGATCTTTACAGAAGTAGTTTGCCAGGCGTTTCTTCCATGAAGCTGCTACGTAGGTGTGAACTGTCAACCTTTAGGTTAGCAGCCGATCACAAACTGCTTGCACCACCCAAGCTGCTGTATTTAGAATGTATTCTAGAAATTACCAGTTGACAATAGATTTTTTTAAATTTCAAAATTTTATTATTACTATTGCATTGGGATCAGAGGATGTGACCTCTAACATGACTGCTAACCCCATGCTCCAGTGCCTACTTCCAGCTGCCATATCTAACCCCTATATAGGGGTGGGTCACATCTCTTCATAAGCAACAAATCAGCACCAAGGCCATAAGATTGTTAAAGGTTCTCAGTTGGACTGAAAAGCTAAGACCACCAGAATTTAATTCAAAGAGGGCAGAAAAGTCGGAGACAGGATTAGCGTAAAACTCAGAGTTCTGGCAGAGCCTGGGGTCAGCAAAGAGACATGAGGAAGAAGCAGAGGATCGAAGAATGAGGATCTGGCCACACTAGAAGGGAGTCGAGGTGAAGGCTATCCGAAGTCCAGCCAAGAAGCCAGAGACAGGGCAGGCACAGAGTAGAAGGACTGGAAAGGCCCATGTGTTGATGCAAAGGCTGGTGGGCCACTGGAGCAGTTTCCAGCCCCGGCTACTTGGGTGCCAGGGAAGGAGCACACTGAAGAAGAAATCTTAAAAAAAGGAGACTTAATAAACAGCCTGGGTCTTAATTCCTTCATGGCCATAAATCTTCCATGTCTTGAGCATGTCTCTTCTCTCTATGTTGTAAAATGAGGGAGCTAGACTACATAGTAACTGAGGCCCCTTCCAGCTCTAACGTGTACATGAGTCCATACTTGGAGCAGACTTCATTTACGGAAGAGTAGGCATGGGCCCTGGATAAGGGAGGAGAATGGCGGGGAGGCTGGTATGCAGATGGCTGAATGTGGGGGTGGGGGTAGGGGGTGAGCCCCACCTGAGAAAATCTCCCCTTGTCTCAAACCAGACTGCTCATCTCGTCATATGCCAGGGCCCCCTGGCTTTAATGGCACTTGCTTCTTCAGACTCACCTGTGACTTCTTGATTGCCAGAGTTGTCATAGACCCATGAGTGACTTGAATCTTGTCTTGCAGCCCAGAAGCAGGTTCTCTTGATTATAGAGTGAAGATGATTTAGGGAGTCCTCCCATACAACCCCCACTTGGGAAAGACAACTCTGGATGGAGAAGAACGGTTTCTAACAGCAATTCTAATAGTCCTGGCTTTTCAGTCCAATTAGGAACCTCCTAAAAATCTTATGGCCTAGTAGAGAGATCTCTGACAGCAAGCACCTGGTTGTCACTTAGAGTCTGCATTGACTGGACACAGAATAGAGAATCTGGTTTCTAGGCTTGTAGCTGCCACTTATGTATGTGCTGTATTAAGTAGGTGAATCTGTTTCATCATCTGTTAAAATAGGAATTATAAAAACAAAAAGACTTCTTGGATGATCCTAAAAATCATATGAAATAATGTATATGACCATGTCTCCAGTGCTTCCACAAAGGGCATAGACATAAAATGTCACAGCTGGAAAAGCTCTTGGGATGTAGTAAAGGACCTTAATTTTACTGCTAAGGAAATTGAGGTCCAGTGAGGTTGTTACCTGGCCAAGGAAACTTTCATGGGTATTGCCTAGGTTAATTAGCAGCCGTGGGTAGTGTGTGCAAATACAAGTGTGCACATTTCCAGGCATATGTGTGTCTGTGTGTTTCTATATATATGTATGTAAATGGAAGAGCACAATACATACAGGTTACAGCTGTTGGAAGAATTGGGGCACAGTTGGAGGAGGTCGCCAACTTGATTAGTGCTGGCTTTGCTTAAATGATTCAGACCCTCTGGTTGTTGCTAATATTCTCCTTTATCCAAAAGAATAAGGCCAGTTGAATGATAATTAACAATAGGCTGATGATTCACTTTAGTTAAACGCACACATTCTAAGCATATGTGCCACAGGAATAATTTACATTTGAATATTTAAAAATACGCTCTTAAAATACGAAAGCCTTAAAACAGGCAGCATCACATAGAAGCAGATTATTTGACCGTTGTTTTTGAGTCTCATCATTGAAAAACATTTTCAGTGTAATTCAGCTGATCCTTAAGTAAACCACCATCTCTTTGATCTGGATAGACTGAGAATAGCCTTAATTTGGCTCCCTATAAATCTGAGACTGGGGTAGGGGTAATTCAGAGAGATGTGTAGTACAATTCTTTCATTTTACAGTAGAGGAAGCTGGGGCCAGCACAGGTTAAGTGACTTTACCAAGGTCACATCTTTTGTCAGTGGCAGAACCAGGATTAGGATGTAGGTTTTAGGATTTTCAGAGTTTCCTTTGGGAATATTCTCAGCAGTGTGTGCACCAGCAAAGATTTGAGCATGGAACCACCTCTTTGATGCTAGTCCATTACCCCTCATCCCAAGACAGTCAAAACTTTTCCTTCTAGAAGCTGGCACAACTAGTCAACCAACTGACCTCTTTATGTTGTTTATAAATTAGGGTTGGTGTCTCCCTGGCCCTGCATCAACCAGGGAGAAGGGGCTTAATTTTTATCCAAAGCCCACTTTGTACCAGGCCTCATTTTTAGCAGCTTTCCGTCTATTAGCTTATTTTAATAACACTATGATTTGGGTTTTATTTTCTCTACATTAAAGACAAAGGAAACTGAGGTGAGAGAGGTAAAGTCATTTAAAGCTTATAAGTGCCTGGACTGGAAGTCCATGCTCAGGCATGGTCTTTCCACCAGGGCTAGTTCATGGCCACGGGAAAGGCCATGCTTCCTACCTTTAGTCACATCACATCTGCCCAGTCTCTGCTGCAAACCTAGAAGAGCCTCAGCCAGCATTGTCCAGAGTGTATTCCCTGGAACATAAGACCTTCAAGGAGTTGAAAGGTGTTACATGCATAAAGAAGGCAAATAAATTTGGGAAAAGTGGGTAAATGAAGTTAATGAGGTTTTTTAACTACTCAAGTCTTTTCTATCCTTAAACAAATTGAGACTCTTGAAAAGAAGAATTAAATATGCAGTTTCCCAAACTTCTTGGTAATGAAACCCTTTATGATTGAACTTCACATATAAATATTCCATGGCACTTACCCTGAGAAATGCTGATTCAGACACTTGGGAAATAGCTACAAGAGAATCCACTCCAAATAAAAACAATAAGAGTGCAAATTTAAGCTCAGGGGGCTTTTTCATGCTGAATGGGCTGCAAAGGATAATCTAAACCAGTTTCAGCCAGTTGCCATAAAGCCCGTTCCAAGTTCTGGTGACCCCATGTGTGTCAGAGTAGAACTGTGCTCTACAGGGCTTTCGATGGCTGAATTTTGGGAAGTAGATTGCCAGGCCTTTCTTTCAAGGAGCATCTGGGTAGACTTGAACCTCCAGCCTTTTAATTAGCAACAAAGCACGTTAATTATTTGCATGACCCCGGAACTCCAAGTAATAATCTACTTTCCTCCAAAAGATGGAGCATTCACTGAGATGGAGCGAGCATCCATCCTCAGAGAAGGAGTGTGTTCCAAGCTGCTTGCCCAGTTGGTTGGCTGGTGGTGAAGCTTGACTCTCAGATAATCATTTACTGAACCCACACTAACAAGTCTGTCTCCAGTGGCTGCTTATTTGGGGCTGGATGGTTTAATATCTCCATCAAGATGGGCTGCTTCCTGCCTGCTTGAACTCTCCTACCAAGCCTTTTTAGAACAAGGTAAAGTATCAATAATTAATCTAATAAATAAAAAAAGAATATCAAAGGCACAGATTCCCCAAATATGTTCCACAGAACCAATATTCTATGGGTTATTAAGAAAAGTTAAGCAACATTAAAAATTTCAGATCCTTTTCTATGCCAAGGTGCATCGTGAATAACCAGCGGGGCTAGAACGTGCGGTGTTTCCCAAGTTTATCTGAGCACAGAAGCCTTTTCTTTCAGGTCAACCGTTCCACAGAACACGAGTTTAGAAAACACTGGTCTAAGGTGTAACCTTAAAGTAAATAAGGTTTTTTCTTTTTTTTTTTTAAAGCAAGGAGACCAGAGCTTCCACATACAAATGAGAGTTGGCTCCTAGGGCAACTGGATGCTCTTGCCAGCAATGCTCCCACTCTTTCAAAGGGCTTTTGAAACTCCTTCTCAGTAATTGTCTCAAGGAATCAGGACACATTCTCCTCAATATCCTCATTAATGGCAAAGGTTGACCCTTTGAGAGGGGGTTTGATTTTGGAAACAAAACTGTGCAAAGTCAAGCCTGAAGATTCACGTTCAGGAGGAAGTAGATATAAGTGGTTAAAAGTGAGGACTTGGGTTTAAACCCAGGCTCTGCAACTTATTAGGGATGTGACATTGAGGAGGTTACCTAACTCTTCTAGGACTCAGTGCTTCATCTGTAAAATGGAGATGATCATGCCTGTCTCACCGGGTTACTGTGAAGATGAAATGAAACGAGATATATAAAGTGCTTAGCATCATGGTAGGTAGTAAACAGATCGTTATCAGTCTAGGCAATACAAAGATGATGAATGTCCTTAACAAAACCTCGGCTGGTTTTACTGCATGGCTTGTAAGCTGGCAGTGAAGACGATTCTAAAAAGGAATCCAGAAATGTTTAGCTATAGAAGCACATTTGGGAAGAGTCTACAGCCTTCTACCAATAATTCTCTGCAAGCCAAGAGTTATTTGCACTTATACATTCTGGTCTGTTTATTTGTTTAAAAGGCTCCTTGCTTTCTTTTTTAAAGAAAATAATAATTAGATGCCATTTATTATTGAGGACTTACATATCAGACACTGAATTTTACATTAGCATTTTATTTACATTATTCTAACTAATCCTCACAAAAACAAACATTTTCCCAAGTCATCATAATTTTTTTTAATGCTCCTTGCTTTTTAATCACACTTTTCACAGGAAAACACTGGATGTCTTACCAACTAAATGGGTCCAGCAATTTCTCTCTAATCCTCGTCCCATGGGAGGGATACTGAAACATTGTTTTATCATCAGCTACCAAATAGAGAGGGCCTGGGTAGGGTCCTTTAGACCTGCTGGTTGGGAACTACATTATTATTTTAATAATAGTTTTATAACAGCCAATTCTGTATTATGAGGCAATTTCAATTAATAATCCAAAATTGCTGATTTGTTAGAATTGATTTAAAAAAATTGCTCATTTATTTAACAAGATCTTTTTCTGTATCATATTAATTTAAAAATTTAATTGGAAAAGCAACCCTGTTTGCAAAATGGGATAGAATTTTTAAGCTAGAAGGAGACTGTTGATACAATTGAGTGTAAAAGTCTAGAAATGTCAGCCCGTGTTTTGTTTGGCCTTTATCTTGTTTTAACAATCTGCTTCCAGATTTCTGCCTTGAAAATTAGAAAATACCATCCATGTACTATATTCCCATCGCAATGATCAGTGGAAGCTGAGACATGGCTGTTAGACATGATTTTTCTGGTTTACTCCAGTCACCACCATTCCCTATTGTTTTATATCCAACTGCTTCTCTAATTTACCTTACCTCCCCACCCTCTATTGGCATTTGAGTTTCAGAACCATAATTTAATCTATCTTTGGTATTTTATGCATATAAAAGTTGAGGTGCAGGGACACTTTGTGACATATTGTCTGGACATTCTCCCCAGGGTTGCACAAACCATTAGTAGCAGAACTAGATCTCAAACCCACGTCACCTGACCTCTCGTTCAGGCCTTTTCCCATTCTAGCACAGAAACACTAATCTGAAGACTGGTCAATGTTAATTATTTAAAATAAAATCTGACATATTTTACAAAATGTGGTGCCAGTTATTTTTTTATGAGGAAGAGGTGAGAGGGTTATGATTTTTCCTTCTTTGTTTTTAGAAGCGTAAATAGTTGATGCTTCCCACGAGAAATATTTGAAGGAAAGATATTTTAGCAGGGGCTGATGGAGAACTATGTGCAGAACCACAGGATTTTAAAGCTGGGGTTGTAGGCAAACCCAACCTATACGCACAGACACTAATCTGATGTTAACGGTGCTTCACGTTAAAGTGCTTTTCAGATACTATAATAATAATAATAATAATAAAAAGCTAATGTTTATTGAGAAACAGGAACTGTACCAAGCACTTTACATGAATTGTTTCATTTATTCCTCACGATAATCCTGTGCAGTAGGTACCGTGGTTATTCCCCATCTTGTGGATGGGACACCAAGGCTTGACTACACTTGCCCCAAATTACACAACGAAGCAGCAGAGTGAGGATTTGGACTTATGTTTATCTGACCACAAAGCCCAGGTTCTCTGCCACTCGATACACTGCCAACTCAGTGGCTGAGCCATCCTGATATAATAGCTGTCTTTGGATAGCCCCTGCAATCATTTTGTAACCCATGACAGCCACAGTATCAACAACCAGTGAGCACCGCCATCACTACCAATCAACTGAATATCATTTTGAACAAGACAAGAAAGCTTATCAAGATTACCTTACAATACATTCATTTACAGGCAAAATATGATTTACGTTTTTAGGAATCACCACCAGCTTGGAGCTGCCATATTCCTTTCAGGGCAGGGAGCGACAGCATCTCGCTTGTCTTTGGGTCCCTCATGGTGCCTAACACTGTGCCTGCTGCATGGCAGAACCCCAAAATGTATTGGCTGAAAGGGGAGGCTTTTGCTTTCATTTTGTAACTGCTTGCAACTATGCAATAAATAAGCACTTGTTTTAGCTAAACCAAAACCAAACCAAACCCATTGCCATTGAGTCGATTCCAGCTCATAGCAGCCCTATAGCAGATCTAAATAGGCAAAAAAAGAAATGATTTTCTTCTAATTAATGAATTTTTTTCTTCTTAATAATGCTTAACTAACACTTCCCTTTGAATGTCCTGTCAGACTGGATAAAGGAGAATTTTACTCTTCATGGGAAAGCAACTAGCCAGCTTCCACAGGAAAACTAAGAACCTAGAAAGCCTAAATGTGATTGTTACATGTCAAAGACCTACATAAAATCAAGACAGGACAAAAGCGATTCAAGCAGGGGTCTAAGGAAAGGCTTTGGATGCTTTGCCTTTTAAGTTCTTTACACTGGAAATCTGTGTTGAAGGAAGTCTGAAGCCATATCTTCATGTGCAAATATATCTTCACACTTTTTGGTTCACACTTGATACTTCCTTCCCATATGTCCACATCCTTAGTCCATGTGAAGTCAGACGGGGATACTGAACACAAGGAAGAGTGTTAACATGAATAGGACTATGTACTGAGAGCCAAACAGGAGTCTTTAGGACAAAATTTCTGAAAATATGGATTGAATTTAAAAATACCTAGTAAACAAGCTTAGGTTTCCAATGCCTAGGCTCTTCTTAATGGTCCTCTATGAGCGATACGAGGCAGATACAGACACAGATAGCTCTAATAAGTGACAGACAACACTAGAGACATCAGTAAAGCCTACAGAGTCTGAGAAAACAGAGATCAGGGAATGAGGTATTTCCATCTGGTATGAATGGAGCTTGAGGGTCAATGTCAAGAGAGAGAACTCTGGACCAACAGGAAACAGTCAAAATCTATTAATATAAGCTGAGGTGTTTGAATTTTCTGTCTATAGGGAGCCATTAATGACTTCCAAGCTCAAGGGTGACATGATGTGTTTCAGGAAGGTAACACCAATGGAGATGGTAAGGATGGGACCTGAGCAGGGAAACCTGAACAGAAGCTCCTGGAGCAGCCTTTGAAAACAACGAACGCCTCAATTAGGGCAGTGGCCTGGGGTGAGGAGAAGGAAGCATACTCTCATACTGGTTGAGTGATGACTTGGCCAGTTGGAAGTGGGCAATAAGGGAGAGGAGAGAGGTTATGCCTAGGTTTCTTGTTTGAATAATTGGGAGGAAGAAATATGCTTTTCAATGAAAACGTTTGTTGTACAGAGCTAGTTGTACAGTTACAACAATTAATTAATTAGCTAACTGATTAATTAAAATTAAGAATCAGATCTATGGGTCATTAGGCAAATTGTAGATAAAAAAAGCCTAGATGACTGACGTTTTTACTTTGGCCAGTTGTCAGATCGCACAAACCAAAGCATGCTAAACCCTAAAACCAGCTAATAATTCCTCTTAGCCAATAGGTCTGTTTTCAGTTGTCATTGAGGACTGCCAAACATTTCTTATGCTTGTAATATGAGGAAGAATAGAAAAAGGTAACACTCACTAAAAGGTAACATAGGCCATGGATATTTTTCCCTGGATAAGTAGTACAGGCCCAAATGATAAAGCCCTTAGTAAGGGTGGATTTAGTATTTCTCTTGTCCATGCTATTTGTTTTTCCATTTGTTTTTCGTTTTTGGTTTATTATGGACTGTGTTCTTTTGTGTTGACTGTGGATTAATTAAAGAAAGAATACTACTCTTTTCCTTAGAAGGATCAATTCTGTCCATCCACACAAGGCAAAAATCGAATTGGCATAAACAGAAGTTTTTCTGGTCATATTGAATTCTTCTATATAACTTTTTAAATTTATTTTTAGCATGATGCTAAAACTAACCCTGGAATTCACTCCCTGCAAATAGAACTCTCTTAGGAGTTGGAGGGGTTTCATTCATGAACTGATGGCAATATGGATGCATTTTATCCCCTTAAATTAGAATTTTACTTCAGTTATGAGCCTGTATCACTGGGGATTTCAGTCTGGAGTTGAGAGGGAACAGGGCTGTAATATGTGAAAACACATTTCTCTAAGTTATGTTCACTAAAATACCACTCCCTATCCAATAAAAGCAAACTAGAATGAATAATTGTTTTCATTGGTTATGTTTCCACACTGGCCCTATGAATGAAACTGCATTTGCTTGGGAGAATTTTGTTTTTTGCTTAAAATCACAAGTGGGAATTTTAGTTTTTTTAAAAAATGTACACTCTGATAAATGTTTATTAGACACATTTATTCTTTCTCTCCTTTCTACAGAGGGTGGGCTTTTGCTTTTCTTGTTCTCCAACACAAACTGCCAGCTGGCACCCTAGCAGGGTCTTTTCCTCACACACCACATGGAACTTAGGGGGCCCTGTGCCTCTTTTCCTCAGTACCCCAGGCTGACATTTCAAAACATACTTCCCATCATGGCTTCTACACAGAGAATTACCAGAAGGTCTGAAAAACCACTGGAGACTGTAATTAAGAGATCAGATCGTTAGGGTGGATGATGGGAATGGGACAGTTCTTTTCCCTTTCTAATAACAGAGCAAAAATCCAACTGCCTTTGTCTGTCAACCAAGCAGAATTCATTCTAAGTTTATCTCGTCACAGGATATGACCGGCCAGTTTTTGGCAATCTATGGTCACAAATGCTGTTAGAATTCATTGCAAACTTCAAGCAATGGCTGGTATGGTCTGGATGACAAAAGTCATCCAAGGCCAAACCCAGGTCTGTTGGGCCTGCATGTTCCAATGGGGCTTGGTGGCCCATGTTTCCCTAGGCTATGAATCATGCGTTTCACCACTGTCATGATTCCAGGAGGAGTCTCTGGGTGGCACAAATGGTTAAACACTCGACTACTAACCAAAAGGTTGATGATGTGAACCCACCCAGAGGTGTCTGGAAAGAAGGGCCTGGCAATGTGCTTCCGAAAGGCGACAGCCTTGAAATCCCTATGAAGTGCGGTTCTACTCTGCACACATGCGGTTGCTATGAATCGGAATCGACTCAACAGCAACTGATTTTGTGAATGATCCTAGAGGACAAATGATTTTGTGAATGGTCCTAGGGGAGTTAACATTTGGAGCCTTATTTCCTCCTCAGTGAAAATGAGCTTAGTAGACCCTCTCCCGAGGACAGGGAGAAGCAGAGAACAATGGGCAGGAAGGATGAGGGCAACATCTTTAGGAAACAAGGTCCCGAAGGTTGAAGACAAACTTTGACCCCTTGACAATCTTGCATAAAGTTAGTTAGCCCTGGCACAAATCTACCATTTTGAGGTGAGCCAATGTGAGTTTATTGAGGGCGTACAGGGCAAGAATTACTTGTCCTTTTGTTATTTCTGAAATCTGAACTGCTTTTAGAAATAAGGGCTGGAATGTTCCATAGGAACTCGGAGCATGGGACACAGGGGCATGGCACACACTCGGTGTGGGCTATTTAAAAACCAGTCCTTTGGCTTCCCTCTGAGATGCTAAATGTGTGTAATCACATTACCCTGCAGCAGCCGGCAACTATTTCTATAACATTGTCCGGCATCTGTGCTTGCTGTGGTTGGGTCCACCCAAGAAAAACAAAGTGGAGATGTGTAACTGATTAACTGGGTCCATCCAGGCTTTCAGTGTCACCACTAATGTCCATCTAGTGTCGACAAAGGAATAGTTTGTGCCGATTGACACTTCTTTTTGAATTTTAAGGCCTGATTTATTTATCTAACCTGGGGGGAGAGTGGTGCTTTAGCACATCAAATGGGTGCTTTTTAAATCAGCCAGTTATTTATCTGACAAATGAACAGTATAAGCACAATTTATCACTTTTTCATACACAGCAAAATCTTATCCTATGGAAGGATCCCAGCATTAGAGGTTTGGCCCCTTTATGTACTAAAAAGTCTATCATTTCTGAATTTGCTTAATGAGCTAACACTTCCCCTAACCACTCCATGAGCCATTAATCAAATAGATAAATCCCTTAGGAATATTCTACTCAATTGTTAATCACTCAAAGACATTAGCCAGTGGAAGGACATCAGCCAACATTATTACATAATGTCAAAAAATACCTGATCAGGTTTGTGAATTCAATGAAATAGTTGAACCAGTTTTTGTATTTCATATAAACCAAACAATAAATTGTGTGATTTTTAGGTTTTTAGAGTTATCTAAATTTTTAAAACCCTACCATTTACGAAATGTGTAGTCATTTGGCATACCCTTGCCCTGACACACCATATGCCAAGTGTTTTATCTACTTAAATCTTATTCAGCTCTGATAACAACCCTCCAAAATATGTATTATTACCTCCATTTTACAGGTGAGAAGACTGAGGCTCAAAGAGATTTAGTCATTTGCACAAGATTACATTTCTGGTTTCTAGGGAGTGAGCAGTGGGGTGAGATTTAAATGTCGATGTCAAATCTATGATGTATGCATATGTATACAGAACCTCAGTCAAAATGGTCAATTAAAATAAGAAAACAAAACAAAAAACAAACAAAAATCTTGGGTCCTGGGCCATACAGTGAAGATACCCAAAATTCAATGGATTAACTAAATTGTCCATTTCCCACCTGGAGCCGTGTAGCTACAACCCAAGTGTGTTGCCTGACCCCAAGTACACAGAGACCTCTTGGCCCCACGTGGTACTGCCCTAAGACCTAGAAGTCCAATTGCCAAACATTACACACCGGAACAAATTATACACGTTACATTATGCCTGTGGAGAGATCTGATTTCTTAGTCAAATATTATCTTTTTGAATATTTTCAGGCACAGACTTAAATATGTGGTTCCCTGGTGGCCAACTCAAAACATATAGCAAAGACTAATCCTTTGCACTATGCTATATTAATATTTTCTTTCCCTCCTTGTAAGGGGACTAGTTATAAATTAGATGTGATTAGAAAACAGTCTTTTGAGAATTAATATTTTAAGGAATTACCTAGAAAGAACCAGGTTTTTTTCCCCACATGGTAAATCATATAGAGTAGCAGCATGCCCCAGATTCCCGAGAGACAACATCTTGAGCACATATGTTATGCTGGGTTCTGTATTGACTAATTCAAAAACTCTAAGGCAAAAGAACCAAAGTTCCCAAGTCAAAAATGAAACTAAAATAGTAGAATGGAATTGGGATCATTGTTGCCACATTCCAACAACTTCAGAAATAGCCATTAAAGCATATAACATTACAGGTTAGCTCATTTACCGTGGCAAGAATCAACCTGTACCGTTGATTTCGAGTCGCAAACAAACCCATCCACCTTTGACTTTCCTGATATTCTTTTTCTTTTCAAAATACAATCACATTTGACCAAATTCAGATTGAGATCATTTACTAGAGGGCTTATTCAAATATATGCTATATTATAAATAGTCATGATATAAATATTTCTCACAAGAGCTGCAGCGATGGTGTGAATAAAAAACTCCCTTCTGAGATTTCAGTAAAACCAGATCTCACAAAGGATCTGAAAGAAAACAAAACAAAACAAACATACACACAAAGAGACATACACACACACAGAACAAACCTTATGTTAATCTGGTTTAGCGTAACAGTCACGATTTTGACACTATTTTATGAAGTACGATACTGTCGCTTTTAGATGAAGTAAGAGAGATGAATCTGCTACAGGTTTCTCAAAATAATGTTTGGGGGGGCAGAAATCTAAGCATGTGCAGTAGCAGCTAACAAAAATAAAAAATTTTAAATGCAGCAAAAGGTTAGCACTGTCAGATGGCCAAGCATGCAAGAGGAATCTCCATGCCCTTCTACCAATACATACAAAGCCCAAAATACACTGGCTTGAATTGTTAAATCGTAAATTAGATACCAAAATGCTTACGGGCCTTACAATGAGATAACATCAGGAGGAACGGTGCGTGGGATGGATCTGGCATTCTCACATAAAGCATTATCTTTGGTACAAGTACACACGGCAGGGCATTTTGGCTTCGTTGGTTTCTTCCCCTCAGTCAGCAAAAGCGCAGATAAGAGACATAGGAAATAAGCAATTCTTTTCAGGGGGACGCAGGCATTTCCCATCCTTTGGCTTCTCTCTGCTTCCATGCAGTCGACAAAATATCCCCAAACATGAACAGGGCTTCTGGAATTCAGATGGTGATCGTCTTGCTCTAGACCAGCTCACATAGGAGTCCACCCTTTTCCTTGGCCTCTGTATCTCTGCTTTTCAAAACAGGGACCTGCAGCTGATTCGTGAGCTGCTACTCGCTCCAGCAATGCACTGCTCCGGGGAAGAGACCTGTGAGGTGCTGCGATCTGGGAGCGATCCAACTGCTGGAGGAGAGAGCCGACTTGCATCACCAGGAAAACACTGAGCACAGACCAGCCTTCGAAGGCAAAGTGAAGTGATGTAACAGAAAATAAACAGCTTTCTGCTTTCACCGGGAGGCCCTTTAATTGTTACCAAAAATAGGACGGCATTATGTCTTATAAGTGGGTGGGTGGGTGGGTTGAAGCAGTCTTCTTGTATTGGAGCTCGGCAATCTCAGAAACCTCTGGGAATTGGCTTTTCATGTAGCAAACAACCGAGTAAGAAAAACTAGCTTGGGAGCCAGCCCTGGCTGGAAAAATGAAGTTAAATCAAACTGTCTGTAGCATTCGGCTCAAACCTTGCCTTTTCTTGCTGAGTCCACCTGACTGATGCCATTGGTGAAAGACAAATAAGAACATACGGAGAATGTGACTTTCAGGGAATGAATGTAAGTGAATACTTTTCTGACACTCGTCACCTCTGATGAATTATGGATTTTCATAATTCCTCCCCCCCAACACACACAGACACACATGTGTAATCCATGCCCCCCTTCCATGATGAGGGAAGGAAACAGAAACCTTGATCGCCTCTGTACATAACCCACTGGCTTGTTTCTCTGCACTTCCACATACATCCCTTCCTCCCTGGTAGAGCTAGCAGCCTGGAAGGAACTCCCTGCCAGCAGGAGGCAGCCAACTTCCGCTGAGCGTGAAACGACCTGGCTCAGCCCAGGAGGCTGTGATGGGGTGGGCAAAACACTGCATTAAGAACCCAGAGACCTGGCTTTGAGACCCAGTTCTGCCATAAACTTGCTGAGGATGTCCCTGCATCTATTTCCCGTCTGTAAAATGGGGATGCCACTACAGAAGTTCCATCATTATTATGAAGATTGTAACCAAAACCAGTTACCATTGAGATGATTCCAACTCATGGTGATCCCATGTGCACCAGAGTAGAACTGTGTGTGCTCCATAGGGTTTTCAATGACTGGCTTTTCGGGAGTAGATTGCCGGGCTTTTCTTCCAAGGTGCTCTGGGTGGACTCAAACCTCCAACCTTTCAGTTAGTAGCTAAGCATGTTAATCATTTGTACCACACAGTGACTCAAAGAAATCAGTTGCTGTAGAGCTGGCTCGGCCTCGTGGTAGGCTGCGTTAATGCCGTACTTGAGAAAGTGGATGCTCCCTGGACAAGGAGTTCAGTTGAAGAAGAAAAACAAGAGGCTCTGGCATGGGGGAGAGGTATGTCCCAGAGGGTGGAAAGAGTCTTAAGATGAGAAAGAGGAGGACGATAGAGCCCTGGGCCTCTTACCATGCTGAAAGCGGCCGTCCTTCAAGCTGGTACCCACTGGTCAGGGGATGTCAGTCCACAATCCGTTCTCCTCCAGTGTCTTAGAATGAAAGCATTAAAAGGACTGTTTGAGCAAATGTGTGATTGTTGACATAAATTCATCCTGCATTGGAGCTTGATGCATTGACACACTCCCCTTTCCCTCTCATAGCCCACCCCCGTGCTTCCTCAATCGCTTGTTTAATTCTCCGTAAGCTCTGTGAGAAAGGGCAATGGCAGTCACGTTCATTCTCCTATTTGATTACCTCAGAAGACCGTAAGCACCATGAGAGCAGAGACCCTGTTTTGAGCCCAGTGCCCTGACAATGTCCCAAGTGAGCAACGACGAGTACAGTCCGTTCATCGGAATCAAATGCTCATGCGAATAAACGTCAGAGTGCAACTCGGAGTTATGGTAAAGTGGTTGGACTAGTCAAGGCGGCCAGGGAACCCTTCTGAAGAAGTAACGACTGAGCTGAGTCCAAGGTGAAAAAACAAACAAGCAAACACCAAACCCGTTGCTGTTGAGTTGATTCGAACTCAGCAATCCTATAGAACCCTACAGGACAGAGTAGAACCGCCTGATAGGGTTTCCAAGGCTGTGAATCTACAGAAGTAGACTGTCACGTCTTTCTCCTGCGGAGCACCTGGTGGGTTCGAACTGCTGACCTTTCTGTTAGCAGCCGAGCGCTTTAACCACTGGATCACTCAAGGTAAGGAGGCATTAACCGGGCAAAAAGGGAGCTGGTGAGAATGTTCCTGGCAGAGGGAACAGCGTATGCAAAAGCCTGGTCCTGGTCTGGAGAGCAATGTGATGCCTCTTCAGAGGTTTAGGCAAACGAGTGATATAATCTGGGTAGCATTTCAAAAGGACCATTAAATTCTTATCAGTAAATGATTTTTTAAAACTTTTATTGTGTTTTAGGTGAAGGTTTACAGTGCAAATTAGTTTCTCGTTCAAAAATTTATACACAAATTGTCTTGTGACCTTGGTTGCAATCCCTGCATTGTGTCAGCACTCTCCCCCTTTCCCTTTCCACCCCAGGATCCCTGTGTCCATTCGTCCAGTTTTCCTGTCCCTTCGTGCCTTCTCATCTTTGCTTTTGGGCAGATGTTGCCCATTGGTCGCATATGCTTGACTGAACTAAGAAGCACGTTCCTCATGTGTGTTATTGTTTGTTTTATAAAAAAAATTATTGTTTGTTTTATAGGCAGGTCTAATCTTTGGTTGAAAGGCAGACTTCAGGAGTGGCTTCAGTTCTGACTTAGCGGGGTGTTCAGGAGTTGTTGAACAATTTTTTGAGAGTTTGTAAATATTATTATTATTTTTTTTAATGGACAGGAAAAAAGCCCAACTCAGTCTGAGAGGAGTAATGATTTTAAAATGGATTCTACTAATGCTTCATTGTCAAGGACTCCATGGAAGAGGGCCTGGGAAGATAAAATTCAACACCTAGGGGCAAGCCTAACTTTAAATAGTAGAAATGTCCTTTGGAAATTGGCTGCAAGTCATATTTTTTGTAAATTGAATCCTGCTTCAAATGCACAGTGGAAACTTGCTCCATAGAAGTACTCCGTGGTGAAAAATTTTACAGGGGCTCGTGTGTATGCAAATAGCTACCCTCTGAATTATCTGGCAAGTCAATGATGAGATTTGTAACTACAACATTAAAAAATGGGGTCATCAACGACCCTGACAGTCTTCAGGGACCTCAGAGATCTTGGATCCAATCTCCACGTATTAGAGTTGAGGAAACTGAGAAACTGACAGGGCACATGGCTGGCTGGTAGCAGAGCCACCATCCTGCATGCTCACCATGGGGGCGGCACTCTGGTAGTTACTTGGTTAAACTGATCAGTACAGAGAAACAACCAGGATAATTCAGTCCCTACATTTCACTTCCAAATGTATCAAATTATTAAGATTGCTTTATCAGCTCTTGCCTTTGTGGCATATAGACACAGTTAAAGAAAGGGTGGACAGTCTTTCATGCTTGGCTTGGTAAAGCTGGGAGGGCAAATGAATGAGGAAAAGAAATCATATCCATACTGCTCACTTTGCAGCTGTATTTATCTGGCAGTTCAATTTGTCTGTCCCAGTGGAAAAAGGACCACTGGGACAAAAAACTCTAAGGAGAAATTACAATGGGCATTCTGAAAAGACAGTAACTTTTTCTTTTTCTATGGCATTTAAAGCCCAGACTTGAATTCCTTATTCAATTAAAACACCCACTAAGATGGCAAATTTTTAACTGTGTAAGGCAGGAGGCAGGCAGTGTTTTTTAGGAGGAGTAACTGCTTCTTGGCTACAGAGCTGGCTCTAAAGAGAGGACTAGGGAGAGAAGGGCAGGTTGCTGATGAAGTGTTGAGGGGTCTGCACAGGGGGGTCTCCTGCTGATGATACTTCCCTCCCCTGCTCTTCCTCTGGGGAGCTCCTGGGGTGCACAGAGTGGATGCAGGAAGGTGGAGGTGGAAGCTTAGGGATTTCCACCAACTTGGAGGTCTTTAGGTAAGGGTTGGCAACCCACCTATGGATTATGGTGGGGCCCCTGGGGAGAAGGGCCTAGAACAGATGAAAGCAGAGCTGGAAGAAGGCCCAGGGAAGCTGGGAGGCCCTGCTGAGGCAGGCTTCAGGTCCAGTCCAAGCTGTAGAGGAGTAGATGAGCAAGGTCCAGGACTGGCTTTGCACTTTGCCAGAGGTATGAGCATTGGCTCATTATTTAACCTTGTTAAACTACAGTTTTCTCTTCTGTAAAATGAGGATAATAATAGTACATATCACACAGAGTTGCTGCAAGAATTAAATCAGATAATGTACCTAAAGTGCTTAGCACAGAGTCCAATACAGGGGAAGGATTTAATACCTGGCCATTTTGTCATCATCGTCGCCATCATCATCATCGTCATCGTTGTCATCATCATCATTGTCATCATGGTTGCAACAGTGTTTAAATTCTGAACATGTCACTCCTGGTACGTGGGGAGCAAAACTCTCAGAAAAAAATGGGTTTAGCTTCCATCTATGCTCACTCTAGGAAGCAGGCACTTCTGGGCACAATGACAGACTGTGGCCTTGCCAAGAGTCTACTTTCATGAAGGAACCAAGGAGCCTCCTGGGAAAGAAAGAACTCACCATTAGGGTGAGAGTAGGGGCACTGAAGCTTGGTCCAAGGACGAGGTCCAAAACCGAAAAAACCAAACCCGTTGCCATGGAGTCAGATCCAATGCATAGTGGCTCCATGTGTTACAGGGTAAAACTGTTCCACAGGGCTTTCTCGACTGTAATCTTTACAGAAGCAGATAACTAGACCTTTCTCCTGTAGCATCACTGGGTGGGTTTGAACTGCCAACCTAGTGGAAAGTGTTTGTGCCACCTAGGGACCTTGGACAAGGTCCAGAACTGGAGAAAAGAAGGGGCTAGTGAATACAGGATGGAGATATTTTTCAGTCCACTGTCCTCGAGCATGTGTAAGTTAAAGGGTGCAAGAAGAGTCAGCTTTGGTACCCCTGTAACAAAGAGGGGTTCTCTCCACTTTGGTGGACACCATTGCATTGTGTGTGGGTGCTACGAGGACCACGCACAGCGGCTGCTGTAGAGATGTGTGGTGGACACTGGCCACGTCACTGGATTTCTCACCAGGAGCAGTCAGCCTTTTGTGGCCCAGCAGCAGTGACAGTGCCACAGACATCAGAGGAACTGGCAGCCGGTCCCAGCAGGGAGCGGAAGCAGAAGAGAAGGAAAATGAGGGAGCTGGCGTTGTGTTTGGGAGCACGTGTGCTTCACTCCCTGGGCAAGCTCAGAAAAAACGGGAAGGGGGTCTTTGTGGAGGCTGATGGTTGTGGGAGAACCGAGGACAGCAGAGTGAGAGAGGCACAGCCTGTGCCGCGATTATGATCCAGTTTTCCCCTCAGGCTCCTGTGGCCTAGGAAACACACGTCGTGCAAGTAAACAAATCTTTATTAGGAGCCTTGAAAGACCAAACTCAGCCCTGCCTCCTTTACAAACACTCAGACAGGCAAACTGGTGTCACGGTAGGCAGCTTTCTCGCTAGAGCAGGGTTTTTGAAACTGCCAGTCAGATGCATCAGAGGGTCGGGAAATCAATTAAGTGGATTACAGGCAGAATTTTTCAAATGAAATAGTTTAGGAGGAAATGCTGAGTACTTTACCTGTAAGGGTAAATACTGCCTTATGATGCCTTTGTTTCTGTTCTCTCTTTCTTCCTGTTTATGTAGGCAGGATTGTGAAGTAAAATGTGTTTTTTACAATCGGTTTGTGATCAAAAAAGAAAAGAGAAAAAAAAAAACTGCATTAGAGGATGCTAAAGACCCTCACTCACCCCAGGAGTCTGTGCAATGGCAGAAATACATTGATCTCTATTCCAATAAAACTCACCTCCTGATTGAGGGCAGCAATTAGAACTGTTGGAAAATCGGTTCTGTTATTTACTAGCTGTGTGATCTGGACAAGTTGCTTGGCTTCTCTGTGCCTCATTTTCCCCGTTGATAAAGTGGAAATAATCACGTTTGCAGACTTGATATTAGGCTAATGATAATGCATGTCACAAAGAAGGCATTTAACTACCAATAGCTCCTCCGGAATTAATGGACTGGGTGAGGAGGGGGTTCTGGGAGAGGGTGGATGACAGTAGAGGGCAGCAATGAGCAGAGTAGCAGACCTTAAAGATTACTTACTGGCATAGTGGTTAAGTGCTATAGCTGCTAACCAAAAGGTCGGCAGTTCAAATCCGCCAGGTGCCATTTAGAACTCTTTGGTAGCAAGCTCATCAACTCTGCCAAGCTAAGCATAATAAAAGGACCTTGTTGCTATGGTGATAGTGACCCCCAGAATCTAAGGAAGAACTGATGAAGCAGCCTTCAGAAAGACCTTCGGGAACTTGGGGATCTAGGTGTCAAGAGCCAGTAGACAATGTCCTCAAGTGAATCCGCCCCAACCAGTTCTTGTCCCTATGTCCCTCTTCAAAGAAAAAAGTTTAATGGCCTGAGCTTGGGTCACATACCCTCCCATTTGTCATGGGCGTGCAGGTACCTTGACTGGCACTTCTGCCAAGAATGCACGATACCTGTATGGTTCCCCATAGGAAACTTGGTTGCTTCTACCACAAGCAGAGAGGATGGTGGCTGGGCAAGCAAAGCCAAGGGATGCTCACTGTGGGAAGAATGCCAGGATCTTTAGCTAATATTTTCCCATTACCACAGCCTGTCACCCAAGCCCAACCTCAAAGCTTTTAAGAAAAATTATCACAGCACAATTTGGACAAACAGTTATGCATAATTCCTGGAAAGGCAGCTAAACTCTGGTGTCATGAGTGTGGAATCAGGGTTTTCAATTCTTATGGTCCAAGAATAGAACCTTGGCCAAAAGAGAAGTTGAGAAGGCAATAATAACGAAAGCTGTCGCTTACAGAATGCTTATTACGGGGCAGCTAGAGCCCTGGTGGTGCAATGGTTAAGGGCTTGGCTGCTAACAAAAAGGTCGGCAGTTCAAATCCACCAGGCTCTCCTTGGAAACCCTATTAAGAAAACCCAAACCCATTGCCATCCAGTTGATTCCGACTCATAGCGACCCTATAGGACAGAGTAGAACTCCCTGATAGAGTTTCCAAGGAATGCCTGGTGGATTCGAACTGCCGACCTCTTGGTTAACAGCCATAGCACTTAACCACTATGCCACCAGGGTGGAAACCCTATAGGGCAGTTCTACTCTGTCCTGTCGCGTCTCTATGAGTTGGAATTGACTCGACGGCAATTGATGGTTTTTTTTTTTGGTTGTTCTAAACACTTTATGTATATTAATTCATTTAATCCTCATAACAATCCAATGTGGTACGTGATGTTATTATTTCCACTATTTTACAGAAAAAGAAATTGAGGCCCAGGAGGTTAAGCAGCTTTCCCAGAGTCCTGCAGCTAGTGAGCAGTAGTGCTGGGATCTCGCCCAGATGGTCTGACTCTAATGTCCACAGTGTTAACCACTCCAAGACACTGCCTTTCCAAAGGCTTGTGTGGAATGTGGGATACTGTGCAATGCTTTGGCTCTGCGCTGGGTGGGCATTGCTGTTGTACTACAGTTCCCAGCATGCAACTGGTTTGGCTATCATCTTAACCCCTTCCTCACCAAAAGCTCCTGGCTGTCTTGGATAAAAAATTTTTGAATTGCAAATGAAGCAAAATCTGACCTCTCTAAAGAATAATGATAAAATTGAGGCATGAATGCAGGTGATAAGTAGATCATGGAGAGGTAAGAGTCTAGGTTAGATACCCCTATTTTTCAGTGTTCAAAGGAACATTGGAAATTATCTTAGGAAAGATTTCTTTTTAAACTTTGGAAAGGCGCACTGTGAAAAATGTTAATAAATAAGGGTGCTTAAAACACCAGTTCTCAACCTTGGGTTCAATTTGGAACCACATGGGGAATTTTAAAAAATACTTAAAATACTAGGGCCACACTCCTAGATACTCTGATTTAATTGGTCTGGGGTGTGACAAGACATCGAGATTTTTAAAGCTCCCCATGAAATTCTCATGTACAGCAAAATTTGAGAACACTTGTTTTAAAGGGTGAAAGAAAGGCCTGGTGATCTGCTTCTGTAAAGATTACGGCCAAGAAAACCCTTCAGAGCAATTCTACTCCATAACACACGGGGTCACCATGAGTTAGAATCAACTCCATGGCAATGGATTTGGGTTTTGGGTTTGTTTAAAGGAGGAAAAGAATAATTATATTCATGTGGGGTCATGAAAGTGAATGGAATTGTGAGTAGCTCAAGAGAGCTTTTAAGGAAAAAGTGGGGCAGGGGAGAGACAAAATAGAAGCTAAAGCTGTGGTTCTCAACCCTGGCTGCACGTGTTTAAAGAATACAGATGACTAGGCTTGACCCCAGACTGATTGAATTAGACTCTCTGGGGACATATTTCTAGCCCTGAAGCACACCGTGATTAAAAAAAAAACTTACCCCAGAACAGTGGTCTCTAGCTGTGTTCTCAGACCAGCAGCATCAGTATCACCTTGGAACTTGTTAGAAATGCAAATTATTGGGCTCCATCCTAGACCTATTGAATCAGAAACTCTAGGGTGGGGCCCAGCATCTGCGTTTTAACAAGGCTTCCAGGTGACTCTGATGTCAGGTTCAAATTTGAGAACTTCTGCCCTAGCAGGTAGGCTCTATGGAGGCAGGAACCTCATCTGACAAGTTCACTAATATGCCTGGTAAAGTGTTAGGCACACAGTGTTAGGCGCTCGTACAACAGTTTGTTATATTAGTGACCCCCAATGAAGTACGCTTCCTAGTACTCATGCCCTTGTGTTTCCTTCACTGGGATCTGGGCTGGCCCTGTGACTTTTTTTAACCAATGGAATGCGGTAGACATGATGCTGTGCCAGTTCCAGGCCAGAGCCTTAAGGAGACCCTACAGCTTTGGCTTTTGTATTTTTAAGAGCCCCGCACTACCATGTAAGAAGCAAGGTTACCTCTGAAGAGGCCATAGGAGAGAGAAAAGCCATGAGAGCACAGAGAGAGACCTGGCTATCCCAGCATCCAGGATGACCTGCCAGATGAATGCAGCTACAGGAGGGACCACTGGCAAGACCAGCAGAAGAAACTCCCAGCTGAGCCCAGACCAGATTGAAGAATTATGAGCAAATACAATGGTGGTTGTTTTAAGCCTATAAATTTTGGGACAGCCCATTAATGCAGCAACAGAAAAAAATGAAACAGTGCGTAATAAATACCTGTTGCATTAATGGGTGAATACGGACTTGGAACTGGGACATAGGCCTCTCTCTTTTGTCAAATGATGACAAACAGGAGTTAGAAAGCAGGGACACACTATCCAACTGATAAAGAGGGTGGTTAAGGGACTTTTGATTAGAAGCTGATAATGCTATACCCAATGCCCAAACAGCAAATGTCCACATCTCCCAGCCAAGAACAGAAGAACTAAAAGTACTAATTCTTGCTATCATATATTGAATACTGATTATGAACCAGGCATATGGACAAGTCTTTTTTCTTATATTAGTGTTCATAATTCTCTTTAGAAATTTATAAAGTAAGTACTATTATTATCCCCATTTTACAGATAAGGAAGTAGAAGATCAAAGAGGTTAAATAACTTGTCCCAAGTCATACTGCTACTAAGTGGAACTCAACCCAATTTTTCCAATTCGCAATTTCAAGCTTTTAAGCATCTGGTTAAGCCAGCTGTTCAGAAAATCTAAATAATGACCCTTGTGGGAAGCTGAGTTTTGAAAGGTAGTGGCAGGGACGAGTTCCTCTATGTCATTGGTTGTAAATAAAATACTTTATTTTAGCACATGCACACATCTCCAATTTTAGAATAGAAGTCAATGGAAAAATAGATTTCTCATTACAGCTAAAGCTGGTGGGTTGCCTGTCTTCAGTGAAACAAAGGGAACTGGTACTTGATCTTAGGTTCAGCCATCTGTGATGAGGAGTAGTTAGAAATTTAGGCGTTCTGAGAAACTTAGACCAAACCTCTCAATCCCAGAAGTGACTTTCCTAAGGAGTCAGAGTTGCTTAAGAAAAAACAAGGCCAGATGCAAGCCACACTGGAACAGATAAAGGATTTTTGAAGTTCATCTCTCCAAAATCATGCAAATATCATTAATATCACACACAAGTAAAATTTTTCTGTAGATAATTTAAAAATGGCTGCAGCATCAACAGGGAACTATCAAAAACTCAAGCTGGGTTCAGAAGAGGATGAGGAACCAGGGATATCATTGCTGATGTCAGATGGATCCTGGCTGAAAGTAAAGAATACCAGAAAAATGTTTACCTGTGTTTTACTGACTATGCAAAGGCATTCAACTTTGTGGATCATAACAAATTATGGATAACATTGCGAAGAATGGTCATTCCAGAACACTTAATTGTGCTCATAAGGGCCCTGGTTGCACAGTGGTTGAGCATTTGGCTGCTAACTAAGAAGCTGACAGTTCAAATTCACCAGCAGCTCCTTGGAAATACTATAGGACAGTTCTACCCTGTCCTATAGGGTTGCTATGAGTTGGAATTGATTCGACAACAACAGGTTTGTTTTTGGTTTTGATTTTTTAAATTGTGCTCATATGGAACCTGTACGTAGACCAAGAGGCAGTCAGTCATTCAAATAGAATGAGGGGATACTACATGGTTTAAAATCAGGCAAGGAGTGCATCAGGGTTGTATCCTTTCACCATACTTATTCAATCTGTATGCTGGGAAAATAATCCTAGAAGCTAGACTATATGAAGAAGAACGGGGCATCAGGATTGGAGGAAGACTCATTAACAACCTGAGATATACGGATGACACAACCTTGCTTGCTGAAAATGAAGAGGACTTGACGCACTTACTGATGAAGATCAAAGACTACAGCCTTCAGTATGGATTACACCTTAGAATAAAGAAAACAAAAGTCCTCACAACTTAACCAATAAGCAACACCATGATAAACGGAGAAGAGATTGAAGTTGTCAGGATTTCATTTTACTTGGATCCACAATCAACACCCATGGAAGCAGCAGTCAAGAAATCAAACAACATATTTTACTGGGCAGGCAAATCTGCTGCAAAAGACCTCTTTAAAGTGTTAAAAAGCAAAGGTGTCACTTTGAGGACTAAGGAGTGCCTGCCCTAAGCCATGGTATTTTCAATCACCTCATATGCGTGCGAGGGCTGGACAATGAATAAGGAAGACCAAAGAAGAACTGATGGCTTTGAATTATGGTGTTGGTGAAGAATATTGTATATACCATGGACTTCCAGAAGAATGAACAAATCTGTCTTGGAAGAAGTACAACCAGAATTCTCTTTAGAAGCAAGGATGACAAGACTTAGTCTCACATACTTTGGATATGTTATCAGAAGGGACCAGTCCCTGGAGAAGGACATCATGCTTGGTAAAGTAGAGGGTCAGCAAAAAAAAGGAAGACCCTCAACAAGATGGAATGACACAGTGGCTGCAACAATGAACTCGAACATAAAAACAGTTATTAGGATGGTGCAGGACCAGACAGTGTTTCATTCTGTTGTGTATAGGGTTGCTATGAGTCAGAATTGGCTTGATGGCACCTAGCAACAACGACAAGAGCAACAACAGGCAGCTCCATTCTCCATTCTCATTCTCTCTCTGCTTATTTAGGAGGCACTCATAGAATCATGGAACCCTATAGATCAATGTTCACATTTCAGCATTACCACCTACTGGCCGTGGGACCTTGGTGAATCATTTAATCTTTCTAGGCCTCATTTCCCTGTGTAGAAAATGAGGTTAATAATGCTGACCTCACAGGCTTTTCACAATGGCTGAATGAAATTGTGTCATTGAAAACACTTCAGCAACTCTAAAAAAAAAACAAGCAAGCCCACTGCCATTGAGTTGATTCCAACCCATGGTGACCCCATCCATGTGTTACAGAGTAGAACAGCTCCACAGGGTTTTCTTGGATGTAATGTTTATGGAAGCAAATTGCCAGGATTTTCTTTTGTGGCTAGGTTTGAACCTCCAAACTTTAGGTTAGCAGTCAAATGCTTAACCATTGTGCCACCAGAGCTCTTGTTTTCATCACCTCTAGTCTTCTACAAACATGAAGTGTTGTTATCATGTCCTTCTAATCATACTGAATTGAATTCTACCCTTCTACCCCAATTGGCTCTTGTCTCTGCTTCTTCCTTCCTGTTTATTTCCCTCCCACCCAGCACCCTATAGGAAGCCACTGACAGGACTTTAAGAGAACTGGGAACAGTGATAGAAGCCTGGGCACTGCCCCATCAGGAGTGGCGGTGATCCGCAGGAAGGGAATAGGAGGGCCAATGAACCCAGACGGGGTTTCAACCCTGGCCCTGTTTACTATACTAAGATTCCAAGCCTATCACAGAGTAAAACCCAGGAGAATTTTGGGGTCTTGAAGGCAAGACCCAGACATTGTTTATCTATTTCTTTGATTGAATAAGCATTAACGAGGAAAAACAGCTAAAATGACCTTGTAAAAGAGCAGGGTTAGGTTAGAGCAGTAGACTGGTACTTTTCTTTACTCTCAAAAAAATATATATTTTGTTTTGCTTCATTTTTCTTACTGAAGTAATGCTGAATTGATACAATTTCATACCTATCTTCAAAACTAAGTAGAAACTGAATTAGCTATGGATTGGCAGCCGTTGCTTACGTCCCCAAAGGAAAAGTCCTTTCTGATTTATGCTGGTGGGAGAATAGAACCTGCTCTGCTTCTTTCCCTGATTCAATTTCCAGGGGAGGAAAAGTGATATACTTAATGATGATAATAGTGATGATGATGACAACTAACACCTAGTGAGTGTTTATTATGTGCCAGGCACTGTTGTAGGTGCTTTAGAACCATTATCTCATTTAATCCTCATAACATACAGGGACTATTATTGACCATCAATTTATAGGTGAGAAAACCGGGACACGGGAGTTCATTAACTTGCCCAAGGTGGCTTAAAATCGAGGCATTCTGATGCCAGAGCCCACTCTCTTAATCACTCCACAGCACTGTTTCCTTGCATCAGAGTGATTTCCTGGAGCAAAAGTGATCTTGCCTCATTCATGCATGAGCAGGCAATAACCCCGTGAGTCTAGTCCCCCTGTGAGGTGATAGGTATTGGGCCCTGGTACTAGTCTGGGAGAGTAACCAGGGCTGACCCTTGAAAAGCTATGAGGTATGGAAAGATTGTCTCTGGGGCATGGAAAGAACAGAATGGGCCTATGTCTGGTTCTGCCATGGATAAGCTGTATGACCTTGGACATGGCTCTGAACCTCTAGGCACTTGTTTTCAAAGGAGGGTATTGGGCTAGATCATCTCTAAGGATCCTGTCCATGTAAACTGCCCCGCCACCAATACTACTGGGGAGTGATTGTTGGAAAAGAAAGGAAAGTGTCGAGCAGGTCCTTGCATATCCAAAAGTAAGTAGCAAATAGCTACTTGGGTGCCCTTAAGAGTACTGAAAACACGGGGCCTACTTGCCTCCTGCTTCATGTTTCTCCATATGCCTGAAGATGACGGATGGATAAACATTACTCGTGGTTATTACTGGATGCTCTAGAAAATATAGAAAGAAGGAAGGAAAAGAATTCGATGAGGAGGGTGTTACAGTAGACCCTGGGAAGGAAAGGGTAGGGAGGAGAGTGAGGACTTATGATTGTTCTGGTCTCAGAATTCCGGATTAGGTGCAGTGGGCATCAACTAAGGGTAGTTCCACCCTCCTAGGAGGTGTTTGGAAATATGAGGGGCATTTCTGTTGTCACCCTAACTGGACAGAGCTACTTGCATTTGTTGAACTGAAGATACTAACAACCTGCCACTCTTGGAACATCCACTCGCAATGAACAATTGTCCTGGCCAAAATGCTCTTAGAGCTCCCACTGAGAGGGAGTAAAAGGGGTTCTCATAGTTGGGGACATAGCAAACTTCTTTGTGCATTTTTCTGAATATTAATCAATAATCCATTAACTCAGAGAAGCTGAAAGCCTTTCATATGCAGTCCAAAATAAATTGACAGATATCCTCTAGCAAGAATTGTGGACAGCTGTGTGGCCTTGGGCAAGGCACTTCATTTCCCTAGACCTCAGTTTCTCCATCTTTACAGCACCAACATTCTGTAACTTCATAATTTATAACCTCAGAAAAGAAAAGAAAAAAATGCCTTGTAAAAATCGGCCTGGAAAGACCTTGTTTTTCTCATTTTGTGTATGGTAGATACATGTAATGCACAGGGTAAAGTTTAAACTGAAAGTATATAGAAGTAAATGCTTCCAAAGTCTTTGTGATAAAGTAGAATTTTGACAATTTAGCATTTTCTCTGAAAAATATATTTAAATTTTATCAGAGCCAAGCATCAAAAATCAAGGCCATGGTAGGCCAGCCTTCTTACTGGGTAGGAAGTAAAAAAAAAAAAAAAAGGGAAGAAGAATGTTGGTGGAGAATAAAAGAAGGATAACTCTCTGTTGAGGAAAAAAAAAGGTGAAAACAATGTAGCCAGAAAGTATATCCACAGGCAGTAGTGAGAAAAGCAGTGGTTCCTGAGGCATTGCCCTGGAGTGGGGCTCAGTTATTGCAATATAAAGTTTGAAAATATGGCCCTTCTCTTCTTCTACTTTATGCCTGAGTCATTCCCAAGATAGTTTTTAGGAATATTTTTGTTTTTTGGAGAGACACTCCATTCTTTCAAGGAAACCATTTACTGCTTTTTTGTTTTTGTTTTGTTTATGTTTATGGAGTTAAAAGGAAAAACATACAAGTAGACTACTCATGCTTTGGAAACTTGAACTTTGTTGAATTTTAGCTTTTTTTCTTGCTTTTGTCTTATCCCTTTAGAAAGGTTCTGTTTTGTTTTATTTGGCTTTATACTCTCATTCTGGAAGAACTATGAGCTTTCCATTGCTGCCTGTGACTTGTGGCCTATATTCCACTCATTAGTTTGAGTAGGAATGATGACCCCCAGGAAGCTTGGAATTTGGCCCTGGGAAATGACAAGGGGATGACAGAAATGGCCATGACCATAGGATCAGTGCCCTGTGGGTCTAGGGCAGGGGTGGGCGTTAATAGTGAGAAAGCACCAGGCTTCTACACCAGCCCCACTGCTGGCCCTGCGTTTGGTACTGCCCTTTCTGCTCCCAGCTGTGGAGGGTATGATGTACTGATATGCCCATTTTTCAGATAAGGAAACTGAGGCTAGAGAGGTTAAATAAATAGGTTAAAAGCCTAGCCAGTGGTATAGCTAGAATTTGCACATTGAGTAAGGCAGTGAGGGAGGGCATGAAGAAGGAAATGAGAGAATGAACAAGTCCCCTCAGATAGTCTCCCCCAAATTGTCAGGACTGGTCCAGGCTGTTTTCCCACCAATTCCCAGTCATAGGCCACCTCCTACACCATCTTCTCTCCCATCTTGCAGGCCCCAGGAATTTCAGGCAGCTTGCTGCCTCATTTTCATCATTCTCTCTGATCCCTGAAATCCTGTTTTTTCCAACACTGGCTATGGCCTGGGACTCAGTCTCCATGTCTTTGCCAAAAGATGTCGCCTTGGAAGACAAGCCAACTGGGCCTCTTCATTTTAAGGGTCAAGAGGTTATGACAAATAGCAGATATAAGGAAGTTATCGAGAGGTTTACCTAAAGGTTGACATTTCAAACCCACCCAGTAGTGCCATGGAAGAAAGGCCTGGCAGTCTGCTTCCATAAAGATTATAGCCAAGAAAACCCTGTAGAGCTGTTCTACTCTGTAACACGAGGGGTCTCCATGAGTCATAATCTAGCCAACAGCAATGGGTTTTTTTTGTTTTTTTTTTATAGAGCTCTTCCACAAAGGACCCTGGCTTTAGCACCTGGCTTCCCAGAGTCATATGACAACCTTGCTTCTTGGATAGTCTTGGGCGGTTATTTAACCTCCCTAACTTTTTTAACCACACCTATAAAATGCACCTATCTCTTCAAGTTGTGGTGAGCATTCAAGGAGGTGTGTATTCGAAAGCGATCAGCGCAGAGAAAGTGCAAAATGAACGTAAATGCCCTTCCTTTTTCTTCCTTACTGTTTGAATGCAGTGTACCAAGGCAACTCGGAATTTGAATTCCAGTACTTTTTACTTGCCTGAGCCCAACTTGACACTTGGTACCTTTACCAGGTAAAGAGAGAACAGTAGGTCCCTTCAGTGTCATATTTGAGTACCGTTTACAGGCCCAACCATGGGTTAATTAGTTACCCACACTGAGGAATAGAGCTTTGTTTGCCTTTCTGTTTACTATTGATCAAAGGCTCAGACTCTGAAGTTACATCTGAACTTGTAGACTTGTGTCCAGTAGAGACTCAAATGATTTCTGAAAGGTGGAAAATACAATCCTCAAGATTCGTGGTTCTATTCCTTGTAGGACATCAGCCAGTTTTGTATTTAATCCAGTCATCTCATTCCAACATTCTTTCTTCAATGCCTATATGATTCCAATTCCCCCAATTCTCCTCGGAACCAACTTTAGGAGTCCCTTGGTAGTACAAACGGTTAAAGTACTCAGCTTCTAACTGAAAGGTTAGCAGTCCCAGTTAACCCAGAGACACTTTGGAAGAAAGTTTTGGGGATCTACCTCCAAAAAATCAGCCATTGAAAACTCTATAGAGCACAGTTCTACTCTGACACACATGAGGTTACCATGAGTTGGAATCAGCTCGATGGCAACTGGTTAATTCTCCTTAGAACCAGCTTTGTCATCCCTCACTAATGAATAAATCTTGACACATGTTGTATATTTACGTAAGTGTCATGTTTTTGACTTATTGAAAATATACTTTGACAACTACAACCCCCCCAAAAAAACCAAAGCCACTGCCGTCGAGTCGATTCTGACTCATAGCAACCCTATAGGACAGAGTAGAACTGCCCCGTAGGGTTTCCAAGGAGCGCCTAGGAGATTTGAACTGCCGACCTTTTGGTTAGCAGCCATAGCTCTTAACCACTGTGACACCAGGGTTTCTTTGACAAGGGCAAGGAACTCAAATATTTCTAGACTATAAAGATCCCACTTCAACGAGATATAGGCCTTCTTAGATAGGGATTTGCTTTTTTTAATTTCTAGAATTTCTCAGTGTCTATATTAGCAGCTTTAAAGCAGCTATGTTCAAGAAATACAATAACTATCAGCTACAGAAAAATGTTATTCCCTCCATAGGCTGAGCAAACCTGAAGCAAAATGTAAAGTTGATCTCTATCTTTTATTCCATTTCTCTCCCCTTTCTGCCTTGTGCCACATGGACAGGGCCCTTTCATCTGGGTCTGTTATTCTGTATCTTTTTAGTTGAGGGGAACTGATCTGATAGGATACAAGATGTCTCAGTTATCTAGTGCTGCTATAACAGAAATACCACACGTGGATGGCTTTAACAAAGACAGGTTTATTTTCTCACAGAAAAGTAGGCAAAAAGTCCAAATTCAGGGTGTCAGCTTCAGGGGAAGACTTTCTCTCTTTGCCGGCTCTTGAGGAAGGCCTTTCTCATCAATCTTCCCCTAGAGTAGGAGCTTCTCTACAGGAACCTCAGGTCTAAGGACGCACTCTGCCCCCGGGCTTCTTTCTTGGTGGTATGAGGTCCCCAACTCTCTGCTTGCTTCCTTTTCCTTTTTATCTCTTGAGAGGTAAAAGTGGTACAGGCCACACCCCAGGGAAACTCCCTTTACATTTGATCAGGGATGTGACCTGGGTAAGTGTGGTGTTACAATCCCAGCCTAATCCTTTTAACATAAAATTACAACCACAAAATGGAGGACAACCACGCAATATTGGAAATCATGGCCCAGCCAAACAAGGGTATGAATGACTACAAGTGGTTCCTCCAAAGCTATATACATTTAAATAGGGATGATACTTTAACCTATTATTTGTTAGACTGTCTTTCTTGGGCTTTTGCATTTATTTCCCCGGACTCCTCCCCACTCCATCCCGCCTCCTCAATTACCCTCCAGCCAGAACAACTACACGCATATTAAGAGGCAGGTAAGATTTCATCTGAATGATCAATTCCTTAGAAATTATTTAACTCAAAGAAAGGAAGTGTTAATGATGGCAGAGACAATGGTGGTGTCATGGAAAGAACCTTGAAGCCAGGAGACGTGGGGTGAGCCCTTGTTCTGCCATTTACCAGCTCTTTGATCTTGGGCACATCACTTGATTTACAGGAGAATTGTGAGAGTTAAGAGATCATTTAAAGTGAAACATGACTGTGAGCATTGCTATTAACAACTTTTCAGGCATTGCTGGTTGGGGGCCACAGGGAGAGCCCTTGGAACGCCTCAGATGATGCTGATTAAGTGTCTACCTCATCACAGCGTTGTTGACTTTCACCTTAGTGTATGAGTGTTTGCTCCCCCATTACCTTAAATTCCTTTTGTCACCCATCTGCTTTTCTAGTTTCTAATTAAAATTTGGAAGTTTCATGAGAATAAAGCAGGAACTGTTTTTATGAAATGTTTTCTACTGTTGAGCAGATTGTGCTGTTTATTCAAGTCAGCTCTCAAACTAACTCTCAGCCCTGTAGCCTTCATATGGAAAGGCAGGGAAAGCAAAAATGGAGCTGTGATGAGCAGTGCCAACTGGACAGCCTCATGCTCTGACTCATTGCAGAACCGTTATCATGTCAATAGAAACATCCCTTCCACCCCGCATATTTTCTCAAGGAAGTGCTATTAGAAGTGCATGGTCCAGAGAGAAAAGTCACATTGTTACCGTAATTAGGCATAAAGACAAAGCAGAGCTAGACATCCAGAGTTGCCTAGGCACTGGATCAAAGGGGAGAAATAGCATTGGAAAAATGGGAAGGGAAAGATTTGCACACCTAAAGCAGAGCAGGTATCTCATAATAATAAATAGCTACTACTTACTGACCATTTACTATGTGCCTGACACTGTGCTTATAAAGAAATTATCTTGTTTGAGCCTCATAATTGCTGTATTAGTCAGGGTAGGCTATCCACGGCAACAAACAATCCCCAAATCTCAGTGGCTTAATACAGTAAAGACTGGTTTTTTACTTATGTCACAGTACCAGCAGGAGGAAGAGAAGGGACTCAGGTTCCTTTCTGAGTAAACCCACACTTCCTAGGGCCTCAGAGCCCTCTAGTTGATCCTCTATAACCCTTTGACAGATGAGGGGAGGAGAGAGTATATATGGGGAGGATTGAATGGGAGGGACTGAACGTGGCACACATCACTACCATCCACATTCCATTGGCTGCAGCTCAGTCACATGGCCCTATCTAACTGCAAAGGAGGCTGGGTAATGTCCACTAGGTATATGACCAGGTGGAAAAAGAGGTTTTGGTGAACACACAGTCTCTGCCATCACCACTCATTACCACCCCCAGTTTAGAGGTGAAGAAACTGAGTTTTAGACAGGTAAAGTCACTTGTCTAACAGCAAATAACAAGTAAGTGGTAGAACCAGGATTTGAACCCAAATAGCTTGACTGCAGCACAGAAGGGCAGCTAGAGAAGAAACTCCTTCCTCTTGAGCACATTCTTTAAAACTAGGAATTTTTTGCAATTTGCAAGGTAACATGCTAACATTTTGAGCATTAAGGAGCCCTGGTGGCCCAAGGGTTAAGCACTTGGCTGCTAACTGAGAGGCTGGTGTTTTGAACTCACCTAGTGGCCCCGTGGGAAAAAGACCTGGTGATCTGCTCCTGTAAAGATTACAGCCTAAAAAAACCTATTAGGCAGTTCTACTCTGTCACATGGGGTCAGTATGAGTCGAATCGACTCGACAGCTCCTAAAATAATGACAACATGTTACCTTGCAGTTTCAAGACTATAATGGGAAGACAATAGAGGCGACAGAATGAGGACAAGGGAATCCAAGAGTGGCTTGGATTCCCGTATGCTTGCTTCCAGCAAAGATGCAGGTCTGGCCCTCTGGCTTGTTCTCTGGGTGTTAGATGTTAGAATTGAGCACATCTTGTGCAATTGCCAAGTTTATACCCTTAACAACTGCATCCCTTCTCAAAGATTTTATTGAGTTGTTTTTTTTTTACAACGTCTGTTGTGGTATGCAGGGACACCTACAATATTTTAGACTGGGGGTGGAAAACTAAAACTACTTCTTCTACCTCAATGTCCCACAGAGCAGTGGTGGCCCTAGAATGTTACCTGAGGCCCAAGATGATATATTCATTTCTCCATTCTGTGTTCCGGCCACATAGAACTATGAATATCCCTATAAACTCACCATGCTCTCTGGCTCTAAACCCACCCACTGCTGTCGAGTCTCTTGGCTCTAGGCCTTTGCAGTCATTGTATCCTCTGCCCAGATGGTCTAGAATCACTAGTGTGGGCCCAGACATTGGGAATTTTTAATATTTCAGCTCCCTAAGTGGTTCTATTTTATGACCAGGGTAGAGAGCCACTGGTCTAAGCCAATCATGGCTAATCATATTCTCCTTTGCCAGATAAAAAAAATGAACATGCATATTCCTTACCAATGAAGCTAGATAAGGTTTTGGAGAGTCCACTTTCATGACTACTATTCTTTCTCTGATCATCCTGGACTAATTTGAATGTCCTTTCAAGGGCTCCTATAACACCTTTAACCTATTCCTATCATAGTAGTCAGTGTTATGCAATAGACGAGCCTGGGAGATGCTGCCCAAACAATCTGGAAGACTGTCTATTGACAATGTGCTGTTGTAGCTTCCTAGGGCCACCCTGGGACCACCAGGATACTGAGGTGTTGGAAGTAGGTTTGAGTTCCATCTTCAAGTCTAAAATGTGGCAGAAGGGGCACCTTTCCAAGGCATCTTGGTCATATTCTGGGGTAAGAATGACTACTTTAAATCTTAAAATCCCTGCACTCCACCCAGCCCCCTAATATTAGATCCAAAAAATGGCCCAGCCTTCCTACGACATCTTTCCCCCTGCATGAATTCTGTATCCAGCCAAATGAAAGGTTGCTTGTGACCCTGGGTCTTCTGCTGCTCTGTCTTTGGTGTTATTGTTTGCTTTCCTAGAGTGCCAATCTCCTCTTCTCCTTCCCATCCTCGAGGTTCTACTCAGATGTGACCTCCTTCAATTCAGGGTTTCTAGGTGCTCCAGGGAAAAAAGTAGTCAAGAAAATTGTTCTAGACCCTGTGAAGGGCTGAGGCTGGACTTGCTGACCCAACTACCCAGTTAGTATAGACATGCCTTAGGGACAGAGCAGCTCTGTGTATGTTGAGTGTGTATAAACTGTATCACAGGGATGCTGTAGCCAAGGAAGCTCAGGCCTGCTTGGTGCAAAAGTTGCATGGGTGTGCATAGTTCCAGAGTGACAGAGAGACCATCTCCCACCACTCTCTAAGAAACTCTCAGGACTGCCAATGGTGGCCTGCCTTGGTTAGTGAACCAATAACTAAAACCAATAGAGATAACCACACTTCACATTTTTTTTTGCATCAATGTAACACCTGTACAAACAGCAGAAATTAGGATCCTTGAGGAGACTGACCAAAATTTCTGGTTTCTTCTTTTGCAAAGCCATATTAACTAACAACAGATAAATGAACCGCTTCAGACTGTCTGCAGCTCTTAGTCTTATCACGGGACAAGAACCTTATCGAGAGTGGGATGGATTCTCCTGATCAACAAAACAAAACTTCAGAGTCATTATGGCTTGAATATTAAAACAAATGTGACATTATTTTGTACCAAAGGCAGAAAAAGAAGGATATGCCTGTTACATAAGTGAAATAATAAAATACCTTTAATTTGATATTTCATTTTCTTCCTCATATCTTTGATGTGCTTATTTCATTCAATAAGTGTATTTTGAGGGCTTGCTATGTGCCAGGCACTGTTGTAAGTGCTGGACATGGCAGAGAACAAGCAGAGTGGTCCCTGCCCTCAAGGAGCTTCCTGTCTGGAGCTAGAAAAAGGTCTTGCTCTAGTCTCGGAATCTCTTCTTTGCCGGATATCTGGCTGTGTTAGAAGGAACTCAAAAGCAGCTTCAAACTGTTTCTCTTGGGAGAACAGAGTGGTATGGGAAGAGGGAACTTGGTACTTTGACATGTAAGAATTGAAGAATGAATTCTTTTGTTGCATGTCTGTTTTTTCCATGCGAGAAGCAGTCGGTTTCACTGATTATGTACTGTTGAGGGGGACCTTTCTGTTTTTCTCTCCTGGAAATGTGTAATTTAATGTGAAGCGTCTCTTGGTGGACTGCAAGTGTAAAGACTCTCAGGATAATGTGCTCGGTTTTCCCATTGAAACGCAATTCACATTTATTAAGTGTCTTTTATACACGAGGTGGAGCAAGGTGCTTCACATACATTATCTCATTTTTAAGCCTCATGGTCACCTCTGATGTAGACGTCATTAGCCAGCTTTTATAGACAGGATAAAGGATAGTGGAAATTGTAGCTCAGGGCTCTGAAAAGTGCTAATTTATTTCCAAGGGATAAATATGCTTACTTTCTATTAGATGGCTTTTCATAAGCATTTTTAATATGAGTACCTGCCTCACATTTTCATAATTCATTCAGCTTCTCAAAGCATGGTCACCTTCTTCATATCTCATTTGCCTTATATTAGCGTCATATCTCATATCTCATGCTAGCCCTGTGCTGATAATGGTCTAGAACTATTTGACGACGTCTCTTTGCGAATCTGAATCTCTGCAGACAAACTTGTTCTTGTTGCATAGCTAAGAACCAGAACTAAGCAAAGACATCTTGCTTCCAGAAATCCAGTCTACATCTCCCTTTGCAGGGTCTTCCCAGGATGGTATGATCTGCTGCCTAATACAGGCAGGTTGCGTCACTACTCTCAGACCAGAGCTGATTACTTTGGTTACATCTGCCCCCAACATTTTCTTTAAAACTCTGATTTTAAAAGTGCAGGTGCCTTTACTACCCTTGTCTTGTCTGGATCTTCTGGCCACTCGGTTTGTCTGAGTTAGTAACGGCCAAGATAAAGGAAAGGAAAAAAAAATGGAGGAAAAAACAGGTTTGTTGCTTGTACAATGAGGTGCATTTATTCTCAAAAACCCAGAAACCAGCCTAAGTGAGGCAGGGGAAGGGTGACAGCAGATGAAGCAGAAAGCAGGTGCTTACTTAATTGCTGCAGCTGGTGCCAAGTGTTGGGCATAATTTTTCTTGTCATTTCCAATTATTGGCACGGTGTTCACTTAACTTTTCAGCTGAAGCACCTGAGGAGAGTCTAGGAACCTCTCTGCTCCTCTCGCTTTTACAGGAAAGCTAGCAGGCAGTTTTCTTACAAACATTGTAAATAAATGCAACCCTTTGGACTTTTTCTTTCTTTTTCTTTTGCCTCAAAACAACTCACTGACGATCGAAAAGGAATTTGGCTTAAATGCAATTTGGTGCTTCGTTTGATTCTGCCAAAGCTGCTGTGGGTCAAATTTTAAAATTTGTTTCAAAAGATTTGATTCAACGCTTCAGACTCACCTGTGTGATTTTGATTTCAGAATTGTCTATCTGAGCCCACAGCTCCCTGAGATATTTTCTTGGAAAAAGTAGGTTGTTGAATTCTCCAATTGATGTGGCATATTCATTTTGCTATTTAACTTTTCTCTTTTGAGTGGCGAAGGTAAAAGTCGTAGAAATACTGGATGTAAATTATTGTATGCCTTTTCATTCTACAAATGTTGATAAAGAGTAAACCTTGTGCCAAAATCTTATGAAGAACAATTTGCCAAAGACAATCCCAAGAACCATAAGAAATGCAGAGATAAATCAGATACGGCTTTTCCTTTGTGCAGGTTTTGGTCCCTAAGGGACAAAGAAACAAGCATGAGGGATAATCTAATGCAGTTCTGATGGAAGTAACTGTAATATGCTAAAGAAAAGCAAGTGAGGATCAATTACCTCTGATGGTAGACCCCTACCCAGCGAGGTACTTTTCTCTTCTAACATCAATAAAATAAAAATTCCTCATTTTCCCCCTTCTTACAGTAATCTGGCTTAAAGGATGCTATTCAATTTGACATTTAAGGTGATATTTAAGATTCTGATGAGTTTCCCGTACCTCTTCTTATTGACTTTAATCTGCGTATATATGAATGGGATTAGTACAGTTTTGAACTGAAAACTTTTTTTTTTTTTTTAGAATTTTGTTTCAGGTTGTATTTTGGGGGAGAAGAAGGGGAAGGTTGCATTTCAGTGAAGACATTAGGAGACCTGGGTTTGGGTTCTGGTTCTGGTTGTTTTTAATCTTTAGCCACTTGTGTTCATTGGTCGCTGCGGGCTTAGCCTGGATGACCCCCAAAGTTCCTTTCAATCTTAATAGTTTGAGTGAGATGCCTCGTTGTCCTGAATAAACCCAGTGGCTGTCCCATAAGAAGCAAACGAAACTGAAGACTTGAGCCCCAACTTGAGAGAGTATCAGAATTCCCAGGAGAAGTGGAGAAGAAGGTGTGGTATCTGGCTGAGACTGACGTGACCGCTCCAGCACACTCTTGGCCTCTCTGTGTTCTCAGCTTCCTTATTTAAACACCACATCTTTTGTAGAAAGCCTAAGTTCAGAGCCACTCACAGTTTGTAGTGGGTCTGATTTCCTTTATTTCCTAGTGGATATAGCAGAGCTCTGAAGAATGTAGGAAGCGCAGCCTAGCAAGAAAATTCCTAAAAGGTCTACAGGCAGATTAAAGTTTGTACCGAGTTGTATCTACAAATAAGCCTTGAAGGTAAATGAAGTGCGTCTGAGGAACTGACAGAAGGAAATGGGGAAGAGTGTGCAATGTGAGACCATGCCATTTCTCTCTCATGGGTTTTTTCTTTCTAATTTCACAGCTAGCAATCTGGTCCAGGCCCTAAGTAACCACATGCTTATAGGTTTTTCCACCATCTGTCTATCAGTTTGTCACACTATGGCAGCTTGAATGTTGCTATGATATTGGAACTATATCACCGGAATTTCAAATATCAGCAGTCACCCATGGTGGATATGTTTCAACAGAACTTACAGACTAACATAGACTAGGAAGAAAGGTCAGATGGTCTACTTCCAAAAATTAGCCAATGAAAACCCTATGGATCACAACAGAATATTGTCTGATATAGTGCTGGAAGATGAATCTCTAGGTTGGAAGGCAATCAAAATGCACAGGGGTTACAACAAGGGTCTTGAGCAGGACCAGACAATGTTGTGTTCTGTTGTACATGGTTCACCGCGAGTCAGAACCAACTCAATGGCAGCTAACAACAACACAGTTGTTGCTGGTCACCTAACATACTCCTCCCTTCAGACTCTTCCTGTCCTGTTCACACATCCATGTCCTTCCTTAAATACTCCACTTGCCGTGTTGCTTTCCTAGGCAGTAATTTATCGTGAGATCTCGTTACCTATCACGTCTAATCTCAACTCTTTAGCTCAAGGCTCAAGGTCCTTCATCTGGGAAGCACAGCATTAAAAACAGGAGACCAGGCTTTAGCCTTGGCTTTTGCAGCTTAAAAGCTGTACAACTTCGGACAAGCTGTTTAACTTCCCCTATTTTTGTTTTCCTTTTATCTATACAATGTTTCAAAACTGAGGTCTCCAACTTCAAATGATCTCCTGCAACTGCTTGCTCCACTACGGCCACCTGGTCTCACATTTCCCAGAAGTGCCCAGATTCAAATATGCTGGCCCACGTTCCCAGTAGCAGCTGTAAACTTGGTTTTAAAAATGTAGTCCCCATAGCTTTCCAAGACCACCCCCTGGTATTCTTCGTAGAACTCCTCTGCTCCAACAAATCAGTGGCCTCAAGAGCTCTGAACAAACCTAAGTGTTTCCATCCAGTCTGCTCTGGCTCTGAGCCATTTCTAATGCCAGTAAGTGGCTCCTTGTCCCCTACTCAACCCACAACCATCAATCCCCCAACTAAATCTCCTCTTTCGCAGAAGCCCTCACTTACTAACTAACTATACCTAACAATGGCCACTCCTTCCATGGCTGCCCTTAGTAGCCATATTCAAGGCCTCTTTGGTCCTTGGCAATTTATCTATTTTAAGAATTCCAGTCTTTCCCCATGAATACTTTTTTTTTTTTTACATAGCTGTAATCATATGAATGTATTCTATTATTAAAAAAACCAAAAACCTGCTGCCATCGGGTCAATTTTGACATGTAGCAACCCTATAGGACAGAGTAGAACTGCCCCATATGGTTTCCAAAGAGCAGATGATTCGAACTGCCGACCTTTCGGTTAGCAGTAGAATACTTATCCACTGCTCCGCGAGACCTCCATGTTTAGAATAGTCTGGATTATTTTCCTAGTCAAGACTCAGCACTGTTGTTATTGTAAGACATAAATTTTCTTACTTTATTACTGCATCCTTGAATGTGTCTCTAGCTGACTCTGCCCTCTTAGAGCAGTTGTTCCAGACCTCCTCCTCTGCTCCTTCAGCCTTCACTGGCTCTTCCTGTCATTCTCACACTAGGACGGCCTTGCCTAGGACTCTACCTAGCTTTGTCTCAGTTTATCCCTGCCTCTACAACTATTCTCTAATTCAGGAGTTTTTAAACTTTAGGTGTATTGGAATCACTTGAAGAGCTTTTTAAAACACAGATTGCTGGGCCCCCTTACCGAGATTCTTATGGCTTCTGGAACAGGGACTAGGACTATGCTTGGTGAACTATTGCTCTGATTCTTTCCTTTGGTCTCTCAGGAAGTGGTTTATCTTCTCCTCTAGCTGGTATACCACCCAACCACCTATGCTCCGAGATGCCTTCCCATCTTCTCTGGGAACAAGCTCTTACTCCTAAATGGTTTCCTTTTAATAGCTTTAATATCTGTGCCATTACTCGGCTTACTTCATCTTTGAAGCATCCTCCCGTCGCTGCTATTTTGCTAACAACGCTACTTCTCTTACCAGCGTTACCCAGTTCTGACTACCAACCCAGATGCCTTTCCTCCTGCTGCAGATTGTGCTCCTCACCTTCTGCATCTACTTGTTATTCATGCATTTCATTTTTAATTCCCAGAAATACACAAGCTCTACTGAAACGACCTGGAAAGTTAAAAATTACCCTCTTCTTCTCAAATACAGGGACTTTTATTATTTAATGATTAAAAAAAAAAAACAAAAACCTGTTGCTGTTGAGAAGATTCTGACTCACAGCGACCCTATAGGACAGAGTAGAACTGCTCCATAGGGTTTCCAAGGAGCGGCTGGTGGATTTGAACTGCCAACTTTTTGGTTAGCAGCCTGAACCCTTAACCACTGTGCCACCAGGGCTCCATTATTTAATGATAGCAGCTACTATTTACTGACTACAGACTGTGTTCCAGGCATTATGCTAAGCACTTTATAGATAGATATCGTTGTTGTCTTTCAGTGCCATCAATTCGATTTCAATTCACAGTGACCCCATGTGACAGAGTAGAACTGCCCCGCAGAGTTTTCTAAGTTGTAATTTTTCCAGAGTAGGTCACCAGGTCTTTCTCCCACGGAATTGCAGTGATAGAGATATCCTTAAAACTTCACGTGAAGATGGTCCTTTTATCACCCCTTATGATAGGTGTTATTTTACAGATGATAAAAACCTAATATCAGAAAGGTTGAATAATTTGCCTAACAGCCCAAGTGAAGGAGACAGGATTGGACCCTGCTCTGATTTCAGAGCCCACGTGCTTATAACACTACTCCCGAGTAGGCATCAGAATCCCTGCGTGCCTATTAAAATTCCATTTCCTGGCTCTACTGCCAGAGATTCCAAATCAGGTGTGGCCAGGCTAGGAACATGAATCCTTAGTAATCTCCCTAGTGATCCTGATGTGGGTGATCCAGAACCACCACATTTTGAGAAACAGTCCCTCTGTGTTGACATAATTGGCCACTTCCTCTTTCTTTAAACTCTCCATCAGTTGCTATGATACAACATTTCCTCCCTCTGGTTCTTTGGGCTCTCTGATTTGTTCTTCTCCATCTCCTTCTTCCTCTCCTGCCCATATCAATGCCCCCGCCCTGAGATTTTGCCCCCCACTTTCTCCTCCCTCTGCTTTCTGTCCCTGATGAGCCCATCCAACTAGAGGCAGATGGTCCCACCTTGCCCTTCTGGTGCCAACTTCCTGGTGAGAGCCATGGTGCAGCCTGAAATAATTTTGGAACAGCAATGAGCTACTGCCCAGGCTCTGGACAAAATTGTGGGGCAGGTGACATTGATGCTGGTGCCCCTCTCATTTTACACCTCCTTGAAAGTCTGTCCTTCTGCCCATAAGATCCTGGTTCTCTGCAGCTTTCTAATCAAATCAGTTCAACAAAAGGGCTGATCATTTTACACAGTCATGCTAATGTGTTAATTCCTCCAGTCATTTGCATTTTTAAAGCCTTTTAACCTCCTTTTGTGGGTTAAACTGTGGTTCATATGTTGAAGACATTTCAGGTTTCATGTAGCAGGTGGAGAGATATAGAAGGAAACGGGGATGGAGGAGGAAGAAGGGTGAGCTGGTTTAGGAGGGGACCTTCTCCTTCTCTTGAAATTTCTTGAAGCTTAGACTCAAAAGGTGGTGACATTGCTGGCAGGGCAGGACTTGGCCTTGCCTCCTGTACACCCCAGGGCCCTGAGGAGGCATAAGCAATAACTGCAGCTGCTGCAGACCTGTCTCTAGTATTGCTGAGGGTAAGGACAGACTGTAGAGGCTACTAGCTGACTTTCTGCCACCACCCCCAAAACACACACACACACACAGGCATGCACACACTCATGCATGTGTGCTTACACTGAATGGCTAACACCACTTATCTTTCAAGTCTCAGCTTAAATGTTCAGAGTCAGTTCATCTGCTGCTTAATTACCACGTGGGAGGGCAGCATCCCATAGTGTAATACTTCTTTTAGTGGTATAGATTGTTGTGTGCCAGATCTTTTCTTTTTTCCACTGCAGAGCCACTGGTGAGTTTGAACTGCCGACCTTTCAGTTAGCAGCTGAGCGTTTAACTATTGCCCCACCAGGGCCCCTTGAAGTCTTAAAAAAAAAAGAACTATTGCTGTCAAGTCCATTCCGATTCATAGCGACCCTATAGGGCAGAGTAGAACTGCCCCATAGGGTTTCCGAGGCTGTAAGACTGCCACATCTTTCTTTGATGGAGCAGTTGGTGGGTTTGAACCACTGACCTTTAAGTTAGCAGCAGAGCACTTTAACAACTGCCCCATCGGGGCTCCATATGTGTGTGTTTGTGTGTGTGTCCCTCCCTGGCCTGGTTGGCATAAACATTAAGCGTTTGACTGCTAGCCGAAAGGTTGGTGGTTCAAGCTCACCTAGAGGCATCTTAGAAGGCCTGCTTCCAAAAAGTCACAGTCTTGAAGACCCTATGGAGCAGCTCTACTTTGCATACTTAAGTCAAAATCAACTCTATGGCAACTACCAACATATGTGTGTGTGTGTGTAAATATTTTCAACAATATACTTTATTGTTAGAAATTATGTTAAATAATACAGAACACATAAAGATGTTGTGCTCTGGAACACGAATTTTATTCCTCCAGTCTGGATGATACCTGCCCTTCCCGGCAGCACAGATATTCCTGCTCAGGGTTGTCCCTGGCTGTGGCCGAGGCGGTGATCTCTTCCACGCACCCTTTCCTGTGTGTTGAAGGATTCTGATTCCTCCCTTGAAGGAGTCCCCACTGCTGACTTATCCCCAAGAGATGCATCCTAAGACATCCTCTTAACCTCTGCTTCCAAACCACCAGCACTGAAGCACAGGTCTAAGGTAAATGGATCATCCTCTGGCAAATTTGTGTCCTGAATTCACCTCACAGAAATGGTTTGTTCCACATAGTATTTTGCTTTGTTCTTAAAACTTGACTTAGATGTCAATATTAAAAATCAGCATACTGAAGCTAATAATCTAGACTTCCAACTTCTCTTGAAAAACTGTTTGCCCTATGAATAGGCAAACCTTAAAACTGGGGCTGCTTGGCATGTTTGACATGGTTAATACCAGACCAAAATTGAAATCCTACTTTAAATTAAGCTGCAATTAAGTTTGAAGTCTGCCTCTGCCTTCTACAAAAGACAAGTTGGCTTCCTGTGAAAGTTTTGATTGCTTGTGACATAAAGAGTGTAGCCATCGGACCCTAGCTTTTGTAAATAATCTTGCTACTTAACTGCTCTCAGTAAATGCCTAGGCCCTAACTCACTCCCTCTTAGTTGAATGGACAATGTTTACATTTCAAGAGGCTTCAAGTTGGAGCTGATCTAAACTCCTTCCTAACCAAATGATCGACTTTTACATTTCAAGGACTCCAACTAGGATTGGCCCCACCTACAATCAATCACTAAACCCCCACATCAGGAATGCTTATGTGGCTGCTTAAAAATATTGCTTTAGGCAATCTGTATTGGGAAATAAAAGATTGACGTTAGGCTAGAAATCGATGTTAGGAAAGTTTGTAGCTTGACAATCCCTTGTCAATTTTCCTTCCTTTCCCTGTACCCTCCTTGGCGTGAAACCATTTGCCTTTGTTTTTGTGCCTGATAAACACCTCACTGCTGTCCCTGCAAGCTAGAGCACACAAAGCAGCCTTTTGTTTGCATGCCCTTGTATCTCTACATTTCATGAAATGATTTTGTCTTTTTCCTTCAATAAAACTCTTCTTCTAATTTCTAGCAGAGCGTCAGCCTGGTGTTTTCACTAGGACACTTAGCAATTTAGCCTGCATTTCTACCTAGTGTACCTCTTATACTATTTTTAAAAATTCCTGATGGTGGAGAGTGTCACTGAAAAATGTTCTATTCAGGAATACAGCTATTACTTTGGGTACTCATACAGCCAGGGTGAGAAGGAGCGTGAAGTTTCCATCTCTCGTGCACAATTCCCCTGAACCTGTTCATTATTTATTTATTTTATCATGTGTGTAAGTATGTCCATTTCCTACCACCAGTTATCATTCTCAGTTCCAGGACAACTAGTCAAAGAGGTTTTACTTTCAGAGACTTTTAAATCAAGGCATCATTTAGCAAAATTGCTTGCCATTTATGGCTAATTGCCTGACCACATAATAATGATTACATGTATGTTGAAGTATGCCACAGACCTACTTCACTGGACATTTGACTTAACCATACCAGTAGCCTCCTTACATGGTCAACTCACTGTTCATAAATTTTGAAATCATGTAATATGGCTAACTCCTACTTGGCACTTGCTTACACCTTATAAAGAGAGAGGGGCTATTGTGGGTCTTTGGCAAATGTGGGCAGTCTGGAAGATGGTTCCCATCTTTGGATGGAAGGTCACAGCAATTTGGAGCAATTTGGAACTTAAACCTGTGGTTTAAGCATTTTTAACATAAACATTAAGTTTCTGTCTCTGAAGTTTTGGGGCCTCTCTTCTCTCAGGGTTAGAGGCCCCTCCTTGATGTTCCCATAGTCCTCTGGGGCCTGTTCCTATCACTACCCACCCCACTGTATTGTAATTACCTGTTTCCATGTCTATGTCTCACCTAGAGTGTTAGCCTTGATGATGGGGATTACGTCTTCTCCATGATCATAGCCCCAGGCTTAACACAGCCCTTGAGGAATGATCCAGAAATACAGCACCCACTGACCTTTTTAATTATTATAGCGGGTCTCTCACTTTGTACAATCCTAAGCAAGGCACGGAATCTTTATACACACAGATATCATGTGACAAAAAAATAAGTGCATCAGCTTTCCGGTGTTCTGATTTCTGCCTCTCATCTCATCTGACCTGGTAAGTGTTCCCTATCTCTTAATCACAAGGCTCCTTAACAACTGCCTCAGAGAGGGGTTTTATAGACATCCTGTCTCTGTTCTCTTCTCCTGGGAGCAGGCCTAAAAATGACAATCAATTCATTTGGCTAATTGACATATTGTTCTCTCTCCACTTTGTTTCCCAATGGCCATTCCAATCCCAGTACATATTCAGTGCAACCCCTGTGGCGGCCTCTGTCAGGCACTTACACAAGCAAGTAGCAGACCCTTTGGCCAACTTGCAAAAGATAGCTATCAGGCCTGAGTTTTACTGAGGAGGTTATGGGGCTGCTTTCTGCCAGATCCTAGCTTATAAATGTACAGGAAGTACAGGCTGACCTTGCCAAGGTCCGGGCCCTTTCAGTCCTTTGGATGCTGATTAGTATTTCTCAGCACTTACCACAGAGCCTCTGTCTGCCTCCATCTCAGTGCCTACAGGAAATTTGTCTTTGAGTACGTTAAGTATTTACATGGCATGATTTCTGAGGATCCAGGAAATCCCACCTACCCAGTCCCCAGCCTATTCTTTTTTTTTTTATTATTGTGTTTTAAGTGAAAGTTTACAAATCAAGTCAGTCTCTCATACAAAAATTTGCACACACTTTGTTATGTACTACTAGTTGCTCTTCCTCTAATAAAATAGCACACTCCTTCTTTCCACCCTGTATTCCCCATATCCATTCAGACAGCTTCTGTCCCCCTCTGACTTCTCATCTCCTCTCCTGACAGGAGCTGCCGACATAGTCTCATGTGTCAACTGGGGCCAAGAAGCTCACTCCTCACCAGTATCATTGTCTATCTTACAGTCTAGTCCAATCCCTGTCTGAAGGGTTGACTTTTGGAATGGCTCCAGTCTTGGGCTAACAGAAGGCCCAGGGACCATGACCTCCAGGGTCCTTCTAGTCTCGGTCAGACCATTAAGTCTGGTCTTTTTACAAGAATTCGAGGTATGCATCCCATTGCTCACCTGCTTCATCAGGGATTCTCTGTTGTGTTCCCTCTCAGGGCAGCCATTGGTTGTAGCTGGGCACCATCTAGTTCTTCTGGTCTCAGGTTGATGTAGTCTCTGATTTATGTGGCCCTTTCTGTCTCTTGGGCTCATAGTAACCTTATGTCTTTGGTATTCTTCATTCTGCCTTGCTCCAGGTGGGTTGAGACCAATTGATTCCTCTTAGATGGCCGCTTGCTAGTGTTGAAGACCCCAGATGCCACTCACCAAAGTGGGATGCAGAATGTTTTCTTAACAGATTTTATCATACCAATTGACCTAGATGTCCCCTGAAACCATGGTCCCCAGACCACTGCCCCTGGTACTCTGGCCTTCAAAGCGGTAGGTTGTATTCAGGGAACATCTTTGCTCTTGGCTTAGTCCAGTTGTGCTGACCTCTCCTGCACTGTGTGTCGTCTTTCCCTTCACCTAAAATAGTTCTTGTCTACTATCTAATTAGTGAATACCCCTCTACCTCCCTCCCTCCCCACCCTAGTAACCATCAAAGAATATTATCTTCCATGTTTAAACTATTTCTTGAGTTCTTATAATAGTGGTCTCATACAATATTTGTCCTTCTGCAGTTGACTAGTTTCATTCAGCATAACGCCTTCCAGATTCCTCCATGTTATGAGATGTTTCACAGATTCATCATTGTTCTTTATTGATGTATTCCATTGTGTGAATATACCATGATTTATTTATCCATTCATGCGTTGATGGGCACCTTGGTTGCTTCTACCTTTTTGCTATTGTAAACAGTGCTGCAATGAACATGAGTGTGCATATATCTGTTCGTGTAAAGGCTCTTATTTCTCTAGGATATATTCCAAGGGGTAGGGATTGCTGGATCATATTCCTCAACCTATTCTGTCATGCCTGAAATTGCTTTAATGGCCAAAGCCTTCCATTTGCCAACTAGAGTCAGAGTCTTGAAAATTTCTAGGAGAAGTTAAATTTTTTAAATGTAAATTTTTAATTGAAGTATAACGTACCTACATAAAAGTACACAAATCATAGTTGTAAATGAACCACTCACGTAATGAGCATCAGGATCAAAAAACAGAACATTAGCATTTTCTCAAAAGTTCTCCCCTCCCCCTCCTCAATGCTCTCTTCCAATCACTTGGTCTACCCTCACCAGCGAAACCATTGTCCTGACTTATAACAAGATAGATTATTTTTATTTGCTTTTATTATTTATATAAATGGGATCACGTCATATGTAGGAGTCCCTAGGTGGTACAAAGGGTTAATGTGCTCAGCTGCTAAGGAGAAGGCTAGAGGTTCAAGTCCACCCAGAGGCGTCTCAGAAAAAAGGCCTGGTGATCTACTTCCAAAATAGAAACCCTATGGAATACAGTTCTAATCTGACACACATGGAGTCACTATCAACTAGATAGCAACTGATTATGTTATATGTATTCTTTTGTGTCTGGTTTCTTTTGCTTAGTGTTATGTTTGTGAGAGTCATGTATGCTATCGCATATAGCTGTAGTTTGTTCATTTTCATTGCTGTATAGTATTTCAGGGTGTGAATAACCCATGATTTATTTATCTGTTCTAATGCTGATGGACATTTGGGTTGCTTCCAGTTTTTGACTTGCAAATGGTGCTGTTATGAACATTCTAGTTCAGATCTTTTGGTGAACATATGTACACTTCTCTGTTGGTTATACATCAAGGAGTGAAATATATGAGACACAGGATATGTGTGTTCAGTGTTAGTAAGTACTGTCAAACTTAATAAATATTTGTGGTCTTTATTGTTGTTGAGCTATAATTGCTAAAATTGCTAACTTGAGGTTTCCTGATCAGGTAAATTTTCCATCTTGTATTAATTGTTTCTAGTTTAGATCGTGTGCTCTATCTGTAACATACATTTTTTATTTATTCCCTTTCTGTTACTGTTGCTTCAAAGGGAAACATGCAAATCATTGGTTGAATGGGCTGGTAGCAACAGATCTGAAATTTTAGTAATTTTGAAGAAAAACAAACATCTAACTCTCTTATGAGTAGAAAAAAGAGTTTTATTGAGGAATAGAGCAATGGCATCAGGGAGCATGAAGTAAAAACACTAACTGTTCTCCAGCTGCTGTTGCTCTATTTCTCAGTATAACTGATTTTTTTTCCTAATCATAACAGAGATAAAAGTTTGTTTCTCCTTGACATTTCTGGTGTCAGAAGTGGGATAACTGCTGTCTTAGTCATCTCGTGCTGCCATGATAGAAATACCACAAGTGGATAGCTTTAACAAACAGAAATTTATTCTTTCACAGTCTAGTAGGCTAAAAGTCTGAATTCAGGGTGCCAGCTCCAGGGAAAAGCTTTCTTTCTCTGTCAGCTCTGGAGGAAGGTCCTTGTCATCAACCTTCCTCTGGTTTCGAAGCTTCTCAGCACAGGAACCTTGGGTCCAAAGGACACGCTCTGCTCCCGGCACTGTTTTCTTGGTGGTATGAGGTCCCCCTGTCTCTCTGCTCGCTTCTCTCTTTTGTATCTCAAAAGAGATTGGCTTAAGACCCAACTGAATCTTATAGATTGAGTTGTGCCTCATTAACATAATAGAGGTAAGATTTAAAACACATAGGAGAATAACATCAGATGACAAAATGGTGGACAATCACACAATATTGGAATCACGGGCTAGCCAGGTTGACACACATATTTGGGGGACATAATTTAATCCTTCACACCACCCTTCCCTGGAAAACTGTTATGCCTTCCACCCCCATTTGTTCAGATTAACCTAGATGTGCCTGAAGAGTCTTTGTCTGAGATGGTGCCTGAGGCATTGCCTGGGGCATCCCCTGGGGCAGATGCCTTACAAGACATTGCTGAATGTTCCCAGGACCTACCCCACCACCCATTTTTGCTTCTAGGCCTATGCTAAGTCCCAGAGAGCCTCAAAAGCTGAAGTACAAAGTGTGGCCCTGGAGGAGGTACTCTACACTCCAAAAGACTATGTGACTTTTCTAATATATACAAACAGAAACCTGAGGAATATGTATGAGAATGGCTACTAAGGATGTGGGATAATTGTGCAAGGAACATAAAGTTGGATCAGTGTGAGTTTATCGATACGGGCACACTAAGCATAGATCCTTCATTCAATGTTTTAGCTCAAGAGGTTAGAAAATGGTCTAATAGTTTATATGGTTGATTCACTGCAGGATAGATTAAGTGGTGGCCTACACTAAGTCGAGTTGCAGTACCAGACCTGTAGAAGAAGGTATCCAAAGGCTTAGGTAAAATGGCATATGAGAGTGGATTTATCAGGTCAGACCCACAGACTCACCCACAGAGTGCCCAGAGAACACACATTTTACTACAATGCTGAGGAACAAACCTGTGAAGGGGGCCACAGCATCTTAAAGATTGCTATTTATGTAAGTTAGATTTGACAGTGGGAACTGCGCTAACTAAATTAAGACGCCTAACTACAATGGGGCTGATTGGACCCCATGGTTGTAGAGGCCAAGTGACAGCACTCAACAAAGACAAGGTGGGTGTGGTTTCTGTAGTGGATGGCAGAGTCAAAGCAGTAATCAGAACATTCTGACTCATATGGGCTTATGGTGTTGGCTACTTAGTCATGGTGTCCCTAGGAGTGAAATAGATGGAAAATCTAATAAGTATTTACTTGATGATACAAGAGGAAGAGTTCTAGGTCAAGCGAACAACATTCTAACTTGAAGTGACAGAATAGTCACAGCCTCTCAATCAATTGCCAGACTTGAGCCAGTTTACATAACCCTTTGAATAAAGGTGAGGTCGGGTCCCCTTGGGGAAGGACCCCACTGCACTTCGAAAAATTTATACCGTTAATCTTTCTCCCAGCCTTCCCCAAAAGGGTCTGTGGATTTTACAAGAGTGACTGTTCATTATGGAAAAGGGAATAATCAGATTTTTGGTTACTGGACACTGGCTTTGAACTAATAGTAATTCTAGGAAATCCAAAACATCACTGTGGCCCACCAGTCAGAGGAGGGGTGTATGGCAGTCAGGTATTAATGAAGTCTTAGTTCAGGTCCATCTCACAGTGGGCCTTGCGGGTCCCCAAAACCATCCTGTAGTGATTTCTCCAGTTCCAGATGCATAATTGGAATAGACATACTCAGCAACTGGCAGCACCCACACATTAAATCCATGGCATGTGGAGTAAGGGTGATTATGGTAGGAAAAGCCAAATGAAAGCCATTAGATATGCCTCTACCTAGGAAAATAGTAAATCAAAAGCAATGTCATATTCCTGGAGGAATTGCAGAGATTATTGCCACCATTAAGGACTGGAAGGATGTAGAGGTGGCGATCCTATCACAATCCTGTTTAACTCACCTATTTGGCCAGTGCAAAAAACAGATGTATTTTGGAGAACGACGTAAACTTAACCAGGTGGTGACTCCAATTGCAACTGCTGTTCCAGATGTGGTTTCAGTGCCTCAGTAAATTAACACAACTCCTGGTATGTGGCATGCAGCTATTGATCTCGTGTGCCTTTTTCTCCATACTTGTTTTGAAGGACCACCAGAAGCAGTTTGTCTTCAGCTGGCAAGGCCAATAATACACCTTTGCTGTCCTACCACAAAGGTATATCAACTCTCTGGCTCTCCATCATAATTTAGTCTGCAGGGACTTTGATTGCCTTTCCCTTCTGCGAGATGTCACACTGATCCACGACATAGATGACATTATGCTGATTGGACCTAGTAAGGAAGAAGTGTCAATGACTCTAGACTTACTGCTAAGACGTTTTTATGCTAGAGCATCAGAAATTAACCCAAGAAAAATTCAGGCACCTTCCACCTCAGTGAAATTTCGAGGGGTCCAGTAATGTGGGCTATGTTCAGATATTCCTTCTAAAGTGATGGATAAGTTATTGCATCTGGCACCTCCGACAACTAAAAAGGAGGCAGAGTGCCTGGTGGGCCTCTTTGAATTTTGGAGGCAACATATCTGTGATGGTTAAGATTGTGTGTCAACTTGGCTGGGCCATGATTCTCAGTGGTTTGACAGTCATGTGATGTTGTGGTCACCCTCATGATGAGATTTGCTGTGAGTAGCCATTTCTTTTAGCCAATCAGCTGAAAGGGAGTTTCCTGGGGCATGTGGCCTACTTTGAACGTAAGTGGATATTCTGATAAGGCTCATGGCTTTTGCTTGCTCTTCATCTGACCTCTAGTTCTTTGGACTTGAGCTAGCAGCTTACCTGTGGTAAGTTTCTCAATAAATAATTAATACACACATTGTTTTATTGCCTGTTGATCTTGGGATTCATTGATCTTTATAGCCTATGAGCAACAGTCCTGCTCTCTGACCTTCCAATCTTGGGTTCTGACCTTCCAATCTTGGGTTTGCCAGCCCCTGTGGCTATGTGAATCAGGAGAAGCCTCCAGTCTGACCCACTGACTTGGGATGTTCCCGTCTCTACAACCCGTGAGCCATTTCCTTGATATAAATCTCTCTCTATGTATATTTATACACTTTACTGGTTTTCTTCTCTAGAGAGCCCAGCCTAAGACAACACCCCTCATTTTGGTGTTCTACACTGACCTAATTATCAAGTGACTCAAAAAGCTGCTAGTTTTGAGTAGGGCCCAGAATAAGAGAAGGCTCTGTAATAGGTTCAGGCTGCCATGCAAAAGGCTCTGCCCCTTGGGCTGTGTGATGCTGCTGTGTGGTGCTTGAAGTGTCAGTGGCAGATAGAGATGCTGTTTGGAGTCTTTGGCAGGCCCGTAATGGTGAATCACAGCACAGACCCTTAGGATTTTGGAGCAAATCTTACCATCCTCTGTAGATAACTACTCTCATTTTGAGAAACAGCTTTTGGCTTGTTACTGGCCCTAGTGGAGACTGAACGCCTAACAATGGGCAACAAAGTCACCAGGCAGCCTGAGCTGCCTGTCACTTATTGGGTGTTGTCTGACCCACAGAGTCATAAAGTCGGATATGCACCGCATCACTTCATCATTAAATGGAAGTGGTATATATGAGATCATGCCTGAACAGGACCTGAAGGCACAAGTAAGTTGCATGAGGAAGTGGCCCAAATCTCTATGGTCTCCACTCCTGCCACATTACACTCTCTCTCCCAGTCTGCACCTAAAGCCTCATGAGGAGTTCCTTACGATCAGTTGACTGAGGAAGAGAAAACTCATGCCTGGTTTATAGATTGTTGTGCATGATATGTAGGCACCATTCGATATGTAGCAGCACTGCAGCCACTTTCTGGGACCTCCCTGAAGGACAGTGGTGGAGGGAAATCCTCCCATTGGGCAGAATTTCGAGCAGTGTACCTGATTGTTCACTTTGCTTGTAAGGAGAAATAACCAGATGTATGATTGTATACTGCTTCATGGGCTGTGGCCAATGGCGTGGCTGGAAGATCGGGGACTTGGAAGGAACAAAATTGGAAAATTAGTCACAAGGAGGTATGGGGAAGAGGTTATGTGGATAGACCTCTCTGAATGGGAAAAAGAAGTGAAGATATTTGTGTCTCATGTGAATGCTCACCAAAGGGTGATCTTAGCAGGGGATGATTTTATTTTATTGTATTGTATTTTAGATGAAGGCTTACAGAGCAAATTAGCTTCTCAATAAATAATTAATACACATATCGTTTTGTGACATTGGTTGCCAACCTCACAATGTATCAACACTCTCTCCTTCCCAACCTTGGGTTACTCATTTCCATTTGTCTGGCTTTCCTGTACCCTCCTGCCTTCTTGTTCTTGGCCCTGGGCTGATGTACCCATTTAGTCTTGTATACATGGTTGTGCTACATGTATCATTGTTCATTTTATGGGCCTATCTCATCTTTGGCTGAAGGGTGAACCTCAGGAGTGACTTCCCTACTGAGTTAAAAAGGTGTCCAGCGGCTCTACTCTCAGGGTTTCTCCACTCTCCGTAAGACCAGTAAGTCTGCTCTTTTTTTGTGAGTTTGAATTTTGTTCTACATTTTTCTCCAGCTCTGCCTGGGACCCTCTCTTGTGATCTCTGTCAGAGCAGTCAGTGGTGGTAGCTGGGCATCATCTTGTTGTGCTGGTCTCAGTATGGCGGAGGCTGTGGTAGTTGTGTCTCATTAGTTCTTTGGACCAATCTTCCCCTCGTGTCTTTGGTTTTCTTCATCCTCCCTTGCTCTAGACAGGGTGGGACCAGTAGACCTATCTTAGATGGCCACCCACAAGCTCTTAAGACCCCAGACACTACTCACCAAAGTAGGATATAGAATATTTTCCTTATAAACTACGTTACGCCAGTTGAGCTAGGTGTCTCCCGAGACCATGGTCCCTAGCCCTCAGCCCAGTAACTCTATCCTTATGGGAGTTTGGATGTGTCTATGAAGCTTCTGTGACTTTGCCTTGGTCAAGTTGTGCTGGCTTTCCCAGTATCGTATACTGTCCTACCCTTCACCATTTATCTATTGTCTAGTTAGTGTTTTTCCCTCCCTACCCCTTCCCTCCCTCGTAACCATCAAAGATTGTTTCTTTCTGTGTGTAAACCTTTTCATGAGTTTTATATTAGTGGTCTCATATAATATTTGTCCTTTTGTTCCAAGCTCCCACAGCCTCTCCAACATTTGTTATTTTCTGTTTTTTGGATTCATGCCAGTAATGTCGGGGTGGTAAGGTTAGTTTTGATTTGCATTTCTGTAATGGTTAGTGATAGTGAGCATTTCTTCATATGTCTGTTAGCTGCCTGAATGTCTTCTTTGGTGAAGTGTCTTTTCATATCCTTTGCCCCTTTTTTAACTGGGTTATTTGTCCTTTTGTTGTAGAGGTATTGAATTTTCATATAGATTTTAGAGATTAGAACTTTGTATGATATGTCATAGCCAAAATTTTTTTTCCCAGCCTGTAGGTTCTCTTTTTACTCTTTTGGTGAAGTCTTGGTGAGCATAAGTGTTTAATATCTAGAAAATTTCAGCTGTTTAGCTTATTTTCTGGTGTTTATGTATTGTTAGTTATGGTTTGTATCCTATTTATGCCATGTATTAGATAGAGCCTCTAGCGTTGACCCTATCTTTTCTTCCAGATCTTTATAGTTTTTGGTTTTATATTTAGGTCTTTGATCCATTTTGAATTAGTTTTTGTGTATGGTGTGAGATATGCATTCTATTTCTTTTTTTTACAGATAGGCATCCAGTTTTGCCAGCACCATTTGTTAAAGACTGTCTTTTACCCCATTTAATGGACTTTGGGCCTTTGTGGAAGATCAAGTGACCATAGGTGGATGAATTTACATCAGTGCTCTCAACAGGGGAGCATTTTAACAATCATGTGGATAGGGCGACCCACTCTGTGAAAAATCTGTCATCCTTTTTCCCCAGCCACTCTCATCATTGCCCAATGGGAGATCATAAACAAAGTGGCCATGGTGGCAGGGATGGAGGTTACGCATGGGCTCAGCAACCTGGACTTCCACTCATCAAGGCCAAATTAACTAAAGCCATTGCTAAGTGCACAATCTGCCAGCAGCAGAGACAACAGAGTCCCCAATATGACACCATTCCTTGAGGCTATCATCCAGCAACCTGGTGGCAGGTTGATTACACTGGACCACTTCCACCATGGAAAGGGCAATGTTTCATTCTTACTGCAAAAGACACTTACTCCTGATATGGATGGATTTGCCTTCCCTGAACCCAGAGCTTCTGCCAGAACTGCCACCGTGGGTTCACAGAATGTCTTATCCACCATCATGGTATCCTAAAAGTATCACCTCAGATCAAGGGACTCAGTTCACAGCAAAAGAAGTGGAGCAATGGGCCTATTCTCATGGAATTCACTGGTCTTACCATGCTCCTCATCATCCTGAAGTAGCTGGCTTGATAGAACAATGGAATGGCCTTCTAAAGACACAATTATGGCACCAGCTAGGTGGCAATAATTTGCAGAGTTGGGGCAATGTTCTCCAGGAAGCTGTTTATGCTCGAAACCAGCGTCCAATATATGGTGCTGTTTCTTCCATAGTTAGAGTTCACGGGTTCAGAAATCAAGGGGTGGAAATGGGAGTGGTACCACTTGCTATTTCCCCTAGTCATCCACTCACAAAACTTTCGCTTACTGTCCCCACAACCCTATGCTCTGCAGGTCTAAAGGTCTTAGTTCCAAAGGGAGGAATGCTCCCATCTGGCAACACATCAGTGATTCCATTGAACTAGAAGTTAAGAATGGCACCTGGGCACTTTGGATTCCTCATGCCTCTGGATCAGCAGGCAAAGAAGGAAGTTACTCTATTGGCTGGTGTGACTGATCTTGATTACCAAGTGGAAATTGGATTGATATTACATAACGGAAGCAAAGAAGAGTATGTCTGGTATAAAGGAGATTTGTTAGGGTGTCTCTTAGTCCCACCATGCCCTGTGATTAAAGTCAGTGGAAAACTACAGCAACCCAATTTCCACATGACTACTAATGACCCCCCCCCCAACGTGTCTGTCAGTTTGTTGTACTGTGGGGGCTTGTGTGTTGCTGCGATGCTGGAAGCTATGCCACTGGTATTCAGATACCAGCAGGGTCACCCATGGAGGACAGGTTTCAGCTGAGCTTCCAGACTAAGACAGACTAGGAAGAAGGACCCGGCAGTCTACTTCTGAAAAGTATTAGCCAGTGAAAACCTTATGAATAGCAGCGGAACATTGTCTGATATAGTGCTGGAAGATGAGCCCCCTAGGTTGGAAGGCAATCGAAAGATAACTGGGGAAGAGCTGCCTCCTCAAAGTAGAGTCGACCTTAATGATGTGGATGGAGTAAAGCTTCCAGGACCTTCATTTGCTGATGTGGCACGACTCAAAATGAGAAGAAACAGCTGCAAACATCCATTAATAATCAGAACCTGGAATGTACGAAATATTAATCTAGGAAAATTGGAAATCATCAAAAATGAAATGGACCACATAAACATCGATATCCTAGGTATTAGTGAGCTGAAATGGACTGGTACTGACCATTTTGAATTGGACAATCATATAGTCTATTATCCTGGGAATGACAACTTGAAGAGGAATGGTGTTGCATTCATCATCAAAAAGAACGTTTCAAAATCTATCCTGAAGCACAACACTGTCAGTGATAGGATGATATCCATATACCTACAAGGAAGACCAGTTAATAAGACTATTATTCAAATTTACGCACCAATCACTAGGGCCAAAGATGAAGAAATAGAAGATTTTTATCAGCTGCTACAGTCTGAAATTGATCGAACATGCAATCAAGATGTATTGATAATTACTGGCGATTGGAATGCAAAAGTTGGAAATGAAGCAGGATCTGTAGTTGGAAAATATGGTCTTGGTGATAGAAACAATGCTGGAGATTGAATGATAGAATTTTGCAAGACCAACGACTTCATTGCAAATACCTTCTTTCACCAACATAAACGGCGACTATACACATGGACCTCGCCAGATGGAACGCACAGAAATCAAATTGACTACATCTGTGGAAAAAGACGATGGAAAAGCTCAATATTATCAGTCAGAATACGGCCAGAGGTTGACTGTGGAACAGACCATCAATTGCTCATATGCAAGTCCAAGCTGAAACTGAAGAAAATCAGAGCAAGTCCCCGAGAGCCAAAATATGACCTTGAGTATATCCCACCTGAATTTAGAGACCATCTGAAGAATAGATTTGATGCATTGAACACTAGTGACCGAAGACCAGACGAGTTGTGCGAGGACATCAAGGACATCATCCGTGAAGCAAGAGGTCACTGAAAAGACAGGAAAGAAAGAAAAGACCAAGATGGATGTCAGAGGAGACTCTGAAACTTGCTCTTGAGCATCGAGCAGCTAAAGCAAAAGGAAGAATTGATGAAGTAAAAGAACTGAACAGAAGATTTCAAACGGTCTCTCAAGAAGACAAAGTAAAGTATTATAATGACATGTGCAAAGAGCTGGAGATGGAAAACCAAAAGGGAAGAACACGCTCCGTGTTTCTCAAGCTGAAAGAACTGAAGAAAAAATTCAAGCCTCCAATTGCAATAGTGAAGGATTCCATGGGGAAAATATTAAATGATGCAGGAAGCATCAAAAGAAGATGGAAGGAATACACAGAGTCATTATACCAAAAAGGATTAGTCGATATTCAACCATTTCAAGAGGTGGCATATGATCAGGAACCGATGGTACTAAAGGAAGAAGTCCAAGCTGCTCTGAAGGCATTGGCGAAAAACAAGGCTCCAGGAATTGATGGAATATCAATTGAGATGGTTCAACAAACAGATTTAGCACTTGAGGTGCTCACTCGTCTATACCAAGAAATATGGAAGACAGCTTCCTGGTCAATTGACTGGAAGAGATCCATATTTATGTCTATTCCCAAGAAAGGTGATCCAACTGAATGTGGAAATTATACAACAATATTAATATCACATGCAAGCAAAATTTTGCTGAAGATCATTCAAAAACGGCTACAGCAGCATATCGACAGGGAACTGCCAGAAATTCAGGCTGGTTTCAGAAGAGGACGTGGAACCAGGGATATCATTGCTGATGTCAGATGGATCCTGGCTGAAAGCAGAGAATACCAGAAGGATGTTTACCTGTGTTTTATTGACTATGCAAAGGTATTCGACTGTGTGGATCATAACAAACTATGGCTAACACTGCGAAGAATGGGAATTCCAGAACACTTAATTGTGCTCATGAGGAACCTTTACATGGATCAAGAGGCAGTTGTTCGGAGAGAACAAGGGGATACTGACTGGTTTAAAGTCAGGAAAGCTGTGCGTCAGGGTTGTATTCTTTCACCATACCTATTCAATCTGTATGCTGAACAAATAATACGAGAAGCTGGACTATATGAAGAAGAACGGGGCATCAGGTTTGGAAGAAGACTCGTTAACAACCTGCGTTATGCAGATGACACAACCTTGCTTGCTGAAAGTGAAGAGGACTTGAAGTACTTACTAATGAAGATCAAAGACCACAGCCTTCAGTATGGATTACACCTCAACATAAAGAAAACAAAAATCCTCACAACTGGACCAATGAGCAACATCATGATAAACGGAGAAAAGATTGAAGTTGTCAAGGATTTCATTTTACTTGGATCCACAATCAACAGTCATGGAAGCAGCAGTCAAGAAATCAAAAGACACATTGCATTGGGCAAATCTGCTGCAAAGGAGCTCTTCAAAGTGTTGAAGAGCCAAGATGTTACCCTGAGGACTAAGGTGTGCCTGACCCAAGCCATGGTATTTTCAATTGCATCATATGCATGTGAAAGCTGAACAATGAATAAGGAAGACCGAAGAAGAGCTGACGCCTTTGAATTGTGGTGTTGGCGAAGAATATTGAATATACCATGGACTGCCAAAAGAACGAACAAATCTGTCTTGGATGTAGTGCAGCCAGAGTGCTCCTTAGAGGCAAGGATGGCGAGACAGCGTCTTACATACTTTGGACATGTTGTCAGGAGGGATGAGTCCCTGGAGAAGGACATCATGCTTGGCAGAGTACAGGGTCAGTGGAAAAGAGGAAGACCCTCAACAAGGTGGATTGACACGGTGACTGTAACAATAAGCTCAAGCATAATAACGATTGTGAGGATGGCACAGGACCGGGCAGTGTTTCGTTCTGTTGTGCATAGGGTCGGTATGAGTCGGAACTGACTCGACGGCACCTAACAACAACACTAATGACCCAGACTCTTCAGGAATGAAGGTGTGGGTCACTCCACCAGGCAAAGAACCATGACCATCTGATGTGCTTGCTGAGGGTAAAGGGAACATGAAATGTTCTAAATACCATTTACGACAATGTGACCAGTTGCAGAAAAGAGAACTGTAATTGCTATGAGTATTTCTTCCTTGTTTTAGTATATGTGTTCATATATATGTCTATGTATACACACACACATACATAGATACATATATGTACATGGAGCCTTGGTGGTTAAAAGTTCGGCTGCTAACCAAAATGTCAGCTGTTCAAATCTACCAGCCACTCCTTGGAAACCTTCTGGGCAGTTCGTTCTACCCTGTCCTGTAGGGTGGCTATGAGTTGGAATCAGCTTGATGACAATGGGTTTTATATATATATATATATATATATATATATATATATATATATATATATATATATATATATATATATATATATATATATATATATATAAATATATACACACACACATACACACACACATAAACCCTAGTGTTTAAGAGCTACGGCTGCTAACCGAAAGGTTCGCAGTTCGAATCCACCAGGCAGTCCTTGGGGTAGTTCTACTCTGTCCTGTACAGTTGCTATGAGTCAAAACCGACTCGATGGCAATGGGTTTGGTTTTTTTTTTTCCATTGGTCTATATATACACATATATACATATTGTCTTAATTATCTAGTGGTAATATAACAGAAATACCACAAGTGGATGGCTTTATCAAACTGAAGTTTATTCTCTCACAGTTGGAAGCTGGAACTCTGAATTCAGGGCACCATCTCCAGGGGAAGGATTTCTCTTTCCATCAGCTCTGGAGGAAGGTCTTTGTCATCAATCTTCCTCTAGTCAAGGAGCTTCTCAGTGCAGGAACCTTGGGTCCAAAGGACATGCTCTGCTCCCGGCACTGCTTTCTTGATGGTATGAGGTCCTCCTGTCTCTCCGCTCCCTTCTCCCTTTTATATCTTAAAAGAGATTGGCTTAAGACACAGCCTAATCCAGTAGATTGAGTCATGCCTCATTAACATAACTGCTGTTAATCCCATCTCATTAACGTCATAGAGGTAGGATTTACAACACATAGGAAAATCACATCAGATGACAAAATGGTGGACAATCACACAATACTAGGAATCATGGCCTGGCCAAGTTGACACATATTTTTTGTGAACACAATTCAATCCATGACATGTGTGTATATATATATACATATATAAAATATTTTTGTTTTCTTCCCTCCCTTATCCCATCACTTATAAAACATAAGATATAAACAGTGCTAGTACATTTTCAGTTGTACACATGTTAATTCTATCATGATAGGTACAAATACAACTTTATAATTGTCTTTATTTAGAGATTATGTATGGTTAAAGGAGATGTGTACAGGTGCCAAGTTGACAAGGGATGGACCATGATGGTTAATGTTATGTGTCAACTTGGCTAGACCATGATTCTCAGTATTATGTAATTATCTTCCATTTTTGTGGTCTGATGTAATTATCCTCCATTTTGTAATCTCCCATAAGTAATATAATGTAATCACCTCCATAATGTGATCTGATGTGATCAGCCAATTGGTTGTAAGGAGAGTTTCCTCAGAAGTGTGGCCTGCAACCAACACATATGGACATTCTGGCAAAACTCTCTTGCTTGCTCTGGATCCTGCATTTGGCTTATCATCATCTGACCTCCAATTCTTGGGACCTGAGCCATCTTCTTCAGCCTGTGGGCCAAGAGCCTACCTCTAACCTGCTGATTGTGGGTTCGTCAGTCCCTGCAACCATGTAAGTCAGGCGAAATCTCCAGCCTGATGCCTGACCCACAGATTTGAGACTTGCTAGCCTCTACAACCATGTGACCCATTTCCTTGCAATAAATCTCACCCTACATATTTATATGCTTCACTGGTTTTGCTTCTCTAGAGAATTCAGCCTAAGACATTTATCAAAAGAGGAATTGCTTGACAAAGTAATTCAATATTAGTACCATGTTAAATCATGAGGCTTCCTATTGCTTTAAATTATTTTGAATGAACATTTTTATAGAAATATAATCTGGTTACACTTTGAAATAATTGAGTTTACAATAATCAAACTTACCTTAAAGCTTTTCAAAATCACATCCACTGTCCCGGTGGTGTGGTGGTTAAGCGCTATGGCTGCTAACCAGGAGGCTGGCAGTTCAAATCCGGCAGGCACTCCTTGGAAACTGTGGGGCAGTTCTACTCTGTTCTATAGGTTCGTTATGAGTCGGAATCGACTCGACGGCACTGGGGTTTTTGGGTATTGGGTAAAAGCAGAATGCATCTATACTTTCCTGTCAGGGATCAAAGGGAGCCTTGAAGAGACAAGGATATTGTTATCTACCATTTAGTGCAAATATATAAAATAATGAATGTGTCTTGTCAAGTTTTCTCTAAAATGGGCCCTCTGTAAAAGAGGCTTGCCAGTTCTGTTTGACAAATACGTGTTTAATTAGTGCTTGTGATTTTCTAGGCACAGTGTTAGGCCTGAGGAGGAAACAAAGATAAATAGTTGGAGATGGGAAAAGGAGACAAGATCTGAGCTCAGTAACTAGGCTGAAAGCAGAGGCGGGTGCCATAATGTAGAAAGGGCAAAACAAAGAGGACCTGATGGAGCTTAAAATAATTTAACTTTTCTTGCCTATGCGGGTTTTTTTTTTTTAAGGATCTGTTTTGGATCTCTTCTTATGCATGCCAGTTCCCTGTTCGGCAGAGAATCTGCGACCCTGTGCAATTTTCCCTACTCCCTTTCATGGTTTTCTTCCTTTCCTCAAAAATTCTATTAGATCCTCTGCCACAAGGATTGCGTTTGGAATAGTATCTTTTGAGTGGGTGGTGAAACGATGGAAAGTTATTTTTGTTCTAATTATGAGAACTGTTTTATTGGGTGTGGGGGAAGGCAGTTCTGAGGCTGAGATGCACCGCGAGGATCCTCTGAGGAGGCGTTACTAAGGTTACTAGAAAGCGGACGGCAGTGACATTCAGGCGGAGTTTATTCTAAAGCAAAATATATTTTCAAATGAGGGGGGTGTGGTATGATCTGCAGGGCAGTGCCACATAGTAGTAGGTGCTGGACATCCGAGAACGGAGGGGAAGGAGGCCCCGGAAAATATTACCGGCTGCAGCTTCGCGAAGGCAGGAAGCCTTTGCCTCCTGCCCCGGCCCTTTTGTCCTGCCGCCGTTGTTTCCCGGGGCTGTTCTGGCTGTAACGCAAGGCCGGCGCGCCCTGGGACCGTGCCCATTAGGTGATGCACGCGTCCTAGCCGGGCCGGAAGCGGCGCCCTGTCGGACCCGTAGGAAGAGGTGTGGAGCGGGCGGTAGCGGCGGTAGCTGATGTCGCGAGGCAGCGCGGCACCTGCGACGGGGTTGGCTCTGCAGCGGCTCGTTCAGGCCGAGGGTCGTCGCTGCAGCCGCGGGGAGAGACGGAGGAAACGACGACTTGGGGGAGATCCTGGCAGAGCAGGGAGGAAGGGAAGGGATGCGTGAGGAGAACCTTGGGTTTCTGTGGCTACGGGAAGAAGTACCTCGAAACTTGCTAGTTGATTGTAATCTTTTTTTTTTTTTTTTTTTAGTGACAGATTCTGGAGACAGCCAGCGTCTCCCTTCTTGATTTTTTCTCGGTCCTTGACAGTTGATTCCTAGACTGAAGTGAGTGTCAGGTTTTTAGTACAACCACTGAGATGAGATGGGTATGGGGTTGGTGAAGCCCCCGGGGGGCGGTGAGGGAGAAGGAGGAAGATGATGGGGAGGAGGAACGTGATGATAATTCTAATTTACAGGGCAGGGTTTTTTGTTTTTTTTTTTTCTCTAAAACCTTTTATATGTGGTGACATTTAATCTTCAGTCCTATGAGGTGGCTACTCTTATTAGCCTCATTTTGTGCATAGGGAAACAGGCTCAGGGAGGTTAAGAAACACGTCCAAAAAAACAAATGAAAAGTGCATAGCCGGGATTTAAATTACGATATGTCTCTAAGTTCCACACTGGTTGTCCCCCATCAAGATGTGAACAAAGTGGGACTAAGAGTAAGAGTATATCTGTGGCTTGAGTAAAAAAAAAATTTTTTTGTGTGTGATGATAAGACAGCTGGAGCAAGGAGTTGACTTGGTAAGGGGCATGAGAGCCAGGTGTGTCTGTAAGTCAGTAATACGTCAGCAAGGTTAGGAACTGTGGCCTTCTAACCATCACCTCCAGCCTTGGCTGGAGCCTTCTCTGTAGAATTCTTTGGGGCAGGGAAGGGATGTATACATCTCCTGTAGAAAGATCACATAGGGTTTAATGATTATTTGATGTAGCCACCTTATTTAGCAGATGAAGCCCAAGGAGGTGAAGTGACTTATTCAGGGTAGCCAGACATGTGTTCTGCTCTAGGTCCGGTGCCCTGCAGTTTAGGGAGGGAGTTCTTCCCTCTTTTTCCTACTGTGTTTGCTATAAAAAACAAAAACCAAACACACTGGCATCGAGTCAATTCTGACTCATAGCGACCCTATAGAACAGAGTAGAACTGCTCTATAGAGTTTCCAAGGAGCACCTGGTGGATTCAAACTGCCAGCCTTCTGGTTAGCAGGTGTATTTCTTAACCACTATGCAACCAGCGTTTCCTATTTGCTATAGAGACTATTAAGGTTTTAAAAATTTGATATGTTATTTGGTCTAGTCTGGTTTCTTCCAGCCATATGAATAAATATTTATGCATGGTGTGAAGCTGTCACAGGTAATGGGGAAACCCTCATTGCCAAATATGACTTTTTAATATTTTAATAATTTGAGCTCTGAATCTATTTGATATCAAATGGTCAGATAATTCATCCGTCTCTTATTAATGTATGTCCCAAATTTAGTTTAATGCTGAACCAGGAGATTCTTCTGATACAGTCCATGAATTAAAAAAAAAAAAAAGTGGTAACTGAAGTCTTCCAACATTTCTAAGAATTTCAGAATGAACTAAAAAAAAATTAATCTGACTAGGCGAAAGGAGAAAGTACTTCACCTTGAGGAAACTTAAGCTTAAGAGAAAAAGTAGAGATCTTTACATGTGTTGAAAAAAGGTAAGGGCAGGAAATTTTTCCTCAGTTGATAGTGTACAGTTCACAATGCCCAAGTCTAATTGAATATAGCTAATAAAAATTGTATATTCCGTAGATGCAGTTTGGAGTAGTTGAAATCGTAGATTTTAGAATCAAGTAGATCAGCTCAGCCACTTATTTGCTTTGTAAAGTAGACATTTAATTTAGTTTGTTCCTTTTTTTTTTTGGAGGGGGTCGGGGAAGAATGTGTGAAAGTCACATAACAAAATTAACCATTTTAAAGTGAACTATTCAGCGGCTTATGGTACACTCACAATGTTGTGCAACCATTACCTCTGCCTAGTTGTCCTTGGTTTCTTAATCTCTAAAATGGAGATGATAGATCTCGATTTGCAGAATTAGAAGTATCGCTTGTAAAGTACCTAGCACAGTGTCTGAACCAGAGTTGGTGATAAATATATAGCAGCTGTTTTTACTGAGTCAAATAAAAGTGAACCATTGCAGAACCTTGTGTGCAGTCACACTGTAGCTTCTAAACCTGGTTTTCAATAGAAAGGTTAAAGGTAGCCTCCCTTGTTGACCTAGTGATAATTAAAGGTGAAAAATGATCAGCGTACATACGCATTTGCTGAAGGGTAAGTCTTTTGTTTATCAAAGTGAAGGGAAGTTTTAGATGGCTGGATAGCCCATGGGCAGCACTCTGCCCATCATGATCCTCTAAACCTATTGTGGCTTTTTAAGGTAACTTATTTTTGAATGAGTCTATTTTCTGAACTGTTGTCAACTTAGATTGTAAGCAGCTGATTTTCTACTCCTTTCCAGATGCATGGTCATGGAGGATATGACTCTGATTTTAGTGATGAGGAACAGTGTGGAGAATCCAGCAAAAGGAAAAAAAGGTAAGTAATTGTTTATTGATCTGTGTTTCAGATTCTTTCTAGATTGAGATGGGGTATAAATAAATAATATTGAATGTTTTTGGATTGTGTTTGTACATGATGATAACTGTGCTCTCGTGAATGAATTTTTTTTCACTGAACTGTAATGAATTGACTCAAAATTTGAGAACAGTTGTGTGAAAAAATAAGAAACTTTATGCTGTAAAGGAGTTTATTGAAAGGGAGCGGAAGGAACAAAATTAAAGCTGTCAGATCACTCTACTGCATATATCTCATTCAACCTCAAGGACTTTTTGTGAATGCCTTAGCTAAGAAGGGGCTTGATTGGTGGTCTCTTTGCCAGTACCTGACTTTAAAATAAGGTTAGTGTGGAGGATGAGATTAAATTGCAGCACAGATCTTGTGGTTATGTGAATGAGGAGACTAAGTGGCCAAGGGAAAGAGCTCACAGAATGTTCTATTAAATTGGAAGGGACAAACAACAGAACAGAACAAAACAAGGTCAACAGATAAAGCCTGGGCCTTATGAGGAGGCTACAGCTTGGTGGTGTTGCTGTGTTTAGGAGCATTGTTTTCAGTTGTCAGTGCTTAGAAATTTAGTTTTATTCATTAACTCAGTAGTGGTTAACTGTTTCATACTAACCAAACTTGCAGAAATTGATCTCTTATTTCACATTGAGAGCAATATATTAGATATACTAACTGGACTAATCATTTTCGTTGGGTACTCAGTCTTCATGCATAACCGAAAGAAAAGTCACAATTGTAATAAATTATAGTGCTTTACATTTTCCAAAAGGGAGCCCTGGTGGTACAGTGGTTAAAGCGCTCAGCTACTAACCATAAGGTTGGTGACTCGAACTCACCGGCTGCTTCTCGGGAGAAAGATGTGGCATTCTGCTTCCGTACTTACAGCCTTGGAAATCCTAAGGGGCAGTTCTCCTGTGTCCTGTCGGATCACTATGAATTGGATTTGACTCAACAACAATGGTTTTTTTTGTCTTTTTCTTTTGGTTTATATTTTCCATTAAAAAAATGTTACTTTGTAAGGACAAAATTTGAGCAAATCTACTTGGATAGTTTTCTCTGCACTGGGTTTATAGTTATCTAAATAACTAGGAGTGATCATCTACAATCTGTATCACCTGTCATCAGCCCTTCTTTTTTCAAATTATCAATTACCAAAAGCTTTTTCTCCCTACTTCAAAAACAGGGACATTGAGACACAAAGAGATTAAGTAATTTGCCCAAGATTACATAGATAGTAAAGGGCAAAGCAAGCATTTGAACCCAGGAACCCAGATGGTCCAGCACTGAAACCCATGCTTTTGTTAGTTTCATCTTCTTAATTTTATAGGTATTACATAAAATTAAGGTATTAATTAAGCTATTTAAAAAGATGTAAAATTCTTATTAAAGATCAATGAGTCTTATTTAAGCTAAGACTTGCATTCTTTAAAACATGTTCCAATTATGAAATTATAAAGAATCAGAAAACACTAATTCTTTGAAAAAAATAACTTTTTTAATAATTTTTCTTCTTAATAAACCAGGAAAGTTGAAGATGACTTACTGCTCAAAAAGCCTTTTCAGAAAGAAAAACATGGAAAAGTAGCACATAAACAAGTTGCAGCTGAACTGCTGGATAGGTATGATACCTTAATGTAGATTACATTCCATGGTTTAAGATGTTTTTGTAAACTTAGGGACTTGGGGACTTAATTTTATTAAATAGAATAAGCCTTAAAAATGCTTAAAATAACATTTCGTAACATGGAGGAACCTGGAAGGCATTATTCTGAGTGAAATTAGTCAGAGGCAAAAGGACAAATATTGTATAAGACCACTATTATAAGATCTTGAGAAATAGTATAAACTGAGAAGAACACATACTTTTGTGGTTATGAGGGGGAAGAGAGGGAGGGTGGGAGAGGGTTATTTACTGATTAGTTAGTAGATAAGGACTACTTTAGGTGAAGGGAAGGACAACACTCAATACACGGAAGGTCAGCTCAACTGGACTGGACCAAAAGCAAAGAAGTTTCTGGGATAAACTGAATGCTTCAAAGGTCAACGGAGCAAGGGCAGGGGTTTGGGGACTATGGCTTAAGGGGACTTCTAAGTCAATTGGCATAATAATTCTATTATGAAAACATTCTGCATCCCACTTTGAGATGTGGCGTCTGGGGTCTTAAATGCTAACAAGCGGCCATCTAAGATGCATCAATTGGTCTCAACCCACCTGGATCAAAGGAGAAGGAAGAACACCAAGGTCACACAATAACTATGAGCCCAAGAGACAGAAAGGGCCACAACCAGAGACTTACATCATCCTGAGACCAGAAGAACTAGATGGTGCCCGGCTACAACCGATGACTGCCCTGACAGGGAGCATAACAGAGAACCCCTGAGGGAGCAGGAGATCAGTGGGATGCAGACCCCAAATTCTCATAAAAAGACCAGACTTAATGGTCTGACTGAGACTAGAGGAATCCCAGCGGTCATGGTCCCCAAACCTTCTGTTGGTCCAGGACAGGAACCATTCCCGAAGACAACTCATCAGACATGGAAAGGACTGGACAATGGGTTGGAGAGAGATGCTGACAAAGAGTGAGCTACTTGTATCAGGTGGACACTTGAGACTGTGTTGGCATCTCCTGTCTGGAGGGGAGATAGGAGGGTAGAGAGGGTTAGAAACTGGCAAAATTGTCACGAAAGGAGAGACTGGAAGGAGGGAACGGGCTGACTCATTGAGGGGAGAGTAAGTGGGAGTATGGAGTAAGGTGTATATAAGCTTATATGTGACAGACTGACTTGATTTGTAAACGTTCACTTAAAGCTCAATAAAAATCATGAAAAAAATGCTTAAAATAAAATATGTTTTAACAGGGAAGAAGCAAGAAGTAGAAGGTTTCATCTCATAGCTATGGACGCTGTATCCTTTTTATACTTCTAGAGTTTTAGAATGAGAAGACTTTTCAAATATACTTTTTTATTTTATAAAACCTTGCTAAGCCAAATAGACCTTTTAAATTTTATTTTTAAAGATAAGTCTTTATTGATGTAGAATTTTGCCGTTTATACTTTTGGGCGCAATTCTCTTATTAATATATAAGAAAGATTTAGAGATAAAAAAATAATAAAACATATTGCTAGTGTTCTGTCAATAGACTTACAAAGTCGTTGAGCCTGCAGACATTTTTTTCAACTTTTTTCTACACTTATCTGTAGTCCCATTTTTACTCTTACTCTCTTCATACCTGGTTCTTGGCTGTTTAAGGTCTTTGCAAAACTTGCATTTAAAATTAGATCTGTCTGTAGCCTGTTCCCAGGCCTGCTCTGGTTTTACCTCTCATGTATGACTCGAGGCTATCTTTAAGCTCTACGTGTTGTAGCCATGTCTCAGCTCAACTTTTAGATAGGACTCTTTTTTTAGATAAGACATGAGTTAGCTTATGATGCTGTTTTTACAGGCCATCCTTATTATTTTTGGAAATATTGGAGAATGATGAGAGGCCAAGTAAGACCTATACTATTTCAGTTAGATACACCCATACGTGTACTCACCTGCTTCACTTTGCTATCATTCTTAATACTTTTCTTTAAGTAACAGCAGTACTCTTGTGCCATCAGTCTATTTCTTTCTCATATCTTGTATCCAGCAGCTTAGCTTTCTCGTGGAGCTCATCTGCCACTTGTTCCTTTAGCATTTTGAAGTTCCTAAGTCTGTACATAATACATGGAGGATTAAGTGTTGGGGAAGTTGAAGATATCTAAGGTGTATGTGTGATTTTAAAATGTTTCTGTTTTTATCTACATTTAATACGGTGCTTTAAATATGTTTTTGTAGCTTTTCTTACTGAAAAGTTGGATTGGCTGTATGTGAACAGTCTTTAACTTAAATATGAATTAGTGATATACAGTAAATTCCAGTTTTATTAAGTTTAAAAATGTACAAAACTAAACAGTATATTCTTTAGGGATGCCTATGTATGAACTGTAAAGTGAACCAAAGGAGTGAGAAATATAAAAGTTTCGATGGCAATTATCCCCAGGATGGAGAGAGGGGCATGTAACTGGGAAGGGACATACATTTCTGAGTGGCAAGTATAAGGATGTTCATTTATTCTTTTTAAAACTATAAATATATATGATATGAATATTTTTCTGTTGGTATGATAGATTTTATATATTAACAATTTTAGTTAAAACAGAAAATTTTACTTAAAAAAAGCAAACATCACTACTGTTAAAAAAAAGAATTGTGTTCTAAATGTATACTTGTTTGGTGTGTTCCCAAGAAAACAAAAGTTAGGTACACAGGAGCCTATTAATGAGATATAAAGTTGACCTGTCTTAATCATATCCTTGGATCTAATTAGTAGCAGCTGGGAGTTTCAGGTATATAGGGAACCTCATATGGCAGGCATCAGGGTCGGACATTTGTGGAAGGAGATCTGATAATGCCCCAGCTTACAGGAATCAAAGATATAGGAGTAGGCATAAGGGACAGGCCCTCTGGGGTGGCAGTGGCTATGTCTACTTGTTTGTACAGGATTTTTGTAAGTTAATGTCACCTGCAGAAAATACTCAGAGTCTGGGAAAATTCAAGGTAGAAGGGAATTGAGAGAGAGAATCTAATCTAACCTTCATATTGTAGGTATGAAACTAAGACTGTAAGACAGGGCTTGGTAAACTGCAGCCTGTGGACCAAATCTGACCTGCCACCTATTTTTTCTTTTAATTACACTTTTTGTTTTGAAATAATAGTGGATTCACATACTGTTGTAAGAAATAATATAGATAGGTCCCATATACCCTTCACCCAGTTTCCCCCAGTGGCAACACCTCATAAAACTCTACTGCAGTATCCCAACCGGAATATTAAATTGATAAAGTCAGGATATAGAATATTTGTATCACCACAAGTGGGCCTTCATGTTACTCTTTTATAGCCACACCTGTTTCGCTCCTGTACCTATCCTGTCCTTAAACCCTGGCAACCTCTAATTTGTTCTCCATTTCTATAATTTGTCATTACAAGAATGTTATATAAGCTAAACCGTACAGTATGTAGGCTTTTGGATTGGCTTTTTTTCTCTCAGCTTAATTCTCTGAAGAGTCATTGAGGTTTTTAGCATGTATCAATAACTGGTCACAACTGGACCAATAAGCAACATCATGATAAAAGGAGAAAAGATTATGGTTGTCAAGGATTTCATTTTACTTGGATCCACAATCAACAGCCATGGAAGCAGCAGCCAAAAACCAAATGACACATTCCATTGGGTAAATCTACTGCTAAGGACCTCTTTAAAGTGTTGAAAAGCGAAGATGTCACCTTGAAGACTAAGGTGCACCTGGCCCAAGCCATGGTATTTTCAATCACATCATATGCATGCGAAAGCTGGACAGTGAATAAGGAAGACCAAGGAAGAATTGATGCCTTTGAATTGTGGTGTTGGCGAAAAATATTGGATATACCATAGACTGCCAAAAGAACAAACAAATCTGTCTTGGAAGAAGTGCAACCAGAATGCTCCTTAGAAGCAGGGATGGTGAGACTGCGTCTTACATACTTTGGACATGTTGTCAGGAGGGATAGGTCTCTGGAGAAGGACATCGTGCTTGGCAAAGTACAGGGTCAGCGGAAAAGAGGAAGACCCTCAATGAGGTGGATTGACACAGTGGCTGCAACAGTGAGCTCAGGCATAACAATGATTGTGAGAATGGTGCAGGACCGGGCAGCATTTTGTTCTGTTGTGCATAGGGTCATTGTGAGTTGGAAGTGACTCAACGGGACGTAACAACAACAACATCAATAACTCATTCCTTTTTATTGCTGAGTAGTATTGCATGGTATAGATGTACCACAGTTTAACTGTTCACCTATTGAGGGACATCTGGGTTGTTTCCAGTTTGGGACTATTACACATCAAGCTGCTGTAAACACTGATGTACAAGTTTTTATGTAAACATAAGTTTTCATTTCTCTGATACAAATGCCCACAAGTTGCATTGCTACATCATATGGTAGTTGCATGTTTAGTCTTTTAAGAAACTGAAGCTTTTTCAGAGTGGTTGTACCACTCTCCATTCCCACCAGCAATGTATGAGTAGTCATATTTCTCTATCCTTGCCAGCATTTGATGTTGGCCCCCTTTTTTATTTTAGCCCTTCTGATAGCTGTATAGTCATCTCTCATTGTGGTTTTAATTTGCATTTCCCTGATGATTAATGATGTGGAATATCTTTTCATGTCTTTATTTGCCATCTTTGTATCTTCTTTGGTGAAATGTCTGTTCATGTCTTTTGCCCACTGTCTGATTGGACTTTTTTATACTATTGAGTTTTGAGAGTTCTTTATATAATATTTTACATTCTAGTCCTTTGCCAGACTTGTATCTAGAATATTTTTCTCCTAGCCTGTAGCTTGTCTTTTCATCCTAAGCATATCTTTCACAGAGCAAAAGTTTTTAATTTTGATGAGGTCCAAATTATCAGTTTTTCCTTTTATGCATTGTGCTTTTGGTGTCAGATCTAAGAACTCTTTGCCTAGCTCTATCCTAGATCCCAAAGATTCACTCCTATATTTTTTTTCTAAACATTTTAAGTTTCAAGTTTTTGCGTTAAAATCCATGATCTATTTTGAGTTAATTTTTTATAAGGTGTCAGAGTTAGGTAGAGATTATTATTTTATTTATTTATTTTGGCCTATAGATATCCAGTTGCTCCACGGTTTGTTGATAAATCCTTTTTTTCTCCGTTGAATCGCTTCTCATCTTTGACAAAAATCACCATGTTTGTATGGGTCTGTTCCTGGGTTCCCTATTCTGTTCCATCGATCTATATGTCTGTCCATCTGCAATACTTTAGTTGTTGTTAGTTGCTGTCGAGTCAGCTCCAACTCATGGCAACCTTACATATAACAAAATGAAGCATTGCCTGGTCCTGTGACATCTTCATGATCATTAGTATGTTTGAGTCCATCATTGTGAGTTTTGTGGCAGTCCATCTTATGGAGGGTTTCCCTCGTTTCTGCTGACCCTCTACTTTACCAAACATGATGTCCTTACCTAGTGATTGGTCATTCCTAATGATGTGTCCAAGGTAAAGCAAGCCTAAGTCTCACCATCCTCTCAGCTAAGGAGCATTCTGGTTTTCTTCTAAGACTGATATGTTCATTCTTCTGGCGTCCACAGTATATTCAGTATTCTTTGCCCACACCACAATTCAAATGTGTTTTTTTTTTTTTTTTTAAATATAAGCATGTGTAGAACACATTCGCATATTTTTAAAAAAAATCCAGCTGGACCCATACTATGCCTTTTTTTCCACTCAGTAATATAAACACAATACAACTCCTGAGTGTATAAAATCCTTAATTTTTTTCATTTCAGTATCAAAGGCATACAAAGTTTGTAAATGATTATATTTTGTACTATGGTGGCAAAAAGGAGGACTTTAGGCGTTTGGGGTAAGTATCAATGACATTTACAAGAATGGGAGGGGAGTATGGATGACTTTAATTAAAGGCCTGCAGCTATTGTGTTTTCTGATTTGGCTACTCTCCCCTGCTTTCTATTCTATTTTACTTATTATATCCCTAAGATAGGGATGCTGTCCACAGCTTCTAGCTAAGTAGTCCTTCATGAAACCATTTCTTCAGCCACAGGCCCTCCTCAGGAGCCTCCTCACCTGTTGCGGTGGCAGTAACAGGATATATGAGAAAGACTTAAGAGTTTGATTATGCAATAGATTTTTTAATAAGGAATTTTGAGCTATTGAACTTTTTAGAACTTAATGTTTGTGGTTGTTTTTTAAAAGGGCATTACAAGAAACCTCACTGTAGTGTTTTTCACACATGAAATTTTTTCCCAACTTTGAGGATTTGCTGTTAGCACCTCTTGGTTTTGTGTGGACTTTTTTCTCTGACTTACCAATTTTTAGAGTTGGAAAGGCCCTAACAAACCTTAGTACCATCTCATCTACCCAAAGATACCTCCTTTTATCAATTTAGCCTACATCCCTCAATAACCCCTTGCCCTACCCTCAAACTCTAAGAGCCTTCTCTTGAGAGATCATCCCAGTCTGCTCTCCTCCTACCTTACTTCATATTCCTAGGAAGCTGTAGTAAAATGAAGTTCGGAGAACGTTTTATATTTTCTAAAAAACAGAGTAGTATACTGACTTTTGGTTAGATCCGAAAACTTATTTTTATTCACATTTTCTTATTCATTTAGTGTTTATTCAGGTTTGTCATCCTAGCATTGGTAACTTAGCACCATTTGTATAATTGGAACCAGATGGCTTCCTTATCCATTTGTCTTGCTTCTGTAGCAGCGCTCTATAAAGTACCTTTTGAAAATACTGGAATAGTTTTATATACATATACGTACCTACCTACAACAGTGTTTATCTTCATGTACTATATTTTCACTCAAGTTTTCAAAAGTTTCACAGAACTCTTTAACCTAAATTTGACTAATTGTGTTTTTGTACCGAATTTAAATTCTTTTTCCAGGGAAAATGACAAAACAGACTTGGATATCATACGAGAAAATCATAGATTCCTATGGAATGAGGAGGATGAAATGGACATGACTTGGTAATTTTAACAATCAGAGGCATAATACATCAAATGTTGCAGTTCCGTCTCTGTGCTATTGAGTGTATTCTCTGTCACTCATCTAGGGCATTCAGCCCCTTCATAGAAGATTTCTGAATTCAGGACATAACCATGCCTAGGATTATTGAACCTGGTTTGATTGTTTTGGTCATTTTTGGCAGTTTTAACTGACTTCTCATTGCTTGGCTTTGTGTTTAAAAAATAATTTATCACATTTTTTGCAAGATTGTACATTAAAACTTGTGAGAACTGGAACTTGTATAAGGCAGAAACTTGTCAGTGAAGGAAAACTCAAATATTTTCCACCAAAATGAGCAATAGCAAAGTGATGACTGCACCCTGTTATAGGCGGAAGACTTGCAAGACCTGGAAAACAAGGCAGTCCTGTTGAGCTCCGGCTCTCACAGGTTTCACTGTATGTTGCCTTATGGTATGCTACTGTATGCCTCCTTTTAAATTTTTAAAATATTCTAAGGAAAAGTGATCCCTGAAAATGTTTTTTTTAAAAGTTCAAAAGTTACAAAGGATAAAAAGCAGAGAGAAAATCTTTCTCTCATCTCTGACTGTGAGTCCTCCAGTTTCTCTCCTTAGGAAACTACTATTAATAGTTAATATCTAGATATTCTATGTACATGTAAGTAATAGGCCTCTTTTAAAACATTAATATTTATATTATATGTTATTTATTTGACATTGCTTCCAGGTAGCAAACTGGTTGGATTTCTTAATGTGTAGTATTTATAATTTTATGGATCTAGGGAGAAGAGGCTTGCAAAGAAATACTATGATAAATTATTCAAGGAATACTGCATAGGAGATCTCAGTAGATACAAGGAAAATAAGGTATGCCTTCAGAATATTTATAGAAGGAGGTTCTTACTCAAGAACAATATTAATTTTTATTATACTGTCATGTCCTACATTATTCTTTTCAAGATGCTAATTCTAGCCTAAGTTTTCTTGCACCTGTGGGGTGTCATTTGGACCATTAAACCTCTGCAACTAAGGAATTCAGAAAAGGTTTCCTTGGATAAGGATGCTTTTTTGTGAGCTGAGGCATGAAAAGTCTAAAATTAAACACAAGTGGTTGCTGGATCCTGTTTCATGCTGATTCTAGTCTAGCTCCTCTGTGATTATAATGAATAATATGACACGACAGAATGATGTTTTTTTTTATTTTCACAGATGTTTGAAATTGATAGTTTTTTTTTTTTCCCAAACTGATTGAAATTTATGAAGAGGCGAATACATCTTCTGTTACATAAATATGTCTACTCTAGAAAAGTTAACTTACCACTGGTAATTAGTAGTGGTAGATTTCCTTTCTCTCATTATATCTTACTTTAGTTAATTCAAGTTATTTTTTATTCCTAGCTCCAGTTTCAGACTTGTAGCTGGAGAAGGTGACCCAGGGACAGACTGTCTCATTTAGAAATAGGAGGAGAGGGAATGTTGCATAAACATGTATGTTATGGATAGTGTGTATTTATATTAAGAAAGACAACCTATTTCAGAAGCTATGTTAGATTTAAAAAAGATATAAGGATTTCTTTTTTGTTTAAATAGTTAGACCTCACTAGAACCATGATTGGTTTAATAATTTTTTCAGTAGGGTCGAATATGTGTGTTTCTTTGCAATATTTTATGGATAATATGGTGTCCATTTTGTATCCAGTGTTTAAAAACCTACACACTTGGTGTATCTCAAAAGTTTTCTTGGTTTCTTATGAACTGGCTCTGCACTCAGGTTTGCAGCTCCAGTCTCTGTACTAGTTATTTACCATGTCTAGTCCAAAAGGGTTTTTAGGCATCAGAATTGGAGGAAGGTTCATTAACAACCTGCGTTATGCAGATGACACAGCCTTGCTTGCTGAAAGCCAAAGAGAACTTGAAGCACTTACTGATGAAGATCAAAGACTACAGCCTTCAGTATGGATTACACCTCAATGTAAAGAAGACAAAAATCCTCAACAACTGGACCAATAAGCAATACGTGATAAAGGAAGAAAATATTGAAGTTGTCCAGTTGTCATTTTACTTGGATCCATAATCAACACCCATGGAAGCAGCATTCAGGAGATCAAACGGTGTATCGCACTGGACAAATCCGCTGTAAAAAACCTCTTTAAAGTGTTAAAAAGCAATAGTGTCACTTTATGGACTAAGGTGCAGCTGACCCAAGCCATAGTGTTTTCAGTTGCCTCATATGCATGGAAAAGCTGGACAATGAATAAGCAAGACTGAAGAAGAATTGATGCCTTTAAATTATGGTATTGGTGAAGAATACTGAATATACTATGGACTGCCAGAAGAATGAACAAGTCGGTGATGTTAGGTTCTGTTACTATCTTAGAGAACTTTAAGTAACATTTTTTTTTTGTCAGTATCGTGGAGCAGGGTATCCATTATTTATTAACTTAGATATCTTGTAGCCTGGCATCTGTAACTTTTAAGGTAGTGGTAGTTTGAAAGTGAAAAAAATATTTCCTTAACAGATATATTGGTATTTGTTCAAAGTTCTTTTCAAGTACCTAGAATCCTATAAGAGGAGAAAAAGCTATCATGATGGGAATTAAGTTTCCTTTTTCCGTTGGTAAATGTCATTATGTCAATCACTGACTCCAAGTTTAGATTTACATATAGTTTTAAATGTAATGTTTGAATTTATTTTGGCACACAGTGTAATTTTTTTCTCATCAGTTTGGATTTAGATGGAGAGTAGAAAAAGAAGTCATTTCAGGAAAAGGTAATTTTTGAGGTTTTTTTTTTTTTTACTTTTTAACAGAATACAGGTTATTTTGTTATATTATTGAATCGAAATAATTGGGTAAGATGATTCCTAATTTATACAATGAATGATTATCGACCAAAGTAAGGTTAGAGAAGGTGTATTTATGATATATCAGCACAGCTCAGAATATAACGGTTTAATGATTTTTACTTTAATTTCTGCAACGATTTATATGAGATCACACTCTTCCCTGAAGATTTGATGAAACTTGCCTGTAAAACCACCTGGGTCTAGTGCTTTTTTGTTTTAATAATTTTTCACTTCTCTTTGAAAAGGGTTTACTGGCTTCAGGTTTGCTTCTATTGGATATTATTTAGGGATATAAATTCTTTTTTTGAATGTATGTAGAAAAATTTGATCTTGTTTTCTGCTGTCAAATTAAATAATTATTGGGTAGTTTCTTCATTTTTTTTTCTCTTGGATCATCAGTGTTAGTCCTTTTTTGTAGAGTGTTACATAATGGACGTGGTAGTGTGTTATTTTAGTGTCGAGTGATTCTAAAATTTACAGTGTCAGGTTTGATTACTTACTGTATTTTCATGTCAAAGCGCTAGAATTTTAAAATGTGTTTTAGTTGACCATTTATGCTAGTAGTTAAAGTAGATGCCATTATGTTATTAGTACTTAAAGATAGTAATTTTAATATTAATACTAAGTATTGAAAAGGATTCACCCAGGCTTAAGTGCATATACTTTGGAAAATGCATTTATTCTTTCAGTGTGTTAGTGAGTGCACTCTTTAGTACTCACATCTTCCAAAGTGAAGATTCCCTCACAGGGAGTCACTAAAGCTCTGTATCTAAATATAAATGAGCAATCTATCAAACAAGAATTGCTGTGACTGATTTTATTTTTAAATGGTTCAGCTTTTTGATTTGATACTCATATACACTTTTCAGCATTCTATAATTATTGTGGTGAGTAGTTTTTTGATGCTGACTTTATAAAGCTAAGAATTTGTGTATTTTGAGAGTAAAATTTAAAGACAAGACCAAATTACACATTTAAATACTGTCACCAACTATCATAGCTAATATTCCTTCCTTTTTTGCAGGTCAGTTTTTCTGTGGAAATAAATGTTGTGATGTAAAAGAAGGCTTAAAGAGTTGGGAAGTTAATTTTGGTTATATTGAGCATGGTGAAAAGAGAAATGCACTTGTTAAATTAAGTAAGTTGATGTTAGGTAAGATATGATTGATATCTCCAAACTTTAACTTATCCTTTAGAATTAAAAATGTACAGACTATTTAAAATTTAATTCAAAATTTTAATGTATCTTCCTGGAAGTTAGTCTTTTCTTCAGAGCTTCTCTAAGTCTCAAGAGTTCTTGAGCCTAAAATTTTTATGTTCTTAGCATTATGGTGACATTTAGGTGAAACAATCCTAATGCCAAGTGTAAACTGGTGATTTGTAGAGCGAAGATCTCTTCCCATTAACTTAAGAATGTCGTCAAATTACGTGGTTAAGATGCAAAGTATCAAAAAGGCCATGTAAAATTTCAATTAACCGATGACATTGCCATATTATTGTGGTATGGATAATAAGTAAATGCACTCTTTTTTGACAGCGTCCATAAAAAAATTTTAGGAGGGCATAATTGTTCTTGTTGTCAGTCTTAAAAGCTTAGGGATATGCCCCAGAATACAGCAGTTTCCCTTAATATGCATATTTTAGAACCTGTCGTTCCCTTTTATTGTTTTCCTTTTCCTTTTTAGCTAGTCTTGACTTAGCTAGTCATCTGCTTCTCCCCTCTCATCATGTTAATGATGGATGGACTTCTCTGGATCCTAAGTATATATGCCCTCGGAGTTTTCTGCCTACTGTAGATAGAAGTCAAGAATTTCCTCTCATGAAACTCGATGCACACCAATACAGACTGGTTTCTGAGTTCCTCTTGGAAATGCTCATGAGGAAAATTCAGCCAATGTGAACTGAGATTAAGGCACAAGAAAAGGCCACAGTTGTGGGACTATCGGAAAAGCTCTTTTCCGTTTGAAATCTTAGAGTACTTCAGAGGAAATGACTCTACCCACATTAATGTTGTTAGATATCTACTACCTACTGAACACAATTTGTTTTTAGCATAAATTGACAGCATACCTTTCTAATCTAATGTTAGAATCTTTTCAGTTCCTCAAGCATCCTGATACTGTTTTTATTACATATGTAAATGCATTTTTGAGGTGAAGCAATCAGATTTTCTTCAGATTATTTGCTTTATGTCTTATAGTAAAGGAATATAAGGAAAATGAGAATTTATTACATTAAGAGTAGCAGTGTAGTTACTCAAATTCTGCAATTCAGTGGTCTCTGTTTTTTTTTTTTTTTTTAGGGTTATGCCAAGAATGTTCCTGTAAATTAAATTTTCACCACAGGTAATATTGTCTTTTAAAACATCGTTTTTAATGTGTAGTAGTAGTCTTGGTCACAGTCATTTACTTGCACTGAGTGTCTAAATGTAGCCTGAGGTGGTTGATGTTGAATTGTTTGGTTGTAGAGGATACCAGGTATTACTGTATGAGTGCATAAACCAGGGAACAGGAAGTTCACCATGCCCTTTGCTAGTCAAGCAGTTTTAAATGTGAAGGTCTGTGCAGGGTGGTAAATAGATGTTAGAATTTTTAGTTTGGAGCCGATGTTCAGACATGAAGATATTCTTAGAAACTGTGTTGTAAAGCAGATCTTCACAGAGTAGTTCTTCTGTCTCATTTAAACAGTGTTTCAATTGGAGTTTATCGTTCTCAAAAAGAATTAGACATAATGAGTTGGAATCTACTAGTTGGCAATGGTTTGGGTTTTTTGTTTTTTCACATTCATGCCAAATGTTAAAATCAGGCTCCTAGTGAAGAGCTTGGATATATCTGCCCTATTGAGTGTGTGGAAACCCTGGTGGTGTAGTGGTTAAGAGTTCAGCAGCTAACCAAAAGATCCGCAGTTCGAATCTACCAGGCACTCCTTGGAAACCCTATGGGGCAGTTCTGCTCTGTCCTGTAGGGTTGCTATGAGTTGAAATCAACTCGACAGCAATGGATTTGGTGTGTTTTTTTTTTTTTTTTCAATTGAGTGTGTGAGGATACCATTGTCCTGCACTGTGCAGTGTAGGATAAGATCATGGAATTTGAAATTATACAGACCTGGGTGTTACTCTCAGCTGCTCTACTCACTAGACTTCTTGGGCAAGCTGCTTAACTTTGTAAGACTGAATTCTATCCTTTGTAAAAATGAGGATACTAAGATTATTGTGAGGATTAAATGAAAGTGCATGTAAATAAAAATTAGTGGATTTTCCAACATTGAAAATGTTTAGATACATAGTCTTTGTGACCTGTCATGGTTGTATGGTTGTGGTGGTCAGGTTACATGTTCTGAGTAACAGTTGAAAGTCTTAATAATGAGATTCTGTGACTTTATAAAATGTCTTATATAAGCATATTAACTTCATAATCAGCTTTATTATGAATTTACTTTAGTAGTCTAGCTATTACATATTAAATAATAAATTTTTATTCTTAAAATTAGCAGAATATTTTAGATGACTTAAATGACCTAAACCTTTATTTCTCCTCTCCTTCAGTGACACTGAAAGAAATCTGGTGTTTTTTATCTTGATTTTTTTAGCTTTAAATCAAAAGTGAAATGATTCTTATAAAAGAGGCAAAAAGTGGTTACCACCTTAAATAGTATTGTAGCATCTGTCACTAACCAAAAAAATTAAAAAACCTGTTGCCGTCGAGTCGATTCCAATTCCTAGCAACCCTACAGGACAGAGTAGAGCTGCCGTGTAGGGTTTCTAAGGAGCAGCTGGTGAATTCGAACTGCCAGGCTTTTGGTTAGCAGCCATAGTTCACCATAGCTCTTAACCACTGTGCCCCCTTAATTTGGAAGGTCTGATAAACAAGTCTCTTGAAAGTAATCTGCTTCTTTGTGTCTTTATCCTCCTTCCCAGTGCCAATTTCAGCATTATTGCCTTGTCCTATTTACTATTTCTTTTTTTTATCTATTAAAATTAATTCTATGTCTACCATGGTACTGACCTTGTAAAGTCAGATGTGATAAAACTACAGAAGTAGGAGGATAAATGGTCTAAAGTAGACATAGCAGTTAACAAGCCCCTTCCACCCTCATTCCTTATACTTTTACTACATTTCTTTATTCTTAAGAATTTTCTCCTTACTTGTGGTTTAGAGCTGTCATAGCAGCTTCTTCACGTTTTGTGTGCTTTTTCAGAGTATAGGTCAATGTGAATTATGTGGAGGGAAATGAAATTTGTTTTTGTAATTCCTTTTAAATGACTATATGACAGAATATAAAAAGGACATAAGTATAACTAGAATTTAGGTTGTATACAGAACTTATAAAAAATAAAAAATAATTCTTTGTCTCAGAATGTTCAGGCTTCATTATCCTACAGAACTATCTTAATTAATATGCTAGCCTGAAATATTTATAGACCTCTTTAAGGGTTTCTCACTACGTAAATTATAGTTTAAAACAAGTACTTTCACTGATTTTATTTTTTGCTCATTGGCTTTTATTTTTTGTAAAAGTTCAAAAAATTAATTTTTATTGTTTATTATTTACATAAAGGAAAAAAGAAGTCAAGTTAAAAAACAGAAAGGGTAAAACCAAAAAAGATTGTGAAGAGTCGTCCCATAAAACATCCAGATTATCTTCTGATGAAGAACCCTCCAAAAACAAGGACAGAGGTAAATGAGAAGTTACAAAGTAGTCTCTACTCACATCTGTGAATGTTAAATGTAATCTGACACAGTCTCAAATGTAGAATGTAATTGGCACATGTATTTAAAATTTTGTTTTATTAGAGTAGTTGAAAGGAAGCTGGTTGGGAATTAAGATACAAATTTACAGTGGCTTACAGGAGCTGTATGGAGCCCCTGGATGGCACAAACGGTTAAGTGCTCCACTACTAGCCAAAAGGTTAATGGTTGGAACCCACCCAGAGAAGCCTTGGAACCAGACAGGCCTGGCAATCTCTTTCCGAAACGTCACAGCCATGAAAACCCTATGGAGCAGTTCTACTCTGCACACATGGGGTTGCCATGAGTTGGAATCTACTCTGTAGCAACTAACAATAGCAACAACTGGCGCTGTAAGACAAGGTTGGCTTTGATTAATTTTTGGCAGGAGGTATAACATAAACAGGATGCTGACTTCTGGCTTTGTCACTTACAGACTTGTGAACTTCCTGAGTTTTACTTTCCTCATGTATGTAGGGGCCTCCACACTCTTCAAGCTCATTCAGGAGAATCAAATAAGAATGTTATCTTAGTCATCTAGTGCTGCCATAACAGAAATACCACCAGTAGATGGCTTTAACAAAGAGAAGTTTACTTTCTCACAGTCCAGTAGGCTAGAAGTCCAAATTCAGGGCGCCGGCTCCAGGGAAAGGCTTTCTGTCTCTGTCTGCTCTGGAGGAAGGTCTTTGTGATGCATCAGTCTTGCCTTGGTCTGGGAGTATCTCAGTGCAGGAACCTCAGGTCCAAAGGATGCGCTCTGCTCCTGGCACTGCTTTCTTGATGGTATGAGGTCCCTCCTCTCTGCTAACTTCCCTTTCCTTTTTATCTCTTGAAAGATAAAAGGTGGTGCAGACCACACCCTGCGGAAACTCCCTTTACATTGGATCAGGGGTATGACCTGGGTAAGGGTGTTACAATCCCACCCTAACCCTCTTGAATGCAAAATTACGGTCACAAAATAGAGGACAACCACACAATACTGGGAATCATGGCCCAGCCAAATTGATAACACACATTTTTGGGGGGACATAATTCTATCCATGACAAATGTGAAAGGTGCTTTGAACACTGTAAAATAATACATAATCTGTGATGGAGTATAAATTTATAACACTGTGTTTTCAGTGTAGTAATCTATATGACTTTCATACTAGCTTATCAGCTTTCTGAAATAAGAGAGATTGATATATGTCTGTGTCCTCAGAACCCACCATGATTCTGTGCACATATCCTTAGTAAATAATTAGTCAATTCAAATCCATCAGTCAGCAAGTTGCTTCTTTCTCAGGAATCCTTATGCTCTCTAAGCCTCAGTTTCTTCATTTGTACCTACCTCAGGATTGTTGAAAGGTCGAAATAAGATAAGTGTGCGTAAGCATTTTGCATTGTACCTAGCACATATTTAGCTATGATGAAGGTTTCTTTTCGTTGCTTTTTTGGTCCATGATAAAGTAGAACCAAATTGGCTACAACTTATCGGGAGTAAACAGTAAACAGACTTAAAATAAATAGAGAATGTGAGATTGAGATTGAATTAGCTTCAGGCCAATGTTAATGTAATACTTGGACAAGAGAGGGCTTCCTTGCTCCAGCTATGAAGATAATTAGATATGTTGTACCCTTTCATGCATTTTTCTTCTTGCATATCATGATACATTCCTTATGAAGTCAGTCCTTATATATTCCAGCATATGTAGTATCACCAAGTTGTAGCTTGGGAAATCAATGAATGATGAAGGTAAGATATTGTTTCTATTGTTTATTGAGAAAAGGTATTTGAAACAGCATGCCTTTTAGTTTCTATTTTAACCATTTCTCAACTCTAAAATAAATTTTAATTAATGTGAAAATCGCACTTGATTTTTAAAATTTTGTCAATCTTTTGGTGTTTAGTAAGATAATATATCAAATTTTTCATTAATTATTGCATTATGTTCATATAACATAGTAGTATTATATGTTAATCATGCCACATTCCAAATTAAAGAACTAATGTCTTCCTTGTAAAATTGTATTCAGTACTTTCAAAACAGAGGAGTTAGTAGCTGGATATTCAGGTTCGGGGTGGTGCTGGGCTTTTCAGCCTATACATACGTATGCATGTGATTTCATTTATTCTCAGAGCACTTTTGAGAGCAGAGAGTCCAGGAGGTAATTCTTTTATTCAGCGCCTATGGTACAGAACAAGAATGACAAAAGTTTTATCAAACTTCTAGGAAAACAGTGTGGAACTCTTATTTCTTATCTGGGATCCTCTAGAACTAGGTTGATCTTGGTGTGATTTCTCTCTTGCCAAAAACCGAACCAAACCAAACCCGTTGCTGCCGAGTCGATTCCAACTCACAGCGACCCTGTAGGACAGAGTAGAGCTGCCCCATAGGGTTTCCAAGGCTGTAAATCTTTTCAGAAGCAGACTGACACATCTTTCTCCTACGGAGCAGCTGGTGGGTTCGAACCACCAGCCTTTCAGTTAGTAGCTGAGTGCTTAACCACTGCACCACCAGGGCTCCTTCTCTCTTGCCAGGTCACCTTAATTTGGCTCATATTGAAGAGTAATTAGTAAGTGCTTAGTATCTCAGGAGCATTTGAACTGTTGACGATTTCTCCTCAAAATACCCTTCTTTATTGTTTTCCACCTATCTCTCTGGCCTTTATTCAGCCTCTTTTGGCTGCAGTTGCCCCTCACTCTGACCCTTAGATGTTGGAGTTTCTCAGGGCTCTTACCTAGAACTTCTCTTCAGTTTACTGTCATTAAAAGAATGTCAAATAATATAATGGATAGAAGGATGGACAAGTGGATGACTCAATGGCTAAATGAATAGATAGGAAAAGTAAGACAGACAGATCAATCCGTTGAGTTTGAGGACGAGTTTGCTTTGGGATATAAGGGCAGAAGAAGATATTTAAGTAGATTGTCTTGGTAAAAAGTTCAAAATCTTTCTCCTTTCACCACCACTCCTTCCCCAAAGGCCACCTCATCCTTCTGGCTTCAGCTTAGATCAATTTCTTGGAAAGGCCCTCTGTGGTACCTTTTGTCCCACTCCAGACGAGGCTAGGTCTCTGTTACACATTTCAATAGCACTTTGCGCCTTCTCCTTTAGAAACATGTATATATCACCCTTGGAATAATTTATTTTCTGTGAGGCAAGGGGCTATGTGATTTGTATAATCCTCTTATCCCCAATTCCTAGTACAGTGCTTGCTCCACATAGCAGGCCTTCAGTTAATGTTAGATAAATTAGTGAATCAGTGAATTCAACCACAGTTTCTCAGAGTTGAAAGGAATATCAGAGATCAACTCTGAAATCATGATTGAAAGGATTCACTGTAGGCCTCCCAGGGTAAACCTAACCTCATTTTTATCTACTGACTTGGATGTTTGGAAACAGTTCTCATGTTCCCCATATTAGGGGATGGCAGGGAAGAATAAATTTCTTCTGTTGCCACCTCAAGCTTAGCTATTTTTTTATTTGCTCTGTGATGACTAGGACATAATTAGGAATGAAAAAACAACTGCTGCAGTTGAGGCCTTGCCTGTCATTGAGGTCTATACTCCAGTTCTCAAGCCTTCTTAAAAAAAAAAAAAAAAAACAACTAGTTGCTGTAGGGTTGATTCTGACGCATGGCCATCCTGCATGCGTCAGAGTAGAATTGTGCACCATAGGGTTTTCAGGGGCTGATTTTTTGGAAGTAGGCATTTCTTCTGAGGCACTTCTGGGTGGACCCAAACCTCCAACCTTTCGCTTAGCAGCCTAGCAGTCGAGTTGATAATGGTTTGCACAACCCAGGGACTCCTACACGCTCTTAGTCAGGTCTTAAAGGGGCTCTTCATGTGACAGCTTCGACTTATGAGACTTCCTATCCAGGGAGGTTGGAGGAATTGTCTTTTTTTTTTTTTTTGCTTAAACAGCCTTCATAAATTTTTACTGTGAGGACTCATTGCAGGAGGCTCTGTACAGCTGTAATTTTTTTTTAATTACTTTACTAGATCTTCAGTACTTTTCTTTCTTTTTGCCTCACTAATAACCATTATAGAGCTGAGAATTTTTGTTTTATAACGTAACTGTATGTGTAGTTATCCAGTTACCAAGAACTAATTCTTATCTGTGTAATATGAACTTCGAGTATTGTGAATATAAGCAGTACTTATTTGTTGCCTACTTTCAGATGTTGAGTATCTCCAAAGACAAAAGAAAAAACAATATGAGAGTTTTTACAGGTGCTTATTATTTTTTAAGCTGTGTACTAGGTATTCAAGTCCATGCGAGAGAGAGTGTAAGATATGATTCCTGTCTAAAAGACCCTAACATTTTAATTGGAGGGGGGAGATAAGACCAAGAAACATGACATATCAGAAAAATCAGTGCTTGTCTATGAAACTATAAGCAAACAAGAACATTGGAGAAAAAGTACAGCTACAACTATTGCACAACATCAGGATGATTCTTAATAAAATAGTGCTGTTTCCTGTTTAGGACATTCATCCTCCAAGGAGTCAGGAGATTCTGTAAATAGTAAGTATTAAGTGTTTATTTAACAAAAATGTGTAGATTCAAGTTATTTGTAATTTGGCTTTCCCATGAATAGTATCTGGCTCTGATGTGCAAGATATTTATTCTGATACTTGTTTTAGCGTAAAAACCAGAAAAACTAAACCCATTGCCATCAAGTCTGTTCCGACTCATAGCGACCATATAGGACAGACTAGAACTGCCCCATAGGGTTTCCAAGGAGCACCAGGTGGATTTGAGCTGCCGACCTTTTGGCTAGCAGCCAAATTCTTAACCACGCCCATCAGGGTTTCCATATAAAGTGGGAAATATAGAAAAAAGACTAAAAGTGTATGATTTATTCCCTAATTAAGAACCCTTCAAAGTCTCTAATTTTAAGCATAGAGAGCAGAAAAAAATTTTTAGTAAATACAATGGAAATGCATTTCAATTTTACATTAGGTAATGTTAAGAAAGAGAGGGGTGAGGTTGGAATGGAAAAAGAATTGGGAGAGGATTAAGATTTAAGGCATGTTGCTTATATTATACCAGTCTAAGTGATCTCTGTCATTTAGTTGATTCTTACTGATCAGGAGATGTATATGGTTTGTATGTGAAAAGGAAAATATTGGCAAGTGGTTACTGGTGGTTAGTTTTTGAATAAGTTCTATAGTTTTTACCAGATTGGATAAGAACAGATTGGGTTTCATTGACTCTTTGCTGTATATTTTATTCCTTTTTTTCCTGTAACATATCAAAAAGTATTTACAGTGACTTACAAAAATATATACAATAAGTTTTTTTTTTTTTTTAGGTAAAGATAAAATCAGAATAATGAAAAATAAGATAGAATACCAAAGTAAAGCTAGAAGTAAAATTGTTACAGACAAATGTATACCATAAAGTCCTGCATAATTGCAAAGGTAGATCACAAGTTTATCACTGTTTTTCCTAACAACCGAGGCAAAGAGTAAAATGGTAAGTTGTACCAGTCAGATAATAAAAAGAATTTGGAGGATGACAGTTTTTTCCAGGCAGAGTTTTGAGAGTAGAATCTCCGATGGGTTCATAAAGGTTGGGGTGGGGGAGGAGGCACTCGTTTGCAATATAGCAAACAGGTTTAACTAAATCTCAACAGAAATACAATATCGAATTTCTTAAAGACTTTGCAATAAGCTGAAGGCCTAACAGTAAAGTATAATTCAATAGCATTTCTAATTCATTTTATAATACTTGGATTTATTTCATAGAAATTTAGAAATTTGAGACTTCTAGGCTTGTTTGGAAGATTATTACCGGTTGCCAACGAGTCAGTCCGACTCATAGCAGCCCTATAGGATGGAGTAGAACTGCCCCGTGGAGTTTCCAATGAGTGCCTGGTAGATTTGAACTGCCAACCTTTTGGTTAGCAGCCATAGCTCTTAACCACTATGCCACCAGGGTTTCTGGAAGATTATAGGCTTAAGGATTAATTTTTTTCCCCTGATTTTAATGTACATTTATTGTGGGAAACTCAGGGAAAAAATTAACAATTATTCCAAAGCCCACAGCTCAAATATAAGCGTCATTACTATTTTAGTATAATTCTTAATGAGAAATTTTAAGTGCTCAATAATCAGAAAGTTGCACTGAGAAAAATATAAGTATTTAGATACTCCTTAAAAAGTTAATGGACAGGGAGGTGTCAGTGGGAGGTATTTCTGTAGTTTAGAAATACAGCAATTTTTTTTTTTGCAGTGTTTCAGCAGAATTTATTATTTCATAAAAATACCCCTGTAGTTGGAAACCCTGGTTGCATAGTGGTTAAGTGCTACGGCTGCTAACCAAAGGGTCGGCAGTTCAAATCCACCAGGCGCTCCTTGGAAACTCTGTTGGGCAGTTCTACTCTGTCCTATAGGGTTGCTGTGAGTCGGAATTGACTCGATGGCACTGGGTTTGGTTTTGGTTGGTTATCCCTGTAGTTAGTTTTAATAACAAAAATATTGTTTGTAAGCCAAGCTTATATGTATCAATATACGTACGAGGCTAAAACTCTATGCTAACTTACTTTTTTTTTTTTTTTTTTTACTGCTCTTTAAGTGAAAGTTTACAAATCAAGTCAGTCTCTCATACAAAAACTTAAAGACACTTTGCTGTGTACTCCTAGTTGCTCTCCCCCTAATGAGAGGCAGCACACTCCTCCTATCCACCCTGTATTCCCCATGTCCATTCAGCCAGCTTCTCTCCCCCTCGGCCTTATCATCTTGCCTTCAGACAGGAGCTGCCCACATAGTGTCATGTGTCTACTTGAGCCAAGAAGCTCACTCCTCACCAGTATCATTTTCTGTCTTATAGTGCAGCCTAATAACCTGTCTAAAGAATTGGCTTTGGGAATGGTTCCAGTCTTGGGCTAACCGAAGGTCTGGGGGCCATGACCTCCAGGGTCCTTCTAGTCTCAGTCAGACCATTAAGTCTCGTCTTTTTACGAGAATTTGAGGTCTGCATCCCACTGTTCTCCTGCTCCATCAGGGATTCTCTGTTGTGTTCCCTGTCAGGGCAGTCATTGGTTGTAGCCAGGTACCATCTAGTTCTTCTGGTCTCAGGCTGATGTAGTCTCTGGTTTATGTGTCCCTTTCTGTCTCTTGGGCTCATAATTACCTTGTGTCTTTGGTGTTCTTCATTCTCCTTTGCTCCAGGTGGGTTGAGACCAATTGATGGATCTTAGATGGCTTCTTGCCAGCGTTTAAGACCCCAGATGCCACTCATCAAAGTGGGAAGAAATACAGCATATTCTTTATAATTTATTTCGCCCATGCTGATTTTGTTTTCAGCATATTTGAAGTGTCCTAAAGCACTGATACTTCCTTTCTCCCCATGTGAATCTTAATTTATCAGTAGCTCATTCTTCTAAATTAGGTAAAATGTAGTGATATTTCTAGAACGCTGGCATGAGACTGATGCACAAATGCTATCTGGGATGAAGTAGTAGATATAAAGATGTAAACAAAAGCATACAGACATTAAAATGGAAAAGTTAATTTTGGTTTTTGGCCATTTCCAATAATACATTGCAATGAAAAATGTGGGACTTAACATTTAGAGATAGGAAGGCCTATGTGGAAATAATGCTTGTATTTAATGCAGAGGAAAAAAAATTCCCTCTTTCCAATTCCAATTTTTTTCATTATTAAAAAATCTTTTGTGCACAGTTCTTAACTCACTCATTTATATGCATGCTTTCATTCTCTTTTCCTTCTTCTCCCACTGTCCTTCCCGTCAGCCCTCTGAAGTCTCCCCCACCTTCCAGACAGAGACCTAAGTCTCCTCTTGTACCTCTCCTCAGTAGGTCACACTTTAGTCGTAGGAGAGGGGAGAAGATTGTACCTAATCTGAAGAACGTCTAACTTAGTTTGGCTCTTGAAGAAACAAGTAATTCCCCTCAAAGTGACCTGCTATCTGTTTAGCAACCAGAATGCTGTTTATCATAACAAGTAAGAGGCATGTACACTGTTATGCTATCTCAAACCCAAATACCTTCTCAAGTGACCAGTGATTTGTCTTATGTGGTGTTGGCAGTTTCTGACCTCAAATTTTGCTCTTCCTACTCATTTCCATTTGGATAATGTCCAGTTGCCTTTTTAGCCCCATTGAACATATGGATTATTAAAACAAAATCCATGAAGAAAAACTCCATTTCTATGGGGAAAAATAATTTTAACTTGCATTTGTTTATTGCCTACTGAAGCCACAATGACAAGTGCTTTAATTGTGTTTACCTCATTTTATCTTAATAATAGGCATATAATACCCCTATTTTGCAGACGATAAAACCAGGACCCAGAGAATTTAATTGAACTGCCTAAGGTTAAATAGTTAGTGGCAGTACTGGGGTTAAACACGGCCTGTACCTCCAAAATCTGTGCCTTTTAATTATCAAGGAATCAAATGTGAGTTCACTCTCTATACCCTAGTTTTGGCAGATACATTATACAAATTCACATGAAATGATTTGATCTGTCTGTGGCTCAGTTCTGTCTAATTTGGATATAAAGATGCCTGCTTCTTGGATTATTAATTTAATCACAATGGTAGGTGATTCAAAGTGTGTTTTTAATATAATACATTTTTAAATGAGGTAACATACTTGTAAAGCATGTGCCTGACGTATAACCTGTAACTACTATTATTGTTATATCAGAGAAAAGAAAACTACCAGAAATTAAGTGGTGTAAAAGTAGATTCTATTTATTCCCTAGAATTGATCAGATCAAAAGTTAAGTCTGTAAAAATCTGACTTGTCTATTTGTTATTATCATGATAATTGGAGACTTTTGCCATTTCTTCAGTAGGCCAAGTTAGGGAAAATTGTGTTCAAGTTTTAGACATCACACTTTGAAAGGAACATTGAAAACCTGAAACAAGTCAAGAAGAGAACAACCAAAGTGTTGAAAGCAGGGCTTCCAACAGGTTCAGTTCAGTTTGATACCCGGTTGAGAGTTTGCCTTTTCACCCCCAGATATACTGAATTGTAATCTACACTTTAACAAGATCCCCAGGTGGTTCTGTTGTATACATAAGGATCACTTGGGGATCCATAAGTATCACCTGGGGATCTTGTTAAACTGTAGATTCTGATTCAGTATATCCGTGGTGGAAAGGCACATTCTCAGCAGGGGGTCGAACTGACACCAGTTCGAAGCCCAGGTTGAAAGAACTAGAAATTGTCTCACAGGAAAGATGTTGGAAGAACTGTGCATGTTCAGCTTGGAGAAGAGGGAAGGAATGAGAGGGGAAGGGAGAGTAGACATGGAAACTGTAGATATTTTTGAAACTGCTATATAGTAAACTTATTTTTGGTGACTCTGGTTGGCAGAACTAGAGTCTGTGGATAAAAGAGACCAAATTTTGGCTTAATTTAAAGAAAAACTTGTCAATTAGAACAGTCTAAAAGGAGGGATGAGCTGTCCTAGGAAGTAGTAAGATGTTCAAGCATAGATTGGACCGCCACTTGTTATTGGGGGTGTTGCAGTAAGAGATTGGTTCATTAGACAAGGGTTGGGTTAAATAACTTCCCAGTTCCCATTACAGCTCAGAGTGTCAAAGACTTAAATTCTGATCCACAGTTGCCAATAATTACTGCTTACATTTGACACTGGTGCAGTAATATCACTTTGTGGTGCCCATTGTTCCAGCTGTCATTTCCTCAGCAACGCCCTGCCCACCTCTGGCAGGTTGTAGCAATTATCAGGAATAATTTTGTAGTTAACAGTCACCTTCAGGGAAGCAGGATTTTATAGATTCATAGAGTCGTAAGGGACCTGAAAGATTATTTAGTCTGTTCTGTGTGGACTTGGTTTTCCAAGGATATTTGGCCACATTTTCAGTGTGTGGTCTTTCAAAGAGGGTTATTTTATAATGTTATCCTAAACGTTTTTAGTAAAATTGGTTTGTCTCATCAGAAAACTGGTATAGAAAAGCTGGCATATGGGAAGTCCTCTTGGGAGGGAACAAGAAAACAGGTGGTTGTAAGGCCCTTTGAAATTAGCATCAGGGCCTTCCCATCTTTGCTGGCTTTTAGAGGACTTGTAGGGTTTGTTCTCTGACACCATTAACAAAGTAACACCATAGTAATAGCTTTATTAAGCCTCAGTGCTTCTCTACTTTCTTGACTTTACATTAGTTTCCATAATAATAAGAGTAGAGGACTTTTTGTATTCACATTTTGAATTTGGGACACTGGCAGTTCCAGTGCTGGCTGTTACTAGTAGGACTCTCGTTCCCAAGGCTTTATAATTTTATTGTCATTGTACGTAGATCATTAGAAATGCAGTCTTTTTTTTTTTTTTTTTTGCCATTTTCGTTAGAATTTGTGCCAGAATAGATTATTCACTTAGGACCAAAGTTCAGACGTTCACATTGATTCAAAGATCGAAGTCCAACAGATGAAAGACTAGAACCACTGCTACAAATCAACGGTGTTTTATTTTTGTGTTATGTTTATTAACTAAGGCACATCCTGTACTGAAGACCAGATTTGTGTCAGCTTCTTTTTAGCCTACTGGTCATTACTGGAGAGGAATTGTTTGCTAATGCAATTACTTTGTGGCAAATGATTTTATTGCCTCATAATACGTTTTTCAGTATTTTATAATTTTTGATTGACTAACATAGGATGATCCATGTGAAACATGTTTATTTTGTTATATTTTCAAAATGTAAGTATCTTTATTGTTTCTACTGATTTTAAAGGTAGTTAATGCTCATTGTTTAAAATAGAACAATTTGGAAATGTTTAAGATAGAAAATAAGTGTGTTCCAGGCCCGCAGGTAATATAATTACTGTTGAGTTCATTTGATTCTTACACATTTCTAATACCTATATAAATTTTTATGTGTGTGTTGGGTATTCCAAATTATGTTAAAGACATTTGCATGTGCATATATACACACACATTTTTAACATACACTTTTTGTATATAGATATGGTATGGTTTTGTTTTGTTTTAAACAGCTGTATAGTATTTATTTAACCAATCTCTAATCCCTGATAGGAGCCCTGGTGGCTGAGTGTTTAAGAGCTTGGCTGTTAACCAAAAGGTCGGCAGTTTGAATTCACCAGCCGCCCCTTGGAAACCTTATGGGCCAGTTCTACTCTGTCCTGGAGGGTCACTAATAGTAAGAATTGACTTGACGGCATTGGGTTTGGTTTAATTCCTCATAGATGGGAATTTAAATGGTTTCCTTTTGTTGTTGTTATTATGAAATAAGCATCTTTGTACATATATATGAAGTACTTATTTATTATGAGTAAATAAGTTCCTAAAAGCAGCATTGATGTGTCAAAAGCTTTGTGCATTTTAAACTGATGTATATTACCAGGTTTGTTTTTTTTTTTTAAGAAAGAGTTTTACAGAATTTCCACTCCCAACAGTGTGTGAGAATGCTTTTTTCTGCATTGAAACAGCTTCTCCTAGTCAGTGTAATGTGCATGAACTTTAAAAAATATTTGACAAACTTCTTTCTATGTTTTAGCTTGTCTTACGTTCTAGTTTGATTTTCGAGGACTTAATCCTAATGTAACTGTTCTACAAAAATCTTAAACTGCATGCCTTTTGTATGGCAAATAAAAGGAGGAATACTAAATCAAAGAGAATTCCTTTACAAGAGATAATCCCGTACAAGAATTAATATTAGAATTGCTACTTTAACTCAGTGTAACTTGAGAAGTTTCCCATGAGACTTTAAGTCTTTGGCCTTTTTGTGGAGACACTTTGGTATCTCTTATTTATTTAGTTACTTTTAAAAAGAATTTATTATGTCTGAGAGAGTGAATTAAATTTTCAGAGAACCATAAAAGTTGAAGCTAAACGGCAGTTATTTTCAAAGTTACTTTAATTGCAGTGATGGGTAGTTCAAAATATGTTTTAAATATAGTACTCACATTTTTAAAAATCTCTTTAAAATGAATAGGAAACTCTGATGAAGAAGAAGGTGCTTCAGAATCTGAACTTTGGAAGGGCCCACTCCCAGAGACAGATGAAAAATCACAGTAAGTCCTGATATTAATGAATAATGCATACCTTGTAAATCAGTGTAGGACGCTGTGACCACAGCCATTCTTGATAGCAGTTAATGAAAAACTTCAGCATTGTGAATGTCTGTTTAATGCCAGGGACCACCTGGCCTAGTAAGATTAGAGCTTATTTCTAGCCATTGTTTGTGGCTGTAAACAGCTAATCTATCTAGCTTCATCTTGGTGAATAAGTCTTTCAACAGCTTGCCTTAACAGATGACCCTCTGATCCTTGTTAAGATTCCTTCAGAAAAGGGCTGTTTACTAGCTTCCAAAGCAGCCTATTCCATGATATTCTGATTATCATAAACCGACACAGGGGAACCCACCTTGAAGATTTATACAGTTTACAAGTTTACTAAGGAGCCCTAGTGGCACAGTGGTTAAAGCAATAGACTGCTAACCAGAAGGTTGGTGGTTTGAAACCACCAAAGGCTCCACGGGAGAAAGATGTGGCAGTCTGCTTCGTAGAGATTTACAGCCTTGGGAACCCTATGGGGCCGCTATGAGTCAGAATCGGCTTGACGGCAGTGGGTTTGGGTTTAGAAGTTTACTTGCCAGTATCTACCTTTATCCTCCTAAAGGCAGAAAACTCATTGTTCTCTGCTGTGGAATTGGACAAGAAAATCCTGTCTGGGTATGGGCTGGAATATTATCTGCTCTTGTCATATACTGGGACATTCATCACTTGAACTTCATTAAAAGAAGATAAAATAATAGCTGCCACATAGAGTTTATTGAAGGTTAAATGAAATAATATAAAGCACTTGGTACAATACCTATACTATAGGAAGTGTTCGATAAATCTTAGTCCCATTCTCTTAGGCCCTAGGCATATGGGTTCATAATAGAAAAAGACCTGTTGAATCAATTGTAAGTCATTAGTTTCAGCTGATTATAAAACAGCTTGCTAACTGTATGATACCGTCTCAGTTTAATAGAATTCAGGTGTGTTGGAAGGAGAATTTCAACAAGATTACTTTTTCTGTGCCTCTGAAGTAAGATTTTTCTGGGGCCTTAACCTTCTTGTTCAGCCAAATGAAGAATTCCCAAGTGTGTGGTCATTATAGATGAGATTATAAAAAAGCTATTGGTGTAAATAAAAAATTGCTGTTATAGTTAAAATTAAGTGCTTAACAGTGTGACTTCCTCTTGAAGGAAGTTTATAGTTAAAAATGACAGAGCAGGTTTTAAAAAAATCAACTTGCTTTTTTAGGCAATAAAGATATATGAGTGAGTCCTAAAAAGGCTTTCATAATCAAAAATTCTTTGTGACCTTATAAAGACTTGACATTGATCAAGTACTAAACATCTGAATCCACACAGAGATTCAACCAATTTCATATATTTAAGTTCTTACTATAATTTTTAAAGTTCTGCTTCACTTTGCTGTCATTGTAGTAAAAAGGGATAATAGGACAGGGAATATCAAATTGCAGATAATTCTTAAATCAGCTTTATTTAATTCTGTAATTAATTTTTTTTCTTTTAATTTGAACATAGTTGTGGTGGTTTTATTAATTCACAATCGTTTGAAACCAGAAGATGGCGTCCCATTGTGGACATCTGACCTAAAAGAACATTTTCTAAAAAGACTCGTAGGCTACCCAGCTTGATTGTCCAGCTTGATCCCCTGTTCCCAGAAAAAAGAAAAGGAATTGTTCATTCATTTAATGCATGCAACAACTCTATGAGGGAATTTAATTTATAAGCAAACTGAGTCCAGAGAAGTTAAATAACTTGCACACGGAGCTAATAAAGGGACAGTGTTAGCACTTAAACTCTCCGACTTGAAAGCCCATGCTCTTTTCATTGAACCACTCTGGCTTCTAGTATTGACATTTATTTATGTTGGTAGGTGCCGTTCAATTGATTTCTATTCATAGCAACCCCACGTGACATAGTAGAACTGCCTCACAGGGTTTTCTAGGCTGTGGTCTTTTATGGGAGCAAATCACTGGGTCTTTCTCCTGTGGAGCCACTGGATGGGTTTGAACCTCCAGCCTTTTGGTTAGCAGCTGAGTGTTTAACCATTACACCACCCAGGTTCAACATTTATTTAGTATCTTACAATTTTCATACTATTTTGATACATTATAATCCAACAACATCTCCCTTCAGAATTGTATTCTTTGTTTTAGATAAAATTTTTACGGCTCTAAATAACATCATATATTTGCTGTACTCAAAGTAGTAGAAAACTGCAGCCTACAGCATTTGCCCATTCTTTTCCAATAACACCTTTCCTAGGAGTAAGACTTGTATTTTCCCTTAAAAATAGTTTCTTTTTTCTCCATTTCTTGATCATATTATACTTTGAAATGAAAATGAACAGAGAAGGCATAATATCAACCAAAATAGTAAAGAGAAGCAATAACATCTCAAAAAGTGCTTCAAAGTAAAATCCTAACAAGTCTAGGGAGACACGTCAACATATAAAATATTTTAATTTTAATTCATGTGAGTGTGGTGCATGTGAGTGTAGTTCTGATTAATCTAGAAGCTCAGCATTATTTGATAGCTGAAGCATGGAAACATGTTGAGACATAGAGGAATCAGCCAATATATTGAATTAAAACATTTCATTCATTTTTGTTAATCTCATATAATGTGTCACCTAGTAATTTTTTTTTTACTCTTATTATTGATTTTAATCACTTCTGTATGTACTTTTTTCTTTAATAGGGAAGAAGAATTTGATGAGTATTTTCAAGATTTGTTTTTGTGAGACAAAAAAGAGAAGCCTTCATTCCTTAATGTTCAAACTCTTTAACAAGTTTTATCTACAAGTCCCAGGTTGAATGGTTTATCTTTGTAAATAAGCATCCAGCTACTCTCAGGATGTCAGATGCTTGGGAAGCGCGTTAGTTCTGTCAGAGACAGATTATGGCATAGTGTCCTGGCCTCACATCCGTGAAGCAGCTTCAGAGCACCAAGTCACTTAAAAAACCAACACATAATTTTCAAAGTACCGTTTTCTTCAGTAACAGAATGTTGCCAAATATTGTTAAGAAATATAGGATGTATCTTTAAATTCTGTGGAAATATGTAGAAAAGTGAAAATTTTATGCGTTCTTTTCCCCCCTCACATTTATTTTAACTTCATATGAATTCCTCCATTAAGAAAACGTGTGACCTATTCTCAAAAGTGGAATATGAGGATTGCTGGTGAGGAGAACCCCCATGAGAATACAGGTTTTCCACTACCCGAATCTTAAATGTGGCTATTTGGTTGGAAAAAGTGGAAATAAAGTGGTATAGCTCTATTTAGCTTCTCCTGAACAGTGGCATCTCTGAAGAGAAACAAGAATTGGAGAGGAATTTTGAGATAGCAGCAATTTTTTCCTCGACTGTAAACCTACAAATCACCTATTTTTAGCCATCTTCTTTCCCTGCTCTAAAGCTCAGAGACAGACTCACAAAATGTTTTCTTCCAGTCCTTACAGGCAGTATGGTCTCTGCCATCATTAATCTTCTTGGTTTTTCTAGACAGTTAAATTGTATGATGAAAAAAGACAGGCCTGTTCATCATAAGAACATTGTCTGTTTGATGAATCAGTGGGAATGGCTCATAATAACAGAATTATTGATTTGGCTAATTGTCTTTAAAAATAGGTTTATCTAGAACTTGATGGTTTATGATCATTTAACAGTAAACCTCTTTTAGAAATTTCTGGCTCTATACCATTTGTGGAAAGAGTGGATAGAAGCCATTGGTCCAGACTTCCCCCTTAGTTATCTAGACCCCAAATAAAACAGCATTAAGAAGAGCCAGCGTTGAAAAGAAATCAGAGGTGAGAATGGAGGGGTATACGACGAGCACTTTTCCCATCCCTTATATGTCTTTTCAGTGGCTTATCTACAACTGTTTCATCTGTACCTTTTAGAGGATGGAGCTAGTAGTCTGAACAGTGATTTCATTGTTTCTATATTTTGTAGATTTTTTTAAATTGATATTTATTTTCCTTTACCTCAATTAGTTTAAATTACTGGGATTATTGGGGTTCCACAAAAATTTTAGAGTACATTGAGTATGTCTTTAAACTCTTTACTTCTGTTTGATACATTGGCAACCCCTCTTTTAAGCAGTTTCTTTCTCCATTACCACCTCCTTCTGGCTGTCATTTTTTTTTTTGGCTTGGCTTTCTCTTGATGCCTTCTCACCTCTACAATTTAAGGGAGTTTGTTATAATTAAACCTTGACTTTTCAGTCTGTGGGTGATTTACTCTAAAGTAAGTTAATACCGCAGGAATCAAATGAGGTCCTAGTAGTCTAAAATAATGGATTTATTTGATTCCCCAACAGAGATTAATAAGATAATTTAATCAAATAATACTGTGTACATACAGTTTTTCTCAGATGCAGTTGTGCAAATATGAATATGCTTATATACAGGGATATATTATAAAATGTAACTTCTTAACTTGGTACCTCCAAGGTACCGTGGGTATATTTCAGGAAATACAAGCACTCTTAATATCTCTGTGTAAAATTCTGTGTGTATGTATTTTTTGAGGAAAATGCCCATAGCTTTCCTCAAATTTTCAATAGGATTTATTCATTGTAAAAAAAAAAAAAAAGGTAAAAACTCGTTTTTATAAAGAGCAAGTAGATGGCTAGATAGAGGAGAAGACACGTGGCTTGGTGAATAAGAGTATGTAGAAAATGATCATAGCATTCCCAATTATTTTATTGAAGACACACTATTTTAAATCTCATTTTAAAAATGGAATGATTGCCATAAACCTGAAAAATAAGTAATTTAAAGTCTTATTTTAAAATGGTTAGTATCAGAGATTTTTCTTTTTCTAAATAGTTGTTCATTAATTCAAGAAATATTTATTAGGTGTCCATTGTGTGAGGCACTGTGCTGGACATTGCTGTAAAGGAACTGTCTAGGAGAGTAACAAACTGTGGAACCATTTCTGAACTTCTACCAGAAGACAGTAAACCGTTGATTTACTGTTCAACTTTGAAAGCCCCCTCATTTCTTACTTTAAAGAAACTTTTTTTTTTCCTCTCACAATCTATCGTGAGTAAAAGGGCACCTTAATTTTTGCAAAAAAACATGTTAGAAATGTGCAGCATCTTAAGGAGTACAGAGTTTCTGTCTGGGGTGATTTAAAAAAAAAAACTTTTGAAAATGGAGAGCGGGGATGGTTGTACAACATGAATGTAATGAATGTAATTTAAAAACGGTTAAAATGACTAATTTTTTGTTAAGTATATTAGACCACAATAAATTTTCTTTAAAAATTGTCTCCTAGATAGCTCTCAAAAATAAATAAAAAGAAATATCCAGTCACAAAACTGTGATGTTAGTAATACATCTAGTTAAAACATTTTTATGATAAAATACATATATTTTAGTGGTAATCGGAAAATAAAGTTCCTGCAAAATTAAATGCCTGTCTAGGAAGAATATGTAAAGATCCTTTTAAAGTAGATTCGTACATTCAGTATTATGAGTATGGTTTAAGATATCAAGTTAGTCCATTATACATAATCACAACATTTAATCCACTTATATACAATGACAGATAATGGGAGCCATATTTTTAAGGAGTCTTTGAAAAGGTCTCTATGACGATTAGTTTAAAGGTTAATTCTCCAGCATACCGATTTCAAACTTCGCTAAAGGTTAGTGCAGTCAGGGGTATTCAGTAAACTCTGGGGCACTGGAAGTTAAGCTTTTCTTATGACCTTGCTCTTAAGCAAAGTTCTTATTTTTTCGGACCTTCAGTGATGGCACGCCTCTGCCCTCAATTCAGTTTCTTGTGAATGAGGAAGGGAGGCTGCTTGAGCTGACTGATACTTCTTGGTCCAAAAGTGCGTAAGGCTAAAGGGGTAAGTTTTTTATGTGGTTTCAAAAGATCCTCGGAGAGGAATTTCTAATTATTTTAAGAAATGGAAATAAGGACGTGTACTAGGGTGACAGCTTTAACAGACAACAGTCATTTGGTTGTGTATATTGAGTGGTCTTTTCTCCTTAAAGCTATCTTGTTAGCCTATAGTCACTCCTCATTTATGCCTGTTTCTTACAATATTTATTCAAAATAACATTCATTCATATTTACGGAGTATCTACCATGGGCCAGGCACTATTCTAGGTGCCAGAATGGAGCTATGAATAAAAGACAAAAAAATCTCTTATGGAGCTTACATTCTAATGTGAGTGAAGCAATTTTATGATTCTTAGTACCTAACTTCTAAAAGTATAACAAATGGTGATTATTTCTTGGCTGCCTAAAATTGAACAGTATCTTGTACATAACAAAACCTTCAGGATCCATAGTGAACCAATTTGACTCATTACAATTCAGATTTCCTTTGACAAGAAAAGCTATGGCAAGATATATGGCATAATTGTTATTATTTGGTCTGTTTTCTAATTTAGACTATGCTTATAGTTTTTTTTATAGATAAGTAAAAGGAAGAAATCTTAAACATTTCTCTGATATGTAGCCTTGCAGCATGTAGTGGAAGTAGTTGATTGTCCTTAGTTTCTCTCAACAATTCAGTATTTAGTTTTCTTAACCATTTAAAAAAAAGTTTCCTCTGTTGAAGTCCTTCGAACTGCCTTTGATAGTGAAGTTCTTGCATAATCAAATCATGCTTCTTAATAATGCATATTTATTAGCTGATTTAACTTGCATTCAGATTATCCAAGTAGTGCCTTATAAATTGACAATTTTTTCAATGAGAAAAATAGGTCTGAACATTAAAAAAATAGTTACACATAGAAAAATAATTGGTTTCAGACTTTGGTGGTGGTGGTTGAGTTGGGGGAACAGGACAAAGACATAGTTTTTATTAATGGCCAAAAGTGGTATGGTCTTTACCCTTCCATCATCAAGAGTAAAAAGTAGAGGAAATAGATAGTATTCATTTCAGATGAAATACCATCTGTCATCCTTTTTTCTGTTTGTTTTCTATACTGTATTTACATTCTGTATTCCTTTACATTAAAACATGTTGATGAGAGATTTTTCAGAAAGGAGTTTGATGTATGTGTCCTTAGGTGCTGTTGAGTTGATTTCAACTCATAGCAACCCCATGTGACAGAGTAGGACTGCCCCATAGGATTTTCTTGGCTGTAATCTTTATGGAAGTAGATCGCCAGGTCTTCCTTCTACAGAGCTGATAGGTGGGCTCAAACCACCTACCTTTTTGTTAGCAGGCTAGTGCTTAACCGTTTGCGTCACACAGTTATTAATAAGAGCATATTTTATAAGGAAAATGACTAGTTTCAGAATTGCGTATTTTTAATTAAAAACAAATTGGCACCAGAAATGCACCCATTTTTGTCTTATTTTGCACTTCTGTTGAACTTTATTTTATCCTCAGAGTTGTCAGGCTAGCAATATATTTTCTCTTCTTAGTAGCCAGGGGTAGGGTGACTTTTCTGAAGATCCTCTTTGTTACTTGATGATTTACTGAATGAAATTTGCTGAAGCTCTTTTGACTGTTGTCTATTTTTCTTTGAAAGTAGAAACAGTATTTGAAAATCAGACCAGTTGGATAATATTACAACATTAGACATGTTTTGGACTTTCTGTCATCACCACCACCTCCTGAATCTTCTGCAGCTAGTGAAAAGGAGAAAAGCAATGTTATTGGAAGTCAATGCATATATAGCATTTTTATGTTAACACTCTTATGATATTAGTGTCAACACGATAGCCTAATTATCAATTTTAGCTTATATCAAGTACTAAGGGTTGAACCACTTAAAAACTTGAATTCTGTGTATGAATATTTCCATTTAAAAGATACTCTAATGAATAATTAGTTAACATCCAGTTTTTCAAGGAAAACACTGAACCACACAATCTGGAAGTTTCCACAGTTCTTATTTATCTGTACACTTAAAAATGAATAATGAAGACTTTGAAAATGAAGGACTTGAATTAGTTAAAATTATGAGTGGACTTGGGCTATATTTTTAAAGAATTAAAATTAAATTCTTTAAAAATAATGTTAAACATGAAGCATATTTTACATATTGATTCAAAAAGTATTGGCACATGAAAGTATTTAAATGGACCCACAGTTTTGGGAGGTTTTTTTTGGTCTTCTTGGTTTTATTATACACAATTGATCTTTTCAGTTGTATTTAAACTAACACACTGATATTAGATTTAAACTTACCTTTGAAGGCTGTGGAAGACCGTGTTGGTTATTATTTTGAACCCAATTCTACCTCTATTAAAATATGTCACACAAATTTTTGGAAGATTTGTATATGTTTAATTGAACTAAATTGAAGCCCTGGTAGCACAGTGGTTGATAGCTCGCCTGTTAACCAAAAGGTCGGCAGTTTGAATCCACCAGTTGCCCCTATGGGGCGGTTCTATGCTGTACTATAGGGTCACTGTGAGTCGGAATCTACTCAAAAGCAGTGGGTTTTTTTTTTTTTTTTTAATTAAACTAGAAAGGAGTCTTGGTGACACAGTAGTTAAGTGCTTGGGTGCTAACCAAAAGGTCAATAATAAGAATTCCTTATAAAACCTTTTGAGTTGTGAGCTTTGAGACAAAATAATGAAGTCATTCCACTTTCAAGATGATGTTTGGGTCATTTGATGATTCTAAGTTTTAACAGAGGCTTTCTGGAGACAGTGTTAAACCCGATAGAGTGACTTTGTAGTGGTGGTTTTTTGCAGTCGAGTCGGTTTCGACTTATAGCAACCCATGTAACAGAGTAGAACTACCCCCATAGGGTTTTCTTGGCTGTAATCTACGGGAGCATATCACCAGGTCTTTTTGCCACTGGGTTTGAACTGCTAACCTTTTGGTTAAGAGCCAAGCACTTGACCATTTGCACCACCAGGTCTCCTTAGAGTGACTTTAGGAGTAGAAATTTCAGGCCAGGAAAAATAGCACTGTGTAAAGATGTTTGGGATATTTGTCAAAGCTTGTCAGAGTTACTGTACATATAGGGCTTCGCTATGAGTCAGAATCGACTCGACGGTACTGGGTTGGGTATAGAGCTTCCTTAAGTGTGGAAGTAATTGGATACCTTGAAAAACCTTATATAGAGAAGAATATTAAGTTCAGAGAGGTGAAGCAATTTGCCCACAGTTTCACAGCTAATGCGTAATATTGGGACAGAAACTTTCCTAACTCAACCCTGATCTCACTGATTCTGTGGCTTTTCATACTAATCCTAAAAACCCAGTGTTCTGTGGAGATGCCTCAGGGGCCACCTTATAGAGTGGATGAAGAAGCCCCCCAACCTCTGCTTCAACTGAAACAGCACAGTGCTATCTGGAATTACATAAGATTGGGGGAAAAAGTGGAAAACCACTAGTCGACTTCTGTGCACGGTAAAGCTCATTTCCTGTTTGCAGTTACTTCTCATATCTCTGTCATGCAAAGTTAAGCTTGGCCTGACTTTGGGCTGCTTTACAAGGAGCATAAACAGATTCCGTCTAACCTTTTTCTGTTGTGTTTCTTTCTTCCTGCTTTTTCACCTCCTCTTCAATTACCTTCATTTTTTCATCATACTCATCGGCTAGAGTTTTCCATTCTATTCTGTTACACTGAAGACCATTCAGCATAGGTGTGATTTCTTTGTGAAACCGTGAGAACTCCTAGAAAGAATTTTAGGTCCAGAAACCACTTAAACCATACACTTGATTTTAAGTACTTTTCATAGCAAAGGAGGATTGCTGTAAGAAATTGTTAACATGCTCTTAGCTGTGAGGATGAGCTTAGCTCAGTGGCTTTGAAACTTGAGAAAGACATCCCCTGTCTTTCCTGCCTTCGTAAGTCTGTTCAATATGCTCACATCTGCGTTCTCTCACCTCTTATTCCACCACTGAATGAGCAATTAGGATAAAACCTCAAACTACTTTGGAGAAACAAGGACATCCCTGATGTTTCTCCATGGGGGTGACTTTTCGATTTTGTTACATTTGGAAGAAAAATTCTCCTCCAAGTGATTACATATTTCAAGAAAATAATTTTGTTTTCTTACCTTATATACAAAAGTACAAACAAAATCAATAAATCCAACTTGCAGTTTAGGTAGTTCATCTTTTTTGTTTCTGTCCATCATAGGCTAAAAAGAGAATAAATCTATTTAATACAGTTTTCTATGATTCAATAAACAAAATAGATTGAGGGGCACTGATAATTGTGCATGAGTAGTGCATTTTTGTGTCAGGGTCTTTACAATAGGTTGTTGCTGTAGCACTGTTCTCTCCAGATCTCCTTGTTCCCAAAATTCATTTGCAACCAGAAGAGCTACCTGCAAATAAGAGAAGCTTGGTTCATTAAAGTCCACTTATTAATAGAGAATTTGCATTTTATTAGTATGAGTGATGCTTAAGGATATAGCGTTATAGTTGATACTTGAGGTGTATTTGTACCGTATACTCCTGACCTTTGAAAAGATCATCTACAAATTGTATCGAAATGGGAAAGGGAAACTTTTCCTCCTCCTTCAATGTCCTGGACTCATTCCGGTAGTGCCTGTCTCCTCATTGCTATTGCCACCACCTCTCAACAGTAAAGAGGGAGATGGGAGGATGCTGGATTCCATTAAACATATCATGCTCTGATGCTTCCCAAGTCCTCCTCTTGTCCTGCTTATCTTTTAGGATCCAGAACATACATGGGTACACACAGACACACACACACATTAGTGTGCTGCTTGATTACAGTGTGAGGAGACTCAGAGTTAATTTATATTGTAAAAAAAAATCTGTCAAGTTCATTGAACACCTGTTGGCTGCCTTTTATTGGCATATGCCGTGCTTGCCGAGAGGAATAAGACATGACTTTTGTCTTCAAGAAAGAAAGCATTCTTTAAGATGCTCACAATCTAGTGAAGACAACCATGTGAATAATGAAGGAAGTACTATAGCAGCGATACTATGAAGTGTTACAGAACAAGGAGGGAGGAAAGGCAAGCGTCATAACGGAGGGAAGCTGCGTTTATGCTGTGTCATTAAGAATGAATAGTAGTTTGCAGGGGGCGGGGAGAGCATGTACAGTGATCAAATTCAATGTGCAGAACTTATGGGAGTAGGAGCTTAGAGTGTGAGGCACTGACATGGGAGAGAGTGCAGGGAAATGAGCCTGGGAAAGTGAGGTAAGGACAGGTAGCGACAGGCCAGCCACATAACCTTGCTGGGAAACTTGAACTTGATTGTCTAGGCTAGTGGATTTATTCCTGGAGCCCTAGAGTCTCTCCAAAGTGTACCAAGGGTCCAGGCGGGTGGAGGCCAAAAGAGATTAAAGCTAAAATAGCTTTTTTTTTTCTCTTTTATCAAGTGGCTTTTGAGGGTTTTTTTGGGGGGGGGGGTGAACTTTTTTTTTAAAAAGTTGAAAACTGGCAACGTGAAGTTTTTAGGAGACTTTTAAGCAGTGGAGTGGCTCAGCTCTATAAGCAACCCCAGCAATCAGGTCAGAGGATGGTGTGGGGAGTTGATGATGAGGTTGCCACCAGAGCCTCATCATTCTGATAAAAGAGGATGAAAAGTCTAAACTGAGGCAGTAGCAAGGGTGAGAGAAACAGTTTTGAAATGAGGGCAATGCCTTCAAGTAAGACCCCCGGATTCTGGCTTAGGTGATTGCACAGATGAAGAATCTAGGAGGAAGAGCAGGCATGTCAGGGTGGACGGAGTGCAAGTGCTTGGTTTTGGGCTTGATGGGTTCCAATTACGACATCATTACAAGACAATCCACGTTTACAGTTGGACCTGGCTGATTCTGGCCTCTCTTGCCTAGAGTTTTTCCTAGAAATTATTAAGGGAAAGGAGACATATCTTTCATCCAGTTAGTGGGAAAACAATACTGGATGAACTAATGCCTCCCCACTCCCACTCTCCAAGCTTGGGGAAGAACTTCAGTGGAAGACCACCTTAAACATGAACTCACAGACAATGCCTTCTAATAATTAGCAGCCCATTTAAGAAGAGATTGATTGTAAGAGCAAAACCAGCCCTGACAGAAGAAAGCACTTAGGATTCAACCTGGTCTAGGCTGACTTACCTCCTCTACTAAAAAACTCAGACTGTCCCTGAGTAATTTTATGTAAACGTTCTACAACCCGTCCAATCATAAGGAATTCCTTCTAGAAAACATTTTCTGTCCAAGGTTCCCTCTGCTTTGGTCTAGGGCCTGATCAAATTACCTATTGTCTTACTGATATTTGTGAGCTCTTGAAAGTTTTTTGCCTTTCGTCATTAACAGAAACCCAACAGGGAACATTTATTTCTGTCATAACTTCTCAAGTTATTTTTTCTTTCTTTAAAATTATAAACCAATTATTCGAGAGGACATTTCTGGTGTAATGAAAGATAATTGCTTATAAAATATGTATAGTCATGTAACTAGTAGCAATGATAAGATTCCAAGGGTTGCCAGATGGACTTTTACATGGGATCTAGGCAGTACCTGAGAGTGGGACAGAAATAAAACAAATGGACTCACCTGGCTTTGTACCTCCCAGGGCTTGGTTATGGCAGACAAGTCACATGCAGTCATCATCATTGCCCTTTGGAAGAGACGAAAGTGAAATTTGTTAAAAGAGAAATAAATACAAGTAAGCTATTTTTCCAAAAGAAGAATAAAATTCTGACTACCCACATGATAATCTCTTTTTTGGTTGGATCAGTGGTTACGTATTTGATAGCCTCTCCTTCAGTTTCCATTTTTTCACAGGCATCAACAATTTTTTGAAACATGGTTCTCTTCCTAAAAAAGATAACAACTGTGCAGCCCATTTTCACATATGAGAGCAGAGAAAAGGCATTTTTAAATACATGCCCTTCAGATGCTTGCATTAAGATGTCCACATAGTGGAGTCTAAGGGGTCAGGAGATAAAAGAACAGGGAATGGCTGTGTAACCTTGGCACAGAAACAGTTTAAGGGAAAAAAAAGTATATACCATAAGGGGAGGGGGGGGACTGGTAAATGTGAATACATTAAAACTAAAAGTTACATATGACCAAAGAGATCATGCCATAAAGGATAAAGGCCACAGACTATAATGAGATGTCACAAGACATAGGAACAACAAAAGATTAGAACCCAAATAATGTGAAAAGATGCTCAGTCTCACTGGTAATCAAGAAAATACAAACTTACACAAGAATAGGAAACCATCTCACATTCATTACATTAGTAAAAAAAAATAAGAATTTAAATATGCCCAGAGCCAGAGGATTCCAGATATGGGATAACAGGAACTCTTGTTCAGTGCTGGTGGGAGTGTAAATTGGCACAAATGCTCGGGAGTGCAGTTTTGCAATGTGGCACAAAATTGAAGATACACAAACCCTACAGCAATCCCATTTCTAGGTATGTACCTTAGAGAAACTCATATGTACCAGGATATACAATGTAGCATTGTGAGCACGATCTAAATGTCCATGAATTGAGAAATAGATGAATTATACAGTTGAATATACAGTTAAATGAACTAGATCTCTACTTATCACAGAGGGTATCTTTAAAATAGAATGAGTGGAAAAATCAAGTTGCAGAAAAAGGTATATACAGTATGATATCATTTATGGAAACATTAAAAACAATACCATACACGGTATAATATAGTATGGTATTGGAAAGGATGAGTTCGTATCAACATCAGGATGGTGATAAATCTGTGAGGGAGAAGGGAGGGGATTGTTATAGTCGGGTGGGGACAAGATACTCTAATTATATCACTAAGGGTTTATTGTTTCTCCTTAAAAAAAAAGAGAGATCTGAGGCAAATATGGCAAAATGCTAGCATTTGTTGAATCTGGGTTATGGATTTTGAATATCCATTGTACTATTCTTAGTATGTTTGAAATATTTAATAATTAGATTTTTAATTAAGAAGGATCAGAGAGGCACAGTTTGGCAAAGACCTTCCAAGTCATTAAATGTTTGGATCCTGTAACTAGCTCACCTTGTTCTAATCCATGTTTGCCAAGTTACTTTATAATTCCCTTATGAGAAAATGTTGGCCAGAAGCTTGGAGTATCTGGTCTCCTTGGTAATTGTATTTTATTACTGTAAATAGGCTAGCACTCTGTCATATATAACCCAGAGTTTTGTGAGTTTGGTTAGTGGGCATCAGAATCACTGAGATTGTTCATTTCCCAGACTCTGACAGGATCAAATTCCTGAGCCTATAACACTATAACAGATTCTGGGCCAAGATTTGTCACCAAGACAAAAAGCCACCTTGTGAGGTTTCTTGGCATCACTCCTCTGGCAAAACACAAAACTTGCTGCATGTTCTTCAACTCAAACTTCTTCAGGTAACAAACTTATTATTAGGGACTTAAAATGTTTCCAGATGTCTGGTAAATTCACTGCCAAGCATTTTGAGGACATTCTACTGACAATCTAAAAGGAAAATGAACAAATGTGTGTATGTGAGAGAGAGAATAGCTTTTAGCTTTAATGCAGAAAAACCACTTATGGAAGGTAGAGCCTCACAGAGTATAAGGGAGTTCTGTGGTAGAGAGCAATGTACTTACTTGAAATACAAAGCCAGGTCAGTTGCTATTATTGCAACTTCAAACAAATGAATGACTGTTTCAAACTGGCGTTTATTTAGGTTCTGGAAGATGTTTAAAGTCTGTAAGATGAAAATTCACAATGAAGTGCAATCGTTAACTTGCCTTTGATTCAACAAGCAACCAACCGAAGTGTGTTTAACAAAGTAAGCAAAGATTATTCTATTACGGAAAGAAGAAAAATGAGGTCTTGCAACACTTTTTTTGCTTTCAACTTTTATCTCATGGATTTCTCTACTTTAAGTAAGGTAATTGAAACTATAAAAATAGCCACTGTTAGCGAATGTTCATATAATCAATGTTTAAGTTTTGAGAGTAAAAAGTTTTCTTTCAGAACCATTTAAAAATTAATAATAGATTAAAATTTTGTTTGTATTAGTTGTAGAGCTTTAATAAGGAAATTCTGGTAGATATATGCTTGTTAGAAATGTTGAATTTACCCATTAGGTAATTCAGAGAACCACAGAAACCCTTGGTCCTTCAAAAACTGCAAATTACATTAACACTTGTGTGCAGGTATGGAAAAAAAAGAAGAAATCTTCCCATGTTATTCTTAAAATGCTATCTTACAATTATATTTTACAAAGACTTAACGATCTTTCTTCAAAGAGCTTCCTACTAATAATTTCTTCACATATCAGTCAATTTCATTTCTCAGTTTTCTAGAAAATGAGCGTGTAATGCCAGAGGTGGTTTTTAAAAGGTCTGACACTTTAGATAGACCATTTTAGGCATAAAAACCACATGGGCAGATAATGTAGTAGTTTTACCAAATGAAGTTGACAATTATGAAATATAGACAAATTCCACTGGAAAGAAAGAGGAAACAGCCTGTTAACATATGTAGATTAAAAAGAAAAAAAGAGACAGAAAGAAACTCATTGCTGTTGAGTCAATTCTGACTCATAGCAATTCTATAGGACAGGTTGGAACTGCCCCATAGGGTTTCCAAGGCTGTAATCTTTATGGAAGCCAACTGCCACCTCTTTCTCCTGTGGATCGGCTGGTGGGTTTGAATCATCACCTTTTAGTTAGCAGCCTAGCGCTTAGCCACTGTGCCACCAGGGTTTCTTATGTAGAAATACCAAAAACCAAAACCAAACCCACTGCCATCGAGTCGATTCCAACTCATAGCAATCCTATAGGACAGAGTAGAAATAGAGGTAGCATAATTAGAAAAGAAAGTGGGACTAAGCATCAACTAATAGCAAATGCTTACACAGTGCTTACTGTTTACCAGACACTGTTCCAAGTGCTTTATGAATACTCTTAATTCTCACAACAAACCACAGCACAGAGTTTAAATAACTTGTCCCAGGCTACAGTTTGGCCGGTTTGTGATAGCACCGGTATCTAAAGCAAGGCAACCAATCTGCAGAGTTCATGCTCTCAGGATTACCCAATAAGTAAGGTATGCACAGGTTAGTTGTGCTTACTAATCCAACTTCACACTAGGTAGTTGTATAACCCTAGACAGTCACTTAACATCTGTATTTGTTCTATCAAATGGGGATAAAAACAGCTGCCCTGCCCTGGTGGCGCAGTGGTTAAGCGCTAGGCTGCTAACTGAAAGGTAGGCGGTTTGAACCCACCAGCTGCTCCACAGGAGAAAGATGTGGCACTCTGCTTCCATAAAGATTTGCAGTCATGGAAACCCTATGAGGCAGTTCCACTCTGTCCTATAAGGTCGCTATGAGTTGGAATCGACTCCACAGCAAATAGTTTTTTTTTTTTTTGGCTTTGCCTAACTGTCTAGCACTTAGTCTACCCTCAATAAATATTGGTGGAATATTGAGTCAAATGTGATTATAACTAAGAACACATTGATGAAAATTAAATTGCTACAAAATTTAATGATTGCTGTATCATTATTGCTATGTAAAATTTTGAGGCTAGCTTCAGGTTAAAATAGAATTGCAAACCCACAGCCAAATGCAGCTCTCAATCATTCCAGGAGATTGAAATATTAGAAAGCAAAAGTTGGACAAGAACTCAAGTTTTAGACACTATGATATATATTATGAAAATTCACTCAAGCAGCCTTTTCATAACAACTTCCAGGACAAGAAAAATGGTATTTTACAAAGTAAGTAATAGAAAGGAAAGTTGTGATTTGCTTTGTTAAAATAATGAGTTCATAATACCTATTACATTTAGCCTTTTAAATTGATACAGTGAAGTAGTGGTTACCTTACACTTCCAATTAAAATAAAAAGAAAGCTTGTCTGGATCAGAATCAGTTTCTTCCTTGGAACAGTGCATTAGCCATATCAGTCCATAATGGCTGAACCAAATCTTCTGTATGTCAATTATTTTAAACCTGGTCTGGGTTGGCCAGAGAGGGGAAGAGTAAGTGGGGCATTTGTAGTTTTAATCTCACTTAACCTGCCCCTGATTTGGGTACAATGGTGGCTTCCCTTTGGAGTGGGGTGACCCAGTTTCATATTTATGGCAGTGAGTAATGGCCTTTGTTTTCTGATGCACACTGTTATGTTTCAAAAGTAATGTGTATTATATGATTCAGATACATACTTTGCAGAGCCAATAACACCTAAAGTCAACCTTGATTGCTGTACTAGGAAAAAAGGTGGGATGAGAGAGATGTATGGAAATGCCTTAAACTTTTAGACAAATTAATATTTATGGCATGTGAAGTCTTTTTAAAAAGGAAAACAACCTGTTTAATTCAAATAAATAATACCTTAGGACAGTCTCTTTGTTTCTACCAAGTGTCACGTTGTACAGAGTATATAATCTACAACTGTCAACCAAATCTATTTATTCCATGGCAATTATTTTAAAACATGTTACTTATATTTATAAACTTGGATATGTGTTGCTTTTTGATATATATACACATGTGTGTGAGAGAAAAAGGGAGAAATAAAAATAAATGTGATGAATACTGCTGTAAAAAAAAAATTTAAATCATGCTTTTTCCGATCTAAAATAATAAAACAGCTGTATTAAAGTCAACAGATTATCCAAAGGTCTTTCACTTTACAAAGCAAATCAACCCTGGACTTAAAAAAAAAAAAAAAATGACAATGAAATACTTTTAAAATTCGTACAATTAAGAAAAAATGGTTTACATTCAACTTTTTTTCCTTTGTATATAGCACAATGAACCTGTTTTCTTTCCTTCCTTTTAGACACTTTAACCTAAGAGCATGTAGCAACCAAAACCAAGCCTGTTACCATCAAGTCGGTTCCAACTCATGGTGACCCCATGGGCTTTTTAATAAATGATATTGAGTCAGTTGGATTTCCATATGGAAAAAAAGTGTCTTGACCGTTACCTCACACCATATATAAAGGTCAGTTATAAAGGGATTGTAGATCTAAATGACAAAGGTAAAGTAAGACCACTTTTAGAGAAAAATATCTGCATGACCTTGAATAGGCAAGATTTTTTAACAGGACACAATAAGAGCTAATCTTTTTTTTTTTTTCCTTGTAAAACTAAGAGCTAATTTTTAAAAACTGATCAAATGGGTTATATTAAAATGACAAATTTCTGTCTTCCAAAAGCTACCATTAAGAGAGTAAAAAGGCAACCCACAGAGAGGGGGAAGATATTTGCAATACACACATGCAAAAAAGACACATGAACCAGAATATATAATGAACTCCTACAAATTAATTTGAAAATATAGGCTGGCAACCCAAATAACAGAATATCAAAGGACCAGTAAACATATGAAACTGTGCTCAAATTTATTAATCAATGCTATTTCATCTGATGCAAAACAAATTCAATACAAATTAAAATCTCAATACAATGCCACCCAATCCCCACCTGATGGCTAAATGAGAAAGATGGAAAGGACCAAGAGTTGGAGAGGATACAGAGCACCCAAAACCATCATACTCTGTTGATAGGAACGTACATTGGTACAACCACTTTGGAAAACGGTTTGGTAGTATCCACTAAGGTTGAACATAGGCACACCCTATGACCAAGCAATTCCATTCTTAGATATACACCAAACAGAAATGCAAGCATGTGTCCTGCAAAAGACATGTACTAGATAGTCATAGCAGGACTATTCATATTAGTCCCAAACTGGATATGATCCAAATGTCTTTCAGTAGATGGCTGAATAAATATAGTATATTCACACACACACAAAAATGCAGGAAAATAGCAAAGGAAGAAAGGAACACATGTAAAAGACAGATACAAAATATATAAAGAATTACCCAAGGAAACATATGAAAAATTCACACCAATAATTCTCCATAGTCTCAAAAATATAAGTATTTAAAGAGGAGACTGTAACGGTACTAGAATAAAAAGTGAACTAGCAAAGGCTCATTAGTAGGATGAAAAGTAGTGGCTCTGAAAATAAAAGCATTATAATTTAATGCCAAGGGACATTAGAGAAATGTCCTCAAATTTCTGAGACGAAGTGTTATCTAAGATCTTTACATCCTACCGAACTGATCTTTAAAAATCAAACTTCAAATATAAATATACTTATGTTCTTAGCTTAGCCCTCTTGAAAAAACTACCAGATGACAAAAGTATTAAAAAAAAAAAAAAAAAAAGCCGACTGCTGACAAGTCAATACCACCTCAAAGTAACCTTATAGGACAGAGCAGAACTGGCCCATATGGTTTCCAAAGAGCGCCTGATGGTTTGAACTGCCAGCCTTTTGGTTAGCAGCTGTAGCTCTTAACCACTACGCCACCAGGGTTTCTGAAAATGAAGTCAAAATAAAATACACAGGCATGGAGGAACCATGGCAAAAGTACTGATGGTAAATATTGACCCCATTTAAATGTGGAATGAAGAATAAATTATTTGGGAAATTATTGAAATTCTAGAGCACAGTATAAATGCTATAAATTTTGATAGTTGTAGAAAATACTAATGATGATAATACCTTACTAGACAGAGGTAGAGATGTGGGAAGAAGCTAAGTGTTATAATTGCTTTCATATTTCATAAAAAAATAGCAGGGAGTTAATAGATATTTTAAAGTTATCATATAGTTTTAAAAGTGTCAAAGATTTAAATGCTCAGATACAGCTTTTCATAATTTTCCAGTCTTTTTTTAAATTAATTTCAGAGGGTTTTTAAAAACTAATATCTCTTGTAGTAAGGAAATATCTGAAATCTGCAGTTCCTTCCATTTCAAAAGTGTTTCTTCTGTAAAATTCAAGTAAAATTAAATTTAATACTTTTTAAAATAAATGGAATGCTACTCAGCAATAAAAAGGAATGAATTACTAACATACAACAACAGTGACAAAGATGACATGGACAAATGTCAAAGTTATTCTGTTTGAAGGAAGCTAGGACAAAAGAGTAGATATTATATGATTGCATTTATATAAAATTCTAGAAAATTTAAACTAGTTGGAGTCTACCCAGAAGCACCTCGGAAGAAAGGCCTGGTGATCTGCTGAAAACTCAGCCACTGAAAACCCTACGGGGCACAGCTCCGCGCGTGGGGGCACCAGGAATTAGAAGCAACTCAAGGGCACTAGTCGGCTGGAGTAACGAACGGCAGGTCAGTGTCTGCTGGGGCTGGAGTGGGGAGGCGGATGTGAAGGGGTGTGAGGAATCTTTCAGGGTGATGAAAGTGTTCTGTATCTTGATTGTGGAGGGAGTTTCACCGGTGTAAACAACTGTAAAAACTCATAGAATTGTACACTTACACCTTAATTATGTTGATTAAAAAACCAAACTCTGACCACAGGAAAAATGAATAGCTTGGATGCTATGATCTAATTTTTCTAAATTTGTTTCTGTCTATGCTGCCTGCATATATTCACAAGGTGGCTGCAATGAAGCTCATTAATGTTAATGAAGTGTCTATTTCTGGGTGGTAGGATTCAAAGAGACTTTTTATATTTGTCTTTGAAATTTTCCCTATTGCTTGAATTTTCATAGTGGGCATGTACCACCCTTACAGGTATAAGTCATTAATTTTAAAGATATATAAGTATGTAATATTGCATTTGTTTTCCTGAGCCTTGTGCTGAAAACATGGTGTAAAGACAGGTGCCACAGAACAAGAGTGAACCTACTTCCCAGCCCTGTTCCATCTGGGCCCCTGCTTGTTCAGGTGGTCTCACCTGATCACAAGAAGAGTCTATTTTTGTTCTCCTCTGACTATTAACATGGCACTAAAAATACAAATTCTGTGTAGCACACCAAAATGGGTAGAAATGGCTCTAATTTATTCTGATTGGGGCTTTTAGGTGATGTGAGGCCAGAGCAAGTCCCAGCCATTCCAATCTTCAATGTGGGGACCTTGACACCTATGAGAGAATATTGCCAACACATTCCTGACTCTTGATGGCCACACACAAAACACTTAATTTCTTCTTCGTTCCTTCTTTGTACAAAACAAGACAACCTGAGGAGGATGATAGGAAAAAGCATAAATACAATTGTCATACACTTCGTGAAAGGTATTTTGAATAACAACAGCATTCTGTTATTTATCCAGAGCAATTTATTTTTGTCATTTCTATAGAACAGTAGAGTCTAAAAATGTATGCTCCTGCTAATTCAGCTAACTAGGCTTCCACCCATTCAGTCAGGTTTGAGCGTTAATTTCTAGTTGGCTTAGAAGCAAGTGATTCTAATCCTCAAAGCAGTGAATCCAATTCTACTGGGAGAGATGGACATTTTAGTTCAAAGCTTTATAACGTGAAAAACAAAATGAGTAATGCCCACAAAATGCCAGCATTCCTCCATAAACCCTAAGGATTTCCCTTATTTAAAAAAAAAAACAAAGTTTGTAAGCATGGACATTATTACCTTCTAACATGAAAAAAAAAAAAAGAGAGAGCTCCATTGTCTCCCAAAGATGTAAAAAGAACATCTAATGACTAAAAATTTCAATTTTTTGTGTGTGTGTGCAGTTGGACTGCACATAAACAAGCTGCGTGTGGCTGCATTGCCTAGCGACTCTATTGACAAGGCTTTAAAAGTCTGCAATTAACAGGTTGAGTAGTATTGCAGAAAGGTTCTCACAAAGATGGTATGGATTACTGAGATGCAATATTCCTCTTTAGAAAGAATAATAAGTCTTTTTAAATACCATCAAAGCCAGTTCAGGCTGCTGAGTAAATAACATTAAATAATAATAATAATAAGATGGAAAACAATAACTATAACCTGCCAAATCTCAGAAGAAAAACATAAAAGATACTAGGACCCGTCCCTATGTTAGGCATTTAAATATCCGGCTGTAGCATTTTTAAATATGTTTTGCTTTAGTAAATAAATGCATAATTAAATCATATACTGTATTTGACACCACTTGACTATGGTATCACATAATCTCTGGGAGGCACAGAAAATTCTTGCTCAAAATTGCCCCAACCAGCAACACAAAGACTTTAACAAATTGAGTAATAACAATTTACTCTTACCTTCCTGAATTAGTTTCTATTTGACTCGTTTTTCTGTTTCTCATAGAATAGAATCATCGTCATTTTTATGGCTGAATTCTGCTCCAGGTTCTTGATTTGCACATCAGAATTACTAGAATTCTGATTGAAAATGCAGAATTTCTGGACTGCAGCTCCAGAGAGCCCAGAGTCTGTGTGTTTAAAAGTCTTCCTGTCCCACCCTGTTAAAGCAATGATTCTGACGCCATTGGTCCTAGTACCCATGTCTGAGAACACTGGTCTGGAGTTACATGGGCAGTGGTTCCCCGAGAGCATGGCAGAATTAGAAATGCCACAGCTGGCTCAGGATGGAAGGTTACTATAAACATGTTACTGTCAAATCAGTTCTGACTCAGAGTGACCCTACAGGACAGAGTAGAACTGCCCCACTGGGTTGCCAAGGCTGTAAATCTTTATGGAAGCAGACTGCCATGTTTTTCTCCTGCAGAGCAGCTGGTGGGTTCAAACCACCCACCTTTCAGTTAGCAGCCAATCGCTCAACTGCAGTCCACCAGGGTTCCTTAAGGTCATTATAGAAACTGATTTAAAAAAACCACTGTCCAGAGGGCCTATTTACCCTAATGAGTGTGTGTAATTCTAAACAAGTTCTCTATCCACAACAGAACAGCGTTCTCCTCAATCTGATAATGATTCATCTTAACCACTTTTGGTTTGGAACTTTCTCAAGAGGCTTTTTTTTTTTTTTTCTTTTAAGTATAATTAGATTACATCCACAGTTTTCCACGTGTCTACATTCTCGTAAAATACAATTGATAGAGGGGAGAAGAAAGACTACCCCAAGTGGAATGTTAATCCAAAAAAAAAAAAAAAAAAACCCCAGTGCCGTAGTGCATGTTATATGGAAATCACAGTGAATTCAAGACCAAGCTCAAAGCCACATCCTGTCCAAAGCCATCCCTGATCCCATCCTTTCTCTCCCCTCTCCCCTGCCAGTCTGTATCTTTGCCTTCTGAAACACTGAGAGTGTTGCTCAGTGCCTCTCAGATGGCAGATATACTGTCTTATATCCTGATTCATGTCTTCTTCCTGTACTAAACTTGACTTTCTCAAGGTATGGACCACACCTGGCAGTGAATGCTTCAGACTGGCAGGGCTCAGTAAACGCTGATTGAATGAGAAAGTAAATCAGTGGCTGGGTGCACTGATACATACTTTTGGGTGCACACAGCCCTGTCACATCCACCATAAGCTTTTTCTTTGTTTCCTTACAGACCTATGGAAATTCGATGATTGTCCTAAGGTTATATAGGTTTGAGTTTTGAACCCAAATCCTTATATTTTAATTCCATGGCTTGTCTCATCTGTATCATCAGGTCTAACTTGATTATCAAAACTTGCAAAATAGCAGTTTCTGTCAGTTGACTTTGATAAGGGCATATATTGTCAATGCCATAATTCAAGTTTGTCCAATTCCAGGTATTTTTGTGGGTTAGGGCTTTGATCCAGAGCTCATGAGAGTCTCCCGTACCTCATCCTGCAGTAGAGTCTTACTGTACTCCAGGTGGTGCCTCTCCAAAATGGAAGATCCATGAAGCTTTGCCAATGGAGATGCAGATCTAGGAAGAAAAGGCTATGCCAGCATTATAAGTACTTACGGAGTCCCTGGGTGGAGCAAACGGCTAAGCACTAGACTACTATCTGAAAGGTTGGTGGTTCGAACCTACCCAGAGGCACCTCGGAAGACAGACCTGTCCACCTGCTTCCGAAAGGTCACAGGCTTGAAAATCCTATACAGCAGTTCTACTCTGCACGTATAGGGTCGCCATGTGTCAGAACTGACTCAACGGCCACTAACAACATAGCTGCTTATTACACATAAGTCCATACAATATAGAATCTTTACTGTGGGCAGGAATATTTTTTCATCATCTCACATCTGCAAAGTGGTCAAAAACATCATCTTGTAAAGGGTTTTTTAGATTGAGAAGATGAGAAAATGCTCTTTTTAAAGAAACCAGTCCTTAAAAAAATCTTATTTGCTGAATGCATAAATGAGTGAATTATTTAAAGCAGGAAATCTAGCTCATCCCCTGTATCTAAAATCTTTCAAATCCCTGGAGCTTACTGTGGTGGACTATGATTTATAGAAGGTGTAGCAAACCTGTTGAAGCTGTAGGTTATTTACATAGGAAGTGTTCATTAAGAATTTCCAGGCACCGAAATGAAAATCACCATAAAGTAACATTTCTTTCCTCTTCCAAGACAGTGACATAAACTTAAGCTTCCCATACGCTAATGACTAAATCACAACTTTATGTAAGTGGTAACTTCGGTTTTTGGTGTCCTATCTTTCGCTGGAAACTCTATAGGGCAGTTCTACTCTGTCCTATAGCGTCGCTATGAGTTGGAATTGACTCGACGGCAGCGGGTTTCGTTTGGTTTTGCAGTCTTTCTTCAAGCCTTCCTGATGGAGCTGGGGGAAGCGATATTGAAAATTGAAAGGTGAAAGGAAGAACAGGTGGGAAGAGGTTGAGGCCAACGGTCTATACAGATTTATGTGAAGACTCAGTCATGGAAATATGGAATAATAATTTTAAGGGAGAAGGAAATCAGAAACTTGGGTGGCAGCTTTAGTAGAGAAGCCTCATTTTAGTTCAGAGACAACAGAAATTTAGGGAGGGAGGAGTCATTGACAGGTCATTGACAGGGCTGGTAAACCAAATACTCTAGTTAGGGAATGATTAGACTATGTCTGGTCAATATTATAATGGATTCTAATTTTAGCTAATATTTGAATACCTACTCTGTGCTTCCTACATAGGACCAAGAGGAAGATGACAGTGATGTTTACATGGAGGGCCAGATGAAGAAGGGTTTGGCAGAAGCAAAAGGACCAGGGAAGTGAAAGGTAGTAAGTTCAGGAAGAAATGTTTTCTAGCTTGAGCTGGGTAGTGTTACCCAGGTGTACGAGTGTAAAAATCCATTAAACACAAGATAATGTACTCTCTGCACTTCAATATATGAATCCAATACTTTTGATTAAAAAAAAAAAAAAACTTGAAAAGACAAAAGAGTGATGGTGTATACAAATAAGGTAGGGGCACATTTGCAAATGGAAACAGAAAGGAAACGGAGGTCCAAGCACCCAGGGAGGAAGACAGGAGTTACGAAGGAAGAGAACATGGTTCTGAGATTACTAAACATGGCAAAGAGGAATTGGTTGAGCTAAAGAACAGATAAAAGAGTTTTCTTCTCCCTCTAGGCTCCTTCAAACATCCACCAGTCTGTGTCAGCATGGTGGTGTGTGCTCACTTACTTCATCTGAAACAAATTATTGGTGCCTCTGTGGTCAATGTCATGGCAAAAAGCAGCAGCAAGCATGGCAAAGGCTTCAAGATCCGTATAGTATTTCTTTAGTCTTCCTGTCTAAAAAATATATATAAATTTACTTGGATTAATACACCTTTACACCAAGTACAGAATTGGGCAACATTTTGTTCTGTTATATCTAAGGTCGCTGAGTTGGAGCCAACTCGATGTCAACTAACAACAACACACCAAATGCCATGAAGCCTGCAACAGAGAAGGGAACCCACCATGCTTTTAGAGCAAGCTGGCTTTATTTCTTGTAAGTATCTCAGCTCATCTGGGCAATTACAGAACTCAGCAGATGACTGTATTTCCCCACTGAGGGAAGTACATGAATGTCAGAGTGATAAGGGACACCAAGTGCCCAGGGACACTCATGTTCTCTGGGATCATCTACACAGGGGCTTGCAGTATATGGGATTGTGCCTGTGATTTCCAAATTACTCATCTAAAATGAAGGATTATATCCATTTTGCACTATGCTCAAGTGGGAATTTTGCAGGTTTACAATTATTTCCAATGCTGAGTCAGAATCAACTCAACAGTAACGGGCCTGGTTTGGTTTTGGTACCTATTATTGAATTCCCTGGGTGATGCAAGAAGTTAAGCACTCAGCTGCTAACGAAAAGGTTGGTAGCTTGAGTCTACCCAGAGGTGCCTCGAAAGAAAGTCCTAGAGATCTACTTCTGAAAAATCAGCCATTGAAAACCCTATGAAGCACAGTTTTACCCTGACACACATGAGTTGGAATTAGCTCCATGGCAACTGGTTTAACTGGCACCTACCATCAGCAAAGTAAACATGGTCTGCCCCACATTGAATCCATGCCGCCAGTTGTGGTAAGTGACAGAGCGGTACCCTTTTCTCACAGTGTACATCCACCTGGTAAGAACCTGTTGTCAAAAAAAGACACCACCATGCAGACTTTGGAATAGAATTCTAAAGGTTAGAAGATTTGTGACAATCTTATCTAAAAAGATGTGTCTGTTATGTTTACCGGGTTTCAGCTGATATGTTTACAAAGTTAATAATCATTGAAAATCCCAACTGAAGTTACTTTTTGAACCACAGAAAATACTTGTGAAGTTCAGCTTCAGAATCACACAGTACTTTAATTAGTTAAGTACCATCTGACCTCTACAGGCACTTTGAATTTCTCCACCACATTTATTTCAAAGAATAGTCGTAGTCCACACTTAATCAACTCGTGCTCGGTTATGGGCAAGTCGCTAAAGCGGAATTCATACAGCTCTGCTTGCTTTGGGTCTGGCAAGTCCTCTTTCTGTGGAAACAAGGATGGACTGTTTCAGATTACATTCATCTTTTTTCCTTTTTGTGCACATACCCAAAATCTGGTATAAAACAAAATTACAATAAAAGAATTCCACGCACACTTTGCTGAATCCTTACATGCCAGGCACTGGGTTATGTGGTTTACATATGTCATCCGCACAACAAACCTGCAAAATTATCCCCATCTTACAGATGGTGAAACTGAGATTCTGCTATATTAAGAAACTTTCTAAATGATGGGATTCAATTCCAAATTCAACTCCACTGGCTATTTTCTATGATGCAAGATAAACTGTTTACAGTTATCAGCAGCCTTACACACTCTTCAATACTCAGCTTCTCATTTTTCTTATTCAAGAAATATCAGTGAACCATCTTTTCTGAGTGCATACCATATCCTTAACACTGTACTGAAGAGGATACAAAAATAGAGGAAGATAGTTCACTTCCCTCACAGCCTATTATGGTACCTACTGTGTGCTCTACACATTCTGGATGAAGCAATGAATAAAAGAGACATAGTCACTCTCCCCTGAAACATACATTCTCATGGGGAGAAACAGATAATAACATTCCTTAAAAATCTACCACCTGCTGCCGTGGAGTCCATTTCGACTAAAACTCGGGGTAGAGGATGAGAGATTGGTGTGGCTGCCCCTTGCCACAGAGCCTCTCCGTAGTGGGTTGTCTCTGCCCCACAGATTTCAGAGTGTTAGGTAAAGATAAAATGTGGAAATGCTTTTTGGTGCCATAATGTAAATGTAATGTACATGTTAACAGGAAGAAGTTCTCAGAGTTGTGACTCCCAGGCTACACTTGCAGTCACAGGTGAGCCAATGAAATAATACCGTAAAACAGCTAAGGAGCCCTGGCACACACTGGTTAAGCTCTCATCTGCTAACCAAAAGGCCCCACTGAAGAAAGACCTGGCAATCAGCTTCTGTAAAGATTCCAGCCAAGAAAACCCTATGGAGCAGTTCTACTGTGTCACATGGAGTCACTATGAGTCGGAAATAGCTTGATGTCACCTAACAACAACAAAACACAGTTTAGAGTCAACTGTTTTAAGTCTGTGATACTGAGAGGTTGATAAAAATAAAGACGAAGTGCAATTAATAACTTTTGTGTGTGGTCTTGTGACTCCCACCCTGGTGATTGGGCGGGGCTGTGCAAGTAAGATCATTGTGGCCAACCGATGGGATTGGTCAGTTTTGCCTTAAAAGAGAGCCAATTTCAGAGCAGAGAGAAGAGCCCACCACCACCCAAAGAAGGAGAGACCTGCAGCATAGATGCATGCAGAGACTCACAGGAGTTGGCGCAGGAGGCTTCCCAGCCCATGAAGCAAAGAAGCTGAGTGCCTTTGGGCAGAGACTGAGGGCCAGGGAGAAGTCTATGCCTGGCCCACGAATTTGGGACTTGCCAGCCTCCACAACCGCATGCGCCATTTTCTTTCATGGTTCCTGAGTTCTGTGAGATGTTCAGCAAATAGGGAACCCAAAGACGGGATAGAGAGTACTGAGGCAAGAGGGAGTAGCTGATGTTAGAAACGATGGAGTGGTACAGCAGCCTGGAAGAGTTAGACATTTGGGACACCTTTGAAACCCTGCTGGCGTAGTGGTTAAGTGCTACGGCTGCTAACCAAAGGGTCGACAGTTCGAATCCGCCAGGTGCTCCTTGGAAACTCTACCGGGCAGTTCTACTCTGTCCTGTAGGGTCGCTATGAGTCGCAATCGACTCGACAGCACTGGATTTGGTTTTTGGTTTAACCTCTGCCTCATAGGAACCAGCTTTGTGCTGATCCTTATAAAAGAAATGATTCATTCAAAAGGTTTTTCATTGGTCCAATAAGTAGGAACTCTGGCTTCCCCAGGCTGACCTCTTGCCGCAGGAGTCACACGGCAGAGATAACGGCGGAGGAGGAGGAAGCTTTCACCTGCTGCCAATTCACTTGGCTATAAAGTGGCCCCGCTCCGGGCTACCTGCTTCTAGGCTGGCTCCTCCAGCTGATCTACGTCCAGAGTGACATTGGACCACGTCACTTTCTAGCTCCTGTCGTGCAGGCCCAGCATGGTCCTGTCCCACCTCCATGTCAGCCTCAAAGGCTACTTCTGTCCTCTGCCCACTGATGCTCCAGCTGCGATCGGTGTCCCTAAGACAATGTGCTATCTTGTGTCTCCCTTCCTCGCTCTGTTACAGAGCCTCTGTACTGTTCTTAAATTTTGCCCCAGGGTGTCCTCTTTATAGGAAGATAATATCACCCAAAGCCCCTACAAGTTATTATCCACAACGTCCAGTTTTCAATGAAAAAATGACAAAGCGTGCTTTGAAACAGGATCAAATGGCTGAAACCCAAGAGTAAAAATAGACAGTAGGCCTAAACTTAGGGATAATTCAGGTATAGAAACAGAAACTTTAAAGTAACTATGATCAATAATTTTTTTTTAATTTTTATTGTGCTTTAAGTGAAAGTTTACAAATCAAGTCAGTCCCTCACACAAAAACTTATTTACACCTTCCTACATACTCCCGATTGCTCTCCCCCTAATGATCAATATTTTAAAAAATAGAGAAAAAGACAAAAAAAAAGATAAAATGATGGAAATTTTCAACAGAAATTTGGATTCTGTGAAAAATAAATGGACATTCTAGAACTGAGGAAGACAATCTCTAAAATTAAGAATTTATTGGTTGGGTTTAACAATAGGTCGAACACAAAAAGGGACAACATTAATGAAGGAGAGGTTAATTTCAAGCAGAAATAATACGGGTGACCTTATTAGCAGCAATAGAAAAGGGCCAAATTCCTCTAGACTCCAGAAGAAAAGCTAGAGGTGACAGACGATAATTGTGCCTACCAAAACCAAACGCACTGTCGAGCTGGTTCCTATAGAGACTCTGTAGGACAGAGTACAACTGCCCCCCATAGGGTTTACAAGGTTGTAAATCTTTACAGAAGCAGACTGCCACATCTTTCTCCCAAGGAGCAACTGGTGGCTTCAAACTGCCACCCCCTTTTGGTTAGCAGCCTAACACTGTAATCACTGCACCAACAGGGTTCCTTAATTGTGCCTAGAAGGGTCAATGTACTACAATTCTGTCGTGTCCTCTGGGATGGCCATGTTGCAATTCAAACTACCGAAATAAAGTAGACCATGATATCACTATAGAATATGCCTGAAGTTACTCGTTTAAAAAACAAAACGAAACAAAACTGTGGCTGTCAAGTCAATTCCAACTCATAGCAACTCTGTAGGACAGAGTAGAACTGCCCCATAGGGTTTCCAAGGAGCAACAGTAGATTTGAACTGCCCACCTTTTGGTTAGCAGCCAAACGCTTAACCACTGAGCCACTGGGGCTCCTCATACACCAGTCTAATTTAGTTGTAATTCTAATTTATCTGTGTGGCTTGAACTGTAAGAGACCAAGAGGTCGAAAAGCAGGGAACTAGTAGGTCAGTCTTCGGGAGAAATTTTCTTTCTTTTTAGGCTTAAAGTTCTCAGGGAAGAGGAAACCCAACATTTATTTAAAAACTGAGACCGCCTGTTCTAATACATTTTGTTAAAAAGGCGTTAAGCATAGACGGAAAGTACTTACTAAAATGGTGACAAGTTGCTTTTCTTCACAGTCTTCAATTACATCTATATTTAACTTCTCTTTAAATTTCTAAAAAGTGAAAGCAATTGAGGTGTGAAATTCCTATGAAGTTAGAAGACTTTTATTTCATTCCTCTACTATTAAAAGCAATTAAAATATACTTAAAATATGCTATAACAAGTCCTGTGACAAAGATGTATTCTGGCTACAAAGACCTATAGCCCCCGATTATTTAAAGTTTTATACAAGAAATAATGTCATATAATTGATTTCTCTATCTCTCCAAAATGTAACAGTAGCTGTCTTAAAAAAAAAAAAAAAAAGAGGGGTGGATTATTTGTATATAAGTGTTAGGAATTGAATTGTGTCCCCCCAAAAAGATATGTTGAAATCCTAACACTTGTACCCGTGAACGTGACCTTGGAAATGAGGCCTTTCTTTGAAAATGTTTTCAGTTAAGGTTATACCCGAGTAGGGTGGGTCCTAGTCCTTTCTGGGTGGTGTTTTATAAAGGTAGCAACACACAAGAAGAGACACACACACACCACGTAAAGATTCATCTAAAAGGCAAGGAATGCCGAGGAACGCCCAGGACCAGGGCTACCAGAAACTGAGAGACAAGGAAGGATCGTCCCGTAGAGCAGACTGGGAGCCTGGCCCTGCTGATGCCCTGAATTTGGACTCCTAACCTACAGAACTGTGAGACAATAAATTTCTGTTCTTTAAAGCCACCCACTTCATGGTATTTTGTTACAACAGCCCTGAGAAATTAAGACAGGAAGGAAGAAAAGAAAGAAGGGAGGGAGGAAGGAAGGAAAGGGGAAAGAAAGAGAAAAATGAGCAGCTTACGTTTGTTTTTCTATTACCTTATAGCAATTCCCCTTCATCTCCTCATCACCATCTCAAACTCTCAAATCAACCTTCTCTTAACTCCCAAACCACCCAGCAAAACCAACTGAAAACAAAACCAACAGCAAAACCACACCTATACACTCTAAAACTAGGAAAATAAAAGGAATGGAGGTATTGGGTGTATATTTTCCCTTCGGTTTATGGTGATTAAAATCCTGTTATCAAATATCCACTCACTCCCCCTTCATCCATCATGTTGGTCTTGCCCATGTGACTTGCTTTGACCAACGAGAATGTTAATGAATGTGATGTGATCAAAGACTTGAAATGTGCTGGCACAGCTGGGTTTGCTCTCTTGTACTTCTCCATCACCCCAAGAAGAATATCAATCAGGCAGCTGCTGGTCCAAGAAGAATGAGAGACATGTAGAGCAAATCTAGGTCCAACTTACAATTTTAAGCCAGGCCAACCAAGAGCAATCAAAGCTTGGTCAACCCACAAAAGAATGAGTAAGAGATGCTTATTGTTGTACACTGCTGAGATGTTATGGTTGTTGTTACGCAGCATTGTTATGGTAGTAGCTTACTGATACATTTCCCTTCCTGGGATTTTTTTTTTTTTTTTCACTTGCTAACATGCTTGAATCTAGATGTCACTCTTCTGGCTTCTATGGATTCAGGAGCTATTACAACAAAGCAGTCTGGAAGTCCAGAATAGGTGTATGCGGGGCCATCCAGGTCCTCCCCCAACTCCACCTTCTCTGTGGAGAGGAACCGTAGCCCAGGACTAAACCTATTCTTATTTGTTAGACCCGGGGGTAAATAGATGAGCTGCAGAGGCACTGATTAGATACCACCTACTGTCTACAGGGCTGAATTTCTCACTTACCAATATAGACTTAATTTCATCAGGAGTGGCTTTGGTGTGGTTCATGAGCATTTCCTGAGCAATGTCTTTTTTGTTTTCTAGTTTATTCATTTTCTCATAGGTGTCAGTATTTAAAAGGGACCATCCAAGAAATTGTGTGAGAGTCTGAAATGGATAAGAGGTGATTCAGAGTCTTTAAAATTAACTGAAAATTGATTTGGAGGCCAATATCTACACGCATTTCTACCAGTCTCCCTTCCACTATCAACAACCCAGTAAACCAAAAGCCTGTTGCCGTCCAACTCATAGCGACCCTGTAGGAGAGACTAGAACTGCCCCATAGGGTTTCCAAGGCTATGGAAGCAGACTGCCACATCTTTTCTTCTGTGGAGTAGCTGGTGGGTTCAAACCACTGACCTCTGGGTTGGCAGCCAAGCGTTTAACTACTATGTCACCAGGGCTCCTTTAACAACCCAGTACCATATTTTAATCTAAGAAAAAGCATATTAATACTTAATCACAGACAATAAAATTCACTAAGCCCTTGCTTTTCAAAGTGTAGTCTTCAGATTAGAGGCACCTGTACCGTGCAGGAGCTTGCTAAAAATGCAGAATCTTGCCCTCCCCCTCTTCCAGTTCCAGACCTATTGAATCAGAACCTACATTTTAACAAGATCTCCAGGTGATTCCTATGCACATTAAAGTGTGAGAAACTGAGCTAGGCCATTCCAAAAGCATCTTCCCTGCCTGTTGACCAACCCCCCGCCCCGCAAAAAAAAAGCCCAAACCCATTGCTGTCAAGTCGGACTCACAGTGACCCTATAGGACAGGGCAGAACTGCTCCATAGAGTTTCCAGGGAGCACCTGGTAGATTCAAACTGCCAACCTTTTGGTTAGTGGCCGTAGCTCTTAACCACTATGCCACCAGGGTTTCTACCTGTTAACCATGACCAGAAATCTTGCCCTTAGACCTTAATTACTTCAAGACTTGGGCCCTTGTTTGCATGTAAATTATCTCAAAAAAAAAAAGTGGAGTAAATTGTTAATCAGCCATTTCCACCTTGGTGTGAGTACAGAATCCAGAACAGATTTAGGAAGGGAACAATCACAACAGATTTGGGAAATTGAAGGCACAAGAGCGGCAGCATGGGGCAGGAGTGAAAAGGGGGAGAATTGGGAAAACTAACTACCTGATTAGTAATTTTGCCTATTCAAATACATTGAGAGTTACATAATTATGGCTTCTGAAAATCATACACCAGTTGCCTTCCAACTGCCTCCAGCTCATGGCAACCCCATGTGTGTCAGAGTAGAACTATGCTCCACAGGGTTTTCAATGACTCATTTTTTGGAAGTAGATCGCCAGGCCTTTCTTCCAAGGTGCCTCTGGGTGGATTTGAACCTCCAACCTTTGGTTAACAGCCAAGCACTTTAACTGTTTGCGCCCCCCAGGGATTTCTCTGAAAAGCACACTAAGACTTTAAAGTTTGGTTTCCTTTCCTAAGTAGTTTTATTAGAACAATTTGGGATACAGGATTTGGGTCAGCATTTGTTCATCACTGATACACCATGGATACTTTATTAGAGGAGAGGAATTACCAACATTTGGGAGAATAAAGCAGGGCCTGAAAATGAGACAGAGGCGAAGTGTGAGAGGAAGAATGAGAGGAAACAGAAGAAGGAAGAAAGAAGAGTTGAAAAGAGATTGAAATCTCTCCTAATTTCCTTCCTAGTATCATAAAGAATTTTGGTTAAGACAAAATTTTCCACTTTGATGGAGAATTTTGCACTTTATGGAAGTCAGAAAACGGAGATGACACAATAACAATATATTGATTGCAACCATGTATGACTCATTTCTTAATTGCTCCTCCAAACTATTATTCCAGAATAACAACGTAACTATGCATCCTCTGTTGTTTCATGAATTTCATTTACCTCCATTATTTTATTACTGCACTTACCTCAGTAATGTGTTCATCATACTCGTCAAAAGGTTTTCCATCCTTTCTGTTGTAAAATGTAGCTACTCCCACAATGTCTTCTTTCTTGTTGACAATAGGCAGGGACAGGACGTTTTTAATGACCCAACCAGTTTCATCTATAGGTCCTTTCTACAAGTAATAATAATGTCACTTAGTTTTTTTTTTTTTTTTTTTAACTTATATTTTGAAGCACTTACAGATTCACAGGATATTGTGGGAAAAAAAAAATTGTACAGAGAGGTCCCGTGTAGCTCTCATTCAATTTTCTCCAGTGGTAACATTTTGTGTAACTATAGTACAATAATACAATAACCAGGCAGGTGGGCTAAGATAAAAAAAAAAGAAAAGAAAATAACAAATGTTGGTGAGGATGTGGGGGTGGGAATGCAAAATGGTACAATTGTTGTGGAAAACAGTGTGGAAGTTCCCCAAAAAACAAAAAATAGAACGATCCAGTGGCATCTTCAGGGAGCTGCAGGGGTGCAGACTGCACCAGGTGACACTGTCAGAGGAGGTGACACCAAAATGACTGTCTATAAAATTTGTGTGCAGTGTTTTCACCGTGCAGCCTGGGAGGAGGCAGCCAGGCCAATTGAACTGGCCAAGAGAGGGGGTGCCTCTAACTGCCACTGCCCCTCCACCTCCACTTAGCGGTGTCCCTGTGCCCACGAGGTTCAGAGTCATGCTCTGAAGTGGCTCCTGGGCTCTTCAGGCAGATGTCGGGCACCGGCCTGCACTCCTGGGCTCACTCTGGCCCATGCCTGCTTCATTCCAGCTTCCCCGGCTGTACTTTGAGCCCAAGGCCCCCCTCCCCAGGCACTCTGGCTCCTGCCTGGGCCACAGGGTACTTGGCACCAGGGTGCCCCTCAATTCGCATCCATTACCTACCTGCAGTGATGGTCCCTGGTGGCACCAGGGGAGGAGGTCCATGGGGAGAGAGGTGACACCATGAGTTACCACACTGAGTGACACCAACCCTAGTGATGCCACTGCCATATGATCCAGCAATTCCACTCCTAGGTATATACCCAAAAGACTTGAGAGCAGGGACTCAGAGACTTGTGCACCAGTGTCCACTGCAACACTACTCACAATAACCAAAAGTGGAAACAACCTAAATGCCTGTCAACAGATGAATGGATAAACAAAATGTGGTACATACATACAGTGGAATACTATTCAGCCAGCAGAAGAAACAAAGTCTTAAGACATGCTACAAAATGGATGGAGCTTAAAGACCTTATACTGAATGAAATGAGTCAGCAACAGGACAAATATTGTATGATCTCACTTATGTAAAAAGGCAAGAAAAGGCAGATGTTTAGAGATTAAAGTTTATTAGTGGTTACTAGAAAAGGGGACAGGGATTAACAGTGATGGAAAAATCGCATTGATTAAGGGTAGGATTGCACAGCTGATCATTGTAACTCCTGTCAATAAGCTGTACGCCTGTAAGAAGCTGAACTGGCAAAAGTTATGAGATGGATATATTTATAAAAATGACAAACAAACAAAAAAAAAACAGTAGCTGCTGAGACCGCTTATGTACAACCAAAAACCTCACGGGATTTGGTTCCTTGGTTTGGAGGGTTAGGAGCATGGTTTTATGTAACATCCCAATTAAGTGGCCTAATAACGTGTTTAGTGCTTCTGTTCTACCTCCTAGTTTGTTGTGTAGTGCCTGGGGTCTTCAAATCTTGCAAGCGGCCATCTAAGACACGACAATTGGTCTTTATTCCTCTGGAGCAATAGTGGAAGAAGAAGAGCCAGAAATAGGAGGATGTGGAATGTATAGCTAGTCGCCTCCATGAAAAACTGCTTCCTTTGTCATGAGATCAGAACTCCACGGCGCCCAGCTACCATTAGTGAACGTTTTGATCAAAGATTCTATGGAAGAATCCTGAGTAAAAGGGGGGAATGCAATATAGAATTTCAAATTCCCATGGACTGCAGACTTTCTAGAGACAAGGGGGCTGGAAAAATCCCTGAAGCTATTGCCCTGAAATTATCTTTTAAACATAAATTAAAAATATCCCCAAAAGTCTTCTTAAAACCAAATAATAGTTTGGCTTAACTAGTAAAAAATGTCTGCCTTGAGCATTATGCTCTTATTTACTTATTGCGAGTTAGGTGAAAGTTTACATACAAGCTCAAGTTAATTTCTCATACAAAAATTTATACACATATTGTTATGTGACCCTAGCTATAATCCCTATAATGTGACAGCATAGTCCCCCTTTCCACCCTGGTTTCCTGTGTCCATTCAACCGGTTCCTATCCCTTTCTGCCTTCTCATCCCACCTCCAGACAGGAGTTGTCCATTTAGTCTTATGTATCTTCCTGAACTAAGAAGCACATTCTTCACAAGTATTATTTTATGTTTTATAGTCCAGTCTAATCTATGTCTGAAGAGTTGCCTTCAGGAATGGTTTTAGTTCTGGGTTAACGGCAAGTCTGGGGGCCATGTCTTCTGGGGTTCCTCTAGTCTCAGTCAGACCATCAAGTCTGGTCTTTTTACATGAATTTGAGTTCTGCACCACACATTTCTCGTGCTCCATCAGGGACTCTCTGTTTCATTCCCTGTCAGGGCAGTCACTGGTGGTAGCTGGGCACCATCTAGTTCTTTTGGGTCTCAGGCTAATGGAGTCTCTGGTTTATGTGGCCCTTTTGTCTCTTGTACTGATATTTTCCTTGTGCCTTTGGTCCTCTTGATTTTCATTTGCTCCAGGTAAGCTGGGACCAATTGATGCATCTTAGACGGCTGCTCAGAAGCTTTCAAGACCCCAGACACCACTCATCAAAGTGGGATGCAGAACATTTTCTTAATAAACTTTGTTATGCCAATTGACCTAGATGTCCCCCAAAACCATGGTCCTCAGATGCCTGCCCCTGCTACTCTGTCCCTTGAAGTGTTTGGTTGTGTTCAGTAAATGTCTTACTTTTGGTTTAGTCCAGTTGTGCTGACTTCCCCTGTATTGTGTGTTGTCCTTCCCTTTACCTAAGGTAATTTTTGTCTGCTTTCTAGTTAGTGAATACCCTTCTCTCTCCCTCCCCACCCTCGTACCCATCAAAGAATGTTTTCTTCTGTGGTTAAACCTTTTCTTGAGTTCTTATAATAGTGGTCTCATACAATATTTGTCCTCTTGTGACTGACTAATTTCACTCAGCGTAATGCCTTCCAGATTCATCCATGTTGCGAGATGTCTTGCGGATTCATCATTGTTCTTTGTCATTGTGTATTATTCCATTGTGTGTATATACCATAATTTTTTAAATCATTTGTCCATTAATGAGTTGTTTCCATCTTTTCACTATTGTGAACAGTGCTGAAATGAACACGGGTGTGCATATATCTATTTGTGTGATGGCTCTTACTTCTCTAGGATATGTTCCAAGGAGTGGGATTGTAGGATCATCCCGTAGTTCAATTTCTAGCTTTTTAGGGAAGCGCCAAATCGATTTCCAAAGTGGTTGTACCATTTTATGTTCCCACCAGCAATGTGTAAGTGTTGGAGTCTCTCCACAACCTCTCCAACATTTATTATTCTGTGTTTTTTGGGTTAATGCTAGCCTCGTTGGGGTGAAATGGTATCTCATTGTAGTTTTGACTTGCGTTTCTCTAATGGCTTATGATCTTAAGCATTGCCTCATGTATCTGTTAGCTGCCTGAATATCTTCTTTGGTGAAAAGTCTGTTCATATCCTTTGCCCATGTTTTAATTTGGTTATTTGCCTTTTTGTTGTTGAGGTTTTGTAGTATCTGGTAGATTTTAGATATTAGACCCTGATCAGATATGTCATAGCCAAATTTTTTTTTCCCAGTCTGTAGGTTGTCTTTTTACTCTTTTGGTGAAGTCTTTTGATGAGCATAAGTGTTTGATTTTTAGACGTTCCCAGTTATCTAGTTTCTCTTCTGGTGTTTGTACATTGATAGCTATGGTTTGTATTCTGTTTATGCCATGTATTAGGGCTCCTAGTATTGTCCCTATTTTTTCTTCCATGATCTTTATCATTTTAGTTTTATATTTAGGTCTTTGATACATTTCGAGTTAGTTTTTGTACATGGTATGAGGTAGGGATCTTGTTTCATTTTTTTGCAGATGAATACCCAGTTATGCCAGCACCGTTTGTTAAAGAGACAGTCTTTTCCCCATTTGACAGACTTTGAGCCTTTGTCAATATCAGCTGCTCACAGGTGGATTAATTTACATCTGGGTTCTCAATTCTGTTCCATTGGTCTATGTATCTGGTGTTGTACCAGTACCAGGCTGTTTTGACTACTGTGGTGGTATAAAACCAAAACCAAACCCACTGCTGTCGAGTCGATTCTGACTTATAGTGACCCTATAAGGCAGAGTAGAACTGCCCCATAGAGTTTCTAAGGAGCACCTTGTGGATTTGAACTGCGACCTTTTGGTTAACAGTTGTAGCTTTTAACCACTATGCCACCGGGTTTCCGTGGTCGTGGTGGTGGTGGTATAATAGGTTCTAAAATCAGGTAGCGTGAGGCCTCTCACTTTGTTCTTCTTCTTCAGTAATGTTTCACTTTTTGGGGGCTTCTTCCCTTTCCATATGCAGTTGGTGATTTGTTTCTCCATCTCATTAAAAAATGTCATTGGAATTTGGATCGTGATTGCATTGGGTCTGTAAATTGCTTTGGGTAGAAATTGACATTTTCACAATGTTGAGTCCTCCTATCCATGAGCAAGCCTTGTTTTTCCACTTATGTAGGTTTCTTTTGGTTTGTTGCAATAGTGTCTTGTAGTTTATGTAGGTTTTTTACATCTCTGGTTGATTTATTCCTAAGTCCTTTATCTTCTTGGGAACTATTGTAAATGGTATTGATTTGGTGATTTCCACTTCAAAGTTCTTTTGTTGGTTTAGAGGAATTCAACTGATTTTTGGATGTTTATCTTGTATCCTGATACTTTGCTGAAACCTTCTATTAGTTGCAGTAGTTTTCTCGTGAATTCTTTGGGGCATTATGCTCTTTTAAGAACTATATGCATGGGATCAAAGTGACAACAGCAAATTGAAAAATTAGATAGGAACCTTAGGGGGCAGTGAATTTGTTTAATGAGGAAGGAACAACTCAGAAAAGGAGGGTTAGAATGGTTGCACATGGGCAATGAAAAAGGAAGACAGAAGAATTGATGCATTCGAATTGTGGTGTTGGCAAAGAATACCAAATAGACCATGGACTGCCAGAAGAATGAACAAATCCGTCTTAGGAGAAATACAACCAGAATGCTCCTTAGAAGCAAGGATGGTGAGACTTCGGCTTGCTTACTTTGGACACATCATCAGGAAAGACCAATCACTAGATAAAGACATCATGTTTGGCAAAGTAGTGGGTCAGCAAAAACAAGGGTAATCCCTAACGAGATGGACTGACATAATAGCCAAAACAGTAGAATCAAACATACCAATAATCAGGAAGATTTTGCAGGACCTGGCTGTTTTGTTTTGTTATACATAAGATCGTGTTAATCGGAGCCAACTTGATGGCAACTAACAACAGCATATGCACTTACATGTGCTGTCCTATACAAATTTATTGTGTGTAGATTTTGTGCAACCACCACTAGAATAAAGATACAGAACTATCACACAAGGCTCCTTTGTGCTATCTCTGTGTAACCACCACCACCACCCCTACTTGGGTTGCTTTTAATTTAGAGAAAGGCTAATCTTTGGTTGTTAAGATGCACAAGTCTCACTTTGTGTCAAAAGATCATGGCTAGGACTACACAGCCATAGTAAGTATTCTAATGCAGCCAGTCAGGTGTGCTTGAACCAAAGTCTAAGTTTGACAGCCCTAACTTCTTCTCTTTGTTCCCTTAGCCCTGAGGGTAAGAAGCACTTCTGCAGTTCTTAGCTCTGTGTTAGCTCAGTGTCCCCTATACAGTTTTGCTGTCCTCCAGCACCTGCTTAACTATTTTCTGATATTAAATTTTTTCTGTTGAAATATCTAGTGTGGTTTCTGTTTTCCTAACTTTTCCATCAAGAAGGTCTGTGTGGTATGGTGCATACAACTCAGCAAGCATATGTCAGACCCCTGATGTACCAGGAAGTAGGCTAGTTGCTGGAGGTGTGAAGATGAATACAGCATAGGCCTTCACCTCAAGATGCTTACAGTCTACTGGGGGATGCAGGCACAGAAGTTTAGGAGTGTTCCTCAGAACGTGACCCAAGGACCATCTGCAACAGATTTTTTTTTGTTTGTTTTATAATCTGTGGGCATTTGGCAGGACCCTACGTCTTCAGTAAGTTCCCCAGGTGATTGTAATGCCCTCCGAAGTTTGAGAACCATGCGGTGGCATCTGCACAGTATGTAGTCAAGATAAAATTAGCCAAGCATTCAACATGCCACAGTATTCGCTCTTCCACCTCTCCATGGATTATTTAGTCATCCTTAGAGGCTCAGGTTATCTTACCTCCTCCATGAAGCCTTCTCTAACTTTCCCTACTCACATGGAATTTTTTTTTCTTTTTTCAGAATTCCAGCAGCACTATAGCCCAGACCACACAATTTAGATTTAGATATTTTCTAAATGCTTCAGAATTGTTTATTTTGTCTCTGAGGGTATTTTCTAAACGACGAGCAGGAAGTGTTCAATTCCACATAACTACTGGGACAGGGCTGGGCATATAATAGTTGCTCAATAAACAACTGTTTATTAATTGAAGATCTAGTCCTTAGGCTTAGAATGAAAAGTAGAAAAACCACACCTCAATTTGCTTGGTAAAGTAGGGGGTCAGCAAAAGAGAGGAAGCCCCTCTATGAGATAGATTGACACAGTGGCTGTCATGATGGGCTCAAGCATAGCAATGATTGTGAGGATGGTGCAGGATCAGGCCATGTTTCATTCTATTGTACATAGGGTCACTATGAGTTGGGACCAATTGGTCAGCACCTAACAACAACAACAACATGGTTAGAGTCTCTGGGTGGTTCAGACAATTAAATGATAACAAAGAGAACAAGTTAGGGCTGTAAAAATCTAGACTCTTGGTTCAAGCACACCTGATTGGATGTATTAGAATACTTATTACGGTTAGTAGTCATGCTCGGCTACTAACCCAATGGTTGAAGGTTCACGTTCATCCAGAGGCACTTCAGAAGACCTGGTGATCGACTTCTGAAATATCAACCACTGAGAATTCTATGGATCACAGTTCTACTCTGACACACAATGGAGACCCCTTGGCAAATGGTTTTGGTTAATGGTCAAACTTAGGAAAAGACGAAATGCGCAGTGGTCATCCTTGGAAATATCATAAAATATGTATATACTTAATACCATCGTATAGACTAGGGACAGAAGCAATAGCAGAAACTAGATTATAGTATATTTGTGCAAAGTAACTTTACAACCACAAGCACCCACATATAGTTTAACAAGCTTCCGAAATACGCTTTCCTGACTACTCAGTTTTCCAGGTAATATTCACTTCCTACGCATTCATGTGTTTTGCCATTAGTTAGAGCTTGTTGACAGGTAACTGAGAGAAGGACCTAAGAGTTAAAAATTAGTAGAACAGAAACTTAAAACTGAGAAAATTCTATATATTTATCTTTTCCTGTGAATTGGGATCAAATTGATGGTAAAAGAAGAATCAAACCCTTGGGTTCATTGTAAATGATGCTTTGGTGGACGGAATAATGGCCCCCAAAGAAGTCCTAATCCTAATCCCTGGAACCTGTGAACATGTTACTTTATAGGGCAAAGGAGAATTGAAGTAGCAGATGGGATTAAGTTGTTAATTAGTTAACCTTAAATAGAGAGAATAGCCTGGATTTCCCAGGGGAGTTCAGTGTAATTACAAGGGGAAAAGAGTTGGAGTAAGAATCAGAGAAGGAGAAAATAAAGACAGAGAAGTAAGATCAGAGTAATGCAATTGCTGGCTTTGACGATGGAAGTGGTCATGAGCCAAGGAATGTGGGAGGCCTCTAGAAGCTGGTAAGGCAAGAAAACGGATTCTCTGCTAGAGCCTCCTTTCTGAAAACCTTGATTTTAGTCCAGAAAGACCCATTTTGGTAGATCTGAGAGAAACCTTCTGACCTCCAGAACTGTAAGATAATACATCTCTGTTGTTTTAAGCCACTAAGTTTGAGGTAATTTTTTACTGCTGCAATAGGAAATTAATACAAACACCATGTCCCCAAGGAACATAGTTTGAGAACCACTTTATTTGCAGGTTTGCTCACTTTGACAGTAGCTCACTTTGGCTCGTTGGCTTTTCCAACAAACTTCTCAGGTGCAAAAGGGAATAATGAGCCTAAGGGTGGGGCATGAGCAAGTAGAGACAAGGAAGGCAGCGCGCAGAAAGAAGGTGGTGGATTGGAGAGGACAGCTGCACCATCCTGAGTCTGCTCTGTGGAATGATGGACAGGGTAATGCCTGTGGGGGAAAGTGGGGAGGGATCCTGAGGAGGCCGATAAACCACAATACTGGTTGATGAGAAAGGGAGGGATAGAAGGCTGGTGGAAGCATCTTAGACTACAGTGCAGCTCTGAAAGAGTTTGCAGGTCCGTTGGGATTTCTGGAGCCAAAGTTGCCTGTCAGGGGAGCCCAGGAGTCTCCCAGAAATGGACCTGCCTTAGTGTCCCTGCTGTGCCCAGTCATGGGCTAGGAGGAGCCCAAGAAAGAGGCGCCTCAGTGCCAATACGGCAGTACGTCTCAGAGTGCAGCAGCTGTTGGACAAGTGTGCTTTTCATAGATGGAGATCTGAGAACATTTTCATGGGCGCCGCACTGATGTCTTTTGGAAAACTGAGGAATTCCTGTGAATTGGAGGTTTACCCCATAATGGGGACTCCTTGAGGTCCCCAGCTTCTACCAGGGTCTTCAGAGCACTGTGGGAGCCACAGTGTGGCCCCAGAGAAAGCAGGGCCCCTCAAACCTCAAAGATCAGCCCTGGTTTCTCCTGGGCTAGCTCCACTCCCACTTCCTGTTTAGACAATGACTGCTTCAGATTCAGAACCTTTGGGAAGTCAATGTCCCCTTCTTCCTGCCTATGCATTCTTCCCTGGCACCCAACTGGCATAAATATAGGGGTCCAGGCTGGGTACAGTTGTAGTCACAAGTAGGCTTTGGCTGCAAGAGGAAGGAGCAAGGACAACTGCAATCATATGGTGTTCGCTTGTTTTCCATGTCAGTGAACACAGGGATGAGCAGGTAGATCCAAGGAAAACCTTCCATGTAACTAAGCAAGCATGTACAGGTTTTCTCAAGGCCTTGTTTGGCTCTGCTGCCAAGGACACACCACTCAAACCCTGAGAACACCAGCTTTTTCATCCAGGCATAGATGGGGCTCTGTGTGCGTGTGTGTCTGTGTGAGAGACAGAAAGACAGACATGAGTGGTCCTGACTGGGAAGGGCAGCCTCAGATCTGACTGCCAGCTGGCAGTGTGATTCCTGACTGGGATTAGGGCTTCAACTGGAAGTTTGCTAAACACAGGGCACAGAACAAGTACCAGAAGGCAGAAAAGAAGAGGGTTCAGAGCCCTAATACCACTTTTTTTCCAACAGTCTGATGAGGGAGGAGGTGTGAGATGACAGACACACCCTTGGGCTGGGCTGGGTGAACTTGGGAAGGGGAGGCATGAGCCACCAAGTCCTGTAGCCAGGTCCAAGGAGAAAGACACGGAGGTGAAAAGGAGGGGGGCAGGTAGGGAAGCGAACTAAGGGGTGCTGCTTCCCGGGCTAGAATGATGGTGAGGAGAGGGTGGATTCTCCAGGAAGTGCTTCTGGAGCGTTGGAGAAGGAAGAATAAACCAAGAGAGGAGAAAGAAAACCAGGAGAGGCCTTGAAAAGCCCAGTAAGATTTTTTTTTTTTCCTGAGAACAGTTGCAGTAAGCTGTAGGGAACAGCAGCTGAGGAAGCCACCAAAAGGGCTGACTTCAGGACATACAATGTGTCCAGCAAATCATTCATCCAAAGAACACCCACTGTTTTTGCCACTAGATGACCAGGAATGGGAGACAGTGGAGAAATGGCCGCCCTCATGCCAGGGTGACAAACACTGTGTCTCCTCTTTTCTCTCCTCTCCTTTTCCTGTTTCTACCTCTTCTCCCTTCACTGAAGAATCTGCTACATGGTGGCCACTGGTCTAGCCAGTGTGAGTGGGCATAAGCCCCATGTGTGCCTTCTGGCCACACCTGAGCATGAGGCCAGCTCAGGATGGAAGGGAGAGCCCCCACAGTGCTGCCCCTCAGAGAGGTGAGGCCCGGAAGGGGAGCACTTACCTGAAATGTGAAGTATTCATCCGCCGGGGCATTCAGCATGTTACATATCTGCAAAGCAAGAGAAGACAAAAGTCCTTCTGAAACACCTTGTGGTAGAGCCAATAAACCCACAACGCAGAATAAGGAAGAACTAGAGATAGGTTTTCTTAACATAGTTCTTGACTGTTCACAGGTTTGCTAACAACTCATTGAAGTTGGCTTCTCTTCTGCTAATTGGGTCATTGGGTGACATTTAGCAGAATCTCTACTAGTTCCTACTCTCTCAGCCTGTAAAGGTTCCCCTTTAAAATTCAAAGCAATTAGCTGTTCAGGCCAAGAGAGGAGCAGGCTAAGCAGAAAGACAAAGCTGCTAGGGGCAGGTGGGAATGTTTTGTTTTGTTTTGTCTGGAATGTAGGTTAGAAGATGTTAGCTAGGGAGCCGGAGGGAAACAGCAACGGTCTTTCAGTTACACCAAAGTACAGGTTCATTGTGAAACATCACTTTAAGTACTAGACTTCAGAGATTATTGCTCACATCCATAAGGACAAGAAATGATTTCATTTTTTATCATTTTGAAATACCTGGGCTTCTGGTCATATCCATAAATGGGTCTTAATAAAAGACTGTGTCTTCTTCCCATCAAAATTAAATAAGATACTTAAAATCATAGGATTTTTAAAGCAGGAAAGGACTTCAGAAATTAAGTTCAAGATTTTCCTTTTAAAGAAAAGGAGATAGGAGCCCAAAAAGGCTAGATGACTTGTCCAAATTCACAGGATAAAACTAGAACTTGGGTTTCCAGGGAGGGTGCTGATAAAATAAGCTTTCCTCAGGAAAGGGGGGGAAAAGTCCTGTATTGCAGCATTTGCCAACTTCTATGGTGTAAATAATCCCACTATGGGTGATTTCAAGCTGTCAACCATTTAACAACTTGCTCACAACATTTCTGAATATTTCTCTTGTGAGCAGTTAGGAACGGGCTCCCACACGCCACTTCTCCAAACCCTGCCAGCCCTTCAGCCCAAGTGCTTTCTGGGTGATTAAACCACATTAACTGTTCTTGAACTATTCTTACAAAGCAAACACGGCAATCTTTCAAAGCTTTTATTGGCATATAAAAGACCAAAATCCATCACCATCAAGTCAATTCTGACTCATAGTGACCCTACAGGACAGAATAGAACTGCCCCACAGAGTTTCCAAGAAGCACTTGGTAGAGTCGAACTGCTGACCTTTTGGTTAGCAGCCATAACTCTTAACCACTATGCCACCAGCGTTTCTTTTATTACAGTCTAAGAATTTAAGGATTCTCCTGTGTCATCCCATTAATTTCATGATCTAATTTGAATGGATTACGTAAACTGATTGGCTGAGCATCCTTGAAGAGGCAAAAAACAGCTTATTCCTCTTTTCTGACCTTGCCATCGGCAGGCTTCTAGAGAACGTTTACAGATCAGTCAAGGCCTTAGAAGCCCAAGTTTTTATCACAATATTCAGAATCAATCTCTCTCTCTCTCTCTCCCTGAGTTTGCATGTCATTTTGATTCCAGCTTAGTTGATCCTGTATTTAATGCCTCCAATTCTAGAAATATAACTAGTTTTTTGTTTTTAATGACAAAGTTTTCAACTGCAAGAAATCACTAAACTGAGGTCTGTCATCTCCCCATTAAGAGCTGGGATTTAATGGTTAATGAGAACTCCTGTTCCCATGTTCCCTAAGTCCAGTGAGCCTAATGGATCTCACCGATGAGGACTCCTGGGCACCGTCGCACTAAAGCCTGACTTTACTCTCTATAAAAAAGAGTTCATGAGAAAATTGTTATCAAAGGAGAAGTTTCAAAAGCTAAAAGGCAAAGTTTTCAGTTTAGGAAAGCATCATATATATACAAACAATTTTGATTAAAACTGCAGATGTTTTTATTATCCAGAAAACAGAAATTTAAATTTTTTTCAAGTCGTCATTTCTTAAATAATTAGGCCAACCTCCTCATTTTACAGATGAGAACATTAAAACCCAGAGAGGTCAAGGGATTTCCCCAAGGTCAATTGCAGAATGAAGACAAGCAACCCAGGACTCCTGAGTCAGAGTCTCTTGATCTTCTCACTATAACCTGCTGCCGTATTACAGCAGGTCCCCAGGAGTGGTATTGCTCTGCCTGGGTCTGCCAAAATGTTTTGATATAATCCTCTAGACCAGTGGTTCTCAACCAGTGTGATTTTGCCTTCCAGGGGATGTTTAGCAAAATCTGAGACATTTTGGTTGTCACAACTGGGGGCAGGGGTGAGAGTGGTCCTACTGGCATCCGATGAGTAGAGGCCCAGATTCTGCTAAATATCCTACAATGCACAAGACAGCTCCCCAGAACACAGAATTATGTTGTTGTTGTGTGCCATTGAGTCAATTCTGACTCATAGCAGCCCTATAAAAAAATTTTTTTTTTTTTTTATAGGACAGAGTAAAACTGCCCCATAGGGTTTCCTAGGCTATAATCTTTATGAAACCAGATCTCCAGATCTTTTCTCCTGCAGAACAACTGGTAAGTTCAAACCACCGACCTTCTGGTTAGAGCTGAGTGTTTAACCACTGTACCACTAGGGCTCCTAACCCAGAATTATCTAGTCCCAAATATTAATGGTGCCAAGGTTAGGTCCTGCCTCCCGCAAGTACATAATACAGGATGTTACTTTTGAGAATGAAGGAAAGGAATATTTATAACTCACCAGGACAACAGGTATAACGCAAGGTTGTCCCAGGTAAACTGGGATATATGTTCACCCTAGTTATAGAGCCCCAGGAAACAGCCCAAGATCTGTTCTCTTAAAAATCACTTTGGGAATGCTAATTGCCCAATGAGCAATTTGGTGACAAAAAATTTAAACCAGATTTATAGCAGTTCGCCACCAGTCTTGGGCTGCCAGCATGGATAAGGGCAGGGGTGGGGCCAAGGAAAGGATCCTAGATGTACCATGCAGCATTTGCAGAGAATCTGTGGCGGAATCAAAACCTAGAAAAAAATCCTCAGTGGCTTTGGGAATTGGTCACTTTGACATATCTCTACCATGGGGAACGTGACAGTGAAGTCTGGAGCTGCTGTGGCTGACTGGTCCTGTAACCACAAAGCCTGGGCTAAGACCTCCTGCTTGAAACCCCAAGTACAGCATCCTACATATAAATACTACCCTATAGTCATAAAAAAAAAAAAAAAAATTTTTTTTTTTTTTTTTTTATAGCCATGTACAGAATTTTCCTTTCTGGGTCACCATTCTGAACCCAGTAATTTGTATTCAAAGCACTGATAAATTTGTAACAGTAAAAGAAAACAGTAGACAACTTATATCTTATTTAACTTTTTCTTATGTCCCTTGGGTAACACTGTTAGTACTGGATTCACATGCGCATTTACTAAATAATGGAGATAAATGAAGACTGCAAAAACCAAATGAAAACACTAAAGAAAAACACAAATATGCCTAACGATGCTGTAAAGTATATTTAAGTAGTTTGGATATGAAGCGGAAGAAAGATGTCAACATAAAGAAATGTTGAAACCATAAAACATTCTTACAGAGAGGGATCTTGGTGCCAAAAACCTACATAGATGGTGAAGCCTAGCCAGGAAGAGAAATTGGCCATGAGAAAGAAGAAAAGTATGGTTGAGGCTGAGTGGAAAGCTACGGTTGCCTGGATCTCTGTCCCAAGACACCCATGGGGCATACCACAGCCCTCTTGGTTTTCTTCCCACTCTTGACCTCTCTCAGCCAGGTTTGGCCCACTGTTCACCCCATTCAAGAGACAAGGTAGAAAAATCTTCACTTCCTTTACCAACTCAGTACATTTTACATTGCAGTCAGGGGTAAAATTCTCCCTTTATATATTTTCCTCTTTGGTGAGTAATTTTCCATGCTCCAAAAGCCTTAACCAAAGTAACTGTACTTGGGATAGAATTAAATTCGGCATAAATCATAGTCAATGACTTCGGGGACATCGGAAATGTGTGTGGCTGCAGACTAAGAAGTTGGGGGATGGATGAATCTTTCTCATGTTGACTAACTATTTTCATTTAGAGTTTAGAAATCTCCAGTTAACCCACATTCAACACGCTAAGATCCTTTTCTCCTATGTCCTGAGCCAGAGGAAGTGGCCATCTCACCCTTATCTGGTGGATTCTTGCTTTCACAGTACATATTTTTAATCTCTTAACTAATAAGATTTTCATGCAATATTATTTAAAATGTGAATGTGTTTAATAACTTACAAGTCCATTTTCAGCAACGTATGTAGGCAACCCACTAACAAAAGTCCAGTGGTCTGCAGGAGGTGTCCTTTAGGAAGAGTAGAAGAAAAAATCATTGCCATACAAACAAATGCACTGTGTACAAAGATAAAAATGGCAACCCATGCAGCTACTTTATTTTAATACTCACGGAATCACTTTGATTTCTTCTTTTCCATGTAAAATGTAATCAATGACTTTATAAAAGATGATTTCCTAAGAGGGGAAAAAAGGATGATGAGAATAATCTTATTTCCCTAGGGAAACATTTTTCACTGAGGAACTTAGACTTTATACCATAATTTCATAACCCTTTCAAGTACACAGTATTTTATTTCCCAACCATATATTTTTCAGCATAACATAAATTACCAAGCTTATAATTACCCTGGAAATATTGGCTACTTATCCACATGCACAGGTCTGTTTAACTAAATTTAGATTTTAAAAGTTGAATTCAACCCAATAGTTTTGAAGGGAACCTTTACCTTTCAAATCACCAGCTAGTCTGTGTGCTTGTTTTTGTTTTTAATTGATCCCTTTCTGTTGTCCAGAAACACCTGATATTGATACCTTCACTTGAACAAATGGTGTGATTTCTCAACCTTGGTTAATGCTTCCACTTCCAATGAGAGCTTAAACCTCCTTCCAGCACTGGCTAATATAAGCAGATCCCTCAGAAACAGGTTCTGGCCAATACACTGTCAAAGCTGGAAGGGACTTGAGAACTAGACCATCCATTTCATTTGGCAGACGAAGAACCTGAGGCCTGGACACATTCCATCCCATAACCTTACCTTTCCTGTGTGCTGGGAGACAGTGGTGAGTAAAACAAGCATGGTTCCTGAGGGAAAGTAAATCTAACCCAACTGCACCCTGGAGATTTCAATTCTGAAGAAGGGTCTCAGTATCAGTGTGTTTAAAAAGCTGCTCAGAAAGCTCTGAGGTACGCCTTTCTAGTGGAAACCACTGATCTACCAAGCCCTGGCTCTACAGGAAATGAAACAGACAAATTAAGGTAAGGGCCACCCAGCTGGCTTGGGGCACAGCTGGGTCTTGAACCTCGAACTCCTTGTCATTTTTCTTCCTGCTTCTCCAGGATCCCACAGAAAGGTACAGAACTAGAACCCAGGCCTTCCCAGGCCAGTACTCATTTCTCTATGAATCATTGCCTCGTAGTTTTAGCACCTGAATACCATGCAGATATCATCAAGGAAGATGTTTGCACTTACTCTGCCATCTGGTGTCTTTGGACCTTTATAGGGCTCCACTTCTCCAAGCTTGACTGGCCATTCATCAAAGAATTCCTGGAGGAAATTATATTTAACATTATATTATATTTAATTATACTACATAATTATGCTACATTTATGCCATATTATATTTCATTATAACATTTTTATTTAATATTATGTATTATTGTATATATTGGACTTGCAATTCCACGAGAGCCAAAATATGACCTTGAGTATATCCAACCTGAATTTAGAGACCATCTGAAGAATAGATTTGATGCATTGAACACCAATGACCGCAGACCAGATGAGTTGTGGAATGACATCAAGGACATCATCCATGAAGAAAGCAAGAGGTCACTGGAAAGACAGAAAAGAAAGAAAAGACCAAGATGGATGTCAGAGGAGACTCTGAAACTTGCTCTTGAGCATCGAGCAGCTAAAGCAAAAGGAAGAATTGATGAAGTAAAAGAACTGAACAGAAGATTTCAAAGGGCCTCTCGAGAAGACAAAGTAAAGTATTATAATGACATGTGCAAAGAGCTGGAGATGGAAAACCAAAAGGGAAGAACACGCTCTGTGTTTCTCAAGCTGAAAGAACTGAAGAAAAAATTCAAGCCTCGAATTGCAATAGTGAAGGATTCCATGGGGAAAATATTAAATGATGCAGGAAGCATCAAAAGAAGATGGAAGGAATACACACAGTCATTATACCAAAAAGGATTAGTCGATATTCAACCATTTCAAGAGATGGCATATGATCAGGAACCGAAGGTACTGAAGGAAGAAGTCCAAGCTGCTCTGAAGGCATTGGAGAAAAACAAGGCTCCAGGAATTGATGGAATATCAATTGAGATGGTTCAACAAACAGATTTAGCACTGGAGGTGCTCACTCGTCTATGCCAAGAAATATGGAAGACAGCTTCCTGGTCAATTGACTGGAAGAGATCCATATTTATGTCTATTCCCAAGAAAGGTGATCCAACCAAATGTGGAAATTATAGAACAATATCATTAAAATCACATGCAAGCAAAATTTTGCTGAAGATCATTCAAAAACAGCTGTAGCAGTGTATCGAGAGGGAACTGCCAGAAATTCAGGCCGGTTTCAGAAGAGGACGTGGAACCAGGGATATCATTGCTGATGTCAGATGGATCCTGGCTGAAAGCAGAGAATACCAGAAGGATGTTTACCTGTGTTTTATTGACTATGCAAAGGCATTCAACTGTGTGGATCATAACAAATTATGGCTAACACTGCGAAGAATGGGAATTCCAGAACACTTAATTGTGCTCATGAGGAACCTTTACATAGATCGAGAGGCAGTTGTTCGGACAGAACAAGGGGACACTGATTGGTTTAAAGTCAGGAAAGGTGTGCATCAGGGTTGTATTCTTTCACCATACCTATTTAATCTGTATGCTGAACAAATAATCCAAGAAGCTGGACTATATGAAGAACGGGGCATCAAGATTGGAGGAAGACTCATTAACAACCTGCGTTATGCAGATGACACAACCTTGCTTGCTGAAAGTGAAGAGGACTTGAAGCACTTACTGATGAAGATCAAAGACCACAGCCTTCGGTATGGATTACACCTCAACATAAAGAAAACAAAAATCCTCACTACTGGACCAATGAGCAACATCATGATAAACGGAGAAAAGATTGAAGTTGTCAAGGATTTCATTTTACTTGGATCCACAACCAACAGCCATGGAAGCAGCAGTCAAGAAATCAAAAGACGCATTGCATTGGGCAAATCTGCTGCAAAGGACCTCTTCAAAATGTTGAAGAGCAAAGATGTCATCCTGAAGACTAAGGTGTGCCTGACCCAAGCCATGGTATTTTCAATCACATCATATGCATGTGAAAGCTGTACAGTGAATAAGGAAGACCGAAGAAGAGCTGACGCCTTTGAATTGTGGTGCTGGCGACGAATATTGAATATACCATGGACTGCCAGAAGAACGAACAAATGTATCTTGGATGTGCGGCCAGAATGCTCCTTAGAGACAAGGATGGCGAGACTGCATCTTACATACTTTGGACATGTTGTCAGGAAGGATCAATCCCTGGAGAAGGACATCATGCTTGGCAGAGTATGGGGTCAGCGGAAAAGAGGAAGACCCTCAAAGAGGTGGATCGACACAGTGGCTGCAACACTGAGCTCAAGCATAACAATGATTGTAAGGATGGCGCAGGACCGGACAGAGTTTCGTTCTGTTGTGCGTAGGGTCGCTACGAGTGAGAACCGACTCGACAGCACCTAACAACAACATTATTCAATACATCATTATTTAATATAATATTAATAAATTACATATAATTATATACAAATATAAAATTTTATGTTACGTAAATTAATCATATTAATAAAACAAATTTTTAATTAATTTCATATTAATAGTATATAAATTTATAATTTCATATTTCATATAATTTCATATTAATAGTATATAAAAATAAGTATTTAATTTATACTGTTTAATATTAAATAAAATATAATTTTATCTATAGTTAGTATTTTATTATAACATCACTATATTATTAGTATATTTCCTGGAAGAGATTATATTTAACATTATATTATATTTAATTATATTTATATTCCATTCTATTTAAATATATTTAATTTTATTTATATTCTGTTCTATTACAATACTATCTTGTATGAATTTTATGTGTTTTCATGTTTTGTGTTGAAGTATGTAATTAGGCATTTTGGAGCTGGAAAGGAGCTATAATTCCCAGAGATACTGCTTATTAACTTCTGATTGTGAGCAATTCATTTAAATTTTTTTCATCTGTAAAGTTATTAGGGATAATACTAGAATTTCTACAATAGAGTCATTGCGAAGAGTAAGTAAATAATACATGCAAAACACCTATCCTGACACACAGTTAAAAGTACTCAATATATAGCAGCTCTTTTACAAAAAATTAAGCTAAATCCAGGTGCGTTAAGAGGCAAGGCCAAGGTCACACAGACTGGCCAGTGTTGTTGGTTGCCTTACCCAACATTCACTCTCCCCATCTTCCTTGCTAACAGAGCCTACTATGTATATTATATTATACTGTTATGTTATATTACATTATATTTTTAATTATATTTATGTAAAAACCTTAGACGATTTTTATATGCAATATCTCTAATCCTTACAACTGATGAGAGAGATGTCACCTTTTTATGGATGAGGAAGCCAAGAATCAGCGAAGTGAAAATACTTGCTGGGTACATACAGCTACAAAGTAGCAAAGTCAAGATCCAGGTCTAGATCTTTTTTTGGTCCAAAATGTATGCTTTTGCCTCTGTGCCATGCCTCTTGGTACTGGGTCATGTGACCTATCATGAGGGATTATTTAAATCGCTTTTCCAGTTTTTAATGTATCACACTTCATGTGACAAGTATTTTATAGGCGATTTTAGGTGAGACAAAAATGTATGGAACAACAAGGACCTTCTCTTTGGTCATGTCTAGTAGTCCGATGGAGTATCGTTCACAGTTGAGATATGTTCTAACTGTGTAGAGGGCTTTGTGAAACTGTCTCTCAACATCTGTGAGCTCTTCAAATACTTTATTGGCTGACCACATAAGGATCTGAAAGTAGGCATTAAAAAGAAAACGGTTAGAACAAAATAAATAATGAAGAGAGAGAACAATACATTGAAGTGATAGAGCATTAGCCAGAAGAAGACATGAGGTACATCAAATAAAGTGAATACACATTCTAATACTAGTCTCAATGCAATTCCATCCAACAAAATACTCAGATTATCTAGGTGGAATAATTTAGACAGACCATTGCAAGCCTGTTTGTGAAGGGGGAGAAGAAGATGTGATTGGCCCCCATGTTAAAATGCTGTGGCTCCAAACGGGAAGTTCAGGACATGGATGCAGAGACAGCCCCTGGGCAAGGATCCAGTATTGGTGAGCCACTGGCTCCTGTTGGCCCTCGAAGGGAGAATGCTACATGCCCCCTTCCATGCATCTTGGGCTAAACCTATTGTCATTGAGTCTATTCCAGCTCATAGCACAGAACAGAACTGCCCCGTAGGGTTTCCAAGGCTGTAATCTTTATGGAAGCAGACTGCCACATCTTTCTTCTTCAGAGTGGCTGGTGGGCTTGAACCACCAAATTTTCAGTGAGCAGCCAAGTACTTTCGCCACTGTGACACCAGGTCTTCTACCCTGGGCTAGTCAGAGATAAATTTACCTTGAGAGTTAGAATGTGAAGGGACATTGGAAGTCCCCCATACCAACTCCCCCTCCCCTCACTGTACTGATGAGGAAGCTGAGGTCCAGAGGGTGGTCCAGAATTGGGTATCGTTGGCTACCAACCCTGTGTTTTTTATCCTTCTGCCCCATGGAGGCAAAGAACTTCAGAGGAGCGATTTGCTCCTCAAGTTAATAGCTTTACTATGTACCAGGAACTGTTAAGTGTTTTATATGAACTAATTCATTTAATCACCATTTAATAGTCACAACAACCATGTGAGATAGGTACTATTATCATCACTCTCATAGATGAAGAAACCAAAGTCACCCAGGATACAGACTGAAGAAAGCCAAGCCAATTGCACATACAGATAGAGTAACTGGGCACATATGTAGCAGAATTTCAGGGGCTTATCTACCCCCCTCATGCATAGCATTGTTTGTAATTTATTCCTGAGACCAATCGTTTCATTCCACAATAAAAGATTGAGCATAAAGTGAAAATTAGCCTGACATCAACCAGATCCTTTTGTGAAAGTGGAATTGAATGGGGGAGGAGAGGAGACCATTAGAGGACCCCCAGGACGAAAGTTGGGGGATCTACTCCATGTGGCTCAAACCCCCATGAGGGCAGAGGAAGGGCCTGGATGTGTTGCCTCTGGATCCCTTTGCCAGAACAGGTCAGCATAGGGTAATTGATGTCATCTTCCCTTTACCTGGCTTCTTCGGGATTCAACACTGTACAGGTAATTGGTGTGATGCAGCTTTAGGACGATAGAAACAAAATTGAGGTATTTGGAAAAGACCTACAGATGGCAGAGAAAAGCAAATTATGATTGCGACATCATTCCTTCGATTATACAAAGAAAGAAAATCCCTGCATCTCCGACTGGAAGCCCAGGGTTGGCATTACCTCTTCGTCCTGTTTGGAAAATTCAGATGCGTTTGCTTTGTTAAGTGCCATAACCACAGCAAGCACCTCCTTGCCCATCACGATCGGGGTTGCCAGCAGGTTTCTAGTGGTATATCCGGTTTGCTTGTCCATGAAGTCTGAAAAATGGCTATTCTGAAAGAAATATTCACTCTTTTGCCAAAGCAGCACAGAACCGAAGGATGACAGACCCAGGAGTGGTGACAGATCATTCTCCAGAGTCTCCACACCCTTGGGACAGATTAGCCCAGCACAGGGGTCCCGAACAAAGGTCCCACTCCACTCCGCCATTCCATGACCAAGAAGATATGTGATGCTAAGGGAGCCAGATGCATTCTCTGCCCCCTAGATCTCCTCCATACCATTCCCAAGGCGGAAACACACAGCCCAGCTATTAGGAGGCAGCATCGCATAATGGCTAAGAAAGTTCTGGAATCAGACTTCCTGGGCTGAAACTGGGCCCCAATTTTACTAGCTGTGTGAGCCTCAGGATATTACTTACTCTCTTTTCTAATCTGAAATGGGGATAATCATAGTATACTTGTTGTGAAGATGGGTAGAGCATTTTAAAAAATGTCTGGCGCACAGTGGGTATTCAATAAATACTGGGAAGAGAAAACTGGGACACTTTTGGGGACCCCCTGAATGAGAAGTAGTTCTCGCTCTCTTTTTTCTTTTATGGTGTTTAAAGTATATATAACAAAACATTTGCCATCTCAGCCATTTTTAAATGTATGATTCAGTGAGTAGTTCTCTTTTACAAGTGCCATTCTGTTTCCAAGTTCTAGGTTTTCTAGTCAATTCTAATCACTGAAGAACGTGTATGCCTTTATCTGGATGTAGGCCTCCTCCCAAGGGCCAGTACTTTGCCCCACGCCATCAAAGGTCACATTTCTTTCCTGATGACTTTTTCTGTTACTCCTTCTCTGCTTCCTGTAGCACCCCTACCGTCAGGCCTGGATGTCTCCAGAATTCCTTAGGTTCTTTCTCTTAATCCGTTGCTTGCCCAGGCCAGCTCGCATTCTGTTTTCCTCTTAACCTATTATCCCTTACACGTCATAGTCACCTTCATTTACACAGCAATCCTAGGCATTAAAGGGATAATCAAAATACCAGAAACATACACCATGGGATGAAGCCAGTCAGCATTTCTTTGCAAACTCATTTCACTCTGCAGCTTCAAAACTTGATGCCGACTTTATTCCAGATTCTAAACACAAGGAAATGTTCTTAAGATAAATTGGATGTTTTGAGAAAATGAATTATCAGTTTCAAAATTTAAAGCTTGATTTTTCTTTGCATCTGAAAGCCCTGTCAAATTACAGGGTAGAGGAGTTGACAGGAACACAGATAGATGGAGCGTCCTAGTTTTCCGTTTTGAATCTTCCCTAGCACAAACAATCCTTCCCGAAGTTTCTTTGAGTCAATCCTGTGTTTCTGGGACTCCCAAACTCCTCCCCTCCCGCCCCCTCCCCATGGTCCTTCTTCAAAGGAACCCCTGAACACAGCTGGAAAAATGTTTAGAGCAGCAAGACGCCTGGATGCTTCATCCTGCCTCAGATTTGCTAAATCCTGATTAAACACTGCTAACCCTTTTTTTTTTTAACCCTTGACATCAGGAGGCAAAAAGAGAGGAGAGAAGGGAGAGAGAGGAGGGAAGAAAGGAAGCTATCAGGGCCCAGTCAATTATTGAACACTTAGGCTTTCTGTTAAACCACAACCAGAATCAGAACCACCCATATGGTTAAATAACAGCTTTCCCAATGGAAAAAGAATTAACTTAAATATCTCTGTTTCCTGTTATTAAAAGTTCCCCTGACTGTAACCATTAAGAAAAATGAGTTCTTGAAACATCTTGCAACATGAATGAACCTGGAAGACATTATGCTGAGCAAAATAAGTCGATCACGAAAGGACAAATATTGTCTGATCTCACTTTTATGAAATGACAAGAATAGGTATATATACAGAAATCAATATTCATTAATGGTTAGCAAGGGTAGGGGAGGGAGGGGAATCATTCTCTAGATAGTAGTTACTTTTTATTTATGGTGATGGGAAAAGTAGCACTGAATATGGGTGAAGAATGTGCAGCTTGACTAATGTAATTGATGCCACTTAGTTGTACACAAGAAAAAGGATGTATTGGTAAAAGCTATGTTACAGACAATTTTGCAACAACAACCAAGAAAAATGTAGGTAGATAGATGATAGATAGATAGCTAGATAGACAGAGAAACAGACTGGATGGATGGATGGATGGATGCATGGATGGATGGATGGATGGATGGATGGATGGGTGGGTGGGTGGGTGGGTGGGTGGGCGCGTGGGTGCGTGGGTGCATGGGTGCATGGGTGGATGGATAGATGATAGATAATAAAACAAACAGGGGCTACAGATGCTGATACTTCTTAGACATAACCAATCATCTCACAGGATTAGTTTTCTTGGTTTGAAGATTTAAGGTCACAGTCTCGTGGGACAGTTCAGTCAATTGACATAATATAGTTCATAAAGTTTATGATCTACATCTTAGTTTGCTGAGTAGTATCTGGGGTCTTCAAAGCTTGTATGCAGTCATCTAAGATACAACTCTTGGTCTCTATTTGTCCGGAGCAAAAGAGAAAGAACGAAACCCAAGAATCAGAGAAGACTACAGGACCAACTGTCTCCATGAACCATGGCCTCCTCTACCTTGAGACCAGAAGAACTAGAGGGTGGGTGCTCAGCTACCACTACCAAACATTCTGATCAGGGACAGAATAGATGGATCCTGATAGAGAGGGAGAAAAATGCAGAACAGAACTTCAAATTCTCAAAGAATTTACACTTACTGGACCTATTGAGACTAGAGGATTCCCTAAGATACTCTTTAAACCTGTGAACTGAAACTATCTCCTGAAGTTACCCTTTAACTACTAAATAGCAGGTTAGCTCAAAAAGTAAAGAAATGTCACCCTTGAGTACTGAGCTCTTTTAAAAAAAATTGCCTATATGAGACCAAATGGACAGCAGTTACTCTAAAGCATAGACAGATGAGAAGGTTCGGGAGCTGTGACAGTAGGGCAATGGGAACAGAGCAACTAGAACAGAGATAATGAGAATGTTGATGCAATGTGAAGAAAGTAACCAGTGCCCCTGAACATTATGTGCAGAGATTGTTGAATGGGAACCTGTTTTGCTGTGTATACTTTCACCAAGAACACAATAACATATTTTTAAAGAAAGTTCTCCTGCTTTTAACCTGTTTTAAAAACAGATAATAACCACTGGTCCTTTTTTGCTGCCCATTCCCAGCCCCCAAGCCTCCTTCAGCATGACAATAATAATATCACCATAGCTATCATTTCATGCATCTACTTTAGGCCGGGTCCTTTATGTACATTTTATCTGTGCATATGGTTCTCTCCATTTCTCAGGGGCAGAAACTGAATCCATCACACAGCTATTAAGTCTCAGACCTGGATCTGCACCCAGGTCTGCCTGAGGCCAAAGCCCTCGCCCTCTATCATGTGTCTTCCTTGTTTCCATCTTCATGGAGCCCCAAGGTCAGGAGTATCAGTCTCTCCATCTTTGTCTAGATGCAGGAAGTCTTACCCTCGCCTGTGCCCCAGTGCTAGCATGTGTGGTCCGTGGTGTGGTAGAAAGAGGGCGAACTCAAAAGACCCAGGTTAGAGTCCCAGACCTGCCACTTCCTGCCATACCTGACCTTGGGCAGATTCCTTCACATTAAAAAAAAAAAAAAAAAAACGGTTGCCGTCAAGTCGATTCCAACTCATAGCAACCCTGTAAGACAGAGTAGAACTGCCCCATAGAGATTCCAAGGAGCACCTGGTGGATTTGAACTGCCAACCTTTTTGGTTAGCAGCTGTAGCACTTAACCACTATACCACCAGGGTTTCCTCCTTCACATAGGGGGTGGAAATCATGATGTGGTCTCAGTGCACTCTTCTTCCCTGCTTTCTCAGAATCAAGCAGGATTGAGAAACCAGTTACCAACAAGTCAGTTCTGACCCATGGCAACCCCATGTGTGTCAGAGTAGAACTGCTCCATAGGGTTTTCAATGGCTGAGCTTTTGGAAGTAGATTGCCAGATCTTTCCTCTGAGGCTTCTCTGTGCGGACTCCAAGCTTTCGGTTAGCAGCCAAATACATGAAGCACCCAGAAGCTCCAAGAAAGTGCTTTATAAATTGTGAAGCACAATGAAAAGATGAACTAATCAGAAATTTCATTTAAACATGGGTTTCTGCCTTCATTGAAGATTGACAGCAGCGGCTAACGAGTGCCACCATTGCAAGAAAAGTGGGGTGGGATGGAAAGAGGGGGTGGGTGGGAGCCATGGGGACTTGAGTCTATTCCAGGCCTCCTCATTCGACGACCCGTACCACACACTCTGGGGGAGAAACACAGTCCCTCAGTGTCCTCCTCGGTGTCTGTCTGTCAAAGGAAAGAGTGGGCCTAATAATTTCTAAACTGTTGCCATCTCTAGTATTTCAGTTTATTTGAAATTCACTTCCTCCTGCTACGTCTGCTCACCCTCTAGACCAGTGGTTTCCAATGTTGTTGGCTACATATTAGAATCGCTTGGAGCCATTTTGACAAGCTGATGCCTGAGTCCCAATCTCTGAAATTCTGATCTAATCAGTCCATTGAGAATGTCAGACATCAGTAATTTTTTTTTTTTTTAACTCCCCCGTTTGACTCAAATGTGTAGCCAGGATTGAAACTCACCACTGTAAGAGTCCCTGGGTGGTGCAAATGGTTAACACACACGCTTACTAACCAAAAGGTTGGCTGTTTGAGTACAGCCTGAGGCACCTTGGAAAAAGGCCTGGCAATCTACTTCCAAAAAATCAGCCACTGAAAACCCTAGGGAGCACAGTTCTACTCTGACACACAAGGGGTTGTCATGAGTTGGGGTCACCATGAGCCAGTGTCAACTCAAAGACAACTGGTCTAACAGAAATGGAGAATAAATGAGGTCCCTCATCTCCCCTCAGAGCTCAGGAGGGTGACTTTCTTCGCCAAAACACACTTACCCCCTCTGTCCCACCCACAGCTGCCAGGAGCCCTCAGGGAGAGGAGAGGAAGAGGGAAAGATGTGACGCTCCAGCGAAGTGTCCTGTCTACCCAGAGTTGGGATGCCTTGGATGGGAACAGACCAAGGCCCCCAGATCTTTTAAGAAGTTCCATTATAGTATTTCCTCCTCAACACGGAGAACTGGGCTCATTAACAATGCATTACAGCAGAAATTCATTTTACCATCTCTTCTTTAAAAAATTTTGGGAAAAAAATTTCGAAAATCACTTTAAGTGTGATGGTTGCAGTAATTGTGGAGGGGGCCTACATGGAGACTGTCATGAAGCATATTTGCAAGAAAAGGCCTCAGATTGTGTGGACATAGCATTCTAAGGATGCATCAGTTTAGTCACCTGATGTAGCTACAGTCTTCCTCAAAAGCAAACTAAAACCAGATTAAACTCACTGAACGGAGGGTTGTAAAGGACTGAGGGCCCAAGGTGCCCAACAGCAACCCTTGTACCTGAGGGGTGTCCTGTGGTTGTTTGCCGAATGTTGCTAATGTTTGCCAACATCTGTCCCTTCTGGATCTATGCAGCCCTCCTCCCGTAATCAGCTTCAGGAGGCCTGTGGGGATTATCCTCCAGCCTCTCTGGCTGCCCTTGTTTGACTGCTGGGATCCTCCCTTTCTCCCCTATTTAACTCCATACTGTCATGATCCACTTCTCCCCTTTTATTCATTAAAGAAAAAAAAGCCAGTTGCCATTCAGTCGGCTCTGACTCATGGTGACCCCATGTGTGCCAGAGTAGAACAGCACTTCATAGGATTTTCAATGGCTGATTTTTCAGAAGTAAAACTGCCAGGCATTTTTTTGAGGCACCTCTGGGTAGACTCAAACTTCCAAACTTTAGGTTAGCAGTGAAGCACTTCAGCCGTTTGCACTACCCAGGGACTCCTTTTCTGTATAGTAAATCACAAGCACGGACACGATGTGTAGGAAAAAGGGTGGAGGGAGAAGCTCCTGGCTGGTACCTGTGGTTATCGCTAAGTGGAAGGATTATGGGTGATTTGCATTTTCTCCTTTTTTGTTTGTTTGTATTTTATCATCTTTCTAAAATGGACATCTATTTCAGTGGCAAGAAGAGAAAGTGAAACTTTATATTTTTAAGAGGGCATAAACATGCCTTGCATTTGTGCCATATGCTGTTGGTCTTCAAGGGGGTCCACATGATCGGAATTCATTCTTGATAGCTGAGTTATTGGATGGGGGTGGGGGTGGTGAACTTGCACTTAATCATCACCTAAATTCACGTTTTTAATGATCCAGATTTGAACATCTAACCTTTCAAATGGTATCATTTTTCTTTTTGCACACTGGGTCTACAGATGAATCCATTTGTGAGCCAATCCATTCCAAAGAACTGTCTTCAGAGGGTTGGGAATGAGAGGCACAGGGAGCTGTTCATAAACCTTGGATTCTTGGCATCTTAGTTGATCTCCCCGGTGGGGGGTGGGGGAAGGCTTGCTTTGCTGGAGTTCAGAAGGGAAGTCCCTCAGAGCCACTAGACTAGGAGGTGTAAGAGAGCAGGGGTGGAATACACCAGGCCCCATAAAATGCAAAACATTACATGGGACATGCTTATACTAAAAACAAAAAAATCCATCATTTATCTGAAATTTAAACTTAACTGGGCATCTTGTTTTTTTATTTACTAAATCTGACATTCCTGGGCCTGGACACTCTTCTTCCTCATTGCCCCCAGGTTATGGTCAAACCAATGTCACAAGATGGCCCCTGAACCACAGCTGTCTTTCTCATGGGCTCCTCCTCAACCCCACCAAGACCTCTGCTCTGCCCCACTATTACAAGGCCACCTACCTTTTTCACATCTGGGACATTAAGGGCTTTCTTCGTGTGAGCAACCCAGCCCACAATCCCAATGTCCAATGGAAACACAATTTCTCTGTCAGGGACCACCAGGTTGTCCTCAAACTTAGAGGCTGAGGTGATGTTCAGTAGCCTGGAGGCCACCTCCGGCGTGCCGTTGCGGGCCCGGCATATGAACATGCTGCAGCGGTCAGCCCACAGTAGCTGGGCCAGCCTCTGCAGAGCCTTGTGCACCATCAGCTCCATGCTCCCTGCCTCCTCCTGCATTGTCCGCAGCAACTCCAAGCACACGGCCGACTCTTCCACCTGTGTTAGTTCAGCAAAGGAGGCGCTGTCCTTGATGGACAACGGGCTGTTCTGAAATATCTCTCCCAGCACCTCCACCCGAAGCTTCTTGTCAAAGTACTCCTTGGCAAAGCGAGGGTTCTCCTCAAGGTATTTCTCTACGACACCTTGACTGATCTCACCCATGGTGTGGTTTGCTTTGCTGCTGTTGTTCAGCCTTCAGAGTACTACCTGAGGCAGAGTGCCAAGGAGGAAATACATCCGGGTCAAAATGACTGAGGAAATCCTGAGTGGTACCTCATAGAAACCCTAAGGGTCAGACAGAATGGCCGCTCAGGAGATTTGAAACTGCCTGAAGCTCTTAGAGATGTGACAGAAGGTCCTGGCTTAGGGTGGGATTCAAGAAGCAGAGGATTAAAGAGTTGTTCAGGACACTAAATCCCTAAGCATTATTAGCTCATAAGTTCTCAGAGAATCCTCAGAGCATCTTAGATCAGCCAGGCAAAGGGCAAGTCGAGGTGTCTATTGCAGGAAAATAACTGAACATTGCTGCTGTCCACAGCAATGAAGAATCATGGACAAATCCATTAATTATACTACATTAGCATCAATTGACAACTGGAGTTGTTCTGTCATGATAGCCACATGTAATGAAACTACTTAGAACTCAGAAGTGTTTTAAAGGAACAAACCTTGGACTTGCTACTAGAGAGATGAACATGACCAAACATCTGCCAGTGACTCAAGCCTAATCAAGCCACAACTTAAGCAATAATCCTTGTCAAGATAAGTGATGGCAAAAAGGCAACCTATATAGCTGCTGACTGGGTTTTCCTGCTAAGCATATTAGCTTGGATTTTGTTTTCAATAGTAATAGTCAGACTTCATGTGTTTTTGCTTGAAGGTACAGCCTGTTTGAATCTAATAGATAATAACTGCCTTCTCTGTTGCTAGAATCTATAGTGTCTCAGGGGCTTCTGGGCTGGAAACAGCACTTACTGCTACTTCTTTTTGTTTAATGTTCAGTCAGTTAAGCTTTTACACCTATGAAGCACATTTTTTATGTAACAAATAAATCAAACTACACATTTCATAAACCAATTTTCTTGAATACTTAAATCCTGGTTTCCATAGTCAAGGTCTTTTAGGCATTTCAATGAAGTTACGAGCCCAATATCATAACTTCTCTTAGATTAAAAACACAAACGAATATTATGGTGACTGTAAACATCACTGTATTACTACACCCACATTTAAGTCTAGTTCAAAATATCAACCCTATGGTATTTTCAATTTCAAAGGCATGTGTTATGGATAGAATTGTGTCCCCTCAAAATGTGTGTCAACTTGGCTAGGACACGATTCCCAGTACTGTGTGATTGTCCACCATTTTGTCATCTGATGTGATTTTCCTAAATGTTGTAAATCCTACCACTATGTTAATGAGGCAGGATTAGAGGCAGGTAGGACTCAATCTACAAGATTAAGTTGTATCTTGAGTCAATCTCTTTTGAAATATAAAAGAGAGACAGGGAAGTCAGTACCACCAAGCAAGAAGAGCCAGAGAGCGTGTCCTTTGAACCTGGGGTCCTTGTGCTGAGAAGCTCCTTGAGTAGGGGATGATTGATGACAACGACTCTCCCCCAGAGACGACAGAGAGAGAGAAAGCCTTCCCCTGGAGCTGGCACCCTGAATTCGGACTTTTAGCCTACTAGACAGTGAGAGAATAAATTTCTCTTTGTTAAAGCCATCCACTTGTGGAATTTCTGCTACAGCAGAACTAGATAACTAAGACACCATAGTATTTTCAATTACCTCATAAATGCATGTGAAAGCTGGACAATGAGTATGGAAGACCGAAGATGAACTGATTCCTTTGAATTACAGTGTTAGTGAAAAATATTGAATATACATAGAGTGCCAGAAGAACAAACAAATTTGTCTTGGAAAAAGTACAGCCAGAATTCTCCTCAGAAGCAAGAATGGCGAGACTTCATCTCACATACTTTGGGCCTGTTATCAGGAAGGACCAGTCCCTGGAGAAGGACACCATGCTTGGTAAAGTAGAGCGACAGTGAAAAAGAGGAAGACCCTCAAGGAGATGGATTCGCACAGTGGCTGCAACAATGGGCTCAAGCATAACAATGATTGTGAGGATGGCACAGGACCAGGCAGTGTTTCCTCGGATCACTATGAATGGGAACCAACTCAATGGCATCTAACAACAGCAGCAGTGGGTTTCATTTAATTCCCTAACTTAATGCTTTACCTTGCTAGGGTGACAATAATCTTATCAGAGACAAAAGTAAAAGAGGTTATAGGTTCCAGGTCATAGATTGAGAGATTCTTGGTCGAATCATGGTTTTCCCAGGGGAACAGAACACAAACTGGTGTTGGCTGAGCTGTGTCCTTTCTCAGGGTCCCAGTTGACTTGGTACCTCAAAGGGCCTCTTTAGGCCCATACCTTTTCTTGTGCTTTCCTGTGTCATGCACGCCCAAGTTCAGTCTCGGGAGGATCTTCCTCAGATTACTATTTACTTCATAACAACTTATTAACATCTGATTATAATCAAGGGAAAATAGTGCTTATCTCCCAGGAGAAAGAAGTTGAGTTGGCTAAGTCATCTCTCTTGTTGGACCACTTTGCTTTTCCATCACCATCTTGTGACAGTTTTGGACATTCTTTCTACCTTATCATTTTGTGTGTTCATAGTGCAGATCCTAATTCTTCCAAAAGTAGGTAGTATATTTACAATTCCCTGATTCCATCCTCCCATTTTTAAACACACAGAGAAAAACACACATCTCACTAGTTTTTTATATTATATAAGGTTGCTATAGCTATATACTTAGCAGAAAAAAAAATCCATGTTAATACTTTCTTACTTATAAAAATGAAAATGAATTAAAAAGCAAAGCATATTCCATTAGTCACCATTCTTTTGTTTTTATAGCTACTTGTTGTACATTCATCCTTTTGCTAATTTTTTTTGACAGATGTAGAGTGATTGTCCATTATAGGAAAGGCACTATACTAGTTACTGTGATGCAGACTTGTCCTTCTCTAATTCTCCTCTTCTTCCAGTTATATGGTAGGATTATACTTCTCTGCCTACACCCTCCTTGGGTAGAACTATGTGACTAGCTCTGGCCAATGGTTTGTAGGCAGTTGGTCAATCCCGTGTTATTTTCAACTAAATTGATGAAATTGACTGGTGGCTTTGAAACATTTCATGGAAAAGATTAGTTTGACTCTTCCTACCTAAAAACATTGGCTAACTAATGTTTTCATTTTCAACCATTTTGGCATCTTGCAAACACAGTCTGAAGATAAATATCGCCCAGTTTCCTTGTTTCTCATTTTTCTTGGTCTTTCTGTTGGGATGTGGATGCAAATGTCAGTTTGTACAAAATGAAGCTGGTTGAACACACTTAATATTTATGAAGATAAAGACACAAATTCCTTGTATTAGCTCTTCTTTCAATTATGGTAAAATTTTTTCGGTATTTTCTAGGAGTCAGCAAATGGTTTGCTGCTGTATTAGCTGAAGTAACACTAACTTCTGTTACATGCAATCCTGCAAATCTCAGTAGCTTCAGCCAATGAAATTTTATTTCTCACTCACATATAATCAGTTACTGGTGGGGACCTCGGGTGTTGGAGGTTCTGCCATCTTTCGACACATGGCTGCCGAAGTTGCTGTGGATATGGACACCCCAGGGAGCAGATGGGGGAAGAGAAAGAGCATAGAGGATTTGACAGGTAGCTTTTATGAGCCTTGTCTGGAAGTAACAAATGGCACTTTTGTCCATGTTCCATTGGCCAGAACTTCAGCACTTGGCCTTATAAAGCCACAAACAAGGCCTGGCAGTCTCTGTCAGGGCAGCCTCTTCCCAACAAATGTTCTACACTATGGAAGGAAGTGCACATTTTTTGCTGGAAGGATAGCTAGCCACCATTGGTACAACTGCTACATCCTGAGAAATCCTTTCTTAGAAAGGATGAACTCTGACTAGGTCTTTTTAAATGCATGTTTTATGAAGATACATAAAATAGTTAACTTCAGTAAAAAATTAAATTAACATCTATTGATTGAGCACCTACTATGAGCAAGTCTCTTGGTAAATCCTGTGGAAAAGGTGGGGGGGGGTGTAAATACCAAGATGAATGAAACATGATCAGTCTCTCCATGAAGTACGGAAAGGAAAGGAACTTTTGTGTACATTACATGCAATCTATAAGATGTAATTTAAAGCATAATTCCACTTACAGAAAAAAAAGAAAATTTTTGTAAAGAAACTGTTTTGTTTTCTGATTGAACATTGTTACTATAGAAAGTTTGGAAAATACAGAAAAGTACAAAGTAAAATACTCATGATCTCACCACACAGAGGCAATCATGGTGGGTCTTTTTCCTTCCCATGTTATATACATGTGCATATTTCAAAAATTATTTTGCGAGGATAAATTTCCAAGTATTCTACACACCAAAGTTAAAAACATCAGTTGACCTGTATTCATGTACTTGTAATCATGAAGAAATCTGAGAGAGAATGCCAAAATAAACTGTTTTTCTTTGCTGGTATCTGGAACACCAAAGTTCATGATTCATCATTAAGAGAGCGAGGAGTGGTTAAGCCAACTTTAAACACCTAACAAAGAAATGAAAACATGTTGCTGCAACAACAACCATCATAAAAACAGACTGAAATATTTATTCAACATATGGTGTGTGCAAGGACCACCAGAACGTGTTCTAGGATAAGTGGCTGGAAAAGCTAGGGGCATTAGGGAATTTTTCTGGCAGTAATAACTGTCCAAAGGCAATTGAGCTGAGCCAGGACCTTTGAATCACTAGAGGTGTCTAAGCAGAAGCTGGAAGATTTCTCATCTGGAAAGTCCAGGAGGGGATCCAAGTATGGCCAAGGTGGACAGATATATACCACACATACGGCCACACACATGGTCACTGTGGATCGAGCTTTCATAGCAGATGTATTGAAGCTATTTGGGATTATATGTCCTGTGTAAAATTGGCCCAAACAGCAGATCTCCAAGTTGGCTTTCCTAACTCTGGGGCAATAAGGAGTTAAACGCACCTTCCATGGTGCTCCAGAGACAGATAAGATTCAAAAGGGGAGGAGAAGGGGAGGGGGAGGTGGAAGGGGAGGCAGAGAACTAATTGGGCAGATATCCAAAAATTATAGGAAAGTGAATGAAGCCACAGGTGTCTTTTCAGGAGGCTCAGAAATAGCCCCAATGCCCTGTAAAGGGCTGGGTTTGAGGACCAACCAACTCTTTATTCCTGTCTGGCAAGCACCCTTCTCTTCCCCACCCCCCTTTTTTTCAGGTCTGGCTGCATGGGTTATTGTTCAAATTCACCTCTGTTCTTTCCAATTTGGAGTCCTTAGGTCTTGACTGCTAACCAAAAGGTTGGAAGTTCAAGTCCGCCCAGAGGTGTCCCAAATGAAAGGCCTGGTGATCTACTTCTGAAAAACCAGCCACTGAAAACCCTGTGGAGCACAGTTTTACTCTAACACACCATGGGACTGCCATGAGTTGATGGCAACTGGCTTGATTTCTTTCCCATTTGAGCCATGGAAACATAAGATATTGTACGGAAGGAACCTTAAGAAAAGATATTTCTTTGCCATGTAACTAATTCTCATTCAGTCAAAAGCTGCAACTTCTGACTGCTTTGTTCAGGCTCTTTAAACTCTTTAAGTGGAAAGAGAAAAATACATGTGAGCCAGTAAATTGTGGCATCACCTACGCAAAATACCTCAACTATTCAATGTTTGACTTAATTGCCCATTGATGTTTTAGAATTATGTTAGCCTCCCTCCTTTGTCCAGTCTTCAGCCAACTCACCTCATTGTTTGAAAACAAAAACAAAATTCCAATAGGGCTTTGAAATAAAATTGCAGCATAAACAATTGGGAGGTGTGTTTCAAAGTGGTTTGAGGGACGTGCCACAGAGTAAGTAGCTGACCCCCAAGTCTGGCTGCTAGAATATTTCCTGTCCTGATCAGGTTGTGTTTCTGGCGAATATTTAACAGGGAGGGTTTTAACGCTTCTAAAGATGTTGAAACTAAAGAACAAATATTGACCCAGAGAGCACCACAGCTCTCCTGAAAGAGGGGAAAATATATCCTTTATATAATGAAAAACCGCTTGGCAGAAATATTCCAAAAACCGTGCATAATTCGCCCTCAGAGGGTGGAGGAGCCAATTTGGCACCTCCAGGGCCTCGGGCATTAACGCCCCAGGCAGTACTGTAGATCCCCTCTAGCTCTGTGCGCCCAAGGTCTTCCCGCCAGGCCAATTCGAGCCTCCAGCTACAGCAACTGGGCCCCGGGGCCAAGCCATGCCGCAGCTGGCGGTCGCTGGCGCAACTGCTGGGTAACTCAGCCAGGGTTTGGCCCTGCGACTCGTCGCCGCCGGTGAGTTACAGCCCCGGCGAGGCCACCCCTCGCGGCAGCTCCCCCAAGCACTGGAGGTGAGACTTCCCAAGAGGCCCTCCTTGCTCGAGGGGCGGCGGTGAGTCAGAGCGCGTTATGCAAGGGCTGGCAGTCGGACTACGGCCCCCTCCCCGGCGCCTCCCCCATCGGTCTTTCACCCCGCGCATTACGAAAGAGCTCACCCCCCCTCCGGGAGCTATAAAGCTGCCAGGCAGCGTGGGCGGCGCGCTTGCCTCTCCTCGCTCCACGCGCGCCGGGACTTGGCGGCCAGGTTAGCGCGCGTCGCCGGGTGGTGAGCACCGTCCAGGGGCGGCGGCAGGGAGGGATGGGGAAAGCGGCGCTCCGGTGGTCCGGCTGCCAGGCGCTCATAGCCGCGCGTTTCCCTCAGGGCGGTCTGCTGGGCAGGATGGAGTGGATGTGGGCGCTCGTGCTGCTGGCAGCGCTGGGCAGCGGCCGGGCGGAGCGCGACTGCCGCGTGAGCAGCTTCAGAGTAAAGGAGAATTTCGACAAGACGCGCGTAGGTATCTGTCCCGTTGGCCCCGGACGCTCCCCTTCCCCCGGTCCCCTTGGCTGTGCATCCCGTGGACACCAAATCCTTGCTCTCGTCTCTTGCGCAGTTCTCCGGCACCTGGTACGCGATGGCTAAGAAGGACCCCGAGGGCCTCTTTTTACAGGACAACATCATCGCCGAGTTCTCCGTGGATGAGAGCGGCCAGATGAGCGCCACGGCCAAGGGCCGAGTACGCCTTTTGAAGTCAGTGGCCTCTGGGAGGCTGCACACTTTGCGCTCCCAGTCCCCTCGTCCCTGAGTGCCAAACCCGGGCTGGGAAGGGAAAGGAGGGCTGGGTGTTGAGGGGAGGGGGATGAGGGGAACCTGCGGCTGAGTCAGGGCCGCCTTGGCTTTTCAGCAACTGGGACGTGTGCGCAGACATGGTGGGCACGTTTACAGACACTGAGGACCCTGCCAAGTTCAAGATGAAGTACTGGGGCGTAGCATCCTTTCTCCAAAAAGGAAGTAAGTAGTCACCTCAGTGAGACCATCTTGGGGGATGGGACGCATGCCTGGCTAGATCCCTGAGTTTCTTCTCCAGGGGCATCCTTGGGAAGAATTGCCTACCAGGAGGTATGTAAGTAACAGGAACCCTTAGCAATGCCTCTGGTTAGGAGGATGGGATCGGCAGTAGCTAGGACAACGTGGGAGCCCCGGTGGCTCAGCGGTTAAGAGCGTGGCTGCTAACCAAAGCTTTGGCCGTTAGATACACCAGCTGCTCTTTGGAAACTTAAGAGGCAGTACTACTCTGTCCTATAGAGCCGCTATGAGTCAGAATCAACTGGATGGCAACGGGTTTGGTTTTTTTTTGGGGGGGGGGCGGTTTAAGACAGTGTGAGCTCAAGAAACCCAGCCCAAGTTCGAAAAGACCTTTGGGCTTCTTAGGTGGCCTCCTTTAAGATGCCATTTTTCCACTCCCGCCACTGTGCCAGGATGCTCTCCCACTCTCCCCAAACCAGCCCACTTCACTACTCAACCTGGTTTTGTGGTTTGTGTATTTCTTTGGGCCGAAGGTTGGAGACTCCCATCCAAGGCTGTAGGGGCATTGTACACAGGGTTGGCTCACTCCCAGGCTGCTGGTGCTGAAATTCTGAGCTAAGCAGTGTTCCACGTGGCAGTGACCTTTCCCCCTTCCCTCAAACACCAAAACTCAGATGGAGGGAGAGGTGGCTCTGAGGACACTCAGAAGAGAATCCTAAAATTTAGCCGTGAGAACACTTCTACCTGCTGTTCCAGTCTTTTTTCCCATTTCTCCAAAGCTTCATATCTGGAGTTGCCTTGGTGGCTAGAAAATAATGCAGCCCAGAGGAGACATATCATGGAATCTTAGAGAAAGAGAGCTAATCCTGTGAAGGAGGTTCTGTATACAGATGAATAAACTGAGGCCAAGAGAAGGCAATGATTTGCCCAAGGTCATGCCACAAGTTTGTGAGAGCCAGTATCAAGTCAGGAGACCCAGCTTGCAGGCCAGGATTAGGTTGCCCTGAACAGCAGAGAATGGACTCTTGACACAAGCCAACGTTTTGCAAAGTATTGCTTGAACTGTCCTGTGAAATAGGACCCAGAGGCCATTCCGGGTGACTTTCTTAGCTTGGTGACCCAGGGCAAAAGTGTCCTTTGTGCAACCCATTGCTGTACATGTGGCATGCACTCAACAGCTTCCCCTACAGTTGTTTGTGAGATGAGATTGTGTATTTATCCAATTGCATTTTCAGTACTGACTTATGTTGTAACGGTAGAGTTGCTAATTACTACAAGTGAAAAACATGCTTTAATCCTTAGAATTATTTCCAATTATTCAGCCAAAAGTCATGTATTTAGAGAAAAATAAGCTTTTTTTTTTTTTTTTTATAATGAAGTAAAACAACAACAGGGAGCAAGATGACTAATTTTTGAAAGAGTAAATACACAGCGCTCTTACACATTTTGAGATTGCTCCTTAAAGGACTAGGCCTTCGGCAGTGCCTTTCGGGCCAAGGTGGAGGAGAACCCAGTGAGGAGGTAGGGTTTTGCCTCTTTCTTCCTCCCTCCCCCACCAAACTCGATTAGCTCTGCTTTTACCTCTTTTGTGTTGGGTGTCCAGCTAGAATTTCACTGGGTGGGGGGAAGTAGTGAAAGCAATTGCTACAGATATTAAGTGAGCTGACTATGATATGGCCGGTTTAAGCTACCTTTTAGAAAAGAAATTGTGCAGTGTAGTGGTTAAACATGCAAAGTTAAAGTTCCACTGCCTGTGTTGGAATATTAACTACTAGCTGTGGGACCTTTGGATGTTCCTTACCCTCTCTGTGCCTCAGTTTCCTTGTCTGCAAAGTGGAGGTGATCATAGCACCAACCTCATGGAGTTGTGTTATGAGGATACAATGCATTCACGTGCAGAAAGCACTTAAAACAGTGCCTGAAACATAAGTTTTCTGTAAGTGTTTGGTATTTTCGTTATGTTACTTCCCCTTTCATGAAATAATAGCTTTATATTCTGGGTTGGGGATGAAAGAACCCACAGAGATCATCTGGTTCAGTTCTCTCATTTTACAAGTGAAGAAACTGAGGCCCACATTAGAGAAGTGACTGGTTTATGGGCACACAGCTAATTAATGACACTTAGAGATAGCTCTGGAGTCCCTGGTTGGTGCAAATGGTTAACGTGCTTGGCTGCTGACTGAAAGATTGGAGGTTCCGGTTTACCCAGAGATCCACCAGAAGAAAGGCTTAGTGACCTACTTCTGGAAAATCAGTCATTGAAAACCCTAGGGAGCACAGTTCTACTCTGACACACAGGGGGTCGCCACGGATCAGAATCAACTCAACCGGTTTAGTTTCTTGACTTTTAGTGACAGCTCTTAGCCCAGGGGATATAAAAGGTCATGAACTGTCCCTCTGTTATCCAAGTATCCCACAAACTCTGTGTCTTGGTGAGTCTACCTTTCTGGGTTTAAATGCTTGGTTTTTAGGACTTCTGTAAAGGCCACTTTCAGCCTTTGAGCTGATTTCTTTCTCCCTTGACCTCAGTCTTACACTAAACACTGACCTGGTCAGGAAGAGCTGCAGGCCACTCTGAGAGTAGCCTGTATTTTCTTGGTCTCTCCTCTTCTACACAGACTGCATCTCACCAATGACCGTGTTTAAAATACACTTATGTAGGGAAGATAATTCAGGACCAAATGCCCATATTACATTTCTTTTTGCTAATTTTGTAACATAATATTTTATTGAGTTTTTGGTGACAGTTTACACAGCAAGTTAGGTTCCCATTTGACAATTTCTGCACAAACTGTTTAGTGACGTTAGTTGGGATTTATCACAGTGTGTCAACAGTCTCTTTATTTGTGTTCTGTTTGTTTCCTCTCCAATACTTTAGTTTCCCTACCCCCTTCTCGTTGTGGATTTGGAGTAATTGTTGACATTTTGATCTCATACTGATGGTTTTTAAGTAAAGTCCCAATCTTACAGGTAGTATTTTTTGTGTGCCACTCTGCTATTTTGCTAAAAGGTGATTTCAAGGGATAGCCTTGCTTCTAGGTTTAAAGAGCATCTCAGAGCGATAGTCTCAGGGAGTCCTCTGATCTTTACTGTTCCAGTTTGTCTGGCTTATTTTCATTTTTTTTTTTTTTAAGAATTTGAGTTCTGCTCCACGTTTTCTCCCATTCTATCAGGTACCATCTATTGTGACCCCAGTCAGAACAATCTGTGGTAGTAGTCCGACACCATCTAGTTCTTCTGGTCTAAGAGTAGATGAGGTTGTGGCTTGTTTCTTCTCTAAGTTTTTGGTTACCTTCTTAACTGTTTTGCTCCTGGCAACTAGAGGCACATAGTTGTGTCTTAGATGGCCACTCACAAGCTTTTAAGACCCCAGGTGCTACTCGCTTCACTAGGATGCAGATCATGATTTTTGTCAACTATATTATGCCAGTTGACTGAGCTGTACCATGAGGCTATGGTCCTAATCTCTCAAGCCCAGAAAACCAGTCTTGGAAGGTGTTTGGTTATGTCTGAGGAGTATCCGTATTGTGTATTCAATGAATACATATGCCTGCACCCACATGTTTGTATTTACCGTTCCTATAGATACTTGGAGCCCTGGTGGCATAGCAATTAAGCATTCGGCTGCTAACCAAAAGGTTGGCAGTTCAAATCCACCAGCCACTCCTATGGGCAGTTCTACTCTGACATACAGGGTGGCTATGAGTTGGAGTCAACTCGACGGCAATGGGTTTTTGGTTTAGATACTTCTGTTTGTTCTCACCTGTGTACACACCTGTACCTACCCATACACCGGTATGCCTATACCAGTCTGTATGTGCTCACATACTCGTTTTACTCTGGCTGTGCTGTGTTCACTACATCCACATTCAGTGCCACTTTTCCCATCACCGAAAATAACAAGTCTCTGTGTTCTAAAGTATACTTTCCCCTCCTCACCGCCTCTCTCTCATAACCACCAATGAATATTAGTCTGTCTGTATGTATCTATTCTTCTTATGAAAGAGGACTCATACAATATTTGTCCTTATATGCTTGACTTATTTCACTTAGGATTATGCCCTCCAGGTCCATGTACATTGTAATATGTTTTGTGGACTCATCATTGTTTTTTATGGTTGTGTGGTAGTATTCGGTTGTATGTATGTACCACAATTTGCTTATCCATTCATCCATTGATGGGCGTTTTGGTTATTTCCATTTATTTGCTATTGTGAATAAAACAGCAATGAACATAGACGTGCATATGCCTGTTTGTGTCATTATTTTTAGGTCTCTAGGGTATGTATATACCCTAAAAAAAAAAAAAAAATTTTTTTTAAGATATATACATACCTAGGAGTGGGATTGCTGGATCATAGAGTAGGTCTATTTCTGTTTTTTTGAGAAAGCACCATACTGTTTTCCAAAGTGTTTGTACCATTTTATAGTCCCTCTAGCAATGGATAATGGTTCCAATCTCCCCACATCCTTGCCAACATTTATTTTTATTAGTGCCGTTTTAGCTGGGGTAAGATGGTGTCTTACTGTAGTTTTGATTTGCCTCTCTCTAATGGCTAATGATCATGAACATCTTTTCATATGCTTGCTGTTTGCTTGGATGTGCTCTTTGGCGCAGGCTCTGTTCATGTCCTTTGCCCATTTTGTGATCGGGTTGTTTGTCTTTTTGTTGTTGAGTTGTTGCAGTTTTCTATAGATTTTAGAGATTAGACCCTTAATGGATAAGTTGTTTCCAAAGATTTTTTTCCCAGTCTGTATTTTGTCTATTTACTCTTTTGATAAAGTCTTTTGATGAGCATAAGTTTTTAATTTTTATGAGGTCCCTTTATTTTGTCTTCTTCTATCCTGCATTTGTTGTTATGTTTATTATCTTATTTTTACAAAAGATTTGGTCCCATAGTTTTTTCCCTATTTTCCTCCAGGAATTTTATGATTTTAGGTTTAACATTTAGGTCTTTGATCTATTTTGAGTCAGTTTTTGTGTATGGCCTGAGGTATGGGTCCTGTTTCATTCTTCTGCAGGTAGATATCCAGTTTTGCCAGCACCATTTATTAAAAAGACTGTTTCTGTCCCACTGAATGGACTTTGACCCCTTGTTGAAAATCACTTGTCCTTAGATGACTGGGTTTAATTCTGAGTTCTCAATTCTGTCCTGCTGTTCTAAGTGTCTATCGTTGATCCAATACCAGTGATTACAGATTACGGTTGCTGTTTAGTATGTTTTGATATTGGGGACTGTAAGGCCTCCTGCTTTGTTCTTTTTCTTCAGTATTGCTTTGGCTATTTGCCGGTTTCTTTCCTTTCCATATGAAATTGGTCATTAGTTTTTCCATTTCAGTAAAAAGCTTTGTTAGGATTTGTATCAGGATTGCATAGTATCTGTAGATTGTTTTAGGTAAAATTGACATTTTCACCATATTAAGTCTTCCAATCCATGAACACAGGGTGTCTTTCCGTTTTTGTAGGTCTCTTCTAGTCTCTTGGAGAATTGTTTTATAATTTTCATTGTTTAGCTCTTTTATGTCCCCGGTTAGGTTAATTCCTAGGTGTTTTATCTATTTGGGAGCGATTGTAAATAGTATTGTTTTCTTGATTTCTTTTTAGGGGTGGTCTTTGTTAGTGTAGAGGAACTTGACTGATTTTTGTGTGTTGATCTTGTGCCCTGCAACGTTGCAAAATTCTTCTATCAGTTCCAGCAATTTTCTTGCAGAATCTTTAGGGTTTCTATGTAAAGGATCACATCATCTTCAAACAGAGATTGTTTTACTTCTTCCTTTCTGATTTGGATACCTTTTATTTCTCGTTCTTGTCTTATTGCTCTGGCCAGGACTTCAAGTACAATGTTGAATAAGAGTGGCAATAATAGGCATCCTTGTCTTGTGCCCGTTCTCAAAGGGAAGGCGCTCAGCCTTTCTCCATTGAATGTAACTTTGGCTGTTGCTTTTGCATATATGCCCTTAATTAGGTTGAGAAATTTTCCCTCTATTCCTATTTTGCTGAGAGTTTTTATCAGGAAACGGTGTTGAATTTTATCAAATGCCCTTTTTGCATCAGTTCATATGATCGTATGTTTCTTTTCCTTTGTTTTATGTATATGGTGGATTTACATTGATTGATTTTTAATGTTGAACCTCCCTTGTAATACTGGTATGAATCCCACCTGATCATGGTGTATAATTTTTTTGATATGTGGCTGAAGTCTTTTGGCTAGAATTTTGTTGAAAGTTTTTGCATCTATGTTCATAAAGCATATTGGTCTGTAATTTTCTTTTTTTGTGATACATGCTGGCTTCTATAGTGTTCCTTTCTTTTCTGTGTTTTTTGAAGAGATTGAGTAGGATTGGTGTCACCTCTTCTCTGCATGTTTAGTAGAATTCTCCAGTGTAGCCATCTGGTCCTGGGCTTTTTTTTATTGGCAGTTTTTTGATGACATCTTCAATCTCTTCTTTTGTAATAAGTCTGTTTAAATTTTCTAACTCTGTGTTAGTTTGGGTAGGTAATGTGTTTCTATGAATTTGTCCATTTCATCCAGATTTTCAAATTTGTTAGAGTACAGTTTTTCATAGTAATCTGTTATGATCTTCTTTATCTCTTTTGGATTGGTTGTAATGTCACCAATTTCATTTCTTAATTTGGTTATTTGCCTCTTCTAGTTTTTTCTTTTGTCGGTCTATCCAGTGGTTTGTCTATTTTATTGATCCTTTCGAAGAATCAACTTCTGGTTTTGTTGATTCATTCTGTCGTTTTTCTATTTTGTTTATTTCTACCCTGATCTTTATTATTTCTTTTTTTCTGGTAGCTTTAGGCTTCTTTTGCTCTTCCTTTTCTATTTTTCCAAGTTTTCATTTTAAGTTAATGATTTTGGATCTTTCTTCTTTTTTAACATAGGCATTTATTACTATGAATTTCCCTCTGGTATTGCTTTTGCTGTGTCCCAGAGGTTTTGATATGTTGCATTTTCATTTTCATTTGATTCTAGGAATTCTTTAATTTCACTTTTGATTTCTTCCATGACTCAATGTTTTTTTAGTAGTGTACTATTTAGTTTCCATGTTTTTTCCCCCTTTATTTTTCCTGTCATTGATTTCTAGCTTCATATCACTATGGCCAGAGAAGATGCTTTGCATTATTTCGGTATTTTTAAATTTGTTAAGACTTGTTTTGTGTCCTAGTATGTGATCTATTCTGGAAAATGATCCATATGTGCTGGAGAAGAATGTGTATTGTTCTGATGCTAGGTGGAGTGTTCTATATATGCCCATTAGGTCCAATGAGCTTATGGTTTCATTTACATTCTCAGTGTTCTTAGTGATCATCTTTTTTAGATGTTCTGTCTATAATTGAAAGTTCCTTAATATTATTGTATTGAAGTCCCTTAATATTATTGTGGAGTTGTCTATTTCTTCTTTCATATTAGTCAGTATTTGTTTAATGTATTTTGGAGCATTGCTGTTAGATGCATATGTATTTCTAGTTGTTATGTCTTCTTGCTGGATTGACCCTTTTATTATTATATAATGTCCTTCTTTATTTCTTGTAATAGATTTTGATTTAAAGTCTATTTTATTTTATCTGATATCAGGATGGCCACCCCTGATCTTTTTTGTTTACTGATTACACAGAATATTTTTCTCCATCCTTTTATTTTCAGTCTGTTTGTGTCCTTTTGTCTAAGGTGTGTTTCTTGTAGATAGTAAAAGGCTGGGTGATTTTTTTTTTTAATCTTTTCTGCTACTCTCTGCCTTTTGCATGGGGTGTTTAGACCATTTATATTTAATGTTATCACTGAAAATGAAATGTCTACTTCACTCATTTGCTATTTGTTTTTTGAGTGATTCATATCTTCTTTATTTTTATTCTGATTTTTCTGTTTTTGTTTGTATTTGGCTGCTTTCTTGTGATGAGCTTTTTTGCTTTCTCCCTTCTTTTGTTCTCAATGTTTTTACTTGGTGATTTCTTAGTGGCTACCACATATATTAAAAAAAAAAAGATTTTTTTTTTTACATATATTACATTACACAAATTACAATTGCAACAACATTTAATATTTGAACAACAGTTAACATACAACCTTAACATAATAAATCCATTTCTGATATGCTCCTCCCTCCCCCATTTCTGGTGGTGTGTCTCCGTTAATAGCAACATACAATCTTTATTCAATAAGCTTATTTTGTGCTTATGTCTTACAAACTTGATGTTGTATTGTTTACTGCATTTAATTATTGAGTTTACGCCCTGAAAATACCATATACTTGATCCTTATGATTGCCTGTGTTGTTGCATTTTTTGGAGATCTTTCTCTTATTACTTATTTATTTTTTCCCGTGTATAGATATAAGTAGTTATTTAATATTCTTGCTTTTCCATTCGGAGTACCCCATTGAATAATACTTGCACAACTGATCTGGTGGTGGCAAATCCCCAAAGTTTCTGTCTGTTTAGGAATGTCTTGATTTCCCCCTCATTTTTGAGTGACAGCTTTGCTGGGTAACGTATTCTTGGTTGACAGTTGTTTTCATTCAGTATTTTATGTATGTCATTCCACTGTCCTCTGGGGAACTTCTGGGGAGAAATCCACATTTGATTCTTGTGAAAAACCCTTGGTATGTTACATTAAATTTTTCTCTTGCTGCTTTCAGAATTCTCTCCTTGTCTTTGGTTTTCAAGAATTTTATTAGTATATGGTGGAGAGTTGATCTTTTTGTGTTTCCTCTAATCGGGGTTTGTGTAGCTTCCTGTATTTGCAGATGTGGTTTTCATTTCAGGTCTGGGAAATACTCTCTTGGAAAATTGTTTTCATGCCTTTATTGTTGTCACAGTGCTCTGGGATTTCAGTAATTCTAATGTTAAATTTCTTAATTGAAACCTTATTTCCATTTGGGATTGTTCGTTTGCTATTCTTTGTTCTTTTCTCTTACTTCTCTTGAGACTTGATAAATTCAGTTATTTTGTATTCTAGTTCATTTATTCTATCTTCTTTCTGTTCACCTCTTGTTGAGTGTTTCTCTTCCTTTTTTAATTCAGTTGCTTTATTCTTCAGTTCCAGTATTTCTTTGGTTGTTTTTTTTTTATGTTTTCAGTTTCCTTGTTGAGTCTGTCATCTCTCGTTTTGTTCCTCCATTTGTTTCCTGATCTCTGTTAGTTTGTTTTCTGTGTGCTCTTTAAACATTGAGCAACACAGCCTGAAAATTATCAATTCTTTCCATTAGTCTGGCCTCCATAGAAGTTTCCACTTCTTAATGTTTTCCTTTTGATTTGTCTCTCTTCTCTTGTGATTTTGTGTGTTCTACTGTTTTTTGTTGAACTTGAGTTTTTTTTTTTTTTTTACTTAAAATTTTGTATTCTGGTTTTTGTGGAAAAATTTTCTGATTGGGCACCCTGGTGGTGCAGTGGCCAAGTGCCTGATTAGCAACTGAATGGCTGGGGCCTGCACCCACCAGCTGCTCTGTGGGAGGAAGACACAGCAGCTTACCTCCACAAAGACTCACAGCCCCAGGAACCCCACAGGGCATCTCCACTCCACCCCACAGGGTCACTACGAGTCAGAATTAACCTAGCAGCAGTGGACCTATTATCTTCTCCTGAGAACCACTAGGGAGCACTCTTATCCTTAGTTTTTTTTTTTTTTTTTTCCCCAGTGTTGATTCAGTTCTGGATGCTTGATCTCTGGAATTAAATATGCATGCATGGGGTGGGAATGTTTTAGCTGGTTGCAGACACTAATGTAAGTGGTGGGGTGTGACATTCCTGTGGCAAAGATGGAGGTTCTCTTTGTCTTTCCCTCATGAGCACCCCTGCACAGGCTCTCCCGTGGTGTACTCTGTGGACAGGGAGCTAGCCATTTCTCTCTGTGTTGCCCATCTGTCCAAGGTATTCCCTTCAGCCTGCTTCCCTTGCAGTTCCTCCCAGTCCTAGTACCCATCTGTCTTAGGCCTCGGTGAGATTTAACAGCACTCTCTCACAGCGCCACAATCTTCCTTTGTCCCCTCTCAATTGTGCGTCCTTCAAACTCCCACGGCCAGTCTGCACCACTCTAAAAAATCAGGCTACAGCTTCCTCAGATTAGCTCCCTTTCTGTGTTTCCTGCTTGCTATGTTGCCCAGCCCCATCCCAAAATGGCTGCAATGAGTGGGTGCTCCAGATGTTAGCGGGTGGGTTCTTCCAGCTTCTATGCCATCCTCTCCTCCTCTCCCCCACTTCTGAACTCACCCCGATACTCCAGCATCTCAGCTGCTGTCCAGAGTTCTGAGATCTCATTCTGGGCTTGTTGTTGCAGGAGTAAAAGGGAGCGTCCACTTACATTGCCGTCTTGCTCTGACCTCCTACATTTATTTTTAAATTAAAAAATTAAATGTAAGTAATCTCTGCAATTGAATGTTAAATTTCAGTGTTAACAGACTCTGATGTGGCTTGCTGCCCCAGTCCTGGGCAGTCTCTGTACCAGCCTCCTTCTCCCCTAACTCGGCCAACAGCAAGCAGGACATCTCAAGAGGTTAAGGACTCTGCCTTCAGATGATCGTGGTTGAATACAAGCTTCACCACTGGCCAGCCTCTCTGAGCTTTGATTTCTTTAGCTGTGAAATGGGGGTAAAGAATAGTCTTTATTTCATGAGATGGTTGGAAGGACTTAATTAAGGTATTGCATGTGGAATGCTTAGCCGGATGCATAATGAGCGCTCAGTAGATATTAGCTATGATCATTATTTGGGGCCTTCCCAGAAGTACAGGGACAAAGGTGTTCCCTTTGTCCATCTCCTAGTTACAGTCTGTCACTGTCCTGGGATATGGGCCCTCATCAAGTTGAATAACAACTTGGCCTGATTGTCTAAATCAGTACTTCTCAAAGTCAGGGCCCCTGGACCACCTACATCTGGGTCCTCTGTGGAGCTTTTTAAGAATGCAGATATCTGGGCCCAAACCTAGACTTTTTGAATTAGAAACTCCTGGGGGTGGGGCTCTGTAATCTGCATTTTTAATATGTTCCTTGAATGAGTCTTCTGCACAATGAAGTTTGAGAATCACTGGTCTATATATGTAATTCAACCCAAAGACCTTTTTTTTTTTTTTTGGCTTTCTTTGGTTTCAAGGCTTCAGACTCCACTCACTTTACCGGAGCCTGTTGGCTTATTTTGGAGATTAGTCAGAAATAGACTCAAGTCCACTGTGCAGTTGGCTCAGCTGGACCATTAGCATGAGAACCACAGGCACCTTCTCACCTGGTCTCCTTTTGACTTGGTCTCCCTCATTTAGACGACTGGGGGACACAGGTCTAGGAGCCGAAGTGGCATGTTCCAGGCCCACAGCAGTAAGCCACAGATCTTCAGTTGAACCAGGTCACCAGAGACAGCTCCCTCTACCCCAGTGTTTTCTTTGGTGTTTGGACTGTCAATCAAAACCCCTAAGCCAATCTGCGTGGGTGCAGTGTAGATACATCCACAGTGTGCCCCACTTCCTTGAAATGGTAGAGGGGAGTCAGGGCACCCAGCCATATGGCCCAGCCTTGAGCTCTCTCCCTAGCTCTACTCCCTGCACTTAGCCACTGTCCAGGAATGTTTGGGGGTATCTGGTTCTGCAGAGGGACCCTGTCCAGATGCCAGGGTGAAGGAAGTTGGAAAACCAAGCTCATTTTTTATAGCATTGCTCAGGCAGTTCATTTATTGCACATAATCTTAGAAAGAAGAGAGTCTGATAAAAGTTGTTACAACTTAAATTCTTCATTTTTGAACTATTTAGCCAAAAAGAGCTTGGAGATAAACCAAACCACCTTGGTCCCTCTTTTAAAGTCAAGAACAGTAGTCAATTTTACTAAAGCCAAGTATTGAAAGTTACTTATTTCCTATGTCAGAATTTACATTCTGGCAACAATTTAAGGGAAAAAATATTAAATGGCAGATTTGCCAAGCTTATAGCTGCCTGGATCATGAATTGGAGTAACATTTCAAAGGAGAGGTTTTTGTGTCTAAGGGCTAGGCTCCTGGGGTGCCTGTGCCTGGCACAGTGATCCCCAAAACCAGGCAAGAAGAGACTTCATTCTGGGATGAGGGGGCCTCTGCCCAGATGCTCATGAGCCTGCGAGGGAGCTGGCAGTTAGGGCCAGGCCCAGCCGGCAGTCCCACGGCTTCTATTCCTGGGTGGTCTGCTGAATGACTGTGTGGTCACCAATGAGCACTCATATGTCTGCCCCTCACCTCCCAACATTCTCACTCTGGGAAAGCCTGGGGTGCGGGGTGCTGGGGGGGTTGGGTAGCTCATTCCTCCTCCTGCCAGGTCCGGAGTTTGCTGAAGAAGGGGCTCCACCACTTCTCCCCACGGAGGCCTCACTTGGTTGTACTCTGACAACCCCTTCTGTATGGCCTGGGTTTGGGCTTCTCAGAGAAGCACACCAGACTGACCTAGAGCGAGCATTAGAGATCACCCATACACCCCTAATGCTGAGGATCCAGGCACCTCTGCTTCCTCCAACCCAGAACACTACATAGGACAGACAGCATCACTTGCTTGCATGACATGGGCATGAGATGAGACACAATTGCTTTTTGTTTCTTGTTCCTTGCCCTTTCCATCCCGCTCAACTTACTGCCTGGAGACAGTGTGGTGTAGAGATTAAGCCTGTGGGCTCTGGAGTCAGACACCCAGCATTTGAATCCCAGTTCTACCCTGCTCTTTGTGAGCCTAGGTGAATTATATAGTTTCCCTGTACTTCCGTTTTCTTTTTTTCCCACTGTATACATTTTTAATGTTCAGCAATTTCTCCATGTACAGTTCAGTGACATTGGTTACATTCTTTGCATCATGCTACCTCTCTGGATATCCTTTTCTGAATTGTTTCACATTTTGAATGTTCGTGAGTAGTCCCTTTCATTACTTTTTTGTGCATGTGCATATTACTGACTGGACATTGAACTGTCAGTTTTACATCTCACCCTTTTGTGTCTCTGTTTTCTCATCTGTAAAATAGGGGACAACAGTGTGCACATTTGATGTAAGGAATAAATGAGAAAATAGGGCAAGTGTCTACACAGTGACAGGCACATAATTAAGTGCTCACCAAGTCCTAACCATAGTTATATGTCAACAGGAACATTACATTAAATAGAGACATGGCATTTTTACCCAAATCAGGGTATTTGGATAAACCATAGCATTATTGTTTCTCTATGATAAATCTCTCACATACATTCTTATTAATGTTATCTTGCCTTTGTTATTTTTACTGCCTTCATTTAGATTTATTCCTCATGGCTTACAGCCTAGCCTTGAGGAATAAATAGAATCTAAATTCTCCATGGGCTCAGAAGAGTAATGAAGCGTACAAGCTCTAGGACGGAATATCTGATGTCAAATGACAGGCATCTTTTTGCCAAAAAAGCACAAAATACTCACTTTTACCAGCATGGAGAAGTGAGTAGAGTTACTGAGCAGGAATTCAGATGGACCTGGAAGAGCATCCAAGTGGCAGCCTCCAGTGGGTTGAGAGACCAGGGGGTGGAGTGATGAGTGGGATGATTGGGCCCTACGTGATACAGATCACTGTGAAAGATAAACCCTGATGTCAAGGATATCATAAGTTGGTGGCCATGACATTAGCCACAAAAGACATAGATGTTACTGGCGGGTAGATGGCCAAGATGACAGGAGAAAGGTCTGTTCTGTGGTTTTAATGGGCCCACATTCTTGTTCTTTGGAAAGATGTGATCACATTTATCACCAGGATGGAAGATACCATTGAAGTGAATGAGATCCTCCCCACCCCCATCCCAGGACTTTTTTTGATAAAAGAAAACCAGATCCTTTTGTATTTTCCCAGTTTTACAAAAGCTGTCAGAATTCTCTGTAGCTTCCAGCTTCCCAATGAAATGAAACCAGTTTCAGGAAGCTTCTCATGCCTGGTAGCAAGTTTACCTGGACGTCCAAGCTCTCTGACTGGAGAGACTTTAGCACTATGACTTTCTGGCTTATAGACGATGACCACTGGATCATCGACACAGACTACGACACGTACGCTGTGCAGTACTCCTGCCGCCTCTTGAACCTTGATGGCACCTGTGCTGACAGCTACTCCTTCATCTTTGCCCGCGATCCCTATGGGTTGCCCCCAGAAGTGCAGAAACTCGTGAGGCAGAGGCAGGAGGAGCTGTGCCTGGCCAGGCAGTACAGGATGATCGTTCATAATGGTGAGTGCGCACGGGAGTGGGGTGCTGGACCCGGCTTTCCCAAGGGGCCAGTCAGCAGTGAGGTTGGGCCTGCATGCCAGTGAAATCCATTTCATCTGCGCCCAACAGAACACAAAGAATCTTTGGATCCCCTTGCCTGAGTTCATCTTGACCTGTCATGACCAAATCTTTCACTGGCCTCATCATAGGGTGGATGTGGAAAAAATGGATAAAGGCCTTTTTCCAAAACTCTGACACTTTTATTTAAGTAAAGCTGCAGGGGACACTTTTCCTTTTATTCTATTCTTTTTAGTATACCCAGTTTGTGGTCACACAATTTTGCCTGTGGCTACACTGCTCCAAACAACCATTTTTACTGAACCAATATTGTTTGGGGAGTCCCTGGATAGTGTAAACGATTACCAGGCTCTGCCATTTACAGAAAAGTTGAAGGTTTGCGTTTACACAGAGGTACCTTGGAAGAAAGGCCTGGCAATCTACTTCTGAAAAAATCAGCCGTTGAAAACCCTGTGGAGTGCAGTTCTACTCTGACACACATGGGGTCACCATGAATCGCAATCAACTCAATGGCAACTGGTAACCGGTACTGTTGTTTGGGGATCCAGTGGCCCCAGTAAAGAGTTCGGCAGCAAATGTGGCCATTGATGTAAAAACTAAAGCAGAAAAACTGATTTCAAACAGAGACATCAACAAAGCAAGTTAAAAAAGAATGATTTCAACTTTCTTTTCCTCTGTAAAACCAATTAACTAGTTTCTTTTTCTTTTCTCGTTAAATTGACTTGCTGGTTTTCCTGACTTACCTTTGTTAAGGTCCCCTGGAAACATCATAGGATCTTTTTATAGATATTACCCTTGTCTTTTCTTGATTTAAAAACCAGAATTATTGTGGAGGAAGGTATGCAGTCTATTTTGAATTGACAGTCACTCATTCCTATAGGAAACTGGGTTTCAAAATCTGCCTAGAGTAATGCTAAAGTGTAGAAAAAAAGAGAACATTGAAATTTTCTGTTGGTCATCTAACCAGCTGACCCACAGTACACAAAACAGATATTTGTAACATGAACCTCACCAAAAAATTAATTTAAATCAGAATTTGAAGCTCCATGCTGGGGACAGATGAGTGTAGGGCAGATAAGTGCAGTCTCTTGTTTAACTGTCAGAAACATCTATGGAGTAGATATTATCTACATCCTATAGGGTCACTGTGAGTTGGAATTGACTTGACAGCAACGAGTTTGGTTTTTTTGGTTAGGGGAGAAAATGGAGACTAAGAAAGACTAAGAAATTTGCCGAAGATCTTCAGTAGGTAGCTGAATTGGATACAAACCCAGGTCTTTGTAATTCTCAACCCCTTTGTGGCACCACCTGGTGACCTATGATACAGGACATGATGAACACCCTATAAAAGCGTCAACAGTGTAACTGATGTCAGGCCAGCCTGGCCCCTCACTTCCTGAAAGAGGATGTACCCTCCCTTGAGATGCAGTGAGGCAAAATTACGACAAATAAAAGGAAGCACAGTTTCACACAGCAGATCATCTTCTCTCAGCTCCAACTGCCACCATCCGAAATTCAAAGGATTTCAGTAATGACTTTGAGGCCACACCTAATTTCTTCAGGTGGGATCCCGTATGACCTTACAAGAAGCATTTCAGTGAAGCTGAGTTCTCAGAACGTCATGATATTCATTATCCACATTAAGCCCTAGGCCCATCTTTCTGTTATTAATGACTTTCTCCCCCTACATTTCAGGTTACTGTGATGGCAAATCAGAAGGACACGTTTTGTAGCCACATCGTGGATGTAATGTTCAATTTGAAAACTTCCCATCGACTTTCATTCAGCCTTCAACTCTATTTATCTTAGGAACTTAGTTTGCCCCTCTCTCTCCTCACCTTCCCTCAGTAAATATAAAACCTTCAGGACACATAAAAATATATGTGGGAACGAGTGCATCTGTTTGAAGCCAAATGTGTGTCTTTACTGGAGTTTTTTAGGAGTAATTTGAGGCCTAGGATTCCAGACTTTGATTTATTAAAATACAGTCAAATGTTTCCTATGACTTGAGTTTTTATTCATGTTCCTGTCTGTGTCAAGGTAAGAAGTCCTGGCAAATGGTCAGGCTTTATATATACAAGAAGGGCATTCTTTCCTCCCGGCTCTTCATGACCTTTGGCCTGTTCTAGTGTCTAATCTCCATTATCAATGACTGTGGCTTCTCCCAACTTCCTGAAAAAGAGATTTCCCCCATTAACCACCAGCCTGATGAAGGCACTGAGGCCAAAAGAAGAAGTGAGTGCAGGCCAGGCCAGTGGACTCCAGGCGTCAGTTTGCAAATTACGCCTAATCTGCTGTATAAACTTTTACCAAAAACAGGTAATTTAACAAAAATAATAAATAAATAAAACAAATATATCGCTGGTTCAGATATGTTTTAGCTGTGAGATTTGGAGATTGGTTACACAGCGTCTCTGAGCCTCACTCTTCTGAAATATGGGATGCAGTGAGGATTCAATTAGGCAGGGTCTGTTAAAGCACAGGGGAGCTGTGCAAATGCTGGCCATTCCAGGCTGACTTTCTATGAAATGTGTCAGGATATGTGTGGAGACACAACTCTGCCCGGGGTGCTGGCACATCAAGGGGCCTTGGGTGGCTCCTGGGTCCCTGTGATGGCTAATGTTATATGCCAACTTGGGCAGGCTATTATTCTCAGAGGTTTGGCATGTGCCTTCCACAATGCAGTCACCTTACATTTTGTGATCTGATGGAGCAGCCAGCCAATCACTCAAAATGGAAGTTTCTTTGGGGGTATGGTCTGCCTCCAGTATATAGTCCCATTCCTCACTTAAGAACATGGTTCAGTTCCAAACACGAGGTTGTTGAGTGAAATCATTGTTTTGGGAGAGTCAGGGGCTGCACCTTGTCTTCAATGCCAGTGCCCCCCCTCCATTACTCACCGACCACCAGGTGCTTCCAGTGCATCTCAGGATGCGTGTGGCGTGGCAAGCCCCAATTCCCCACCACTGCAGAGATTGGAGGTGGTGGTGGTGGTTGGTTGGGTGTTGTCTGCTGCCCACTGCCCACCCTAGGCAAGAACCCCGCTAGTCCTCCATCTGCCCAGCCCTGCTCGGCCCTTTCCCTCTCCCCCTACCCCCACTGATCTCTCCAGCACCTTCGGGCTCTCACCTGGCCTCCCCCTGCCCACCTGTGACCCTATGTTGTCCAGCTGTCACCCCGCGCCCTCTATGCCCAGACCAAGACGTCGTGGACAAACGGGAGAAATTGCCCCACAGCTGGCCAACCACCATCCTCATATGGCCTGGTCATCACCAAGGGCTCTGGTATATTATCCAGGGTGGCTCACAGAGGGCACCTGGGCCCAGCCACAGCCCCATTTGGTGCCCAGACCATAAGAGATGCCTCCTGAGAATTTTTTCAAAGTTGTTGTAAATGCAAAATGTCGAATAACAAGATAGCCAGTAAGTGTGGTGTAGTTGTAAATGGATGTTCTGGCAGAGCTTGCTCTATCTTTCTTGACCCTGCTTCTTCTCATTGCCTGACTTCCTGTTCTTGGGACGTAAGCCAGCAGAGGTCTCTGGCCTGCCTCCTGACCTGCAGATTTTGGATTCGCCAACCTCTGCAACCCCCTGAGCCAGCAGAGGCCTCCAGCCTGCCACCTGCGCTATAGATTTTGGAATCATCAGCCCCTACAACCATGTGAGCCAGCAGAAGCCTTCAGCCTGCCACCTGACCCACAGATTTGGAACTTGCCAGCCCCCACAATTTCATGTACCATTTCCTCGCACCTGTGTGAGCCTTTCCTTGAAGTAAATTTCTCTCTATATGTATTTATACATGCTTCATTGGTTTTGCTCCTCTAAAGAACTCAGACTAAGACAGTGCCTCATTCTCCCCTGGAAGAGGGAGGGAGCAGGTGCCCACATATGGGAAAGCTCTGCCTTCAAGAGAGCCTGGCTCATCAGCTTCAGTTTAACAACCTCAGAAGCCCATAAGACACCCACACATCACAAAATTGCTTCAATTCACAAGATCTGTCAACTAAAGATGAATGAAAGATCCCTCTCCCCTTGTTCTCAAGCCTGTGATTCCCATAGATCTTATGTCAGAAGTAGGCTGCTCCACAAACTACACAAGCAATGGCAACTACAGGCACTGACTGACTTGTCAACAAGATGTGTTGAGCACCTACTATATGCCAGGCCATGTGCTACTTCACGTTCCAGCAATTGGCCCAACCTCCAAGAGTTGATGTATCTCTGGGTTCAGCCTTTGGCTCTGGTTTCTTCTCTCTCTCCATTCTGTCCCAGAGATATTCGACAAAACCATAGGTCTGTACATACCATCTGACTCCCAACATCGTACCTCTAGGCACAAGCTCTATAACCCTGCATTCAACTGCCTTCTCTCTATTTGGATGTCTCACTGGGACATCATACTTCTATGCCCCAAATGAAACTCAGCTCTCCCACTCTCGTTCCCCCACCACCCCAGTCTTCCCCATTTTGTTGCCCACCACACCATCCACCAAATGTTTAGTTAATAGCCTAGGGGTCAGTCTTGAGTCCTCTCCTTTTGTCACATTCTTAATCCGACCATCAATAAATCATATTTGTGCCATCTTCTCACAGTATATCCTGAGCCAATCACTTCTCACAATCCCCCACTGATACCACCCACCTCCAAGCTCCCCATCATCTTTTTCTGCCTCAGCAGCTGCCTAACTGGTATCCATTTTCACTCTTGCCCCTCAAAGTCCGTTCTCTGCAGGGCAGACAGTAATATTCAAAAGTGTACATCAGGCCGTAACAATCTCCAATAGCAAACTTCTAGTGGCGCCCATTCTATACAATAAACTCCCTATGGTGGCCTCTAAGACTCTCTGTATAACTCTCTGGAACTTCTGTAGCCCTCTAACTCCCCTAGCCTCAATTGATGGGCTCCAGGGAGGCACTCTTCTGTCCCATCTTTGAAGACAGTGTCTCATGGAGAATAGGTCCAGTCAATAGTTTGCTTTGCTTTGGCTGTACCATTCTTCTCTGTTCCACAAACACGCCGACCTCTTTACACTAGTGCCTCCTCTGCCTGCGAAGCCCCTTCTTCAGATTCATATGGTTGACTGACTCTTTCTTATCATTCACATTTCAGGTCCAATGTCACTCCTCAGAAAGATCTCCCTACACCCCCTCTCCTCATCCGAATTACCATCACTACCATAGCATTCTCTCCTATATTCTTCCTGGCACTAATTCATTTTCTGATACTATATTACTTATTGACTTAATATTCAGTGTTCCTCCTCCCACTAGAAAGTAAACACCCTGAGGGCGGGGTTGGTTCATCACTGTCTGGCTCATCACTGTATTTCCAGCAGGGGCTTAATAAACATCTGATGAATGAATCAATGAAAGGATTCACTCACATTCTCACTCTTACACATTTTGGAGGCACCCAACCTTCTCTCTGATTTCATGAAAACTTTCCCCCTGAAGGGGTCCATGGCACTTTTTAAAAACAGTAATAAGAAATCACCTTTAATTTTTCCTTGGAAATTTCTCAAACATTCTTGATATCCATGAATAACCCTGAGGTCTTACAAGTCCAGGGGGACTAGACTGGCTGTGACCCTTCAAACGAGAAATATGGGGCCTGGATCAGTTCCAAGTCTCACTTCAGAAACAGGAAGGCTTTATTATATGTAGGAGAAGGGATTGCTGAACAGTTATAAATAAAAAATTCATTTAAGTTAATTATATTACAAACACGCTGAAAAAGCTCATATTTAAAAGGAACCCATAGCATATCCTTTTGTAAAGGAAAAATAATGTTGAATAATTATCTCTTAACGTGTCATTGTTGTGTATTTGCACGGGTTTAAAGCAGAGTACACTTGTATGATGGTCCTGGAAATTCACTCCCTTTGCAAATATACTAGGGCTCACCCCATAGTGAGAAGCTTGGCCTACAGAAAAAAATTTAACTAGCTAGAAATAATAGATAAATCATTTCTTCTTACAGACGTGTCTGTAAAAATGTCTTCCTTTTTCAGGAACAAGAAGCAGCAAATCATTTTCCTCCATTCATTCCTAAACAGTGCCATGTTGTAGAGAATGGGGTTTAGAGCTGAATTGGCAAAGGTGAAGGCCACCACCCAGAAGAAGAGGGATGGCCAAATGACCAGGTCTTGCTTGAAGTTCTGGATCAAGATGAGGAGGATGGTAATGATGATGGGGCTCCACATGATGAAGAAGGAGACCATGAGCAGCAAGAGCGTCCGGAAGAGCCGAAAGTCCTGCTGGGACACACGGATCTGGTGGCTCTCTGAGTATGCCAGGCTCACCGTGAGCCTCTTCCTGGATGCCTTCGTGATCTGCAGGAAGGCAAAACAGAACAGAGCCAGAGTTTACGGGAGAATGTCAAAGGTTTTTCATTTAGGAGGAACAAAGGGTCCAGGAGTTGGTATCTGCAATCCTGGCTGCACTGGGGCTATCTGGCTTTGGAACTTTGTGGGGAGTAAACTCCTTCTCAGAGGCCTGGCACAGTCCCCACACTCAGGGGGCACTGGAAAAATGTGGCCCCTGGCTGGCCTTCTGAGAGGCACGGCAGAAAATAATCCACATTCTGAATAGAACTGATGAGGGGAGGTGCAAAAGCCTGAACTGGGTGGTCTAGAAAAGGAGGACATGTGAACAGATGCACATCTTTCCTGTTACTCCTTTTTAAAAATCAATTGTATGAAAGCAATATGTACTCAAGATACAAACTCAAACAAGATGATATTGAAGGGAATCAAATGAAAACATATAAGGCATCTGACCTGCTGTATCCTCCATTTCCACATGCTAGAGGTAACCCAGGTAGATGGTTTCCTGTATGCCCTTCTGGAAATGCTCTACATCCACACACATACCTGGCTACAGGATCATAGATGTTTGTACTTTTGCATTGTACAAATGGATGATTACATCATGCACCCTGCTTTGAAGCTTGCTTCTTTTTTACTTAACAGAATATCTTGGTCTGAGCATCCCAACCACCACCACTGCCATCGAGTCGATTCCGACTCACAGCTACCCTACAGGCCAGGATAGAACTGCCCCATAGAGTTTTCACGGAGCACCTGGCAGATTTGAACTGTTGACATCTTGGTTAGCGGCCATAGCATTTAACCACTAGGCCACCAGGGTTTCTCTTTTGCCTAATTTTGATTGTCCGCTAGGCACAGCCAGAGGGGAGAAGGCCCGGCTGTCACCTTTCACTCCTTCAGTTCCCTTGGTGCCAAGATGGTGGTAGTGGGAAGGGACATGGACCACTGATGGTGGGAGGGCTGATGATGGGAGGTGGGGTGGCAGGTAACTTGCACAATGAGACAACTGAGGCTGTCTGGTGCACAGCTATCCTGGGATGTAATGGGGAATGGTGCCTATCAGCCTAACATGCTTTGTGCCAGCCTGTCTTGACCACATTAGTTAAAAAACAACAACAACAACAAAAACTTCCACTTCCTTAGTCTGGCCATGTGTCTTTCTGCATTTTCTGGCCACTGAACGGGTGCTTACAGAGTCTGGAGACTGAAAGCTGAGGAATCTCGTTGTGAGCTCAGGCTTGCCTTCCTGGACCATTTTCCTAAGATTCCTGAATCTCAAGAGGGAAAGTAATTAGCAGGTAATTAACACCATTCACAATTTGCCCAAGTGTAACTCCAAGATGAGGCTGGCTTAAAATATTCCCCTTAGAATATTTCTAACTAATTGAAGGACAGGAGTCCCTGGGTGATGCAAATGATTAGCACTCTCGTCCACTAACCAAAAGGTTGGAGGTTCAAGTCCAACCAGAGGCATCTTGGACAATGTAATTCCAAAGAATCAGCCATGGAAAACCCTATGGAGCACAGTTCTACTCTGACACACATGGGGTCACCATGAGTCAGAAATGACTCAATGGCAATGGGTTTGATTGAAAACCCACTGCCGTCGAGTTGATTCCAACTCATCGCGACCCTATAAGACAGCGTAGAAGTGCCCCATGGGGTTTCCAAGGAGAGGCTGGTGGATTCTAACTGCCAACCTTTTGATTAGCAGCTAAGTTCTTAACCACTGTGCCACCAGGGCTCTGGTTTAATTGAAAGACACCCATTTAACTGTCTTATCATTAATGTGATTGCTTGCTTGTTTATGTGCAGTAGTTTAAGTCCAGCTCTTGCTGACGGAGACCAGGCAACAGATGCTGAGTGAACAAGGTCCCTTCCCCATGCCCACTCCCAACAATAACAAGAACAAAAACATTCGTTTGGACAGCCAAGCTTCATTAGCACTCCCTGTATGCTGGGCACTGTGCTACACCTTTGTTTTATAAACTGTCGCATTTCATTCACAACTACTCTTTGAGACCGTACTATTATTATCTTCACTTCACCCAAACCAAAAACAAACCTGTTGCTGTCGAGTTGATTCCAACTCATAGCAACCTTATAGGACAGAGTAGAACTGCCCCATAGAGTTTCCAAGGAGGGTCTGGTGGATTTGAACTGCTGACATTTTGGTTAGCAGCTGTAGCTCTTAGCCACTATGCCAGTAGGGTTTCCATTTCCACTTCACAAGGAGGAAATTGGGTCTCAGGAATGTGAAGTAATTTATTCAAGGTTACTCCATTAATAATAAATTGTCAGAGTTCCCATCTGTAGAAACAGAGCTCGGCTGTGCTCAAGATTAATCATCTCCAGAGTAACATAAAAAACCAAAGCCAAACCCATTGCTGTCAGGTCAATATCGACTCATAGTGACCTTATAGGATAAGGTAGAACTGCCCCATAGGGTTTTCAAGGAGCAGCTGGTGGATTCGAACTGCCTACCTTTTGGTTCACAGCTGAGCGTTTAACCACTGCACTACCAGGGTAACATAAAAGGCTCAGAATGTGTTACCAGTCTAGTCAGCCCTCCCCTCTACTGCCTGCTCTGCAGACTGAGAGTTGCTCAGGAGACATAACCCGCCATCTTGGGCTCATATGCTGGTGGTGATATGGTACATCAAGTCTGGAAGTTGCTATGTAGAATGAAATTTAGAGCTTACGTTCAGGTGAAAATGTATGGATTGAATTATGTCTCCCGAAAAGTTACGTTGAAGTCTTAACCCCTGGTACCTGTAAATATGACCTTGTTTGGAAATAGGATATTTGAAGATGATTCAGTTAACATGAGGTCATACTGGAGTAGGGTGGGTCCTAATCCAGTCTGAGTGGTCCTTATAAGAGAGAAGAGACACAGACAGACACACAGGGGGAAGAACGTCATGTGGCCACAGAGGCAGACAAGGAGTTATACTGCAGCTGCAAGCACAGGAATACATGGGGTTACCAGAAGCCAGGAAATAAAAGAACAGCTCTTCCCCTAGAGCCTTTGGAGATAACATGGGCCTGCCAACACCTGTGAATTTGGACATCTAGCTTCCGGAAGGGTGATACAACGTTCCTGTTATTTTCAGTCACCCACTTTGTGGTATTTTGTAATGGCAGCCCTAGGAAATTAGGACAGCTGGTTAATCTGAGCAGACAACCTTGGCCAATAGATCTGGGCAGCAGATGGGTGGGCTGCAGGGGAAGCGGCACTGCCCTTCAGTAGGGGTGATACTCTAGGTCAAAGTGCATCCTGATGGGCATCTGTATGCCAGTTCCAACAACAGCCTCATCCCTCAAACTGCCTACATTGCCCTGCCAAGACAGGTGCCCATGTATCCAGAGTTCATGGTATACAGTGCTTCATAGATATCTGTTGAATGAATGATACTGACAGAAGCTCACATCTATTGAGCATCTACGGTGTGCCAGGCCCTGTACATGGCAAATGAGTTATCTCTTTAAATTCTCCCAACAATCCTGTGAGGTATGTACTTTCATGATCTCCATTTTACAGATGAGGAAACTGAGGTTCAAAGAGGTTAAGTAACTTTCCCAACATTACCCTGCTAGGAAGTTGCAGAACTGGGCTTCAAGCACTGGCAATCTGACTCCAGCCCATGCTCTTTATCTTGAGCTGGTCCCTTCCCACCTCTCCTGTCTGTGTCAGTGGAAATCCTCTGCCCTGCCTTTAACTCCAAGTCTAATGCCATGAACTCCAAGAAGCCTTCCTGGTTCTTCTCCCCGTCAGCACCCTGCATTGCTTTGTTCCTGGTGATTACGGGGCACTTGCCACACAGACTGTGTGGTAGGTGATGTGTTGGTCTCACCCCTGGCTCTAGCAGACTGCAGGCTCCTCGGGTCCTGGGACCATGAATGAGGCATCCCTGTGACCGCCATGCCCCAGGGCTCTGGCAGGTGCCTGACAATGACTGTGAGTGAACAGACTAAGCAGGCTGACTCATGGGCCAAGTGCGTAAGTGTTTGGGTCTTGTTTTAGCACTGACAGATGCTACTGCTTCCTTCCCTCCACAGCTCCCACAGCTTGTGCGGGGTGAGGACGGAAATGGGGCCTTTATAATCAAATGTGGTTCCGCCCTTGCTCTGTGACCTGGATGGCAAGACTAGTCAACAATAACAAATTAAAAACAACAACGACAAGAAAACCAAGCCAATTGCTGTAGAGTCTGATTCACTGTGGCCCATGTATGTCAGAGTAGAATTGTGCTCCATAAGGTTTTCAATGGCTAATTTGGGGGGATTAGATTGCCTTTCTTCCAAGGAACTCCTTGTGGACTCAAACCCCCAACCTTTTGGTTAGCAGCCAAGTATGTTAACCATTTGCACCACCCAGGGACTCTAGCTAACACTTACCCAAGGTTTAAAATGTCTCAGGCATTACACTTAGCGTGTTTTCACATTAAATTAAATGCTTGATTAACTTTTGAGGATTACATTTAATCCTCCAAGCAAGCCTACAAAGTAGGTCCTGGCGTTACCCCCATTTTTAGAGTAAGAGGCAGAAGCTCTGAGAGGTGAAGCGATTTGCTTAAGGAATCTGCCCCACAGGGAGCAGCTGACATTCTTCACCTCCTGCCAGGAGGAGAACTGACCACCTGCCTCAAAGTCACTGCACCGTTTGCTAAAATGCAAATGCTTGGGCCCCACCTTCAGATATTTTGATTCTGTGGTTCTGAGTGGAACCCAGAACCTGCATTTTAAATAAACTGCCCACTAACATATGAGAACTACTAATCTAAGACAACAGGCTTGGTGTGGGCTCCCCATCGCCCCATTTCCCCACCCTCCACCCCTCACCCCTGTCCTTTGAAGGAGAGTCTCTTTTTAAACTGTCTGGTTGAGACTTGCTACCTTCACACCCATGTGAATTTATGAAGACTGAATTGTAAAGATTTTACACCCCTTTGCCACACCTCAGTTGCTCTCACCAGCTCTAGGGGTGGTGATGATCTCCACTGCTGACAGGCGGATGCAGGTAGGGTGCTCACATTAACACAGTTCTGACCTAGTCTCTTCCTGGGAGCCACAAGGGGTAGACCCTGGGGGTTGCCTTGGTCAATCAGCAGCTTCCCCATTAGAAACATCATACAATAGACCTCTATCTTTCTAAAGGGTCCACCTCCCTTTCCATCACTGGCCAGCAGGCCTCCAAGCTGGGGGAATGAGGGCCAGGTATGGAGAAAGGGCTTCATCTTCACTGTTCAGCACCTTCACGTTCAGTTTTAACAAATTTTGTTTCTCAGCTAAGCTCTGAGATAGGCTGAAGGTTATCCTACCTCAAGCTATGGACTCACTCATTTAACAAATATTTACTGAGCACCTCTACTGTGTGCTAAGCACTCTTATAAGTGCTGGCTATACATCAATAAACAAGATGGTGGGGGAAAGAAGCCCTGCCCACATTGCACTTCCATTTTAGAGTGTCTGTAGGGGTAAGGGAAGGGAACAAAAAACATATGCACTGTTACACAAGGTAGAAGCATCATATATTGCCATGGCAATAGTTGCTGGGTAATAAGGCAAATCAAGTCCAAAGAGCTGGCATTGACAGCTTGATAGAAGACACTGGGGAGTGGCTGGGAGGCTATTTCCCTGGGAAACTGTTGATTGGAAAAAGCTGCTGAAGATGTATGGCTTGTCTGAGTCATGAGGAAAGAGGAAGCAGGGATAGCAGAAGGGCGAATAAGGCCACTGCCCTGAGTACCCTTGAAGTGTGATCAGCAGGGGAAGAGCCCAGGTAAAGCCTCAGAAGAGCTTTAAAAACTCAGCTGCTTTTAATCTTTGTCCAGGTCAGAATCAGTAACCAGGAGAGGACTTTAGAGCGGGGCTTCCCATAAGGAGTTTCACAGAGCACCAATTTGAAGTGGGGCCTTGGAAGAAAGGCCTGGCGATCTACTTCTGAAAAATCAGCCACTGAAAACCCTATGGAGCACAGTTCTACTCTGACTTTTGAGGTCTCCACGAGCCAGAGTTGACTTAATGGGAATGGTTAACTGGTTGTCGTCAGATTTAGCCAGGTTGCCTACTCTATTCCTGTCCTGGAGATCCCCAGTGTACATTAGTGTAACAAAGGCTCTGAGAAGTTCTGCACCTAAGAAACCCACTCACTCTGTTAACAGAGCGTTTCCCAAACTATGTGATCATGGAACACTTTTTAATACCTTCTAACATCGCATGGAGTTATAGGGAGCACTCTAGGGGAGACTGTTTTGGAGGAATAAAAGATTAGGGTGATTTGGAAGAGGCACGCCTCAAACCCACAGATGGGCCTGGGTTAGAGGCAGCAGTGACAGCTGAGCCTTGAGGACTGGTGGGAAAGGGGTGGGTTTTTCAGTTACGTGCCAAGCAGCTTCCAGTGTTCTCTAATTGTGTTTTGTCTCTATGAAGACAGACCTGGGGTTTGTGATAGGGAGAATGGAAGGCTGACTGTGGGTTTATATGCAAATTGGAGAATGATGAACTGCTGTTTAGAGGCAGGTGGATAAGAGGACCACTCCCTAAACTCATCAGGTCTGTTGAGGGTTTCTTTTTTTTTTTATTTTTAGTTTTTTCCAGTGGGACCTGGCCTGAGAAAACATAGGGGGTGAATGGGAAATTTTTCCATAGAATAATTCAGTCTGCCATCACCAGGCAACTGAGGGGTATGAGGCAGGAATGAAAAAGGGACAAACCAGAGCTTTCTTGCCTTTAGAAGACTCAGGAGCGGAATCACCAAGGAGGAGGCACTAAATGCTGCCCTCCCCTTCCAGCCTGTGCTGCTCCAGGACCGATTCCTTGTTTTTGCTGTGCTCCAAATCTGGGGCCCTCGTAATTATCCTCTCAAAAATCTCCTTGGTACCTTTCCCTGGAATGCTCTGAGAGAAGAGGCAGACTTGCCTCACAAAAAACAATAGGTGTAATTTATCCAGCACCTGTTCAGCTCAACCTCATCTACCCTGAGACCAGAAGAACTAGATGGTGCCCAACTACTACTACTAATGACTGTCTGATCAAGGCCACAATAGATGAATCCTGATAGAAGGGGAGAAAAATGTGGAAAAGAGCTCAAATTCTTAAAAAGTCCAGACTTACTAGACTAGTTGAGACTCCCCGAGACTATTGCCCTGAGATACTCCATAAAACTTGAACTAAAACTACCCCCTGAGGTCCCTTTTAGCTAAATAACAGTTTGGCTTATATAATAAAGAGTATTACCCATGAGTACTGTGTACCTTTAAAAAGTCATCTATATGAGACCAAATGGTCAACCATTACTTTAAAGCAAAAATGAATGGTCTAATGGGACAGAGAGACCAGATTACTGGAAACAAAACATCCAGAATGGAATCGAGAATGTTGACACATTGTGAAAAATGTAACCAATGTCACTGAACAATTAGTATTGCAATTGTCAAATGGAAACCTAACTTGCTTTTACTGAAAACACAATAAAATGTTATTTAGAAAAAGTTTAAATGAGTTTCTGGCACATTGTAAATTCTACATAAATATTTATAAAATAAATTTTTAAATTTTTAAATTCATTCTATATTTCTCTTCCTTCTCACTAGCTTTTCTTTTTTAATTTAATGATAATAGCTAACACACGCCTTTTTCATAGGCAGAGCGAAGCTGCAAACACTTTACAGACCTTAACTCTAGGCCTGAATCTGCCACATGCAAGTCCCAGGCTGATGGTCACTTTGAGGGTCACTAGTATCTGGTGGGGAAGAGTTTGGGGAAGAGTTTAGGGAAGAGCCGGAGAGGCCATCTCCCACAGGGCCCAAGGGTTAGCAAACCTGAGCGGGGCTTGGGCTGGCTTTGGGTTCTGAGCATCTAAGAAGCCTGCAGATCCTGAGTTACAAAGAAAGGGCCATAAAAGTGGCCAGACAGCGAGCAGGACATCAGGGCACCACTTTGATACGCCCGTTTGCCAGATGACACATAATATGCTATAAAACCAAGATTCAACAACTGTAAAACTCCAAAAAGGACTTAAAGGCTGCACGTTAGGCCTTCTAAAATGAGCTTACATCTACGTACATGCTGTCTGCCTGGGCCAGCTCCTTATGGGTAAATGGGCTGCCTCAAGAAGTGAGAAACAGGCTGTGCATTATTTTAGGTCCCTATACGCACTTGTGAAAATAGAGATCATTTCCTGTTTCAGTAGGGATTTTAAATGCCCATTGCTTGGGAGTGGAGGGTAACCAGAGGGAAGAGCAAGTGAGGGCTTCTGGGCTACTGGTAACGTTCTGTTTCTTGATCTGGTAGGTGCTTTTACAGGTATACACACGTATACCTGCTTTTATAGGTATCCGGAAGCTTCACATGTATGCTGGGTGTGCTTTTTCTCTCTGTATATTCTACTTCAATAAAAAATGATAAAGTATACATTCTCCATTACTGAAGTACTGTTTGTGATGGGGAAACAATGGATACAACCCAAAGGTCCATAAAATAAATTATGTCACATCTGTAGGCTAGAAGACCATGTAGGCATTAAAAGTAATGAGACAGAAAAAAAAGCAATGAGACAGAGATCTAGGAATTGATATGGAAAGATATTATGACATAGTGTTAAGTAAGAAAGGAAGTTATAGAGCAGATAGTATTATCTGTCCTATGGGCTCACTATGAGTCAGAATCAACTTGATGGCAATGGGTTTGGTTTTTGGTTTTATATACGTATATATACATATATGTAAAACTTACCTAAATATATATATGTAAATTTATAAGACAAATAACTTGAAAAAACATTCCTTGAATTGTTAACAATTGGGGGTACAGCAAATTTTCAGTTTTTGTGTTACACATTTCTATATGTCTGTGGCATAGTGGTTAAGAGCTACAGCTGCTAACCAATATGTCAGCAGTTCGAATCCATGAGGCACTCCTTGCAAACCCTATGGGGCAGTTAGTTCTACTCTGCCCTATAGGGTCACTATGCATTGGAATCGACTCAACAGCAATGGGTTTGGGTTTTGGTTTTGATCTTAATTTTTTTATAATTAGTTTGTATTATTTTAGTGATCAGAAAATGAAAGTAATAATCACATAGATATAACTTATTTTTTTTAAATACCAAACTCACTTTGCTCAATGTTGCAGAATAGGTGGATCTGGTCAGTGAACCAGGATTGGACCAGAGTGAACTCTTCTAACCCTGAAATTCTAAGATTCTACCTGAAATACCCCAAGCCCAAGTGAAGTTCAGCTGCAGCACTTGAAACATACGTACCTGTAAAATTTTGGAGTAACTGATCACAATGACCAGCCCGGGCACCAAGAAGTTCAAAGTTGCAAAAGACACATCCCAAGAGATTTCTCCTGCAACGTTGGGCCAAACCAGAGTGCAAATTGGAATTTCCTAGTTACGAAAAGAAAGAGGACATCATTTAAAAGTGGGCTGCTTACTTGGCCTCAATCCTAGCCGGCAGTTACCCGACACTGTCACACCCCTAGAGCCCTGATGGTGCACTGGTTAAGAGCTCAGGCTGCTAACTAGGCAGTTCTATTCTGTCGTACAGGGTTGGTATGAGTCAGAATTGACTCTACGGCAATGGGTTTGTTTGTTTTCCAATCACACCCTCATGTTACACTATTACACAAAGGTGGTATAAACTGTACATCCCAGAATCCTTTCTACTGCCCACTGCAATCCCACTTACAAGCCACGTGCTTCTGACCCTCAGCATAACCACTGACGACAGACAGGGTGATAATTATCGTTTCCATTCTCCAGGGGAGGCAATTAAGCCTCAAGGTCTCAGGGTCACAGGCTGGTAAGAGCTAGAGTCAGTCAGGTGTGGGTCTTGAGACCCCAGGTCCAGTGCTCTTCCCAATCCCCTGGGCACAGCTGCAAAAAGCCCTGGAGCCTTCTCTCCCAAGCCCTCCATTTTACACAGAAGGAATTGTAGGCTTAGAAACCTCTTCCTAAAACACTAAAGGGTGGTCCTTTTAAACCATACAGTATTTTCCCCCAAAGAGCTAAATGGTTATAAGGGACATCTGCGGACCTACCCAGAAAACTCTTTCTCAGGCAAGGCAAACAAGGCTGAATGCTTCTATTGCATTTGCACCTTGAAAGGGAGGATGAAAATGCTGCCTCTTTTTCCTGCTTTGTTAGATGGCTTACAAATGGACTGGACGTTCCAAAACCTTGTCTCCCCACCCCACTGTCTGCACCTGATGGGAACCAGTTTATTAAATCTTTCTACATTTCCGTGATTGGAGAAAAACTTGTGTCTCTCAGGAATCTTCTGAATATTGGCAGTGAAGTAACCTCTGCTCTTTAGATAATCCACGCAGCCCTTACTTATACTCAGCGCTCTGCCCACCACAGGCTCCTCATTCCTGTATATTGGTGGGCAATATGTCCCAGCAGATATGCTGAAGAGGTAATTGGAAGAAATGCTGAACATGACTTGGTCTCTAATTCCCATACTTTTGATGGAAAAATGTAATAGAGGGAGCAGAAAAACAGATGACCCCAGAACCATTTCTTGAAACCCCCAAGAGTCCCCAGATCCTTCCAAAAGCCTTTGCCAAAGCATCTGCCAAAATCTCTCCAGGTCCAGGTGGCTACTTAACAAGATTTTGCAGCAAGATGGGGAATGATAGGGCAAGGTATTCTCCCTACATTAGGGGCAAAAATGCAGGTCTCTAAACAATATGCCCGTATGGTCCCAGCATTGTTGAAGATAGTGTTTTGTGTGAATGAGTAAATATACAGGGTCTATGCATGCACGCGCACACACACGCACATGCACATTTGCATAGAAACAAGACTTCAAGGATCCACCCCAGAAAGTAAAGTGTATGTTACCAAGCAGGTCTCTTAAGTTTTTTATTCTTTTGGTTTATCTGGATTTTCTAAATCTTCCATGATGTGCCCATATTATTTTTATAATTTAAAAAAGGCAGTAAAAGTTAACTTTTAAGAGAAGTGATGTTTGAACATGAAACAGATCACCATGACAGTTTAGCAAACCTAACCAGCCATTCTGCCACAAAGACAATGAACCCGCCCTAGGAAGTCTCCCAAATTCCGTGACTCTAATGAAGATGTTCTTTCACCTTATCATGAAGTGATGAGGAAGTAGGATAAGAACTCTGAGCGGTGCCCCATCCATGAACTAAGAGAAGGTGCAACTGCCCCATGAGGCCTAAATGACTGATTTATATGCTCTTTAGAAAACTTTATATGGTATAGTTGATTAAATGCAGTGTCTGCTCTCATAAAAAAAAAAAAAAAAAAACGCACCACGCCCACAGTCAGGAATCTAACCTGGTGTTATAACTTCGTTTCAGTGGGGAAATCTACTTGACTTAAGTCATTTTGAACCTAATATTTACCCTCAGGTTGTGACTATCAGGAGGAGTCCAGCAGTGTATCAAATCTGGGGATGTGAGTGTTTGTTATATTATTCTCTGTACTTTTTCTGCATATTTGAAATGTTTCCTGATTTTAAAAAGGCAACTTAAATCCCAAAAGGGCCAGGCCTGTCTTGTCCACTGAGCTCCAGAAGTGGGGTTGGTAGAGTCAACAGCTGTCTTCTTTAATTCACTTACTCAATCATTCATTCACTTAATAAATTGTGGCTAAACCAACCACAGAAACACTGGTGGCATAGTAGTTAAGAGCTACGGCTGCTAACCAAGAGATCAGCAGTTCAAATTCACCAGGTGCTCCTTGGAAACCCTATGGGGCAGTTCTACTCTGTCCTATAGGGTCGCTATGAGTCAGAATTAACTCGATGGCAGCGGATTTGGTTTAAACCAACTCTGTCCCTGCAGTCAAAGAGCCTACAGTGCAGGTAGAGGAAGAGAAACTTCAATACAGGGCTGCCATCAAGTCAATTCCGACTCAGAGTGACCCTGTAGGACAGAGTAGAACAGCCCCATAGGGTTTCCTAGGCTGTAATCTTGTACTGAAGCGGATCACCAGGTCGCTTCTCCCTTGGAGCAGCTGGTGAGTTTGAAACAACAACCTTTCGGTTAGCAGCCAAGCGCTTAACCATTGCTCCACCAGGGCTCCCAATACAGGGCAGCCAGCCAGAAGTGGCGGAGAAAGCAACAGGAAGTCACTCAGGAAAGTGGCATCTGAGAGGGTGATTTCAGTTGTGCCTGGAAGGATGGCAGTGAGGCTTTAGCAAAGGCAATAAGGGGGCCTGCACTCATGCATTGGGATTAGAAGGGATGAAGGCTGGAGGCCACATGCAACGATGACTTAATTTGACTTGCACCCCTCAAATGTCTTCAGTCACATCCCAATCTCCATTTCTTGGCCATCTCATCCATTTCCACGGCTTCTTTTGGCAGATGATGCTCCCATGTACTCTTCCCAGCCCTCTCCTGAACCCCAGACTCACCCCAGTGCCATGAGGGGAGCTTCGTAGGTCTGCTTCATAGATCCCCACTCCAAAGGGTTCTGCCCCCCACAGTCACTGAATCAGGTGAGCTACTGGCCAAGCCTGTCAGCTACCTAAGTCCTGGCCTTTCTCTCTCAGTTCTCACCCAGAAGGAACTCTAAGCGCCTCCATATCTCTACTATTGGTGGCCCACCCCCCTCCCAGACCAGGCCATCTCTGGCAGTATAAGTCCAAACTCCCTAAAGGGCCTTACCTGACCCTTCTCCAACTAACCCCTACCAACCCTTCTAGCACCATCTCTTGCCAATGGTGCCCCTCATGCTCTGCACGAGCCTGGCTGAGAATTGGCCACTGCTCAGCATAGCAGTGCAGGGTTCCCTTGGCCTCCACTGGGGTATTTCCTTTGTTTGCAACATAGCTGCCTCAGTCCCCATATGTCCTGATCTGGTTAACTTCCCCTCATCTTCTCACCTCAGCTGAGACAGCACTACCTTCAGGTAGCCTTCCTGATGACTTCCAGTGCCCACAATGGCCCTTTCCACAGCTTTCTGCAATCTGTACAGTGATCACCTGGTTTCCTGTCTGAAGCCCCCCCTAAGTTTTGAGTTACTCAAGGCACCCAGCACCTACCTAGAACTATGCCTGGCATACATTAGGTGCTGTGTAAAAGAAAAAAAAATTGTCAAATGAAGAGATTTTCTAAGAAGATGCCACTGGTGAATGGGGACACTTGTCTACGGGCACTGCTCAAATGCTGACTCTTCCCTACAGTGGCTGACTTATTTGCAAACAGCCACCTGATTCCAGCTCTTTTCCTGTCAGCTTCTCTAATGAATCTACTGATGTATCTCCAAACCAAAAAATCAAAGCCATTGCCATTGGGTCAACTACAACTCACAGTGACAACACAGGACAGCGTTGAACTGCCCCATAGAGTTTCCAAGGAGCACCTGGTGGATTCGAACTGCCAGCCTTTTGGTTAGCAACCGTAGCTCTTAGCCACTACACCACCAGGGTTTCTCGGAGTATCTCCAGGGGCCCCTTTGTAAATCATTCCCCTTGCCCCACCTGCTCAAACAAAATGGAAGACTTCAAGGTGATTTTACGGAAGTAGGAATTCTAGCTGCATGTCTTCTTCCCTGTCAGCTTTCCATAGTCCCTGGGTGGTGCAAGTGGTTAACAGACTTGGCTGCTAACCAAAAATCGGAGTCTACCTAGAAGTGCCTCAGAAGAAAGGCCTGGCAATCTACTTCTAAAAAAATCAGTCGTCGAAAACCCCAGGGAGCAAAGTTCTGCTCTGACACACATGGGGTCACCATGAGTCAGAATCAACTCAATGGCAACTGGTATCAACTTCCCAAAAGCAAAGGGAAAAAAAAAACCCAAGAAATGTACTTGCTTTCTTACATTTGAAAAGTATCTCCTAATACTAACAAAAGCAAGTAAACTGCGTTTGTCTCCTCAGGTGACGGACAATCAATGGAGACACAATAACATCATTGGTGAGTGTTACATCAAGGGCAGGGCACAGCAGGGAGCCAGGTGCTCCTCAGGAAGTTTGAACTCATGGAAGTTGACCCAGGAAGGAACCAGACAGACCCGGACCAAATTCCAGTTCAATTCTTTGCCCAAGGTGTGACTTTAGGCATTTCCTCCTCCGGGAAATAAACATAGGACGCCTACTCATGAGGTTATTGTGAGGACTGAATGGAGTCAGGGTCTGAGACCACCTGGGTGCTCAATAAATATATTTGGACAGAAATTGTGGTCATGTGATTGTTTCCAGCCCAATGCCTGGCCCTGGTGTGCCTGGGTGTGGGGAAAGAGATGGGGTCCTCAGTAAATGTTCATGAAATGAATGGGCAGCAGCACCTTCTGGCCAGGTACACAGTCTTCTTCCCCAGTTGCCAAAGAGGGTCACTGCCCGCCAAAGCCACGGCACCCTCAAGCAGGAATCCCATTGGAACAGGCTGCTCTGACCTGGCTGAGATGTCCGTGTTGCTAGGATGTGTTCATTCCCTTAAAATGGCAGTCTATTATTTTACAGCAATCAGAGGAATTACGCTGTTTGAAGAATGTTTAAAATGTTTACAACCAATGATAAGGAAACTAGTAATATTAGCAATTCTGGAGCACTTAACTGTGTATGCCTGGCATTGGCCCATTTATTGCACATTCATCCTCATGATAATTCTATAAGGGTAATACTGTTATCACACCCATTTTGCAAATGAGAAAAGTGAGGCAGAGAGCGGTGGGGCAACTTGCTGTCTGTCCCACGGCTCCTAAACGACAGACATGGGGTTCATACTCAGAACATCTGATTCCAAAGCCCATATTTCAAATACCAAAGTGTCTAGCAAAATCATTTTCATCTCCTCCCCTCCCCTTCAGTGATGTTTTAAAGGAGGCACCCTGGACTGCTGGGCACCCACAGCCCAAATGAACAAAGGTAGTCATGATCCTGTTTTTTTTCTGGGTGGGGCAGGAAGGGGGCTTAGATAAGCAGAAAACTGTTAAAGACACTGTCACCCTGGCTAGCCCTCATTGCAGGCAGGGAGCCAGTTTGTGCATGAGGTAGGGGGCATTAGTTTTCTTAGCATGTGGTTTAGGTAGGAAAATGGCCCCAGTTCAAAATCTCCATATTTAGTGTCCAGTTGTAAGGGGGCTGGCAACATTTACAGTTGGGGCGGGGAGGTATAAAGACAGAGAAAACAAGCCTTTCCTAATTTTAAATGTGAGACTCAGTTCAGTCTAGACCAGACCTTTCTCTGTCCCTTTTTAAAATTGCCACACTCCTTTTTGTTGTTGTTGTTGGTGTCTCATTCTTTTTCATTTACTTCTTCAACCTCTGAGCCTCAGTTTGCTCACCTATAAAAGTGGGGTGTTTCTTTCATGCTCCAGCACTACCCCCTGAGGCACTGGGGAGTTTTTCTGTTTGTTGGCTTATTAGGCAGGGGAGAGGGGATGCAACTAAGGGAAACGACAAGGAGAATGGAGAGCCAGAAAGGACTGTCCCATTTTCATTACAAGCTCCTCCTCCCTGCTCTCAGAATTTCTGTGAATGAGGTTCCCACACTAACTCACCTGGCCCCTAATCTTCCAAAGCCCTGCACAGGCCCCTGTCTCTCTCAGTGGCTCTGCCCACATCCCTCATCCAAAGGCCATTAAAAATGAGGAGGTGTTTCTTCATTAATTCAAGAGGCCTGTGTGCTGAGGGGCACTGAGGGGAAGCCTCCACAACACAGACTTCCATGGAAACACCTTGTCAGCAGAACTCTGGGCACTCCACAAGGGCTGCAGAGGGACCCAACCACAAATGTCCTGCCAGGCGTAAAATGCCGTGCGGCCAAGACACAGACAGTCCCCCATCTGTGCAAAAGAAGGCCTTCTTGTTCAAACAATCACCTATGTCCATATCAATAAACCATTTTTAATCTGGGCTTTTAGCTGGGAGGTGACAAGAGCCTCATTTCTCAGCATTATTTGCCAGTTAAGTTGGATAGAAGGAGCCCCGATGGCGCAGTGGTTAAGCACTCAGCAGTTAACCAAAAGATTGGTGGTTCAAACCAACCAACGGCTTTGTGGGAGAAAGACCTGGCAACCAACTCCCCTAGAGATTACAGCCAAGAAAACCCTGCTGGGCAGTTCTACTCACATGGGCTGCCATGAATCGAAATCAACTCCACAGCACCTACCAACAGGTAGGACTGTACCCAAAACAATTTTCAAAAGGAAGGGCACAAAATACACGTCTGGAAACAAGGTATCCTTAAGAGTCCTTCTATTGGATCTTTAATTCCCAGGATGCCATTTTTTTTTTTTTAATGTAAGAAAAAATAGGGGAGAAATCCCTCAACTGAAAAACACAGAAATACTGTAACTCAATGTGAAAATAACTTTAAAAAAAAAAAAAAACCCGATGGTAGAAATGTAAACAAACAAAACTGATGTCAGAAACCAGCCCCCAGTTACTCTGGTCCAATTGGGGCGATGGCCTGTGCTTCCACTTATTTCAGAACCATCTGCTTGCTTCTTGAGTGCCAGGTGTACCTGGGCTGAGGAGGACAAGACCTCCCACTAAGTGAGGGTCCTTGGCCCACCCATGCAAATCTCCCCCAGTAGGTTCACCTATCCCTGCTCTCCTTGGCCCCCACCTGATGGGACGAGGCCACGCACTCCATGTTCTTTGAGCAAGTGCCACAGGCTGGATACAGTTCTCGCCTGTGCAACATTTACAGTCTTTAAAAAAATGTATTCAACACAAGAAATAAACTACTAGGAAATAGGCTTTTAGGTATCATTTATGTTTTTTAAAAAAAATACTGCTGACACAGGATGCAGACTCTACCCACCACCCCCAAAAAAGGCCTGCTTGAAAGATTAATCTGGGAAAGATCCCTGAGAAGCCCACCTCTGTGTCCATACTCTGGACAGTCACACACTTAGGGGGTGTCCTCTGGTGGGACTGTGTTCCATCTCCACAGCTCTGATGGAGCCTCTCACCCAGGCCTGGTGACATGGCATATTCCTCACCCTAGACCAGCCCTGCATAGGCCTTTCTTAGGAGCTGCTGTTTGTGCTGGGTTTCTCAGGGGACCCACATTTCCTCCTGGGGCTGGGGACCAGAAACTCCGTGCCCACGGTAGAAAAAGGCAGGGGGCCAAGAACGCAGCCTCGGGCAGATGCACTGGCAGGCTCAGACTGGAGCAGCGACTGGCTCTTCCCGCTGGGCGCACAGACTGCCTTAAGTCCCTTCCCTACCACTCCCCATGAGACCGCCGAGAACCTAGTGCACAGGGTGGACAATAGATCCGCCAGACACTGGCCTCCACCCTGGCCCAGAGCCGGCCCGATCTTCTGGGCGAATCTCGGTGTGCCAACCCTGTAGCCGCGAAATGAGGGGGCAAGGAGACCAAGACTCTGGGGGACCCCTCTAGGGTCAGACCTGCGCTAGGGATTCTGCATCAATGTCCTTCACTGTTCGCAGAACCCTTTTAAGATCGTGGACCCCTCTATGATCTGAGCGACAACTGTGGGCCTGCTGCCCAGAATAAAGTTCACCGGCCCAGCCTTACGCAAGGCTGGGATCTGTGTGACATTTCAGGCGCTCGGGCACCCCAAAGCCATTATCCAAGGAGGCCAGTACAAGAAAAACCTGTGGTCTAGTCCAATTTCTCTGTCTTGCCATTGGGAAAACTGAGGCCCCGAGAGGAGACCTCGCAAGCCTCCAAGAGGCAGCGCTGGGTCTGGGTTCCTGAGTCTCCAGTGCCCTTTCTCCAGTCCTGTCCTCACGCACCTGCCCGCGCTCTTTCGAAGTCCCGCGGTGAAACTGCTGGGCAGGATCCCAACTACTCCTCCCACTAAGGGTGAGGGACCCTGGCCAAGTTAATATTCCTCTGTGCCTCAGTCTCCTCATCTGTGTAGGTGGGCTTGGAAATAATACTCACTCAGCGGTAAAACAGAAGCCAATGTAATGTGATGAGCACTGGGTCCTAGACCCTCGAACTTCCGTCGGCTTGTCTGGTCAGACTACCCGTTATTTCATTAAACTCTCAATAAAGAGTCCTTGCACTTCATAGGAATTTTTGGGACGCCACTGTCAGCGTATTGGAGGGCGTTTAGGGGACCCATGTCTCAGGGTTGTGTGAGATTTAAGTGGTAAAACCTGACAGTGCCGAGCCAGTACGACAAACGGCCTGTTACGATTTTTGTTGTCATTATCCCGGCTCGTGGTTTCCGCCAATCCCCGCCCCCTAGGTCGCCCCGCGCTCACCTGGTCCGCTCCGGGGAACCGCTGCGGGACGACATTGAAGAAGACGCAGAGGGGCAGAGCGGCGAGCGCCGAGTAGCCCCAGATGAGAGCGAGCAGCGCGGCCCGCGTCCGCCACCCCGGGCCCCGCAAGCCTCGCTGTAGACGCACGATGCACACCATGCGCTCCAGGCTGACAGCGGCCAGCGTGAGGATGGTAACGCTGCCGCTCAGGCTCATCACGTAGAAGAGCAGATGGCAGGCAATGGGCCCCAGCAGCCAGGCCTCAGTCCAGCGCACGGCCAGCACCGGCGGGATGGCGCTGGCGAAGAGCAGGTCCGCGCAGAAGAGGTTGAGGACAAGGCAGGCGGTGGTGCCGCGACGGCGTCGGCGCGCCACCAGCACCAGGGCGCACACGTTGCCCAGCAGCGACACCGCAAAGATGAGCACCAGCACGACCGTCTCCACGGCGCTCAGCACCAGCCGGTGGTGTCTCTTGACGTCGGAGAAAAAGGGAAAGCGGGTGCCGTTGGCTGGCTCCAGGGTGCGCAGGGATCCCGCGCCCGCCGCCTGTGCATAGTCAGCGGACATGCCGGGCGTCCGGCCGCCGGCAGCCGTCTGCGAGCGTGCTCATCTGGGAGAGTCTGAGCGCCAAGGCGGGGAAAGAGGGAGGGAGGCGGTTGCGACATCTGCCTTCTGGCCACCTCCCGGCCTGAGGAGCGCCAGAGCGCGCGGGAACGAGGAAGTGGCCAGCGGTGTCGTCTGGAAACACCCTGGCTGGGTGGGGAGGTGGAAGCCTCAGGCCCTCGAGCCCGGCCTTGGAAGAGCCGGAAGGGCCAGGAAACCCCACGGAGTGAGTCCCCGGGACCCCCGCGAGGTCTCCTCAGGCCCCTTCAGGGTCTTGGGGCACCAAGTGTGCAAAGCCCTTAAAACACCAGTTTAGTCGAAATTTATTTAGGAATATCAGATCTGGACTTTGAAGATAATTTAAGCCTGTGCTGTTCAGACTTCACGGAACAGTGCCCATGGGTCTGGGGGTAGATCCCAAAACAACTAGCAATGAGCCCAGATTTTTTTTTTTTAATCTTTTGCTTTATCATTAATAACAGTGCGATGTTAGCGGTATTACTTACTGTCTCTGTGCACCGGTTTTTTCATCTATAACATGGAAATAATAACCATACTTCATGGGGTTATTGTGCGGATCACATAAAAATTTAGTACAAGACTGGGCACACAGCGGAGTTTCCCCAAATCTTGCATAAACTTGACACCCCAGAAAGAGGGCTCTTCCAAGGCTTTCAAGTGCACACACAGGCTGTGACTGTGTCTCAGGCACCCCAGTTTGAAAAGCACTGAGCCAATTCAGTCCTGTTACAGATGGGGAAACTGAGGCCCAGCAAGAAGTGACTTGTCTAAGGTGGTCCCTAGTTGATAATGGAAAGCAGGCCACCTGCCCCTGCCACACACCCTTTTACAGAACTATCACTTCTCGATTCCTGTAAATTAGGAAGTTAGAGACTGGGAAGTGTGCCTGTGGCCTGAGGCCCACTGACCACTGGCAGACAAGCCACCCTCCCACCGCCCCCACACTTTCACCCATTTCCTCTTTGCCACACTATGGGGCTTCTCCCAGTTGCCCATTCTGTCTGGTCGTTGTCTCTGTGTGTTTATCAAGGGTTGGGTGTGCCAGTCTGAGGTGCTGTCCGAGGAGGGGGTGCACTTGTGTGTCTGCTTACCACTGTGTCATGTGAGTTGGAGTTGACGATGTGGCCTCTGACCTGAGGGGTAGGTTGCGTGGCCCCGGGAGATAGGTATGCAGGGAGGTTGGCTAGGCTCAAACTGCAAAACAGAACCAGTATGCGTTCCTGACAGAGATGAAAAAGAGCAAGAGATTGAAATAAAGGGAAGTCGCCACAGAGATTTTAGCAAATGGGATCAGGGGATATCAGTTTTTACGTGAGGGAAAGGAGAGTTCTGTTGGGGGGGGTGTTAAGGAAAGGGAGAGAGAGAGATTCCATTATCACAGGTTGGTATGACATGGGCACAGGAAGAGGTTTCCCCAGAGGGGACAGGGCAGGAGGGATCTCTGGGCTGGAAGACCTCCTTTATCATTATCCCCCAGGGTTCTCCCAATGGCAAAATGATGAGCGCCAAAAAAACAAAAACAAAAAAACCCAAACCCATTGCTGTCAAGTCGATTCTGACTCATAGTGACCCTGTAGGACATAGTAGAACTGTCCCATAGAGTTTCCAAGGAGCACCTGGTAGATTCGAACTGCAGACCTTTTTATTAGCAGCCAGAGCACTTAACCACTACTCCGCCAGGGTTTCCATATGGTGAGCGCATGGATTCCAAAATTTTCAGTTCACATCACCTCAGGGTGCCACTTCATGACCAAAAGAAATACCTAACAGTTTGATTTATTAAGGAGCTGAGTCCAAACAACTTAGTAGGACTTTAGTTCTAACAACTTAGTAAAAAATTTAGTAGCCATCTGGAAAAACAACGCACTTAAGTTGAAAAAGTATATTTTTGTTTCATTCATACATAACCACAGTTACCTCCTAATGGGATGCAGATACCCATTGAGCTCTACACAGCCTTTAGAAACTGGGAATTAGATTGAACACTGCTATCCTCATTTCCTCTTCTAAGCTGCTTTCCTTGCAGTTGTTGCTTTTGATCACAGCATCCTGTGAAAAGCCAGCTTTGTGACAATATAATGTCATGGGTCTAATGTTCAGTCAGTGATTTACCTTACGTTAGTGGTTCATGCAGAGTCTGAAAGATACAGAGTGTCGCTGTGTTTCCCTGGAGCATCTGAGGCACGTGGACCCAGTGGTTAAGAACTCAGGCTTAGAAGCCAGCCGGCAGGACTCAGAATCCTGGCTCTACAGCTTGCTGTGTGACCTTGGGCAAGTAGTATAGCTTCTTGTTGTTTCAGCCTTCCCACATATGAAAAGGGGATAATAATAGTACTGACCCCGTAGAGCTGTGGGGGATTAAGTGAAGTTGATATATATGAAGCACTTAGAACAGTGGCCATCAAGCAGACCCTGCAGGTCAGGCTCTGTGCGCAGCCCTAGGCATGGACTGGCCATACACCCTGGTTGCTGCGACCCTGTTCATGAAATTATTATGACAACCCCTTTCACTATCCAAATTGCCTTGGTTCGGAGGATAAATCACCTGGTCGCCCTACCTATACATTTATTAACTCATTTTGTTCTCATATGAGTTGCAGTCATTGGGGTTTGAATCTGGGCTATCTGATTTCAGAATCCATGCCTTTAACCACTAGATGAGTGGTTCCTGAACAGGGGAGATTTTGTCCCCCACGCTGGGGGCATTGGGCAATGTCTGCAGACATTTTCGGTTGTCAGACTGGGAAGGGGGGATTGCTACTGCATCTAATGGGTAGAGACCAGGGATGCTGCTAAACATCCTACAATGCACAAGACAATTCCCTCACAACAAAGAATTATCTGGCACCAAATGTCAATAGAGCAGAGCTTGAGAAGCTAGGCACTAGAGTACATGACCTCTCGAGACCTTTACCTCTTACTAGAGCTAGACATACAATCATTTTCCTCATGGGGTTTTACCGCATCCTCTATAATCCCTTTAGTAAACCCACTGGGGAAGGTTCAGCTTTGTGCTCTGGCCCCAGATGTTCACAGCTGTGAAACTCCTTTTGTCCATGGGGCTGCCCATGGCGTCTCCCCGTGGGCTGACCTCACATGAGCCTTAGGGACAAGATGACAGGAAACCCCGGGCCAGGCCCTTATTGAGTGAATTGTATTTATAGCTTGTAGTTATTAATTACTATTATTATCACACTCTTTGCTTCTTTCACTCTTAGATAAAACAGTAGAAACAGAGACAAGGATCCACCAAGTGTAAATATAGACAACCTGGTTTCTGAACTAAAAGGAAGGTCAGCCTCGTGGGATGCAACCTGCACTGGTTTATTTTGTTTTCAACGAAAGAGGAGGGGAGTGCACAAGGAACATTTTCTGTGTATAGTTTTCCTATGGAAAAAATTTACAAAGCTTGTATAAAAATGCATACTGACCCATGACTTCTTCTCCAAACCTTTCTGTGAAAGTTCTTCTGTCTGTCTATCCATCTATCTAGCAGTTCTGAGAAAGAAGTCCTTGCAGGAATCAGAGTATCTCCTTGCAAAATCAAGATCTATTGTAGAGCAATATGCAAAAGGCACTTATCATTGTATAAAGATTTTGAATCTCCCTCTGCTTCTGGTTCTCTGCTTCCTCCCATCTTGTCAAGGGTGGTCTCCAGCAGATCCAATTACCTGGAGATTTCACAGCTGAGTAACCACCTCAGCCGGGCCAGGGTGGGAGAAAGAAGAGGGTCACCTTGCACCTTGAGAAGGGCTCCTCATGCCCCTTCTTCAAGGAAGGGCAAGAGTTCCCAGGTGCACAAAGCATTCAACAGCATTCCAGGCCAAGGGGGACAGCATATCAAGAATGAGAAAGCACCAGAGAGCATGACATGCCTGGGAAAAGGCAAAAGCTTTCATGTGTCTCATGCCTATAATTATCTCTACTGTCCACATCATATCTACCAGCAAAAAGAAAGAAATTCATGGAGAAACTGGAAAAGAAAAAAATTAAAACTAGCAGGACAAGTGATCAGAATGCTACTTGTGAATTGTTTACTACTAGGGGCCTTTTTTTTTTTTTTTTTAGGGGCCCAGAGTGGAGTCCCTGGGTGATAAAAATAATTAACCAAAAGGTTACAGCCTACACAACCCCAAGACCAGAAGAGCTAGATGGTGCCCAGCTACCACTACCTACCACTCTGACCGGGATCACAATAACGGTCCCGGACAGAGCAGAAGAAAAATGTAGAACTAAAAAATCAAATTCTTAAAAAAGATCAGACTTACTGGCCTGATAGAGACTGGAAGAATTCCAGAGACTACGGCTTTAAGACACCCCTCTGACACGGAACTATAGCCATTCCCGGGAACTACCTTCCAGCCAAACAATAAAAAAAAAAGGCCTATAAAATAAGCAATAACACCCGTAAAGAACTTATATGAGACCAAAAGGTAACACTTGCTCAAAAGTAAAGGTGAGAAGGCAGGAAGGGGTAGGAAAACCGGATGAAAGGAAATGGGGAACCCAGGGGGGAAATGGGGACAGTGTTTACGCAGTGTGGGGATTAATGTCATGGAGCACTGTGTACAGTTTGTTGAATGAGAAACTAATGTGCTCTGTAAACTTCACCTAAAACACAATATAATATTAAAAAAAAAAAAAACCCTATGGAGTGCAATTCTGCTCTGACACTCATGGGGTCATCATGAGTCAGAATCAACTTGATGGCAACTGGTTAGGGGCCAAGGGTAGGGATCACACTTCATTGGCTTTAAATGATATCTGGTGGCCGGGCACAGCGAGTATGCACATGCTTTATATAAATTTTTAAAAAGTGGCCCTTCTGGGCAAACCACTTAGAAAAAAGCCTCAGAGGGACGGCCTTTGCAAGACCCAAGCTGCACACTGATTCACTGTGGTCCTGCCTAGTGGTTTGAAGGCTGCGGTTGCAAGTGACCCTTTTCACTGGCTGTTCCTGTCCACTTTTTGGTGGTTTCTGCTCAAGCCCCCAAAATCCACCCCCATACCCTGTCACATCAGGGCCATGGACAGGGAGACAGCCATTGTGTGTGTGTGTCTCACCAAGCCAACCTCATTCTCCTGGGGAATTCCCCCAAGCTCACTGTTGTGGTTATCTTGCCTGAGAAGATGAAGAAATAAAGGAGAGCAAGGGTCAGCCTTGTAGCAACTGTGAGGACTGAGAAGTACAAAGAGGGACTGACTGCCTCGCACTGGACGGCCAGGCCTGGCCACTCTCCATTGAAGTCCTAGTGTGAGGAAACGTGGTTTCCCCGAGGCAGATAAGGGGATTGGGACCAATCCTAAAGAAGCGTCTGTATGCTTGAGAAAATTTTGGAAGTCAGTAAGTCCAGGAGAAATCAGCCCCCATTCTGGGCGAGAAGGAACAGTGAGGAACAGGTAGACTGGCAGGGTGGGTAGGGGAGAATAATTACTAATAGCAGTAGTAATAATAGCAAGTGAACACTATTATAATAATAACAGTAATAATAGCAAACAAACAATTGTTACAAAGACTAAATGAGTTAGTACATGTGAATGCTTAAAACAAGCACTGTTTTAAGCATTTATTTGCATTAACTCATTTAATCTTTATAACAATCCTGTGAGGCAGCACCGTGGCTATAAAATACGGCTGCCAATTTTTTGACACTCCTCCCTTCAAAAGGGGAGGTCTAATTCTCTTCCCTTTGAATATGGGCTGGACTTGCTGACTTTCTTCTAATGAAAAGAAAGTAGCAGAAGAGATGTTGTGTGACTTCAAAGGCTAGGTTATTAAAAGGATACAGCTTCTGTTTGGCTCTCTGTGTTGTATCTCCTGCTCTGGGAAGAGGCAACCACCATGTTGAGAGGACACTGAAGCAAGCCACTCAGGGGAAAACTGAGGCCTCCTGGCAACAGCTACAGGTCCAGTGCTTCCTCTGAAAATCTCTCTGTGGAGATCATCTAACTTGTAATATCTGACAAGTACCAATTTGTCAGTCATGTGAGTGAGCGACCTTGGAAGCACATCTTCCAGTCCCAGTCAGGACTTTAGATGACTGAAGCCCTGATTGACATCTGACTAATCCTCGTGAGAAACCTCAGGATGGACTTGTCCAGCTAAGCCACTCCTGAATACCTGACTCACAGAAGCTGAAAGATAATAAATATTTATTGTTGTTTTTAGCCACTAAGCTTTGGAGTAATTTGTTTCACAGCAGTAGATAAACCACGGCCAAACCAAATCAGTTGCCGTTGAGTCTATTCTGACGCATGGTGACCCCATATGTTGCAGAGTAGAACTGTGCACTATGGGGTTTTCAGAGCTGTGACCTTTTGGAAGAAGATCATTAGGACTTTCTTCTGTGCTGCTGCTGAGTGGGTTCGAACCACCAACCTTTCAGTTAGTAGTAGAGCACTTAGCCGTTTGCACCACCCAGGAACTCTCACAGCAGTAAATAACTCACGCAAGTTGGTACTTTTATTATCCCCATTTTACAGATGTGGAAACTGATGCACAGAGAAATTATGAAATTTGCTTGTGGATATAGTAAGTATGATTTGAAACCAGGCAGTCTGGCTCCAAGGTCCATGCTCTTAACCACCATGAACCTGTCAAGACTCAGAATCACAAGAAAACGGAATGCTGTCGTACATGAGTAGGGCTCAGGGAACTCAGCAGTGGTTCCTATAGTTTGACTGCCCTTGGGTCCTGCCCCTTTTATCAGGTGGGTCTACAGTCTTCCTGCCAAAACTGTGAGTTACCAGAAGAAGCGCTTCCAGTGAATTTCTTTTCTGCTTAAGCTAGTAGAATTATTTCCTGTTGCTAGTCACCCAGAAACCAAATCAATGAAAACCCTAGCACCCCTCTTCCTCATTCTTTTAAAGGCTGTCTTTATTTTAATCAGTCCAGGAGCGGGGTGGAAGCCTTGGGTGATGCAAACAGTTAACACACTTGGCTACTAACCAAAAGGCTGGAAGTTTGAGTCCACATAGAGGTGCCTTGGAAGAAAGACTGGCAATCGGCTTCTGAAAAATCAGCTGTTGAAAGCATTATGGAGCAGAGTTCTGCTCCGGCACACATGGAGTCACCATGAGTTGAAGTCCACTTGACACAACCAGTTTTTGGAATGGGCTGTAAACATAGGGTGGGGAAGGGGCCAGATTACCCCAACACAGGAGCTCAAATTCATAAAAGGGACCTTGGTGACCTCCATGTTCTATTCCTCCAAGGAGAAGTGCAAATCCCAAATATGAAATTTTAATCGCAGTAAAGAAAGTGGTACAGGGATGGTCCATTTGTGTTTAAGTGGCAGTTTTTCTCTGTGACTGCTTCTCGGCCAGGAGCCACACTGCCCAGCTTAGTAAGGAAAGGGTTCCCTTCAACACACACCAACTGATTAAGTACTGCATGCCAGACATGGCGCTCAGCCCTAGAAATGCCAAGGCGGGAGGTGAGTGACACCAGCACAAGCCCAGAAGAGCCTTAGCAGTTGAATAAGTGGCCTCACTGAAATTCAGCTTGTCCCAAGGAGACCACTGGTCAAGGTCTTGCACAGTGTTGCACAATTCCTCTTGCATCACTTTTTTTTTTTTTTTTGGCTTCTTTACTCTTTCTATGTTTCTGATTACAAAAGAGGAACAATTGGAAAATGCAAGAAATAACTCAGAGAAAGCAAATATATCTATCATTCTTCCACATAGAGATAACCCTGTGCGATGTTGTTGCATAGCCTGTCAGTGTTTTCCCTATGCAACTGGGGCTGTCTGTGTGCACAGGGTAGTTTACAAAATGGAGGTCTTGACGCACACGCTATTTTGCAATATGTATTTAAAAAAAATGTTCCCCAGCACATTATTTTCTATTCTGTCCTTCAGTTCCCTTAATGCACGTGTCTTTTCCAGGATGTGTTTAGTGTCTTAGGCTGGGTTCTCTAGAGAAGCAAAATCAGTGAAGCATGTGTATATATATATACAGACAGAGAGAGAGAGAGATTTATCCCAAGGAAACAGCTCGTATGTTTGTAGAGGCTGGCAAGTCCCAAGTCTGTGGGTCAGGCTGGGGGCTTTTCCTGACTCATGTAGCTGCAGATCAACAGGTCAGACAGCAGGCTGCTGGCTCAGGGCTGTGAAGGCTGACAAATCCAAGATTGGCAGGCAATACGGCAGGCTGCTGGCTCAAGTCCCAAGAAATGGAGGTCAGATGATGACAAGCTGGATGCAGGATCCAGAGCAAGCGAGAGAGCTTTACCAGAACATAGATATATATTGTATGCAGGCCACACTTCTGAGGAAACTCCCCTTACAACTGATTGGCTTATCACATCAGATCATATCACGGAGGATGACTACATCATTACTTAACTGCCAAACTACATCATTACATAACTGCCAAGCCACTGAAAATCATGGCTCAGCCAAGATGGTACACAACCTTAACCACCTCAGTGTGTCTCTTACTGCCCAGAGCATGGCTGCAAGGTGGAAGGAAATAGCTATAAACCACAAAAACCCTCCAGCAATGGCTCTTAAAAATCTGTCCATGTTAAGCAGCCCTGGTGGCACATTGGCTAAGGGCTTAACTGCTAAAAGAGAGGTCAGCAGTTTGAACCCACCAGCCACTTCGCAGAAGAAAGACCTGGCAATTTGTTTCTGTAAACATCACAACCAAAAAAGCCGTATGGGGCAGTTCTACTCTGTCACATGGGGTTACTACGAGCCTGCATTGACTCGCCAACAACCAACAAGAAAGTGAGATTAGAAAATATAAACCACAAAAAACATATTTTTTACAAGGCTAATTATATTTGCTTTTAATTCCAAGATTATGTCCCGCTTATCTTTTCATTAAAATTCTTTTTCTTTTAGGACATTGTGTTTGTGGCAGTTCTTTAAAAAAATAAGCTTGCTTGGCAAAATAAAACCTTGGCAACCCTGTGTGAGTCCTTAAGATTTATAATAGTAAAGTATCCTGAGCTGGCAGTCCTGCAGCCTGGGAACTACTGCTCTAGGTCTCCGGGAGAGCTTAGCCAAGAGGCACCAGCCTAGCAAGAGGGGACAAGGACATATCTGTACAAGAAAAGACTTTATAATTCTAAAGCTCTTTCATGGTCATGCTCTTATCTCACCCTGATGCCAGTTCTCCAGGGCAGGTAGTATGGTTCCGATTTTACAGATGAAGCAGCAAAATGGTTCAGTGTGGCAAAGGGAGAGGGCTCAGCTCACATGGGTTCCTGATTCCCAACCCAGTGACCTCGGACGGGCTCTTCTCCGAGCTGCAGCTTTGGGAGGACACTGGGTCTCACACGGGTTATAGTATAGATGTCACCCTCAGAATCACACTTAGTGGAACATTCTGGGATTCCACTTCAGGAGCAGCAAAGCTACAAAACACTTAAGTGACCAGAAACCCAGGCCTGAGCTGGGGTCCTCTGCTGCTCCTGCTCTTCCCTTCGCCCTTGGGGCTGTGTGCTTACTGCTCCGCCAGTGCCCATGGGGCCGCAGACCAGGCACGAGCATTAGCAGCCATAAGCCTTGCAATGAACAACCGCAGGAAATCCCTGGGCATGTGGGTGGCCATGTCCATGGTTTGATTCCTGGGTCTGCAGATTGCTGGCTGTCCTCCCTTGGGCACGTGAATTCACTTCTATGGATCATTGGTTCCTCATCTGTAAAATGGGGATAGTAATCTCTCTCTCACAGGCTTGTGTAAAAATAACATAAGATAATGAATGTCAGGCTCTTCGCATGGTGACTGGCACATTTGTTGTTGCCATGGCAACCCTAAATCTAATGGAGTAAGACATCGCCGGGTCCTGACAGCCTCATCATCATTGGTATGTTTGAATCCATTGTTGCAGCTCATGTGTCTGTTCATCTCACCGAGCGTTTCCTCATTTTTGCTGACCCTCTACCTTCCCAACATGATGTCCTTTTCGAGTGATTGCTCTTTCCTAATGACATGTCCAAAGTAAGAAAGCGGAAGTATCATTGGCCCTGCTTCTAAAGAAAATTTTGGCTGTTTCCTCTAAGACTGATTTGTTCATTCTTTTGGCAGTCCACCATGTAGTCAACATTTTTCACCAACAACACAGTTCGAGTGCATCACTTGGGCCTAGCACATAGTAAAAAAAAAAAAAATAAGGGCGCAATAAATGTAAAACTACGGGGGATTTTGTTGGTTTCGTTTTGCACCTAGCACATAGTACTTAATAAATATTTTTAATAATAGACGGATTAATGAAAAGCGAATTTTGAAGATTTGTGTTTCTCTTCCCCCCCACCCCCCCGCCCCAGTATCTCCCTCTGTTATCTAAGGCGTGGTCCTCAGGAGGCTGCTGTGAAAATCTCTACAGAATACCCAGGGCAGGGGGAGAAAGCCATCACCATGCTTTCATGCTACATCCCCACCAAAAAAGAAAGTAGAAATTGAAATTGGGGCTAAGGAAATGGTTCACAGAAGAAGTCAATTTTGAAAGAAGAACGATTTGTTGTAGAATACGTTCTGAGCGTGGGGTTCTTCTTTTCCTGGCAAACATGAGCCTAGGAACATGTAGGTTCCAAGAGGAGAGAGATGTCGCAGCCGAGGGTGAGTCCCATGAAGGCCGCAGTCACCTGAATGCACTCAGTGGTCCACTGGCTCAGCATGTTCTGTGTTTATTACCCAGTGGCTGATAGGCAGCTTCCTGGAGGAAGGGCTCCAGGGATGCTTGAGAACTGCTGGAGACTTGGCAGCATTAGGACCATCAGAGACTAGGGAGGTAGGTTCATGGACGTGCTGGAACGGAGAGAGCTGGACCTCCAAACGAGAGCTGAACAAAAGGGGCTCTAATAGGGTCCTACTAGTAGTAGAACCCCCACCAGCCAGGTTCTTGGCCAAGAGTCAGGGGAGGCTTTGAAAAGCTGCTCCACACTGCCCCCTCGTGGTATTCGTTTATAGTGAACATTGTCCTTCCAGGTTCAGATTATCTGTTGTCCGTCCGTCGGTTCGTCCCTCCGTCGGTCCGTCCGTCCGTCCATCCACATTTCCTTCCCTCCATCTCTCCCTCTCTACCTTTCTTTCTTCCTTCCACTCAAAAACACTGATTAGACACTCTTCCAGGTGCTGAGGACACCTTAGTGAAAATGGGAAGCTAAGAAAAATAGCTGAATACGGGATCACAGAGAAAAAAAATGTTTTGGACAAAGTGCCATTGGAGATGAGCAGGGCAATAGATGATGCTCCTGGGGGGATTCGGAGCAGGATGCACAAGGAGCTGGTCATTGAGCAAACAGGCACTGAGTGCAATACAGAAACTGGGAGAGCCTGGGCTCAGGGCCAGGGTGGGGGTTGGCGAATACAAACACAGGCAGTGGTTGGAAATTGCTAGAAGGCAATGTGTAAGACCTGGGAAAGTTGAGGAAGAAGGGAATAATTCCTACCCATAATTTCATTCCCCTCTTCCAGGCCTGTGGCGTTCCTGATGGGCTTGGTCACCTGGGATGTGGGGCAGGAATAGCTCTGTGGAATTGCCATTAACTAATTCCTTTTCTAAGATTGAAACCCATTGGTGCAGTTTCTCAACTCTTTCCCCCAAAAAATATATTTCATCTGGGGAAAGACCAAAACCCAACGCTTCAAACAAAATTACTTCTGTCCTTGCATCCTAGGTTTGGTGACTGAATTCATCTTTGAGGTCTTTTTTTTTTTTTTTAATTGTACTTTAGGTGAAGGTTTACAGAACTAGCTTCTCATTAAACAGCTAGTACACATATTGTTTTATGACATTGGTTAACAATCCCACGACATGTCGACACTCTCCCTCCTTGACTTTAGGTTCCCTATTACCAGCTTTCCTGTCCCCTCCTGCCTTCTTGTCCTTGCGCCTGGGCTGGTGTTCCCCTTTAGTCTCATTTTGTTTTATAGGCCTGTCTAATCTTTGGATGAAAGGTGAACCTTGGGAGTGACTTCATTATTGAGCTAAAAGGGCTTCTGGGGGCCATACTCTCGGGGTTTCTCCAGTCTTTGTCAGGCCAGTGAGTGTGGTCTTTTTTTGTGAGTTAGAATTTTGTTCTACATTTTTCTCCAGCTCTGTCTGGGACCCTCTATTGTGATCCCTGTCAGTCTGGTGGAGGCCTTGGTAATTGTGGCCTATTAGTCCTTTGGACTAATCTTTCCCTATGTCTTTAGTTTTCTTCATTCTCCCTTGCTCCCGAAGAGGTGAGACCAGTGGAGTATCTTAGATGGCCGCTCTCAAGCTTTTAAGACCCCAGACGTTACTCACCAAAATAGAATGTTGAACATTTTCTTTACCAACTATGGTATGCCATTTGAGCTAGATGTTCCCTGATGGCCCCCACAGACCTCAGTCCAGAAATTCCGTGCCTCAGGGAGTTTGGATGTGTCTATGGAGCTTCCATACCACTGCTTTGTACAAGTTGTGCTGGATTCCCCAGTATTGTGTTCTGTCTTGCCCTTAACCAAAGTTATCACTTATCCATTGTCTATTTAGTGTTTTTCCATGCCCACCCCTCATCTTTGAGATTATTTTAATGGGTCTTTTATTTCTGCTAAAGGAAGAGCAGTGTTCAGTCCTAAGGAGAGAGGATGTGACAAGTCAGAGCCAAATTGCTGTGTCCATTAGGAGAAAGTATGGGTTGGCACATCTCTGAGGCGTGTGTCAGCTCTTCCTTGTGGAGGAGGGCAGGGGGAGAAAGGGGCCTGGGTCTCGAGCAATGCCAACCTGAAAGAGCACAGTCACAGGAGAAGGAGGCCACATGGTTCTTGGAGCTGCCATTTGGACTGAGAAGTGCCAAGCCACAGTCAATCGGAGGGGACTGGTCTCCCTGCTGCCAGGGTAGGGGGTTGAACGGCAGTTCTTTGGATTTTAAAAACTAAGAGCACCCTGGAAGTGAAAACTTGAGTCATGGATTCTCTGCCTATTTCATACACACACACACACACACACACACGGAAATGCTGCTGTGGGGATATATATCACACTTGATGGCTGACCTTTAGTACTCCATCCTGTGACTGGGAAATTGGCCACATTATGAGTCCCGCCTCCCCACGGTAAAGCCACAGTGGCTTTCCCAGCCCCCTTGCAGACTTAGGCTTAGCGTATCAGACACACCTGTGACAGACGTGGCTTTGCAGGAGAGGACATGAGAAGCTGGTCAGAATCCATTCTCAGGCAAGAGCTTAGGGCCCAGTGGTGGGATTCCTGGCATCCACTGTCCAGCACTGATGGCATGAGCCCCCCATTGGTGTCTGTACCCCGGGTAGTGACAGCCAGCACAAGACTGGAGCAGCCCCCACTGGGTAGACATTGCACTAGGCTGGGATGTCCCCAGGTCCAATTCTCTGGCCTTCCCTTCAGAGACACTGTGAACTACATAATATCCTCTCCTGTCTAATCCAGCTTCAGTGAGTTCATGCATGTGTTTAAATTTTGCTTGTCCCATGGCAATGTTTTACTCAGCTGCAGAGCCCTCTGGCCTGGCTTCATCACACTCCCAACTCACTGGACTAACGATTAGCCTTAACTGAGTTTTTTGTGCACCAGGTGCCATGTCCTTTCCTTATAAAAGAGATGCAGGAAGGAGGCTGGAGAGCCTGGCTAACTTTCTCCTAGTTTACTTTCCCTCTCCCAAAACTGCATTGCAAAATCAGCCATTTCTACCCTGCCAGTAACTTCACCTTCCCTTCCTCCTCTCTTGCAATTCCTATCGGTTCTCACAATTGCCAACAAAGCAGTTTTCCCACAGGCCCAGCAACACCTGGCATCTCAAGTGGGGCTCCGAGGGAGTATGTGGGTATGTGGTGTGTGTGAGCTGTGGGGCCAGGCCTCCCACTGCCTGACCACAAATTCCAAAATAGCTGCTCCCTGCCCATGAAGTTGCTGACAGGGTGTTTTCTCTTTTCTCTTAACCTGAGATATATGAATCTGTTGTTGTTGTTACGTGCCATCTAATCAATTTCAATTCATAGCAACCCTATGTGACAGGGAAACCCTGGTGGTGTAGTGGTTAAGTGCTACAGTTGCTAACCAAAGGGTCAGCAGTTCGAATCCGCCAGGTGCTCCTTGGAAACTCTATGGGGCAGTTCTACTCTGTCCTATAGGGTTGCTATGAGTTGGAATCGACTCAACAGCACTGGGTTTGGCTTTTGGTTTGGTTCTATGTGACAGAGCAGAACCACCCCATAGGGTTTTCTAGGCTGCAATCTTTATGGGAGCAGATCACCAGGTCTTTCTCCAGCAGAGGTGCTGGGTGGGTTCGAATCGCTAACCTTTTGTTTAACAGCTGAGTGCTTACCCGTTGGGCCAGGAGGACTCTTTTACAGGAATCTAGCCCTTGAATTTGTATGCGTGGAGTGGCCTTTTTTTCTTTCTCTTTCTTCTCTTTTTGGGGGGGAGGGGAATGAGATTTTCTGAATTCAGCCTTTCTGAACTCCTAAAAATACTAGCTACCATTTGCTGACCCCTCACTACGTGACAAGCATTTTACATGCATTGATTCATGTAAGTTTCACAAAAGTTCTGTGTAGGAAGTGAGCATTATCGTTAGCCCCATTTTACAGATAAGAAAACAGACTAGACAGTATAGTCTAGAATCTTTTGATTACAACTAACAGAAATCCAACTCAATCATAAAACAAAAAGAAAGAAAGAAGAGGAGGAAGAGGAGAAGAAAGAGGAGGAGGAAAAGAAAGAAAGAAATATCTTGGTTCAGGTAAACAAAAAATGCCAGCTTTAGGCACACCTGGATCCAGGTACACAAACAACTTGGAGCTTCTGCCTCTGTATCCGTTTTCCTCTGAATTGTCTTTGTTTCAGGCAGCACATCCCCCAACAGGAGCGCAGAGGCCGCAGCAGCTCTTGCCTCCTTCCCACCAACTCAGCAAACCAAGAGGAAGGCGAGCACCTCTTTTCCGACACTGTTGGCAGGATTCCTAAGGATGGCTCCCATTGGCCAGGTTGGAGTCCCATGCCAATTCCTCAAATCTGAACTGAGCGAGGGCTAGCTTCCCAGAGAAGAGTCAGAGTGCTGAGCCCATGAGCTAAAACAACAAGGTGGGAAGAGGGTGGTCCCTAACAGAACAGGAAGTCACATAGAAAGCGGGTATGCCAAATTCAAAGCCAGGCGTGACTTGGACTTCATCTACAATCTACGAATGGCCCAGGAGATCCGATTTCCGGTCCTGGTTTTGTCTCTAATTGACTGGGCTGCTCGTATGAATGTAACCACTTTGACCCTCAGTTCTCCTGTTAGCAAAATGTAAATAAATAATAATACCTGCTCAGTCTCCCTCATTGACTTGTTGTAGGTATCAAATTAGACCTTAAGTTAAAAAACACTTTGAAGAGCCAAATGCAGACTATGTTATTCCTATGTATACCTTCCATTTTGTTGAAATCAGCTTAAAATTCTCTGTATTTTCTTTATTCCCTTTTAAAAAATCCATTAAGAAAGGAACGCATAATATAAACAATTTAAAAACAAAGAGAAGAAAATGAAAAAAAAAAGAAAACAAAAATCAGTCATAATCTCACCATCTTTAGAGCTTGGTTGCTAACCAAAAAAGGTCAGCAGTTCGAATCTACCATCTGCTCCTTGGAAACCCTACTGGCAGTTCTACTCTGCCCTATAGGGTCACTATGAGTTGAAATCAACTCTATGGCAATGGGTTTGGTTTTTGGTTTATTAACATTTTAGGAGCCCTGGTGGCACAGAGGTTAAGAGCTCAGGCTGCTAACCAAAAGGTCGGCAGTTCGAATCCACAAGCCACTCCTTGGAAATCCTGTGGGGGCAGTTCTACTCTGTCTTATAGGGTCGCTATGAGCTGGAATGGACTTGATGGCAACAGGTGTATTAACATTTTGGTATTATTGCTTTCTTGTCTCTTTTCCTGTGTGTATGAACACATGCCTGGTTCGGTTTTTTAAAAATTTTTTATAAAAGCGGTTTAAAACTACAATACTCCTTTAAAACCTGCTTTCCCCCTATAAATAATATTGCAAATATTCTATGTGGCATTAAATATTGTTCTACATCAATTTAATAGCAGGGTGATCTCCATGAGTCGGAGCTGGCCTGATGGAAACTGATAACAACATGATCTTCCATTATTTATTTAAAAAAAAAAAAAACTCCTCCTGTTAGACATTAAATTGTCTCTAATTTCTCCCTATTATCAAAAAAACTACGAAAAACATCTTAGTAACTAAATATTTGTCCATATTGGTGGCTATTTCTTTAGAAATACTCCTAGATACGAAATTTCTGGGTCAAAGATTTTTCAGAACTCTAAGAAATTTGGTATCTATTTCAAGTTCAGAAAGGCTGCACCAAATTATACCCCCGTGAGTGGCAGACGCACACCCATTCCTGCATCCTCTATAATAGGATGGATTGTCATGTTTTACAACTTTGGTATCCTTTTTTTTTTTTTTTAATTTAGATCCATGGTTGCTTCCCCTTGATTACGTGCCGTTACTAGGGCTTCTCCTCCCTGCTTGAGAGCGTCAGCCAGCCAGAGTTCTGAGCCTTGGCACCTTGGAAAGTCTTCCCAGTTATAGAGATTGCAGGGCTAGCAATCAGAACACCGAAGTTCACATCCTACAATCACATTGTGAAACTATGTGATTTGATAAGTCACTTTATTTCACTGAGCTACCGTGTCCGTATCTGCTAACTAAAGAACAAATGAAAAATGAGTGTGAAAGTCATTTATAAGAGGTATGGTGGTGCACAGATGTGAGGGATGCTTAGCAGTTTGCTCCTTCAGATTTGCTCACTATGGTAGCCGTCTCCAGGATGGCCCCCAAAGAAAGACACTACCTGGTAGCCATTCCCTTTCGTGCAGTCCTCTCCCCTTGAATCTAGGCTGGTCCTGTGTCCCATTTTAGCTAATAGAATGTAGCAGAAGTGATGCTCAAGCCAGGTCATAAGACTATCTGAAACTGCGTGACAGACTCCAAGAATCACCCAGCTGAGCCCAACTAATTTACAAAACCATGAGCAGTAATGACACATTTTTGTTTTACACCACTAAGTTTTGGGGTGTGTTGCTATACACTGGTGGATAAGCAAAACAGCCACCAAATTTGCCTCTAATTCCTAAATCCAGGTGCAAGTCTCAAGCAAAGTAGTTGTCTTTGGAATCAGACTGCCTGGTATTGAGTTTTTGCCACCATCCTCTTAGAAGCTGTGTGACCTGGTAAATTATTAAACCCTCTGAGCCTTACTGTAGCAATCAGTAAAAGGGGCATGATAACAGTAACTGCCTCCTGGCACTGTTGATAAGATCAAATGAAATAATCCACGTAGAGTTCCTCAGCACAATATCTGGGAGATAGTCCTCAATACATTGCAACCGTAATGGCAGTAATAAACACTGCCATTATTTAGTTCCCTGAATTAAATTTCTTAAAGAGTACATGTTTTACACAGCATAGTTTGATAGATATGCCTCAGCCACCATCATTGTGATGCCTTCTCTAGGCATTCAAGGGACTCTCAACACTTGCAATCTTGGAGATGTGGTTTTGGTTAAAGTCCCAAAACCAAATTTAAGGTATTTTAAGTAGGTTTCCATAAGTCAGTTTCCTTACTGAATTGTTTACCTACATTGATGTCATTGATCAAATATTTACTTTGTTTATGGTCATATTCTTGAGGTCTGCTTTGTAGTCTCTTTGGCACCCATGTTTGTTTAAAGGGTGAATCATACTTCTTGTTCTTCAGTGAAGCTACCTGAAATTCTAAAGATAAAAGCCAGACATTTCTTAAAGACAGCCAAACAGTTGAAATCGTTGTTTTATAAAAGAACCTCATTCACTTTCTCTAGAAATATTTATTGAGTGCCTGCTATGTGCCAGACTCTTAGTCTAGACACGAGAGATGGGAAGACAGCCTCTGACCTTAAGAAGCTTATAGTCTATTGCAGGGAGGAGTGGGAAGAGAGGGTGACAGGCAAGTGAAAGACGATTATAATGCTGTGAGAGAAGAGCTGTGGAAGAGGGAAGCACCAGGGGCTATGGAAGCTGAGAAGGAGAGCCTTCCTTGCTGCATCTTTAAGCAAGTTGTGTGGCCTGGTGAGGACCAAGTGGTAACGAGATGGAGTGGCAGGCTCCCACCCAGCAGCCATTCCTAAGCCCCTTCTTCGTTTATATGTAGGGGTGGCCATGTGTGGCACTCAGTGTTGTGTGTTCTCTACCCTGTTTTCTGGCCTGGGTCTATTACCTTTCCCAGCCACCTTTGCAGTAGGTGGGGCCACAGGACCAAGTTCTGGCCCACAGGAAAGGGAGCAGAGATGCATCCCTTCTGGCTTGGGGCAATTTAGAGCTGGTACGCCTCCTTCATCTCTCTCTTTCCTACTGCTACGCATGTTCAGGTGGCGTAGCTACAAGATGAAGGAGGGCCAGCAAATAAAGATAGTGAGGTGAGCAAGAAATAAGGCTTTGTTATGTTAAGCCACTGAGATTTCAGGGCTTGTTAGTGAAGCCTAAACTAACCAAGCCAAGCCCAAGCCCGGTGCCATCGAGTCAATTCTGACTCATGGCGACCCTATACAACAAAGTAGAACTGCCCCATAGGGTTTCCAAGGAGCGCCTGATGGATTCCAACTGCCGACCTTTTGGTTAGCAGCTGTAGCTGTTAACCATTGTGCCACCAGGGCTCATCCTAATACACCATGTAATCCTGTTCTAGTCAATGAGATACAAGGGAAGTGTACTGTGGAGTTTCTGGATAGATATTTCCTTTCTGATAAAAAAAAAAAAAAGAGGGACATATAAGGAGTACTCATTCATTACATTGGCTAGCTGTCTGCTTCTTGTTTTTGACAAAAAGTCTCATTAGTAGTGATGCTTGGAACTTCTGCAGCCATTACGTGAGCATGAGGAGAGGACCACGAGAATTATAGAGATGAGAGCCCAGAGCCCTAACATTGTGAAGCTGCTAATCTAAACTGGAACTGTCTGATTCCAGACTTCTTAGTTCAAAAAGCAATAAATGTTCTGATGGCTTAAGTAGTTCTCGTTACTTGCAGTTGAAGGCATCTGCACTGATGCTAGTTGCCAACAAGGATAAGGAGTGTGGTTATATTGGATGAGTAAGCGAATGAAGGTCCCTGCATGGCGCTAACAGTTTGCACTCAACTAAGTTTGGTGACTCAAACCCACCCAAGGGGTGCTGCAGAAGAAAGGCCTGCTTCTGTAAAGATTACAGCCAAGAAAATCCTATGAAGCCCAGTTCTACTTTGTAACACATAGGGTTACCATGAGTTGGAATTGACCCAGTGGCAGTGGGTTTGGTTTATTTTTTTTAAGTGAACGAAGGTTCTCGGGGGCAGCGATGTCACTGTCTTCTCTCATGTGCTCTCCGCCCTCCATCCACAATATAGTCATTATTGAAAATTAAAAATATCGTAATCCTGAGCAGTATTTCCCTGTCTGCAAAGTGATTTCACGTACATTTTCTGGCATTAAAGGCAATAGAAGAGCGGCAGCATGATACAGGGCTAAGAGCTGTCTCTAGAGTCAGACATAGTCAGGTTCAAACGCGGACTCTGCCACTCACTTTGTTGTGTGACCTTGGACAAGTGATTTAGCTCTTTAGACCATAAAAAAAGAGATAGCTTCCTCATTTGTATAATGGAAAAATTATAAAAACCCCTATGTGGTGTTACAGTGAGAATGAAATGGCATGGCATATGAAACGTGTAGCATATAGCTTGGTGCACTAAAAACACTTAATACGCAGGCACCTCTAAAATAAAGTGGATTTTTATTTTCATAACATCCTAAAAAGATAACTGCGGCAGACATTAATATTCCTATTTTAAAACTTAGGAGGCTGAGGCTTAGGGAAGTAAAGTGACTTGGTCCAAGGTAGAACCAGAATTTCACCCCGGGGCTGGTGGTTCCCACTTCAGGGTTCTTTCCATAGTAACACATTTTCTCTGAAGTTGTCAAATAAGTAAAACAAAACACAATTTAAAAATTGAGGTGCTCCCTTTTCGACCTCCAATAAACAGAATCATTCACATAAAGTTTACTCCTTTAAAAAAAGAAGAAATTATTATTGTAGCAAACGTGCAAATGTGAGAGATTGTTAAATCTGTAATGGTAATAACATACTCTGGAAGTTCATTCTTATTCCATTATTATCAGCCTTTTTTTTTTTTTTTCACTTAATCTCACATTATAAAAACCAAGTGGAAATGCATACCTTCAAAATTTATGTTTTGCGTCAGTCTGCAAAATGAGTGAATCCAACAGCAAAACCGCCTTTTTCCTAAGTTTTTTTCCTTCTCCTTCCTAAGAGCCTTTAGTGTGCTTATTGTCTCCTCTTATATTCCAGCATGCAAAACAGTTCACTTTCTGTATCTCTGAGTCTACATGACTCTCAGTGTCATGAAGTTAATAAGCTAGGAACACCTTCACTGTAGCAGAACCTGGATCAGTGGTACTGTCCTTCCTCTATGACCTCATCCTTTGTCATCAGAAGGTGACCAATATTACACAGCCCATGTTTTCCTGAAGCTCTGCTTAATGATTCACTTTTTAAAATTATTTATTTTTTTTGTTGTGGTTGAAAAATATACACACCAGAAGATACACCAGTTCAACAACTTCTACGTGTACAGTTCAGTTACATTGATTACATTTAGGTTGTATAACCATTCTCACCCTCCTTTTCTGAATTGTTCCTCCCCCATTAACATAAACCCACTGTCCCCTAAGTTTCCTCTCTAATCTTTCAAGTTGCTGTTGTCGGTTTGGTCCCATACAGATAGTTATTTAAAAGAGCACAATGCTCATTCTTTACTAATTCAGCTAAACTACTGGTTGGTTTAAAGAAGACTTCAGGGGATATTTTTGGTCTAAGGTTTAAGGATTATCTTAGGGCAATAGTTTTGGGGGTTCATCCAGCCTCCATGGCTCCAGAAAGTCTAGATTCCCTGAGACTTTGAAATTTTGTTCCCCATTTTCCCTCTTTGATCAGGATTCTTCTGTAGAATCAAAATGTTCAGTTATGGTCACCAGGCACTGAATGATTCACTTTTAACATAAATCCAGGAACAACCATATTTTTCCTTTAAGTTCTGCTTAATGATTCACTCTTAACACAATTCCAAGAACAAACACTATTAAAACTTAAATATTTTCTTCAGCCTCGCTCAGTCAACACCTCCTTCAGAAAGCCTCTCATCTCTCATCTTGGGATGACTTCTAACGGATACTTCCTCATTTGTCACTGATGTGCGCTGACGTCTCCCTTGTCTTGGCTCTGCTAAAAGGCAGGCTCCGATTTTTCTTCATCTCCAGTGCCTTGCGTGACGCCTTGCCCACTGCAGATGGGTTAAGTGTTTGTTGAATCTAGTAATGAGATCAGTGCTTGGTGCAGCCTCTGAAAAGGGTGATAATTTCTTCAGGAGACATAACTCGTTATACCTGTTAAAACTTAATTTGTGGAAAATGTGCTGCTCCTGGGGCTAAATCAGCACGATGTGCCAGGCAGGCAAGAAGGTGAAGGCTATTGTTGTTAGCTGCTATGAAGTTGACCGCGACGGAGACCCTACACACAAGAGATCGGACTGTTGTCATCCATAGGGTTTTCACTGGCTGATTTTTCAAAAGTAGCTCACCAAGCCTTTCTTCCTAGTCTGTCTTGCAACACACAAGCCTCCAATGACAGACAGGTGGTGGCTGAGCTTGAGGTGCACTGGCCAGGAATTGAACCCAAGTCTCCTGTGTAGAAGGCAAGAATTCTACCACTGAACCACCGCTGCTCCTGTGAAGGTTATTGTTGTGTGCTGTCGATTCCAACTCATAGCAACCCTATAGGACAGAGTAGAACTGCCCTATAGGGTTTGCTGGGCTGAAATCTTTACGGGAGCAGATCGCCAGGTCTTTTCTCCCATGGAGCCTCTGGTGGGTTTTGAACCACCTACCTTTCAGTTTTTTTTTTTTTACCTTTCAGTTAGTAGCTCAGCACTTAACCATTGCAACACCAGGGCTCCTTAGTGAAGGCTATTAAAAAAAAAAAATTAATTCATCCTCTTTGGTGCATGCCACTCCTTCTTTCTCTAATTGCTTCTTTGATTATCCCTGAGTGCTCCTCTCTACTTCTGGCCCACGGGACAGTCCTCAGGGCTCTGTCCTTTCTGCTCCTTCATCATCTCTCCAGATTCTAGGCTTTAATGATCACTCTATGCAAACCCCTATCTCATTTCTGAACTTTTACTCTTTCTTGGACACCACCACTCTATTGGCAGTTCCTAGTATATAGTTTATATTCACCCAGAACCAAAAATACCCTGAGAACAAGTGGTTATTTGCCAAGATGCACAGGGAAGGAAAAAGGGAACTGTCTTTAATTATTAAAACCTTGAGCCTGTTATTGTTCAGTAACAGGATATAAAACCAAAAAAAAAAAAACCCATTACTGTCAAGCCAATTCCAAGTCACGGCGACCCAACAGGAAAGAGAACTGCCCCATAGTTTCCAGGGAGCAGCTGGTGGATTCAAACTGCTCACCTTTCATTTAGCAGCCATAGCCCTTAACCACTACACCACCAGGGTTTCCTAACATGATATAGAAAAGAATAATTCTTTCTGCTCTAAATCATCTATTAATTAGAAATATATTTTAAAAAACAAAACAAAAACCCACACTCTGGGAGAACTCTAGAGAAGAAATGACCAATTTTCTTGACAGCTTTCCAAAGAAAAAATTTTATATTGGTGCCCAAAATGTTGGCACCTTCAGACCCTCCAGCAAAATAGAGTCAAGTAAGAATCTTGAGCAGACACTCCAGGAGATCACCTTGTATCTCCAGAATCAACTTTCAGTGGTCATCAGGCTGGAACATCTATAATGTTTCATGTCCTAGTCAGTTATCCCTTGGGGCCACATGCCCAACACAGGGCATGGACCAGACTTGGGTTCTCGTTCTGACTCTACTACTCATGGAGTGACCAAGGCATTTTCCATTTGGCTTGGTTAAAAGTTATAGGCAGAATTACTGAACATTTTGGTAAAAGATTCTACAGAAGAATCCTGATCAAAAGTGGGAAAATGCAGAAGAGAATTTCATATTCTCATGTAACCCGGACTTTCTGGAACCATGGAGACTGGATGAACCCCAAAATTATTGCCTTGGGATAATCTTTGTACCTTAAACCAAAAATATCCCATGAAGTCTTCTTTAAATGACACAATGTTATTGCTGTCATCAAGAGCTGCTGAGTTGGTTCTGACTCATAGTGACCTTAGGCACAACAGAACTTAACACTGCCCAGTCCTGCACCATCTTCACAATCATTGCTATGTTTGAGTCCATCGTTGCAGCCTCTGTGTCAGTTCACCACGTTGAGGGTCTTCCTCTTTTCACTGACTTTCTACTTTACCAAGCATGATGTCCTTCTCCAGGGACTAATCGTCCTAATAACACGTCCAAAGTACGTAAGATGAAGTCTCGCCATCAGTAGTTTAGCTTAACCAGTAGAGAATATCTGCTTTGATCATTGGGCTCTTTTAAGATCTATTTATATGGGATCAAATTGACAATAGAAACTTGAAAAATTAGATAAGAAACTTAGGGGGCAGTGAGTTTACATTAATGGGGGAGGAACAACTCGGAAAAGGAAGGTGTGATGGTTAACGTTACGTGTCAACTTGGCGAGGCTATGATTCTCAGTGGTTTAGTAGGCACTATGTAATCACCTCCCATTCTGTAATCTGAAGTGAGCAGCTAGTCAGGAGTTTCCTTGTTGCCGTGGCTTGTATCCATGATATAAATGGATGTTCTGGCAAAGCTCTCTTTCTCCTGATACTACATTTGTCTCGTGTTGCCTGACCTCTGGTTCTTGGGACATGAGAAGCCTTCAGCTTGTACCTGACCTGCAGATTGTGGATTCATCAGCTCCCACAATGACATGAACCAGCAACCTGCTACCTGACCTGCAGATTTTGGGTTCATCAGCCCCTACAACCATGTGAGACAGGCGAAGCCTCCAGCCTGCCACCTGACCCATGGATTTGGCACTTGCCAGCCTCTACAATTGTGTGAGCCATTTCTTTTAAATAAATCTCTCTTTATATATATGCTTCACTGGTTTTGCTCCTCTAGAGAACCCAACCTAAGACAGAGGTGAGAATGGTTGTACAGTTCAAAGAATGTAATCAGTCTCACTGAATTATACATGTAGAAATTGTTGAACTGATGTATATTCTGTGTATATTTTCAACAACAACAAAAATAAATTATACAAAAGTTGTAGGGAGAACAGCTTCCTTATGGCGTTCACTCATGATTTAATACTATGACCTTTGCCATAATATTGTAGATCAGAACAAAAGCCATCATTTCTGTATCTTTCGTCCAACTGTGGTTAAAGATATTATATGTATGGGATTATTAACAGTAAAGGCAAATTATTTTATTTCTGTAAACAGATTTGTGTATTTTCTACGGTCAAAAAACAAACTATATAATTAAGCTTTTTTTTTTTTGCCTTTGTTACAAATAAATCAGAATCATACTTATTGATCAAGAGTTATCTGTTCAACAAAGATGCCTGAAAGCATCTACTCCTTTAAGTGGTTTCCAGTTCCTAAACTAAAAGACAAATCCATTGCTGTCGAGCAAATTCCGACTCATAAGCAACCCTATAGAACAAAGTAGAACTGCTCCATAGGGTTTCGAAGGAGCAGCTGAGGGATTCGAACTGCCAACCTTTTGGTTAGCTGCTGATCTCTTAACCACAGCGCCACCAGGGCTCCTTCTAGTTCCTATGTATCCTTAACTACCTTATCTTCTTACAAGGTGCATTAATCAATAAGCCCCTGACACTCCTTTTTGGGGTAGAAATCTTAGAATACCTATGTGTATATATCTATATACACACGAGACATATTAAAACTTATTAAATAATTTTATTCTTTTCTCTTTTATATTACTAACCGTAGCTCAGTGTCAAGCATTCCAGAAAAATTGAAAAAAAATTAAAAAATTTGTTTACACAAAGCATGTATAAAAATATCTATTCAGATAAGCAAATATCTGATCATTATATTGCCCAGCTTTAAGAGTGCCAAAAATAAATATCTGTAAACCAAATAAGAGGGCTAGATGGTTCTGTTAAAATTCATTTTAACAGTTCAGCTGACCAACATGTGCTAATGGAATTCAAATGAAAGCTATAGCCAGTTAGCATGAGAGTAATCATTGTGGGTGACTCCTTAAGCGTATAACTTAAACAGAGCCTACTTTGTGCCTGAAACATAGCCAATTTTACAGTTTCAACAGGAAGCAGCAATGAAGATCAAGAAAATTCCCACTGTTTCTAATAACTGCTCTACAACAACAAGGAAAAACAAATGGAAAAAGTATCACTTTTTTTTTTAACAATGGACATCAAAATCTGAATTCTAGGTTTACTGAGTGCTTGGATAAAAAGTAATACTAACACAGTAAGATTCTTGGTTATCTCTGATTTTTTTAAAAACCCAACGTACATTAAATAGGCCACAGAACAAAAAATGTTTGCTTGCAGCAAGCAATAACCTGAACTATCTTTTCTCCATCAAGTACTTAACAGTGCAAAATGTTAGTAGTCTCAGGACACATTGGTGGATCACCACCATGTTTTGTCAGTTTGATTAAAGCCTGATGATGAGCCATCTCAGGGAGGTATCACTGCCAAGGAAAATGCAAAGCAGCCAAAAGATAAAAACACAATGATTCATTCATGTGCCAGGATCTCAAAGACAGATAGGCAGTTCTTTATACAAGAGGAGAAATATGTAATTCAAAATGTCCAAAAGCTAACCAGTAAGATACAGTATTGAATCTTTTGACACAAACACAGAGTAACCATTTTGCTACTTTGAACAGTATTCGACATGAGCAAGTAGATCTCGATGTTCTGCGGCTGGATACTGTATATTGCACTTGGGACATTCCACCAGACTATCGTTTAGTGCGGCAGGACTTTTTGGTGAGGTAACTTTTACCCTGTTTTCTGTCTCTCCTTGGAAGGTGACTGATGGCTCGGTGAAGGGAAACTCATGAAGCTGTTTCTGAAAAACAAATTTCAAATAAACGCCGTTTGTATATAAAGCCCATTGTTTAGTAGTTTTATCTGAATGGTTACTCTATCTGCTTCAGCCCTGCAGACAGATTTTCTTTTTCATCTCTGCTCACCAGTCTTATGGTGGCAACAAATGAGGTGGTTCTGAATGCAAATTACCCAGGAAGTAGGGATTAGGTGTTTATATGGATAGGTTTGATTAAGATAACCTGTTGCCATAGGGTCGATTCTGACCCTATAGGACAGAGTAAAACTGCCCCATATGGTTCTCGAGGCTGTAATCTTTATGGAAGCAGACTGCCACATCTTTCTCCCAGGGTGGCTGGTGGGTTTGAACCACCAACCTTTTGATTAGCAGCTGAGCACTTAACCACTGTGCCAGGGCTCCTTTTGATTCAGATACTTAGAGCCAAATGTAAAGGTAGGTCTGCGTGCAACAGTGATTGAATTTGCTAGTTTTGTAAAAGAAGTGCAATTTCAGCAAGAGAGGACTACAAAGAATTAAGAGTAACAAAGAATTTTAGCAGATCAAACAGACTATACACGAAATGACTAAGAAATTATATAATACTTTGAGGCTTTCCTTTTTCATGGTTTTCTCCAAAGAACTTAGAATAGTCAGGAAAGTTCTAAAATGATATACTGTGAAGATGATGGAACACACACAAAAAAATTACAGGGAGAATTACAAATACTTTTACATATCCTTTGGCTTCCTATTCTCTGAAATCAGTCATTAGTAGAAATTATAAATTTCAATTTCAAATCTTTTAAATGGTTGAAATTAATGGCATACAAAAGAATAGAGCCAAAAGTATGTTTTCTGTCTTTTATTCATATAGAAGTTACAAATGATTTTTTTTAGCAATTGTTTTTACCCCCCTTTGGAAACTGAAGAATTAATTTGTAACATCTTACCACCTGCAAATACCCCTGAGTACTTGGATGATATATAAAATATGTAAGACCTGGTATCTGCTCCTATAAAGATTACAACCTAGAAAACCCTATGGGGCAGTTCTGCTGTGTTACGTGGGGTCGCTAGGAGTTGAAAATCAACTCGACGGCACCTGACAACAAGGGGACATACATAAACACAGACCCCAACAGGTTTGGTCCAAAAGGTTATTGGTAAGATGAAAATAACTAAGTCAAAAACAATTTCCTCATAGAAATAAATAAAAGGTGATTGTGTTTTCAGGGTAACCAAAAAAAAAAAAAAAAAAGCTTAATTCATAATATGTCTAAAAATTATATTAACGTTAATGGTTCATTATACCTAAAAACAGAAAAAAATTAATTTCAGTTCAGGATTCTATGGCTGCTGTCCCTTATACTCTCTCCACTGGACCAGGCAGTGTTTAATGCCTCTAGAATGACAGCCCCTAGAATGACTACCTAGTAACATAGTCATTACTAAGAGGTAGATGATGTCTTTCTTTGTAGTGCTCTGAACTGATGGTCACAGGGCAAATGAGGTAGGGATCTTCCTCTCGAGTTGAGATATAGCTGTTCATTAAGCTGTATTTTCATAGCTTGGGAACTAATTGGATATATAAATGGAAAGATGGCAGAAAGAGACAGAAGGAAATAAGATCTAATTTTAACCATTCCAGACTCACCAAAGATTCCAACTGTGTTATTTGATTTCTTGCTTTTCGGAGCTCCTTAAGAATTACATGCAATTGGTGTTGCATGTTTTGACGGTCAAGTTTTTCATTTTCAAAGTCTAAAGTACATGCCTGCATCTGGAAAATGCCCAGGACAAGACACTTAGAGCCACAGACAGTCTAGTTTTCCTCACTGGATGTGTGCATTTGCTGTGCCGTCACAGTGAGAAGTCATCTGAGCACAGTGAGATCGTAATAAATGAAGAAGCTTTTGGTTGAGCGCTTAGTTTATTCAAAGAGGAAAGCCAATGCTTAACGTAGAGATGAGCGACGGGCAGCTTTAAAAATTGCAGGTTAGAATTTTTCCTCCCTCTACTTTTGGGGTCGGGGTCGGGGGAAGATGGCTGTTTACTGGTTTGGAATATACTGAATATCCTGCCCTCAATTCTCAGACTAAATGGTGTCTCTGAGTTCTGTTTGAAGTTATAAGGTAGCCCTGTTAGAGAAACCCTGTTAGGCTAGAGTAGGAACTGTAGAAGCCACCGGGAAAGAGTAAAATTTTCCAAAGTCAACATCTCTCTGTCAAGAAAATTGCCCTCTCACCCTTCCAAGAATCTGGTTTAGCCCAAGGACAATAACAGGGATGTATGGCTAACACAGATAGTCTCTAAATATTTTTTGTTAAAGTGTTTTAAATACATTTTTACATCTTTCAAAGTGGTTCTTCATAAAACACTATAAACATGAGGAAAAAATTCCGTTTTATAATGGGTTAAAGAAAATTTAGAAGCAACCTGCTTCTAATGAGTACCTGCTGTTCCAACAGAGCCACCCTTGTTTGTTCCTCTTGCTGCTTTAACAGAGACGTGTAAAGAAACTGGACCTGTAGGACGGAAAGAGAGCCACCGTGGTCACGTCCGACCTTATCACTTGGCCTGGCACTCACGAGAAGCTCACATCACAAGTCTCACATTTCTAACAAGGACAACACCTGCTAGTCAGGGGTGAGTCATTCCACCTGGTTATTGATTGCCATCTAGTACCAACCTGGCTGCCCCCTGGCTAAGAGTTCCCTGAGGAACTCTAGGTAAAGAGCACTAAATCCTGCAGTGGCCACACCTACCTTCCTGGAGGCTCTGACATCTACTAATATTTCTAAGGAGGACAAACAAAGCTGGTAGTGCCAGCAAAGTCCTTTTTCGTTTTGGAGCAAAATCCTCAATTGTTTCTACTTCAACCTTCCCAAACATCACTGCTTGGGTCTGCAAGAAGTGTGGATGGTAAAGGCTAAGGCGGCAAATGTTATGGACTAAGTTTTTCTCTCTTTCAACTTTTGGGGGATTTTCAAAATTACTATTCTAATAGCAGCAATAACTAACATTTACCTAGCTCTTTAGTTTACAAAGCACTTCACATTCTCTCAATTGACCCTCACTAAAGTTCTATGGTGGGTGCGGCTGCGGCTGCCACCACTGCCCTCCTTGGCGCTTGTGTTGGGTAAGAGTTCGGCTGCCAGCCAAAAGGTCAGCAGTTTGAATCCACCAGCCGCTCCTTGGAAACCCTATGGGGCAGTTCTGGCTCTACCCTATAGGGTTGTTATGAGTTGGAATCGACTTGATGGCAATGGGTTTGGCTTGGTATGGGAAAGCTCTATGAGGCAAGAAGTAAGAGTCAAATGACTGAAGAATCAGGTATAAAATGTCTTCTTCTCCTGAGGTGGATATGAGTAAGTGCTGTGGGGAAGCAGAGTAAAAGGAGGATCAGTTATATTACTAATTTGACAGATGAATAACCTGCATGAGAGTCAGAGAAGTTAAGTGATTTTCACTGGCCACACACATTCTGGACTAGAGACCAGGTATTGACTCCAAATAATGTTCTTTCCATTATTTTTGCTGCCAAGCAAAACTTAATGAGTTTCTGTTAAAGTAGTATTCAAGCCTAATAATCCTACCTTAGTAACTCCAACATCACAAGACATCTTGGCACAAAGCTGCGAGTGTAATGAGAATACGGAAAGTGCCGCATGAATTAACTTGAGCATATTATCCCTACGACCAGGGCACCAGCCTAGGAATCAGCCTCGATTCCTCTTTTTATCTCACATCTTTTGGTTTCTCAAACCTATCAACCTGGCTCCTTCCTCAGAGCCTTTGTGTGTGCGATTGCCTCTGCCTGGAAGGAACCTCCATAGATGTTCATTTTCTGGGCTGCTTCTTTTCTTGTCATCAGGTGTTAACCCAAATACTATCTCCTCAAAGAGGCCCCCACTGGTCCCCAATTCTCTTTGTCATTTTACACTGTTTTATTTTCATTAGTTTACTTTTTTTTTTTAATGTATTTATTTATCTGTTTCCATTCTGAAATATAAATTCCCATGAGGGCAACAATTTGTTTTGTTCTTTGCTATATCCCAAGAGATTAAATAGTTCCTGACATACACTAGGTGCTCCTTGAAAACTCTGAATCATGAAATCATGGTTATGGTTAGGCTTACCTGAGATAAGAGCTCTTCAGATCTCTTCTTCTCTTCTTCAAGCTTTCCCCTAGCAATATCATTCTCTTCCTTAAGCTTTTGTATTTTCTCTGTTTTATTCCTGTCATCTTCCAGATGTTGTACATCTGCCTTTCTTTGTGAACTTAACAGTTGATTTAAATCTTGAACTTCTTTTTGGGTTTCTTCATATTTTCTTTGAAACTCACTAAGTTCAAAACTTAATTGAGTTATGGTTTGTCGTTCAACCTCAAGATCTTTTTTTGCATTGGCCAAGAGATGGTTGTAATATTTTTGCTTTTCTTCTTGGAGGTGACCTATGGCAGATAACATTACAGTGGGCCTCATTTTATAGGACAGATAATATTCCTGAAAAGTTAAACATCAAGCATGTTTCTATAAACAAAATCACATTATTTTCTGGGCTACAGAATGAAGAGTCAAGAGATAGGGACTATATTTGATGGAAAAAGGAACAGAAGTTTGGGAACATTATTTGAAGTTATAAGATGAGCAAACAAAGGAACTAAATAATACAACTAATCTGTGGGGAGGGAAAGTCACTAATGTCTAAAGAAGATAAATCAAGAAATATAGAAGCTTATTATTTATAGATATGAAGAGAATTACAAAAATGAAAAATAGAAATGTTAAAAAGCAGCTGCACTGGGGATAGGGCAGGGTCCTTTTATACTATCATTTAATTATTTCAACAAGTGCTTATATTACTTTCATAAAACACACACACATACATACACAAAGAGAGAACTATGTCAAAGAAAAAACTTATACATAGCTCATAGCTAAAATCCTACTTTTATAGGTAGAAAGCTTAAAACGTCACTATAGTAGTAACTTTGTCCCCTCAGCGCAAAACGGCTTTGAACTACCTCTAGAGACATTCCCTTTATATTTTCTTTTTAGCATTAGCTTCATTTAAAATACTCAAATGCGAAGCTCCTCCAAGATTACGCTAGCCTTTCTTTAGCCTTCTCTTTATATCACTCAAGGCTTCAGTCCTATTAGGGTTGTCAGCCTTTTAACAAGTGTCTATATGCTGTTCTCTTTTCTTTTCCTAGCTTATCACCTAGAGTTGTTGAACCTACCTCCCAATCCGTAAAATAAGAATAATGACCCTTCCTGCCCCACCTTTCAGGGTGTCCTGAAACTCAACTGAGATCAATATTAGGGAAACTGCAAAGTACATGCCAGAAAGACAGCATCTTTAATAAGAAACTTCATTTTGATTTCACAGTGAGATTCAAATGATTGAAGGATCATCTATAAAACGTTCTTCTCCTTAGGTTGATGTGAACAAGCGCTAAGGGAAGCCGAGTAAAAGGTGGACTGGTGATAAGGCCAGTTCTGGGGGAACTAAAGTTTGAGAAGAACCTTGAAGAAGGAAAGAACAGGCACAGCTGGAGAAAATCTACTGTGACTTCCGAGCTGCCAGAGACTGCCCTCTAACCTCCACCTTCTATCAGAAAAAATGAGGACATAAAAAAAGACTTGCTAAAATGTTATTTCTTACTGCAGGGCTAGAAGATTTGCTCTTATTTGACTTTCTAACACGTATCTATAAAAATCTAAATTTGATGAATCACTCCTTTTGGAAGATGTCAGACCTCTCTCAAAAGAACATTTTTATACCAGTACCTTCCGATTCAGTCTTTTTCGTCTGCTGTGAGAGTGACTGAGCGGCTGTTTCTGACTGCTGTTCCAACTCAAAGATCTTTGCTAAAAGTCCTTTCACGTAGACCTCCCGCTGCTGATCATACACAAGCCACTGCTGATTTTTCTCCAGAGCCTCAATGTGAAGATGACAGAAAATCAGCAATTAAAAAAAAAAAAATCTTAAAATGGACAAAGGAGATCAAATAATGTGGTCTTTTTCAACACATAAACAACTCTTATGGCTCATATAATAGAATAACTAATTGTGTTGAGATAAGTTGTAAGGAACAGTACTATTCTTTAGCTGTTCTCTCTCTATACATTTAACAGCTTTTGCTGAAAGAACATTGGTATTATACAACAGGGATTATACCCCATTCATTTATATGCCATAGGACTTGCTGTAAATCCAGGGCTCATAGTAATTGGACTTTGAAGAACCTGTACCAGTGTCAACAAAGCTTATTTTTTCAAGAATGGATATGGGTTTCAGCTTACCAATTATTGGGGGGACCTACACAAATACTTTCAACCTTAAAATGATCTATTTTAATTTCAATCTGAAAATACAATATAGTATGCTTGCCTTTATAGTATGTTTGCCTTTATAGGTCTTCCCAGACCTCTAATTATAGGATGAAGTATAGATAAAGAACTTGAAGCTACTGGTTGTATATCAGGGCATCTTCTCTCAAGTAAGAACTTCTATCCTTTAAAGATATAGACAGCTGAGCCTTGTGTCCAGAAAGATCTCTGTGTGTATATATATATATATATAAACCCCATTGCCATGGAGTCAATTCTGACTCATAGCGACCCTACAGGACAGAGTAGAACTGCCCCATAGAGTTTCCAAGGAGCACCTGGTGGATCCAAACTGCCGACCTTTGGTTAGCAGCCATAGTACTTAACCAGTACGCCATCCAAGCTTTGCTAGAGTCCTTCACAAGAATCCTACACACTCATGAGCAAAGCTTCTAGGTATGGGGCTTCAAGAATTTTCAGTGTGTTTTCTACAGAATTAAGATATGGATTAGGAAGACAGAGTCAGTCTCTGGAATCAAAGGCTCAGCCCAGGGCCCTCCAGCCACTTGACCAGACACTTTTCCCTCAGTATTTGTCAGACGATTATAACCCTAGTTCTCATTGTATGGCTTAAGAGTTCATTAATCAAGTGGAGATAGTGTATATCCATTCCACATCACATACTCAATAGTGTTAAGCTCTGTAGTGGCTATTTTCATTTTAAGAAGCTTCAAATAATAATTCTTTCTGCCTTTCCTATAGCCCTCCTTTCTCACAGCCATTTTTAAGAAAGTAATTTGATTTAAGGGATCTGTCTCAGTGTTAAATCTTGGTGGTAGATGTATGAGTGTTCACTGCACTATTTTTTCTGCATGTTTGAGATTTTTCATGATAAAAGTTGGACAAAAATCTGTTTCCAATAAATATGAATGTTAACATCTTAACTTCCCAGTGAACCTAGTATAGCTGAGAAGACTGCTGGGACACATGGCAAATCTCAAAACAGGCTGCAGTAGTCATTCTCCTATTTGGATCTACTGCCACTTCCAATAAGGTTCTTATTCATATTCTGCATCTTTCAAAAGAAAGGACTAATGTAAACCTCAGGCTCTCACACTCACGTTTATTGATAAAAGAAACAGCCTTGTCTGACTCAAAGAGCACACAAATATCCAAATACTTACTGAATACCTATATAAATCATGGAGCCCCTGAGTGGGGCAAACAGTCAAGTGCTCGGCTGCTAACACAAAGGTTTGAGGTTCACATCCACCCAGAGGCACCTTGGAAGAACGGCCTGGTGCTCTACTCTCAAAAAATTAGCCATTGAAAACCCTGTGGAGTAAAGCTCTCCTCTGACACACATGGGGTCACCATGAGTTGGAATCGACTCTATGGTAACTGGCTTGGTTTGGCTTTTATATAAATCATGGTGTGCTAGACATTAAAGATACCTAACTTTATATAGAATTATATGTTTGTCCATATTTAAGAAATATTTTAATAGAAATAATTTAAGTCAGCATTGTACAGTCATGAAAATTTTCTTCCTTTAAAGGAATTTGTCCATACATTGGAAACCCTGATGGCGTAGTGGCTAAGTGCTACGGCTGCTAACCAAAAGGTCGGCAGTTTGAATCCGCCAGGCGCTCCTTGGCAACTCTATGGGGAGTTCTACTCTGTCCTATAGGGTCACTATGAGTCGAAATCGACTCAACGGCAGTGGCTTTGGTTTGGTTTTTTTGTCCATACGTTACTTGACAAAGTATGAGAAGCAAAAATACTTGTTGGTTTAAGATTTGAGAGGCAATATTCCATAAAGCCACATGATGGCGATGTTACTTCAATAAAGTAATGAACATTTCTTGACCATCCCTCTTCTTCCATTCTCACTGACTATGCATCTGCTCTTTTGCCTCTCTAACATTACCAATAAATGAATGTTAGCTATCAATAAATGTTGATACCATTAGTTTTGAATCTTCAGCATCATCATTAGTTATCTCTTCCAGCTTTGTGTCATTTACACATTTGTTAGGTGTATAGTTAATGTCTTTGTCCAAGTTATCAATAAAAACATAGAACAAGAGCAAGCAAAGTGAAGCCCTGTGGAAAACTACTAGAGCTCTCCCTCCCAGTCTGACAGGGATCCACTAAATATTCCTTGGGTAAAAACTCCAGTGTAGATTAAAATGGTAATCTATACCAAAGGAATAAATGACGTGGTTTAATTGACAAAACTGGAATACGGACAGTAGATTAAAGCATTGTGTCAATGTTAAATTTATGCAAGTTACTGTCTATACTATGGTCATGAAAGAGAATAACCTGATTTTTAGGAAATACACATTGTAGTGCAAAGGAGTAAAGAGTCATGGATATATGCAATTTACTCTGAAATGGTTCAGAAAAAAAATGTGTGGGTGTGTGTGTATGTGTGTGTCCACATGCACATGTGTGTGAGTATGAGAGAAAGTGTAAAAGAGAATGACTAAGTAAAATGAAAAGGCAGCATGGGACAAAAATGTTAACAACAAGCTAGCTCAAGGGTACACAGGTGTTCTCTATACTATTCTTATAGCTAACTGTCCTGTACATCTGAATTTTTTTCCAAATAAAATGTTTTTTTAAAAAATATATTATTTATCTTCCTTAAGTTCTATGTTTTAAAAATCAAGATTTTAAATTAAGAGCAAGGAAACACTATTAAAATTGCTTTTTAGCTATTTGGTTTGATTTAATTTGGAAACTCCTGCCATTTGACCATGTTTACAGCATTCACTGTGTGTAGTTATTTCAAAGTGTCAGCCAGACAATAACCGGCAGCTGAGGAATAACACAGCTAAGCCTCAAGAAAGGCAAGCAGGTTTTCAGGCTTATTTTGGTATAACAAATGCCGATTCTTAAAATAGGTGGGCATACTTCTCCAGGAAGTTTTGTGGGAGCTTGGAGGGGGCTTGTGGACCAGAACTGCTGAGCTCTCACAAGTCAAATAATGTGACAGTGATAAAAAACTGTGGGCTATGTAACATTTTTTAGGCTATGACAATTTTCCTTATAGTCTAAAAAAATCTGTGGAGATTGCAAAGAGAAAACTGGAGCTAAGCTGCCTCCTGCTCCTCAAATGAATTAATGGCTCTCAAAGAACCGCCTGAGGACCAGCAGCTTCAGCATCACCAGGGAGCTTATGGGAAACACAGAATCTTGAGTCCTACCCCAGACCTACTAAAGCAAGATTTGCATTTTAAGAAGATTCCCTAAATTCACACAGTAGAGTTTGAGATGCACTGCTCAGTCTAGACTACCATTAGAGGGTGAGCTGGGTTAAAAATTACTCCATTTATCTAAAAATCCTTTCTAAGGTAAACAGAGCAGAGTACTACAATGTGATCCGTAAATAAACTGGGAAGATAAAACAGAACAAGGGAAAGATTGGGCAGAAATGTGTAATACTTCAAAGTTAATTTCATAAAAAGAATTGTCATTATGTGAAAATAACTCTAGCTGATATTTGAAGAACTTAGCACTTAGAAGCCTAAAAATTACATAAAAGTTTAAGACAACATCATATATTTTCAAGTACTTTGCTAGAAGAGACACTAGTAAAATTCAGAGAACATTCACATGATTCCATTCAGTCATTCTTTAAATGTTCTGGACCATGGGGGAATAGCAGTGAACAAAACATGCAAGAACCTTCCCTTGTGAAACTCATATTCTAATAGAAGAGTCATACAATAAACAAGATAACTAAGTAAAACCGACCATAATGTTAACAGTAATATGTACTAAGGAGAAAAATAAAGCAAGAAAAGGGAATAGAAATTGTCTGAGAGTTGTAATTTTAGACAATGTGGCTAAGTAAGTTTCCCCAGCTCCACAAGAAAGTGACGTTTGAGTAAAGACAGAAAGAGGTGAGGGAGTGAGTCATGAAGGTATCTGGGAGAAGAGCGTGCAGGCAGAGGAAACAGAAAGAGAAAAGATGGTGTATTCAAAGACTAGCTAAGAAAGCCAGCATGGCTGATGTGGAGCGAGAATAAGGGGAAAAAAGGAGGTGTGGCAGGTAAATTATTCATAGATATGTGCATCTAATGGTTGCTGTTGTTAGCTGCCACCGAGTTGGCGCCAACTCATGGTGACCGCATCCATGTATAACAGAATAAAACATTGCCCAGTCCTGTGCCATCTTCATGATTGCTGGTATGTTCAAGTCCATCATTATGGCTACTGTGCATTTTCAGTGCCTTCAAACCTTGGGGTCTCATCTTCCAGGATTATATCGGACAATATTCTATTGTGATCCATAGGGTTTTCATTGGCTAATTTTCAGAAGTAGATTGCCAGGCCTTTCTTCCTAGTCTGTCTTAGTCTGGAAGCTCTGCTGAAACCTGTCCACCATGGATAACCCTGCTGGTATTTGAAATACTGGTGGCATAGCTTCCAGCATTACAGTGACAGACAGTATGACAAATCTAATGGGTAGGTGCTGATAGATATGGAATGATAACATTTTAGAGCTTTTATACTGGCAGTGTAATATATGAAGTTTTTTTGACAGTTTTTTTTTTAATTACGTTTCTTCTTTATTTTAGTTACCTCTAGATAAATCACTTCGATAAGATTAGTGTAGTACCCCCCTGCCCGTCCTGTACAGATGCTCAAAAGATTTAAATTCTCCTTTTGAAGACCAAACAGACCTTGAGCTACAACTGTTAGAGATAATAAAACAGGAATCTTAAGAGCTTACTTAGCTCAGGGTAGACATGCAGTAATATTTCTGGAATCAAAATGCCTACCTACTGGCCGAATAATTAAATCAAGAACTTCATATATTCAATATTGAAATGTGAAAAAATGCACTGTGAATAGTAGTCCTGTGTCCTCAATATATTCAATTCCCAATGGAACCCACTAATCTATTTATTTAGGATATAACAGCTTTACCATCTATCTAAAATAACACATTTCAAATCCTATAGAAAAAAACTGAGTGTACAAATATGTTTGTTTTCCAAACTATGAAAGAAAACCCTAGTTCCAAGACAAGGATTTCAAATTAAAGAGTATATATTAACACAGACAAAAAAAAAAAAAAAGAGAGAAGAAAGCTTGAAAAAACTATTCATTATAATAACAAAATAGTTGAGGAAATTAGATGTACGTGTAGAAGGGCTGTTGTTGAGGTATTTGGCAGCAATGGATAATTTTAAGGCTTTCTTGCCCAAAGAGGCCATGGTCCTTCTGAATGCCTGGGAAGACGAATGCACTAGCCTAAAGGGATGATCGTAAACCACTCAGTTCTCCTGTCTCATCAGCAGGTTTTTTTCAAGTCACAGTACCAATGCTGCCAATTTCCATGAAACTTAAGAATAAATGAGTTAGTCCTTTTAATCCATAACTTATCAAAGGGAAAATGAACTTACATCTTTCAGCTGCATTTCCATTTCATGAATATTACTCATTGACGAGTTGAAGCAACTTGCAGACACAGTCTGTAAATAAATCAGTATTAGTTAACACCACAGATTTAACAATAGGTATTTTCTCGTTATACTTAGCTCCATGGTATTATAGTATACTTCACCAAAAAAACCCATTGCCGACAAATCGATTCCAATTCGTAGCAACCCTATAGGACAGGGTAGAACTGCCCCATAGTTTCCAAGGAGCACCTGGTGGATTTGAACTGCCAACCTTTTGGTTAGCACTTAACCACTACGCCACCAGGGTTTTCAGTGTACTTCATGGAAGCATCTAAAATCCGATGTAGTATATGCTGGTGAACCACCATGGGTAGCACAGGACCACAGTCAGAATTAAGATCTCCTAGAAACTTCCTAAGATTAGAAAACCTGAGATTTCAGATCCTCTGGACCCCAGACCACTGGAGTAGCCCTTTGTGCATATGAATAGCCCACTGATTTTCACGAAAAGAAGACAAAACAAACATTGGGCTGTTTAAATTAAATCTGAAAAATATTAAACTGTCACATAAAGTTTGAAGAAAGGTAACTTATTTATACCTGTGATAAACGAAGTGTACTGGCTTTGCTTTCAAGTTCAGCAAGTCTTGCAGTTGTAGCAGATAACTGTTTTTTCAATACATCTGTCTCTTCAGATAAAGATTTCAACAGTTGTTCCCTCCTTTCACCTTCCTTTGTTTTCTGTTCTAGCTGCTCAAGCAATGTGGTCGAACTATATCTTGCCTTCAGCTGGTCTCTGAGTCGCTGTATTTCTTTGTCCTTCTCTGTAAGGTGATATGTATTCTTCTCCCTCTCAGCTTCTAGGAGTCGAATTTTCTAGATACAAACTAAGAAGAATCTTAGAGCAGAGCCAGGTCAGACATCAAGCTAAACAATATTTTTCAACAAGTATTTATGAAGGTTTATTACATATCAAGCCAGCACTATACCAGATGCCAGGCAGTAGGGCTGGTGTTACTCAGTGTAGTAATGCATGGTGTCACCCCCCATGCTCATTACAATATTATAGCTAAAATGGCAGAAAATTTGACGAAATCAGTGATTGTAAAAACACTGACAGCAATGAAAACAACAGCACATGCTTGTAGTGCATGCAGACAAAACTACATGATTCAAAGCGTCAGTGTAAATGGATAATAATGACAGCTCTCACCAAAGTGCATTAGAAGGTCAAAAAGTAAATTAGCATAGAGTTTCAGCATTGTAGGTATACTGATACATGTAAGCTGGACTTACAAAAAAGTTTTTTTGTTGTTGTTATAACTAACTATGGGGATAGTTTTATTAAAAAAATAATAAATTTCTGTTAAAACACTACACAAAAATTTTATAGACAGTCATTTTGGTGTCACCTCCTCTGACAGTGTCACCAGTGTGGTCCGCATCCCCCCCACCCCCACCTCCCTAGTAATGCCACAGATACTAGGGCCAAAAAGAAGATGAAGCCAAGATCTCACAGACAGGTAAACTGATGAATTAAAACAATATGTAAGTGCTGTAGTTAACATATAAAATGAATAGGACACAGGCACAGAGAAAGGAGAAACCAACTCTGTCTGGGATAGTGAGAGAAAGCTAAAGAAAAGCCAGCTGTCACATGAATGTCTGATAATCATCCCTCCATCCCAGTGGATCTAATAAAGTTATACACACACAAGTGATACATGCTCATTAATGAACTTGAATCAGCAGCACTTTCAAACTATAGAATGTTGCAGCTGGATAAAGACACATTTGCTAACTGCTTACTGCTGACAAATGATTTGGTCCAGAAGGTAATCTTCAAAGAAGCTTTCGACATTTACCAAGATATATAAGACAAAGAAGGCACGCCTGTTAAACTGCTACTGTTATAAGGGACACAGAGCCAATAGACATATGATAGAAACAATGATCAGAATGACATTTCAGGCTAACAGCTTAAAAACGACATAAAGGTAAAAGCTTGCACTTCGAATAGGAAAAAAAAAACAGTTGTTCAAGTATAAAATGGGAAAATTTAGGTGAACGGTTGCCTGTGTGGAAATTAGGGGATTTTTGTTGGCTACACGCTTACACGCTTAAGTCAGTAGTATGACACGGTGACTAAAAAAGCCAATATGATTTTAGACTTCGATAGAGTACAGTGTCCAGGTAAGTGGAAGTAACAGTACCATTTCAATCTGTGTTTGCCAAAACACATTTGGGGCACTGTGTTCAATTTCATGTGTGTAATTCAGGGGATATGAACAAACCACAAAGTGTTCAGGAGAATGACCAGGATGATTTCTGGAAGTCAAAAAAGCTGAAGAGTATGGAATTGGTCTGCAGAAAAGCAAAAGGAAGCAGTATTTCCTCAAAAAATCTGAAAAATTGTCAGTTAGGAGAAGAAATGGACATATTCTGGGTAACTCCAATTGGCACAATTAGAGCAAATGGGTAGAAGTTACAGGAAGTTTAATTTCAACTGATTATAAAGGAACAAAGTTTTAACAACCAGTGCTCATCAAAAGTGGAATGAACTCAGAGGGACATCTAGGTCAGCTGGCAAACATAGTTCTTAAAGACAACGTTCTACATCCGCCTTTGGTGAGTAACATCTGGGGTCTTAAAAGCTTGCGAGCGGCTATCTAAGATACAACTACTGGTCTCTTCTACTCCAACACAAAGGAGAGTGAAAGCAACTAAAGACTCAGGGAGCACTTAGTCCAAAGGGCTAACGGACCACATGAACCACAGCCTACATGACCCTGAGGCCAGAAGAGCTAGATGGGGCCAGGATACATTACTGACTACTCTGATTGAGATTACAACAGAGGGTCCTGGACAAAGCAGGAGAAAAATGCAGAACAAAAGATCAAATTCACAAAAAAGACCAGATTAACTGGTCTGACAGAGACTGGAGGGACCCCTGAGACCATGGCCCCTCAGACACCCTTCTAACTCAGAATTGAAGCCACTCCCACAGTTCACCTTTCAGCCAAAGGTTAGGCAGGCCTATAAAACGAACAATAACACACATGAGGAACGTGCTTTTCAGATCAATCAAGTATACGAGATCAAAAGGGCAACACCTGTCCAAAAGCAAAAACGGAAGGCAGGAAAGGACAGGAAAACTAGAGAATGGAACCAGGGAGCCCAGGGTGGAAAGGGAAAGGGGGAGAGTGCTGACACAATGTGGGATTGCAACCAATGTCATGAAAACAATTTGTATATAAATTTTTGAATGAGAAACTAATTTGCTCTGTAAACTTTCACCTAAAGCACAATTAAAAAAATAAAATAAAAGCGGAATGAACCAGAAGGATATCTTTCAAGGAAGCTATAAGAGTCCTTCACCAGATTGCAAGATAACTTCTGTGCCTAAGATATTTCTCGGTGGCTGAATAAGTATTTACCTTAATTGGTGTTAAAAAAAAATAATAAATCATTCAGTTTAATGATGTGCCTAAAAAACAGAATTTAAAGAAACCAGATAATACTCTTTAATACAGGTCATTTATTTTCAAAATATGAACAAGAAAAGTACTTGGCAAAATAAATTAAAATGAAATTTATGGTTAATTTTTAAAATCTCTCTAGTTCTAATAAGTTCCTAATTTCCTGACTATGCCATAAAAAAAAAAAAAAAATATGCCATAACGAACTGTAAATTAGGGAATCTTAAATATAGTTTGGAAACCCTGGTGGCGTAGTGGTTAAAGAGCTACGGCTGCTAACCAAAGGGTCGGCAGTTCAAATCTACGAGGTGCTCCTTGGAAACCCTGTGGGACAGTCCTACTCTGTCCTATAGGGTCACTATGAGTCAGAATCGACTCGATGGCAACAGGTAAATGCAGTTTAACAGAATGCAAAACGCCGACATATGCAATAATTTCACCTCGAAAGCAAAGATTACTAGGAAAACAGCCAATATATATATTAAAAATGGGTTTTCAACCACTCATACTGAAATCTGAATGTTATCTGACACACTGAAATGAATAGATTTGACTTTTTATATTTAGAGAACAACAAAAACAGACTATATAATTATTGGAAAAATGCTTTTTCACGTCCTACAGTAAAAAAAAAAAAAAAAAGATGTAAGAATGACAGCATCCTTAAAGTATGTATCTCTGAATAATACAGTAATCCAAAATGGCATGGGAATAAAACATTTCTAAGTTATGCTGCCAACTAAACAACAGTGAAAGTAGTAAACCGATACGTTTTTCAATAGTAAATATAGCATAACGGAGATGATCAAGAATATTCACATAATTAATTACCAAAAAGCTATATAGGAGGGATGATAGATTAGGTTATTATTCTGACCTAAATAACCTAAAAAACAGATCCTAGTGCTTGCGCTGAAAAGGAGCCTCGGTGGCACAAATGGTTAAATGCCCAGCTGCTAACTGAAAGGTTAGTGGTTTGAACCCACCCAGAGGCTCTGAGGGAGCAAGACCTGGCAACCTGCTTCTATAAAGATTACAGCCAAGAAAACCCTACTCTGTCAGCTGGGGTTAATATGAGTTGTGACTGGCACCCAACAACAATGCTGCCTTGAAGGTGTAGAAATATCCATCAAGATGCCTTTAACTACTTCTGAAACAAACTTAGTACCTGCTGACCTCAAAACACATACTCAAATATATTGAAAAAGAGGAGTTAATAATGACTAGAAAATATCTAAGAAAAGCTGCAAGATCAAAGTAGGCAAGATCAGGTTTCTAAAACTAAAGAACTGGGTGAGACAGAGATAATGGCAAGAAAAATAAAGTAGCATCAGGAAGCTATAAAAAATTGTTTTCTAAAAAAGCTTGCTACCGTTTACCTCTACAAGTCTTTGTCTGTCCTTGTCAGTCAGCTTTCCTTTTCCACTTGTCATTTCATCCACCGATGTTTTTAAGGCTGCAATTTCTCCCTTAAATTTCTCTAATGCAGATTCTGATTTGGGGTTACTAGGCTTTGTTCCCCATTTACTTTTAAGTAAATCTTTGGGACTTCTGGAAGACATCTCTGAAATTGCCTGTAAAAATAAAAGTACAATTATATTTTATAAGTCTGAGCTTAAAAGTTCAAATCTCAGGTTTGAAACTGGCCAAGTAACCTATCTGCTCTAACCAGAAGTGATATATCCAAATCAGTGGGGATGATGGAGAGGGACAGAGGAAGGTTTCTGGTTGCTGGCAACAATTTTTTTTTTTTTTTAATCTCAGTGGTAGATACATGGAGAATATTCACTTTTTAACCATATGTCAACCTGTACACTGATGTGTTGTGAGGTGTTCTGTATCTGCGTCATACTTCAATAGAAATTTTCCTTAAAAAAAAAAATGGAGAGGCGACTAAGGACTAAGCCATTAAATGGAACTTGAAAGAAGTTCACAGTCAAGGACACGTTTTTAAACAGGAATAAAAAGTTGGCGTAAATAATACACACAAGGCATTGAAATGTCATTTCTCAACATAATGGTATGTTCTGTGTTTTAAGAAACGATGCCTAAAAATGCCTAGATCTATCTTAAGACAGCATAGTGGGCAAAAAGGTGAGGAGATTCCAAATGAAACATTTATAAGAGGCATAATATTCAAATAATTCAGGAATGAGAGGAATAAAAATAAGGAGCCAACTTAAGGAGAACCTTGTTGTTGTTAGGTGCCATCGTGTCAGTTTCAACGACTCAGAGCAACCCTATATACAACAGAATGAAACACTGCCCCGTCCTGTGCCATCTTCAAAATTGTTGCTATGCTTGAGCCCATTGTTGAAGCCACTGTGTCAATCCATCTCGTTGAGGGTCTTCCTCTTTTTCATTGACCCTCTACCAAGCATGACGTCCTTCTCCAGGGACTGGATCCACTTGATAACATGTCAAAAATACGTAATACAAAGTCTTGCCATCCTCACTTCCAAGGGTCTGGCTGTTATCTCCTCCAAGACACATTTGTTTGTTCTTCTGGCAGCCCATGGTATGTTCAGTATTCTTCACCAGGACTGTAATTCAAAGGCATCAATTCTTCTTTGGTCTTCCTTATTCATTGTCCAGCTTTCACATGCACATGAGGCGGCTGAAAATACCATGACTTGGGTCTGGCCCACCTAGGTCCTCAAAGTGACATCATTGCTTTTTAACAGTTTAAAGAAGTGCTTTGTAGCAGATTTGACCAATGCAATAGATGTTTGTTTAGAGGCAAATGTGTAATATAAAATCTAGCAGGCAAATATAGAATGAAATATATTGTGCATATAATAAAAGTAAGGTAAGGAAGTTAAAAAATATTTTTCCATGGATCTGTAGATAAAATAATGGTGCAATTAAGAAATCCAGAGGAGTATGAGACCACACATGCATTCAAAAAATATTGGAGAGCCAACTATTTACCGGGCACCATAATGAGAGCTCCGAGCCCTGGTGGTACAGTGGTTAAGAGCTCAGGCTGCTAAACAAAAGGTTGGCAGTTTGAATCTACCAACTGCTCCTAGGGAACTCTATGGGGCAGTTCAACTCTGTCCTATAGGATCACTATGAGTCAGAATTGACTGGACAGCAACAGGTTTTTTTTCTTTTTGGTATAATGAGTGCTGAATATAAACTGGTTAAAAAAAAAAAAAAAAGGACATTTCCTGATATCACGAAACTTTTAATCTAGTAAAGGAGATAGGCATAACAAGGAAATAAACAGGTTCTCAAATTGTAATAAATGCTATACAGGAAATGAACAGAGTGTGGTGATAAATGATACAGGTACAAAATTGGGAAGACCTACTTAATAGGATGATGGGGAAAGCCTCTCTGAGGAAGTGACTTTTAAAGTCATTTTGTATGAAATCAGAAAGCCTGAAAATATTAGAACTGGGCAAACTGAGTTGAACAGACCCTCTCTCAAAAGGTTACTCCTATATTTTTGCTGATTCTACGGTAAAAGAAGACTAAGGCAGCTAGTAAATCAATTCAGACAAATGCAAGATTATGCTGTCTTTCTTTCCTGTATGCCTCTGTAGATATCACAGTATTGACTTGGCATTCTGGGTTGATAAGATAGATATTTTTTAAGCAAGTCATCCAGACACAAACCGGTGGAACTATAGATCAGTAGCCTGGAAGGAAACCCCAGACATTTGCTTCCTGACCTTTGAATGGAAACTCAAAACAGTGAATGACTATTGTCTCTAGTTTCTAGCCTAACTCTGCCAGATCTCCCAGCCCCTCACCATCTAGCCCTATCAACCTCCTTTCTCTGTATTTTCTATTCCAGTGAGGCCTATATCCACGAGCTCACACTATTCAAACCTTTCCTGGCTCAGTCACATACCTGCTTCAGGAAGCCTCCTCTGCAAACTCATAGTAACCGTTACGGTCCATACAACACAATCTGGTACTCCATTATATTCCCCTTTTTATTGTTCAACAATTGTTTCAGGGGCTGCCTCTGGGATTTTTTTTTGTCACCCACAAGACCTAACAGCAGGTGCTCAGAGAATATTTGTTGACTGGCTGAACTGATCATGCTGGAGAGGAAGTGACCAAATATTTCAACCCATCAAACTGCACATGGCATCTACTACAAGCCAGACAGTCTACAGCGGGAGGCAAATCTTACAAAATCCTCACAAAAGATCTCACTTAAGGAGGCAGATAGGAAAAGAAAAGCTGCAAAAAGAGGGATGATAAAGTCCCCTTCGCGTTTCAGCACCTGCTTGCTCACCTGTAAAATGATGTTTGTAGGATAAGCATGAAAGCACTTGCTAATTAACAAAAAGCTGTCCAAATCACTTGGCCATCTGTACGGGGATGACAATACCCACCAGAGCAGAAGGGAGGAGAAACGACGGCCGTGAGACGCTCAGCACGGCGTCAGGAACGAAGCAGGCGCTCGGGAAAGGGAACAGAGAGCACCGCGGGCAGAGACAGAGCCGAAGCGGGCGAGATCTGCCCACCGACCCACCTCCCTCGCGGTCCCGCCCGACCCCGAGGCTGCGCACCTGAGGCCACCAGGCCGCACCTGAGGCGAAGCGCGGCGCTCGCTCTTGCCGGCTACACCCTCCAGCGCCGAGGCCGCTTCCGGGAGTTTGAATCCCGCGGCTGCGGGGCGGGGCACGTCACTGCCGGCGGGGGCGGGCAGGTGCGGCAGGGTCGGGCTCTCCGATTGGCTGCCGCCTGTAGGGGGCGGGGCCTGGAACTTGAGTCCGGGCGGCGATTGGCACCCCGGCGAGGCCAAGTCCGCGGCGTGAATGACTCAGTCTGACGAGTCCGCCCCTCGGCTCTGGGGCTTTCTGTTGGTTGTTAGGAAGGTTCCGATTTTTCAAGCTCGGTGTTTCGTTGTGAGGGGCTAATTTTGTGTGTATCCGCTTTGGGAATGGAAAAAATTACTAGTCTCAATATGCTAAACCCGGTGACGCTGAACAGGAACTAATTCGTTCCGTGTTCCTGAGCGTAAATCACACCTTTGAGTTTCAGTTTCTTCTGTAGAAAATGAGGCGCCTTCCAGCCCTGAAAGGAGCCCTGGTGGCACTCTGGTTAAGCGCTAAGCTGCTTACTGAGAAGTTGGCGGTTTGAACCCATCACAGGCTCTGTGGGAGAAAAGATCTGGCCATCTGCTCCAGTAAGGATTACGGACTAGGAAACCCTGTGGTGGAGTTTTACTTTGTCTTACAGGGTTGCTATAAATCCGAACGGACTCCACAACACCAGGCTTAGATAGGATACAGCAGCAAAACGCAGTAGGGAGGCAGTACTGCACGACTGTTTAAACTCTGGATAAGAACTGCCTTGAGTTTAACTCCTGACCGTCTCTTACAAGCTGTGAGATCTTGGATAAATTATTTAACCTCTCTGATTCTCGGTTTCCTCATCTGTAAAGTGATGCAAATAACATCTATCTCATAGAGGTTTTTTTTTTCATAGTTATGTGGTTAAGTGAAAGTATCCATTTAAGTGAGCGCTTGGCACTTAGTATATGCTCCATTGATTTCAGCAATTATTATACTAAAGGCAACAAACTCTTATGCTACTGAATAGAACGGTTGAGAAATTCATGCGTTGTTGTTGGTGGCTGCTGTTTCATCAGTTGGACTCATGGCAATCTGGACTCAGGGCAATGATTCCATATGCAAGGGAAGGAATTGCTGCCGGGTCAGGGGCCTTCTCCATAATATGTTGTGGATTAAACTATTGTGATCTATAGGGTTTTAACTGGCTGATTTTCAGAAGTAGATCACCAGTGTTTCTTCCTAGTCCATCTTAGCCTGCAAGGCCACTGAAATCCGTTTAGCATCACAGCAACACACAGGCCTCCACTGGTCGATGATGGTGTCTACACATGAAGTCCATTGGCCGGGCATAAAACCCGGGTCTCCCACGTGGAAGGCTAGAATTCTACCACTTATCACCAATGCCTGGAGAAACCATGTAGGGAATTTAAAAGAATCTTAAAAAAAAAAAACTGTAAGCAATTTTTTCCCTCACTAAACAAACATAATGACAATCAAAGACTCTTAGAGCAGCTCTGTGTGCCAGATACCGTCCTAAATGCTGGGATGCAAAGGAAGATCACCTTTGGTTTCTACTTCCAAGGAGTTCATTTTTCTGGCAGAAAGTGAACAGACTTGGTTTCCTTCACATCTGTTGTGTTAAAGCATCAGATAGGACTGAAGGTAGAAAGAAGATAGGCCAGGGTTCATTGTCCAGAGGTGAGATGAGGGGCAAAATTAATTTCCATAGAAATTTACAAAGATTCTCAGAGGGAAAAAAAATCACCCCTCTCCCCTTTCTGGACAAAAGGGGAGGCAAGAGGGGTGGGAGGGACTACGTGAGAGCCTGGAACCTGGCTGACTGGCAGCTAGGGGCCCGGTGCCTGGGCCTGCCAGGCCAGACACCTCAGTTACACACGGCTTTCCAGGCCCTGCTGTCCTGGAGGAAGCTCCCCGGTGAGTGGGAACCCCTGAGGAAGAGGAGCAGACAGGAGGCTTACTGGCTAGGTGGGCTTGTTTAATTTTGTAATTGTCAGTTGTTAGACCTGGAAATCATGGTTTGCTCTTCACAGATAGGTGCTGCTAGTCACGAAGTTGTCAGGAGCTGGCAGTTTCCACAGGGCTGCACAACGTGATAGCAGTTTGAAGTTGACAGTTCACTCCAGGCAATCCCAGGACAAGGATTCAAAATCCATCTTTTTTAATTTATCAAGAGAAATATAACAGCCAAGCCAACTGGGTATTTATCTCAGCAGATTAACTCATTTTTTTTTTTTTTTCCTCAGTAGAAAGTGTTCTAGGAAAACCAAATAGTATCAAAAGGCTGCGGAAAGGGTTTAGGGTTATTTAAAGGGAAAGACTGAGGCTGTTGTAGAGTGTGCAGGTCACCTCTAAAAGGTTATGTCTTCCAAAGAGATGCTAATGAATGCATAGGGCCTCACCAGCAGATAGGCCTGCGCTGTCCAATAGAACTTCCTGCAATGATGGAAATGTTTCCTTTGCTCCACCCAATATAGTAGCACTACCCTCAGATGACTACCGAGTGCTTGAAATGTGGCTACTGCAATCGAGGAACTGAGTTTTTAATTTTATTTAATTTTAAAACTGGTGGTTGATTCAGTTATTGGAAAATTTTAAAGTATGTTCAGAACAACCTGGGTGTATAAATCTATTTTTTCAATTGTAAATTTTATGAAGTCTAAATACAGGCCAAGTATTTTTGATGAAAATCTAGTGTCCAAACAGATATGTGAAATCTACAGAGCAGATTTTAAAGACTTAGTATGAAAAAAGACTGTAAAACAGCTCACTAATTTTTTTAGTTATTACATTTATTATTACATACTGAAATTATTATAATATATAATAATATTACATATTATTACACGTTGAAATTACAATATTTTTGATATATTGGGTAGAATAAAATCTATTATTAAGATTAATTTCGTGTATTTTTTTTTTTAAATGTGACTACTAGAAAATTCAAAATGACAGACGTGGCTCGTGTTACATTTTGTTGGACAGAGCTGGTATGCACACAATAACTCCTTTTAGGTAGGAAAAGAAGGAATGAGTAAACTCTTACCTCCTTCCAATCTGATTTCTGCTTAGCGGGGACCTTTTTGAAATAATGCAGATCTAATCATGTCACACATTTCCCATCGTTCTTAGGATAAAGAACAAAATCCCCAACCTGTCCTCTGGGGCCTAAAAAAAAAAAAATTGCCGTGGAGTCGATCCTAACTCTTAGTGACCCTATAGGACAGAGTAGAACTGCCCCATAGGGTTTTCAAGGAGCAGCTGGTGGAGTTGAACTGCCGATCTTTTGGTTAGCTGCTGAGCCACTGTGCCACCATGGCCTCCCCAGCCTGGCCTCAAACCAACCACACTAGACACCTTTCATTCCTTGATCAGACAGGTTCCTTACTGCCCCAGGGCCTTTGCACAGGAGGTTCCCTCTCTCTGGAACGCTGTAGCTGTTATCTCCTTTTCTACTTCCCGTTCAGATCTCAGCTCAGTCCTCATACCTCAGGGATGGCTTCCTGCTTCCCTGAGAAAGGGATTTCCTCTCATTACTTCTCCTTCAAAGCATTCACTACTGTTACTCTATATTTACTTGTGAGTGATTCTTCCATTGGTATCTTTTCTTCCCAGCTGACTGTAAATCCCTTGAGGGTAGGAACCATATCTGACTTTGCTTTCTACCATATCTTCAACGTCTAGCGACACAGTGCCTGCGCAGATTAGCTTGCTGTCGCTGCTGCCTGCCGTCGATAGTTCATTGACTCGGCCTCAGACATCAGGCACAATGGAAGGAAATGCTGTCCACTCCTACGCTATCTCCATGATGGGTTTCCACAGGATTTTCACTGGCTGATTTTCAGAAGTAGATCACCAGGCCTTTCTTCCTAGTCCATCTTAGCCTGGAATACTGAAACCTGTCACAGCATCATAGCAACACGCAAGCCTCCACTGAGATGGATAGTGGCTGTGCATGCGGTGCATTGTGTGGGAATCAAAACTGGGTTTTCTGGGCAGAAGGCAAGAATTCTATCGCTAAGCCACCAATGCCTCATACAGATTAGGTAGTTAGTAAACATTTGCTAAAGGAGCCCTGGTGGTACAGTGATTAAGTGCTCAACTGCTAATCAAAAGGTCATTGGTTCAAACCCACCAGCTACTCTACAGGGGGAAGATGTGGCAATCTCCTTCTGTAAAGATTACAGCCTTGGAAACTCTATGGGGAAGTTCTACTCTGTCCTATAGGGTCACTATGAGTAGGAATCGACTTGACAGCAACGGGTTTGTTTGTTTTGTTTTTTAAACATTTGCTCAAGGAACCAATGATGCACTGATGAGGGTCTCTTCTGCCCTAGAATATTGTGAATAAACAGCCAAATTCTTTACTTTTCTCCTTTCTGTTATCACTATTCCGTATTAGACACCAAAAGCATCCTTTAGAGCCTAGTACCTTCTCAGGGTAGACCCCGTGCTCTTTCAGGATTAGCGATTATCTTCAGCCAGGAAGGGCTGCGTTTTAAATCAGTAAATAGGAAGCCACCCTCAGCATCCAGCTGAGATCATGGCAGCCTTATCAGTAAGTAACACATTTAAAAACCATTTCAGAGGGAGGTTATTTCTTAGGGAGATTTTCTCTAACAGGCTATCTCATATAGGGGAATTACTATTAGCCCAGTTAGTGATACGTCCTGACTTAGCCTTTGATTTGGGGGTGCATCCTCCTTGGAGAGGGCAGCTCCTGGGCACTGGCTGCTCTGTCTGTTGTTGTTTTTGTCTGTCTGTTTGTTTAAATTCAATATTTTAAGTCAGCAGGATTACTACAAAATTTCATTTGTATCCAGGGTATTGTTATGCAATTTGATCCTTTTACTCCCCTGCTGAAAAATGCCTCTCTAATAGGTCTCCAGGAGTCCCCGGTGGTGCAATCAGTTAAGCACTCTACTGCTAACCAAAAGCTTGGTGATTCAAACCCACCCAGAGCCACCTCAGAAGAAAGTCTTGAGGATCTGTTTCCAGAAGTCCACAGCCTTGGAAATACTATGGAGTGCAGTTCTACTCTGCATACATGGGGTCGCCATGAGTCAGGATCAACTTGACAGCAACTGAAAATAATAATAGTAACAGGTTTCCAGTGCCAGTGAGGCATGGTATAGGAGTTAAGAGCATGCGCTCTGGAAAAAGACTGTGTGTTCAGAGCCTGGCTCCACTCATGTGAAAACTTGGGCAAGTTGCTTAAGCAAGCTGGGCCTCGGTTTCCGCATCTGTGAAGTGGGGATAATAAGATAGTACTTACTTCATAGGATAGGACAGTGGAAGGGTTAAATGAGACAAAATAAAAAGCTTAGGATAGCATCTGGCACTTTGTGAACACTCAGTAGACATTCAACCAAAAAATCAAACCCGTTGCTATCAAGTTGATTCCAACTCATAGTGACCCTATTATAAGACAGAGTAGAACTGCCCTATAAGGTTTCTTAAGAACAGCTGATGAATTCAAACTACTGACCTTTTGGTTAGCAGCTGACTAACAGAGCAAACAAGGCTCTCTGAGCTGGTGCGTGCCTGCCTGCCTCCCTAAACTCACCTCTTGACTGTTGTACTTCATGCTTGAAGCTCCAGCAACATTGATGGCTTGAGGTTCCCAGCACCCACCACGTGTATCTGTTTAACTCTATTTTAGATCATGAAGTCATACACATACACACTCAGTCCAGCTGTCACTTCCTCCAGGGAGCCTGCCCTGCTTGCCCACTCCTGCCCTATTAAAGGCTTGTCTCCTCCATTTTTTCTCTATTATTATTCTCACTACATTGAGCTTCTTATGAAGAACTGTGTCTTATTCATCTCTATAGTTAGTATTATGCCTGGCACCAAGTAGACCGTCAGTAAGTGTTTGCTGAATGAATGAATGCATGCATGAATGAATGAATGAAGAGTCTTACAGAAGACCGTCTAGGAGCCCACTGTCTAGCAAACATTTTGATGATGAATTATTGAATAAAAATGGGCACGAGGCTTGAAAAGATTCCACTTTTCCCTGTTCTATTTTTTTCTGGGTTTATTTTAGAAACTATGTTAATACTTTCTTGGAAAAGGTCAGATTCGTTTCAGTCTTATATTTAGCACCTCCAACTGCCTTGACTAGTAATATGTTGGTGCCAAATGTGATGAGGTACTTCATCCCCACCTGTCCCCCATGTAGACCCAGTCATTGCCAAGCACTTTTTTAAAGGAATGAAATTTAAATGTATGTTATTTAAAAATAACATCTATCGCTGTGCAAGACCATATAATTAAGCCACAAAAAATAGTATTCTAGTTCCAAAAGGCATTTTAGTTATCAACCGAAGTAATTCTTGAAGAAGTGTTTCAGCACACAAATCTTAACGATGGACACTTCGTGCATGCCAGTTTGAAAACTGCTATTAGGTCTGAGGTTCTGTAAAGCTGGAATTGGAATAAGATGTTATGAACCTACCTTCATTTCTCTTCTACTAAATCCTCTTTTCTACCCCTATTACTTTGCTCCTCACATCTAGATTTTTTGCTAAGTCCGCTCTCTCTTCCTCTAAATATTTCTCTTTCTCCATCTCTTTTGCTCCAATGCTCCAGGGCAGGATTAAAGCCACTCACCTAGATAATGCATCAGTTCGCTTGACAAATAAGGCTTAATGAAACAGAAAAATACGAGATCTCAGCTGAGATGAAACTGGAAAGAGAGTTGGACTCAGAACATGGGTTTGAGTCCTGTCTCAAGCTCTTCACTCTTCTGAGCCTCAATTTCCTCAACTGTAAATATGAGAATGGAGTCCCCAGGTAGGGCAAACAGTTAACGTGCTCAGCTGCTAACCTAAAGGTTGGAGGTTCAAATTCATCCAAAGGCACACCAGAAGAAAGGCCTGGTGATCTACTTCCAAAAAACAGCCACTGAACACCCTATAGAGCACAGTTCTACACTGACACTATGGGGTCGGAATCGACTCAACAACATCTGGCTTAAAGATAAGAACAGGAGCCCTATCTCACGGAGTGGCTGAAAGCATTGAACAATCAGATATGTGAAAGTCCCTGGCACATGGTATCCACTAGCTGGGAAGCTCCAATGGGCCAGAACTTTGTCTGACTTATTCAGTGCTCAAACCTTAGCACCTAACACATGATCTGGCTCAAGTATTTGTTGAACAAACGAACATATTACTGATGAATAAATGTTTAGTGTTCACTCTCTGTTAATTTACTCCTCCATGAAATTTCTGAAAGGATGTAATTTTTCCTGAAGTGTTGCTCTTATGGTGTTCCTTGGAATATCATAGATTTATTTCTAAAATCTGATGACAGAAGGAAAAGAGGCCCTGTTAGTTTTTTGGATTTGAAGAAAGCTAAAAAGAAATCTCTCATCCCTTCTTTCTTCCTCCCTGTCCCCAAGTATAACACCAGTGAGTTCATGGCCAGGCCTGGAAAAAAATAGAGCAAATCCAAAGAGAGTCCACAGGATAGAGGTGTTAGCATCTTTGCGGTCTCACAAGATAGAGGAGAAATCTCAGTGGCCACCAGAGATGGACACTGTTATCTTTGCAGTACTAGGAAGTTGAGAGCTCAGAGGACAAAGACCTTGAAAGCAGGTGGTATCCAGGGGCTCCAGCTATGACAATATTCAGACTGGGCCCCGTGTTTCCAGGGCGTATGGATGATGCAAAGCATGTTGTAAGTGATACATTCCAACAAGGTGTCACAGGCAAGTCCACAACCAAACTTGCCTGAGTTTGAATCCCAGCTCTGCCATTTATTAGTAAGTTACTTAATCTAAAAAATTTTTTAATATTTGTAACTTGATAAACTTGTCCTAATATATGGTGGAGTCTCTCTCTACCCTTTCAGGAAGCCAGGCACAAGCTTGGGGACCTCCCCTTGACTCCCTCACTTGTGACCTTCTGGATCCCACTATTCCTGTGGCTTCAATAAATTTGCTGGAACAAGTCACAAAACTCATGGAAAGTGCTATACTTACAATTACAGTTTTACAGCAAAAATGGATACAAATGAAGAGACACATAAAGGTGGGAGGGTTCCTGGTTCAGAGCTTCTGTGTCTCAAGTGGCATGCTATCCTCCCATGTACATTGATGTCTTTCACCAACCAGTAAGCCCATGGACCTTTTGTTTCCAAACCTTTTATTGGGGTGTCTCATTATATAATGCAAACTCTAGTCCCTCTTCCCTATTGTCGGTCAGTATCACCAGGTGATCATGGGCATTGAGAGATGGGGCTCTCTGGCCTGTCCACCATGAGCAAATCATCATGAGGTAAGTCCCTTTGGCCTGGCCAGCTCAACATCCTGAGTCGTCTAACCTGTCAGGCATAACCTGTCAGGTCTTATCTTAGTTACTAAACAAACCCCTTGCTGTCGAGTCGATTCCGACTCATAACAACCCTATAAGACAGAGTAGAACTGCCCATAGGGTTTCCAAGGAACAGCTGGTGGACTAAAACTGCTGACCTTTTGGTTAGCAGCTGAATGCCTAACCACTGCACCACCAGGACTTCAGGAAAACAAACCTGTTGCTGTCAAGTTGATTCCACAAGTGGGTGGTTTTAACAAACAGAAATTTATTATCTTATTGTTTAGGAAGCTAGAAGTCTGAATTCAGGATGCCAGCTCTAAGGGAAGGCTTTCTCTCTCTGTTGGCTCTGGAGGAAGGTCCTTGTCTCTTTGAGCTTCTGCTCCTGAGCGATCTTCTTTCTTGTGGCTTGGCATCTCTCTTCCCACATCTCTGCTTCTTCACTTGGTTGTTTAATCTCTTTTATACCTCAAAAGATGTTCACTTAAGATGCACCCTACACTAACCATGTCTCATTAACATAACAAGGACAACCCATTCTCAAATGGAATTATAATCATAGGCATAGAATTTAGAATTTACAAAACATAATTTCGGGAGACACAATTCAATCCATAACATTTCACCCTTTAGCCCTGCAAAATTCATGCCTTTCCCACATGCTAAACACATTTACCCCATCACATCATTCCAAAAGTCTTAAATCAACTGCAAGTCCAAAATCTCATCTTCTGACTCATCTAAATCAAATATGGGTGAGACTTTAGGTGTATTCTACCCTGGGGAAAAATCTCTCTTCATCTGTGATCCTGTGAGATTTAACTATAAGTTATCTGCTTCCAAAGACAATGGTGGAACAAGCATAAGGTAGACATTTCCATTAAGTGGGATAAATTGGAGGGAAAGAAGGAACAATGAGCATCAAGCAAGTCCAAAACCCAGCAGAACAATTTACATTAGCTCTGAAGGGTAGAAAACAATCCTCTCTTCACTGAGACCACCTAGGCAATGGCCCTGCCCTCCAGACTCTGGGTGTTGGCCACCAACTCTGGATTCTGGGTGGAGGCCCCTCAGCCCTGGCTCCACCTTCCATGCCTACTGGGATGGCAACTCTGCTCCCTTGGCTTTGGGTGGCCCCATTTTCCTAGTCCATCTGAGTGGTGGCCCCACCCCTTTGGTCCTGACAGACCCTGTTCTTCTGCTCCTCGGGCATGACAGCCCCACCTTCTCCATTTTTGGCGGTGGCTCCATCCCCCTGGCACACCTTAACCGCAGCCCCACACTCCAGAACCAAGTTGGCAAAATCCAACTCTTTGAAATCTAGGGGGCTGGGGCCCCACCCTTTGAGATCCAGGAGACTGTGGCCCCAGCCTTTGAAACCGAAAAGGCCCTACTTCCCCTAATCCTTCCAATAGTTCTGCTGATCTCTGAGCTGCTCCAATATTCTTTTTGTTCTTTCTCTGTCCCCTTCAGTTCTAAGTTGATGGTAATTTTCTGCTATGGAAGTTGGTTAGATCCATCAGTCACAGGCTTAATCTCTTTAACAAAAAATTGTGTAGCCACATCCTTGGTGAAAATCCCAGGACACACATCCTTAGTTTGTTCAACAGAATTTTCCAAATCTTTAAGTTCTGTTTTCATTTTGCACAGTTCATTTTTAAATTCATCTCTTACCTCATGCATTTTACTATAAGCAGCAAGGAGAAAACAAGTGGCCCCTTTAAGATCTTGCTTAGAAATCTCCTCAGTTAAATATCCAAGTTCATCACTTACAAGTTCTATCTTCCACCAAATATTTGAACATAATTCAGGCAAGTTCTTTGCCATTACATAAAAAGCATCACCCTTCCTCCATTGTCCAATCATTTGCTCATCATTTTCTCTTAAGGCCTCACCAGAAGCACATTTATTGTCCACATTTCTAGCAACATTCTGTTGTTGGTGCCTTATGTCTCTGAGACTACAGAGACTTTCTTTATCACTTTCCTCACTTCCTTCTGAGCCCTTACCAGAATTGCCTTTGACTCTCATAATTCTACCAACAGTCTCTTCCAGGCAGTGTAGGATTTTACTATTAGATATCTTAAAAACTCTTTCAGTCTCCACCCATTATCCAATTCTAAAACTGCTTCCACATTTCAGGTGTCTTTTAGAGCAGCACCTACTCTTCTGGTACCAAATTTTCTCTCAGATATCTAGTACTACTATAACAGAAATATCACCAGTCAATGGCTTTAACACAGATAAATTTATTCTCTCACAGTTTACCCAGGCCAGTGCCATCGAGTCGATTCTGACTCATAGTGACCCTATCCAGAAGTCCAAATGCAGGGTGCCAGCTCTAGGGGAAGGCTTTCTCTCTGTTGGCGCTGGGGGAAGGTTCTGGTTCCTTGGCTCCTTGGTGATCTTCATATGGCTTGGCATCTCCCTTCCCCCATCTCTGCTTCTTCACTTGCCTTTTTAATCTCTTTTATGTCTCAAAAGACATTGACTTAAGACATACCCTGCACTAATCCTGTCTCATTAACGTAACAAAGACAGCCCATTCCTAAATGAGATTATAATCACAGGCATAGAGTTTAGATTTACAATACATAATTTTGGGAAACATAATTCAATCCATAACAGGCCTGGAGTCCTTAATGAGGACACTTGAACCTTTAGGGAAAATCCGAAGTTATTTGGAGGGATTATTTCTCAGGAACTGAGGACGGAGACCAAATTCTTTGGGTAAAGTTAATGTAAATCCCACACCTGGTGATCTACTTCCAAAAACTCTGCCATCAAAAACTCTATGGAGCATAGTTCTATTCTGACACACATGGGGTTGCCACGAGTTGGAGTCGACTCAATGACAACTGGTTAATATACATACAAAAATGCAAGGATAGCCAAGACGCTCTTGAAGAAAAAGGACAAGATGGGAGGATTTGTTCAAAATTTCATTATAAAAAATTGATAAGGCTGTAATTAAGACAGAGTGATCTTGGTGCAGAGATGACAAATAGATCAGTGAAATAAATAGAGAGCAGAGAAACAGACCCACACATGGGTAAAGAAATTTTTAAATAAATGGTGATGGAGCAAATGAATATTCTTCGCCAACACCATAATTCAGAAGCATCAATTCTTCCGTTTTCATTATTCATTGTCCAGTTTTCCCAAGTATATGAGGCAATTGCAAATACCATGGGTTGCGTCAGGTGCACCTTGGTCCTTAAATTGACATCTTTGCTTTTCAACACTTTAAAGAGATCTTTTGCAGCAGATTTTCCCAATGCAATACGGCCTTTTAATTTCTTGATTGCTGCTTCCATGGCGTTGATTGTGGATCCAAGTAAAATGAATCTTTGACAACTTCATTCTTTTCTCCGTTTATCATGATGTTGCTTATTGGTCCAGTTGTGAGGATTTTTCTTTTCTTTATATTGAGGTGTAGTCCAATAGTGAAGGCTGTAGTCCTTGATCTTCATCAGTAAGTGGTTCAAGTCCTCTTCACAAGCAAGGTTGTGTCATCTGCATAATGCAGGTTGTTAATGAGTCTTCCTCCAGTCCTGATGCCCCGTTCTTGTCCATATAGTCCAGCTTCTCGTATTATTTGCTCAGCATACAGACTGAATAAGTATGGTGAAAGGATACAACCCTGACGCATACCTTTCCTGACTTCAAACCACGCAGTATCCTTTTGTTCCGTCTTAATGACTGCCTCTTATTCTATGTACAGGTTCCTCATGAGCACAATTAAGTGTTCTGGAATTCCCATTCTTCTCAGTGTTATCCATAATTTGTTATGGTCCACACAGTCTAATGCCTTTGCATAGTCAATGAAACAAAGGTAAACATCTTTCTGGTATTGTTTGCTTTCAGCCAGGATCCATCTGACCTCAGGAATGATATTCCTGGTTCCACGTCTTCTTCTGAATACAGCAATTTTTGGCAGTTCCCTATCGATGTACTACTGCAACTGCTTTTGAATGATCTTCAGCAAAATTTTACTTGTGTGTGATAGTAATGATATTGTTCGATAATTTCCACATTCTGTTGGATCACTTTTCTTTGGAGTAGGCATGAATATGGATCTCTTCCAGTAGGTTGGCCAGGTAGCTGCCTTCCAAATTTCTCGGCAGAGACAAGAGTGAGCACATCCAGCCCTGTATCTGTTTGTTGAAACATCTCAATTGGTATTCCGTCAATTCCTGGGGCCTTGTTTTTTGCCAATGTCTTCAGTGCAGCTTAGACTTCTTCCTTCAGTACCATCTGTTCTTGATCATATGCTACCCCCTGAAATGATTGAATGTGGACCAATTCTTTCTGGTACAATGACTCTGTATATTCCTTCTATTGTGTTTTGATGCTTGCTGCATCGTTCAGTATTTTGCCCATAGACTTCTTCACTATCGCAACTCAAGGCTTGCATTTTTTCTTCAGTTCTTTCAGCTTGAGAAATGCCGAGCGTGTTCTTCCTTTTTCAGTTTTCTAACTCCAGGTCTTTACACATGCCATTATTACACTTTGCTTTGTCTTCTTGAACCAGCCTTTGAAATCTTCTGTTCAGCTCTTTTACCTCATTTCTTCCATTTGCTTTAGCTACTCAATGTTCAAGAGCAAGTTTCAGAGTCTCTTAGTCTCTTCTGATACCCATTTTGGTCTTTTCTTTCTTTCCTGTCTTTTTAATTTCCTCTTGCTTTCTTCATGTATGATATCCTTGATGTCATTCCACGACTTGTCTGGTCTTCAATCATTAGTGTTCAATGCATCAAATCTATCTCTTGAGATGTTCTCTAAATTTGCAAATCAGGAAATCTAAATATGGAAAGGTATGCAACCTCACTAGTAATCAGGAAAATCCCGGTTAAAATCCCAATGAGATGCCATTATATATTCACTAGATGGGCAAAAATTTAAAAATCTAACATTGCCAAATATGACAAGGATGTAGAACAATGGGAATTCTCATACACCGCTGGTGCGAGTGTAAGTAGTACAATCACTGTGGAATACATTTGTTATTATCTAGTGAAGGTGAAGAAATGCATATATCCTTCAACCCAGCAATTCCACTCATAGGTATAGACCCTAGGTATGCTCATGCACATTTGTGTCAGGAGACATGTACAACCAGGTTCAGAATAGTACCGTTTGTAATAGCCCCAAACCTGGAACAATCCGAATGTCCATCAACAGCAGAATGGATAAATAACATGTGGTATTCTTGTACAATGAAATACTGTACATCAATGACAGTGAACAGACTAGAGTTATGCAACAACGTATACGAATTCTGCAATATAATGTTAAAAAAAAGAAGCAAGATACAAAAGAATTCATACTGTTTGATTCCATCTACACAGAGGTCATAATATATCAAATAATTCATACTGTATGCATATATGTATTAGTGTACATGCATGTAAATATGTATGAATATGTACATAAAGGTCACAATAGACAAAAGAATTCAAACTATGCTTACATTTATATAAAGGTCATAATTAAGCCAATTTAGGCTATGTTTCTGGTAAAAAGTATAAAGAAAAGCAAGAAAATTATCACTAGAAAATCAGGATAGTGGTTACTTTTGGGGGGAAGATAGGGGTGATGCATGGGACACAGGAGGGACTTCTGGGGGTGCTGGCTATGCTCTCTATCTTAACCTAGATGATTACTTGTTGAACTATGACATTTATGTTATATGCATTTTTCTGTAAGTATAAAAAGGAAAAAAAATAACAGCCAAATAAAAATAATGTTGTATATATTCCACGAAAGCTATGTGGTCACCAAATAATGTGCGGGAAGTCCCCTGACTAACCATAGGGTTCCATTCCGACAACTCCATCGTAAGTTGGTTCTGATGTAAGTCAAATACCTTTTTGTTTGTTTATTTAGTTTTCATTATTATCTGCTATGAGGCAGTGTTTTGAATAGTAAATCTTCAGTAAATTACGTGCTGCAACAGTGTATGTAGTATGCATTACTAACAATAAGATGTACAAAAAAAAAAAAAAAACAGACAGTTGTAAGTGCGTTGCATTCTAACTCCAGTACGTCGTAAGTGGGGGACTACCTGTATATAGAACTGGGCATGTTGGTTCTTTACTTTTTGAAAGCCTTTGGGAAACTTACAGAAGACAGAAGAATTCTTCTAGCTTGCACCATATTTTTTCAATGTACTTGAAGTGTTTGCTTCCAGATGGTTCTTCTTGGTTGTAAGTTCAGAAGCAAACGAAGCCCTATGTTTCTTTGCCCTAAAATTTAATCTTCTCTTCTGAAATAGAATGAAATCCTGATTTAAAGCCAATTTGGGTTAACGGAAACACTATGAAATCACGAATAAGCATGAACTTTTGCTGAGTACATTTGTACTTTACTGTATGCTTTGTGCCAGGCCTCACTCTAAGATCTTTCTCTTGCAACAATCTTTAACTTCATTTTACAGATGAGGAAACTGAGGAAGAATGGGTTAAGAAACTTGATAAGGTGACATAGATCACAAGTGGTGAAGCAGGGACTCACATTCAGGTCTGTCTAGCAAATTCAGATCTCTCTGGTCATCTTACCCACTAAGCTGTTCTGCCTTAATGAGGCCTCTGGGATTCTGGGAAGACACCACACTCAGGTTTACCTCTCCAAACACTGGAGAGACACATCTCCATTTTCACTGAAGACTGTTAGCAGCATTTGATGAACCAAAAACACTTAGGTGCCCAGCTCTCACCTCTGAAGAATTTTGGAAGAAATTCTATGGCGAATCCTGTTGTAAAGCGAAGGATCAGACCCAGTACGCCAGTTTTGTAAACCCGTATTTGGGTTAGTAAGCCCTGGATTGGATCTGCTTGAGATGTTGATGTTAGCTGCCGCCCAGTGGATTCGTTATTTCTTTGCCATACAGTAGGGGGCGCCCTATGACTGATTTTTTTTTTTTTTTTTTTTTTTTTTTTTTTTAAAGTGGTGTCTAAGTGGCTGCTGTGTGGGTGTGTTCAACAGCATGAGAAAAGAAATGGCAAAACTAAAATTTAAAAAAAAATAATGACTAAGTAAAGTTTAAAGACTCCAAGAAGCTCAGAAAAGAATGAGAAGTGGTAGAAAAACATTTCGATTTCAAGAATTGTTCCAGCAGCATCGTTAGTGGTCTCTTAATCTGCCCATATTTTTTCATTAACTCCAAATGCAGTTTAGTGACATTTGTCCCACGTTATTATTTTTAGTTGAGGTTTTGTCGTTTTCACTTCCACATTTCACGAATTCATAAGTCAGTGCCTGTGGAGGAGCGTGGACTCCGGAGCTTGGTATCAGTTTACGCCCAGGCTTCGGTAAATATTCCGTCAGAGACCCACCCATTCGCTTTTTCCCTTCCCTCTCCACTTTTTTTTTTTTTTTTTTTCCACTTGGAGAAACCCTGCCCTGCCTTCTCCCCGGGGCTGCGCGACCCAGCCCCAGCGCCTCTGTCTTTGCAACTTCACTTGCTGAAACTTGCTTTCCGCCGGTTAAGAGCCATGCTTCGAGTGATCGTAGAATCTGCCAGTAATATCCCTAAAACGAAATTTGGGAAGCCGGATCCTATTGTTTCTGTTATTTTTAAGGGTAAGGAAAAGTTTTCTTCTATTTCTGAAGCCCTGTTGGGGGATGTTACAGTTTTGAAGTCACGTTCTTTAAAAGTCTGCATTTAGGCGGCTGGGAAAGCAGTTTCTTCCTTTAGAGAGTTTGTTACTTGTACAGGTGAGGGGAGAGGACCGATATCTGTGGAGTACATTTTACTTCCCCCCCAGGGCTTTGAGACTCTTTGAATGACCTGGTATTTTAGCTCTAATAAAGAGATTCCTGAAAGCACTTGGGGGGCGCGGGGGCGGGGGGGGAGGGGGAGGGGGATGTATTTGCTAATCCCCAATCTGAAGGTGTTAAAAAGGTCTGTTCAAAGTTAGAGTTGCAGCGGTTTACGTGCATTTTGATTTTTTCTGCATATGATAAATGGGTAAAAAAAAAAAAAACGGGTAGAGGAGGGGAAAGAGCAATTCAATTGTCAGAGGCATCATTGCTCCATTAAACAGTGCCCTGTTGCTTTTATTGTCACTCGGTATCTGACCCTGGGAAGTAGAGCGAAGTTATTGCTTTGAATTAGTTTGTTTCACGTTATTTTGGGGCTCGTTGTAATTGTTCTTCATCCCTAGAAAGTTGAGGTGCTTATCGTAAGTTTTGTAGCTTTTAAATTGCTGGTAGAGGAAAGAACGCTGAAGGGCAAGTCCGCAGTTTGGGGATTTAGTTCTGCTTGACGAATGACCTTGGGCAAGTGACCTCATGTCTCTGGATTTCTGTTTTCTTGTATGTAAAATGGATAAGGAGGGTTTAGACTAGATCGTCTTTGTGTGGCTCTTTCTAATTACAAGGAGTTATTTTTCTATGACGTTTAACTACAGATGCCGCAGAAGGGGACAGGAGTGGTTGGTGTGAGAAATGGCACGCTCCTAGGCATTGAAAGTGGCTTCAGTGTGGCAGGGGTGGTGTGTCTAAGTCTGGGTTTGGGGGCTTTAGCATTTTCTGTTTGTCCATGGTCATTGGTAAGATTGCCACCTCCATTCTTGGCAGGAGGGATGGGAGTGGGAGGAGATGACAGAGAAAGTAGGATCCTCAGTGGACCCATGGTTCCCGACCACACCCCAGCACAGCCTCTCTTCCTCCAGAAACCTCAACAACTTCTCCCTGCCAGTTGCTGTGCAATCTATTTCCTTCTCCCCTCTCTTATCTGTTTTTTCTCCCTACTTTTCTTCTCAGACCTCTCCCTATGAGAGTGAGCAAGAAAAAGAAAGAAATGAAGTCCAAAGCTGCCAAATAGTTGTCTAGTGAAAAAAGATTTGGAGGGCGAAAACTGGCTTCTTAAAGGACAATGTGGTTTGAGAATCTGAGAATATGGTTAGTGGATATCAAGTCATCATGTTAAGCCAGAGTTCATTTATAAGTGGTTAGAGTTGTTTTTTTTTTTTTTTCTTCCTTGAAGCAGTTAACATAAAGGGGACATAACATGAAAAGTTTTCACCATTCACCACTGACATGTAAAGACACATAAAAGTATATCAGATTCAGTCTGTTGAGGTCATTGTTTGAGGCAAATCCTATAGATTATAAAGGAATTAGAGTTAACACAACATTGCAACCTGACTTGTCTAGATGTGTATGCATTGATCAAAAATATATCTAAGTCTATGAACTTAATATACTCAACCAAAAATAGAAAACTTTAGTTAAATTGGAAAAATAGAGTCTGTCTAAACAATCATATTTGCTAGATATTTTCCATTTGGTCTCTTTTCCAGTCTCCTTTCCCTGTACAAATTGAGTGATAAAGTCATTCATTCATCTAACAAGCAACATGACAGAAGAAAAAACACTGAACTCCCAGTAGAAAGATCTAGATTCTAGCTGACTTTAAATATCTGATGACCTTGGCTAACCCAGATTTATCCCCCGCAAATTTCTCAGCAGTGGAATGTTGAAAACCAATCTCCTTGAGGTTCCTTCTGGTCTTAAGATTCTATAACTTTCTAGTTCCAGGTATTGAATGTCTGTTCTCTGCAAGATATGGAAGGCATTGTCTTAGGTGCTGGAGGGAATATAGTAACAAGGCATTTTCCATGCTTTCCGTATGCTTCAGTCTATCCCGGCAGTTTCAGACATCGGTGATGGCAAACCCCGAGCAGGTGTGCTGCCCAATTTTGAGCACTGTGTAAATTTAAATAAAATTAAGTTCTGGCAGAACTGAGGATACTTATACTATGATAATGTCCATCAGGAGTCCCTGGGTGGTATAAATGGTTAATGCACTTGGTTGCTAACTAAAAGGTTGGTGGTTCAAGTCCACCCAGAGGCATCTCAGAAGAAAGGCTTGGTGATCTACTTCTGAAAAATCAGCCGTTGAAAACCCTGTGGAGCCCAGTTCTACTTGGACATACATGGGGTCGCCGTGAGTTGGAGTTGACGATGGCATCTGGTTTTAATGTCCGTCAGAGGGAACATGGAGCAAAGCCGGATGTGCTTTCCTGTCGGGAGTGGGGTAAAAAGTGTGGTGAGTAAGATGTCAGGAGCCCAGCAGAAGATCAAGGCAGCACCAAAGAAAACCCCTGCTTGCTTACTGAAATGCGTAAATATTTTGCCTCTTGTGTACATAAAACAGCAAGGTCAGGGGAGTCAGCAGCTTTTCTCAAACTGTAAGATGGCAGTAGGATTAGCCACATGAAGGGTGTGTTCATGGTGATGCTTGCAGGGACACTGAGACTGTAGGGACACTGTAGTTGGCAGTGTGTTGTACTGACAACCAGCTAATTTAGAGCTGACCTCAGTGTTTTGTGTTCAATATTCTTCTAAGTTGGACTGAACTACTTGGGGTGTGGTATGAATCAGAAGGATTTTGGGGGTTACAGAAGTCCCTACTGCATGGAGTAGATTTTGAAAGCCACAAAGCTTTTTTGATTTTTCATGTCCTTTGGGTGAGTCAGGTCCCACGAGTGCCTGTGAGTTAGAGTTGGCCATTCTTCGGGAGGTCCTCATAGACTGCCGGACTGTGAAGCTGGGCTGGCTGTAGCTAAAGTTAGATTTGGCATGCCTTCAAGGCCTCTCCAAACCCAAAGATTTTGTGATTCTCCCAAACGTAAATTTTATTTTTAAATCATTTTTAATTGCAAAAGTTATACATGTAAAAACAAAGCAAACTAACAACCTAGAAGTGATTGTCTAACTAAAAAGCGAAAGTTCTCACCACTTCCCCCTTAGTTTTTCTCCCTCCCCACTCTTATTATCTAGGGGTAAGCACTGCTCACACTTTGATTTGAATCCTTCCAGACCTTTTGCTATAGACACATAAGTTGTTCCAACTTCTTTGTGTTTCAACAGTACTGCAATGGACATCTCTTAGTGCATATTTTTGTGAATGTGTGTATTTCTGAAGGACAGATTCCATAGTCTGCGTGTGTGTTTCCTTTCTTTTCTCTTAAAGGTGATTTCAGTGGATATTGCCCTGGACTTCCATTTTCCCTGTGACTCATCCCTTGCTTCTGTGTCAAATATTGTAAGAAGATAATCAAGAGGAAAATTCCTTGCACACTTTTACATTGCTTTGCCTTTATGTGACAGCATTACATTCATAGGAAACATCCATTTCCTAGGGATCATGGTTACTACCAAGATGGCAGCTTTCTCATTCTGTCCTTATGATAGGGTCCATTCCATCAGCCAGAAGTTTCTCTCACTCTGGTCTTGTGCAGAGCTTTTCCTGGATTTGGGATGGCTACTGTGACTGTCCAGGTGGCCACCAAGTGATTGTCATGTTATTACTTTTTTTTTTTTATCCAGATTCCTGCTATTTCACTTGAACATATCTTTAGAATATAACTCTAGGTATTTCTAGAGCCCTTCTCTAGCTAACTTATTAACATTATAGTCAAGCAAACCATTTAACCTGAGAGTCCTTTTTCTTCTTCTTATAAACGGGACTCTAATGGCTTATCTGCAGATGAGTAAATCTGTAGGAATTCCTGGAGGCTGTGATTCATGCAATGGAGACTTGTCTGATTATTTTTTAGCAAAAACACTCTGCTACTTGAAATTTTACAGCTGGATTTTTTTTTTTAAGATGGGGACATTAACATCAAGAACCTTTTACATAAGCAGAAAAACAAGGTTCCGTTAAGAAGGGTGAGGTATGATGGGACAAAAGTCTAGTGAGTCTCACTCCCTGTCGTTTGTGAAGGCATCTGGTGAGTGGCCCACTGGGGGCCTTTGATCATCCAGGGTGCACTGCCAAACCCACTGCCGATGAGTCGATTCTGAATCATGGCAACAGAGTAGAACTGAGCTCTATGGAGTTCTCCTGGCTATAATCATTACAGAAGCAGATTCCCAAAACTTTCTTCCACAGTGCCACTGGGAGGGTTTGAACCACCAACCTTTTGGTTAGCAGCCAACTGCAAACCATTTGCACCACCCAAGGTATGCCGTAGGACTACTCAAAAAGATTCCAACAGGCTCGAAGTGACAATCATGCCATGTTGCCTGTTCTCATGATAGATACTGTGTGATATTTACAAAACACTCAGGAAGGTAAAAGTGTTTAATCTACTGAGTCATTCCCATCATTTCCTGGAGAACAGGGCTTGGAGACTCACCGCCTAAAGTGGCCCAACCCTGTTGAAGCATGGGAAACTTCAAAGGTACACTTCCCAGAGGCGCATTCTGCAGGCTCTCAGTCATTGACAAAGCCGCAGTTGCCTTTAAAAAATTAATTCACATGGCTTGTTTTCTTTCCCTTCCTCCACAACATATCTTTTCATGCCTCAGCCCAAGGCTGCTGGTATTTGTCTGATTTGGGTTTCTTGTGACTACTGGTGAATTTCTCCATTCCGCTGGGATTTGGACCAGCCTAGAAGCCACAGGATTTTTATATTTTCTGCAATGCCTAGCACTTCACTGATGTTGAATGTATATATTTAAATGCTGACCATGGAAGCAGCAAGTTGGCAGAAGATTTGAGACATTTTGATGCAATAAAGTCATTCATTTTCGGTCCTGGAAGGGACCATGGGACATCGGCCAATCTCTTTCTTTCAGGCAGAATTACACTTAATATCCTTTCAGGTGCTTTGTGGATGAGGCTTGGCAAAGGGCCACTTCACACACTCCTGAACACTGAACAGAACTGAGCTAGCACCTGCTATCCCAAGGTAAATCGGTGTCTTTGCACTTTTGCATTTGTGATTCTGGCAAGGCAATGTGAAGCTGCCAGTTTTTATGTTGCAAATTCATATGTGAATTCAGTGTTTTATAGTGCACATACTTAGAATCCCATGATATACCAATGTTCATCCACCCACTGTGTAATTCTGAGCAATAGGGGAGTGCTTTGAGAGGGTCCAAGAAGTAGTTGCTTGGACATCTGGTGTCGTAAGCCTTACTAGCTAACTTCTTATTGGGCATTAAGTTGGGAGGGCCCTGGGCTTTGGAGCCAGGGAGATCTGAGTGAGAATCCCAGTTCCCACCCACTTACTTCCTGTGAGGGATTCCCTGGGTGGTGCAGGCAGTTAATATGCTCAGCTGCTAATTGAAAGTTTAGAGGTTTTAGTCCACCCAGAGGCACGTTGGAAGAAAGTCTTGGTGATTTACTTCCAAAAAATCTGTCATCGAAAAATCCTACGGAATACACTTCTACTCTGACACATGGGGTCACCATGAATTGGAATTACTTGATGGCAATGTTTTTTTTTTTTTTTTACTTCCTATATGCAAATGAGTCAAAAATCTTCAGCTTCAGCATCCTCAATAACACCTCCTACCTTGCAGGCATATTTGAGGATTAGATGAATACACATGTGGAATTGCCCATGTGAATTCCTAAATTCCCTTCCCTACTTAATAATAGTTATTCTTCTGGAATATCGCAATGTACCAGACAGTATGCCAGGAACCAGGGCTACAAAGTATGCATAATTTGATTTTGGTCTTCTAGGCCCAGGAGAACACTTAGTTGGAACACAAAACACAGCGAGATGTAAACCAGAACAGAGATGCAAAAGATTATAATGGAGGAGCAGGAATAAGAGTGAAAAGCTTCACTGAGAAGGTGTCATTTGACTTGCTCTTAAAGGATGAGAAGAAATTTGACAGAAATTGTGGGAAGAAAGACATTGTAGGATTTTGGAACCACACAAAGGGGCCACAGAGCCATGGAACTGTGTGGTGAGGTAGACAGAGGAGTGATCTGGTATCATTAGGGACTGCACTTTATTCATAAACCAATGAGGAGCCACTAGGCAGCAATGTGAAGGACAGATTAGTGCAAAACAGGGAGACTAGTTAGATGGTTTACTCGTTGAGGCAAGAACTTCCCAGGACAGAAGGCTGGAATGAGAAGGAAGGAACTAATATGAAAGATACCAAGGAAGCAGCCTGATTGAATTAATGCAAAAACCACACTGGGCATACTACTTGGGCCATTGTTCCTCACACTCAACTATCAGATGGAACAGCAGACTGCCTCTCTCTCAACCAGGAGTGTTTGCCCTGTGCTGAACGCAGGGCCGGATGCAGTGCCTCTGTAGGGGGCCTGGGAGGGGGCATTAGCTACCTGAGAGAAGAGGGAGAGATGGCATCGGGAGCTAGAAGAAAAGCATAGAAATAAAAAGTGGTGTGAACCACAAATTTGGTCCCTTCTCAGAGGTCAGATAGGGAGCATTTCTTCAACCAAGCTACACTGTGGTCTCATTACATAAGGCCTTCTCTCCCTACCCAGTGTCCTACCTAGAAGGATAAGATGTCAGAGGCAGGAATTGTTTCAGTGCAAGGAACACATACTCAAACTTGCTCAAGTAAACTGTGAGGTTTTTTTCCCCAAGGCTAGAGAGAAATCTCCTAGAATCCAAATCATGGGCATCATTTTTGTTACTGTTCTTAGGTGCTGTTGAGTTGATTTTGACTCATAGTGACCCCATGTGACAGAATAGAACTGCCCCATAGGGTTTTCTAGGCTGTAATCTTTACTGGAGATTACCAGGTCTTCTGCAGAAATACTGGGTGGGTTCGAACCGCCAACCTTTTGGTTAGTAGCTGAGCGCTTAATTGTTCACCACCAGGGCTCCTTATGGACATCATAGGAACCAGGAATGTGTCAGACAGGGAGACATCTTCCCTTCTCTCCCTCTCTCCCCTGGACTGTGCAGCCTCATGCCTCTGTTTCTTCCTGCACACCTCCTCCATTTTCCTCGCTACACCAGCTACCTTGATGAGGTCTCTCACTCCTGCTCCTCTGTAATTTCTGGCTTGCATGAAGTTTTGGGTCACCACAGAGCTGACTTGGTCCAGACTCTACCTCTGACTACAGTGTCAGTGTCTCCTAATTTAGATTCCTCAGAGGAAAACTCCACTTGGCTCGGTTTTGGTCTGGTGTTCACCTCTGGTCCATTCAGGTGTGGCAAAGGGGTGTGGAAGCCCAGTACAAACAAGGCCGCAGCAAATGCTATGAGAGGGCACTTCAGGCAGGGTGGGTATCCCAGATGTTTCTGCTACACAAGGCAACCTTCTGAAGGCCTGGAGTGTGAATAGCCAGCCCACTTTTCTCCAGCCTGGGGATTAGGCCTGCTCCTTCCCGTCTTTAATTTATCTGACCCAATCTCTCACTTAAAAAAAACCCCTTCTGGAACCATGGTAGATGTGGATGGACCACATCTACCATGGCCTCCACCAGAATGAGTCCAGTACAAGTGGATGGTGCCCAGCTACCACCACTGACCACTCTGACAGGGATCGCAATAGAGTCCAGGACAGAGCTAGAGAAAAATGTAGAACAAAATTCTAACTCACAGAAAAAACCAGACTTACTAGCCTGACAGAGACTGGACAAACACTGAGAGTATGGCCCCCAGACACCCTTTTAGCTCAGTAATAATGTCACTCCTGAGGTTCACCCTTCAGCCAAAGATTACACAGGCCCATAAAACAAAATGAGACTGAAGGGGCACACCAGCCCAGGGGCAAGGACTAGAAGGCAGGAGGGGACAGGAATGCTGGTAATAGGGAGCCCAAGGTCATGAAGGGAGAGTATTGACATGTCATGGGGTTGTTAACCAATGTCACAGAACAATATGTGTTGTTGTTGTTGTTGTTGTTAGGTGCCATCGAGTCAGTTCCGACTCATAGTGACCCTATGCACAACAGAACAAAACACTGCCCGGTCCTGCGCCATCCTTACAATCCTTGTTATGCTTGAGCTCACTGTTGCAGCCACTGTGTCCATCCACCTCGTTGAGGGTCTTCCTCTTTTCCACTGACCCTGTACTCTGCCAAGCATGATGTCCTTCTCCAGGGATTGATCCCTCCTGACAACATGACCAAAGTATGTAAGACGCAGTCTCGCCATCCTTGCTTCTAAGGAACATTCTGGTTTTACTCCTTCTGTGACAGATTTGTTCGTTCTTTTGGCAGTCCATGGTATATTCAATATTCTTCACCAACACCACAATTCAAAGGCATCAACTCTTCTTCGGTCTTCCTTATTCATTGTCCAGCTTTCACGTGCATATGATGCGATTGAAAATACCATGCCTTGGGTCAGGCGCACCTTAGTCTTCAGGGTGACATCTTTGCTCTTCAACACTTTAAAGAGGTCATTTGCAGCAGATTTGCCCAATGCAATGCGTCTTTTGATTTCTTGACTGCTGCTTCCATGGCTGTTGATTGTGGATCCAAGTAAAATGAAATCCTTGACAACTTCAGTCTTTTCTCCATTTATCATGATGTTGCTCATTGGTCCAGTTGTGAGGATTTTTGTTTTCTTTATGTTGAGGTGCAATCCATACTGAAGGCTGTGGTCTTTGATCTTCATCAGTAAGTACTTCAAGTCCTCTTCACTTTCAGCAAGAAAGGTTGTGTCATCTGCATAATGCAGGTTGTTAATGAGTCTTCCTCCAATCTCGATGCCCCATTTTTCTTCATACAGTCCAGCTTCTCGTATTATTTGTTCAGCATACAGATTAAATAGGTATGGTGAAAGAATACAACCCTGACGCACACCTTTCCTGACTTTAAACCAATCAGTATCCCCTTGTTCTGTCCGAACAACTGCCTCTCGATCTATGTAAAGGTTCCTCATAAGCACGATTAAGTGTTCTGAAATTCCCATTCTTCGCAGTGTTATCCATAGTTTGTTATGATCCACACAGTCAAATGCCTTTGCATAATCAATAAAACACAGGTAAACATCCTTCTGGTATTCTCTGCTTTCAGCCAGGATCCATCTGACATCAGCAATGATATCCCTGGTTCCACGTCCCCTTCTGAAACCAGCCTGAATTTCTGGCAGTTCCCTGTCGATATGCTGCTGCAGCCGTTTTTGAACGATCTTCAACAGAATTTTGCTTTTGTGTGATATTAATGATATTGTTCTATAATTTCCACATTCAGTTGGATCACCTTTCTTGGGAATAGGCATAAATACGGATCTCTTCCAGTCAGTTGGCCAGGAAGCTGTCTTCCATATTTCTTGGCATAAATGAGTGAGCACCTCCAGCGCTGCATCTGTTTGCTGAAAAATTTCATTGATATTCCATCAATTCTTGGAGCCTTGTTTTTCTCCAATGCCTTCAGAGCAGCTTGGACTTCTTCAGACCATCGGTTCCTGATCATATGCCACCTCTTGAAATGGTTGAATATCGACTAATTCTTTTTCGTACAATGACTCTGTGTATTCCTTCCATCTTCTTTTGATGCTTCCTGCATCATTTAATATTTTCCCCATGGAATCCTTCACTATTGCACCTCGAAGCTTGAATTTTTTCTTCAGTTCTTTCAGCTTGAGAAACGCCGAGCGTGTTCTTCCCTTTTGGTTTTCCATCTCAAGCTCTTTGCACATGTCATTATAATACTTTATTTTGTCTTCTCGAGAGACCCTTTGAAATCTGTTCAGTTCTTTTACTTCATGAATTCTTCCTTTTGCTTTAGCTGCTTGATGCTCAAGAGCAAGTTTCAGAGTCTCCTCTGACATCCATCTTGGTCTTTTCTTTCTTTCCTGTCTTTTTGGTGACCTCTTGCTTTCTTCATGGATGATGTCCTTGATGGCATTCCACAACTCGTCTGGTCTTCAGTCACTAGTGTTCAATGCATCAAATCTATTCTTGAGAAAAAAAAAAAAAAAAAATTTTTTTTTTTTTTCTCAAGATGGTCTCTAAATTCAGGTGGGATATAGTCAAGGTCGTATTTTGGCTCTTGTGGACTTGCTCTGATTTTCTTCAGTTTCAGCTTGAGCTTGCACATGAGCGATTGATGGTCTGTTCCACAGTCGGCCCCTGGCCTTGTTCTGACTGATAATATTGAGCTTTTCCATGAAGGGAGAGTATTGACATGTCATGGGGTTGTTAACCAATGTCATAGAATGATATGTGTACTAACTGTTTAATGAGAAACTAGTTTGTTCTGTAAACCTTCGTCTAAAGTACAATAAGGACTTCTGGCCAACATGGTGCCATAGACAGAAGCACCATGCTGTCCCTCCACAGCAAAGACCAGAAAAACTAAGTAAAACAGAGACAAATATCAGTTCTGGAACTGGAAGTGTCAAATGAAGAGATAAAGAACACAGCCAAGCACTGAATGGAATAAGAAACTGACAAAGATTGGAGAGCGAGGAGAGATATGTGCAGAGGCCTCCTACCAGCTAATGCAGCATGAATTAGCCATCTTGGACTCCTGTTGGAGATCGATAGACAAGGGAGCATGGGAAAGTAGCTTTGTGGAGCTCCCAACAGGAGACGGAACACCTGGTAACCAGCGATACACACTTTCCCAGCCACCGTACTCTCCCTGCTGCTCCACCTCTGCGTTTCCTGGCTGGCAGTGGTGGATCGGCAGGCCAGGAAGTGCAGTGCCTGTGCACCTTAGATTCACCCAGCCTGCATTGGAAATTGGTGGACAGGGACTGCGGGAAAGCAGCTTCATGAAGTTCCCAGCAGGAAACAGAGCACCTGGTAACCAGCGATATACAATTTCTTAATCCGTACTCTTCTTCCCTTCCCCCCACCAGCCTCCTCTGCTTCCCGCTGGCCTCAGTCTCTTGGCCGGGAGGCGACTGCTTCAGTGCCAGGCCACTTGGATTCACTCGCCCACACTGGCTGGCTCTTTGAGTGCCATTTGTCTGTTGCTTATGTTGCTTTTTTCTGTTTCTTTTGGTTTGTTCCATGCCTCCCGTCACCTCCTACTCCTTTCTCTCAAACACCTGGCTCTATGTGCCATCTTTGCTTTTTCTTGAAAGGCTGTGAAGCTCTGCTTGACTGGGGAACCACTCACTGAGCCCATGACACCATGCTGGTAGAATCCCTGAGGCTTTTTTTTTTTTTTGCTTGTTTGTTTTCTTTTTCTTGTCATGGCTTGGGAGCTACTTCTAGCCAGGCTGCATTGCATGCCTTCGGAGCCAATTCCCCAATCTGTGTATTCTCGTCGGTGGGATCCCTGGGGGCATTTCTTTTTTCTTCCTTTATTTCTCTTTCTTTTTTTCCCCCCTCTTTTTTCTTTTCTGTTTTTCTTCATTTCTCAGTTCTCATCTCTCTATACTTACCTTTTTTTTCCTATCTCCTGAATACTTACCCAGGCTATACTGTGCAGCCTGGAAACCAGTTCCCTGGTCTTTGCAGCTGCACTTGTGGGACCCTTGGAGACTTTTTTTTCTTCCCTTTTTTCCGCAAATTTTTGTCTAGTTATTTTTTTCTTTTCCCTTTTTCTTCCTTTTTGTTTTTCTCCATTTCTCATCTCTCCAGTCCAATGGCAAGCTCCCTTAGCACTTTTTTGTTTGTTTGTCTTTGTCTCCTGTTTCTCTCTCCTCTCACTCCTCTTTCCCCTACGCATATTAGCTCCACACATCACAACCTCCCCCCTCCTTCCTGCCTGTCTGCACTGTGTGCTGAACATCACACCCCAAGCAACACAGGCATGGCCTACCAGAACCTGTCCAACACTGATTCCCAGCTCACCCTGTCGGCCCTAGTACATGCCACAAAGAACCCATCCCAGCACCCCCTTCAGTTGGACCTGCCCTGCTGCACCATAGCTGAGTGACTGGCCCTGTCCATTGGACAAGGAGGTAAAAAGTATCATGATCGCAGACGAGCAAACAACAAAGAATGCACAGCCTGCTTGCTGAGACATAACCAAAAAAAAAGCAAGATGAAACAAACAGATCTACAACCAATAAAGGAAGAAAATAACTACTGAATGTCCCAAAGGCAGCAAACAATGTCAAAACATCTTTGGAAAAAAAAAAAAAAAAAAAAAGGACAGAATGGTACCAGTAGGTGTCCAAAATAAAACACCAGATAACTTTCCAGTAGAAGAAAAGACAATAGAACTACCTGATATGAAATTCAAATCTCTAATATTCATAGCTGTCCAAGAGCTGAAGCAAAAAGCAAATGAAAATGAGGAAAAAATAGACAAATTCATGGAAAAGGCAGACAAATCCATGGACAATACAGACAAAAAAAAAATGGAATAATTCAGGAAAATAATACAGGAACAAAATGCCAGAATAAATTCACAACTAAAAATCATACAAAAACAACAATTAGAAATCCAAAAGATAAATAACAAGATTTCAGAAATGTACAGTGTCATAGAAGTTCTGAGAAGCAGGTTTGAAATGATGGAAGACAGGATTAGCAAAATTGAAGAAGTTGGATATAACACTGTTTGAGGAAAAATGAGAAAAAAGAACAAAGAAAAATGAAAAAACCCTGAGAATTATGTGGGATTCAATCTAAAGCAAAAATTTGCAAGTGATCGGAGTTCCAGAACAGGGGGAAGAAAATGGAAAACACAGAGAGGATCATTGAAGATATGCTGACAGAAAACTTCCCTAATATCATGAAAGATGAAAACCTGACCATCTAAGAAGCTCAACAAACCCCATATAGGATAGACCCCAAAAGAAAATCACTAAGGCTTGTCATAATCACACTCACTAAAACCAGACAAAGAACCCTGAAAGCACCTTGAGAAAAACAAGAAGTCACATACAGAGGAGAAACAATAAGACTAAGCTCTGATTATTCGGCAGAAGCCATGCAGGCAAGGAGGCAATGGAATGACATATATAAAGCCTTGAAAGAAAAAAATTGCCAGCCAAGAATAATATATCCTGCAAAACTCTCTTTCATGAATTAGGACATTTCCAGATAAAGAGAAATTGAGGGAATATGTAAAAACCAAACCAACCTTATAAGAATTATTAAAGGGAGTCCTTCAGTCTGAGAACAAACATCAGACTGCAGCCTGAAGCTAGGACACGAGATTGTACCAGCCAGATACCAACCTAGGAAATGAACTCTCAAGAAGTATCCAAAACCAAAAGAATTACAACAGGGAACCAGAGAGGTGAATCTGTAAATGACAACAATGTCAGACAATAAAAGAGGGAATAAATGGCATAGGTATAGAACTTTCTAATGGAGAGGAAGGGAAAGGGATACCAAGTAATAATAGACTGGTTCAAACCTAGGAAGATAAGGGTGAGTTTCAAGGTAACCACAAAGAAAGATGACAAATCTACTCATCAAAATAAAGAAGAAAACCATAAAGTCTCAATAAAAACAAAATCTACAAAAGAAAAGAAATGAAAAAGAAATCCACAAACAAAAGGAATTCAGCACAGGAGAGTAAGAGGGACAAAGAAAATGTCAGCACCACACACACAAAAAAAAAGCACTACAAAATGACAGCAATAAACTCATACCTATCAATAATTACACTGAATGTAAATGGCCTAAATGCACCTGTAAAGAGACACAGATTGACAAAATGGAAAACAAACAAACAAACAAAACAGAACCCATCAATATGCTGTCTACAAGAGACATACCTTAGAGACAAAGATGTAAATTTATTAAAAATCAAAGGATGGAAAAAAATATATCAAGCAAACAACCACCAGAAGAGAGCAGGAGTGGCAATACTAATCTCAGATAAGATAGACTTTAAAACAAAATCCACCATAAAAGACAAAGAATGGCACTAAATAATCATTAAAGGGATGATCCATCATGAAGACTTAACCATAATGAACATCTACGCACCCAGTGACAGGGCTCCAAAATACATAAAACAAACTCTAACAGCACTGAAAAGAGAAATTGAGAGTTCCACAATAGTAGTAGGAGACTTCAACACACCACTCTCGATAAAGGACAGAACATCTAGAAAGAAACTTAGCGATGATACAGAAGAGCTAAAGGGCACAACCAGCCAACTTGATCTAATAGACATATATTGAACACTCCATCCAACAGCTTCAAAGTACACACACTTTTCCAATGCACATGGAACCTTCTCCATAATAGACCACATCTTAGGCCACAGCGCAACCCTCAACACAACCTAAAACACTGAGATAATACAAAGTATCTTCTCTGACCACAACACCAACAAAGTAGAAATTAATAACAGGAAGAACAATGAAAAAAAGTCAGTTACATGGGAACTGAATAACACCCTGCTTAAAAATCACTGGGTAATAGAAGAAATCAGAGATGGAATAAAAAAATTCCTAGAATCAAAAGAGAATGAAAACACATCATACCAAAACCTTTGGGACACAGCAAAGGCAGTCCTCAGAAGTCAATTTACAGCAATAGAAGCACACATCAAAAAAGAAGAAAGGGAAAAAATCAAAACATTAACTACACCACCTGAACAAATACAAAGAGAACAGTAAAAGAAGCCCACAGCCATCAGAAGAAAGGAAATAATAAAGATCAGAGCAGAAATAAATGAAATAGAGAATAGAAAAACAATAGAAAGAATCAACAAAACCAAAAGTTGGTTCTTTGAAAGAATAAAAAAAAATTGACAACCACTGGCCAAAGTGACAAAAGAAAGACAAATAACCCAAATAAGAAATGAAATGGGTGACATTACCATAGACCCAACTGAAATAAAAAGGATCATAACAGAGTATTATGAAAAACTATACTCCAACAAATTTGAAAACCTAGAGTAAACGGACAAATTTCTAGAAACACACTACCTACCCAAACTAACACAAAATGATATTGAAACTCTGAGCAGGCCCATAACAAGAGAAGAGATTGAAAAGGTAGTAGAAAAGAAAAACCCAAGAAAAAAAGCCCTGTCCCAGATGGCTTCCCTGGAGAATTCTACCAAACATTCAGAGAACAGCTTACACCAGTACTACTCATACTATTTCAGAACATAGAAAAGAAAGCAATACTTCTGAATTCATCCTATGAAGCCAGCATAACCCTGATACCAAAACCAGGCAAAGACAACACAAAAAAAGAAAATTACAGACCAATATCTTTAATGAACATAGATGTAAAAATTTGCGACAAAATTCTAGCTAATAGAATTCAGCAACATATCAAAAAAATAATACACCAATGACCAAGTAGGATTCATACCCGGTATGCAAGGATGGTTGGACATTAGAAAATCAATCAAAGTAATCCATCACATAAATAAAAGGAAAGAAAAGAATCACATGATCATCTCAATCAACGCAGAAAAAGCATTCGACAAAGTCCAACACCATTCCTGATAAAAACTTTTAGTAAAATAGGTATAGAAGGGAAATTTCTCAACAAAATAAAGGGCATCCATGCAAAAGCAATGGCCAACATCATTCTTAATGGAGAGAGGCTGAAAACATTCCCTTTGAGAAAAGGAACAAGGCAAGGATGCCCTTTATCACCACTCCTATTTAACATTGTGCTGGAAGTCCTAGCTAGAGCAATAAGGCAAGAAAAAGAAATAAAGGGCACTGGGTAAATTGGTAATGAAGAAGCAAAACTGTCTGTATTTGTGGATGATATGATACTATACATAGAAAACCCAAAAGACTCCATGAGAAAACTACTGGAACTAATATTTAATAGATTCAGCAGAGTTGCAAGATACAAGATAAACATACAAAAATCAGTTGGATTCCTATACAACAATAAGAGAATGATGAAAAAGAAATCATGAAAACAATACCATTTATAATAGTCCCTAAAAAAAAAAAAAAAAAAGCTTAGGAATAAATCTAACCAGGAATAAAAGTACTTATACAAAGAAAAATACAAAATGCTACTGCAAGAAACCAAAAGAAATCTACATAAATAGAAAGACATACCATGCTCATGGATAGGTAGACTCAACATTGTGAAAATGACAATTTTACCCAAAGCGATTTACAAATATAATGCAATCCTGATCCAAATACCAGCAACATTCTTTAAAGAGATGGAAAACCTATCATTAACTTTATATGGAAAGGGAAGAAGCCCTGGGTAAGTAAAGGACTATTGAAGAAGAAAAAAGTAGGAGGACTCACACTACCTGACCTCAGAACCTATTACATAGCTACAGTAGTCAGAATAGCCTGGTACTGGTACAACAAGAGATACATTAACCAATGGAAAAGAATTGAGAACCCAGATGTAAATCTGTCCACCTATGGTCACCTGATCTTCGACAAGGGCCCAAAGTCCATCAGATGAGGAAAAGGCAGTCTGTTTAACAAATGGTGCTGCAAAACTGGATGTCTATTTGCAAAAAAATGAAACAGGACCCATACCTCACGCCATATAGAAAAACTAATACAGAATGGATCAAAGACCTAAACATAAAGCCAGAAACTGTGAAATTCATAGAAGAAAAAATAGGATCGATGCTAAAGGCTCTAATACACTACATTAACAGGACACAAACCACAACCAATAACACAGAAACTCCAGAAGATAAGCTAGATAACTAGGATCTTCTAAAAATTAAGCACTTAGGCTCATCGAAAGACTTCACCAAAAGGGTAAAAAGAGAACCCGCAGACTGGGAAAATTTTTTTGGCTATTACAAATCAGACAAAGGTCTAATATCTGAAACCTACAAGAAAATCCAACACCTCTACAACAAAAAGACAAATAACCCAGTGAAAAAATGGGCAAAGGAAATGAACAGATACTTCACCAAAGAAGACATTCAAGCGGCCAACAGACACATGAGGAAATACTCGCGATCACTAGCCATTAGAAAAACGCAAATCGAAAGCACAATGAAGTACCGTCTCACGTCGGCATTACTGGCATGGATCAAAAAAAAACAAGAAATAACAAATGTTGGAGAGGCTGCGGGGAGATCTGAGCTCTTATGCACTGCTCTTGGGAATGCAAGATGATACAACCATTTTGGAAAACAATATGGTGCTTCCTTAGAAAACTAGAAATAGAAAGACCATATGATCCAGTGATCCCACTCCTAGGAATATATCCTAGAGAAATAAGAGTTGTCACACAAATAGACATTTGCACACCCATGTTCACTGCAGCATTGTTCACAATAGCAAAAAGGATGGAAACAACCTAGATGCCAATTAACAAATGAATGGATAAACAAACTGTGGTACAAACACACAATAGAGTATTACACAACCATAAAGAACAATGATGAATCTGTGAAGCATCTCATAACTTGGATGAATCTGGAGGGCATTATACTGAGTGAAATAAGTCAGTCACAAAGGACAAATATTATATGAGATCACTACTGTAAAAACTCATGAAACGGTTTACACACAAAAAGAATCTTTGATGGCTAGGAGGGAGGGGAAGGGAGGGGATGGAAAAACACTAAATAGACAACAGATAAGTGGTAACTTTGGTGAAGGGTAAGACCGTACACAATACTGGAGAAGCCAGCACAGTTTATACAAGGCAAGGTCATGGAAGCTCCATAGACACATTCAAACGCCCTGAGGGACCAAATTGCTGGGCTGAAGGCTGTGAGGACCATGGTCTTGGGGAACAACTAGCTCAGATGGCATAAAATAGTTTATAAAGAAAATGTTCTAAATTCTACTTTGGTGAGTAGTGCCTGGGGTCTTAAAATCCTGTGAGCAGCCATCTAGGATGCTCCACTGGTCTCACCCCTTAGAGAGCAGGGAAGAATGAAGAAAACTAAAGATACGAGGGAAAGATTAGTCCAAAGGACTAACAGACCACATCTGCCACGACCTCCACCAGACTGAGTCCGGTACAACTAAATGGTGCCCAGCTACCACCACTGACTGCTCTGACAGAGATCACAATAGAGGGTCCCAGACAGAGCTGGAGAAAAATGTAAAACAAAATTCTAACTCTAAAAGAAAGACCAGACTTGCTGGCCTGACAGAGACTGGAGAAACCCTGAGAGTATGACCCCTGGACATCCTTTCAGCTCAGTAATGTAGTCACTCCTGAGGTTCACCCTTCAGCCAGAGAGTGGACAGGCCCATAAAACAAAATGAGACTAAAGGGACACACCAGCCATGGGGCAAGGACTAGAAGGCAGGGTGGGACAGGAAAGCTGGTAATAGGGAACCCAGAGTTGAGAAGGCAGAGTGTTGACATGCTGTGGGTTTGTTCACCAGTGTCATAAAAGAACATGTGCACTGTTTAATGAGAAACTAGTTTGTTCCATAAACCTTCATCTAAAGTACAATAATAATAATAAAGTACAATTAAAGAAATGTAAACATAGGAAGTGAGGTTAGTTGATGCAAGGCCCCTTTTTATAATCAACACAATGAGTGGAAAAGGATGTGCTTCAGACTGGGCAGATTGTTATTCCTGGCTTTGTTGCTAGCAGCTAAATATCTTTGGGCAACTATATTTCTGAGCCTTTGTTTCCTCATCTATAAAATGGGGAGAATGATATGTACCTCACGGAGATGCTGTAAGGATCAATAGTGGTAAAATATTTGAAGTGCTTAGCATAGCATGGCATGTAATAGTTGCATGGCAAATACTCATTTCTCCTCCTTTTATGGGTGAACATACAGAACCCTGGGGGACATTTCTGAGGGCTTAGCTATTCAGAATAAAAGGGATGCCCATCGGCTGTGGCCGCACACAAGCATCTTGAAGGCAGAGTCCGTGTCTAATCATCTTTCTTTCACCTATGAGAGCATATAGTATTTTCTAGGCTAAGCCCGTAGTAGGTTCTTAACCACTGTCTCTTGACTTGGGTTTTTAGCTCACACTCACCTTTTTACCTCACAGTGAAAATTGCTGAAGTGTAGTCTCAGGACCTGGTGGCCAGCAGCAAGGCAGCAATCCTGTGGTGGGAACCCTACCTGGCAAGGGCCCAGCCGAAGCCAGAGAGAGCCTGGTGGCCTCTCGGCCAGTGTAGCCCTGGCCCTGTGAAGCCTGTGTGGCCAGGGTTGTCTGGGGAGCCACGGCCAAGCTAAAGGCACGTGGGAAATATCTCTTGGTCCCTTGCGGCACCAGATCTTCGAGTTGGCCTCCGCAGTACAGGGCTGGAACCAGAGATCACCTGGCTCCTCCCCAGCAGAGCATCCTGGGAGATCAGAGCAGCCCTAGATCATGTCTCCTGCAATGCTTTCTCCTAACACCCTGTCCCCCCTTGTGGCACCTGTCAGAATGTATAATGATACATTTGCTGGCTGATTTGATTTCCATCTGCCACCTCTATCAGACAGTAATCTGCATGAGGTCAGGGACTTTACCTGTTTCCCCAGTGTCTAGCTCAGTGCCTGGCCTGTAGTAAATGGTCAATGAGTTAGTGAATGAGTGATTCTGATTCTGCCCTTCATTCATTCAGGTCAGGGTCTCATAGGCCAAAGGGACCAAAAGGATCAGGCCTCCGTGCCCACAAACTACAAAACTGACCCCAGTATTGAGAACTTCAGGGTTTCCACAGGTTGGTTGGGATTTGTTAGGCTCTTTCTCAAAGGAAGCAGGAAGCCAGGGAGAGAGCAGCCTACCTCTGACCTTCATATAAGAACTTTGGTCTTATTAATGATAATACATCCTCTGAACCTCAATTTCCACCGTTGTGAAGTAAGAATAATAACTACCACAGAAAGTTGTAAATTCAAACAAGAGAATGTACTTAGGGTGCCTGGCCCACAGGAGACATATAAAGCCTGGCTCACAGGAGACATATAGTAAATGTTTATTCTTGCCTAACTCCAGGAAGTTTAACTCTCTTTGCCCATTGCAGCATGAGACACTAGTGGGCTGCGTTAGGGACTAATGGGATAATAAGTTTGCAAATCAGGTGAGGTTAGTTGATGCAAGACCTTTAAGCTCTCCTTTTAGAAGATGACGCTACCAACCTGGAATAGAGGTCTGGATTGGGTTCATATTTTGTCAAAACAGCTAGTCTGTTTGGTGAAAATAAAAGAGTCTGTTTTCCTAATTTTTTTTCTAACTTCATTCACACTGGTGTTGTTTAATAGAATTTTCTATGGAAATGTTCAAGATCTGTCCCATCCAGTATGGTAGCCACTAGCCACATGAGGCTATTGATCACTGAAACGTGGCCGATGTGACTGAAGCAATGAATTTTTGATACTATTTAATTTTAATTACACGTTTTTTTAGTACACGTGGTTACGGACAATGGCATTGGACAGTGCAGATAGCGGCAGAACAGCCACGGCAGTTATAAGAGTCCAGGCCTTCCATTCTCTGGCTGTGTGACCTTGGGCAAGTTGTTTGGCAGCTCTGTACCTCAGTTGCCTCATCTGTAAACGGAGAGGATAATAGTTCCTATGTCAGAGAGTTGTCGTGAGGATTGTTTTTGTCAGGTGCTGTCGAGTCAATTCTGACTCACAGCAACCCTGTGTACAACAGAATGAAACACTGCCCCGTCCTGTGCCATTCTCACAATCGTTGTTATGCTTGAGCCCCTTGTTGCAGCCACTGTTACTTTACCAAGCATGATGCCCTTTCCAGAGATTGGTCCCTCCTGATAACATGTTTAAAGTATGAGACATGAGGTCTCTCCATCCTTGCTTCTAAGGAGCACTCTGACTGTACTTCTTCCAAGACAGATTTGTTCATTCTTTGGGCAGTCCATGGTATATTCAATATCCTTTGCCAACACCGTAATTCAAAGGCATCAAGTCTTTGGTCTTCCTTATTCATTTTCCAGCTTTCGCGTGCATGTAAGGTGATTGAAAACACCATGGCTTGGGTCAGGTGCACTTTAGTCTTCAAGGTGGCACCTTTGCTTGTGAGGATCAGCGTGAGTAAAACGAAAGCACATAGAAAGTGCTTTCACTGTTAGTCGCTACTTAGATCTTCTGGAAAGCCTTGAGTAGCAACGACTGCTTACCATACCACACCTGCCATCACCATTTACAACATTCTTAAACAATATACCCCATACCTGTGTGTGTTATCTCTCTAATCCTGATTTCATTCTTAGGAAGTAGGTGTTATTATCATCTTCGTTTTACCTGTGAGGAAACTGAGGCAGAGACAGGTCAAGACTCACCTCAGGACTGTCTGATTTGCTGAGCTCATATACAACACACAACCTGTGCCTAACACAGCCAAGTCAAATGAACACTTCCTCCCCACTCTGAGAGACTTGGGTTGTTCAGTGTGTTGGGGTCATTTGGATCCAGTCTAAAAGAGGGAGAATGTGTACCAAGAACAAAAGAACTTAAAAAAAAGAAAGAAAGAAAAACAAAACCCAACCCTTCTGGGTTAAGAGTTTGCCACAGGGTAATAAAACTCTTTATGACACACAGTGACTCAGAGGCTCAAAGCTGACATAGTCTTGCAGTGAATCAGTTCTGCTGATAATCAAATTTGGAGCATTTTATTAGTAGAGACTAAAATTCTACTTTATTTTATGTAAAGTCTTAAAAATCTAGTATTTGATGGGCAGGGTGAGGCTGCACTTCATTTCACCTCAGCTCCCTGGCTTATTATCTTCATTTCTTATAAAATGAAATAAAATCCTTTATCTTTCATTATTAAAAAACTGTCTTTTTGTATCTCTTTCCTCACTGTCTCTCTGCCTTCTCTCTTTTGCTGCTACTTCCTCCTTCCAAGCATGAATTTATTCAACTAACACTGAGCGTGCACTTTGCCAGGCAATGGGCACAGTACCGTGTACACGCCGGGGAACAAGCCAGACTTGGCCCCTGCCTGCATGCAGTTTATAGTCTAGCTGTGAATCCAGCTAGAGTTCAATAACTTAAGAGTTCGAACTCCTGAAAAGGAGGCTTTGTCATTACTTACTGATTGTATTGATGATGAGAGCTTACTAGCTATTCAGCACTACGCTGAGTGCTTCCCACACATTTACTCATTTAATTGTCATTCTTCCCCAAAATGAAGTCCTTTATTTTACAGCTGAAGAAACCAAGTCTTGGGGAGAGTGGATTAAATATTTTGCTCAAGGCCGCAAAGCAGGCTTCAGGGGGAGCTGGGGCACAGATACCCACGACTAGGGCTGTGGTACCTTGTATTGTCCCTTATGCAGTGCTGAGTGCTGGGTCTTGGCCACATCTGCATTTGGACCACCCTGTGTGCCTGGGTTCAGATCCCTGAGGCTCTATCTTATACCCATTGCACTTCCTTGGGCGCATTTAGCACTGGGGCAGCTGGCCAGGGCCTGAGGGCACTAGTGCCTTTGGGTCAGACACTTCTGGCCTCAGAGGCCTTGTCTGGAACTCCAAATGCCCTCCAGTTTACCCCAGTGTGCCAGACACATCATGGTGCTTTTCCACATGTGACATGGTGTGAGGAAAGGGCCTTCTCCCAGGGCGCTTATGGTGTAGAAAACGCTTTCTTGGACATTATCCTGTTTGTTCTTCACAACAACCATAGGAGGTGCTCAGGGCGGGTATCATTTATACCCATTTTGCAGATGAGGTGGAAACCCTGGTGGCGTAGTGGTTGAGTGCTATGGCTGCTAACCAAGAGATCCGGAGTTCGAATCCACCAGGCGCTCCTTGGAAACTGTATGGGGCAGTTCTACTTTGTCCTATAGGGTCACTGTGAGTTGGAATCGACTCTACGGCAGTGGGTTTGGTTTTTTTGTTTTTGGCAGATGAGGCTATTGAGTCCCAGAGAGGTCTTATCTGTGTAGCCAGGAAGAGGCAGAGAAGGACGAAGTCTCAAGACTCTTAGTCTGTGCCCTTTCCCACTGCTTCATGCATGTCTCTGGTTTTCTTCATGCTGGGTATCTCTTTGCTTTAATTCTACTCTTGGTCCCAGTGCTAGGCTCCATGGACAAACAAGAGCCCACAAACACTCTGAACCTCCAGCTCTCCCTTCAGACCTGTGGTAACCAAGTGGCTCTGCAACTAGAACCCAGGGGTCAAAACCATTCGCTGTATAGGAAGGAGGGCTGAGGACAGTGGACTGAAACTGCTGGCGATGGCAAAAATCCCATTTAAAAAGATTATTAATTACGGGACCCCAGGATCTGAGATGAAGGGTAATTCAGCTGGAAGTTTTTATTTTTATTTTTTGCCTGGGAGGGATAGTATCGAGTTACCAAGGTTTTGACTTAGTGCTTTGTGTTTGTTTTCAAAGTGCTTTTGTGGGACCATTTTATTTTTCTCTCGATACTATGTCTTGGAGATAGGGAGGGCGGAGGAACTGGACCCTCTTACACTTGTCTGATGGAAGCAGTTTATGATTCTGGCTCTAATCCCACAAATAGGAGCGTCCACTCTGTCCTAGGCACATTCACACTTTCTCTTTTGTGCTCTCGGCAGCCCTGGGCAGGGGGCTTTTCCACCCCCTTTTACAGGACCCTCCGGCCTTGAGAGGTCCTTTTGAAACTCTAGTCACCCTTCATCTCCTCGAGCTGGACTCAAAATGACTTTGCCGGATACCAACCTTCACACGTTCTCTAACAAATCACGTCTCAGAAATACACCAGCCAGACGCAGAGAGCAGAGACGTTCGGAGGCTCAAGAGCCAGAAGACCTGGGTTCAGATTCTGGCTTTGTATCCTACTAGCGGGTGATATGGAGAACGGGAAGTTACTTAACTTCACTGTGCCTCAGAATAAGGATGATGGTGGTAATAGACAACATATACAAAGCCTGGCATATTACAAGCCTTATATGATAGCTGGGCATTAAAAGCCAGTTGCCATTGAGTCAGTTCCAACTCATAGTGACCCCATGTGTGTCAGAGAATATCTATAGGATTTTCAGTGCTGATTTTTTGGAAGTCAATCAAGGTACCACTGGGTGGACTTAACCTCCATCCTTCTGGTTACCAGATGACCATGTTAACCATTTGTACCACTCAGGGATTTAAATAATACCTGAGCATTAGATACCAGTATTTATTAATAAAGAAATCTAGAGATGGAGTAAGTAGCTCAAGGCCATACAGCTGGTTGTTGTTGTGTGCCATCTAGTCAATTCTGACTCGTATTGACCCTATATGACAGGGTAGAACTGCCACAGAGAGTTTCCTAAGCTGAAATCTCTACGGGAACACATTGCCAGGTCTTTTCTCCCAGGGAGCCACTGGTGGGTTTGAACTGCCGACCTTCTGCTAGCAGGCGAGTGCTTAACCATTTCACCACCAGGGCTCCTGTTGCTAAGTGGTGAAAATGTGGTAGGACATCAGCAGGTCCCCTTAGCTTGAGGCCACACAGGTTTGAGAATGAGCCTGACTTGGGGCTACAGCTCAGCCATACCATTTATCAGCTGTGTGATCTTGGGTGAGTCTGTTAATGTCATTGAACCTCAGTTTTCTCATCTGTATAATGGGGATAATAATACTTTCTTTGTAAGGAGTAGGCCTCTGGGTGGTGCAAATGATTTGTGCTCGGCTACTAACTGAAAAAGTTGGTAGCTCATATCCACCTAGCAGTGCTACAGAAGAAAGGCCTGGTGATTTACTTCCATAAGACTACAGCCATTAAAAACTCTGTTGAGTGCGGTTCTACTCTGACACACATGGAGTTGCCACGAGTCAGAATCAACTCAACAGCAATAGGTTTGGTTTTAGTTTTTGTAAGGCTTAGTTAGACGTGAACGTGTTTAAAGTGCCCAGCACAGAGTAGATGTGCACGCAGAACATAAAGAAACCAAAGAGTCACATGATTTGATTTCTCCCCCCCAGGCACCCAATCCAGGTGCTTGGCCCACCTAGGCTCCCTGCACCAGTGGCTTGGGCAGTTGTCAGAGCTGGAATTCGACCATTCCCCAGGGTCAGCTTTTAGGAAGTAGAGCTAGATTCTGTAAGAGTCGTTCAAATTGACTGAGCTGCACTGCAGTTCCCTTGGAGGATTTGGTTTTGATTCAAGAGCTTGTATACCTGCAAGGGCATCTCCGGAGGCCAGTAGGGCACTGGGTACAGAGAAGGGAGCAGTAACCCAGTCTGCTTTTTTGTCTGGGCATTCCTGTTTATCAGCAATATCAGGAACTGTTTCAGAAATGTACAAAACAGCTTCGCTTTTTATCGTGCTTGCCACTTGGCCAAAATACCTTTCACCTGGAACCTGTTTGTCAGCATCATCCCGGAACAAGAGGGCAGCCAGGACTGGAAAGCAACAGAGATATTCCTTTAGCGAGGTAGACCTGGGTGGGCTTCATGTCTTTGTGCTCCTCTGGGGTCATCTATGCTCCCGCTGGGGTCATCTGGAGTTGAGGGCAGGGCGGTCTCCTGCTGGCTCTTCCCAGAGCCTTCTCTGCCTGTGGTTATTATGGAAAATCTCCCAGATGCTGGTGGCTGCCAGGCTGCCTGCCAAGAAGAAACAGGCACTGCCCACATGCTAGCTGCCCCAGGCTAGTCTCTGAGGACTGGAACCAAGCCAGGTGGGAGAGCTGCTACACCTGGCTGTCTCCAGCTCCACTAGCCACTTTGATGGCAACAGCCCTGCCCCGCCAAGCCTCCATGGCCTGGGAAACTCTCTGGGGTTGGTGTGGGGTGCTGCCCTGGTACAGTAATAAGAAATAATATAATAACTCCTGTTTGTTTAAGTGCTTACTGTGTTCTGGGCCCTGTGGAGCACTTTGTGTTCATTTTCTTATTTAGTCATTAATGTGCACCAAAAAACCAAAGCTGTTGCTATCAAGTCAATTCCGACTCATAAAGCAACCCTATTTTTTTTTTTTTTTTATGAATTCCTACTCAGTCAGATCATGGAGAAGCACTGTGAGATGAATACCAGTGTGAATAAAATATAGTTATAGCCGTTTGTTAAGAACTCACTGTCTCTTCTTAATTCTTCAACATTGGAAACCTCTCTGTATCTCCATGTGCCAAGGCCTGAATCTCAGCACCACCACTAGGGAGCTATGGACCTTTGATAAATTGCTTACCCTCTCCATGTCTTGGTTTCCCCATTCATAAATGGAGGTGATAATACTGGAACTTACCTCTTAGGGTATTTGTGAAGATTAAATGAGATTAAAAGAAAGTTAAATGAGATGGAAAGCACTGGGAACAGTGACAAGTTCAGAGCACTTAATACATGTTAATTATGGTTATATATGGATGGGCTTCAGGGGGCCCATGAAGTTTTAGACAAAATACTGAGTGAATTTGTGTATATGTGTGAATGTTTGTTTCTCAGGAAAAAGGGGCCATGATCCTGGGTCTTTGTCTCTGTAAAGATGAAGTACCTCTGAATGGGAGGTTAAGTGCAGACATGTGGCTGAACCTAGAGATCTTGTTGATCTACTCTACTGCCTACCAGAGGAGCTGAGTTACAGAGGGAGGCTTTGTAAATAGCGCCCCCACTTCTCCTGGGGCCATCTCAGTAAGACACAGCAATCTAAAAACCCTTCAGGATTTGGGGGGACTTCATAATATTCACGTACCTCTGCTGCTGGAGAAAAACTTAGGGATCATCCAGCCTAAACTCATCAGTCTACAGATGAGGGATGCTGAGCTTAGAGGTGGAGCCTTATGTCTTCAGCTCAAAGTAACAGAGAGGTTCCAAAAAACCAAAACCAAACCCATTGCTGTCAAGTCGATTCCGACTCATAGCGACCCTATAGAACAAAATAGAACTGCCCCGTAGAGTTTCTAAGGAGCACCTGTTGGATTCAAACTGCCGAATTTTGGTTATCGGCTGTAGCATTTACCCATAAAGCCACCAGGGTTTCCAACGCAGAGGTTAGTGGTTTGAAATTCCAGGCAGAAGACCTAGACCAACACCTGTCCTTTTCCTAGCAGGATTATTAGGATTGGTGAGGTGGTGTGTATTTTGGAAGTGCTTAAAACACGCTACCATTGTAGGTGGTAATACTCCCATGGGGACCTGGTCCACTTGCGCAGATCTGGCAATCCAGTACTAGCAGTCCTGGTATCTCTCTGGCCTTTTCTTAAAGGGCCTGACGCACTGTCTAGTGGGTAAATGGCAAAGGAAACGGTTCTGTGCTAGAGGGCGCGGTGGCTTGGCAAGGAGCACTTACTGTGTTCTCATGGAAACCTTGTTGGGAGGTTGGCACGAGGGTTAATTACTGCAATAGTGACCTTCATAGAACTGAAAAAGAAGCAAGCACAGCTAATCAGAAAACAGGAAATGTCCAGAAGAATGCCTTGAGTCATGCTCCGGAGTGTATGCTGCGTTGATTTGGTTGTTATGTTCTGGCTTGAAAATATTTAATTCCTTTCCATAGGAAGAAACAGTCATCTCAATAAAATTAGAGATGGGATCCTGGGGGAGAAAGATAATGTGGAGAGGGGGGAGTTTCCAGTAATTTGATCTGATGTTTATCACCTGCAATTTTGACCTTTTTTTTTAAAGTGGTGGAATTGAACAACTGAACAATGTAAATATGTGACTTTGTGGCTGCTGCTAAGAAAAGAATTTATCTACTTTTTTTTTTTTTTGGCTGACATGTTTGTGTGTGAAAATAGGCTTTTAATAAGATGTAATGTATACACATTTAGATAAATATCAAGCCACCTTCTTGGAAGGGATTGAGCTGGGTTTCTCTGGAAGAGTGGGAGCTAATACCAGCTACTTAATCTTTATTAGCTAGGGAGATAGGAGGGTGCAGTGGTTAAATGCATGGACTCTGGAGTCAGATTAGATAAGCTCTGTGATCTTGGCCAAGTTACCTAACCATTCTGGACTCGTTTTTCTCATCTGCAAACTAGGAATAATAGCAGTGCCTACCACCTCACAGGCTTGCTGGGTAGGTTAAACAAAAGAATGTATGTAAGAGACTTAGCACATGGCTGGTCTGGAGTGAGCACCCCCTAAATGGCAGTGCCATCAGTATCAACATCGTGGGCCAAATGCCAGGAGCTGCAGGAAGTTCCACTTGAATAGCCCCACCTGGTCTGTAGTCAACTGGAATATGCTCAGACTCAACCGCTCTCCTTGTATGGAACATGAGTTGTTGGGTCCTTTGTTTTTCTTGCTGGATTATGAACTTAAGTTATAAAGTCCCCTTCCTAATACCCTCCTCTGTTAAGTGGCTTGTGTTGGCCAAATGAGGCTTAGCTTGGCATTCAACGTTCCACAGCGCTAACTTCTCATGAAGCCTGACTGCCTCTACTCCCTTCCATGTCCTTTGGTTATAGCCAGTTGGGCTGTGCAATGTCTCTGACCCGGCCTGTTCCTTCCTGCCTCCGTGGCTGACTCACCCGCCCTATTGCCTCAGCTCCACATTTCCAATCCTTTCTTCTCCTTCAAGCCCCAGCTCAGATTCTGCTTCCTTTGTGAGGCCTTACCTGAAGCCTACAGCTAAAGTCGCCTCCCCTTTCTCTGAATTCGCAGCACCCTCCATCTGTACCCCTCTGATGGCAACCAAGTTCCCTCTTTCTGTTTCAGTCACCTATGTCCACTCTTGGAGTTCCTGGGTGCTACAAATGGCTAATGCACTCAGCAGCTAACCAAAAGGTTAGAAGTTTGAGTCTACCCAGAGGCACCTCAAAAGAAAGGCCTGGTGATCTGCTTCTGAAAAAATCAGCTACTGGCAACCCTATAGAGCACACTTCTACTCTGACACACATGGGTTCGTCAGGAGTTGGAGTCTATTCAGCGGCAACTGGTAGCCGGTACTGGTATGGCACATCCTACCTCCCTGCCAGACCTCCTGAGGGCAGGAACTATGTCTTGTGTATCTTTGTAACTCCTACAGTGCCCAGCTCAGGACTGGCAAGCCGTACTTCAAAAATATTTGTTGGATGGAAGAATGAGGTAGTTGATTAATGCTTGTGGAAGAACTCATCGAGTGGACCGTTTCGCAACGATAAAGAGGTTCTTCGGCCTGGCCTGGCCAGTCATTATTCCCATTATCCCCCCTCTTACAGGAGGGAACTTCAGGATGAGAATGAAGCAGGAAAGAACATGGTGGAGCTTTTTGCTACTTGGTGGAAACATACATAAATATCTGTTTGGTTCCTGTGTTCAATACCCCATAAACTATATTTATGGAACTGTTTAAGACCAGGAACTATGTCTTACACTCTTCTGTTTCCCCAGTTACTGGCACATAAAAAACAACACAAAACATAAACAGTTGCCATTGAGTCAATTCCAACTCCTGGCAACCCATGTGTCAGAGTAGAACTGTGCTCCACGGGATTTTCTTTTTTTTTAATTAATTAGTTTTTTTATTGTGCTTTACATGAAGATTTACAGAGCAAATTTGTTTCTCATTAAACAGTTAATACACATATTGTTTTATAATATTGGTTGCCATCACCACCACGTGCCAACACTCTCCCCTTCTGGGCTTTAGGTTCCCCATTACCTGCTTCCCTGTCCCCTCCTGCCTTCTAGTCCTTGCCTCTGGGCTGGTGTGCCCCTTTAGTCTCGTTTTGTTTTATGGGTCTGTCTAATCTTTGGCTGAATGGTGAACCTCAGGAGTGACTTCATTACTGAGCTGAAAGGATGTCTAGGGGTCATATGGCTGTTAACCAAAAGGTCAGCAGTTAGAATCCAGCAGCTGCTCCTTGGAAACCCTGTGGGACAGTTCTACTCCATCCTATAGAGTTGTTATGAGTCAAAATGGGCTCAATGGCAATGGATTTATTTTTTTTGGTTGTTGCCTATTTAGTGTTTTTCGCTTCTCACCCCTCCCCTCCCTTATAACCATCAAAGATGGTTTCTTTTTGTGCGTAAACCTTTTCTTGAGTTTTTATAGTAGTGGTCTCATAAAGTTTTTGTCCTTTTGTGATTGACTGATTTCACTAAGGATAATGCCCTCCAAACTCATCCATGTTGTGAGATGTCTCACAGATTCATCATTGTGAAATATTCCATCTTGTTTATGTACCATAGTTTGTTTATCCATCCATCTGTTGATGGGCACTTAGGTTGCTTCCATCTTTTTGCTATTGTGAACAATGCTGCAATGAACATGGATGTGCCTGTGTCTATTCATGTAGAGGCTCTTATTTCTTAGGATATATTCCTAAGAGTAGCATTGCTGGATCATATGATATTTCTATTTCTAGCTTTTTAAGGAAGTGCCATATCATTTTCCGAAATGGTTGTACCATTTTGCATTCCCACCGGCAGTGCATAAGAGTTCCAGTCTCCCTGCAGCCTCTCCAACATTTGTTATTTTCTGTGTTTTTGATTTGTGCCAGTAAGGTCGGGGTGAGATGGTGTTTCACTGTGGTTTTGATTTTCATTTCTCTAATGGCTAGTGACCATAAGCATTACCTCATGTGTCTGTTAGCCACCTGAATATCTTCTTTGGTGAAGTGTCTATTCATATCCTTTGCCCATTTTTTAATTGGATTATTTGTCTTTTTGTTGTAGAGGCATTGGATTTTCTTGTAGATGTTAGAGATTAGACCTTTGTCGGATTTGTCATAGCCAAATTTTTTTTCCCAGTCCAAAGATTCTGTTTTTATCCTTTTGGTGAAGTCTTTTGAGCATAAGTGTTTAATTTATCTAGCTTATTTTCTGGTGTTTGTGTATTGTTACTTATGGTTTGTATCCTCTTTATGCCACATATTAGGGTCTCTAATGCTGATCCTGTTTTTCTTCTGTGATCTTCATAGTTTTTGGTTTTATATTTAGGTCTTTGATCCATTTTGAATTAGTTTTTGTGTATGATATGGGGCATGGATACTTATTATGGCTATTTTCTCAGGTGGATTGTCCCTTTAATCATTATATAATGACCTTCCTTGTCTTTTATGGTAGATTTTGTTTTAAAGTCTATTTTATCTGAGATTAGTATTACCACTCCCGCTCTTTTTTGGTTGCTGTTTGCTTGAGGTATTTTTTTCCCGTCCTTTGATTTTTAGTATATTTATGTCTTTGATTCTAAGGTATGTGTCCTATAGACAGCATATTGATGGGTACTGGTATTTTTTTTTTTTTTTTAATTTTTATTGTGCTCTAACTGAAAGTTCACAAATCAGGTCAGTCTTTCACACAAAAACTTATATACACTTTGCTTCATACTCCCAGTGGCTCTCCCCTTAGTGAGACAGTTTGCTCTCTTCCTCCACTCTCTCTTTTTTGTGTCCATTCCACCAGCTTCTAACCGCCTCTACCTTCTCATCTCACTTCCAGACAGGTGATGCCAACATAGTCTCAAGTGTCCACCTGCTCCAAGAAGCTCACTCCTCACCTGCATCCCTCTCCATCCCATCATCCAGTCCAATCCCTGTCTGAAGAGCTGGCTTTGGGAATGGTTCCTGTCCTGGGCCAACAGAAGGTCTGGGGGCCATGACCACTGGGGTCCTTCTAGTCTCAGTCAGACCATTAAGTCTGGTCTTTTTACAAGAATTTGGGGTCTGCATCCCACTGCTCTCCTGCTCCCTCAGGGGTTCTCTGTTGTGTTCCCTGTCAGGGCGGTCATCGGTTGTAGCCAGACGCCATCTAGTTCTTCTGGTCTCAGGCTGATGTAGTCTCTGGTTTATGTGGACCTTTCTGTCTCTTGGGCTCACAATTACCTTGTGTCCTTGGTGTTCTTCATTCTCCTTTGACCCAGGTGGGTTGAGACCAATTGATGCATCTTAGATGGCTGCTTGCTAGCGTTTAAGACCCCAGATGCCACTCTCCTAAGTGGGGTGCAGAATGTTTTCTTAATAGATTTTATTATGCCAATTGACTTAGATGTCTCCTGAAGCCATGGTCCCCAAACCCCACCCCTGCTATGCTGGCCTTCAAAGCATTCAGTTTATTTGGAATGGTTTAATCCAGTTGTACTGACCTCGCCTGTATTGTGTGCTGTCTTTTCCTTCACCTAAACTAGTTCTTAATTACTGTCTAGTTAGTGAATACTCCTCTCCCTCCCTCCATCCCTCCCTCCCCCCTCTCATAACCATCAAAGAATATTTTCTTCTCTGTTTAAACTATTTCTTGAGTTCCTTTAATAGTGATCTTATACAATATTTGTCCTTTTGCAGCTGACTAATTTCACTTAGCATAATGCCTTCCAGATTCCTCCATGTTATGAAATGTTCCACAGATTCATCACTGTTCTTTATTGATGTATAAAAAAAAAAAATGTATAGTGTACCATTTTGTGCATATACCATAATTTATCTATCTATTCATCCGTTGTTGGGCACCTTGGTTGCTTTCATTTTTTGCTATTGTTAACAGTGCTGCAGTGAACATGGTTGTGCCTATATCTGTTCATGTAAAGGCTCTTATTTCTCTAGGATATAGTCCAAGGAGTGGGATTGCTGGATCGTATGGTAGCTCTATTTCTAGCTTTTTAAGGAAGCGCCAAATCGATTTCCAAAGTGGTTGTACCATTTGACATTCCCACCAGCAGTGTAGAAGTGTTCCAGTCTCTCCACAACCTCTCCAACATTTACTATTATGTGTTTTTTGGATTAATGCCAGCCTTGTTGGCGTGAGATGAAATCTCATTGTAGTTTTGATTTGCATTTCTCTGATGGCTAATGATCGTGAGCATTTCCTCATGTATCTGTCAGCTACCTGAATGTCTTCTTTAGTGAAGTGTCTATTCATATCTTTTGCCCATTTTTTAATTGGGTTGTCTTTTTGCCATTGAGTTTTTGCAGTATCATGTAGATTTTAGAGATCAGACGCTGATCGGAAATGTCATAGCTGAAAACTTTTTCCCAGTCTGTAGGTAGCCTTTTTACTCTTTTGGCGAAGTCTTTGGATGAGCATAGGTGCTTGATTTTTAGGAGGTTCCCGTTACCTAGTTTTTCTTCTGCATTGTTAGTAATGTTTTGTATACTGTTAATGCTGTGTATTAGGGCTCCTAACGTTGTCCCTATTTTTTCTTCCATGATCTTTATCGTTTTTGATTTTATATTTAGCCCTTTGATCCATTTTGAGTTCATTTTTGTGCTTGGTGTGAGGTATGGGTCTTTTTTCATTTTTTTGTAGATGGATATCCAGTTATGCCAGCACCATTTGTTAAAAAGACTGTCTTTTCCCCATTTAACTGCTTTGGGCCTTTGTCAAATATCAACTGCTCATATGTGGATGGATTTATGTCTGGATTCTCAATTCTGTTCCATTGATCCATGTATCTGTTGTTGTACCAGTACCAGGCTATTTTGACTACTGCGGCGGTATAATAGGTTCTAAAATCAGGTAGAGCAAGGCCTCCCACTTCGTTCTACAGTTTTTTTTTTAAATCAATTCTGTAATTTTGTGTCTGTTTATGGGTGCATTTAAGCCATTTGCATTCAGTGTAATTATTGATAGGTGTGAGTTTATTGCTGTCATTTTTTTTTTCTTTTTGTGATGCTGGTGTGTTTTTTTTTTTTTTTTGTCCTCTTCCTCTCCTGTGCTGAGTTCCTTTTGTTTGTGTATTTTTTTGTTTGTTTGTTTCTTTTGTTTTTGTAGATTTTGTTTCTATTGAGACTTCATGTTTTTCTTCTTTATTTCAATGAGTAGGTTTGTTAACTTTCTTTGTGGTTACCTTGAAATTTACCCTTATCTTCCTAAATTCAAATCAGTCTTTTATTAATTGATATCATCTTGACTTCCTCTCCATTTGAAAGTTCTACTCCTATACTGTTTATTTCTTCTTTCATTGTTCTTATATTTTTGCTACTTACAGATTGACCTTTCTTGTTCCCTGTTGTAAATCTTTTGGTTTTGTTTTATCCTCAAGAGTTCATTATCTATGTTAGTATCTGGCTGGTGCTGTCTTGCATCCTAGATTCAGGTTGTTATCTGATGTTGTTGGTTCTCTGAGGGACTCCCTTTAAAAATTCTTGTAAGTTTGATTTGATTTTTACGTATTCCCTTGATTTCTGTTTATCTGGAAATGTCCTAATTTCACCATCATATTCGAATGAGAGTTTTGTAGGATATTTTATTCTTGGTTGGCAATTTTTTCTTTCAAGGTTTTATTATGTTATACTCTTCCCTTCTTGCCTGAGTGGTTTCTGCCAAGTAATCAGAGTTTAGTCTTATTGTTTCCCTTCTGTATATGACTCTTTGTTTTTCTTAAGCTGCTATCAGGATTCTTTGTCTTTGGTTTTAGCAAGTATGATTATGACGTGTTGTGGTGATTTTCTTTTTGGTTCTAACCTATATGGGGTTTGTTGAGCTTCCTGGATGGTCAGCTTTTCATCTTTCATGATATTAGGGAAGTTTTCTGTCAGCATGTCTTCATTGATCCTCTCTGTATTTTTCATTTTCTCCCCCTGTTCTGGAACTCTGATCACATGCAAACTTTTGCTTTTGACTGTTTCGCACATTGTTCTCAGGGTTTCTTCATTTTTTTTTTGTTCTTTTCTCTGATTTTTTCCTCAAAGTGGTATTCAAGGATTTGTCTTCAATTTCTCTGATCCTGTCTTCCATTGTTTCAGATCTGCTCTTAAAACCTTCTGTCCATTTCTGAAATCTTGTTTATCTTTTGGATTTCTAATTGCTGTTTTTGTATGATTTCTGGTTGTTTGTTTATTTTGACATTTTGTTACTGTATTATTTCCCTGAATTCTTCCATTGTTTTGTCTGTCTTTTCCATGATTTTTTTCTGTATTTTCCATGGTTTTGTCTATTTTTTCCTTATTTTCCTTCATGTCTTATCCAGCACAACCCAGTGCCGTCGAGTCGACATGTCTTAGCGAGCCCTAATATTAGAATTTTGAATTCCCTATCAGGTAGTTCCAGTGCCTTTCCTTCTACTGGAAGGTCATCTGGTGTTTTATTTCAGACACTTTCTGCAACCGTCTTGTCCTGTTTTTTTTTTTTTTTTTTTTTCGTATGTTTTGATACTGTCTGCTGTCTTCGGGACATTCAGGAATTATTTTCTTTGTTTACAGGTTGTAGATTTGTTTGTTTTGTCCTGCTTTTTTGTTTTATTTGGTTATGTCTGGGCAGGCGGGCTGAACATGCTTTGTTGCTTGTTTATCCATAGGCACAGTACTTCTCACCACCTTGTCCAGGTGGGCAGGGCCAGTTGCTCAGCTGTGGTGCAGCAGAGCAGGTCTGGGTGCTGTGCCTCCTGTTGAGATCTCTGTGAAGTTGCCTTCCTGTACTCCCTGTTTGTCGTTCTTGGTGGCTGAGGTCCAAGATGGCAAGTCCATGCCGCATTAGCTGGTAGGGGACTTCCACTCTGTAGCTCTCCTCATTCTCTGTTCTCTGTCCGTTCCTTATTCTACTCGGTGCTTGGTTGAGTTCTTTATCCCTTCATTTGACGCTTGGGGTTCCAGGATTGACATTTGTATCTGTTTTACTTAGTTTTTTGTGTCTTTCTTATAGAGGGACAGCGTGGTGCTTCTGTCTATAGCTCCATGTCGGCTCCACTGCCTCCAAAGGATTTTCGACAGCAGATATTTCACAAGTAGATCACCAGATCTTTCTTCTGAGGTGCCTCTGGCTAGACTCAAACCTCCAGCCTTTTGGTTAGCAGCTGTGGGTATTAACCATTTTCACCACCCTGGGACTCCAAACCCATTGCCATCGAGTCAATTCCAACTCACAGAGTAGAACTGCCCCATATGGTTTCCAAGGAGCAGTCAGTGTATATGAACTGCTGACCTTATGGAATGCCACCAAATGCTTAACCACTGTACCACCAGGGCTCCTACTGGCACATAGTGGGCGCTTAATAAATGTTTGATGATGAATGAATGAACAAGTGAAACTTTTCACACTGCCCAGCTGCTGGTTTTGGAACAATCTTGTCCCTACTGGGGCCAGAAAGGGTTAGTAGTACCAGGTTCAGCATTAAGATACCCTCATAGGGAGTCTTCCTTATACTCTGTTTCTCAAGTCAATAATCAGGTTTGGAGTTCATTTTAAAGCTCTGCATTTTTCTATGGCTTCCCTGGAGCCCCTGTTCCTGCCTTGGTTCCCTGCCTGGAGTTTTGGGGATTTGGCGACTGGAATTTTGCTTCAATGCAATCCTGTAGTCATCCAAGTCCTACCCTAAAGCCCCGTGCCCGGTTTCTGCAAATTATTTGCTGCCTTCTCCTGGCTTCACCTATTTGCTGGGACCTCTGGTCTCAAGGGCCGGGTTCACTTCTTCCTGGACCAATTCTCCACTCATCAAGCCCTGGTTATGACAGCAAGGGCAGTAATGAAATGGAAGAGGGAGATTTGTGGTACCATTTCATGCTTGTCGAATGCAGGGATTCCTAACCTTTTTCAAGATTAACTTGCTTGAGGATCTAACAAGGGCAGTAAACCCTCTTCCCAGAAAAATTCACAAATGCAACATTGTGTGTGTTTGAGCAAATAGTCTTTGGGGAGTTTCTGAATACCCTGAAACCTGTCCATGGACTCTCCTACAGACACCGCCCTGAGGTATCAAGCCCACTGTATATATTATATATATGTATCTTTACCCAACATTTGCAACAGCTTCCAATGAGGCAGTGTGGTGTGGTGGCGCGCGCACACACACACACACACACACACACCAGTTTTAGAGCCAGGAAGATGTAGTTACAAATTCTGGCTCTGTTTCCTTTTTAGCTGTGTGACCTTAGGGAAGTTAACTAACTTCCCTTAGCTTCTTTACCTGTAAAATGGGGATGAGAATGCTTACCTTACAGGGTTGTTGTAAAGATAAAAGACACTGCAGTAGAATACACAGCCTAGCACCTATAGATGATTATTTAGAGGGAGCCAATACAGATTTTAGCAGTCCCTGGGTGGCACAAACAGTTAAGCACTCAGCTACTAAATGAAAGATTGGTGGTCGAATCCCCCAAGAGGCACCTGGGAAGAAAGGCCTGTCGATCTGCTTCTGAAATGACATGGCCTTGAAAACTCTATTGGGCAGTTCTACTCTGCAACTCATGGGGTCTCCATGAGCCAGAAGTGACTTGGCAGCCACTGTGTCTTTTGTTGTTGTTGTTGCTGTTATAAATTATGAATAAAGCCATTTTGTCTAGTTCTGTTAAGTTAAAGGTCCCTTTGCATTGCTCCTCTTTCTCTCAAGAGCACTTTCTGCTACCATAACCAGAGAGGAAGATCCAACGTTTACGCCGGATAAGGGAGAGGTGGGTGGGGTCATTATGGAAGTGTGGGAAGGGAAATTTCAAGAAGCTTCTATGTGACATCAGAATCAGATCCAGTGAGGGGCCCTGTAGGGCACGGAGAAAGACCACATCAGAACTAGCCAGTATACTTTCAGGCACAAGCTGATGAGTAGGGTCATGCTGGAGCTTAAAAAGGGAAGTTAGGGTATCTGAGCCCACTCAAGTGGAAAAGTTAATGCTTAGCAGAGTGAGGGTAATGATTCATGGCTGTGCTATGCTGAGGGCTTGGAAGATTGAGGTGGTTAGTCCCACAGCCAGCGTGTGCTGAGAGCCAACGCAACATGACATTCGGCTGAATCAATCCCACTGCCTCCTACGTTCCCCAGCAGTAGAGGGGAAGCAGTGCGCAGGAGTGGTTTGAAGTGTGGCCACAGGTGGTCAGACTACCTGGGTTCAAAAACTTGACCCTAACTAATTGGGTGACTTTGAATACAATACTTAACTTCTCAGTTTCCTTAGAAAACTATGAAAGGGGGGTGAAAATAACATGTATTTCTCAGACTATTAAGCGGGCAGTGGTGGTTCAGTGGAATAATTCTTGCCTTCCACGTGGGAGACCTGGGATCAATTCCCAGCCAGTTCACCTCAACGGCAGCCACCGCTGGTCTGTTGATGAAGGCTTGGGTGTTGCTGTGATGCTGAGCAGGTTTCAGCATAGCTTCCAGACTAAAACAGACTGGGAAGAAAGGCCTGACGATCTACTTCTGGAAATCAGCCAGTGAACACACGCATCACAACGGTCTGGCCCCGTTATGTATGGGGTCGTCATGAGTCGGGGACTGACTTGACCACAGCTAATAACGATAGGGTTTTTAAGGAGATTAAAAAAACAAAACAACAACAAAAAAACTAAACTTGTTGCCATCAAGTCGATTCCAACTCATGGTGATCCCCTGTGTTACAGAGTAGAGCTGAGCTCCGTAGTGTTTTTTTGGCTGTAATGTTTTCGTCTTTTTTTTAATTGTGCTTTAAGTGCAAGTTTACAATTCGAGTCAGTTTCTCATACAAAAACTTATACACATATTGCTGCTCTCCCTACAATGTGACAGCACACTTCTTCTCTCCACCCTGTGTTTCCTGTGTCCATTCAACCAGCCCCTGTCCTTCTGCCTTCCCATCTCACCTCCAGACAGGAGCTGCCCACATAGTCTCATGTGTCTACTTGAGCTAAGAAGCACACTCCTCACCAGTATCATTTTATGTCTCATAGTTCAGTCTAATTTGGCTGTAATCTTTTGTAGAAGCAAATCACCAGGCACCTCCAGGTGGGTTTGAACCACCAACCTTTAGGTTAGTAGTCAGGTACAAACTGTGCTACCCAGGGACCCTTAAAGAGATTAGACAGCATTTTTAATGACTGTATAATGCTTACAAAGCATTTTCTACTCAAATACTAGCTTTTATTTTGGTATTTGGGGACTTAGTGACCCAAGAGAAGCCCTTGCTCCTAGGGCTTCACTCCCAGGAATCTTGAAGGACAACCCAGATTAACAATTACTCAGCTAGGTAGGTGTACTGTGCAGTCCTACTCATAGAGAGGAGGACCTTGTGGGCCAGGACTAAGGGAAATCCCAAATTCTCTGTCAGCTCCGGAAAGGGCTCTTCTACTGACAACCTTGTACCAAGGCCTGAAGGATGGAGTCAAGCTGAAACTTCAACTGCTTGGAGTCCAGGTCCTTCTCTTATTGCACTCAGAGGCAGTGTAGACTTCAGAGCCGTATTCCAGATCAAAATCAGGGTGCCACTGTCATGTGTGAGCTCAGCAACACTTAACAACTTTGTGCTCATCTGTAAAAGGGGATTTCTGCAACAACTCAAAGGGTAGCTTCTTTGGCTTCTTTCTGCTCTGAACTGCAGACACAGAGGCCCTGAGTATCCTTGGTGTGCAGAGGCCCACAGCATTTCTGTGACCTTGAATTGGCCCCTTCCTTAACTCCTTGTAGACCTGAGGGTGAGAAAAAAGTTTTAGTCCAAAAAAATGCTGCTCAGTTTGGAAAACTTTGATTCAGGAAGCCCCTGCCCTAGGCAGATGAATGGGGAAAAGTGGGTACACGGTAAAACCACACCAGTTGCCGCCAAGTCAATTTGACTCATAGTGACCCCAGTGTGTCAAAGTAGAACTGTGCTCCGCAGGTTTTCAACGGCTGATTTTTCACAAGTAGGTTGCCAGGTGGGGCCTCTGGGTGGACTCAAACCTCCAACCTTTGGGCTAACAGTATAGCACGTTAACTGTTTACACCACTCAAGGACCCTGGGCACATAGTTAGACCCTCAGTACATATTCTTGGAATGCCTAAATGAATAATACATTAAAAAATAATATTTTTAATTGATTGATATCTCTTATTTTTTATTTGCAGATGAGAAAAAGAAAACAAAGAAAGTTGATAATGAGCTCAACCCAGTCTGGAATGAGGTGACTTCATTGTTCTTTCAACTTCATTTCAATGAATAAGCTACATCTGATTGTTCCATCTTTGGGTCAGAGGCTAACTCTTCCCTTTGGAAGGGGAATCTCTGCATTTTGCTCCCACCCTCTCCACTTCCCCTTATGCCCGCAAAGAGAGCAGAGTAATTCAAGGAGATATAACATACCAATGACCATCTCCTGTACAGTAGTGGTGTGGTGTGCAGAGTCAGGACCAGGAGTGAGAAGGGTTGATACCAGCCCTGGTGCAGCTATGAACTTGCTGTGTGACCTTGATCTGGTTAATTTGCTTCTCTGGGCATGTCTGTTAAGCAAGAGGTAGGACTAGACCATATCCAGAGTCCCAGAAGGAAAATTCCATGATTAAAAACACTTCTGCAAGTGACTAATCAAGACTGTATTGTGTGATACTTTGTCTTGTTGAGTATAATGACATTTATTGTTTTGTATGTTGATAAAAGTAATATATACTTGATATAGAAATTTTGAGCACTTCAGATAAGCATAAAAAATTACCTTTGGACACGCTATTCAGAAGGAACTACTGTTAACATCTGGGTTATATCAAAAAATGTTTTTTGAATGAATATACATAATAAAATATGATGTCTTAAATGAAAACTAGTATCTAATAGCAAATACGGTTTCGTATCCTGTTTTTCCTTACTCTTCTATCCTGAGCTTATACTGAGATCATTCAATTCAAGTGTTTGTAATGACTGTGTAATACTGCATGGAAGAGAGGTAACATACCTTATTTACCTCCCTCCACTGTTGACTTTATATCTACTTTGTAAGTAGTTTAGCTTGTTATGTATTCATAGAGAGATGAAAATTTTAATTCTTTCCACTAAATAGGATTTTCCAGCTCTGACTAATTTTCTCAAAGTTGATGACCAGCCCCTTTGTTTTTTTCAAAAGCCAGGTCCCAGTTCCCTGGATAAGAGCAGTAATAAACATTTTTGCTATTGTCACCCAGTCACCTAGCTGTGAAAACTTCCTCTGCATAGATTGCAAACCGTTCCCCCTCCCTGCAGTTTCAGTATTTCTAGATAATAAAGACTATACCTTATATTTGATGAGGTAATTACGAAAAACTCGGAATGCCTTTCTAGAAAGCTCTGCTGGCCTCATGTAGCCTGAGAGGGAATGCCGTTTCTCTAATTTCAGAGAAACCCATAACAATCAGCTGTACCCTCAGCTCTGTGAGTGCAAGAGGCCTGTCTGATCTCCTGTGGGTTCCTAGTATCTCACACAGAACTCCAAGAATAAAAAAAATACGCGTGCGCATGTTTATTGCCTTAGGGTTTTGAGTAATCCTAAAATGTCTCTTTATATTTGAGCTCAATTGATCTGGTTGAGGAATTAAGGACAGAGAGGTATATGGTCCCGTGAGCAGGCCGGTGCTCCTCGGGGCAGCATCCATCTTCCTCCGTTTTGCTTCCAATGTGTATTTTTTCCTCATACTGCAAATGTATTTATAAAGTAAACCTCCCAATTGCTGTTTATGATCTACACCAAACCCAAATGTAATGCCAACCCCCAAACCCATTGGGATTGGTGGATATGTTCTCATATCAGCTCGGAAATGCATTTTCCATCCATTCCAAACCCATCACGAGGAGTATAAAATCATTATTATATGCTGGTTACCTATCTGTTACATAATCAGTCAAAGGCATCAGTGGTGCTATGCTGATCTTTTCTTGCATTTTGCCATTAGAAGATAATTTATTATATTAAAATGGGGGACTGAGAAAGGTCAGCTGACTACAGCACTGATCACAATGAGGCTTAAAGTAAGGTGCTGATGCATTTTAGAAAACGTTTTCTTGGATTATTAATTTCCTTTATTTGATAATAACATGGTTAAGAAAAGCAAATCATTTTAAAATGCCATTGTAGAAAGCATTTTTACATATTAAAAAACAAACAAACAAACCCAGTTGCCATGGAGTCAATTCCGACCCATGGTGTTTTATTCTTACATGATTGTGGTTGGTATTAAGTCCAGTTCTCTGATGGAGAGGGAGAGGTTTTGGTGACTTGTCTAAAGCCACAGAGCCTAGAAAATAGGAATCCAGAGCCTCTAAGTCAGGTTTGTTTTCCCACACCCTTCAGCTGCCTCCAGGTTTAACATTTAATCACTTCTGTCTAACTACAGAATTGAGTAATTGAAAAGATTGTCATTTGTAAAGATGATGACCCAACTTGCTGAACTGGTACATCTTTTTATATTCCCTGATTTTCTAACAGCCATTTTGTTTTCATAACCTTTATGTGAACAGATTTTGGAGTTCGACTTGAGGGGTATACCACTGGACATTTCCTCTTCCCTTGGGATTGTTGTGAAAGATTTTGAGACAATTGGACAAAATAAGTAAGTTGCTTTCAACTGTTTGTCTCATTTTACGTATTATCTTACTGTTATTTATTTTGTAGAAGAATCTCATTTTTAGTAATAGGTAATAACACTTCCAGTATAATTGTGCTTTCATTTGATGTCCTCCCCACCATCTTCTCAGTAAGTGTTGGATGGCGCTAGTCAATGACAGTGCGTTTTCCCAGTGACTGCTGTATTCAAAAGAGGCTGCAAACACTGAGCCACCACCGCTAGTCTGTCCAATTTAGCAGCAATGGTAAAACCTACTTACACTCCCGCAGTTTCTTTATTAACTTTACATGGACATCCTACCCCTTGTGGACTATCTGAACTGTAGCCATATTGGACACAACCAAAATAGTTTCTTTTTCTGATTATGCGTGGCACATACATATCTCGTTCAAGTTCTACTTCCAGCCCCATTTCCATTTTAGTGTCTCACTGGCCTTTCAAACCCAATAGACCTAAACCAGAAGCCTCATCTTACTGCCTGCATGAGTTTCAAAGAGGGGAAGGGTTCTTTTCAAGGGTTGTCCCCTTGGAGAAAGCTGGGGATTTCCCAGACAGAGCTCCATGTGATAGAATGAACTTTGTAAATTCACCCCAGTCCTGGAACTGGAATTGGGCTTTGTAGATTCAGAACTCAGTCTTAGGATACAGTTTCAAACTAACCAAGCTCACAAGAGACTGATATTTAAAACCAGGATTCCTACTTGTTATTTTCCAATGGAACTCAGTTGCCTGGTGGGAGGGAATTCCTACCCTCTGATCAATGAATTACCTCTTCTTTAAGCCAGTATGACACAGGAAGCCAAGTTATGCTGTATCCTTGATTGTAAAATATCATTAATCATAAGATGCACTATTGGATCATTAACAGTGTGGTGCGTGGGGTAAGAAGCCTGTTATTTAATGTCCACATCAATTGTATGAAGCATCCCAATTTTCAGCAGTGCTAATACATTTTAAAATGTATGTCTTAGCCTCAGGCACATTTGGTATAATCAGAAGGCTACAGTGAGCAATAAATCAGAATGAATTGGTTGAGGTAGGCTGACCATATGCCCTGATTTGCCTGGGACAGTCCTGGCATACTGTTCCAGCACAATTATTAATAACGCCCCTTTTACTTGGTTTGGGCAATAAATTTGGTAGGTGGCCACACTAGTCATTGGACTTTTCTGCTTAATGGTGTCAGACTCAGAGAGCCTGGACAGTGCTTTGCTAGTTCTGCCCACGTTTGCCTCTGATGAGATCCTTTTTTCCATGCTTCCATTGCTGACCAATGCCCCTTGTGACTGATGTGATTTTTCCTAAGCTATATAAATACATTCCAGCAAGTTCTGGTTCCACTCCCTTGGACTGAAAGCCATTCTTGCTTTTAAGGTTACTTCGCATATCTTGGTAACCCTGGTGGCCTAGTGGTTAAGTGCTACGGCTGCTAACCAAAAGGTCAGCAGTTCAAATCCACCAGGGGCTCCTTGGAAACTCTATGGAGCAGTTCTGCTCTGTCCTATAGGGTTGCAGTGAGTCAGAATAGACTTGATGGCAGTGGGTTTGGTTTTGCATATCTTTGCTTTGAACCATCATCTGATTCTCTACTCCCACACCCCAACTCCCAGATGACAGTCTTATTTCCCATTTTTCAAAGTTCTGGCGAAGAGGGTAGTAGGGCCTCACTGTGACCTCCCATATGTTACTAATTATAGTTCCTTCTCTGCTTTCCTCTTTCTGCGAATGGTATATTCTAGATTAGTGCGCTCCAGTATAAATACAGTGCAGGCCACATAGGTAATTTAAAATTTTCTAGTAGCCACATTAAAAAGAAAAATATGAAATTAATTGTAATACTATATTTTATTTAACCCAGTATATCCAAAATATTATCATTTGAACATGTAATCAGTATCTTAAAATTACTGAGGTATTACACATTCATTTTTTTTTTTCTTACTAAGACTTCGAAATCTGGTGTGCATTTTACAGCTATAGCACATCTCAGTTCAGACCAGCTACATTTCAGGTGCTCCCTAGCCGTGTGTGACTAGTGATTTCTCTGTTGGACAGCACAGTTCTAGACCCCTGGTCTCAAAACCTTAGGCATCCCTGGATCCTCTTTCTTTCTCATCTTGTCCAACCAGGCACCAATCTTACTTTGTCTTCCTTTCTGTTGTCTAGGGATGGGTCAGGGTGATGCCTGTGATGACACCGAGGGTTGTCCTCTGAAGAAAGTCAGAGGAGGAGGCCTTCCCAGACAGGTCCCCAGGGATAGAACAACCTCTGTGAATTTATCCCAATCCTGGATCTGGACTTTGACTTTGTAAATTCAGAACCTAGTCTTAGGATACTGATTCAAACTAGCCAAGTTCACAAGAGACTGATGTTTAACACTAGAATGGGTGTCATGTGTTTTTCTTGTCCATGCCCAGACCCACCAGCTCAGTTTAGGTTTTATCGCTTTTATGCCTGATCTGTTTTAACAAATTCCTAACTGTTCTTAGCCTTGTTCCCTAAGAATATAACATGGGTCTTGGGCCCAAAGCACTTTATACCCTGCAGCCACCTCAGTCTTCTTAATGTATCACTTGAATCACATATTCATATGATTCTTATGTCTTAAAAAGAAAAAGTCTTCAATAGTTCCTTGTTATCTATAGAATAAAATTGAATCCGTTAGCTTAGAATCCAAGCCTTGTTAAAAGCTGGTCCCGGGCTGCCTTTTAGAGCTCTACTTATTCTTCAGGAATCCAAGTTAGAATTGATTTTAAAATAATAATAATAACTTCCCTGCCGGGCACCACCTTCAGAGACCTGGTTCAATTAGTCTGGAACAGGGCCAAGCTTTGGAATTTATAAAGCTGCCTGGGGATGGAACGTTCACCCAGGGTTGAGAACCACTGGTGACACCTATTCGCCCACTCTCTTGGGACTTCCCATGTCTATGTTTTTGGCTCTGCCTTTTACCCCTCCTGGCTCCCTCTACCCTCGCCCCTGCCTATTAAAATATCTTTCCCAGTTGCTTAGGTGCCGTTTGCTGCAGCATTCCTTCCTTGCCTCTGAGGCCGAAGTCATTCTTCTACCAGACTTTTGGCAAGCAATCTGGTGTAGCCTCATGACATCTCTTCCATTGGTGCCCAGAACTTCAACATTTCATTGTTATTGAACATTTTACAGGCCTGTTGTTTCACTACTCTCCTAACCCCTAGTCACGTTGAAGTAGACACTTAGGATATTTGCCATCGATTTGTTCTCTGGCATCTTCTCTTGCTATGGTTGCCCTTTGGTTGGGTCCCCAAGGGAGAAACATGTGTAGAGAATCAGACCAGAGAAGGGAAGATTTTGTCACCACTTGGAGTCTTGGCTCCAAACCCCACTATGGAATCATGGCCCTGGGGCAATGGACTGAGCCTTCTGAACCTTTGAAGAATCTCTCTACTTAGAGCAGGCAGAACTAAGCTCCACTCTTCCCCTGGCCCTCCCTCAAGGCTATCTTGACCCCTTAGCCCTTCAGTAGCACCATGCAGAAAGACATTCAGTGAGGCCTGGACCTCGATGGGATACACTTCAAGGAGACTATGTCACGGAGAAGATGACATTCTTTTCTTTGTCATTCTGAAATTACCACCCACATCACTGTAACACTCAATAATGTCCCTGGCATTGGCATATTTATATGAGAGCTCCTGATATGGAATGAGTCAGCTACACTTTAAGGTCCTTGAGGGTAAGAACTGTGACCTATACTTACTGCTTTCCACAGTGCCGAGCAATGCCTTGCCTGTACATAGTAAGTGCTCAGTAAACACCAGCTATATTCCCTCGATCCGAAGGCATGTACCTGTCCCAGTGGAATGGGAAGCACACAGCCGTGTCTTTCTCCCACAGAGAGGCTTGTGGGTTCAGACTGCTGACTTTTCAGTTAGCAGCTGAGTGCTAGCCAAGAAAACTCTATGGAGCAGTTCTGCTCTGTCACATGGGGTCAGCATGAGTCGGAATGAACTGGCACCTAAGAATGACAACATGGCAGGGTCACTGAGGGGGAGGCATTTCTAATGGGGAGATTAGTTCTCTGTTTCGTACATTTCACTGGATAGTTGTTTGCCGTCTTCGAGTGAGAGCCCAACCTCATTCTGTAACAAAGACTGCGTGATGATAATGCGTCATCTGTAGCTTCTGTTCTTACTGTGCTAGGCGGCGAGCTTCCTAGCACATTCTTCATTCTTCCTAGCACAAGCTTCATTTGCTGGGAATCATGACCTTCGCCCTCGTTTTCACAAACTAAACAATACAGACCAAAAACCAAAACCTTTGCGGTGGAGTGGATTCCAACTCATAACAACCCTAGAGGACACAGTAGAACTGCCCCATAGGGCTTTCAAGTTTGTAATCTTTAAGGAAGCAGATAGCCAGGTTTTTTCTCCTGGCTGGTAGATTCAAACCAACTCACCTTTTGGTTAGCAGCCAACCACTTAACAATTGTGCCAACAACCAAAAAACATTGCTGTCAAGTCCATTCCAACTCATAGCAGCCTTATAGGACAGAGTAGAACAGCCCATACGGTTTCCAAGGAGCAGTGGATTCAAACTGCCAACCTTTTGGTTAGCAGCTGAACGCTTAACCACTGCATCACCAGGTCTCCACAAACAATGCACAGACCTCGTCAAATGTTCTGTACATTTCAGGAAAAAAAAAAAAAAATTATAAGCCCATCCTGGAATAAGAGGTGTGTTTGTCTGAAATAATTGTACCTTTGGCTCCAGATTTTCTTTTTGGCTTTTCTACTAAAGATTTGGCCTTTGAGGATCTTCTTACTGCTCAGTGTGGGAACATTTCCCTCACCTGGAAGTGCAGGGTGGGGGCAGAGGATTTTTCTGCTAGCTTAAGGAGTGGCCTGCCTGTTGGCTTTCTTGTTGCCATGGAGACTGGCTCTGCAAATAGGCACTCTCGCTCTGCCTCTGCTGCCCAAGGACTGTCAGCAAACAGTACCCGGCTGCCTGCATTAGCCAATGCCCCCATGTTCACGCCCACAGCAGACTGGATGGGGGCACTCTGTGCACACCCTGTACTGGCATGTTAGCCGCGTCCTCCTCAGGCTCTGGGAGTGGGTGGGTTGTTGAATGCCGACTGTTCTTCCTAACTTTATAGTTGTCCAACCAGCCATGTAGACTGAAAGGAGAATGACAGAAGAGAGAGAGGCACACTTGGTCACATGAAGAACATGAAATGGTATTTTTAGCTGGAATGTCAAGAGTGGAAGGATTTTCCCAAGGGCTGTAGAATGAGAATTCCCTTCGTAGACAGGCAGTAGCTATCATTTAGTGAGGACTTGCGGTGGCAAGGGCTATGAGCTCTTTGCATACATTATACTATCTCATTTGATCTTCACAATGACCTTGAGAAATGAACATAAGACTCGAGGCTCAGTAAGGTTGAAGCTGAGACCCTGGTCCTTTGGCATCTGCCCCTGCTTTCATTCTACTTTGAGTTCCTAAAGAAGAACCATCTTCAGGAGCCAAATATTAGATATTGCAGCTGTCATGTCAGACCACTGGTTTACTTCAGCTCTCTGAACATAGGTTCCAACTTGGATTTAAGCTATAAAGGAGTTGGAACACAAGGGAAATGCCTGTCACAAACTCATGCCCTTTTGTAGAGAGATGTGGACTTAACACTAAGCTCATGAGGAGGCAGTAAGAAAAAAAAACAATACAGAGCGTAGTAATTAAAAACTGGGATTCTGGAGTCAAAGAGCTGTGGGTTAGAGTCCCAGCTCTACTGATTACTAGTGGGTGACCTTGGGCAAATTACTTAACCTCTCCAGGCCTCATCCTTAAAATGACCGTAATTTGGGAGTTCTGCTTATAGCTCACAGGAATTAACAGTAACCAGACTTACTGAAACAACTAAAAAAACTAGACAAAATATATGTAACCATGGTTTTCAGGTATTGGAAACCAGCAGAACAGGACTGCGATCCCAGAGGGAGCAGAGACAAATGAGGTGAGCCCTATAAGTGCCCGCCCAGCTTACTGCTTAGAGAGAGTTTGTAAGCTGCAGTAGGGGAGAAGGAACCTGGGTAGACTCTGGTCTCTCCCAAAGTTGGGAAGATGCAGGTGTGAGTCTACAGAAGCCAAGGTGGCTAAAGTACTGCAGAAGAGAGAGCCACAGAGAGAGAGAGATTTGCAGAGAATTCTCCTTGAATCTTCAGCTGAGTACTGAGCAGTACGTGGATGTGAGGAAATTACCTGAAGCAGGGGAAAGGGCCACCTGAAAGAAGCAGACAGAAAATCCTTGGAGCTCACCCAAAGCTGGAAATAGTTTATGTTCCCATCAGCCAAGGTAGGAAAACCTTGTAATTCATGGAAGTAAAGTATTCAGAAGGATTTTATCTCAGTAATGTGGAGAGAAAAACGATCAATAGAAACTGACCCAGAAATGGCACAGATGAGAGTACTAGTAAAAGAGTTATTATAACTGTATTCCATAGATTCAGGACAGGTGAGGAACACTTGGGCATGTTAAGTACAGACATGGAAGATATAAAAAAAGAGATCCAAATTGAACTTGTAGAGATGAAAATTATAATGTCTGGGATAAAATGACCGTAATTATCTCTCTAAGAGTTTGCATTTCTACTATTCCTTTTTCCTCCTCCATATGTGTATATTTGTGCTTGCAAAATCACCACAACATATACATACACACAAATGCAGAGCAAAATTAGAAACATCAGCTGAATATAAATTACTGTGCAAGACATCCATTTTACTGTATTATGAGTAAGAAGGAGATAACCAAGGACCTAACGATATACCTAGAAGAAAACTTATCCAAGTTCTTGCATAAGAGAAGGTGTGGGCAGAAGTCAGCTATGGTTATCAGCATGAGATTAGTTTGGATTTTTATTCTGCTACTTACTGGTTGGAGCCCTGGTGGCTCAGTGGTTAAGAGCTCGGCTGCTAACCACAATGTCAGCAGTTCGAATCCACCAGTTGCTGCTTGGAAACCCTATGTGGCAGTTCTGTTCTGTCCTATAAGGTTACTATGAGTCGGAATCGACTCAACGGCAATGGGTTTGTTTTTTTGTTTTTGTTTTTTTACTTAGTGGTTGGGTGCCTCTTGGTGAGTTTATTTTTATAATGGGGGCTGTGATACTTCCTAAATAAATGGTAAACATAAGGGCAAATTTGATATAATTAAGAAAAAAACACTTCAATTTCCTGATGAGCAATGTTATAGTTTATTATGGACTTACCAAGTGGCAAGCACTTTGCTAAGAATATTCCATAGACAATCTCATCTAATCTTTATAACAACTCTGAGACAAATAGCCTTTTCTCCAGTTTGCAGATGAGAAAAATGAGGCTCAGAGAGGCTAACCAAATTGCCTAAGGTCACCCAGCTATTTAAGTGTAAGCACATGAATTTAACCTAGATATTTTAAAACCTTTTAAACAGAGGCCAGGCCTTCCAAAATTTATTCTCTCATGTGTGTATCTGTGTGTCTGTGTTGAGGACCAGGGGCTATAGAACTAGAAAAAGAAAAAGGACAAGCTTAGGTTGTGAACTATAGTAACTTCATAATTTGAAAAATCAGAAAGACTGTGTGGTTTGGAATGAAATTAATTTGGTGGAGCAAATTGTGGTATCACTTATAAGAAATTTTCATTTCTTAGTGTATAAAAGATCTTGTCTTCAAGCTTTTAATGCCTTTATTTCTCCTAGCAATGAGACCCCTGTTTTTGACCCTGCTACATGTAAATATGATGGTGCATTTGTTGAGGTGGTGCCAAGACCTTTCCTTCTTCTCCCGGCTGTGGTCGGTGAAGAGGAATGTTCGGCCCATGGATCGAGGCAGGTTTGTTTTCTAACTGGGATAGCTTCTCAGGCTGGGTGAAAACCTAAACCAGAAGCAGATGTTGCTTTGGAACAGAATTCTCAGTTCTGGCTTCTATGTAGGTCCATATTTTCTATAGAGCAGAAAAACTGTGAAAAGATCAAAGCTATCCCTGGATGCCGGAGGGAAAGACTGAACCCCGCTATTTGGGGAGGTGAATTCAATAGCTGGCATCCATTTAAGACCTTGCTAGTAAGGGCGGGCCACAGCCCTGAAGAAAGACACCCAGAGAGACCAAAAAAGAAAGGCATTTCATAATGACAAGACCCCCCCAAAATTGAACGCATTGCTATTGAGTTGATTCCAGCTTATTTACTATTTGCTCTTTGGACGATGATATCTTAGGAGACAAAGCTTTATAACCTGTAAATAATTTTCAAGGTCATTGGACTGTTTCAATGATATATTAATTTGTTCATTCAATAAATACTTACTAACACCTACTATGTGCCAGTCAGTCCTCTAGGCACCAGGGCTACTCCATGTCTTTCATGGAGTTTACATCTGAGTGGAGGGAATAGATATCAAACAAATAAACACATATATAGTCAGATGGTGACTAGTGCCAAAAAGAAAAATAAAGCAAGGTAAAAGAAGACAAAACGACAGGGTGAGGTGTGCGTGTCTGTCCCAGTTTAGATAGGGCTATTGCCTATAAGGTCGCTATGAGTTGGAGTCGACCGAACGGCAGTGGGTTTTTCATTTTTTTAATTGTATAAGGATTTATTTTAGACAATAAAGGGTGTTTCTTTATAATGAAGTATCTTATGAAAATTATGACTTTAAAAACTTCGTTCAAATTCCACTAAATTGAATTTCATGGAAATTCAGATTACCTCTGATCTAACTGAAAATAAAAATTGTTCCCCAAACAGATTGGTTGTGAATGTAGCATTGAAGGTGGGAGGGAGTTATTTAAGGTACTTAAGGGAAAAGACTGGTTTTAAGAACTTTGCACAGTGATTTATAGAAATGGGTATGTGTAGTTGCAAAGGGTTCTTATCTGTTCATTCCTGTCCGCCTGCCCAGACCTCTGCATAGATAAGCCTGCCTTCCTGTGATTTAGGCTGTGCATGGGTTCAGACTAGCCTACCCTGCAAGTACTGGCCTGGAGTCACATGTTATACATCTATTTTAGATCCTTTTTTCTAGAATATTGTCTGTAATAATAATGAAGGATAACTATGAAGCACTTACCACATCATCCGTTTTAATCCTTACAGCAATTCTATGAGGTAGGAGCTATCATTATCACCATTTTACAGATGAGGAAACTGAGGCTCAGAGAAGTTAAACAGGCTGTACTCAACCTGTACAGGGTTGAGTCTGAGTTAGGTCTGCCTTGCTCCAAGAGGAGCCCTGGTGGTGTACTGTTTAAGCACTCGGCTGCTAACTGAATGGTCAGCCATTTGAACCCACCAACTACTCCTCAGGAGAAAAAAGTGGCAGTCTGCTTATGTAAAGACTACTGCCTTGAAAGCCCTATGGGGCAGCACTGCTGTATCCTGTAGGGTTTGCTATGAGTCAGAACCGACTCAACAGCACCTAACAACAACAGCTCCAAAGCTCATGTTCCTAATCACTATGCTACGTTGCCCCTCCCCCCACAGTATGATCTCCAGGTGCTTGATGAATAAATGAATGAGAATGACTGCTTTGATTCTAACACACTAGGGAGTTAGAGACAGAGCGTGGAGACTACGTCGACTCATCAGAAAACGCAAGCACAGCCTGAGACCCTTGAAGACTGAACGGACAGGAGAATTGGTCAGTGAAATAGCAAAATCTCAGGTTACAGCCATTTATTCAAGAAATAATTATTGAACATCTACTACCTGCCAGGCAGTTGACTAGTTAACCTGCTCCTTGAAGCCACAAAGTAACTCTTTGGCCTCAATGCCTCACTGACCAGAAAAAAAATCCACCAAACCCATTGCCATTGAGTGGATTCCAACTTATGGCAACCCCATGGAATAGAATTGAGCTCCATCGGGTTTTCTTGGCTGTGACTTTTACGGGAGTAGACTGCCAGACCTTTCTTCTGTGGTGCTGCTGGGTGAGTTCAAACTGCCAACCTTTGGATTAGTCGCCAAGTGCAAACCATTTTTACCACCCAGGACTGCCCTCACTAACCAACAGGGCTTTAATTCAAAGATCTGGGTTTCCATTCAGCTCCTCCCCTTGTTAGAGTGATACTATTTGCATCAGAGATGACAGGGCAGCAGCCAGAGGTGGAGGCAAGGGGTCAGGAGGAAGGGAGCTTGTTGCTGACCATGAATCATGCAAATCCTGCCACGCTTCCAGGCTAGGTCAGTTATTATGGAGTTCGTGAAAAATGCAGGGGCTCAAGCCCTACCCTGGGGAGGTTGTACACTGTCAGGTTTGGGGACCACTGGCATGGACCAGTATTTCTCAGTTTTTGAGAATTCATAGCCTGTTTTGATGAAAAGAAAAAAAAAAAGCCTCAAGGCTCTCTAACAATCTTGTATGGAGTAAGGAGAAGGAACCACAAGAAGGCCACAGGTCCGAAGGCCTGCCCAGTAGACTCTAATGGAGTTTTGCTTACTGCGGACAGTTTGCTCTATCAAATAATTGGATCGCTGTGCCCATTTTAAGAATAGTGACCTGTATTATCACTTGGGGTTCAAATCGACTCAATGGCATCTAACAACGATTATCATATTGAATGTGTCCCCCTCTCCCAGTCCCTGCAGTGCTGACTGTTCCCCACCCTGGCCCTATTGAGAATTACTCTTCTAGAAGATTCTTTATCACCTTTCCATGGGTATAAGAATTACCTAAGGAGAAAGTCTGATTCCTGGGAATCAGCATTTTAAGAAACGCCCTGGTGGTTCCAATACAGAGGGGTCTGGGAACCACATTCAGAGAAACAGTTTATGAGCTAATCCAGAGGGCAATGGTGAGCCAGTTGGGGGACTCAGGAGGGTCCCCTCCCGAGCACAAGTTGCTGAGAGAACCAAGGAGGTGCTCTGTGATGGAGTTTTTGCTTACCCAGGGCTCCCTGTGATAGGATCTGCTGCCTCGGATATTGCCGCCTCTCCTACTGCTCTGGTTGAAAACCCGGTGTGTGCTAGACTCTCCCAGCTTTTGGCTCAGGACCAGGGGAGGAGGTGGATGGAACAATGGTCCAGGAAAGGGGGATGTGTGGGGAAGGAATACAGGGCCCAGCGTGGAACCCCACAGGCCTCACCAAAAAAAAAAAACAGTTGCTGTCAAGTTGACTCCAACTCATGGCAACCCCATGTGTGTCAGAGTAGAACTGTGCTCCATAGGGTTTTCAGTGGCTGAATTTTTGGAAGCAGATCACCAAGCCTTTCTACCTGGGCACCTCTGCGTAGACTCAAACAGCCAATCTTTAGGTTGAACTCGTTAACCATTTGTACCACCAAGGGACTCCACAGGCCTCACAGGCCTGGCTCAAATGATAGGACTCAGCTAGCTGAGAGCCAAGTGCTTCAAGGAGTGGACAGGTCTTGGTCCTCTCCGATTTTCCACAGGGACCTGAGAGCAGCTCGAGAAAGTTTTTTCCCCAGCCCAGCTGGGGACGATTATTCCCCTTCAGAGGATGGGAAGTTGAAGCTGCGCTGCCGTCTCTGCAGCAGAAAGTACAACGTGTGATTTATTTTCCAGCCTCCAACGTATTTTTCTTTTCCTTTGTGAAGGAATTTCCAGTAAGTCCTCCTCCAGTAATTCATATGGACTGTGTTCACAGAAGAACAACTTGGTATTCATGAGCTCCCTTGACTGAGAAACGGCCAGCAAAGCCCTTACTCACTGCAGTGGCACACGACTACTGCTGACATTTGGCCCAGTGCTAACGGGGAGAATGTTTCCTATTTTTCTGGTAAACACACTATACGCTGTCTATTTTAAGAAGAAGAAAAATTCAGCTAAAGAAGTTCTTAACCAATGCTTGCATGGCCAAGTGGACTAGTTTATAATTAAACTCATTTTTCCCAATCATAATATCTAATTTTCGAGTAGTTGCTCTAATCCATTGCTTAGAATTAGTTCGATGTCCCATAGAGACCTGCACGTGCACAGTGAAACTGCACATTCACAGTGAAAAAAATGGGAGCAAGCCCGGCTGTTTCTTCATTTTGTAATACATCTGTGCTTGATGAATTCCCCAAGTAAAGCTAGAGAGCCAAAGGGCCTTGAAGACCTTTCACATATAAAGTTTCCTTTTAAGATGATGGCCTATCTGTTTTAATGTTGGGTGAGTCCATGGGGAGACTCTTATTTCTCTATAAAATACAGGGCAAAGCTTCCCCATTACTGTCACCCTGTAATGTTCCAGCATATTTATAGCATTAGTAATACGAATGAAAAAAGATTCTTGGTTTAGTGTCCCCTCCTTTAAAGGAGATTGGCTTGTGGTCTGACTGAACTGTTGTTATCCCTTGTGTAGGAGGCCAAGTCATCACTTCCTGGTCTCTCACAGTATTTTGTATCCAGGCAGCGTCATAGAAAATAAGCCAGGCCAGGCGTGCCCTCTCAGTTGCTGCAGAGCCCAGACTTATCCATAGGGGATGTTTTCTTCAACACACAGTTAAAGCTCTTAGAAGTTGTAACTGTTAGTATTTTACTTCAACTTAGCCTAGCTGTAAAATATCTTTGAGATTAAAGTTTTCCTCAGCTTTCATCTAAACTCACTATATCCTTACTTCAGTAAAAAAAAAATGTATACGTGTATACACATTTTCTTTTACTTTTTCCCCCATAAAAACGTAAGCATTTTATGATATAAACGCAGAAGTTAAGAACTGGGACTGAAGTTTCCTGAAAGAAGGAATTGCAGTTTGATTTTATAACTGGCTGGCTTTATTTTATTTCATTCCTGGTCAGTTATATATTCCTACCTTCTCATAGGGAAGGGAAAGCAGCAGGTACTGTGTAAGTCAAGAGTGGAGGTTATAAAACCATCCAGGGCCATAAAGGCCCAGCAGAGGGGCTTTGTGTTTTAGGCAAGCCTGTTCTCTCCACTTAGCTACAAGTCCCACTGCTCCCTGTTATCTCGCACATCACCTCATTCCTCATTTCTGTTACCGGCCTAACCTTTCTCCCTTACACCCTTATGAATTTAAGATTGATCCTAGACATTATCAGCCAACACTTTCTTGAAAGCAACACCCTGCTTAGCATTCTGGATTGTCCAACACGGAAACATGCTACAGTATTTTTTTCCCCTAAATTAGAGAATAAGGACTTTAAAAGCAAAGAAATATTAACATGAGAATTTCCTAAAAAGATATATTTAAAATCATCACATATACAAGCCTGACTGCAGACTTTTAGAGCTGAAAAAATGTCTGAGGAATTATTTACTTCCATCCACTTGTTTGTCAATAATAAAACAGGCTCAGAGTGGCCGAAGCAAACCACCACATGTTCAAGTGTGCAATGTTATAATCTTAATCGTAGAGTTAGGCTATGAATCATGGGAACTGTGAGGAATCATATCCAGTTTGTTTCCGCGTCTCTCAAGGCAAATACCTCACTTAGGCATTTAATACTAGTCAGATGACTTTGAATCCTGTAGCTTTCACATTTGGTTCTTCTTAAAACTCAATTAGCCATTCTCCTGGTTTACCGCCCTATTCTAAAAACAGGAATTCTCCTCAGGCTCATAACGGCTCTTCAGGCTAAGGGAGATTCAAAAGAGATTTCACCAGGGACTCTCACTTTGTATGGGAGTTCGTCTGTGTCATCGGACAGACATGAAGTAATGTGTAGACCCTGTCTCCAAAAAGTCAGAGGACTAAAAATCCCAATGAGGAGAAAACATACTAGTGTAAACAACCCAAGAATAGCACAAAGCAACAGCTTGGCAATTGCCAAAAACTCAATCATAATCCAACTAACTGGAACTCTCAGTTAATCATGAAGTTCTTGAAATAATAAAAGGAGAGTGGGGACTTTTGGTTTTGTTTTCATTTGTTGGTTTAAAGAAACAAAAAACAAATTCCTGGCAGGAGTGGATGAAATTGAGGTCAGGTGTGTATGTGGTAGGGGTGGGAGTGTTCTGAGGTCCCCAGATCCAGTGTGGTTGTCTACACATTCTACAGTGACCACAAGGCTGACCCTAAGATACTGATCTTGAATTCTCAGTGAACACAGGTAAAATAAACATGCCAGTTAGATGGGGACTAGTTATGGGAGGGTTTCCTGGTGTGGGAGGGCAGGTCTTTACGTACAAAGTGATAAGAAAACCTGCCTTCACGACCTCTGGAGCCTATTCAGGCTGGAGAGAGGCAGCCCTCACTCAGGTGCCTCAGCAGGAGCCAACAACACCTGTCATTAGCACATGCTAATGTGTTAGCTGAGTGATTCTTCATTGGTGATACACAGGGCATGTAAAAAAAAATGGCATGAGGGCGGTGTCTGACCTCCTCTAACTTCAGAAGAGGGGGGGAGAACCAAGATGGACATTGTAAGGCTGACTCCTATGAGGCAGAGGCCAGACAAGCCTCCTCTCTCCACAATCTTTACCAATTCTGACACCAACCATCCTCCCACGGCACTAACTGCTTCTCTGCTGGGTTCGATAATTCATCGCAGTGGCCACACAGAACTCACAGGCCATACTTACGATTACGGGGCTTTATTATGGAGGTAAAAAAATTTATTATGGAGGTAACAGGTTACAATTCAGGCTCAGGAACGCTCAAGGATATAGTTCTAGCATCAGGACAGCCTCTTCCCAGCCGTGCTCACAGGCACGCCTCTCTCTGACCCTCAGTCTCTACCCAGAGGCACTCAGCTTTCTCTCTCCGTGGGTCGGGAAGCCCGCTGCGCCATTTCCTGCAGGTCTGTCATGCCAGTCTTTCCTTTCTTGGTGGTGGTGGGCTCTTCTCTTTCCCGCCTCTGGGATGGCTCACCTCAAACCCAGCAGAATGGCAAAACTGACCAGTCCCCTTGGTGGGCCACAATTACCCCATCACAGAATCCTGCCCAGTCACTTGGGTGAAAGTTGCAAGACCATGGCTAGAAAGGCCACATAAAAGTGATCTATAGCACCACAGGACAGAATGCTCCTTGGGTAGAAACATAAATCCATTCTTTCCCCACCACTCTTTAAGGCCAAGTGAATCAGGTAGGTATTTCTATGTGCTACCACTTCTGAAAAACTACTTTCCCTCTGTAAAAAAAAACCACAGGACAGAATGCTCCTTGGGTAGAAACATAAATCCATTCTTTCCCCACCACTCTTTAAGGCCAAGTGAATCAGGTAGGTATTTCTATGTGCTACCACTTCTGAAAAACTACTTTCCCTCTGTAAGGTCCCATCAATTCTCACCTTTGACTGGGAGACCTAATTTCTCTATCGACATAATGGGCTGAAAAAGTCCGCTTTCATCCCTCAGGAGGCGGTATTTCTCTTTTCCAGTGTCATCAACAGACTGTGCTTGTGATATTAGAAAAGGTGTTGTTGAGTGTCTTGTGTGGTGTTCTGTACAAGAAGGTGTACTCTTCCAAGAAGCCAGTGCAAATGGTTCATAGTATTGCTTAACTTGGGTGAAACAGTGGCCCATAGAAATTTCCTAGTCTTGTGTAGTATAATATATATCCATTTACAGAAAGTGAAGCCACTTGTTAATATTGCCAAGTCACTGGATGTGTGTGGTTGGGTTGCAGACTGGGCTGAGACCCAAGTGGGGGAGGAGAATATGGCATATGTGTCAATTTAAAAATGATGTGCTCAAGTGGACATCGACTTTCACTTCCTGATTTTTTAAAGAAACTGTACTACATTTTTTAATAAAATGGATATTTCGCAACAAGATGAAATTTCCTATTCTTTTTGGTGGAAAGCCCAGAGTTTTGTTTTATGCTCAACTACAGTTTCCTCATTCTGGGTTTTTTAGTATAAGAAATCTTTTCTATCACTTTAAGGACTTGATGCTTGTTGTTGTTGCTAGGTGCCATCGAGTTGCTTTCAACTTATAGAGACCCTATGCACAACAGAACGAAACACTGCCCAGTCCTGCACCATCCTTACAATCATTGTTATGCTTGAGCTCACTGTTGCAGCCACTGTGTTGATCCACCTCGTTAAGGATCTTCCTCTTTTCCGCTGACCCTGTACTCTGCCAAGCATGATGTCCTTCTCCAGAGATTGATCTCTCCTGACATGTCTAAAGTATGTAAGATGCAGTCTCGCCATCCTTCCTTCTAAGGAGCATTCTGGTTGTACTTCTTCCAAGACAGATTTGTTTGTTCTTTTGGCAGTCCGTGGTATAGTCAATATTCTTCACCAACACCACAATTCAAAGGCATCAACTCTTCTTCGGTCTTCCTTATTCATTGTCCAGCTTTCACATGCATATGATGCTATTGAAAATACCATGGCTTGGGTCAGGCGCACCTTAGTCTTCAGGATGACATCTTTGTTCTTCAACAATTTAAAGAGGTCCTTTGCAGCAGATTTAGCCAATGCAATATGTGTTTTGATTTCTTGACTGCTGCTTCTGTGGCTGTTGAATGTGGATCCAAGTAAAATGAAATCCTTGACAACTTCAGTCTTTTCTCCATTTATCACGATGTTGCTTATTGGTCCAGTTGTGAGGATTATTCTTTATGTTGAGGTGCGATCCATACCGAAGGCTGTGGTCTTTGATCTTCATTAGTAAGTGCTTCAAGTCCTTTTCACTTTCAGTAAGCAAGGTTGTGTCATCTGCATATTGCAGGTTGTTAATGAGTCTTCCTCCAATCTTGATGCCCCGTTCTTCTTCATATAGTCCAGGTTCCCAGATTATTTGCTCAGCATACAGATTGAATAGGTATGGTGAAAGGATACAACCCTGACGCACACATTTCCTGACTTTAAACCAGTGGCCCCTTGTTCTGTCCAAACAACTGCCTCTTGATCTATGTATGTAAAGATTCTTCATGAGCACAGTGAAGTGTTCTGTAATTCCCATCCTTCACAATGTTATCCATAATTTGTTATGATCCACACAGTCGAATGCCTTTGTATAGTCAGTAAAACACAGGTCAACATCTTTCTGGTATTCTCTGCTTTTAGCCAGGATCCATCTGACATCAGCAATGATATCCCTGGTTCTACATCCTCTTCTGAAACTGGCCTGAATTTCTGGGACTTCCCTATCGATATACTGCTGCAGCTGTTTTTGAATGATCTTCAGCAAAATTTTGCTTATGTGTGATATTAATGATATTGTTAGATAATTTCCTCATTTGATTGGGCCACCTTTCTTGGGAATAGGCATAAATATGGATCTCTTCCAGTCAGTTGGCCAGGAAGCTGTCTTCCATATTTCTTGGCTTCGACGAGTGAACGCCTCCAGTGCTGCATCCGTTTGTTGAAACATCTGAATTGATATTCTGTCAATTCCTGGAGCCTTGTTTTTCTCCAATATCTTCAGAGCAGCTTGGACTTCTTCCTTTAGTACCATCGGTTCCTGATCATATGCTACCTCTTGAAATGGTTGAACATCGACTAATTCTTTTTGGTATAATGACTCTGTATATTCCTTCCATCTTCTTTGGATGCTTCCTGCATCGTTTAATAATTGCCCCATAGAATCCTTCACTATTTCAACTTGAGGCTTTTGGTCCTCTATCTCCAGCTCTTTGCACATGTCACTGTAATACTTTACTTTGTCTTCTATTTTTATGCTGTTTAGCTTTCCATTTTTATGCTAATGACTTTCATTTCTAGTAAGACTTCTATTTGTTAGTATGAAGCCACTGTGAATGTCAGCAAGGTATAGGTAAATAACATTTTATCAATCTTACTATTTCTCTCTTCCTTTCTGGTATTTAGACTGAGAGTACACCCTGGGATCTCTTTGCTATTTTGATTGCATTCATAAAGGGAACTTTGTCAATTCACCCACTTTCATATTATGTTTGCAGGCTATTTGCTTCTGGTTACATTTTTTTTTTTAATAGTTTTTATTGTACTTTAAGTGGAATTTTAGAAATCAAGTCAGTCTCTCACACGAAAACCCATATACACCTTGCTACACACTCCCAATTACTCTCCCCCTAATGAGACAGCCCGCTCTCTCCCTCCACTCTCTCTTTTCGTATCCATTTCACCAGCTTCTAACCCCCTCCACCCTCTCATCTCCCCTCCAGGCAGGAGATGCCAACATAGTCTCAAGTGTCCACCCGATCCAAGAAGCTCACTCCTCACCAGCATCCCTCTCCATCCCATTGTCCAGTCCAATCCATGTCTGAAGAAGTGGCTTTGGGAATGGTTCCTGTCCTGGGCCAACAGAAGTTCTGGGGGCCATGACCACTGGGGTCCTTCTAGTCTTAGTCAGACAATTAAGTCTGGTCTTATGAGAATTTGGGGTCTGCATCCCACTGCTCTCCTGCTCCCTCAGGGGTTCTCTGATGTGTTCCCTGTCAGGGCAGTCATTGGTTATAGCTGGGCACCATCTAGTTCTTCTGGTCTCAGGATGATGTAGTCGCTGGTTCATGTGGCACTTTCTGTCTCTTGGGCTCATAATCACCTTGTGTCCTTGCTGTTCTTCATTCTCCTTTGATCCAGGTGTGTTGAGACCAATTAATACATCTTAGATGGCTGGTTGCTAGCGTTTAAGACCCCAGACGCCACTCTTCAAAGTGGGTTGCAGAATATTTTCTTAATAGATTTTATTATGCCAATTGACTTAGATGTCCCCTGAAACCATGGTCCCCAGACCCCTGCCCCTGCTACGCTGACCTTTGAAGCATTCAGTTTATTCAGGAAACTTCTTTGCTTTTGGTTTAGTCCAACTGTGCTGACCTCCCCTGTATTGCGTGCTATCTTTCCCTTCACCTAAAGTAGTTCTTACCTACTATCTACTTAGTGAATACCCCTCTCCCACCCTCCCTCCCTCCCCCCTCTCGTAACCACAGAAGAATGCTTTCTTCTCAGTTTAAACTATTTCTCAAGTTCTTATAATAGTGGTCTTATACAATATTTGTCCTTTTGCAACTGACTAATTTCATTCAGCATAATGCCTTCCAGGTTCCTCCATGTTATGAAATGTTTCACAGATTCCTCACTGTTCTTTATCGATGCGTAGTATTCCATCGTGTGAATATACCATAATTTATTTATCCATTCATCCATTGATAGGCACCTTGGTTGCTTCCATGTTTTAGCTATTGTAAACAGTGCTGCAGTGAACGCGGGTGTGCATATATCTGTTAGTGTAAAGGCTCTTATTTCTCTAGGATATATTCCAAGGAGTGGGATTGCTGGATCCTATGGTAGTTCTATTTCTAGCTTTTTAAGGAAGCGCCAAATCGATTTTCAAAGTGGTTGTACCATTTTAGATTCCCACCAGCGGTGTATAAGTGTTCCAATCTCTCCACAGCCTCTCCAACATTTACTACTTTGTGTTTTTTGGATTAATGCCAGCCTTATTGGAGTGAGATGGAATCTCATTGTAATTTTGATCTGCATTTCTCTAATGGCTAATGACTGTGAACATTTCCTCATACATCTGTTAGCTACCTGAATGCCCTCTTTAGTGAAGTGTCTATTCATATCTTTTGCCCATTTTTTAATTGGGTTATTTGTCTTTTTGCCGTTGAGTTTTTGCAGTATCATGTCGATTTTAGAGATCAGGCGCTGATCAGAAATGTCATAGCTAAAAACTTTTTCCCAATCTGTAGGTAGTCTTTTTACTCTTTTGGTGAAGTCTTTGGATGAGCATAGGTGCTTGATTTTTAGGAGTTCCCAGTTATCTAGTTTTTCTTCTACATTCTTTATAATGTTTTGTATAGTGTTTATGCCATGTATTAGGGCTCCTAACGTTGTCCCTATTTTTTCTTCCATGACCTTTATCATTTTAGATTTTATATTTAGGTCTTTGATCCATTTTGAGTTAGTTTTTGTGCACGGAGTGAGGTATGGGTCTTGTTACATTTTTTTGCAGATGGATATCCAGTTATGCCAGAACCATTTGTTAAAAAGACTGCCTTTTCCCCATTTAACTGCTTTGGGGCCTTTGTCAAATATCAACTGCTCATATGTGGATGGATTTATGTCTGGATTCTCAATTCTGTTCCATTGATCCATGTATCTGTTGTTGTACCAGTACCAGGCTGTTTTGACTACCGTGGTGGTATAATAGGTTCCAAAATCAGGTAAACTAAGGCCTCCCACTTTGTTCTTCTTTTTCAGTAATGCCTTATTTATCCGGGGCCTCTTACCCTTCCATATGAAATTGGTGATTTGTTTCTCTATCTCATTAAAGAGTGCCCTTGGGATTTGGATTGAAATTGCATTAAATGTATAGGTTGCTTTTGGTAGATAGACATTTTTATATTGTTAAGTCTTCCTATCCATGAGCAAGCTATGTTCTTCCACTTACGTAAGTCTCTTTTGGTTTCTTGCAGAAGTGTAGTGTAGTTTTCTTTGTATAAGTCTTTTACATCCCTGGTAAGATTTATTCCTAAGTATTTTACCTTCTTGGGGGCTACTGTAAATGACATCGATTTGGTGATTTCGTCTTCAGTGTTGTTTTGTTGGTGTAGAGAAATCCAACTGATTTTGTATGTTTATCTTGTATCCCGATACTCTGCTGAACTCTTCTATTAGTTTCAGTAGTTTTCTGAAGGATTCCTTAGAATTTTCTGTGTAGAAGATCATGTCATCTGCAAATAGAGATACTTTTACTTCTTCCTTGCCAATCTGGATGCCCTTTATTTCTTTATCTAGCCTAATTGCTCTGGATAGGACCTCCAGCACAACGTTGAATAAGAGCAGTGATGAAGGCCATCCTTGTCTGGTTCCCAATCTCAATGGGAATGTTTTCAGGCTCTCTCCGTTTAGGGTGATGCTGGCTATTGGCTTTGTATAAATGCCCTTTATTACGTTGAGAACTCTCCCTTCTATTCCTATTTTGCTGAGAGTTTTTATCATGAATGAGTGTTGAACTTTGTCAAATGCCTTTCTACATCAATTGATAAAATCATGTGATTCTTGTCTTTTGTTTTATTTATGTGGTGGATTACATTGTTCTTCTAATGTTGAAACATCCTGCATACCTGGTATGAATCCCACTTGGTCATGGTGAATTATTTTTTTGATATGTTGTTGAATTCTATCGGCTAGAATTTTGTTGAGGATTTTTGCATCTACATTCATGAGGGATATAGGTCTATAATTTTCTTTTCTTGTGGTATCTTTACCTGGTTTTGGTATCAGGGATATGGTGGCTTCATAGAATGAGTTTGGTAGTATTCCATCCTTTTCTATGCTCTGAAATACGTTTAGTAGTAGTGGTGTTAACTCTTCTCTGAAAGTTTGGTAGAACTCTGTAGTGAAGCCGTCCAGACCAGGGCTTTTTTTTGTTGGGAATTTTTTGATTACCTTTTCAATCTCTTCTTTTGTTATGGATCTATTTAGTTGTTCTACCTCTGTGTGTGTTAGTTTAAGTAGGTAGTGTGTTTCTTGGAATGCATCCATTTCTTCTAGGTTTTCAAATTTCTTTGAGTATAGTTTTTCATAGTAATCTGATAAGATTCTTTTAATTTCAGTTGGGTCTGTTGTAATATTGCCCATCTCATTTCTTATTTGGGTTACTTGCTTCCTCTCCTGTTCTTCTTTTGTCAGTTTGGCCAGTAGTTTATCAATTTTGTTAAGTTTTTCAAAAAACCAGCTTTTGGTCTTGTTAATTCTTTCAGTTGTTTTTCTGTTTCATTTATTTCAGCTCTAATTTTTAATATTTGTTTTCTTCTGGTGCCTGAGGGCTTCTTTTGTTGCTTTCTATTTGTTCAAGTTGTAGGAATAATCTTTGATTTTGGCCCTTTCTTCTTTTTGGATGTGTGCATTTATCGATAGAAATTGGCCTCTCAGCACCGCTTTTGCTGTGTCCCAAAGGTTCTGATAGGAAGTGTTTTCATTCTCACTGGATTCTATTAATTTCTTTATTTCATCCTTAATGTCTTCTATAACCCAGTCTTTTTTGAGCAGGGTGTTGTTCAGTTTCCAAGTGTTTGATTTCTTTTCCCTGCTTTTTCTGTTGTTGATTTCTACTGTCATGGCCTTATGGTCAGAGAAGATGCTTTGTAATATTTCAATGTTTTGGATTCTGCTAAGGCTTGCTTTATGACCTAATTTGTGGTCTATTCTAGAGAATGTTCCGTGTGCACTAGAAAAGAAAGTATACTTGGTTGCTGTTGGGTGGAGTGTTCTGTATATGTCTATGAGGTCAAGTTGATTGATTGTGGCATTTAGATCTTCCATGTCTTTATTGAGCTTCTTTCTGGATATCCTGTCCTTCACCGGAAGTGCTGTGTCGAAGTCTCCTACTATTAATGTGGAGCTGTCTATCTCACTTTTCAATGCTGAAAAGAGTTTGTTTTATGTATCTTGCAGCCCTGTCATTGGGTGCATAAATATTTAATATGGTTATATCTTCTTAATGTATTGTCTTTTTAATCATTATATAGTGTCTTTCCTTATCCTTTCTGATGGATTTAACTTTAAAGTCTATTTTGTCAGAAATTAATGTTGCCACTCCTGCTCTTTTTTGATTGCTGTTTGCTTGATATATTTTTTTCCATCCTTTGAGTTTTAGTTTGTGTCTCTAAGTCTAAGGTATGTCTCTTGTAGGCAGCATATAGACGGATCTTGTTTTTTTTATCCATTCTGCCACTCTCTGTGTCTTTATTGGTGCATTTTGTCCATTTACATTCAGGGTAATTATGATAGGTATGAATTTAGTGCTATCATTTTGATGCCTTTTCTTGTGTGTTGACAGTTTCTTTTTCCTGCTTGATTTTATGTGCTGAGTAGATTTTCTTTATGTATTGTCCTTTCCTCATATTTGTTGTTGTTGATTTTGTTTCTGCTGAGCATGTATTTTTCCTTTGTATTTTATTTTGATGAGTAGGATAGTTTGTCTCCTTTGTGGTTACCTTATTATTACCCCTATTTTTCTAAATTTAAAACTAAGTTTTATTTCTTTGTATCTCCGTTTCTTCCTCTCCATATGGAAGGTGTATGATCACATTTCTTAGTTCCTCTTTATTATTTTAATGTTGTCTTCTTTATATAATAACATCGCTGTTACCCTGTGTTGGGCATTTTTTTTTTTTTTAATCTTGTTTTGCTTTTTTGGATTTCCCTGTCTGGGTTGACTTCTGGTTGCTCTGCCCAGTGTTCTAGTCTTGGGTTAATACCTGATATTATTGATTTTCTAACCAAAGAACTCCCTGTAGTATTTCTTGTAGTTTTGGTTTGGTTTTTATGAATTCCCTCAACTTGTGTTTATCTGGAAATGTGTTAATTTCACCTTCATATTTAAGAGACAGTTTTGCTGGATATATGATTCTTGGCAGGCAAGTTTTTTTCTTCAATTTTTTAAATATGTCATCCCATTGCCTTCTTGCCTGCATGGTTTCTGCTGAGTAGTCCAAGCTTATTCTTATTGGCTCTCCTTTGTAGGTGACTTTTCTTTTATCCTTCACTGCTCTTGTAATTCTTTCTTCATCTTTGGTTTTGGCAAGCTTGATTATAGTATGTCTTGGTAACTTTCTTTTAAGATCTACCTTATGTGGAGTTCGATGAGCATCTTGGATAGATATCTTCTCATCTTTCACAATATCAGGGAATTTTTCTGCCAACAATTTTCTCTGTATTTTCTGTTATCCCTCCCTGTTCTGGTACTCTATTCACTCGTAGGTTGTTTCTCTTGATAGAGTCCCACATGATTCTTAAGATTTCTTCCATTTTCTAAAATTCTTTTATTTGATTTTTCTTCAAATATATTAGTGCCAAGTGATTTATCTTCGAGTTCAGGAATTCTAGCTTCTACTTGCTCAATTCTGTTCCTCTGACTTTCTATTGAATTATCTAATTCTGTAATTTTATTTTTAATCTTCTGATTGTCTGATTGCTGTCTGTCTATGGATTTTTCCAGCTTATTAAACTTTTCATTATGTTCCTGAATAATCTTTCTAATTTCTTCAGTTGCCTTATCTGTGTGTTCTTTGGCTTGTTCTGCGTATTGCCTCATTTCCTTCCTGATGTCTTGAAGGGTTCTGTATATTAAACTTTTGTATTCTGGCTCTGGTAATTCCAGGAATGCACTTTCATCTAAAAGTTCTCTGGATTCTTTGTTTTGAGAGCCTGTTGAGGTGGTCATGGCCTGTTTCTTTATGTGACTTGATATTCACTGTTGTCTCCAAGCCATCTATAAGTTATTGTATTAGTTTATGCTTGCTTACCGTGCTGTAGCTGCTTGCTTTGTTTTGTTTTGGTATACCCCTATGGGTTGTTTGAGTGAGCTAGCTTGATTATTTTTGCCTTTGGAGCTCTGGTGTTCTGTCCCCAGCTGACTAGAGCTGTTATCAGGTATATCAGTCTAGGAGCCCATTTAGTTTTCTTGTATGAATTCAGCTCAGGTCCCCAGGTAGCTGATATCAAGTGTGTGGTACAGGCTCTGTCCTACAGTCTTAGAGGGGCAGGGGTGATTGGTGTATATACGGGTATCTGATTACAGCAGGGGGTCACGCTATTAACAAGGCAGGGGGCTGAGAACTGACCCCCAAGTGTCTCTGAGGAAATCACACCTCTGTTCCCTAGAATGTGGTGGTGGGTGGGTTCTGCTGAGGGACCATGGGCACCCAAAGTTTTTGTTGTAAGGACTGGTAGGTACCAGTTATCTTTGGACCCCTGTCGCAGGTGGCTGGGTGATCTGAGTGGAGTTACCAGTCCTTAGGTCCCTGTTGTGGGTAGGTGAGGACCTTGTTTAATAGGCATAGCAACGTCAAACATCAAACACCCACCTCTCCACCACACAGCTGAAATGGTTGGAGTTTGCCAACAAGGGCCTATTCTCCCGAAATAGGCCCACACAGGTCCATGCAGAAGGGAAAGGTGCTCAAGGTCCACGGACAGTTTATGCCTGGACAGGAGCTGCTTCTGTCCTGAACTCCCCTGGTTAATGGAGCTAGCAAATTATCTTTTCCCCCCAGTTGCAAATTTTTTCCTCCCCCAAGACTGGGAGGATGGCTCTAGGTGTTCACCGGGATCTATCTCAGGCCCAGGGATTCAGCTGCTGAAGCTGGCTTGGGGGTGGGGGGGCATGGTAAAATATACACAAGTACTTAGCTTTTGCCGAGAGCGTGCCATTCTTCTCAGGTTACGGAGGTTTAAGTGGGCTGTGTGGCTGGCTGCTTTTCCCTGAGGAAACTGCGGCCGAACTCTAGTACCAGCCTGCTGCCGCTGCTGCTCCAGGAATGGTGCCTGAGGGCTCCCCGCAATTCAGGTCCAGTAACTCCTCCCCACTTCTGAACAGCCTCTTCCTCCCCCTGCCCTTCAGTTCATTGTCTAAGCTTACCTTTGATGCTCAGGGCTCCCAGCTTGTCACAAATATACTCATTTCACTTGTTTTTTCAGGCCTTTGTTGTAAAGAGGGCTCACCGGAAGCATCTGTCTATTCTGCCATCTTGGCTTTGCCTCCTCTGGCTACATTTTTATACTGACCAACTTCCTGGGGATTTTGGTCTCTATATTTTTCTTGGTCATGTACCCTAACTATAAAAATATTTCAGATATTCATTCTCAATATATGTAGACTTTTTCTTTCCTTAGTTCAGTAAGTATCTATTAAATACCTGCCATGTTCTAGGCAAGGAGCCCTGGTGGCATAGTGGTTATGCACTCAGCTGCTAACTAGAAGGTCAGAGGTTCAAATCCACCAGCTGTTCTGCAGAAGACAGATGTAGCAGTCTGTTTCTGTAAAGATTACAGCCTTGGAAACTCTATGGAGCAGTTCTACTCTGTCGTATAGGGTCTCTATGAGTCGGAATTGACTCCATGGCAACTCAATGTTCTAGGCAGCATTCCTGGGTGGTGCAAATGGTTAATGTGCTCACAGCTAACAGAAAGGTTGGAGGTTCAGGTCCACCCAGAGCCACCCCAGAAGTAAAACTTGACAATTATTTCTGAAAAAATCAGCTGTTAAAAACCCTGTGGAGCAAAGTTCCCCTCTTACACACATGGAGTCAACTAAGTCAGTGTCTTAGTCATCTAGTGCTGCTAAAACATAAATAGCACAAGTGGATGACTTTAACAAAGACAAATTTATTGTCTCACAGTTGGGTAGGCTAGGAGTCCAAATTCAGGGTGCCCACTTCAGGGGAAGGCTTTCTGTCTCTGTTGGTTCTTGGGGGTGCAGGGATGGTCCTTGTCATCAATCTTCACCTGGCCTAGGAGCTTCTTAGCACAGGGACCCTGCATCCAAGGGATGTGCTGTGCTCCTGGTACCACTTTATTGGCGGTGTGAGGTTCCCCTGTCTCTATGCTGGCTTCTCTCCTTTATATCTCAAAAGAGATTGACTCAAGATACAACCTAATCTTGTAGATTGAGTCCTGCCTCATTAGGATAACTGCCTCTAATCCTGCCTCATTAACATCTTAGAGGTAGGATTTACAACACATAGGAAAATCATATCAGATGACAAAATGGTAGGCAATCACACAATACTGGGAATCATGGACTAGCCAAGTTGGCATACATTTCTAGGGGACACAATTCAATCTATAATAGTTGATATCAATTCAATGGCAACTGTTCAACTAGGCACTGAGGTTCGAGTAGTGGAACAGAAAGAGGTGGCCATCCCTGCCTTTGTGGAGCTTGCACTGTAGTGAGCAGGGACACATGTGCACTTCTGTACCAGTATGTACATACAATAAGGATAGTGAGTAAGTAGTAAAGGCTGAACATAACCCTCCAGGGCCCAGGAAGAGAGAGAAAAGTACACACTCCACTTTTGGAGAATATTGCCCCCAAATAAATGGGGTAGCTGGTTATCCTCATCAGCAAACAGCAACCTGACTCACAGTTTGAGAAGGTCTACTTGGGGTGGGGGGTGTTTTTACAGTAGGCAAAGTTTCATGAGTCCTTTAAAATTTCTCTTAAAGAGGAAAGTCTTACTTTCTTACTGAATTTTGGGCTACTTTTCTCTCTTCCTGGATTCTAGGATGGTGCAGTGGTTAAAGAGATTGGCTGCTAACCAAAATATCGGGAGTTCGAATCCACCAGCCACTACTTGGAAACCCCGTGGGGCAGTTCTACTCTGTCCTATAGGGTCGCTATGAGTCAAAATTGGCTCAGTGGCAACGGGGTTTTGGCTTTTTGGATATTTAGTCTTCACCTTTCGCCCATCTGTCTCAGTCATGGCTGGTTGAAATTTCATAAGTATCATAGTTTGACTCTTGAAGTGACTACTTGTTGTGGAGAAGTGATGGCAGATACATCGTGCTTACTACCAAAATACCCTGAAAATGACTCACATTTCACTATGAGGTGATTTTAATTGTAACAGATGAGCAGGAATGGAATTGGAGATCTGATGAGTAAATGGAAGTGTGCCTCTTACTTAGTCCGCTGCGTCCTTTGTCATTTCTCCTGCAGATTAATTGGCACTGCGACTGTACCCCTGAAAGACCTGATTGGTGACCAGAGCAGATCACTGCCCTACAAACTTACACCCCTGCTAAACGAAAAGGGGCAAGAGACTGGGGTGAGCATTTTCCACTTTATTGAATGGCTTTGAAGTGAGATGGTTAAATGGAAGTTCATTAAGAAAAGAACGTTAATTTATAACTAGTTCATTTCCCAAAAAACAGAAATTGGTTTTGAGAAAACAGATCCATTTGCAAATGACTTCCTTTATTCTGAAGTTTTCCTTCCCAATTTTTTGTATTAGAATGCCTTTCTTTTATGAAATGATTATGATAGTAGATGGTAGTTATGGGAATGTGTTTGGCAAAGTAAAAGTTAGCAACTGTATGTTGATACCCCTAGCAGATTTTTTTTGTTGTTGAAATTTTGTAGGTTCTTGAAATATAAAAGCATAGGAAACTCTGCCCTAAAATAATGCCCCAGGTGAAAAATTTATCTCTGATTTTATAAGCTGGAATAACTTTATCACCTGTAAGGAACTAGTATGTTTCCTCCATTCTGATAATGAAAGTTACATAACATTTTTGTTTTCCTTTTTGCCTTGGCTCCTAGGCATCTTGGAGCCACATTTTATGGCAAAGGAGTGGCAACTATGTTGAACTTTATGGTTTACATATTGTTTACTTTTTAATCAGACTTGATTTCCCATTTTTATTCTGCTTTCATGAATCACATTGTATATGCATTTTTTGTTAGTCACTTACAATTCTTTTAAGTCAACAGGCAAACAAATAAATCTATAATTTAAAACCAGCCTCTGTAACTGTAATTCTGGCCATCCCCAGTGTAGGATGGAGCCTAATTACAAGTTCACACTTGCTAGTCACAACTTTACTCTAGTTTGAGTTGCCCCTTATCAATGATATACTTGGCAACCTGTTACAGGTAACTCCATTCCCAGGCTTCTACTTTTTCCCATTCCACCTTGGCTCACATGTGGGAAGACATAAACAGTTGAATGCCTGTCATCTTTCTCCTTTGCTATTCTTACTTCCCCCTCCCTCTGGGTACCCCTTCTAAGACTTTTACTCATGCTGGGTTGATTTGGGTTAAGTTTATACCATTCAGATGCCCTGCACTGATTGTGTCTGCTGTGAATTATTTCTATCTAGGCCACCATTGACTTGGTAATTGGCTATGATCCACCTTCAGCTCCACATCAAAATGACCCAAGTGGGACCAGCATGGCAGGCATGGGAGGTAAGCTGAGCCTTCTGAAGACCTAGTCCATCCCAAGGGGAAACTACTGAAGACACACAAAGAAGGGCTCCGAAGAAAGTGTTTTGACACTGTCGGTAACGATTGGTATTGGCCACGAGCTGAACATGTAAGGGAAGGGGAAGACAGTCCGTTACTAAACAGCCTATCAAGCACACACACAGACTCCAGAAGAGTGTCCCAAGTGTGGCTTTGTTTCAGGTTTGTAGCTTCCACCCCATGCAATGTCCCCTGGCTGTAAGGCTCAGGGAGTGCCCCCCCCCCCGTTCTCTCAGGGAGTCCCCTCACCTCCCAAGGGTGTGGACCACCAGTCTCTGCTCTCAGGCCTCCAGTCTTATGGTTGGTGCCCTTGGATTGGAGCCTCTTTCCCTCTCTCCCTTGCCACTGTCCACCTCCATACCCCCAGATATCCTCTCAGTCCTCTAACCAATTGCTTCCATTCAGCACAACCCACCTCATATTCTCCTCAGTCTCTGACGCAAGTTCAGTCATTCAGAGCCATTGGGCTCTACTCTAAATAAGGCTCTGATTGGTGGCTTGGGGGAGAATTCTGGGCCTCAAGACTACAAGGGTCCACAAGACAGGCCTTTCACACAACTGACTTTGAGCTCCTCTAAGCATTTTTCCAGAGTGCTGTGAAATGAAAAGCATCTCTGTCCCTTGCTCAGCCCTGAGATGCATTACCAAATGCTTCTTCTGTTGCCCAGCCTTGGCATGTGCACCAGAAAGGGAGGGGCCCACTCATCCACCACACTCATGGGCAGCCTTGAAATTCTCCTTCCCAGGAGGACTCCCTGGCCCTTGTTCCTGTCAGGCTCAGCTCTTCATACCCTGTCATCTCTTTGTTTCTCTTGGTTTTGCACTCAGCTCGTTGGCCACCTGAGTAGTCTGCTCCACACCCTCTTTAGTGTCCACTCTTCCTGCTCTGTGGAATCTCTGCCCCTGGTCCTTCCTGACTTGTTATTGTGCCTCAGCCTGATCCCAGCCTTTGCTCCCATTCACCCACACATTGCAGACGGCCCAATATTAACACCTCTGCCCATTTCTTGGCCAAGTAGTTGTGAGTTCCAGCACGGGTTAGCCGGCTCCTTCTAACCTGGTGAGAGTTGGGACTGATATAGCCCTGGCACATCAGCAAAATGCTCTGCACATTGCCCTCTGCCCAGCACACCATGAGCATGCTAGTTGGTACTGAGACACTCTCAGCCCCATAGCCCTGCCATGGCTCAAGAGCATCCACAGCTCCCTTTGCTGCCGAAACCAAGAGCAATAAAATGCAGAAGAAGCACTCCAGTACTGACCATCAGGTGCCGAACTGCACGGCCCAACCCATTGCCTTCCTCCTCCTCTGCCGATGTCTGCTGTCACCAGCTTTGCATTGGTCAGGGAAGGGCTGCAGGTACTTTCTGGCCCAAAGAAGGCAGCTTCGACTGGTGGGATATCTGGAGTGGCCTCTGAATTGGGAGGATCAGGGCACGTTCACTCTCACGGACATTTACCTAAGTGACACCTGTTTACTAGCAGATCAAAGGCAGTTCCATCATGTTTATTCATTCTAAGCCAAAATGTTAAATGGGCTCCTTTGTGTTAACCTTCCAGCCAGGCTTTTAGGAAAAAAATAAACTTTGCAAATTATAGAAAATTGGTTGAGTAAAAGAATTGGTTGCCAGGTTTCTTGAGTACTGTTACTCGATGCTGCAATGCTAGTGTGATAAGTACTTTAAGATACAGCTCCCAGCCTCCAGGAACTCCAGGCCTGAAGACAAGACTCTTTTATCCTGAAAGTGTAACACTGTGGGTAAGAGCAAGGACTTTGGATTCTGCCTGGTCTAGGCTGGATTCAATGTCTGTTGTTAATTAGCCATGTGACCTTGGGTAAGTCACTTAACTTCTTTGAATCCCAGCTTTCTTTATTGTAAAGTATGGATAATACTAGTACTTACGTCATAAAGTTGTTGTGAGGGTTAAATTAGAGATTGCATATTCAGTACTTAGCATACTGCCTGGTATACAATAAGTACTACATTAATGGTAGCTCTTATTATTATTATTACTATTATTACAAAACCAACCCTGATGGCTTGTAATCGTGAGCATACTATGTATGAACCTTCAAACTGAGTCTTCTCAAAAGCAGAGCTATTAGGATAGAATGATCAGGTTTGGCTCAGAGTCATATTGAGATGAACAAACGCTTGGCTTTTAAAAAATGTTTTTGAAAAAACAAGACTAAAGGGGCACACCAGCCCTGGGACAAGGACTAGAAGACAGAAGGGAACAAGAAAGCTGGTAAGAGGGAACCCAGGGTTGAGAAGGGAGCGTGTTGACATGTCGTGGGTTGTTAACCAATGTCATACAACAATATGTGTACTATCTGTTTAATGAGAAACTAGTCTGTTCTGTTTAAAGTACAATTAAAAAAGGAAGAAGAGAAAGAAAAATTTTTGGCCCAGTGGACCAGAAAGTCTTTGAGAAAGAGCAATTTATCAAGCGATTCAGAGTGTGGGGGGAAGTCCTGTTTCCTGAGGTGGACCCATGTGAGCCCAAGCCCAGAAACCCAAACATGGAAAACATTCAATTTTCCTGGAGCAAAGGGTTTCTTCTTTAGAAATCAGAAAAGAACCAACTCTTGAACGTTTGGAGTTCCACATGGTGTAAATGGTTAGCTCACTCAGCTGTCAACCAAAAGGTTGAAAGTTCGAGTTCCCCCAGAGGTGCCTCAGAGAAAAGGTCTGGTGATCTGTTTCTGAAGAATCAGCCATTGAAAACCCTGTGGAGCACAGTTCTACTCTGACACACACGGGATCACCGTGAGTTGGAGTTGACTGTAACTGGTACTGTTATTTGCACTTTTAAACCCACTGGGGAGAAAATTCTTGCCACCCAAGCTCCCTTTGCCTGAGCTCCTTCTCCTCTTCTTCTGGACCAAGACTTTGCAGCACTAAAGCTCCAAGCAGTACTTTTGGGCTCAAAGGGTCCACCCATTCCCTTAGGAAAATGACTTGCTCAGGTATAGTCAGTTGTGCAAGTGCAGCCAAGGTATTCTTCCCCAGAATTTCTTTAGAATCCCTGCTACTGCTGGACTGAGATAAGAAGTGAACCAGAACTTGGTTCTTTTCATTTGGATTTGAACCAGGAATGTTACCAAGTGCTGGCCTGCAAATGAGCTGGATCTGCAGAACAATATCACTTTAAATATGAGAGATGACAAAGTGAAATTGCTTTATTTAAAAACTGAATGGGTTTTTTTTTTTTTTTTTAATCTGAAAGGGCTGGTTTTGTTCTGTAAAATGAATATTCGCCTAAGCTGGGTCAAGTGGTGCATTCAGAATGTTAGCTTCAGAATTGGGCTAAAAGAAGCCTTTCTTTTTTTTAATCTTTCAATATCCCCTGGATGTTTCAGGAAAAAAAATTTTTTTTTTTGGAGTACCTATGACAGCTCCCAGAGTCCCCAGGCGGTGTCGATGATTAAAGCGGTTGACAGTTCACTGGAAGATTGGGAGGTTTGAGTCCATTCAGACGTACCTGAGACATTTATACAAAGCTAACAGCCAACATCACCCTAAGTGGGAAGGGTCTGAAAGCATTCCCCTTGAGAACAGAAACTAGACAAGGATGCCCTTTATCACGACTCTTACTCAACATTGTGCTCGAGGTCCTAGCCAGAGTAATTAGGCTAGAAAAAGAAATAAAGGGCATCCAATTTGGTAAGGAAGGAGTAAAAGTATCTCTATTTGCAGATGATATGATCTTATACACAGAAAACCCTAAAGGATCCACAAGAAAACTAATAGAAGAGTTCAGCAGAGTATTGGGATACAAGATAAACATACAAAAATCAGTTGGATTCCTCCACACCCATAAAGAGAATATAGACTAGGAAATCACCAAATCAATACCATTTACAGTAGCCCCTGAGAAGATAAAATGCTTATGAATAAATCTAACCAGAGATATAAAAGACCTATACTAAGAAAACTATAAGACACTACTGCAAGAAACAAAAAAAGAGACCTACATAAGTGGAAAAACATACCTTGCTCATGGATAGGAAGACTCAACATTGTGAAAATGTCTGTTCTACCCAAAGCGATCTACAGATACAATGGAATCCTGATCCAAATTCCAATGGCATTTTTTAATGAGATGGAGAAACAAATCACCAACTTCATATGGAAAGGGAAGAGGCCCTGGATAGGTAAAGCATTACTGAAGAAGAAGAACAAAGTAGGAGACCTCACACTACGTGATTTTAGAACCTATTATACTGCCACAGTAGTCAAAACAGCCTGGTACTGGTACAACAACAGATATATAGACCAATGGAACAGAATTGAGAATCCAGATGTAAAATCATTCACCTATGAGCAAAAAAAAAAAAAAAAAATTTTTTTTTTTTTTTTTTATGAGCAGCTGATATTTGACAAAGGCCCAAAGTCCATTAATTGGGGAAAAAACAGTCTCTTTAACAAATGGTACTAGCATAACTGGATATCCATCTACAAAAAATGAAACAAGACCTATACCTCACACCATGCACAAAAACTAACTCAACTTGGATCAAAGACCTAAATATAAAATCTAAAATGATAAAGATCATGGAAGAAAAAACAGAGATAATACTAGGAGCCCTAATTCATGGCATGAACAGTATATGAAACATTACTAACAATGCACAAACACCAAAAGAGAAACTAGATAGCCAGGAACTCCTAAAAATCAAACACTTATGCTCATCCAAAGACTTCACCAAAAGAGTAAAAAAACAACCTACAGACTGGGAAAACAATTTTGACTACGACAAATCTCATCAGCATCTAATCTCTTAAATCTACAAGATACTGAAAAACTTCAACAACGAAAAGACAAATAGCCCAATTAAAAAATGTGCAAAGGATATGAACAGGCACTTCACCAAAGAAGACACTCAGGTGGCTAACAGATACATGAGGAAATGCTCACTATCATTAGCCATTAGAGAAATGCAAATCAAAACTGCAATGAGATACCATCTCACCCCAACAAGGCTAGAATTAATCCAAAAAACACAAAATAATAATACATGTTGGAGAGGTTATGGAACACTTATACATTGCTGGTGGGGATGTAAAATGGTACAACCACTTTGGAAATCAATTTGGCATTTCCTTTAAAAGCTAGAAATAGAAGTACCATACAATCCAGCAATCCCACTCCTTGGAATATATCCTAGAGAAACAAGAGTCCTCACACGAATAGATAATATGCACACCCATGTTCATTGCAGCACTGTTCACAATAGTAAAAAGATGGAAACAACCAAGGTGCCCATCAACAGATGAATAGATAAGCAAATTATGGTATATTCATATAATGGAATATTACACAACAATAAAGAACATAATGAATCCATGAAACATAAATGGATGAATCTGGAAGGCATTATGCTGAGTGAAATGAGTTGCAAAAGGACAAATACTGTATGAGACCACTATTATAAGAACTCAAGAAAAGGTTTAAATGCAGAAGAAAACATTCTTTGATGGTTATGAGGGTGGGGAGAGAGGGAGAGGAGTATTCACTAACTAGATAAATAGGCAAGAATTATTTTAGGTGAAGGGAAGGACAACACACAATACAGGGGAAGTCAGCACAACTGGACTAAACCAAAAGCTAAGGGTTTCCTGAATACAACCAAACACTTTGGGGGACAGAGTAGCAGGGGCAGGGGTCTGGGGACCATGGTTTCAGGGGACATCTAGGTCAATTGGCATAAGAAAGTTTATTAAGAAAATGTTCTGCATCCAACTTTGGTGAGTGGCATCTGGGTCTTAAATGCTAGCAAGCAGCCATCTAAGATGCATCAATTGGTCTTAACCCACCTGGAGCAAAAGAGAATGAAGAACACCAAAGACATAAGGAAAATATGAGCCGAAGAGACAGAAAGGGCCACATAAACCAGAGACTCCATTAGACTGAGACGAGAAGAACTAGATGGTGGCTGGCTACCACCAATGACCACCTGACAGGGAATACAACAGGGAGTCCCTGATGGAGCAGAAGAAAAGGGGGGTGTAGAACTCAAATTCTAGTAAAAAGACCAGACTTGATGGTCTGACTGAGACTGGGGGGACCTTAGAAGACATGGCCCCTGGACTCTCTGTTAGCTCAGAACTAAAACCGTTCCTGAAGCCAACTTTTCAGACAAAGATTGGTCTGGACTAGAAGACATAAAATGACACTGGTAAGGAGTGTGTTTCTTGGCTCAAGTAGACACATGAGACTAAATGGGCAGCTCCTGTCCGGAGGCGAGATGAGAAGGCAGAGGGGGACAGGAGCTGGTTGAATGGACAGGGGAAATACAGGGTGGAGAAGAGGAGTGTGCTATCGCACTGTAGGGAGAGCAACTAGGGTCACATAACAATGTATGTGTAAGTTTTTATATGAGAAACTGACTTAAATTGTAAATGTTCACTTAAAGCACAATTAAAAAAAAAAAAGGAAGTGGCTCAGAAGTAAAGGCTGGAGGAGCTACTTCCAAAAAATCAGCCATTAAAAAAACCTCTGTGGAGCACAGTTCTACTCAGACAACTTGGGGTCACCATGAGTCAGAATCAGCTCCCGGTGGCAAGTGATTAACTACAGCCCCATGCTAGGGAAAGCACTGCAAAAAACAAACAAACAACAAGTTAGGGTCTTTGGGGGGAAGATAAGGCCAACAAACATGAGTCAGGGAAATAACACAGGACAGCCATCCCTCCTGCCATCACACACTTTAATGTCATAATCAGGGCATCTGGCTAGAATTTCTTTTTCTCCCTTCCTTTCAACTGACTCTTAAAAAAAAAAAAAAAATTTTTTTTAACCTTCTATATAAAATAATATGAACCTGCTTCTTCTAATTTATACAGATCTTTTCAAATTTTTAAAAATTTGACCTTGCTGGGTTTTTTTTTTTAGTACAAAAGCAATACCTGCATATAAAACTTTAAACATCACAGAAACATAAGATGCAGAAAGTGAAAATCTCTCACAATCCCATCCTCCTGAGATAACCCCTGTTGATAACTACTGATAATGATTTTTAAGTTACCATTGACATTGTGGGTCCCACAAGGAAGAAATTTGAAATATTAATGATAGAAAACAAATGGGAAGGTTTTCAGTAAAATTCATCAGCCACAGATCACAGGAATCCAGCACCTTGGGGGTTTGTTTTTAAAGAACACTTTCTCCGAGCTCTTACATCAAGATGGCAAAAAGCACACACCCTGGGACGTTGGTGGCTTGACGGTAAGCACGTGGTGTCAAAGGTGTCCTTTTGATCCACCCACCTCTAAGACTTCAGTGACGGAAGAATGGGCTGAGCAAGACTACAGACTTGGCCGCCTGAAAACCTGTTACCGTGGCAACTTGATTCACCAGATGTCAGTCAGCTTGACTGGAGCCTACATTCCTGTGGCCTGAATGAACTAATTTTAAAATCTCACATCTATTTTTGAAGAACCATCTGTTAAACCTGTGCTTTGTCCAACTATAGAAATACAAAAACTCATTCATAGCCAGACTCACACTGCTTAAGATGTATTTCATTTGACAAACACCAACAGCACTTTATTTGAAATTAAATGCGATTCAGTTTGGAAAACATTTACTGGCACCTGCCTATGGGGCATACAGAGATGAGAAAGGCATTGTTTTGTCCCCAGGGAGCTTCCGGTTCAGCAGAAGGATATAAACATGAATAACTATGGCCCAGACCAAAACAAACCCATTGCTAGTCAAGTTGATTCGGACTCAGTGACCCTACAGGAGAGAGTAGAACTGCCCTGTAGGGTCTCCAAGGACCAGCTGGTGGATTCAAACTGCCGACCTTTTGGTTAGCAGCTATAGCTCTTAACCACTGTGCCACCAGGGCTCCTTATAGCCTAGGGCTGAATATAATAAATTCCTCATGAAAGGACAAAGCAAATTATTGCAGGGGCAATCAGATGATAGGGAAATGTGTAACTAACTGATTGCCAGACAAGAAACAATTTCCTAGAGCAAGTACCTATTCAGCAGTGTATTTCAACTGTATATTCTGGGTGCCAGCATTTGGGATATCCTAATTGCTCAATAAATGCTTGGTTGGTTGAGTGAATGAATGAATGTGTGAATGAAGGATGGGCAATGGATATGGTTTAAATTTTTTTACCCAAGAAATGGCATTTTGAGGGAACACAAATGAATAGCCCAAAGTGACTAGTTCACCCAGAGGTGTGATAAGAGAGAAGCACGTTCTTGAGGGCTCTGGGTGCCGAACTGAGACACTTGTCCTTGATGGACAGACCATGGGAATCCAGAGACTAACCTGGTTAGAGCTGAATTGGAAAATGATTAATACGCTGGAAGATTGTTTATGTGAGAGAAGATTGGCGCAGGTTCCAGGTTTGGGTAAATGGCTTTGTCCAACAAACTAATGTATTTTTTTTCCCCAGGATATATAGCATTTTTTCCCAAGATAGGAAAACCAAAGTGATCATAATAAATAAGTGTTTTTCAAATTTTAGACGTATTAAAATCATCAAGGGAGATCTTTAAATGTGCAGATTTCTAGTACCCACCTTCAGAGAGTCCAATTTAGCTGGTCTAGAGGGAAGCCCCCAGGCTGTGGTTAAAAAAAACTTCCAGGAGATGCTGATATTGGCAGTTTGGGGGGCTCATTTTGAGAAACTCTGTGGTTGAGTGTCTTACCAGGTTGACATTGTCTTGCCCAGATTCAGACAGAGCTCTCTGGGCAATGTTTTCTAGACTGGCTCACAGCCTTGATCGATCAAAGGCAGATGCCTGCCATGATTTCCCAGCAAACCTGTGTCTGCATTGCTTCTTGGTTAGAAGCATTTCCTCATTAGCTTAGCTGTGGTCTGTGTATTGGAACCATGCCAGAAAATTCTTGTGGGAAATCTACTGCTGTTTACCCAAGAATTGGGATGAAGGGTAATGAATTGCTTACAGCTGGACACAGACATTTATTTTATAACTTTTTTTTTTTTTTTAGTATTTTAGGAACCCAGGAAAGTTATTTAACACTTCAGCTAAATCAACATGCTACCTCCTAAATGTTACATGTTTTCATGCTTAGAAACTCAGTGTTTCCTGTTCTGCTTTGTACTTTTTTAACTTACACCGAAGATGGTGTTATACCAGCCCTTTTTCTGATGATTTTGTAATGATCTTTGGCCCAAGGTAATGAAATCCTACCTTGACCAAGTACCACCACTTAACAAGGCTTCATTATGAGAAGCAGAGTTACTATCACAGGCTGAGACAGGCTTTCCAGGGCTCCAGATAAACAGATATGAAGGAAGTGGGAGAAGGGGAAAGTGGTGTGGTCAATCAATTGAGGCTCCCTGTGTGGCTACCCTAATGGCATGGTGGTTAAGCACTTAGCTGCTAACAGAATGGTCGGTGGTTCGAACCCACCAGCCACTGTGCGGTATGTGGCTGCAGACTTGTGGGCTCACGTATTAAAGAGAGTGAGCTGGAAAGATACAAAAGATGGCCTCCATTTAGCCATTTCAAATAACCCAGATTGCAGTTGATAACCTGACAACTCAAGATTATCCACCATGACTCTTTCAAGTGAAAAATATAGTTATCATGTTAAAACATGTATTTCTGGATTGGATAGCCTGTCAGATGAAAAGGTTAGGAGAATTTTCTATGTAATGCCAAGAAATCAGACTCATCCTATGCCTTCAGTCCCTGATTCTAGTCAGTCACAAAGATCTTCCATTTTTTTAATGTCTTTTGTCCATGTCCCACCCTAATGTTCATGATATTCCACCTGGCTCGGGCTGGCATTTGTAGATCTTACGAGGAGAGCAGTTGGGTTGTTAACCTTTGCGTGTGGAGCTTCCATTGGGGATGTGCTCAAGTTATTTCTTCCCCAAACAGTGGTGATTCTCCATTCTTTCACCAGTGACTTCCTTTACAGGCAGTGGTTCCCAATTTAAGACTGGCCACCGTGGCCAGGAAAGAGTCATTCTTTGTAGATCCACTTGGCTGGGGATCAACTTCATGCCTGGGCCTCATTAAGGGGCATGCCAGTACAATCGCTAACATTTTGGTAATGAAATGACTTGCTCAGAGGGTGTGTTCAGCAGTGCCTTAAGGGCCCCCTCATCCTTTGCAGAATACTTCACATCGCATTGTTTAATTCTGTGCAGCTTCCTGCCACATAAAAGGGAGATTTCCTGCTCAGATGTATTTCGGCTGCTGTGCATAGAAGCTGGCAACAGCAATTTTAGGCTGAGTTCTTCTGATCAATCCCTTCAGCCTCAAGACTCAATAGCAAAAGGTGTTTACAGGAGAAATTGGCTTTTCACAACCTGCGGTCTGTTTCTAAAGTACCCATCAAGAGTTTAATGGGTGCTTGTTCTGAGTCCAGCACTGAAATGGGTATGTTAAAAAAAGAAAAACACATTGCCATGGAGTTGATTCTGACTCATGGTGACCCCATGTGTTAACAGAGTAGAACAGCTCCATATGGTTTTCTTGGCTGTAATCTTTACAGAAGCAGATCGCCTTTCTTCTGAGGTGCCGCTGGGTGGGTTTAAACCACGAAACTTCAGGTTAGTAAAAAAAAAAAAAGGTTAGTAGCCAAGCTCAAACTGTTTGCACCACTCAGGCTACTTTTTCTCCTGATTGCTCCCAGAAACAACCCTCAGCCCAAATGGAACAGTCCACATTAAGGAGGAAGTCCCACTTGGGCCAGTCTTAGTTGTTTGAAGGGCCTTAAAGCCATTTAGTCCAACCACTGCCAGGTCTGGAACATGCTTGCAGGAGAAGAGGCCTGACTGACTGTGATTCCCTGAGGCTAGTGCCAAGGTTGGAAGGAGCACACAGTTAGCTGCCTGAATGTTCTTTTTTGAGAACAGTAGAGCAGCTTTGCCAAACTGCCGTAGAACTCCAGAATGCATGTGTGAAGGTCCTGGTACCTGGGCTAGCCCTCATTCATTTGCTCATTCCACATCTATCAAATCCCTCCTATGTACCAGGATTTGGGTAAGGCACAAGGGCAGATACAAAGGAGAAAAGAGCAAACCTTTGCTTCTGACGAGTGTATGGTAGTGGGGGAGGCCTACAGGTTAACAAGTATGTACAAGACTAAGTCATGAGGAATGAATAGAACGATGGATGGTACAACTAACTCCCTCTGGGAGAGGTGGGGAAGGCCTCTCCAAAAACGACATATTTCACCTGAAACTTGAGGGAGAAGAACTCACCTGGTAGAGAATAGGAGGTAGAAGATTCTAAGAGCTTGGATCCAGGTGCCTCAAGAGGGATAGCAACCACCCCCTTATTTCTGAAGGCTCTTCAAGGATAGGGACAAAGAGACCCAGATGATCTTGCAGAGGATAGAGAGCTGATCCCCATCTTTGGCTTCTCAGAGATCCCCCCAGTATCCTGAAGATTTGGTCCTGGTTTTAGCTCAGTTCCTAATAAGCTAACAAGGGCAAAATGCGTCTGCTCTCTGGACCTCAGTGTTTCTATCTGTAAAGTGGAGTGAGAGGACAGATTGGACCAAGGATCTTTAAGATTTCTCTAGCCTCACATTCTGTTGGTTTATGACTCCTTGAAAGAAGTGTGAAGTGTGAATCCAGAGAGTATGGAATCAAAGGAACTAATTATTATGGGTAGTCTAAATGGTTATTGTGTTCAGTGTATCTGAAAGGAGACAGAACAAAAGACACTATGGGTACACCTTTCAAGAGAAGCACTGCAGTGGGTAGGATGAAGTTGAAGCCTCTCTTTGCAGGCTCCAGTTTCCCACAGCATTTCTTTTTTTTAATTGTTGTTGAGAATATACACCGCAAAACATAACTAATTCAACTGTTTCTACATGTGCAATTCAGTGACATTGATTACATTCTTTGAGTTGTACAACCATTGTCACCCTCCTTTTCTGAGCTGTTCTTCCCTCATTAACATAAACTCACTGCCCTCTAAGGTTCTTATCTAATCTTTCAAGTTGCTGTTGTCACTTTGATTCCATGTAGATAGTTCTTAAAAGAGCATAATGCTCAAGGCAAACATTTTTTTTACTAGTTAAGCTAAATTATTATTTGGTTTTCAGAAGACTTCAGGGGATATTTTTGGTTCAAGTTTTAAAAATTATCTCAGAGCAGTCATTTCAGGGATTCGCTTAGCCTCCATGGCTCCAGAAAGTCTGGATTCCATGAGAATTTGAAATTCTCTTCTGCATTTCCCCCCGCCCCTGCCCCCCCACACCCTTCGACCAGGACTCTTCTATAGAATTGATCGGAATGTTTAGTAATGGTAGCCCAGCAGGGGCAGATTATCCAATAAGTAAAGTAAGCACAGGCTTACATGTGCTTATCTACTAATCTGTGGTGCACAATTTCACATTTTTTCACAACAAAGATTCAGCTTCTAGGTATGACTGGCACCTTTCTCTCTTCCAACCCCATAGCACCTTCCTACAAAATCAAAACCTCTTTTCAAATGTACAGTTGCTGACAGGGCAGATGACTCAGTGAGCAAGGTAAGCATGGGCTTACTTGTGCTTATTTACTAATCTGTAGTGAACACTTTCACGTGGGTTTCACTTTGATGTGGCGTAGTGAAACCCATGTGAAATTGTTCACTACAGATTAATAAGTAGCACAAGTAAGCCTATGCTTACCTTGCTTATTGGATAATCCACCCCTGGTAGCCAGGCACCTTCCAGTTCTTCTGGTCTCATGGCAAAGGAGGCAGTTACTCATGAAGGGAATTAATCACACATTCCATATTTTCTTCCTATTTCTGACTCTTCTTCCTCTGTTGCTCCAGGAAAGTAGAGACCAGTTGTTGTGCCTTGGACAGCCGCTTGCAAGCTTTTAAGACCCCAGACACTATATGGAGAGCTAGGAGGTAGCACAGAAGCCCTAAATATGTTATTAGGCCAATTAACTGGGATGTCCCATGAAACTATGACCCTAAACCTCCAAACCAAGAAACCAAATCCCATGAGGTTTTTGGTTGTACATAAGCAGCCTCAGCAGCTACGAGTTTTGGGGGTTTTTTTTTTTGTCATTGTTGTAAATATATCTATCACATAGCTTTTGCTGGTTCAGCTTTTTACAGGTGTACAACTTATTGACAGCAATTACAATAATCAGCTGTTCAACCCATCAATGCAATTTTTCCATCACTGTTGACCCCTCCCTTCTTCCTTCTTTCCACCCCTGGTAACCACTAATAAACTTCGGTCTCTATATACATTTGCCTTTTCTTGTCTTTGTATGTAATGGAGGTCATACAATATGTGTCCTGCAACTGACTTATTTCACTCAGCATAATGTCTTCAAGTTCCATCCATATTGTAGCATGTATCAAGACTCTGTTTCTTCTACTGGCTGAGTAGTATTCCATTGTATGTATGTACCACATTTTGTTTATCCATTTATCTGTTAATGAACATTTAGGTTGTTTCCACCTTTTGGCTATTGTGAATACTGCTGCAATGAACATTGGTATACAAGTCTCTGCTTTCAAGTCTTTTGGGTATATATCTAGGAGTGGAATTGCTGGGTCATGTGGTAGTTCTGTGTTTAGTTTTTTGAGGAACTGCCACACTGTTTTGGATAACAGCTGTACCCTTTTGCATTCCCACCAACAATGGATAAGGGTTCCAATTACCCCACATCCTTGACAGCATTTGTTATTTCCTGTTTTTGTTGTGTGTGCATGTGTGTGTTTTTTTAAATCTTAGCCATGGAGTGGAAGTGAAATGGCATCTCTTTGTGGTTTTGATTTGCATCTCTCTGAAGACTAATGATATTGAGCATCTTTTCATGTATTTGGTGGCTATTTGAATGTCCTCTTTGGTGAAATGTCTAGTGAAGTCCTTTGCCCAATTTCTAACTGGGTTGCCTTTTTGTTGTTAAGTTGTCTAAGTTTTATATACATTTTGGTTATTAGATTCTTATTGGAGGTATGGTGTCCAAAGATATTCTCCCAGTTGGTAGCTTGTCTTTTCACTTTTTTTAGTAAAATCTTTTGATGAACGGAAGTTTTTCATTTTTATGAAGTACCGTTCATTTATTTTATCTTTTGCTGTTTGTGCTTTTGTTATCATATTAGATAATCCACTGTTAAAAACTAGGCCCAACAGCATTGGCCCTGCATTTTCTTCTAAGAATTTTATGGTTTTAGTTTGCACGTTTAGGTCTTTAGTTCGTTTGGAATTTGTTTTTGTGTATGGTGTGAGGTCTGGATCCTGTTTCATTTTTCTGCATGTGAAAATCCAGTTTTCCCAACATGACTTATTGAAGAGACTCTTCTTTCTCCATTGAATGGACTTAGGACCCTTGTCAAAAATCAGTTGACCATAGATATGTGGGTTCATTTCTGGACTCTCAATTCCATCTACAGCATTTCTTCATTTCTATCGTAATTGCAGAAAGTCCCCCCGACCTCAGGATCAAACCTAATCCTTTCTGGCTGTGTCCAACTGCACCGTGTTCCTCTTGCTACCCCCACAGTCTGTGGCATTCCCCAGTTCTCTTTGAAGTCAGCCTGAATGAGTGCCCTGATACACCATGAACACATTTTCCTAAAGAAATTAGGTACTTGTGTCATAACAAGTCCCAAGTCAATATCACCAAGAGCCTTTCATTCCTCTGCCACCTTAAAAAACTTAGGAACACTGAAATCGTAATGGCAAGAAAAACTGTCCATGACAGGAAAACCAGAGTGTCCCAACATTAACAGTGTAAGGGCCATCTCTCACTGGATTTCTTTTTGATATTTTAGGAGAAGAGGAAGACGATGAAGGTGATGAAGACAAATTGGATGGTACCATCAGGGGCCCTGGGCCTAGGGTGCCCACTGGGACAGTGTCAGAAGCTCAGCTTGCTCGGAGGCTCACCAAAGGAAAGAAAAGTCGGCGGATGCTGTCCAACAAGCCACAGGACTTCCAGGTAGAAACAGGCCAAATGTTCAACATCCATGTTTAACCCCCACATTTTCTACCTTCCGCCAGTTGCACTGATGGGTCTATTCCTATGGGCAGTGGCTCAACTAGAAAAACAGGTGCCAGTGCATACACCTAACAAGAATTGCTCCCCATTTTTCTTCTGCATGTGGAAGTGCATGTAATCAAGCCAGGCAGGGCTCTTGAGAGAAATAAAACTATAACCCCTTCCTTCCCTTTGTGGTAGGAAGGAACTATTCAAAGAACGGAAGTACAGAGTCTATGTTTTTTCATTGCTTTGGGCTTGGACTTGGGAGACAGCTGTCAAGTTGAGTTAGTATATCACCAAGGCTCAGGAAGTCCAGATATGAGGCTGCGGCCTGAGTAGTGGCTCTGCCCCTCCCTGTCCTGTGCCAGCTAAAGGCTATTTCAACTCCACTACTGCTCCTGGTTTCTACAACCCCCATGAATGAATACAGGTGCCCCACCCACCCCCAGCACTGCATGGGCACCAGTTGCCTGGGCTTGGTCTCAGCAATCCTTATAGGTGGAAAAACTGAGGCAGAGCCCGAGGATTCCTGTACTCCACCTGCTGCGAAAGGGTAAGTAACAATGCCCTTCTGTGCTTGCAGATCCGAGTCAGAGTGATTGAGGGCCGACAGTTATGTGGCAACAACATAAGGCCTGTGGTCAAAGTTCACGTCTGTGGCCAGACACACCGAACAAGAATCAAGAGAGGGAACAACCCATTCTTTGATGAGGTAAACAGGCGGAGAATATATGTCCCTCATCTGTGAGTCTGTCTTATTTATAGGCACCTTCCTGGGCATCGGTGGAGGGGAGCACATGTGCAAACTTGACTGGTAAAGACAATCTGAAGTTCCAGTGTTAAGAACCACTAAGTCTTGAGATCGCCTAGTCTGCTTGTCATTGCTTCTCAGAGCGGCTGTGTGTCTTTCTGGTGTTTTTGTAGCAACTTCCCAATGGAGTCAACTTAAGTCCCTTCACCTCTTATGACAGACTATGTGATGTCACATGTATCTGCCTTTGTTGTTTCTAATCAACAGGGTGACTTAGTAATCCAACTTATTTTTTTGCCAGTTCAACTATCTTAGTTACCCAGTGCTGCTGTAACAGAAATAACACAAGTGGATGGCTTTAACAAAGAGAAATTTATTCTCTCACAGTTTAGGAGGCTGGAAGTCCGAATTCAGGGTGCCAGCTCCAAGGGAAGGCTTTCTCTTTCTGTCGGCTGTAGGGGAAGGTCCTTGTCATTAAACTTGCCCTGGACTAGGAGCTTCTTGGCACAGGGACCCCGGGTCCAAAGGACATGCTCTGCTCCTGGCACTACTTTATTGGTGGTATGCAGTCCCTCTGTCTCTCTGCTCGCTTCTCTCTTTTATATCTCAAAAGAGATTGACTCAAGATGCAACCTAATCTTGTAGATTGAGTCCTGCCTCATTAGCATAACAGCCTGTAATCCTGTCTCATTAGTACCATAGAGGAAGAATTTACCACACGTAGGAAAATCACATCAGGTCACAAAATGGTGGATAATCACAGAACACCAGGAATCATGGCCCAGTCAAGTTGACACACATTTTGGGGGGACACAATTCAATCCATAACATCAACATTTTTCACAGTAAAATTCAGTGACACCAATTATATCAATTATGTTGTGCAACCATCACCAGTAACCCAACTTTTTAAAGTTGTTAAAACTTATTTGGCTATAAAAATAATGCATGTTAAAATAAAGCAATGGTAAGTAAACAAAGTTTTTTTTTTTTTTCTCTTGAAGAGTGTAGCCTGGTTCCGTTGACCTCTTCAGAAACACTAAAAAGTACTTAATGCCTTAATAGTCACCTCACATAACACAAAGTTCTACCAGGGCTGGGAAGAGAAAGGATAAGTTTGGAGGATTTTCTAGAGTCCAGCCTTACTCTGCTGAGGAGGCACATATCTGAGATTCCAGATCTCCTGCCCCGTTCTCTGAGCCAGGCTTCTCCATTCATTGTTTCCTATCACAGTTTCTCTTAGTTCCGTATAGTTTCTAATTGCAGCCCTGGGCCCGGCTTTGGTTCTTTCTTTCTATGACTATTAACAAAAGAAAATGGTTTCTTCTGTGTGGTTCTTCTCTTTCTTTCCCTTTGTACAAGCTGGCCCCCAACTTCTCAGAAGATCTCATTTTCTTCTAACTTTTCCTCCTTAGATGAATCACGGACAACAGTAGCCACAGCTAAATAAAACCACAGAGGAGAGTTGGGGGCAGATGGAGCTAGGCCCATGAAATAGGTATCAGGGAAGGCTGGGAGAGATTTACACTGGAGGGCAGGCCTGGATAAGAGGAAGGGCAAGATCCTGGATGACTCAGAGCCTAAGACATAATGCATTTATAATTTCAGCCTCATATTTGTTCAACTGAATTCTGAAGATTTCAGCAGGAACTCCACCTTTAGAACTTTCCCGTTTTAATTAATTAAAAAATTGTTTAGGATTAGGTCTGTTTGTAAAGGGAAGAATCAAATTACTCGACCCCAAAACAGACTAATTCGTAAATCAATAAACGAATTTTATTTAAAATAATTCCTAGTATATGTACATCTCCTTAACCAAGTTATCATCAATAATGGAACAAACCAGCTTTGTGTGGCCTAATGTGTTACAGTGGAATGTAATCAGCATCACCTGTGTCATTTCTTGTCAAAATGTTCAACTTGAATCAGATAGTGAGGAAATGCACAAATCCAGATTGTGGGATATCCTACAAGGTAACTAGTCTTGATAAGAAATACAAAAAAAAAAAAAGAAGCAGCAGGAGTACTGTTCTAGATAAAAGATGTGACAGCCAAATGCAAAGTGTGATCCTTGAGTGGTTTAAAAGAAAAAAAATGTATAAAGAACCTTTTTGGGTGCAATTAGAGATATTTTTAAAATTGATTACACTGTATATTAAATAATGTCATTAAAATCCATTGCTGTTGCATCGATTCCAACTCATAGCGACCCTGTGGGCCAGAGTAGAACTGCCCCAAAGGGTTTCCAAGGAGCACCTGGTGGATTCAAACTGCTGACCTTTTGGTTAGCAGCCATAGCTCTTAAGCACTACACCACCAGGGTTTCCAATGTCATTATATCAGTGTTAAATTTCTTAGGCGTGATAATATTGTTGCGACTATATAGGAATATGGAAACCCTGGTAGCGTAGTGGTTAAGAGCTATGGCTGCTAACCAAAAGGTCAGCAGTTTGAATCCACCAGGTGCTCCTCGGAAACCCTGTGGGGCAGTTCTACTCTGTCCTATAGGGTTGCTATCAGTCGGAATCCACTCCACAGCAACGGGGTTTTTTGTTTTGGTTATATAGGAACCTATGCTTGCTCTGAGGAGATAGATACGTGTGAATATATTTAGGGGTGAAGCGTCATGATAGCTACAGTTTTCTTTCAAGTAGTTCTGTTAAAAAAGTCACAGAGAAGAGACATAAAGCAAATGTCCTAAAGTGTTAACCATTGGTGATCGTAGGTAAAAGATACATGGGTGTTTATTTTACTATTCTCTCAACTGTTCTTTAGACTTGAAATATTTCTAAATGAAAAGTCAGAGAAAAAAAATTCCCCGTTTAAATAAATACTCAATCCTTTTCTCGTAGAACTCATTTATTGGGCTGACGTGGCACAACCTCTATATACCTAATATTCAGTTTCTAAGAAATAAACTTCTTAAACTCAGCTGTTACAGCGACTTAAAACATGGTCAATACTGACTCTGCTGAACCACTAACATAATCTAGTGGGCAAAGTTGACAGTGGAGATGTTTCTTTAGAGAGAGTAAAATGGAATCACTAGACACAAATGAAAGAGCTAAAAATGATAGAGAATTAAACTCAACTTTTTTTTTTTTCAGGTCATGCAAGTCCATGTGCCCATTTTAATAAAGAGTTACAACATGACATAATCTTGGATCTTTATTTCATTTACCTAGTAGATAAACGTCCTTAACCTCACTGGTCCCAGATGTACACTTTTATTTAGTTAAATAAATGCTGTATTTGTTACTTAGGTTTTTTCCTTTATCCAACATGTATCGGTGGGTTTACTGTAGAAGCTCATGAAGCTTAAGCTTCAGGGCCCCTTCCAAGACCCTGCAGGGTGTTCACATAGTCAGACTTAATTTTGAATTTGTATTTTTCAAGAGGAGACCCTGGTGGCGTAGTGGTTAAGTCCTATGGCTCCTACCCAGAAGGTCAGCAGTTCAAATCCACCAGGTGCTCCTTGGAAACTCTATGGGGACAGTTCTACTCTGTCCTATAGGGTCACTATGAGTTGAAGAAGATTCCCCAGAATTATAGCTTTAGGCCCCTCAAAACCTCAATCCACCTGTACTAATATATTCAAACATTCTTCACTTTTGTTTTGACAGTTATTTTTCTACAATGTCCACATGAACCCTTCAGAGTTGATGGATGAAATCATCAGCATTCGGGTAAGGAGGCAACGGACTAGGAGGGCACTACTTACTAACTGCCAGAGGAAGCAGTTAATGTTTTCATCTCTCTTCTTTCTTCCAGGTTTATAATTCTCATTCTTTGCGGGCAGATTGTCTGATGGGGGAATTTAAGGTAGGTGTTAACGGTCGGCTACATCAAAGATAAGCACCTCCGTAATGGGAAATGGGATTCCTGGCCAGGTCTCAGGATTCCCATCTTGGTGAAGTCTTAGGGTTATGTGTAAGGAATGGACACCATGATCCTTGCTGAGGGCTGGATGTGAATGCCCCAGGGTCCAGAAGCCAGCTGAGAGTCCTCTGGCATGAGTCTTGTCTTTCCAAATTATAGCACCTAGCAGTGCCCCAAAGCAATATGCTTCAAAGCTGCCATATCAGGGCCCTTCCCAGTGATCCTGGGGTGGAAGCCAATGAATTTTTACAAAGGGAAGAGGTGTTTGACCATGGTGACTTAACTGTGGGGCTCAGAGGTCCATCAACAAAGCCAGTTATTGTAAATCTTAAGTGTAAAAGTAAAGCCAGACCAGGAAAGGAGTGAGAGTGCTTTTCTGAGTAACTCTCATTGCAATGAAAGACAAGTATTTGGTTGGTAGAATGGGCTGCCTCTAGAAGAAAGGCTCCTAGTCACTAGAAGTCCTAGAGGATGATCTGGGTCTGAAAGGCTTGTCTGTGCTCATACCTGGTCTGGCACTGGCTAGCCACATGTCCTAGGGAGTTTAACCTTGATGATCCTTAGTTTCTTCATCTGTAAAATAGGGTAATTGTGAAGATTAAATGAGATAATATTAAGTACCTATCTCAGTGCCTGGCACATCAAAGTACCCAATCTATGGTTATGTTAACATTAGTTGTAGTAGGAGAAAGAGTATTGGATAGGAAGTTGGGCCAGATGACTTTCCCTAAGTAAAAAAAAACCCAATTCTGACCCTTATTGACCTTATAGAATAGGATAGAACTGCCTCTGGGTTTCCAAGGAGCGGCTGATGGATTTGAACTGCTGATCTTTTAGTTAGCAGCCACAGCTCTTAACCACTGAGCCAGTAGCGCTCCTGCTTTCTCTAGGGTGACTCAATAGTTCCAGATTGCCTGAAACTGGGGGATCTCACAAGACACAGGACTTTCAGGGCTAAAGCCAGAAAAATCCTGGAGAAACCAGGATGAATTGGTCACTTCACTTCCATAGTCCCTCTGGCTCTAAGATTAGCTGCTTCAATCAATAGTGATTGATTCAGGACCTTGTACATGCCCCACATCAGTTATGGCATTGGGGTAAGAGGGCGAGATGCAAATATTGGGTCTTAAGGAAATTTAAGTCTAGTTAAGGGCATTATATTTAAATATAATAATGATGATTTCTTTGAAGTGACTAAGCTGATTTCAAAACCTACCTAAACTACTTGAAATTTTTTTTGCCCAGATTGATGTTGGATTCATTTATGATGAACCTGGTAAGTAACAGACTCCCCATCAACTTAAAGCCTCAAGTCTGTTCCTTCTACTTTGTAAGAGAACTCTGGGTGAAATGTCTTAAAAACAGAAGGGAAAATTATCATTGATGCAGGGGAAGGGGGCGCTTAGCTGGAATGAATAAACAGTTTCTTAGGGTGGACATCTTATCTTTTTAATAGTAATTGTCATAACATTCATAAATAAGTAATCTATTTTGTAAGGATATTTTGAACATATCAAAAAATCAAATTATAAAACCAGTTCATAGAGCTTGGATTGTCTTGTTTGCATCACACCAGGACAGGATGGTAGGGTGGGTGGGGTGGGTGGGGTGCGGTGTGGAGGGCAGAGCAGTATGGAGACAGCTGGGGAATTGGCGTGTCATGGTTAGACTTCCAGGAAATACTTGTTTATCTTACAGCAGATAAAATCACAGGCCTGTCAGCTCCTCTGTAGCGTGTCTCTGTCCTTTCTCTCCCTCTTTATTTTAGGTCATGCGGTCATGAGAAAATGGCTGCTTCTCAATGATCCAGAAGATACCAGCTCAGGTGCCAAGGGTTACATGAAAGTCACCATGTTTGTCCTGGGAACCGGAGATGAGCCTCCTGTGAGTCTCTAGATTCTCCACCTTTTATACCTTTTTTACTAAAAAGGGCACTGAGGATTACATAGGTGAACGCCAGTAGCTGTGTGGTGGAGCACAGATTCCAATTGCTAACCTCCCGCCCTCCTATTTCTCCTATTTTTTAGAAGCTGTTCTTTTCTTCATCACAAAATTATTATTATTATTAGCCCATTAGACTCCTTCCTGGTCTTTAATTCAGAAAAGATATGTGTATTTTAAGATTTCCTTACTTGTCATTTTGGTTTTGTTTTTTTTTTTTTTTACCTAGAGGGACTGTTGTTCTGAGAAATTGGGCAGCAAACACAGTGGCCACAGAAATTGAAAGAACACTAGGAACACACCCGCCACCCCGTACACGCATGCGCACACACACACTCTTTATTCTTTGGTGTTCATAAAATTACAGAAGGGCACATTATTTTTTTGTGGTGTATTGAAGAAATGTATGAGTATTGATTCTGTGGAGCCATTTGGAGGTCGGAGGAAAATTGGTGGCTGAGCTCTTAAGCCTGAAACACAGGAAATCCTAATGGAAACAATCCTGATTGGTTTCATTTTACAAGCATCAATTTGGCTTCTTACAAGTGCTACTTTTCTACATGCCTAATTTATAATCTGCTGTACCCAACAGCCTGAGAGACAAGATCGTGATAATGACAGTGATGACGTGGAGAGTAATTTGTTACTCCCTGCCGGCATCGCCCTCCGGTGGGTGACATTCTTGTTGAAAATCTACCGAGCTGAGGATATCCCCCAAAGTACGTATTGATTTAATCTTGCCCTGGAATGACCAGTTATCAGTTACGATTGGATGTGTTAACATCATACTCTGTGTGGTGACTGTTGCTCTCTACCATGTTTTTCTTCTTAAAAGGCCTTCATGGTCTTATTTTCATTCATTCTGACCCCATTGAAAGCTACCTGAATAGGCTCATGGGGCAGCCAATTGGTCACAGATTTATATTCCTTGTTGAGCACCTGCTCTATCCCTTCTTCCTTCAGAATTCCATATCTTCTCCTTATTCTAGAGAATGCTAAAGAGAGGCCAGTCACTTTCAATGCCTTTTATCCCAAATGAAAATGTGAAATTTTATTAACAAATAGATAGGCTACCTATTGGACTGTTAAAATTAGCCTAGGAAAGAGAAGTACCAATACCTAGAAGTCTATAGCTATTATGAGTTGTTTACCAAGAGATTGGATACATTTAAGAGAATTATTTACACTGTTTCCATTTATAGGGCCTAGCCCGTTACTCCTCTGTCATTGCTGATAACCTAGCATCCTATCTGCCTTGCCCAGCCTGTCTGCTTTCTGCTGGGCTCTGGGACACGGGACCCTTCTGCAAGTCCCCCTCTATAGGCTCTGGGTCTCTTCAGGATTTGCTACTTTTCCTGGGAATCCTCCTCCCCATTTTAAGACCTCCTTATACCATCTTTCCCTCGGAATTAAATAAGTAATCAAACCTCATATTATAGTTCCTACACTGGCCTCTTTAATTGATCTATATTCTCAATAGACTTTGTGAAAACAGTTTGTTGTTTGTAGTCGATTAGAGATTTTATGATTATGCCAAACTTTCTTGAAGTCCTTTGAAAAAGTCAGTTTGGGCCTGTATCATTTTGACCTAAAGCACCTTTTCTAAATTAAAACCAGGCTTAGGTTTGAAAACTGCTTCTTACCCTGACTGGGTGAACTTTCTTCATTCTCTGTTTTTTTTTTTTTTTTTTGAATTCAATATATGATTGACTTTTGACACAAGTTGTCAACTTATTTTTCAAAGTGCTTCTGCTGATTTCACAACTTTATGAGGAAAAAACATTTTCCCTCTCTCAACTAAGACAAAAAGGATTTCTGCAATATAATGTTACAGTGCTTGCCACCTCTGAGAACAATTCTTGTTGCAACTGTCTAAATGTATAGGAGGAAATTTTTCGTTTTGCAGAATAATTTCTATTCTTTTAAGAGAACCAAATGTAATTTCTGCTGTGCAACACATTCCTTCCAGTGGATGACGCCTTCTCACAGACAGTGAAGGAAATATTTGGAGGCAATGCAGATAAGAAAAATCTAGTGGATCCTTTTGTAGAAGTTTCCTTTGCTGGAAAAAAGGTTTGTATGTGATCTAAATGCACATGCCTCTAGGAATAAATATTTAAAACTTTCCTTGGGGTGAATTCCTGCTTATTCATTGTTAAAACAGCCCCCCGATGATCTAGGCATTCTGCAGGAAAACAGATTATCTGAGTCTGAACACACCACACTTTCCTGCAGGTTCATTATGGAGTGGAAAGTATGCAGGGCTCAAGTTAGAAAATCCAATCTTTTGAAAGATTAGAATAATGAAGCCTACCACTGAATTGTGTGAATTATTTCCCAGGTCCAGGCATTATCTTAATCTTAGGCAAACTCCTCAGTCAGCCACAACAACCTCTGGTAAAGGTTGTAGACTACAACTCTCACCTTCCATGAGGGAGATCTGAGTTTGATTCCCGATCAGTCTGCCTCCTGTGCAACCACCACCCATCTGGTCAGTGAAGGCTTGAATGTTTCTATGACGCTAAACAGGCTTCTAGACTAAGATGGGCTAGGAAGAAAGCCTGGCAATCTACTTCCAAAAATTAGCTAATAAGAAGCCTACGGATCACAGTGGTCTGATCCGTGATAGTTCATGGGGATGGCACAACACCAGGCAGCGTTTCTTTCCTTTGTGCATGGGATCACCATGAGTCAGGGCTGACTCAATGCCAGCTAACAACAACACAATTACCCAACGCCCAGTTACCCAGTCCTGTCATGTTTCTGAACTGCTGAAACTGGAGAGTCAGGCAGGGAAGCCCCCATCCCAGTCCTCTGGAAAAAGTTGGAAGATTCTTGGTGTGGGGGCACTTGTAACCACCTCTTTTATCTCTCACTATCAAAGATTGGATTCCACAGTAGAATAACAACACACCATGAACAGTTAAAGCAAGAACTAGCATCTCCTATATGTTTGAACCACTTACATTTATGAAAGCACGATTTGGCAAACCACACATATGACTGGCATTATTTCCTAGGAGACTCAGTGGGGCGTGGTGGGAAGGCTTTCAGCTCGGGGTCAAGATGAGGCCTAATTTAAATCCAGGCTTCAACCCGCTCCATAAAAAAAATTGCCGTCAAGTCGATTCCAACTCATAGTGACCCTATAGGACTGAGTAGAACTGTCCCATAAAGTTTCCAAAGAGCAGCTGGTGGATTTGAACCTCTGATCTTCTGGTTAGCAGCCATAGCTCTTAACCACTACATCACCAGGGTTTCTACTCCATAGGCAGGCAAATTCCTTAATCTCTGAGTCTCAATTTCCTGAACTGTAAATAGATATAATAATAATCTCATAGGATTGTTGAGAGGTTAATTAATTCAAGAAGTAATTAGCGTGAGGCTACTGTGTACCAGATACTGTTCAATGTGCTGTGGGTATAGAAACAAGCTAGGCAGACATTGCTCTCGTGGATCTCACTTTTTTATATAATTTTATTTTGTTGTTGTTGTTGAGAATATACACAGCGAAACACAGCCAATTCAACCGTTTCTACATGTACAATTCAGTGACATTGATTACATTCTTCGAGTCGAACTACCATTCTCACCCTCCTTTCCTGAGTTGTTCCCCACCTTTAACATAAACTCACTGCCCCCTAAAGTTCATATCTAATCTTTTGAGTTGCTGTTGTCAATTTGATCCCATATAGCTAGTCCTTAAAAGGGCATATTGCTCGAGGCAGACATTTTTTACTAGTTAAACTGAACTATTGTTTGTTTTTAAGAAGACTTCAGGGGATATTTACTATTTAAGGCTTAAAGATTGTCTCAGGGCAGTAGTTCCAGGAGTTCACCCAGCCTTCAGAGCGCCTGAAAGTCTGGAATCCATGCAAATTTGAAATTCTATTCTGCATTTTCCCTCTTTTGATCAGGATTCCTCCGTAGAATCCTTGATCAAAATGTTCAATAATGGTAGCCGGAGACCATCTAGTTCTTCTGGTCGCACAGCAAAGGTGGCAGTTGTTCATGGAGGCAATCAGCCACACATTTCATATCCTCCTTCATGAAGCTTACTTTCTAGTAGAAGAGACATACAATAAACAAGCAAGCAAACCCAAAAAACCTATTGCCATTGAGTCAATTCCAACTCATAGCAACCTATAGGACAGAGTAGAACTGGCCTGTAGAGTTTCCAAGGAATGGCTGGTAAACTCAAACTGCTGATCTGTTGGTTAGCAGCTAAACATTTAACCACTGCACCACCGGGGCCAAGCAAGCAGGTAATTGAATAATTTCAGATAGTAGAAAGTACTACACAGAAAATAAAGCAGGAGATAAGAAGTGATTGGTGTAGGGGCATGGATGGTTAGCTAGGTAATCAGATGGGTTGCCTGTGAGGAAGTGACATTTGAGTAGGGACTTGGATGATATGGAAATTTAGAAAAAGTCACTGGCAGGGAGAGAAAATAACAGATACAAAGGCCCTCAAAGATGCATTTGCAGAAAAACCAAAACCAACAACAACAAAAAACTCAAAAAGCTCGTGGAAAGGAGTGAACAAGGGGGAAATAAGAGATGAATTCAGAGAGGTGGAGGTGGGATCAGGTAGGGGTTTACCAGCCAGAGTACATATCTCGGCTTTCTGGACTTAGTGTATGTGTACTTCAGAAGGTCCTTGAGAGTGTTATACAAGGAAGCGAAATGAAGGTAAAGAGACAAGAGAAGCGAGGCTCCAGATAGGGGTCAACTGCAGGTGTCCAGGAGAGAGAAGGTTACAGGATCTGCCTGAAGGTAAAGGTGTCAGGATATTGGTTTGGATGAAGCATTCGCTGGGGAGAGAGACACTGTGGCTGACTCTAGTTCTAAGCCTGAACAACTGCTTGAACGGTAGTGAGAAGACTGGTATGGGAGCGGCTTTGGGGTAGGAATGGGAGGCTGGGGATGGATGGTAAATGGAGCTTTGTTTGGACATGTTAACAATGGGATGCTTATTTGATAGTGTATAACCCAGTATAAATGCTTAATAAACATTAACTCTCGCATTATCACATTCATTCAGTGTTAGAAATCTGGCAATTGAAAACCTACGACGAAATGGATAAAACAAGCTTTCAGCACATGTCATATTTTACTAAATCGTCACCAGAGAAGATAAAGTTTAAGCACATTGCTAAGTACAATAACTAATAAGTAAACTGTTAGAGTCATAATCCAGTATGCACATATTGTAAAGGCTCGGAAATTAGAAACTTGAATACCTACTGTTTTCCTTTCGTGATTTTGCAGGTTTGCACAAATATAATTGAGAAAAATGCAAATCCTGAGTGGAATCAAATCGTTAATCTTCAGATCAAGGTTTGACTTTTTTTTCCTTTGGAAAAAAAATAAGACACAAATGATAGTTACTGAATAAAGTGAGAAATAACTAGGTTTTTCTTTTTTTTAACAGTTTCCTTCAGTGTGTGAAAAAATAAAGCTAACCATTTATGACTGGTGAGTTAAAAATAGACATAATTTTTTTTAATTACAAGTTTTAAAATTAAAGAATTAAACATTTGGATGTTGAAGATAAACTCTTTCTTACAAGCAAAACAGTGTTCTAGATGGTCTCTTACTTTTTGGTATGTTTGTTTTTCTTCCAGTGAGAGGGGTTAAGCTGCTCCTGGAGTTGGATGTTTTCTTAAAGAATTTTAAAACAATAGTGTTGATGTGGAAATGCTTTGAATACCATGGTTTGAATACCATAGTTGCTTATAAATGAAATAAGGGAAAAATGATCTGAAAACTACCCAAAGATACGAAATCAGGGATTTAAATACAGTTGTTGTTGTCACGTGCTGTTGAGTTGATTTGAACTTACAGCTACCCCATGTGACAGAGTAGAGCTGTACCGTGGGATTCTATAGGCTATAATGTTTACAGGAGCAGATCAAGTCTTTGTCTAGCAGAACCCCTGGGTGGGTTTCAACTGCCAAAGTTTCAGTTAGCAGAAGTGCTTAATTGTTGTGCCACAAGGGTTTCTTTTTAAACATGATTGTTGTTGTTGTTAGGCTCCGTTGAGTTGGTTCCGACTCATAGTGACCCTTTGCAGAACGAAACACTATGTGGTCCTGCGCCATCCTCACAATTGTTCCTATGCTCGAACCCATTGTTGCAGCCACTGTGTCAGTCCATCTCATTGAGGGTTTTCCTCTTTTTTCACTGACCATCTACTTTACCAGGCATGATGTCCTTCTCCAGGGACCGATCCCTTCTGATAACATGTCCAAAGTATGTGAGTCGTAGCCTCACCATCCTTGTTTCTAAGGAGCATTCTGGTTGTACTTCCTCCAGGACAGATTTGTTCATTCTTTTTGTAGTCTATGGTATATTCAATATTCTTCTCCAACACCACATTTCTAAGGCGTCAGTTCTTCTTTGATCTTCCTTATTCATTGTCCAGCTCACATGCCTATGAGGCGATTGAAAACACCATGGCTTGCATCAGGTGCACATTAGTCCTCAAGGTGACATACTTGATTTTCGACATTTTAAAGAGGCCTTTGGCAGCCGATTTGCCCAATGCAATGCATCTTTGATTTCTTGACTGTTGCTTCCATGGGTGTTGATTGTGGATCCAAGTAAAATAAAATCCTTGACAACCTCGGTCTACTCTCCATTTATCATGATGTTGCTCCTTGGTCCAGTTGTGAGGATTTTTGTTTTCTTTATGTTGAGGTGTAATCCGTACTGAAGACTATGGTCTTTGATCTTCATCAGAAACTGCTTCAAGCCTCCTTCACTTTGAGCAAGCAAGGTTGTGTCATTTGATTAACACAGGTTGTTAATGAGTCTTCTCCAATCTTGATGTGCAGTTCTTCTTCATGTAGTCCAGCTTCTCTGATTATTTGTTCAGCATACAGATTGAATAGATATGGTGAAAGGATACAACCCTGACGCACACCTTCCCTGACTTTAAACTATGCAGTATCCCCTTGTTCTGTTCGAAGGACTGCCTCTTGATCCGTGTACAGATTCCTTATGAGTGCAGTTAAGTGTTCTGGAATTCTTATTCTCTGCAATGTTACCCATAATTTGCTATGATTCATAGAGCTGAATGCCTTTGCATAGTCAATAAAACACAGGTCAACATCTTCCTGGTATTCTCTGCTTTCAGCCAGGATCCATCTGACATCAGCAATGATATCCCTGGCTCCACATCATCTTGAACTTCTGGCAGTTCCCTGTCAATATACTGCTGCAGCTGCTTTTGAATGATCTTCAGCAAAATTTTGCTTGCATATGATGTTGATAATATTGTTCTATAATTTCCACATTTGGTTGGATCACCTTTCTTGGGAATAGGCATAAATATGGATCTCTTCTAGTCGGTTGGCCAGTTAGCTGTCTTCCATATTTCTTGGTATAGACAAGTGAGCATCTCCAGCGCTGCATCCTTTTGTTGAAACATCTCAGTTGGTATTGTCAATTCCTGGAGCCTTGCCTTTTGCCAGTGCCTTCTATTTCAGCGCAGCTTGGACTCCTTCCTTCGGTACCATCAGTTTATCATATGTGACCTCCTGAAATGGTTGAACACCGATCAGTTCTTTTTGGTATAGTGACTCTGTGTATTCCTTTCATTTTCTTTTGATGCTTCCTACATCGTTTAATATTTTCCCTTCAGAATCCTTCGGTATTTCAACTTGAGGCTTGAATTTTTTCTTCAGATCTTTCAGCTTGAACAATGCATAGTGTGTTCTTCCCTTTTGGTTTTCCATCTCCAGGTCTTTGCACATGACATTATAATACTTTGTCTTCTTGAGCTACCCTTTGAAATCTTCTGTTCAACTCTTTTACTTCATCTTTTTTTCGTTTTGCTTTAGCTACTCGACTTTCAAGAGCAAGTTTCTGAGTCTCTTCTGACATCTATTTAGGTTTTTTCTTTCTCTCCTGTCTTTTTAATGACCTCTTGCTTTCTCCTTGATGATGTCCTTGATGTCATTCCACAACTCGTTTTATCTGTGGTCATTAGTGTTCAATGCATCAAATCTGTTCTTAGATGGTCTCTAAATTCAGGTGAGATATATTTGGCTCTCATGGACTTGTTCTAATTTTCTTCAGTTTCAGTTTGAACTTGAATGTGAGTAATTGATGGTCTGATCTGTAGTTGTCCCCTGGTCTTGTTCTGACTGAAGGTATTGAGCTTTTCCTTCTTTCTGGTCTGTCTTAGTCTGTATGCTCAGCTGAAACCTGTCTGCCATGGGTGACCCTGCTGTTATTCGAATACTGGTGGTATAGCTTCCAGCATCACAGCAACACACAAGCCCTCACAGTATGACAAACTGACAGACTTGTCGGGGTAAATATGATTAGGCTCATCCAAAATAGAATCAGAAATGAAGTAAAGAATATCCAAAATATTCTGAGAACAATTCTTTGTTCTCATTAGAAAGAAAAATGGACAAAGCTACAAAGCTGATTGAATGCAAAGAAAATTCATTGGAACGTTCAGATGGACTGCTTACCAAACCAACCTCCTAGCACTGATTGGCCACAATGAGGCCACTCTTGAGTATGTTCCAGTTGGATGGAGCAGTCAACTGGAAGCCCTTAGCCCTCTGAGAGTGGAAACATGGCAAGCATCATCATCAGCAGTATTTGTTATGCTATTAGCTACTGCTTTTTGAGCACTACCAAGTGCCAGACACTGTGCCAAGTACCTTACCGACATTTTTCCATTTAGTCTTTAGAGTAACCCAATAGGATAACCAGTTCTATTAGATTCATTTTACAGATGACACTAATGATACTCAGGTCAGGTAACTTGCCCACAGTCTCTCAGTTAGAGACCCAACTGGCCTCCCACCCTGTGTGACTGTCTCCATAATTTCTCCTTTGGTCCAATGTATTTGGCTTTCATGTTAGTACTCTCTTAAAAACCAAAACCCATTGCAGTTGAATTGATTCCAACTCATAGCAACCCTATGGGAGAGAGTAGAACTGCCCCCATAGAGTTTCTAAGGAGCTCCTGGTGGATTTGAATGCTGACCTTTAGGTTAGCAGCTGAACTCTTAACCACTGCGCCACCAAGATTTCCAGTACTTGGAACTATGTAAATAGGGCAACAAGGCATATTGGAAGGAGGGGAGTGGGTCTCATTTTGTTCAGTGACCATATCACAGTTAATTGAGGCCCATGGAAGGGTCCTGAGGACAAAATACCTCCCTCCGGTGAGTGTAAGCTACTTTTAAGGCACTTGGGACACTCAGCCCACATTCTTAAGGTGGTCCTGGGGCCTCAGGAACCCCCCCACCCCGAGTGTGGGTTCCTCAGGTGACCACTCTGGCCTATGGGCTCTGCAGCAGGCTGATTGCTAAATGAGCCATTCCGGAGTTATCTGTGGTCACTACAAATGTGGATTTTTTGTTGTTGTTTTTCATACCTAGAACTACTTGCCCACACCTGGCATTATGATTCTGTGCATATGACAGCACTGTAAATAAAGAATGAGAGGAGTTAAGATGATAACTTCTGACTTAGCTAGCCCACTCTAAAGCCATTTGGAGTAGAGTAGGATGCACAGAGGGATCCCGTTTAATTGGGTAACCCTTGGATTCAGATCTTAGGTTATGTACCCTGTAGGGTATTTGCACAACTGAGGGAAAGCTAAGAATACTTTAAATGCATCCTAGATCCTCCTGTATGAGCAGAGAAGGTTCAAACTCATGCATGTGATATAATACCCATAAGTAATGAATTTTTCTCATGAAAATTGTGTTTAGTCATTCTCTATAACCCAGTATACTATCTTCTGATTGTTCCCCCAAACACTGAGCCTTCCCTATTTCCCACGGAGTCTTGGACTTCTGAGTGGGCATGTCGCTAGATGGAGTAGAGAAGAAGACGAATGAAGTGGCAAGAATGTTAATAATACCCACAAGATATTTTATACTTACTACATGCCCAGCGGGAGATCATTTTATGGGTTAAACTCACAGGCTAAGATACCCATAGAAGGATATGCAAAGTTACACATACTTGTGGTGGGCAAACTGGTCCTACCACATAGGTAAAATTTAGGTTCTAGGCAAGCAACTGCACAGAGAAACATCTGCCACATAGTGCTCAGTAAGTATTTGAATTGAACTGGAGGGAAATTTTTCTCCCTATAATGTACCCTTAGATATAATCCATTATAATTGTTACACTATTATAATAATTAGTAGGAACATGTCAAAATAAGATACATTTTATGTAACATATAAATACATACAAAATAAGTTTGTATTTTATATGTGATTATCTCACATAATGTGGCTATAATTGACTTATTCATTTTATGATAATGGTATTGAGTGTGGCCAGAGGCAAATTACTTGACCTCTCTGTGTCTCAATTTCTTCACCTGTAAAATGAGTTGCCTAAGTAGACCAACATTCCTCAAGATGTGGTTGGAGGACCACTGCATCAGAATCAATTGGGATATATTTGTTGAAAATGCGGACTGTGGTCCTTACCCCAGGCTTATTGAATCAAAAACTTGGGCAAGAGATGAGGATGGGGGTTTCTGTGTGACTCTTAAGTACACTAAAGCTTGAGACCTACTGAACAGAATGATTTCTGAGGTCCAGGGTCTTTTCTAGCTTTATCTTTTTATTGCTAAAAATGAAGATACATTTCCATAGGCACAGGCCTTAACTTGTTCTTTTACACAGGGACCGTCTTACCAAAAATGATGTAGTTGGAACAACGTATCTACACCTTTCTAAGATTGCTGCCTCTGGTGGGGAAGTAGAAGGTGAGTCTCTGAGCAGAGCTAGAATAAAACAGGGCCCAGGACTTCTGGAGACAGAATGAACTGGGGTAGCTACCTGGCAGTGGACTTCATTTCTTAAAAGCAAAATGTGAGGAACCTAGTGAATCGTTTCAGTGATGTTCTGGCTACGGCCAGCAAAACAATTAATTAATAATGATCGAGGCCACCAACAGTGTCACAGTCTGGATTTTCTTGGTCAAATCCCAAAACTCTTTGCTAATAGCTGTTATATCATTTTTTGAGAGTCAATATAGAGTGCTAGCACCGTATTTTTTAGAGTGGCATTTACATAAATTCACCCAAATATAAAATAATGTTTCCTTCTCAACTGACTCTTTTGGCAGAAAAAAATGAGGTCAGATGGCAATGACCCAAGTGATCTCCGCTCCCTGAAATGATGTGTATTTCGTTTTCATGCTAACGTTCGTTGATAAGTAATACACTTTTCTTTCTGTTGTTTCTCATACTAAGAGCTGCTCACCTATACCTGGCATTACGGTTCTGTACATATGCCAGCAATTGTTATAAAGAATGAAGGGGAGGAGTAAAGATGACAAGATTAAAAATTTAATGTTAAGACATTAATATCAGCAGCTCATTTATGTATTAGCAAAACAAAAATAACAATAAAAATTTTTTGTAACTGCCAACAGATTAAACATATTGAATAAAGTGAGAGAATTTGGGATATAATTTTTGTTTTGAGAAACTCAAGGCTTCTCACCCTGTCTTGTTTAAGAGAGGACATGATAGGCTTTTTAAAAAAAACGTTGTTAACCCAAGCAATAGACAGCCGGAATAAGAACCTGGAACATATTAGAGAAGATACTGATTTGCTCTGTCAAGAAGAAAAAAAGAAAGTCAATTAGAAATTCCAAGAAAAACAAAGGACTGAACAAAGAAGACTAAGTCCAAATATAAAGTCACGTGTGGCATTATTTTAAGCAAATGGAAAGAAGGTAAGAAAGAGATGCCATCTGAACATTCCTTGCTGATGGGCATAGGGACCATATCACTGGAGCTGCGATGAGGGAAATGTGATCACCTTTCCTTTTCTCTGCAGAGAACAATTTTATGTAATGTAAATGATACTTCTCATTTTTATATTTTTTATTAAAACTTAGAGCCAAAGCTCGGAACAGAACGTAAATGTCATTACCCATGGCAATGTAAAAGTACAGAAGATAAAGATTAGAAGCTGAAGGAAGAAGAGGAGTGGAGGGGAAAGTTAGGCATGCCAATAGCCTCTTCTTATAAATAAGAAATCCAGATATAAAAACTATAGATTAAATCATAAAGGTAAACAATACGGGAATTAAAAATCATGCTAAAAGTGTATGGAGGGGGTAAAATGAATTAAATCCATTTATCATAGCAAGAAGTCATCAAATAATACCTAAAGGTAAGTATTCAAGAAATGGTGGTATAAACATTTTTCTTAGTGGTATGGTAGTAACATCAAGAACTAAAAACTCTTACAAATAGTTTCAGCTCCTGTTTGCGAGGCCTTCTCTCATTGCAGGCAGTGAAGACAGCCTGTTACAGAGTTTCCAAGATAGCAATGAGCAGCTGTCATCCCCACCAAAGAATCAAACCGTACTTTGAATCAAACAATATACAGTGAACTATAAAAACAAACCCAACTCCTTGCTGTTGAGTTGGTTCTGACTCACAGCGACCCTGTAGGACAGAGTAGAGCTGTCCCATAAGGTTTCCAAGGAGCAGCTGGTAGGTTCAAACTGCTGACCTTTTGGTTAGCAGCTAAGCTCTTAACCACCACGCCACCGGTGCTTCAAGGCCTTTGTTTATACAGCCTCAGATTATATTAGATTTTCTGGTCTTGTTCCCAACTAAGTCAGACGTAAGAAAAGTAAACACTTTATTAAAAACGGTGTTGGTAGCTTCACCAGGCCTCTGGCCGTGTGAAGTTAACTCTGCCCCGATGCCTTGCTGCCTCAGTGCTGGAGAGATCAGGTTAGTTCATGTGTGATGGTCCTGCCTGTTGTCACAGAGTTTTGAGTCATTTTGCATTTAACTGGTGAGACTCGTATAAATTACAGAAGGGGCCCTGGATTCTCTGTTAGCCCAGAACCAAGAGCATTCTCAAAGCCAACTCTTCAAAGATTAGACTGGACTATAAAACGTAATATAATACATGTGAAGAGTGTGCTTCTTAGTTCAAGTAGATACATGAGACTAAATGGGTGGCTTCTATCCAGAGGTGGGATGAGAAGGCAGAAAAGGGTAGGAGCTGGTTGAATGGATACAGGGGAAATCCCAAGGTGGAAAGGGGAAGTGTGGTGTCACATTGTAGGAATTGCAAATAGGATCACATAACAATGTGTGTGTAAATTTTGTATGAGAAATTAACTCAAGCTGTAAACTTTCACCTAAAGCACAATTAAACACACAAAAAATTACAAAAGGGTCATTTGATTTGGGCCTGAATTTGGTATCTCTCTGGTGTTGCTAAACCACTTACCAAGCATTGGATTTGATTAACTTTTTCAGTGTCTCTTATATAATGCTGGTGTTTCTCTTGTTTAACCAATCATATTTTTACTATGTAGATTTCTCATCTTCGGGAGCTGGGGCTACATCATACACAGGTTTATGCTTTGTAATTTTGCTGTCTACTAGATCTTCCTATCTGCTGTTGTCCTATTAAGAACATATCAATTGGTTACTTTTAGAACCTTTTTAGTTTTAATTTTACATTTGGCTGTCTCAAAAATAGTTTTGCTGGAGTAATAGTTTTTGCATGAATGTTGTATGGTTGTCCTGCATGGCTCAGCTTAAGTCAAACATGCTACTCAGGCTTTCCTTTATGTTTCATGTTTCTCCTAAATTCAGCTTCATTGTAAATAATTATTTGCGAGATATAGCACGTTTGTTATTGTTGTTTATGTTCAGTAAGCAGATATATGGGGCAGTAGGTCAGTTGTTCTGAAATAAATAACTTTCCCCCACTTTCAACATTGATCTCTAGGTTGAAAGATACTGAATGCTTTCCACTTTGCACCCTAAGGTCTTCATCTCCCAATTGGCTCCCCAATTGCCAATGACACGTTTAATACAATGCCAATTATGAATATAAAAATGTGAAAATCCACTTGAAAGCCTTATTATTTTTTTATTTGAATAGTGTTCTCTTTTTGTAAGATTATAACCCTACCATTTTTTTTATTTACTATTTTATGGCAATAAGAAAAAAGACATCTGGCTAGTTTCACAAGTGCTTATAATTTGCACTAATACAACTAACTCAAACAGTCTCACCTAGCCAACTAATAGCTAACATTTATTTCAGTAGATTGAATGTTAAAAAGCCCCAAATCTAATAATAATGCTTATATCTCAGCAAATACAGGAGAAACAGAGGTGGGCTTTGTTCCAACATTTGGACCTTGTTATCTGAACCTTTATGGAAGCCCCAGAGAATACACGGGATTCCCAGACCCTTATGATGAGCTAAATACTGGAAAGGTTAGTTTCTTAGTTAAACTTGTTATTAATAAGCACTGATTAAGGTAAGTCCTTCTTATAATGGTTATAATTAAGGTTCATATTTAAGGGACATCCACTGCCCCAATATAGACCTACCAGATGACTGATATAGTGTTGAAGGATAGAAGTCTTGGCTCCTCAAGTCTTAGGGTGCAAGCATAGGAAAGGATCCTGGGAATCATCTAATTTGGTGATGGCAAATACACAGTGTGACCATTCTGCCCCACTCCTGACTTATGGTAGACATCGGTAATCAATGCTGGCACTCTTTCCTAACAAACCGCAGTGCTACCTGGAAATTATTTTCAACACCATGTTCCAGGAATTTACAAACAATTGGAGGCGATATGCCCGATGAAACCCTTTACTATCCCTGATCTGATCTTCCCCTTCACTTCACCACATTAGAAGCCAAAGTAATATCTTTTAGCTATCTCCCAAGGCCCAAGAAAGGGACTGAGGTAGAGAGAAAAAGCCCTGGGAGGGAAGGGTGGAGGATGGGCTGTGGAGGTGGGAGCCCTCCTTTCCCCTCCAGAAGATTCTGTTGGCAGTACAGCTGGGAAGAATGGATGGTGGCAGCCACTTGGTAGAGTAAGAGGAATATCCACTCTTCATCCTCATGCTCAGCCAGATCATCTATCTCCTTTATTTCCTGGCTACTGCGAGAGTTGTCCTGGTTGCCAACGTGGCAGCCTCCCTCTTCTGAGGAGAAGAGTAGCCAAGCTAGCACAGAAAATGCAGAGCTGAAGTAGGGTGAGGGAGTCCTAGAGTCCCTTCCACCTCCGCCTCCAGCCTCTGATTCAGAGCATAACTTGAAAATTTCCAGAGTCAGAGCATGATCTGGAAACTTCCAGGTTCAGAGCATGACTTAAAAACTTCCAGATTCAGAGCATGACTTGAAAACTCCTGACATTGGCCATGGCTAAGATCCCATTCAGCCCTGACATCCCAGGAATCCTTCCTGAAATTGCTGGCTCTTCTTTCAGATACCAAAGACCTGAATCCAGGTGGGAAAGTTGCTGACTAATTCATTTTGGAGGTTACCTATTGCCATGAAGGCAATTCAAACTCATAGCAACCCTATAGGACAGGGTGGAACTGCCCCATAAGGTTTCATGGTTGTACTCTTTAAGGAAGCACACTGCTACATCTTCCTCCCATGGAGTGGCTGGTGGGTTTGAACCACCAACCTTTCGATTAGCAGCCAAGCACTTAGCCGCTGTGTCATAGGGCTCCTTTTTGGAGGTTAGGGCCATGGGAAGGAGAAACTTTCTGTAGCTGGACTAGCTCTAAGAGGGACAGAGTTCTAACTGCTGTTGTTCATGCCTAGAGGAATAATCCTGTGCTTTTACTTCTCAGGGGGAAGGGGTTGCCTACCGAGGCAGGATCTTGGTTGAATTATGCACTTTTCTTGAAAAAACACCACCAGATAAAAAGCTTGAGCCCATTTCAAACGATGACCTGCTGGTTGTTGAGGTAAATGTTGTTGGCATGTAAATAATGCATGATGTGAAATAATGCATGGTGGTGGAATGGCTGGTACTGGCCTACTTGAGCAAGCAGGCCTGAAGGGGACATCAGGGACCAAAGGGTCAGCCCTGGCAGAATTGGAGACCTGAATCATAAAAGTGTCCTTCAACACCCTCTTGATCTACCTATGACAGCACCATGGACTGATGAGACTTCCTTCATCCTTTGAGATGTTAATAAAACCTACTGCCATCAAGTCGATTACAACTCATGCTAACCCCATGTGTTACAGAGTACGTGCTAACCCCATGTGTTACGGACTACACGCTAACCCCGTGTGTTACAGAGTAGAGCAGCTCCATATGGTTTTCTTTGCTGTAATCTTCACAGAAGCAGATTGCTAGGCCTTTCTTTTGCAGCATCTCTGGGTGGGTTCAACCCTCCAACCTCGAGCACAAATTGTTTGCGCCACCCAGGGAACTCTCTGAAGTGTTAATACCCTACTGGAAACTGGCAAGAGCAGCCATACCCCCAAATCAAATGGCCTGTTTGCTAACTGGGGTTGTGGGGTCGTAGGGAGGTGTTCACAGGAGTCAGCCCAACTAGTACAGGTGCCACTACTGATTATTTCCATTTTCAGAGGCAGCTGGTGTATCGCAGGCTTCCCAGAGTGTGAAGCTGTACTTACCTGAAGGCCCATGTTAAAACAACTCTGAGCTTCCACTCCTCACTGAAGACAGGAAGCCTAGGACATTTCCAAGTTCACCTCCCCAACTATTTCTGAGAATCCCAGGAAGATGCTTGCATGTTCCACAAATCGAAATTGCTTACAAGAACAGCCAGCTCACCGATGTCCCAATGCACAGGGCTACCTCCTCCTGCATTGCAAATCATCCCCATCCCGCAACCTTCCTCAGGCTGCTGCCGCTCTCTTCTTTACTCCTCCATTCCAAGCTTGGACAGGCTCTTATTTCCCCACATCACAGCAGAGACCAAACTACAATTTTTTGAAAGCTTTTACTTCCAGATCTGGGACAATAGTAGGGAAACACAATGAAATGGGCACCTCTCAGTGGCTCAGGCCAGCTTCCTGGGTCTCTCACAGTCGGCCTTCCATCCACCTTCCATCTCCCTCCAGCCTGCCTCCTGTGCCAGTACTCAGCTCTCCATCAGCTGCAACCACAATGGCAGTAGGGGAAAGAGACCCAACAAAGTATAAAGGAAAACCCTGTACTAACTGGAACACAAAACAAATCGATTATCTCTGCTCCAAATAGTTAAACACATACAGGCAAAGATGCTTATGTCATGGATTTAGTAAAAACAAAAGCAAAAAAAAAAAAAAAGTCAACCATCTATATTGCCTATAGTACATGTCAACAGTATAAACTACATCTTATTTATAACAGTAATAGAATACAAATCAGTTATTTTTATCTGCTCCAAATAATTAAACACGGACAGCAAAATAGTTTATGTCATCAATTTAATGAAAACAAAAATGAAATTAAGAACAAAAAACCCCAGCAACATTAAAAAGCTGGAGAGGAGCTAAGATAACCACACTCCAAGCACCCAGGAGCCCTGGTAAGAGAGAAAGCGAGATGTGCGGATTTGTGCCACCCACACTACCTGCCAACAAGGCTTAATGAAAATGGACAACATAGAATGTGATCATGACCCTTGTCCAACTTACAAAGGTCCCATGTTCTGACCCTCGCCCAACTTAAAAAGCCTTGTGTTCTGAGTCATATGCAAGTAACAGAAATTTCTGGTAGAGATGAAGAGGCTGCAGCATAAGGGCAAACTGATGCTCACCCATCTCTCTAGAGCTTGGACCTGCTGCTCCAGATGGGCCTGGTCAGGATAACCTCAGAGAAATGCAGCAGGATTCAGCCTAGCCACTTCAACAGTAGGTGTTAGGCAGGCAGAAGAAGATGACCAAATGAGGCAAACCCACCATTGTTCTAATACCTGCTGGCTTTGGAACCTCTGCTAGGCCACCTACAGACCATACTCTTTGTCTCATCTGCTCCCTGCTCCTCCTTTCCAGTCTCCTTGTGTGTGACCTAACATATTTGGGGAGCATTGTATGAACTTGCGTTCTCTCCCTTGCTGAATCAGAACTGCCTTGAGATCTCCCATTAGTCTGCACCACATTCAGTGCTCAGTAAATATTACCTGAAACAACCCATTCAGATTCTTCCTTCAGCTCCACCAGCCATCAGCCGTCTTTACTAAACAGACCAAAGATGGCAAGTTGGGAGATTTTCTTTCACACACGGTTTCCTTGTCACTGACCTTTTTAACACCCTATGTCTTGTGTGCCCATGGCACCTTCATGAGCTGCTTACCTGCTCATGATTTTTGTTTGACAAAATCATCCTCCCCCACTAAATTTATTTCTGAAACTGGTAATTGATGATCAGAAAGAGAGCCCCAAGGCCCTACAAAATCGAAGAAACATCCAGCCATGTTAAACACTATAATTTGCATTCTTTAGCTTTCCCAGGTGGTAGGCAGTTTTGCCCCAAGGCTACTCAGGAAGGGCCTGGAACAAAAGCTGAAGCTCCAGACTTCTCTAAATGGTGTTTATTGTCCTCTTTGTGCCCTGAGGGCAGAAGGGAAGTGGGAAGGGGGGAGGGGTGACTGGCTACTCACAGCAGATCCCATCATGGGAATGATCACATATAAACCCTGAGAATCATGACCCAGCCAAGTTGACACACAGTCTTAACCATCACAATAACTATCCTACAGGAACCAAGTAATTTTTATTAGTATCCTAGAGGTGAAAAGTGCCACCACTTTCCTTCTTAGATTGTGTTACACAATTTAATAACTAGGTAGTAACAGAAGAAAATAAATACAACAAAAAAATCATCATTTGCCAGAGTTTGATCCCAGTGTGGCCTCCAGAGCTCATACTGAAGGACTACAAAGCTTGGAGCTCCTTCTTTAGGGTTTTCAAACTTAGTTTATTATGGTGAAAAATTTCTTAAGCAATTTGAGAGTGATCACTCCTGGGTCTCACAAGTTCACCAGTGGTGCACACAGCCAACGTGTCTACACTGTCGTAGCCACTGATGTCTGATCCCCAGGCTGGGCTAGTGGACAGAGGAACTGGTTACTAAGAGTGTTCTGGAGCAGACTCTGGGTGGGGACAATATTAAATGGCAAGCATAAAAATACCTAGGACATAATGAAGTACAGCTACTTAAACCGTTACCTAGCTCTGGTTGACTGAGGAAGGGAAAGTAACTGAAGACCAGTGGAGGTGTGGTCCAGAAAGAAGGAGAGATGCCAGCTGAGTGAGGGTTTTGGGCAAGATGTGAACTGAAGAGACTTGATGTGCCCTTCCCATGAGGGAAGGCCTGAAGGGCTCATGGTCATTTCTGCCAGGTGAATTGATACTCAGCGTGGTCATTGCTGGGCCTGTCTTCAACTTCCTCATACACATGCGTACATTTAGTAAACTAGTAATAAAACAGAGTGAGAAACAGAGAAGAGGGAAAAAGATTTGGTTCCTATTTCAAAGAAATGTCCACCTAATTTCATTATTTTAAAATATGACATTAGAAATCCTTACTGTTGTTCCTAATTAGAAAATTAATGTTTAAAGTATTCAAACAATAAATATATAAGTTAGCAAGTTCACCATACTCACTCTACCTTTCCCAACATAATTACTGTTTACAGTTTGGTTTATAGTCTTCCAGACTTTCTTCGTGTATATACCAATGTTAGAAATTACATTTAATGGGTCCACTTAAAAATAAACTTACTTTCCATGTTTGCACATATGGATCTACCTCAGTGTTTTATGAACTTTCATTCCATTATATGGAAGTAACATAATTTGTTTAACCAACGGCCTATTGATAGATGTTTGTATTGTTTCATTTTTTTCTCTATTTCACTCAATGCTGCAATTAACACAATGGTGCTTTTATATTTGCCCACTTGTATGAGTACAAGGGGAGCTGCTGGATTCAAGACTGTTCTTCACTGGTATTTAATTTAGGACTAATTGTTAGATTTAGAATTATATCTACTATAAATCCACATGTAAATAAGAGCAAAAGGAGTTACAGCTGAGCCTTATGTTTGCCATACTTTACAGAAATATCAGCGAAGGCGGAAGTACAGCCTCTCTGCTGTGTTCCATTCAGCCACCATGTTACAAGATGTTGGCGAAGCCATTCAGTTTGAAGTTAGCATTGGGAACTATGGCAACAAGTTTGACACAACCTGTAAGCCTTTGGCATCAACAACCCAATACAGCCGTGCCATATTTGATGGTAAGACTGACCCTAAACTCTTCTCTCCTGTGTACATTTACAGAGGGTGCACCTTGGGGCAAGAAGCATGCCCTTCCTCCTCCCCTGACAGATATTACCCCCAGCATATGATTAGCCAAAAAGCCAGCTGCCATTGAGTCAGCTTTGACTCCCACTTGTATGAGTACAGCGGTGCTCCATAGGGTTTTCAATGGATGATTTTTTGGGGAGCATATCATCAGACCTTTCTTCTGAGGCACTTCTGGGTGAACTTGAACCTCCAAGAACAGCAGCCGAGAACGTTAACCTTTTGCACCACCCAGGGACTCCAGCATATGATTAGTGGAAAGGAAAAGGCTGAATGAGGAAGAGAGTGCAGTTGGAGTTCAGGCATCTTTGAGAGTGGCCAAACCTGAGAAGTTGCAGACCCCATTGCCAGGAGCTGAACTCCAGTGCCTCTCTCCCATGCCCAGTTTTAACACCAACTCTGCCTGTCACATGATAGTCACTCTGCTGAACACTGAGCTCCCCAAAACAGCTCCTGTTCCTGCCCACCTCTGCCCTACCAGGTCCCAAATCTTTCTTATGTTGAGTAGCTGGAGTGGGTGGAACTCAGGCTTGGGCACTTGAAGATCAAGTCTTTGCTCTATTACCCGCACTATGACCAGGATTAAATAACTGCATTTGAACAAAGGTGAACAAAGTTCCTGTGTTGAAGGAGCTGACTTTATAGTGCATAAGATGAATCATAATAGAAGGTAGCATATGAGAAGACCCTAATAAAGGTATTGACAAATGGTTTGCGAAGAGAGAGGAATTCCGATCCAAATATCCTGTAGTTTTATCTACTTTTTGTACAAGCCATTTTAAAATACCCTAGAAAACATCAGCTAATTTTTAATCACATTAAGGGCCTAAGTAATACCAAACCCTATGATAGCCAGCTAAGGCTTTTAAGGAGCCAAAAATTCTTTTTTCTCGCCCCATTTCCAACAAAAATATTTATTTAGAACAAGAATTTTCGGGGACAAATGCATTCAATCTAATTTCCTTAACCTTTTATGGTCTCTATTTTCTTTTGCTCTGTTGTGCAATCAGAAACCCTGGTGGCATAGTGGTTAAGTGCTGTGGCTGCCAACCAAGAGGTCAGTAGTTCAAATCCACCAGGTGCTCCTTGGAAACTCTATGGGGCAGTTCTTCTCTGTCCTATAGGGTCGTTTTGAGTCAGAATCAACTCAACGGCACTGGGTTTTTAATGGTTGTGTAATGATCATTGATGTTCAGGTGCATAACCCCAAATCACTAAAGATCCTAAGATTGTTGTGCTCAGTTTACTAGGGTATTTGAGAGAGATTTTCAAAAGCAGGCCTAATGAAGAAGAACTTTTTAGCTCTCCCTCAATTGCGTAATTTTATAAAATTGAAGAACCAACCACCCTAACCATTCCCCCAAGCATCTGGATTAATTAGCAGCACAGATTGCACAGCTCTTTGGTAAACCCATTGCCATCGAGTCAATTTTGACTCATAGCCACCCTAGAGGACAGAGTAGGGTTTCCAAGGAGCGGCTGTGGGATTCGAACTGCTGACCTTTTGGTTAGTAGCTGTAGCTCTTAACCACTGCGCCACCAGGCCTCCACTCTTTAGTAAATGTGTCATTTATTTTAAATGTCCAGTGTTCACTGACCCTGATGTTCTACACCAGGGAACTTCTATTATTACTTGCCTTGGGCCCACACGAAGCCAGTTGTTACCCTGACTTCATACTGGGAGGATATTAGTCACCGCCTGGATGCAGTGAACACTCTCCTAGTCATGGCAGAACGGCTGGTGAGTTTTTCTTTTCTACACTTCCTTTTTACCAGAGAGAATTATGTATCAGTTAGGATGCAGGTTAGGCCACTGTAACACAAGACTTCAAAATATAGTGGTAAACAAGAGAAAAGCTGTTTCTTTAGTAACAGTTGAAGTGGGCAGTCCAAGGCTGGTTTGGAGTTTCCATCATGCTGGGGTCCCAGGCTCTTTCTGCCTTGTTGCTCTGCCATCACCAAGGAGTAATTCTTGCCTGCATGGTAGAAGACGGCTCGCCCCCACATCCACCTTCTAGCACTTTTTTTTTTAAGTGTAATTGTTCCTATAATAAAGTGCAGTGGATATACAGTATAATTGTATTAATGACCAGTCCCTCTCCTCTGGGGGGTTGGTGAAAATTAGTCACAACTCTCTTCTAATAACGTCTTGGGGGTTCTTTAGTTCTTTTCATCCTGGTTCTTCTCCTCAGTCCTTCCCACTGACCAAGCTGCCCTAATTCCATGTGAATCTGCACAGACGGTGGCTTTCCATGATCAGGGCCTTTGGTTCTCATGGTGGGCACTGCTCAACCTTTCTGCTTTCAGAGTACACTCAAAAAGCACACCTCTTCAGTTAATGAAGACTGGAGAGTGGAAGCCTTAGTTGGGTTAATTGAAACAGGATGGGTAAAGAAAAATATATATGCATAAGTGTGTATTCATTTGCTCGTCTCTTGATATAGGATCACCACCTTTTTCTTCTCTTTGCTTTTTAAATTAATTATTAACTAACTTTGAGGGTTTTTTTTTTTTAATGTAAGTTCTATGTTATCTTTGTTGCGCAAACAACACATAACTTGTATGATTTTCAGTTTGGGTTTCATTAAAGTGGAGCCAGAACTTAGATTGCTTCATACGTCCCCTTCCAGGCAGCGTCCTAGATTTTATGATTTACGCACAATCATTTACTGTAGGCTTGCACTGCTCCAATTTAATAGCATTTTTAAAAGTGTCTGCCATCGTTATGACTCTTCCCAAAGCATTTGATTTAGTTTTCACAGAAATAATTTCTTTTCTGTTCTTAATATTTCATTGGCTTACATAATATTCAATAGGATTACATGATTACAATAATAGACACAACACGCACAGGTTTGGGAATGAACACAGCTGGCTCTTGGTAAGCCCATAACTCATAGCAGGAACAGAAGGGCATGGACATTCAAGCTTGCAGCATCTGTGGGCGTCGATCCATGTGTGTTATCATTCAGGTGACCCTATGAGTGAGTTACAGGAAGGTCTGTTATGAGAGCTTCCCTTGTAAAGCTAGGATAGAAAGGGAATTCCTCTAGCTAACTCTATTCTTACTAGCTATTGCAGAGCGATGCGAATACCTGTTTTCCCCAGTAATTGCCTCTTTTTACTAAGTCTCTGCTCCAGCCATGCCCAAAGCCCCTGATACACAACTCCAGGAAGCACCACGTACGTAGACCACAAAGTCAAAGACGCCTTCTGAGAACACATAGGGAGGCATCTCTGGCTGAGCAGCAGCATCTGGATGGGGTTTATGACTTTTTTTTTTAAAAAAAAAAAAGAAGTAATGTTTTAGTATTACTAACTTCAACCTTTAGGGGTTTTTTTTTCTTTCAATTTTTGGTAACATTTTATCATTAATATAATTTTAAATTTACAAAACAGATGCAATTGCTCAAAGAACTCTTATTCATTCTTTACCCAGTTTCACCAGTTGTTCACATTTTGCTCATTTGCTTTTTCGTTTGCTTCCTCTTTCTGCCTCTCTCTGTCTCTGCTTCTTTCTCTCTCCACACACACACACACACACACACACGCACACATCCACATACACACATATATGTGTGTTTATATATATATTCTATTTTATTGGTTTTTTTTTTTCAGAATCATTTGAGAGTAAATTGCAAACACCATTTACCCCACATGCTACAGTGTACATTTCCAAAATGTATATAAGGTCTTCCAGTGTATATGAGGACTTTCTCTTATATAATCACAGTGCAATTATCAAAGCAAGAAACTTCACGTTGACACCCCATAATAATAATAACCCCAGTTCTGATTCAAATTTTGTCAATTTTTCCAGTAACATCCTTTATAGTTATTTTTGTCCCCAGTCCAGAAGGGAATCCAGAATCACACATCGTATTTAGTTGTTGGTTTTCTTTTTTTTTTTTTTTATTCTCCTTCAGTTAAGGACAGTTCCTCAGTCTTTCTTTGCTTTTCATGTCTTTGATAGTCTTGAAAGTACAGGCCAGTTATTTTTTAGATTGCCCCTCCATTTGTGTTTGTCTGACGTTTCTTCCTGACTAGATTTACTCTATACATTTTTGGCATGAATAACACACAAGTGATGGTGTGCCCTTTTCTGTGTCCTTTATGTGCATTGTATCAGGAGATGAAAGGAGCCCTGGTGGTGCAACGGTTAGGTGCTCAGCTGCTAACCAAAAGGTTGGCGGTTTGAACCCACCCAGCAGCTCTGTGGGATAAAGACTAGCAATCTGCTCCCGTAAAGATTACAGCCTGGAAAACCCTACAGGACAGTTCTACTCTGTCTCATGGGGTCACTGTGAGTCAGCATCGACTCGGTGGCACCCAGCAACAACTACGTATCAGGAGGCACGTGGTGTTGGTTTGTCCCCTTATTGTTGTTGTTTGTTGTTACTGTGTGCTGTCAAGTCTATTCCAACTCATAGCGACCCCATACGACAGAGTAGAACTGTCCCATAGGGTTTCCGAGGCTGTAACCTTTATGAGATCAGATCTCCAGGTCTCTCTCCTGTGGAGCTCCTGGGTGAGTTCAAACCACAGGCCTTTTGGTTAGCAGCAGAGCACTTAACCACTGTGTCATCAGGGCTCTCTCCGTCCCCTTATTGGTGATACTAATTTTGACCTCTTGTTTAAGATGGTGTCCATGTTTCTTCATTGTATTCTCTTTTTCATAATTGATAAGTAATTTGTGGCAAATATACTGTTCCTCATCAAACTTCCATCCACTAGTTTTAACATCCATTGATGATTCTTGCCTGCATGAGTTATTACTATGATAGCTGCAAATGGTAATATTTACACTCAATTATTCCTTCTACGTCCATTAGTCAGCATTTTCTCAGCAAGAAAGAACTTTCCTTTCTCTCTACTTCTTATTCAGTATTTTATATATTAGAATGGAGTCATGAATTTCTTATTCCTTTTATATATTAGAATGGACTCATAAATTTTTATTTTATTCAATAAAATAAAGATTAAAAAATAAATTATTCAAAAAAATAAATAGGGTATAATCTCTTACCATTATTTTATTTTCGATGCTCAAATTGCCCCCAGGAGCCCTTTCAAACTGGCTCTCTGCCCTTTAGACATAGCTGCATATTTTTTTTTCAGTACTTCTTTGCTTTTTGGGCACAAGAAGATCTTCTCCATTGTACAGTTCTTCATCTTGTACCTTGTGCTTCACCTGTCTTAGCCCTAGAATCACCATTTCTCCAAGGAGCCCTGATTTCTTTTAGTGGGAAATGGCATTTAAAAAACAAGCTCTGGATACTAGGTGTGCTTCTTCTGGAGTTTCATTACTTCTAGGCCTTCTCAGGAGACAAACAGGCACACGTACACACCTATCTATATTTCAACAGCTATTAATGCTAGAAGTCACGAGTTCATAAGGATACTTCCAGAGTCAGCCCAGTACCACAGGGTTTATTCTAATCTTCCCCATTTCTGTATTTTTAACTCCTTTATTTAACACTGAGAGACCTGACTTCCATCATCCTCAACATCTTTATTCATTTGTTCATCCTAAAATCCACAGGTAAACTACTGGGAAAAACAGACCTATTAATTAAAGTTTGATATGTTTATGATTCTTTTTTTGCCTTTAAACTGAGGATCCGTAGTCAAGGTAGTGTGTTCAAAAGTTACCTGGGTTCAGTGTAGTTATAAGATTCATTTGAAATAAGTTATGTCCATTTGCTTCTGCTTATCTTCCACTTTAGTTTTATTTTCCCCCATCCTTGCTAATTTTATTTTATTTATTTCTTTGAATATGTAAATATTTACATGGTTTCAAAGGTCAAAACTATATTGGAAAGACTGTTCTATTGCTTGAAGATTTCAGTGTTGATTGTATTTTGAAGAAAAATAAATAGTACTAAGCTATGGTGAGTGCTATTAAAAAAACCTCTAATTTTTCTGCCATTAAGCATTTTAATATGTATATATATATTTTTTTTAAATAAAAGTTAAACCTTTCCTGAATGTAATGCAATAATGTAAGAAGACACAATGATCAATTATTTCCTTTTCCTCCAAATTCTTCAGCAATCAAACATTGAGGCTTTGAAATCAGGGATACAAAGTAAAATTCCTGCAAACCAGCTGGCCGAGGTGTGGTGGAAGCTGATAGATGAAATTATAGAAGACACAAGGTACAGTGATCTTACTTGTATCTCAGAGTTCCTGGCCATGCTGTCCTCCCTTGAACTATCAGAGCGTCTAGAACTGTTTTTAGGGTTTGCTTGAAAAATGAATTTGAACTATTCAAGCTCCTTAAACAGCCTTAACTAGGAGTTGTCTCTGAATCACCACCAGGAAAAGCTCCACTTTCTGATCAGGTGCCAATTCTAAAGGAGCCAAGGAGGCTAAGGTTGGCCTCCCTCCAGGAAGCACCTCCCAGGCCAGCCTCAGGCAAGGACTCTGTGGAAGGGGTGGCCAGGTCTGTGCTTCCGCTTCCCACCAGCTTCGAAGAAAGGTGATCCCTGGCTACCCCAGAGAATGGGATCTAGGGATGGAGCACAGATTTCACCATTCAGAACAGTGATCCTAATTCATAAATGTATTTTTAGAAATAGCCTTTCCACTTCCTCTCTTGCAAAATGCCTAATGAGCACTGTGGCCTAGCCTCTGTTAGGTGAAACCAATGGATTTGACTTGAGCCAGAGGGCCTTTCATAACTACGACTTGGGGAAACAGCTCAGATCTTCTGGCATTTGGAAATCAAAGGGGGAAGTGATTCATTCGAAACTCATATTAAATATTGGCTAAGAAAGTGGTGGACAGAGGAAGTTCCAGAAGAAAAACATATTGAATACTTTCCACAGCAAGAACCGTGGACCTTTTTTTTTTTTTTTTGCTTCTGAGCGAATGCCCCAAATCTCTCTATCGCCTTTCGCCATCTGGTGGCTGAACTTGGTAATTGACATGTAGCTGAAATTAAAGTATGCTGGGAATTTAGGTTCAGAGAATTTTAGAACTGGGTCCTCAGGGGTCATCTTTTGCAGTCTTCTCATTTTATAGATGAGGAGACAGAGTCTCCAGAAGGTGAAATGCCACCTCTGATGCCCGGAGTCTTATTTATCAGTGTAGCTACTCTTTGTACTACAAATTTCTCACAGTCAACATCTGCTTATTGAGGGTCCCACATGTGACTTTTGAGCTAATGACATAGCTTCTGTATATATTTTTGCCTCAAAGAATCATTCTAGGGACTTCACCCTTCAAGTGTTGTCAAAATTATTAATGTAACCAAACAAATATTTGACAATGACTTTCACATGGGAAATGCCTGTGAAATTTAAGATTTGCTGAACAAAACACAGACGTATCTTTTGATATTTGTGATATGAACTGTTTTTGAAGAACCAAACTGGAGTCTTTTTAGCTTTACTGTAGCAGGAAATTCAGTGCTTAAGGGAAGTCATGCTAGGACCCCGTTTATTGAAGAAGCTGCGTGACATTCAAATAACTGGAAATTCTAGGTAGGAAGAATGTGAGTAGAACTTTCTGGTATTGGTGGCAATACCCCACCCCCCCGTAGCCCCCACCAGTTGCCACGGTGGCAGGGAGCACTGGCAGCTGAAAGCTGACTCTGGTCCCAGCTGTACTGTTTTCTGTGATCTTTGTGGTCCCGTCACTAGACTTACCAATTCTCATTGGGAATAAGGACTTGGCCTATACGAATGGCTCTTAATTTTTTTGAACTCATGGACCCCTTTGAGAATCTGATGAAATGATGACGGTGGTGAGATAACGATGAGGGCTATGTTATTTAGACTTTACTATGCAACAGACTGGGTTCTAAATACTTTCCGTATGTTAATTCATTACTCCTCACAACAATCCTAAAAGGTACATATTATTATCCCAAATTTGAAGATAGGAAAACAAGAGATTAAGTAAGTGGTCAAGGTCACAGCATTAGTAAATGGGAGAGCCAGGATTTGTACCCAGATTGTTGGCCCAAAGCTTGTGTTCTTCATTATGTTACACTGCATGTTGACACAGGCACACATTTATCTTTATAAATTCCAAAGATTCCTGGACTTCCTAAGGCCTCCCCATGGTCTTTCTAGGGGTCCCCAGTTCCCAAGTTAAGAATCCATCAACTAGTGATCTCTAGTTTCCCTTCCTCCTCCATCATTTTATGGATCTATACAGTAATTCGAAGAAGCAAAAGAAGGGAAGTCCAGTTTCTTCCAGCTGCTGCTCTGTTTCCATACTCTTCCCAGTGACTCCATGGGCCTTAGGTCAAACCTAAGGAATTGCTTTGGAATTTTAACCCCCTTGCATTCCTCTGAGATTTACCAAACCCATTGCTGTCAAGTCGATTCTGACTCACTGCAACGCTATAGGACAGAGTAGAGCTACCCCATAGGGTTTCTAAGGCTGTAAACCAAACTGCCACATCTCTCCCCTATGGAGCAGCTGCTGGATTTGAACCGCCAAACTTTCAGTTAGCAGCCAAGCACTTAACCACTGTGCCACCAGGGCTCCTGAGAGTTAGGAGACATTATTTGGGAGGTCTGCGCTGCCAATGCCATATTCAATTTCAGCCTAAACCAGGTTTGTAGAGTTAGGAAGTCGGGGTGGTTTACGAAATGGAAACCAAACATAGTGAATTTGACAGTTCTGAAACACAAAATTCTCTGTTGCTTTTTCTTTAGATACACGTTGCCTCTCCTGGAAGGAAAATCTAATGTCACAATTCTTGATACTCAGATCCAAAAGTTGCGGTCCGTATCTCTCTCCCAGATACAGGAGGCAGCTGTGAGGATGAGGTCTGGAGACGTAGATGTGAAGTCCGCAATGGCCGAAGTTGAGGACTGGCTTGATAAATTAATGCAGCTAACTGAAGAGGTGGGCCTTTGAAACTAGATGAACGTTACCTAATAAGGAAGAAAGATTCTGTGGAATGGCACCAAGGATGGGGATGGTTGAAGAATCTAGTACATCATCTTGGATATTGAGCAGATGGGAGGGATGATGAAGTCAAGGAGTTAGGCTTGGGAATGAATGGGGTAAAAGCCATTGAAGTCAGAGCAGGAGAGGAATTTTAAGTTGGTAGCCCCAGAATGATCTTCAAAGAGGGAAAAGTCATTATCATTATCATGCTACAGTCAGAAAATATTTCAAGTAAAGAGATGAAGGGACAGATCAGTGTAATACAGAGAAGTAAAAATGCTAGCTTCAGTTGGCAGCGGAAGGACCTGGATTGTGAGACAGCCATGCTCTGTCTGTGTCTGGGAGAATGTGAGAAACCTGTACCCTTCGATTGCTGCTGATGACGCCCTTTAAATGATCCTTGAGATGTTGTCGTTGTTGTTAGGTACCATCGAGTCAATTTTTGACTCTGTGACCCATGCGACAGAGTAGAACCACCTCATTGGGTTTTCTGGGCTGTAATCTTTACAGGGGAGCAGATCTCCAGGTCTTTCTCCCATGGAACCACTGCATGGGTTCAAACTGCCAACCTTTCAGTTAGCAGCTGAGCGTTTAACTGTTGCACTACCAGGGCTCCTTCATGTGTGAGATAGGACAGGGATGTTTCCTAAAATACCTTGCAGAGCTGAGTAGGTGGGGCTTTTAGCAGGTGAAGCTGGCCGTCTGCTTCCCTCGATCCCTTTGGCCAGCTGCAGCCTGCCTCCCAGCTCTGCAGGCTCCCAATGTGGTGCTACGAGACATCAGTCTCAGGAATTTGGGGCAGAGCCCTAACCACAGTGCTTCTGGGGTAAGAGGAGCCATGAGGGCCCTGGACCAGGCCTATCTGGCCTGCAGGGTCTCTGCTCCTTCAGCATTTAGACTCATCATAGCTTTTCTTCCTTTTCTGTCTACTCACGTGACCAGCCACAAAACAGTATGCCTGACATTATCATCTGGATGATTCGGGGAGAGAAAAGACTGGCTTATGCACGAATTCCCGCCCATCAGGTTTTATATTCCACCAGTGGAGAGAACGCATGTGGGAAATACTGTGGGAAAACCCAAACCATCTTTCTGAAGGTACATGTCACTGTCACCTGTGCATGTGAAATACTTAAATGCAAAACCTGTATTCACAAGTTTTGCTGCTTTGTAAATTGCTAATCATTGGATGGTTAAGATGATCATGCTCAATTCTGTTCCATCCTGGCCCCTCCCTTTAGGGCAGAAATTCTCAGAGGATGCTGGTGCTCAGTCAAGGATGCCTCGGTAGACACCTTTGTGACATTAATATTGACTTGGCATTGTGAATGTTGTGCTTTCTGGCATGAACACTCCCCTTGCTTGTAATGTCTCATTCAAAGGAATTACCTTTCTTCTGTGCATTCTAGTGAATGTTCAGGAAAGCAGAAAAAAAGAAGAAGATAGTATAGCTAATCCATGGAATCCTATGGCCCTAACCAAAGGGGTCCTCGAGTTGAAAAGTTCTGAACATATTTAGAGTCATGGGCTCTTTCAACATCTGGTGAAAGCTACGGGCCCTCACCTCCAGAAGAATGCACATCGCACGTGCATCCAAGGTTTCCCATATGTTTCAGAAGCTTCACAGAATCCCTAAATCCATCCCAGGACCCCCTCATTTAGAACTTCTGCTTTGTGTGTGAGCATGGAGAACCAAAGGAGGGCCTGGGGCTAAGAAAGAGGAATGTTTCCATCTGCATGTTTGACATGCCTTTGGCTGGGGCAACCCCAGCCCAGCTCTTATATCCTTCAGATTTGGGACAGAGGAATAAAAAGTGAGAAGAGAAAATGTGGTCAGGGCAGAGAGTTCTCTTAAAACAAGGAGATATCTGCTAACTTTTAATACACACACTCTTTGCTCTTTAATCAGAAGGGTAGAAATAGAACCAGCATGATTTTCTTCTTTCAAGTGTCTCTAGGTGGAATAAATGTTACTTAAGATAGAACGAAAATGATAATTGATCTCAGCAGTAGGTGGAAGCAAACTGATTAATGAAGAAAACTGCACAAAGGGTGGGAAAGAAGATTAAAGTGATATTCTCCATGTTAGGTTTCGGTACTTTAGTGACTCAACAGCAAAATGTTTGTTTTCTGGATAATATTTTCTATTTATTGGATTCTGGTAATGTTTTCATTATCCAGTTTGAAAAGCCATTACTTTAATTCAGTAGCTCTTTTTGGTCTCGGGACCCCTGTCTACTCCTAAAAATTATTGAGGATCCCAGAGAGCTTTTGTTTATGTAGGTTATATCTATCAATATTTATTATAATGGCAATTAAAACAAATAAATTTTAAATCTTTTATTAATTCATTTAAAAATAATAAGCCCATTGTATATCATCATAAGTTACATATTCTTATAAAATACAACTATATTTTTTAAAAATCATTGAGCAGAGCGATACTATTTTTCATTTTACAAACTGATGTCTGGTTTAACAGAAAATAACTGGACTTTCATGTTTGCTTCTGCATTTAATCTGATGCAATAAGTTTTCTGGTTAAAGTATATGAAGAGAACCCAGCCTCACACAGATATGTGGTTGGAAAGAGGCGGAGTATTTTAATAATCTTTTCGGATAATTGTGGATATTCATCTTTGCTACAACACCAAACTCAACAGGTAGTAGCTTTTAAAAGGTTAACTTCGAAGTGGAATCTGAAACTATATCAATGAACTTTTCATACTGCTACATTAAAATCCATTAGGTCACCACAATTAAAAAAAAAAAGATCCATTGTTCTGTCTTGGACTTTGAATGGCTCTTCTATCCATTCATTATTTTGGAACATCAAGCACTGATCATTTGGAAAATATTGGTTCACTGAGTTATACAGATCTCCCTAATGTTGACATATGATCATACAATATAAATAAAAATAATACCATTTGTTAAAATCACTACCTACTTTATCAGAAGTGTCTTTGTGTATCGGCAAGCTATCAGACTCACCATGGCAAGTTTTCCAAAATTCTCATTTTTACTTGAAATTGTGAATTTTATCATTGGCAGCAAATACTGTCAGTTCTTTTTCTTGAGTTGACAGGCTTACTTAACGTCCAAGAAAATTCTGCCCCATGCCCAAGTCTAGATAACGGTATTTGCTGCCAATCACTGTTTCAAGTAAAAATGGTATTCAATTAAGAAAACAAAACAAAAAAGCCCACTAGTTCAGCTCACAGCTCAAACAATTGCATAAGAGCGTTTTCTCAAGACCACTTCACACTGATGTGTGGTGGAAGTGCTTTGTGCACACTTCCCATTTCAACACACAAAATATTAAAAAGACATGTACTCAAGGTCAAACTTTTATAAGATTGATCATCTTTACTGCTTGATCAAGAACACTCTTAAGTGAAACTGGCTTTTTTTTTTTTTTTTACTGAGAGTGCATGGGGTGAAGAACACAATTACTACTGGTACAATCTGGTGCCACAGCCTTGATTGCCTTGCTGACATGACAGGAGTTTAGCCACCATTGTGCTGCAGCAACAGTGCCAATGGCAATGCTGTGAAAAAGACACATACCATCTTAGTGTCACTACGAAAATACCTTTGACCTCACGGACCTCCCAGAAAATTTTAAGGGACTCTCAGGGGTTGATCTATGGACCATGCTTTTAGAACTGCTGCTTTAGTTGTTTTAGTCTTTGCTGTAGGGTCATTTGGAAATAAGCAAACAGGATTAAACTGGGGAGAGCAATGCTTAGGTTTTCCATTTGCTTTTGGCTTTATTGTAATGTCACAATCTTCACTGCCCCCAACATAACATGTTATTGTGCATCTCACAGTATCCACAGGAAAAAAACAGTGGGCCCAAGGTGCCTGTGGAATTGCGTGTTAACATCTGGTTGGGCCTAAGTGCTGTGGAGAAGAAGTTCAATAGCTTCGCAGAAGGAACATTCACCGTCTTTGCTGAAATGGTACTTTTACTGGCATCACTATCTTTCCTTTTGGGGGAGTACTTTTACTTTTCATCCTCGGGGAAAATATTCATATACCAGAACAACAACCTCTATCATCACCACCACCTAAAATCCCACCCAAGGAATCTTAACCTTAAAAGGTTGTCTTGAGGTTTTGGTGTCAACACTGGGATTCACCAGTCAGTGATTAGTGCCTTTATTTTGTAATTCTAAGAGATGACATCCACCCCAATCTCACCAACAATATTGAAAAAAGGGTGCTTTTCCAATTCTTAGTACTAAAACCCAATGACAGTCAGCCACAAGTGGTGGGACACTAAGTAGAGACCTAATGAGGAACTCTTCATTTTATGTATATATACACACACATACATAAAACAAGCCAGGAAAGGGGTCACTGGAGATGTTCAGACCTTGAGATCGGGAGTCTTTAAACCACAGATAACCCATTCCTCATTAAGGTGGAGCCTCAGCTGGCCTTGCCCAAGAGCTAAGAAAAGGCTACATGACTACTTCTAAATCAATAATTTGTAAAACCCTCACTGAATTTCAAATCAACTTAGCTAATAAAAATAAATTATTTGAAAAGTCTCATTACAATCAAACCAATGAAAATCATTTTTAAGAACCTCTAAAGTTAGAAGCAGAGATATTTTTTATTTGTGTTTTTAATGCACTACTTTTAACTTACCCATTGATTTACATTTATTAGATGAATTCTGGTGGGTCTCTTCTGACAATTTTCAGACTGATTATATTCTACTGCTGGGCCTTCATGTACAAATAAGTGGAGAGAAGCCTATCTCCATTCCGGCCAGTCTATCAATGTATTCTGGTACCCACCACTATTCCTGTCAGCAGGTTCAGGATTGTGCTTCTGAATCTGCTTGTTGGACAAGAAAACACACGACCATTCTTTAATTGTTAATTCATTCAATAGTGCCTGACACATAGTAAAAAAAAAAAAAAAAAATAGACACATAGTAGGTCCCAATAAATATTTGTTGAGTGAATAAATAAATAAATGACAGAATTTATCCCTCCATCCATCCAAACATCCATCCATCCATCCATCTAAGTTTTCATAAAATGGAGCCTTTATGACAAGCACCGAGCCAGGTGCTAAAGAAGATGAAAAGGCTATGCCCCATCCTTATGGATCTCACAGTCTATTGCAATGATTGTAAAATTGGTTCCTTGTTAAACATGCAGACTCCCAGGACCTCTCTGGGGATTGTGATTCTCTAGACTTTATTAGGGGATGTGAAGGATCAGTGGGCCACACTCTGAGAAACACGTGGGAAAGACTAAAACCTTTCAGAATGGGCAGTAATATGTCTGCCCTTTGCTCTGGAGGGAGACACTATCTCTGTGTTTCAAAGCCGTTTCTTATACAAACATCCTTGAAAAGATAGCCTGTAACAAAGGCAGTCAGTGTCTCTGTTGCAAGATGAGAAATGCAAGAGAATTATGGAGAACAGATCACTGCAGTGAAGGCTGGAAAGTCCTAATGGAGATAAATAGAGAATGTGCTGAGGGTCCCTGGGGAGGCCCTGAGTCTTGGATTTTGATGTCCAGCCAGCTGAGCAGAGTGGAGTGGGGGCATAGGGCATGTTTAGGGGAGGCTTGTTCCTGCATTCCTACAGGATTTCTTGGTATCCACTTGCCCTCAAGCTTTGTGGCTGGGGCTAAGCCTAGAAAAGCAGGCCCTGAACAAGGAGGGCTAAGCTAAGTAGCCAATCCAGGGTTCCCTTCCATCGTGTTGCATTTCCCGATACCTCCCTGCATGGAACAGAGCTCAAGCTACTAACTCCTATAAAGAGATTCTCCATCCATTTCAGTTGTTTTGTGTGACCCTAGTTTCCCCAGGTTCTAACAACCTGTAAGGACTAGTAGGGGGCGCAATAACAGTAATAGAAATTTCACTGGTTCTTGCCTTTACCTGCTGATACAGGACCTCAGTTCTCTGCGATTCCCCACCACCCTCCAAATTTCTGGGAGTGTCTGTGTGCTTGCTCATGAATACTTTTTTCTTGTTGCCTTGCCATATAGTTGCTCGTTACAGATCACAGCCCTCAAAGCCATTTGAGGCTCACATCTTTACTGTGGCTGATGCCCTATTGTCCATGCCAAGGTCCTTGCCCCAAACTTACTACAGTAGTAAAAGTGGTTGGAATGCCTGTTCCTCCACTTTGTGTCCTTCTCGCTTGGAAACCAAAGCAGCTGTACACATCCCCCCGTGTCTCACAGTCCCTTGTGACAACACCTCCTTTAGCTTCTGCCTGAAGCAAACTTCTCCTCATGACTCAGAGCCGGTATTTGAGACAGTTACCATCCTTTCATCTTGATCCCAGTTTCTCCATCAGGCACCCGTTCAAACCTCCTGCATCCTCCCTCAGCCAAAAAGCCACCTGCAGCTTACGTGAATCATCTTTTCAGTGGGTTTATCAACAGATAAGTGCAAAGTCCAGCTTACGCCCAAACAGGAACACAACCTCCCTGGCAAATCTCAACCCTTTTGATGGTTCAGGTAGTGAAAAGCAGACAATTCTAGATTTATAAATTTTAACTTAGAACTGATTGCTTTATAAACTAGAGTCTGCCATTTCTACTAAACCTACTTCCAGAAAGTTCTTGGTCTACTCATTATCCCCCAGAGGAAATTAAGGCTCAGGACTCTTAGAGCTCATAAAGGATTGGAGCTAAAGGACCTTCATGTTTCAGAGGGGTTCTTTTGGACTGCCTGGGAAATATACCATCAAGTATAGTATTGTTTCTACAGGGAAATGTACCCCAGGCTCCAAGAAGTAGAGTTACAAATAAACTTTTAGAAGCCTGCACATTCATAAAGACTTTTGTAGACTTTTAAAAGATTAGGTCTAGAGGACTACTTGGATCCATTAAAAATAATAATAGAAACAACTAGGATGGTTTATCATTGTTTACAAAGCACTTTCACAATCATTTGTGAGTTTGAGCTCTAGAACAGCACCATGAGAGATGGTATCATCCCCAGGTTACAGACAGGAACACTGAGACTTGGGAAAAAGTTTTTTGCAAAGTTGCATAATCAGTATGCAGCCCAAGTTAGGTGCATACATTCTGAGTATAAACTTTTTTACCTTATATAGTTTTTAGGCCTAAGTCTTAGATGGACTTGAAAATCCTTAAGCTGGTTTCATTTCTTGCTCCCTGATACTGTTTCTCCCATTTTATGTTTTTTAATAGTATGAAAATCAAGCTCTCATGTTTGGAAAATGGGGCACTTCTGGATTAGTGGGTCGTCATAAGTTTTCTGATGTCACAGGAAAAATAAAGCTCAAGAGGGAATTCTTCTTGCCTCCAAAAGGCTGGGAATGGGAAGGAGACTGGATAGTTGATCCTGAAAGAAGGTAAGTTTTCCATTTCTTAAGAAGAAAGGTGACAATGAAACCTTTCCCTAGAAATTGCTAAAATTTTGATAATATTTAAAGAACACCCACTGAGCAGGAATAAGTCCATAGAAATTGAAAGATATCATCAGTGTCATGTAATGAGACAAATATAAAAAGCATCTTATAGCTGCCATTTGTTGAGAACTTGTTATGTGCTAACATACCAGGCACTGAGCTGAGCACTCGCATCACTTTATTTAATCTTGACAACAGCCCTACAAGAATTATGTCAAGAATTGTGAAGGATCTCAGATTTTACCCTACTTGACTAACAACTAACAAGTATCCTGCCATAGTTTTATGGCTAGCAGAAGACATGAGACTCCCAGGTCAGAGACAAAAGACTTTATTGCCCACAGCAATTTGCTGCAGTTCCCTGAACCCCAATTGCCACAGGATGACAATCAGACAGACAACCAAGTGACACCTGCACATGCTTTGGGTTTCAGTATAGGAGAGGAACCTCAAGCTTAAGGCATCCAAACCTTTCACAATGGGCAGTAGTATGTCTGCCCTTTGCTCTGGAGGGAGACAGTACCTCTGTCTTTCAAAGCCGTTTCTTATATAAACATCCTTGAAAAGATAGCCTGTAACAAAAGCAGTCAGTGTCTCTGTTGCAAGATGAGAAATGCAAGAGAGTTATGGAGAATTATCTCCCAACAGATAGTAGTATTATCTCTGCTTTATAGATGAGCAAACTGAGACCTAGAGAGATTAAATAACTTGTCCAATGGCATGTAGCTTATAAGTAGTATACGCCACCAGGGCTCTAATAAGTGGTATAAAAAAAAAAAAAATTAAAACCCAAGTCTGGCTTGAGCTCCAAACCCAGCACTTTTAACTATTATGCTGGAATGTTTACAAAAAATAGTAGAGAGTACACTTTAAATGGATGAATTATATCTGAATAGGGCTATTATCTTTAAAATATTAAAGGAATAGTAGAGGGGGCAAGCATGTTTCCCCTGGAGTCTGGAGGAAACCAAAGGCTGGTGCTCTTAGTTTCCATGTGTTACAAACAACATTAAAACCAAAGAGCTCCCTCTTTGCTCCAACTCAGAGGACTAGAGTTTGAAGGAAGCAAGTATGAGAAATTGAATCTTAAGGTCACAAACCAGAGTTTGGTCCCTCTTGTCAATGTTTGTTTCAGGTAATCACATAGACACTAGATAGGGAGGGAAGAGACAGTACTGGGTTTTTTGTACAGCACTTGCACATGATTCCTTTTAACTCAGAACAGCTTGCTGTGGATGACTGGGGACTAGGGGGCTGGTGAGAAGAAGTGAGAAGGGATTTGAATTAGATGGGAGGAAGGTGAGTGAGGACAGTAACAGGGCAGGGGGAATTGTGATGGGAAAAGCAGAAGGTCAGAGAATGTCAGGGCTGGATGGGACCCTAGAGGCAGCAGCCAGTGCTTTTATTCTCCTTCTCTGGGGCCCAGAGGAGTGATAGATGACTCCAATTTATACAAATGGTTAGGACTATTTGTTTTCTGATTCCTTTCCAGTGCTTGATTCTAGGGGAGGATACAGCAGGGAAAAGATGTAGAGACGATAAAGGAAAAAGGAACCACACTTGAGTGGATACCTGGCAGAAGACTTAAGTCAAAGTTGGAACCTCTGTACTTTTCTCTATGAGTTGTCAAAATAGTTCCAAATCCAAGAGGAAAATTGGCATGGCAGAGAGTCAGTATGGATTTCTCAAGTGCCCAAATGGAGTTTGGAGTCTTAAATGACCTGGTTTGGCTGTCTACCTAGAAGCTATCCAGAAAATTTAAACTCCTCCCTTCAGTTTGTGTTACGTAGACCAAGCAAGCCATGAGTAAAAATTTCCACGCTTGGCCACATGAGACTGTCTCGACTCCATTTGAAAAATTGGGGGGGTGGAGGGGGACAACTCCCTGTTCTTTTGAACTGTTAGCCAAGAGTTTTGCTAAGAAAGGAACAGCTCTGAATTGAAACAGAAATATGGAACACGATCTCTGTGGTCTTCATAAGAAGCTGCCCACAGCACTATTTTCCCAGTCCCCACCCTAATTACTGAGAAGGAGCAACCTTGCTAATTTGAAGACTTCACTATAATTTAGGTCTCATTGTTCCAGCAGGTCTTTTCTTCAAAGGAATGTCAAAACCTATTAGTACAAAGAGAAGTTTGGAGTTGAGAATCAAAAGGGGTAAAGTGAGGAGGGAACTGGTACCACTCCCAGGGTGTAGATGTTTCCCAGCCATTGGAAATAGCTGGGGTTGTCGGTTACCATTTCTCCTTTGGTAACACGAGCCCTCGCCTGCAGCTTGCTGACCGAGGCTGACGCCGGTCACACAGAGTTCACCGATGAAGTGTATCAGAATGAGAGTCGCTACCCCGGCGGAGAGTGGAAGCCGGCTGAGGACACCTACACGGACGCAGTGAGTGGCCTGCTCTCGAGAGAAGAGAGAGATATTAGGTCTAGGAACAAGGATCTTTTGGGAATCCACCAACCCAGAGCTTGGCTTTACCTTCTGTTTTGTTTCAGCTTATGTTCTGAGTAGTGTCACATTTATAACTCAAGCCACACAAGTGCAACTATAATTATTCCCTGTAGAAGATAAATTGGACTTACTTAACTAATAAAAAAAAAAACAAAAAAAACCCATTGCCATCCATTTGATTCTGATGCCTAGCGACCCTGTAGGACAGAGTAATACCACCCCATAGGGTTTCCAAGGAGCAGCAAGTGGATTTAGACTGTAGACCTTCTGGTTAGCAGCCTGAGCTCTTAACCACTGCGCCACTAGGGCTTTAACTAGATGTTGGTAAATGGAAATGTTTGGAATGTGCACTCTTTTTTGAAGTCATATTAGAAGTAATAAATATTTCTTATTTAACTATTTTTTTAATTAACAAATGCTCATTAAAAAAATTTTTTTTTCAAAAAGCATAGCAATAGTATATGAGGGAGCCATTGGCCTAAACACTCACCATCCCAGTTTATCATCTTTGCCAATACATGAATAAACGGTATCCTATAGTTTCAATTTTCACTTTCTTAAAGTGAAGCTGAGCATTTTTCCGTGTGTCTGTGGGCCAATGTCTGAGTTACCTAGTGCTGCTGTAACGTAAGTACCACAGATACGTAAAAGAACAGAAATTTATTTTCTTACAGTTGTAGAGGTGAGGAGTCTGAATTCAGGGGTTTGGCAGGGCTAGACTTTCCTTCTCTGTGGGCTCCAGGGCAAGTCCCTTGTCCCTATCATCTTCTGTAGTTCCGGGTGTTTCTTGGGGTCCCTTGGCTGCTTGTAGATGTATCTTCACCTGGCATCTATCTTCCCCTGTGTGTGTGTGTGTGTGTGTGTGTGTGTGTGTGTGTGTGTGTGTGTGTGTCTTTGATAAGAGACCACTCAGAAAGGATTAGGTTTAGGGTCCACCCTACTCTGGTATGTCCTCATTAACATAACAGAAGAAAACCACTATTCCCAAACAGGGTCACATTCACAGATACGGGGGTTGGAACTTCGACATCTTTGGTGGAACACAATTGGATTCTTCATTTCCTTTACTATGCGCTTTCTGATCATGTCCTTAACTCCTCGGCAGTTTTTATGCAGGATGTCTACTGAGCTAACATTTCACATAAACTCTGCTCAATCTGACATGACTAGTGTCCTGAACCTCCGGTAGCATTTTCCAGCACTTGAAAACATGTGGCTTTCAAATTTTGTTCATTCTCTGATGGTTCATTTCTTATATAACCTCTCATAAACACAATTGTACCATTTGATAATATTAAGTTGAACCACATGAAATTGCTGGTATTTGACCATTTTTGACCTACAAAAACAGCAGTTTCATATGGTTCAACCTAACTCGGCTCCCTAATAGTAGAAACATAAGGTAATGTAAAAGCTAATTTTTATATAGCAACTGTGTATGAGTAAAGATTAGGGATTTTTTCTGAGCAAGATTGACCTCTAAGATGGTATCTGAGTGAACATTCAGATACCATAGTTAAGTATAAGGAAGTGTACCTCACTTTTGCATTTGTTATCTGTTTTTTCTTAAAGAATGGCGATAAAGCAGCATCACCCAGCGAGTTGACTTGCCCCCCAGGTTGGACATGGGAAGATGATGCATGGGTATATGACATAAACCGAGCGGTGGATGAGAAAGGTAACGTTCCACATCTACTGCTTGACTAGGATTTCTGCAGCAAGGCCTTGGTTAACTAAGTAAGGTTTCCTTAGGCGGGAGGGGCCTTACCTCTGTTGGTCTATGTCAATCAGGTCATGTGGCGATACCTGTGACTACTCAGATGTAGACTCTGAAGGACAAGCAAGTGCTTGGACAGGTGACTGGGGGAGGGGACTATTGAGAGTGAAAAATATGAGGTGATAGGGGGCCAAACGAAGGAGCCCTGGTGATAAAATGGTTAAGTGCTTGGCTGCTAGCTGAATGGTCAGTGGTTGGAACCCACCAGCAGCTCCACAACTCCATGGGAGTAAAGACCTGGTGATCTGCTGTCATGAAGATTATCTGTTGCTGGAGAACCCCTGATGGAGCAGGAGAGCAGAGGGATGCAGACCTCAAATTCTCATAGAAAGACCAGACTTAATGGTCTGACTGAGACTAGACGGACCCCGGTGGTCATGGCCCTCAGACCTTCTGTTGGCCCAGGTCAGGAACCATTCCCAAAGCCAACTCTTCAGACAGGGATTGGACTGGACGATGGGAGGGAGAGGGATGCTGGTGAGGAGTGAGCTTCTTGGATCAGGTGGACACTTGAGACTATGTTGGCATCTCCTGTCTGGAGGGGAGATAAGAGGGTAGAGGGGGTTCGAAGCTGGTGAAATGGTCATGAAAAAAGAGTGGAGGGAGAGAGCGGGCTGTCTCATTAGGGGGAGAGAAATTGGGAGTATGTAGCAAGGTGTATATGGGTTTTTGTGTGAGAGACTGACTTGATTTTTAAACTTTCACTTATAACACAATAAAATTTTTTTTAAAAAAAAAAGATTATCTGTTGCTGTCTAGTCGATTCCAGCTCATAGTGACCCTGTAGGACAGAACAGAATTGCCCCATAGGATTTCTAAGGCTGTAATCTATGCAGAAGCGGACTGCCACATCTTTCTCCCATGGAGCAGCTGGTGGGTTCAAACCACCAACCTTTCGGTTAGCAGCCAAGCACTTAACCACTGTGCCACCAGGGCTCCTTCCATAAAGATTCCTGAGCCTAGGAAGCTCCATGGGACAGCTCTACCCTGTCATATAGGATCTCTATGAGTCGAAATCCACTCTGCGGCCCACAACAGGCGGTCAGGTGGCTGGGCCTCAAGATGCTGGTGATCCAAGATGAGAACCCAGAGAAGCTGGAATCTGGATTTTCTCCATTCTAACCACAGCCCATACCTTCCCTGGGAACTCAGAAAGGAGAATTGTAAAATGCCTGAAAAGCCGTCCTGTTCAGCAGCCATGCAGATTATTGTTATTGACATGGCTTCTGTGAATGGCATTTTCCTTTTTTTTTTTTTTTCTCATGAGTAGTAATTTAAAGTTAAATGAACTATAACATTTGAAATTATCCAAAGAGAAATTTTTGGTTAATTTTTTTCTTAGAAGAGGGAATAGTGCCTAAAAAGATTTGGCATTAGATTTCAGCTAGATTATAAATTCCTCGCTGATCTTGATACATCCCCCAGGCTTTGCAATAATAGCACTGATTGAGCACTTCCTATGCTGAGCATGTCTTAGTGCTTTGCATGTATTAGTTTGATTAATACTTAATCTAGTCCTACAAAAAGATGTATTTACCTTTGCAGCGGGGAAATTGGGCCATAGGCAGGCTTGCTAACTTGCAGGTAATGCATTTAGTAAACAGCATGTGGTGGAGCTGCAATGTGAATGCAAGTTGTGTGGTTACACAGCCCACACCCTTAACCACTATCCCTCTACCTCTTTACTGTACTTTATTCTTCTTCTTGTTGTTAGGTGCCATCGAGGCCATTCTCGACTAATAGTGACCCCACGTGACAGAGCACGTGCCTCATAGAGTTTTCTAAGCTGTAATTCGTATGGAAGCAGATCACTGGGGCTTTCTCCAGAGGAGCAGCCAGGGGCATTAGAACTGCCAGCCTTTCAGTTAGCAGCTGAGCGCCTAGCCATTGCTCCCCCAGGGTTCCTTACTTCAAAGAGACACTCAATAATAATGAATAAAATAAAAGTGGAGGAGAATCCCCTGGCCACAAAGGAAGCTTTTTTAGGAGGGAGCCAAGGAATGGATCTAAATCCAGTTTGGCTGAATTGCAAGGCAAAATGCAAAGAGCAGTGGCATTCAGACATGACGGTAGAGAACATTACATTTGAGGGCAGAGAGAGTGATTGAATGTGAGTTGATTTTGCGATCTGGCAAATGTATCTCTTTTGGATAACTATTCACAAACTCTGTTCCAGGCTGGGAGTATGGAATTACCATTCCTCCTGATAATAAACCCAAATCCTGGGTTGCAGCAGAGAAAATGTATCACACTCAGAGACGGCGAAGGTTGATCCGAAAACGCAAGAAAGATTTAACACAAAATGCTTCAAGTACAGCAAGGGTAAGAGGAGCAGTGGGAGGGAGCTGGACTAGGTGGCTGTGCCCTCCAGGCCACACAGAGTGCCAGTTAACTAGGCTATTTATACAGAAATCATATACAAATCAAAGGCCTAATCCTGGGCTCAAAGGTTCTCCTAGAATGGTCCTCTAGCGCAGCATCTGCATCACCTGGCAGTTTCTTAGAAATGCCACACCCCAAACCTATGATTTAGAAACTCTGGGGGTGGAGCCCCGCAATCTGCATTTCCACGCAGTCCTCCAGGTGATTCTGATGTTGAGGCCCAATGGTGAAGGTTGCTATAAGGGCAGTAGTAGAAACAAAAGGTACTCTGGCAGCATAATATAGTAATGGCAGTAGTTCAGGACTTAGAATAGCATACATAAGGATTTAAATGCTGGCTCTACTTCCATTCACATCTGCAAAATGGGTACAACATGCATCTAATTAGGGTATCGAAAGGTTTAAATGAAATAATCATAAATTAAGTGAAACAATAATACTGATAACAATGAGTTATAACAATAAGTGGCATGTTTTGAGCACCTTCTCAAACAATGTTAGGTAGTAAATATACACCATCTACAGTCTGCAAGGTCTGCATTTATCCCCATTTTACAGATAATGCTCACAGAGATTAAATAAACTTGCTCCAGGCCATGCGTATAGTAAGTGACAGAGCCCGTGTTTGAACCCACGTTGGGTTAATTTCCAAGGAAGAACTTTTTCCACTCCACATAGTTCCTGACTCATTGTAGATGCTATAAAACTATTATTAGACTATGAGCAGTGGCGTATCTAGGGTATTACACCAGCTCTGGGTGAGTGGCACCACTGAGCAGTTTCTATTAACCCACCATACTTCCTCAAGCAGGGTAATATGTTAGTTAAAAGATTAACAAGCTTGCCTTGTATTTTTGAGCTGATGTTATGGCAAAGTTGTCTGAAAGAAGGGTGTCAGGTGTTTGGACAGGAGCGCCATTTCAGTGCCACCACTTTGTGTAGATATGCCACTGGTCCTACCGGGTTGATAGAAACTGCTCAGTGGCGCCATGTGCCCTGGGCCAGTACAATACCTACCATACCCTAGTTATGCCTCTGTTGAGCTTCTAAGGAGCAAAGATGGACCTGTAGTCATCTTTGTATCCTCATTGCTGGCTCAGGGACTTGCTCTCAACAAGTAATGTAGTAGAATGAATACGCTGATGAACAGATAAGTCTTTGTTATTGTATTTTCCCTATTCTGATGAGTTAAAAAGTTTCTAGAACTGCTTGACTCTCTCCTTCCACATGAGAACACCAAAGTGAGGTGGGAAGAACACTGAGCCACCAGACAGAAGACCTGGGACTTGGCCCAGTTCTACCAACAAATATTTTTGAGACACAGATCATGTCCTTTAACCTGTCACATGCTTGACTACATGAAATATTTCAATGCCACTATTAACACCACTGTAGGGTCAATTACAAGATTGTGTTTAACCTGGATTTTATGTTTATTCAAAGTTGAAAAAATCCCCCCTGTAATGATGATAACGTAGATGGAGCTATTATTTCTGAGATCATAATATATTCTGTATTATTTTTCATTTATTAGATCTGATCACACTTATAAGATATTTAAATAAAATTCCCACCACTAAAATGTCAGCTCCATGAAGGCAAAGACTCTGTGTGTCTTTTTCATCACTGCATCCTCAGCCCTTAACACAATCCCAGTCACATAGTAGGTTCTCACATTTGTTGAATGAATTGAATAAAACATTGAAAATTGAGGTCATTTATGTATAAAACTAGTTTTCAAGCTGAAAAGTGCTGTGTTGTTTTTAGGTGCTGTCAAGTTGACTTTGACTCATAGTTACCCCATGTGACAGAATAGAGCTGACCCATAGAGTTTTCTAGGCTGTAATCTTTATGGGAGCAGACCACCAAATCTTTCTCCCATGGAGCCGCTAGGTGGGTTCAAACGGACAACCTTTCAGTTAGTAGCCAAGAGCTTAACTGTTGCACCACAAGGGCTCCTTAAAAAGTGCCATACTCCTTAGTTATTACAGAAATTCTGTTAAGTAGTATACCCTAATCTATCTTTTAATTATTAACTATGGTAGCTGTTATGTTAGGTAAGACATTTAAACTCCTGGTGGGACGATAATGTTTTCTCCATACATGAAGTGGAGATTATAATGTTTTTGAAATTATATCACAATACCAATGGTTTTTTTTTTTTTTTTTTTTGAGCTAATGAGGTTAAAAAGCAATTTGAGAAAGAATCCACTTGCCTAACCCCACCCACAAGTCTGAATTAGGTGCCTCTCCTGGACCACGTCCACCATCATGGCACACATCTCACTGCGCTGTGATTGCTTAATTATCTCTCTGTATTCCCCACAGTCCATCATCTCTGCAAGGACAGAGCCCTGTCTATTTTGTTCTTTGTTATATCCCTGGCTCGTAGCAGAGTGGCAGGCACAGAGTAGACAATCAGTATATATTTGTTGATTGACCAAATGACTTGCTTTATCAGTATAAGGAATATCATTATTAACATTGAAAGTTTCACACTTTCTGTTTTAGGCCATGGAAGAATTTGAAGACCGAGAGGGCTGGGAATATGCTTCTTTAATTGGCTGGAAATTTCACTGGAAACAACGTAGTTCAGATACCTTTCGCCGGAGACGCTGGAGGAGAAAAATGGCTCCTTCAGAAACACATGGGGCAGCTGCCATCTTTAAACTCGAAGGTGCCCTTGTAAGTAATAAGTATTCAAAGCTCAAATAATATTGGTACGGGAAAAAATATATATGACATTTAACAGTATCCACTCCACAGAGTTCCTTATAACCCCAATACTGGCAGAACTCAAATACTCTGGGCAAAGCTACACAGTTTATGTGCGTGATAATTCTTGTAAAATTTGTAAACCATTAAACAAAAAATTCTAAGCTCTACTGCAGAAACACCCGTTTAACATTGTTTCATGCATGCAACATTTTCCAAATGTGTTTGTTCCAGAACTCTTATTTCAGGTGAGATCTATTAACATCCAGGCGTGAGTTCCTTGCCTTATTCCTTGGAAACTGCAGCTGTTCAACAAATCAAGAAAGTTATAGATACAGATATGAGAGGGAGGAAAACAGAAGGATGGTTCACAAAATTAGAGAACAATTCATATGGAAGCACGATAAAGAAGGCAGGGAGAAGGAAAGCAGGAAGGAGGAAGGAATAAAACAAGAAAATGGCAGTGGTAGATCTAAGATAATATGGTGGTCAGGAACCATTTTCAGCCTATTTTTGTATTTCTGTACGCTGACTCCTATGTGTGCTTTTTCCACTGCTTTTTCTCTTCCTTTTCCCTGTCCTTTTAATCATCCTATTTATTGTTTACATTTTTCTTTCAGCAGCAAGGTTTGGTAAACCTGGACTTGAGGTAGAAGAGCTGTCTTTGACTTCCTCCTCTGTCTCTTTCCGGTATTGTGACCTTAGGGAAGTCACTGCTGTCCTGGACTTTACTCATCTTTTAAAATGGTGTGATTGGATGAGAAAATCTCTTTTAAAAGCCACCATTCCATTTGTTTATGATTCTTGCCTCTTTATCTGTTTGTTTTTAGGCACTGTTAATTGATTTTGCCTCTCACTTTAGGGTGCAGACACTACTGAGGATGGAGATGAAAAGAGCACGGAAAAACAGAAGCACAGCGCCACCACTGTGTTCGGAGCAAACACTCCCATTGTTTCCTGTAATTTTGACAGTGAGTTTTAAATAGTTATCTGGGAATTTCATTTCTGTAACTTATTTCAAGAAAACTCTTTGAATCGTCAAATGTAATAAAAATTTCTTCATGTGAATATGACTCCTTCAGAAACACATGGGGCAGCTGCCATCTTTAAACTTGAAGGTGCCCTTGTAAGTAATAAGTATTCAAAGCTCAAATAATATTGGTATGGGAAAAAATATATGAGATTTAACATATCCACTCCACAGAGTTCCCTGTAACCCCAGTACTGGTAATGGCTAAAATCCTTTAATCATTGATGAAAAGGATTTTTTAAAATATAGCTTTAAAAATCATATTTGACATGCAGGGTGATCAAATCCCTGATTCTGACATACTCTGTCAAATACGCACTTATTCTATTCTGTTAAACCTCCGAAATTGTTGTTTTAACTAGAAAACAGGGCTCAAAAAGTTAAATAAAGGTTGAAACTCAATAATAACCTTTAGGAATTTTGGAACAAGGCAGACATTCTCTGAATAGTAACAGCAAATACCCGTATGAAGCACGTGCCAGACGCTGTGTATATATATTAATGTGTTTAACCCTAAAAACAACTCTATAAAGTAGGTGCTTGTGGAGCCCTGATGGCATAGTAGTTAAGCATTTGGCTGCTAACCAAAAGGTTGGCAGTTCAAATCCACCAGCCAGTCTTTGGAAACCCTGTGGGGCAGTTCTACTCTGTCCTATAGGGGGGCAATGAATTGGAATCAACTTGACAGCAATGGGCTTTTTTTTTTGTCCCCATTTTACAGATGAGGAAACCAAGGAGCAGGAAGATTAACTTGCCCGAAGTCTCATACCTGATAAGCACTAGGAACAAGATTTGAACTCAAGTAATCTGGCTTTCAGAATCTGCACGCTTTTAATCAGAGTGCTCTGCTATCTCAAGTTATGTGTATGTGTGTTAACATACAATAACAGTGAAGACATCGAGTATAAAGACTTTATAATGTTAAAGAGACTCTTTCCCAGATCTGCTGCTGAAATAGCATAGAAACTATTCCAAACCCATTTCCGTCCAGTGGACTCTGGCTCCTAATGATGCCATAGGACAGGGTAGAACTGCCCCATAGGGTTTCCAAGGCTATAATCTTTATGGAATCCAACTGCCACATCTTTCTACTGCAGAGTACCTTGTAGGTTTGAACCGCCGACCCTTCCGTTAGCAGCCAAGCGCTTTTAACCACCGCGCCACCAGGGCTCCTTATACAAAGTATAAAAAACACTATTTGTATAACTGCTGGTCAATTGATTTCATTTTTAAAAGTCTATGATGACAAGCAATGCCCCCAAATCAGGTAGTTTACAACAGGAGTAATTTTCAGTTTTATTGAGCTTACTATAATGTGTTTCTAAATTAAGTTTTATTTTACAGGAAACAGGATTACATCACCACCATTATATGTATTTTTTACTGTGGGGAACTAGACTTGGATGACCCATTTATCTGAAATAAACAGTCTCCAAATAGTCTGGAAAACTAGTGGTTTACAGTGTTAAACTCCTTGTAAGTAATCTCCATCCTGTTCTTTTTAGGAGTCTACCTTTACCATCTGCGCTGCTATATCTATCAAGCCAGAAACCTCATGGCTTTAGACAAGGACAGCTTTTCAGGTAAATGAAAAAAAAAAAAAATACCTCTCATTATTACATAGCAGCCAGTTTGATTGTGCTTTTAATCATGTGGATGTTTTTAGTCATTTCCAGCAACTACAAAAAGCTTTTTCGTATTGAGATAGTTTGGTATGCATAAAGTAAACTGCTTGGTCATTAGCTAAATAATCAGAGCGTCTCAGGCACTGTTGCTGGGTGCTGGAGATACATAGAAGATGCATGGTCTTTTCATACTAATAATCATTAATTGATTAAATAATGAAAAGCACCAAGAGGAAGAGCAGGTTCTGCTCTCCGTGTATATACATGGCTGCTTTTTGACCCCTAGGTTAGTTGGTAAGTTAGGATCCTTTAAATTTTCTTGTACCCGTTTTAAGGTGACAAAAATATCACAGTCTACCCCTTGTCTACAGCACCAGACTTTGAGCAATTTAGAGGCCATTTGACCTCCTCTGTCCAGTGCTCCCAAAATCTCCAACACTCTGAAACCATGAGGCTTCATGATCCCTCACACTGATACCTTGTCTGGTTTTGTTGCCTTTGGGCTTGTTCAAAGGGCAAGACTCTGGGCAGGGATGGAGGGAGTGGAGGGATCTACCTATCTGGGGATTTGCGCCCTTGCTTGTGAAACCATAGATAGTACAGGGGCCATCCTGGGCTATTTGGGGAGCATTACGCGTCAGGACGTCAGAGCTTCTGGAACCCTCTATAGAAGCAGCTTTTAAAGCAGTGGCCTGGCACCCTGGTGTGCTTGCATCAGTTGTGAAGGGTGTTCCAAGCAATAATATTAACCAACATTTGTGAATGGTTATGAGTTTTTTTGTTTTTGTTTAATTAGATTAGATTCAAGGTTATCCCTATTTTTTAAAAAGCCAGTTGCCGTGGAGTCAATTCTGACTCATGGGGACCCCATGTGGGTCACATTAGAACCGTGCTCCGTAGAGTTTTCAACGGGTAATTTCTCAGAAGTACATCCCCAGGGCTTTCTTCTGAGGTGCCTCTGGGTGGACTTGAATCTCCAACATTTCAGGTTAGTAGCTAGGTATGTTAACCCTTTGCACCACCCTGGCACTCCATCCCTATAGTAGATATCTCCAAAATTTTTTAAAGACAATTTCAAATATTCTCCACCAGGGGGCACTCCATCATTGAAAGTCAAAGGTAGACTGCTATCAAAGTTCTTAAGTTTCATAAAACTTGAAGTATATTCCTTACAGTTTGAAATATAAGATTTATCACTGGAGCAAAAGCAGAGTTGTATTCATATGACAGCTACAGTGCTGAAAACCAAACACCTTTTTAACTCATGCAGTAGCTTCAGGTGAGACCTCAGGTTATTGCTTAGCCCCCAGGTGACTGCAAAAATGTTTTGCAATTATTTAGAACACGAATTACTTTCCAGTACCTGTGATCATTTTCACTGCACTCCCAAGTACAGAGAAACAAAATTTTCAGCTCTCACAGGTTGTAAACCCCATGAGCACTTGAGCCTTTCTTATTTACTAATACACACTTGAGACCTGGCACTCGATAAATATTCTTTGAATAAATGGATTACCATTGACATTAGAAACAACAATAATAATTAGCATTTATCAAATATATCCTATTTGATGGGCTCTCTCCTAAGTAGTTTAGATTCTTTCTATCAGTTCATTCTCACAACTCTATGAAGCAGATATTTTTGTTTTCATTGTTTGGAGGGGGAAATCAAAATTTAGAAAGTTTAAGTATTTTCCAAGGTTGTATAGCAGGTGAGATTTGAACCCAAGTGTGTCTAACTGCAGAGCTTGCTGTCTTAACACAAATGCAGTACTCTGGCTCAGAAGATCGTGTGCCCAATTAACCTGGTGGGGACCTTCTCCAGGGAGAGAACCCTCAGCCCACCTCAGGGTCTCACTTTACGTGCCTCTGCTGCAGAGACACATCCCATCACCTTGGTGCCCTGCCCTTGGCACGCACTACTCCCTGGAACCTTTATTCCCAGGTGGGTGGTCAGGGCCTGTGATCACTGGGGCAAGAAGAAAAGCATGTGGTTAAACTGAGTGGTCCTGTGGAGCTGAACTTCCATCATGGCCCCCCTGTTATTCTCTTGTCCTGTTTTAGATCCTTATGCCCATGTCTCCTTCCTCCATCGAAGCAAAACAACTGAGATCATCCACTCAACCTTGAATCCCACATGGGACCAAACAATTATATTTGATGAAATTGAAATCTATGGAGAACCCCAGACAGTCTTACGGAACCCACCCAAAGTCATCATCGAACTGTTTGACAATGACCAAGTGGTAAGTAATTTAGAATTTCAAAAATGGCTTGAGGGCAATGAGAGAGATTTATATTATTACAATTATTGTGCTTAAAAGATACACACCAAAACATTTTTCAGTATAACAACTTCCACATTCACGAATTGATGACATTGATTACATTTTTCATGTTGGGCCACCATTATCGCTATCTTTTTCCAAAATATTGGCGGTGGAAATTTGAAGGGATGTTTGTTGGAGAATTTAAAGAATGCTTGTTTTTCTAGGGCAAAGATGAATTTTTAGGACGAAGTATTTTCTCTCCTCTGGTGAAACTAAACTCAGAAATGGATGTCACACCCAGACTTCTCTGGCACCAAGTAATGAATGGGGACAAGGCCTGCGGGGATGTCCTGGTGACTGCCGAGCTGATTCTGAGGGACAAGGTGAATTGCTGTGTTCTCACTCATGTATTCTTTCTGAGTAGTTGCTTAAAACACTTGTTAATAATTCCAGGCACCATTTGCCTAAATTAAAGGGAGGCACTGACATTTTTGTGTTTCCTAGGATGGCTCCAACCTTCCCATTCTTCCCTCGCAAAGGGCACCACATCTGTACATGGTCCCCCAGGGGATCAGGCCTGTGGTTCAGCTCACTGCTATTGAGGTACGCTGCGCTTTTATTGATCAAATCAAATGAATGTGGCTTCAGAACTGTAATGACTCATATGGAATAATGCTGCATATTTTCTTGCTATTTCCGACTTCCTGTGAATTAGTCCAAAATTTGAAATATTCATCGAAATAGAAGGCTTGTCGAAGCAAGAAGGAGAGGTCAATGTCCACATTACTGTGGGCATCTACAGCCCTCATTTACTGGGAACCAGCAGATTTCTGAGTTTCTGGGGTCACCTGGGAGAAGGAAGACAGGCTCAGAACAGCGTGTCTGTGCTGAGAGAAGAGGAACTTGAGAGAGGTGGAGGGTGGGAAGGAGGAAATGGGAATGGTGGCATGTTAGACAATCGGAGCAGAGACAGGCTGATGGGCAAACCAGGTGGCTTGGTGGACACCATCTGGCCTATGATCAAGGCCTCCCCCTTGTCCAGTCAAGCAGCTATCACCCTGGGGTTTCCATTCTCACGCTGCCTTGCTAACAGTTCTCAAAGACTGAAGCGAATGGCTTTAAACAACAGCTCTCAGGTTACTGGTTATCATTTTGAATGCTTGCATGTCAGGCACTATGCTAGGAAGTTTACCCTTGATCTTCAAAATAATCCTGTGTTAGATAATATTATCAGTCCCATTTGTAGATGAGACATAACCAGTTGCCATCAAGCCAGTTCCTATGGATGGCAACCCTGCGTGTGTCAGAGCAGGACTGTGCTCTATAGGTTTTTCAAAGGCTGATTTTTCAGAAGTAGATAGCCAGGCCTTTCTCCCCAGGTGTGTCTGCGTGGACTTGAACCTCCGACCTTTTGGTTAGGACCCCAGGTGGTGCAAATGGTTAATGCACTCAGCTGCTAACGGTTGGAGGTTGCCGTGGCTCAGAGTCGACTTGACAGAAACTAGTTAGCTGAGACACAGATGGAACCAAAACTCTCAGTGCCGTCAAGTTGATTCCGACTCATAACGACCCTATAGGACAGACTAGAGCTGCCCCATAGAGTTTGCAAGGAGCGCCTGGTGGATTTGAACTGCCGACCCTTTGGTTAGCAGCTGTAGCACTTATCTACTATGCCACCTGGGTTTCCGTGACATAGATGAGAGAGGGTAAGTAACTTGCCAGAGTTCACATTGCTATTATGTGTCCCAGCCAGAATTTGCTTCCTACATTCTTAACTGCTCCACTTTGAGCAGCTCGGGCAGGAAAAGGAAAGGGGCAAAACAGCTTTCTCTGCGTGACCTACAGGCTTTTTAGGACAGTGTTCACCGGGGTTTTACGCAAATCTGCACAAGTCGGTCTTAGAGAATCTACCAATTATTAAGAAAGAATTTTTTCTTTTGAATAATATTTTTAACATGTTGGATTGCCTCCCCTTCTCTTTAATTGTTTTCTTAGATTCTAGCTTGGGGCTTAAGAAATATGAAAAACTACCAGATGGCTTCTGTCACATCCCCCAGTCTGGTTGTGGAGTGTGGAGGAGAAAGGGTAGAATCAGTGGTGATCAAAAACCTGAAGAAGACACCCAACTTTCCAAGTTCTGTTCTCTTCATGAAAGTGGTACAGTATCAAGACTCCCTAATAGTCCATGTGTGTTGTGTAGCTGAATTTTATTTGAAACATATGTATATACATACCAGACATGTACATGCACACACACAAACACACATACAGTTTATGAATTTCCAAAGTCTGACAATAAATGGAAAAACCACGCCCTGCATTCAGTTTGTCAGTGATTTTTTCCCCTTAGACTCTCACACCACAGTGATGGTTTCCTAAAGCTTCAAACAGGCCCAGTGACACAGAGGTATCTGTGAGCGGTAATTATTTATTTCTCCAGCAAACTTTCCATCTATTCAGTTATCTATTACAGACTCTTTCTTGGTCATCCCCTTTAAGGCTGAATGTTAACTCCCAGTCGTGGCCCTGTGGACACAGACTAGAATCCTGCAGGTAGGGACTGGCTGGCTGGGGAGGGGTACCTGCCAAGGAACCCATATAGGACAGTGGGGCCCTGTCCCTAATACCCGTAACCGTGCCCACCTCGAGAGTGCCCTCAGGATGGCTTCCTCATTGCTCCTTCAAAGTGAACCTCTGGTTATTAGAAATAAGAGGTCCAACCCACCCAGTTCACAGTCCTCCATAATAGAAGTTGGGAGCAAGAAGAGGTCACCCTGTCTTTCCATTTTTAAAGCATCTGAATCCTTCATTTTTATTAAGAAAAAAAAAAAAAAACTTTCTGTTTTACTCTGCTCTATAAAAGAGAGAAAAATGAAAGCATCTCCTCAGTTTGAAGGGACACAAGGCCCAGAACCTTCCCATTCTTCCTCCCTTCCCCACAGCCCCAGCCTTTTTCCTGTACTTGGTGCCTCCAACACACCTTGAACACTAGGGGCATCTGGTTTAACCTCTCATTTGATAGACGAGGAAACTGAGGCCTAGAGAAGGGAAATGACATATTCAGGTCACTAGGCCTCACCTTCTTTACTGCCATGACCATGTTCCAGCTACAACAATAGCTAGAGTTTGGTGCTAGGTGCCTATATGCCATGCATTTAATCTCTACCTAACCCTGTATGACAAGCATTTTTACCTCTTTTTTGCCACTTCAGAGGAAGGGGACAAGGCTAACAAGTGAATGGCCAAAGTTTGGACTTAGGTCCCTTTGACTCCAAAGCCCACACTTTTCCCCATACCTAGGATGCTACAGGTGTGAGCCACAGGGTGCTCTGGGCTGGAATCCAAAAGTGGTCATCCCTGGGCCACCCCACCCATCCAAGTCCATTCCCCAACTTCTTCTAATACCTGCCAAGTTCTGGTCTAGAATCTAGCCTTGGTCCACACAGGTGAGGAAAGCCACTCAGCCTACCCCTACTTCCTTTCTTGTACAAGGCCAGAGATGGAAATTCACCTGGACCACATACCAAGCAGGTGCCTGGACCACCCCATCCTTCTCCAATCAAGCAATGCCACCGAGACCCCTAAATTCTACATGGGGGAATCTATGAGAAGTCAAGGAAAAATGGGCATCCCATCTTGGCACTGAATTTGCAGGGCTTAAAGACTCCCAGCCACTGTCAAACCTCTCTATACCTGAGAGGTTCAGTTTTATTTTGACCGTTTCTAAATTCTGCAAGGAACGTATTTCTGTTCAGGATTTGGCTAGCCAGTTACCAAAGCTCTGGGCTTGTAAGCTTTTACCGTCAGCCGGTCTTGCAAATCACCTCTCAGAAGCAGTGTGGGGAGGACCAGGTCAGTAGTAAAGATGCTGATTACGTAATACATTAGCTAACACTTACAGAGTGCTTACTGTGGGCCAGGTACTATTCTAAGCACTTCATATATATTAATTCAACAGCCATATGAGTTGGCAGTGTTACTGGTGAGGTAACTGGGGCATAGAGGGGCTAGAAAGTTTCCTAAGGTCATCCAGGAAACCCTAGTGGCATAGTGATTAAGTGCTACGGCTGCTAACCAAAAAGGTCGGCAGTTTAAATCCACCAGGCGCTCCTTGGAAACTCTATGGAGCAGTTCTACTCTGTCCTTTAGGGTCGCTATGAGTCGGAATCAACGCGACGGCAATGGGTACGGTACGGTACAGTAAGATCATGCAACCAGTATGGCAAAGCCAGGATTTGATCCCAGGAAGTCTAGCTCAAAGCTCATGGTGCTTCTTGCGCACGTATTACTGAACCAGTTTGAGCTCCATGGCTATGCAGAAGAGTCTGGGTTGGTCCCTTTGGGGCATTTATTGGTAAAGCTGCCCTTGTTAGGTGTTGTAAAGAGATGTGACACCTACCTCTGTGGCCCCCAGTTCCTGCCCAAGGAGGAATTGTACATGCCCCCCCTGGTGATCAAGGTCATCGACCACAGGCAGTTTGGGCGGAAGCCTGTCGTTGGCCAGTGCACCATCGACCACCTGGACCGCTTTCGATGTGACCCTTACATGACAAAGGAGGATATTGTACCACAGCTAAAAGGTAAAGTGTGAGTCCATAAATAATATTTGGGGGGCTTTTTATGCATGATCTCATTTCATCTTTACCAGTCTTCTCAAGGTGAGTATTCCTTGTCCAGATTTTACAGATGAGGAAACAGTTTGATTTATCAACTCACTAGCTGCTCCACGGGAGAAGGATGTGGCAGCCTGCTTCCGTGAAGATGTACAGCCTTGGAAACCAGATGGGGCAGTTCTACTCTGTCCTTTAGAGTTGCTATGAGTCAGAATCAACTCAATGGCAATGTGTTTGGTTTGGTTTGGTTTGGTTTGGTTTTATATGCATACCTCCCTGAGTCCCTGGGTGGGGCAAACAGTTAATGCACTTGGCTGCTTGCTAACTGAAAGATTGGAGGTTGGAGACCACCCAGAGGTACCTCGGAAGAAAGGCCTGCTTCCAAAAAATCAGCCACTGAAAACTATGGAGCACAGTCCTACTCTGACATGCATGGGGTTGCCATGAGTCAGAATAGACTCGGAAGCAGCTGATTTTTAAGGTAACATAGTAAGTGGCAGAGCTAGACTTAAATACTCGTCTTGTTCTGGGGGGACCCAGTGCTCAAGCTATTACCCTCTGAAGTATACTGTTCCTCGATTAACATAAGAATTCTTTTCAGGAAATGTTAAGTGCTTTATGAGCTTTTCATATTTGCCTATCAGCTAGCAGCCTGGAAAGACAGGGGGAGCTATTCCCACATCACTGTTGAGGATAAAGTCATTTCCAGCACCATTCAACAAGTAGTTACTGAGCACTCGTGAAGTGCCATGCACACTGCCCTAGATATTGGGGGCACAGTGGTGAGTAAGATAGCCGAGTTCTCACTCTCACTGGGCAATAGTCTAGTAGGAAAGACAAACAGGGGACAGAGATTACGTTCCAGTGTGGTCAGTGCTTTGATGGGAAAAACATAGAGACCTCCAAGCACTGAGGGAGGAGGGGATTTTTATGTCAAATTGCTTTCTATCTGTTGTCCCGCCTCATTAACTCATTGCAATATTGTCGTGATGTAATTTGAAAGACATTACTTCAGTGTTATCCACAGAGGAAAAAAATAACACCTCGTGAGTTTACATGACTTGCCTAAATCACATAATTACTCAGCAAAATATAGAGCAGGGCCTAATACTTACCTTAGCATTCCATAATAAATGGTAGCTAATGATACAACTGTTGGCATAATGGTTAAGAGCTATGGCTGCTAACTAAAAGGTCGGAAGTTCAAATACCCAGCTGCTCCTTGGAACCCTATGGGCAGTTCTCTTCTGTCCTACAGGGTCGCTATGAGTTGGAATCAACTCAACGGCAGTGGGTTTGGTTTTTGGTTTGGAATGATATAACATGGTGCTATTATCCATTTGGAAACCCTGGTGGCGTAGCAGTTAAGAGCTACAGCTGCTAACCAAAAGGTTGGCAGTTTAAATCCACTAGGTGGTCCTTGGAAACTCTATGGAGCAGTTCTACTCTGTCCCATAGGGTCACTATGAGTCAAAATCGACTCAACGGCAACGGGGTTTGTTTTTTTTTTTTTTTTTTTTTTTAATTCATTCAATGATTATCACTTTTAGCTTATCGTGTGCCAAGACTGTGCTAGAGGCTGGGAGCTAAGTCAAAGCAGTGACAAGATCCCAGGGCCCCTGGCCTCGTGAGGTTAGAGGATTGGAACACATTCATTCAGCTGATCACTGGGAGCTTCAAGATGGAAACAGATGTCTTCTGTTTAAGCAGCTGTGCTGCTAAAAGTTCTATCTAATCTTCCATAAGGCTTGGCATTGATTTTACAGAGCCTCTGAAACTCATCTGCTGTGTGGGTCTGAGCATCCTGTATCTCCTATTCAGAGAAGGAGGGGAAAAAACCCACAGTCACATTTGAGCAAAACTCTACATCTGTTTATCAAGAAATTGTCCTATACAAAGGATTTGGTTCAATTGATGGCACCTGAAACAGCAACATTTCTAATAACAAAGATTATTACAGTGATTGTAACTGCAGAAATTGTTTCATATGGGAGTTACTAAAGGGAGAGAAACTATTTTCCTAGCATTTTTTCCTACTGTTTTTATGAGAGAAAGCTCTTTGGTCCAAGCATGTGAAATCATTAAGAAAATACAAATGCTGCAAACTTTTTCTGGCCCCAGAATGGCTTGTATGGACCTGCCTGTGCCTACTGGCCAGTGTTAGGATTGGCTGAGGCAGAAGTCTCTGGTTCGTGATTCAGAGAGCCCAAGAAGAGGAAAATCCTTAAACAGTTTATGCTGCAGGGGAGGGGGGACTAAAATGTTCCCTAGACCCCTACCATCTAGCCAATTCCAACTCAGAGCAACCCTGTAGGACAGAGTAGAATTGCCCCATAGGATTTCCAAGGCTGTACTCTTCACAGAAGCAGACTGTCAGATCTTTCTACAGTGGAAAGACTGATGGGTTCAAACACTGACCATTTTTGGTTAGCAGCCAAGCACTTAACCACTGTGTCACCAGGGCTTCTTGTTCCCCAGACCAGAACCTACTATTTTAGATCAATCTGGTATTTTCTTAAAACTGATGATGGGAGACAACTTGACCAAGGCAAATCATAAAAGCTTAATGGAGACATCCAAACTCCCTGAGGGACCAAGTTGCCAGGCTGAGGACTAGGGACTGTAGTTTGGGGGGACATCTAGCTCAACTGACAACATAGCTTATAAAGAAAATGTTCTACATACTACTTTGATGAGTAGCATCTGGGGCCTTAACAGCTTGTGAGTGGCCATATAAGATACATCTACTGGTCCCACCACCTTCTGGAGCAGAAGAGAACGAAGAAAACCAAAGGCACAAGGTAAAGATTAGTCCAAAGAACTGATCGACCACAACTACCCCAGCTTCTGCCAGACCGAGTACAGGACAACTAGTTGATGCCTGGCTACCACCGCCGACTTCTCTGACAGGGGTCACAATAGAGGGTCCTCTACAGAGCTGGAGAAAAATGTAGAACAAAATTCTAACACACACACACAAAGACTAGACTTACTGGCCTTACAGAGACTGAAGAAACCCCGAGAGTATGGCTCCTGGACACCCTTTTAACTCAGTACTGAAGTCACTCCTGAAGTTTACCCTCCAGCCAAAGATTAGACAGGCCTATATAATAAATAATAGCACCCGTAGTTCAACCATGTATGTAAGACTAAATGGGCACACCAGCCCCCAAGCAAAGACAAGAAGGCAGAAAGGGATGGGAAAACTGGATAAATGGAAATGGGGAACCTGAGGTAGAGAAGGGGAGAGTGTTGACCCATCAAGGGGTTAGCAACCAGTGTCACAAAACAATTTCTATGTTGTTTAATGAGAAACTAATTTGCTCTGTAAACTTTGACCTAAAAAAAAAGCATAATTCAAAAAAAAAATTTTTTTTAACTGATGATAGGGTAAGAGTTGAGGAGTGTAACTTGGTTAGCCTAATGTTGAAAGCACCCAGAATAACTTTTTCCTCCTGTCCCTGAGATTTTGTTTACATGAGGATGATGAAGTAGAAAATGGATTGTCTAAGAGTGAGCTTGCATAGAGCCGTGTTCACATATGCCTGCTGCTCTGACATCATGTTCTGTGTTGTTGCAGTTGTCAGGAGCTGAAGGGAGCTTATCCTGGAAGTACAGAGAATGCTGATAGATCTGGAGTACCTCATAGATATAAAACTACCTCTCATAGCCACTGCATATCATAGATGCTCCATAAGTCAGTCTCACCTGTCTCCCCAATGTCCCCTGATTGTTTCTCAGCAGCTACGCTGCTCCAGGTTCAGATGTGATGCTTAAAACACAAGCTTTGGGGTCAGACAAACCTAGGTTCCTTACATCCACTTACAACTAATTGTTTAACCTGGAGCAAGTGACTTGCTTTCTCTTAGCCCCAGTTTGTTTGTTTATTAATTTATAAAATGGTACATACTTTATGTAATTATTGAAGGGTTCAATGAGATAAAGGAGCCCTGGTGACACAGTGGTTAAGTGCTCAGCTGGTGACCCAAATGTCAGCAGTTCAAACCCACCAGCTGCTCTATGGGAGAAAAATGGGGCAATCTGCTTCCGTAAAGATTTACGACCTTGGAAACTTTATGGGGCAGTTCTACTCTTGTCCTATAGGGTCACTATGAGTTGGAATTGATTAGACGGCAATGGGCTTCTATGAGTCAATGAGATAATATAAATAAAATGCTTAGCACAATGCCTGGCACATGGTAGGGCCTTTAAAAATGTGTCTTCCCTCCCTTCCTTTATGTCGTATATGTCAGTTGCTTGGGTTGGTTGAACAGAAAGTCCTTTTGGCTTGACAGATTTGTTCTCTCTGGGTTCTGGTCTCCTGTTGAATGTCTGCCTAATGTCATCTCCAATAAAGTGTAGACACTTCCTTTCACCCCCGCCCCCCGCCACCCCAGCTTGAGGCTTTGCCATCCCACTCCCTCCAGCTGCACTGTACCTAATGAGCCCAGGGTCTGCTCCGGAGCCGTTACTCCAACCCCAAAATCTTGAGCCACAGAAGTTCTGGGAATTGTACATAAAGCCAAAGCACGTGCCTTCCTCCTCTGCACACACTTGAGAACAGGGGCTGAATAAGCCAATGCAGCTTCAGACCTGAAATGTGCAACTGTTGCTCCTACTTTTCTTTTTCTGTCTGTGTCTTAAAAACAGATTCCAAGAAAAGAAGGCTTCTTTAGCTGTAGTGTTCTCTCTGTCTCTCTCCCTCCCTTCCTTCCTCCCACCATCTTCTAAACACATGTATTGACACATGTATTTTGAGCACTTCCTGTGTATAGGCACTGGGCTAATTGTCCAAAACAAAAGAACAATGGGCCATGTAGTCCTCCAGAAAATGTCTAAAGCCCTTTTATATTTTGGGAAGAGTGATAAATTATGGATTATTTTCTGCATTCAAGTGTGGTCCTCTTCATTCAGAAAGTGTCATCCGGGAATAAACACCACCATTCACCCTGTGGCTATTAAACTTGAACTGAGTAGAATGTTCACTGTTGGGTTTTCCTAATGCTCTTTGATTATGAAATTATTTGTCCTGCAGCCTCCCTGATGTCTGCCCCACCTTGCCGGGATGTCGTCATTGAAGTAGAAGACACCAAACCATTGCTGGCTTCTAAGGTAGGCTTCTGAACTGATCATTGAGCCATGTCAGTTTTATCTTCCAGATGCCTAAACATTTGGTGAATTAGTCATCCAACCAGTTTATCAAGAACTGGGTAGAAAAAAGATTCTGGATCTTGTATTCACTAATAGTTATGATGACAGTGTGTGGACTGGTGGTCCTCAACCCTCACCAAGAATCAAAGTCACCAGGGAAAATTTAAAAGAATACCCATGCCCAGGCCCCACATGCAAAGAGGGGGAGTGATCTGGGCATCAGTATATTTTAAAATCCACCCCTCTCCTGGGTAGGCAGGTCTGGGAACCATTGGTATGGACAATCTGGGTGACATTATTTGCTAGAAAGACAAATTCCAGAAGCAAATTGACAGCATTGCAACTTCCAGAATAGGGACACATACAGCTCACCAATTTTTTCCCTACATGAAGCACAAGTGTCATGGATTTTAATGACCCTATTTGTCAGTGCATAGGACACCCCAAATTTTTTAATTCACTGTGACTTTGAAGTGGAGAAATGGATGGAAATGCTCACTCAGTTCCCTGTTTTAAAACCATTCAAACCAATTCTACAAGAAGGAAAGGGGAAAGAAAAAAAAAAATCTCAGGCCAAAAAAAAGAAAACACCAAATATCTTCATGTTTTTGTTGGCGTTTATCATGGACTTTCACAGCATGGTTGAATGTGTAAACTGGCCAAAAAATGCACATGATTGCACTTTAATATGCTATGTCGATAAACAGTGCCTTAAAAAAAATACACTTCCTTCCCACTGCATTGAAGTCACTAACAATTAAAAAAAAAAAAAAAAATTGGGCCGTGTTAAATGTGGCCTGCACAGCCAGCGCCGTGTGTTTAATTCCACTCTCTGGGAATCATATACAGTCACAAATGGCAATGTCAAACTGCTACCTGTCTTGGTCATCTAGCGGTGGCATAACAGAAACACCACAAGTGGATGGCTTTAACAAAGAGAAATTTGTTTTCTCACAGTCTAGTAGATTACAAGTCCAAATTCAGGGCATCGGCTCCAGGGGAAGGCTTTCTCTCTCTGTCGGCTCTGGAGGAAGGTCCTTGTCCTCAATCTTCCCCTGGTCAAGGAGCTTCTCAGGCACAGAGCCCCATGTGCGAAGGACTCACTGTGCTCCTGGTGCTGCTTTCTTTGTGGTATGAGGTCCCCAACTCTCTGCTTGCTTCCCTTTCCTTTTATCTTTTGAGAGATAAAAGGTGATACAGGCCTCACCCCAGGGAAGCTCCTTTTACCTTGAATCAGGAAGGTGACCTCGGTAAGAGTAGTGTTATAATCCCACCCAAATCCTCTAACATAAAAGTACAATCACAAAATGGAGGACAACTATACAATACTGGGAATCATGGCCTACCCAAGTTGATACACACATTTTTGGGGGGACATAATTAAATCCATGACACCGCCCCATAGCATAAAACTACTATTTTCAGTTTGTAAACAACCCCAAATACTCCCAGTATGACAGTAGCAGCCTAGGGAGAAGTTAAGTATAATAGACTTAAGACACTTTATGCTGATTTTCACAAATACTCTGGAAAAAGGCAGTTTAAGACTCTGCTCTATAATCTGCCTCCGACTTTTCCGCCTCCCATTGTAAATCCATTCTTATTGTATGCCTGCTATGAACTCAGTAGCCCTTGGTACTATGGGAGAATCCAGAAGAAGAATAAAGTCAATCTATGCCAATATTCTCACTAATTTCTTAGAAATAGTTATGACCACGCTACTATGGAAGCACATGATGAAAGTTCAATATACATCACTAGAATTTAACATTGCAACCTAGCAAATGTGGGGATGGTGCTATCAGTCATTTCCACTGTCCTGTAAATGATTTTAATCAGCTTGTCTCCTACCACCTAGTTGAGGTACACTGTGTTGATAAGAAAGGTTGGCTGGATTCACCCCTAAAAAAATGGATTCCACCTGTTCATCAGATTGTCTGGGTAGGCATCACACATCTCTGCAAAGTCAAATGAGCAAAATTGAGCTTTGGGAGAGTCAGTTACAAGATTGCTGATGTCCTGTAATTGACATGTATACTGCTAACTCAATTCAACCTTTATGTCTTGATAAATTGAGGGAGCCAGTCCAAGCTAACTCTACCATTGCTGGGGGGTGGGGACTGGAGGCTGTGGCTTTAGGTGACAGTCCCATGCTCAAGGAAAACCACAACATTACCCTGTGATGTGCATGGGAGCTCTTAACAAATGGACTTGGCGCTGCCACAAGGAAAATGAGAAATAAGTATTTGGGGCAAATAAGTGCTAGCCAGATAACATGGATGTTCTGACATGGCCATTTCAACAATTACCTTCCAATTCCAGTGCTTAAGCAATATGTCAACAGCACTCAGCAAAATGGCTTCTCCAACGACAGTGCATGTATGTATGATAAGAAAAATGCATGAAGCTGCCTGGGACTTTGGGAGCCTTGGTCTGGAGACTTTAATTCTCCTTTCGGATTCTTCCCATTAGTAGATTTTGGAGTGACAGGTGATCTTTAACCAAATATGATGGTTTAAGCCTAAGGGGGAGAATCTTCTGTGCCATTTAATAATTCTGTTCCCACTGCAAGTTCAACACTGGATATAATAGAGCAAAATGCTTCTATTAGTTTAATGCATGAAATAATGAACAGACACACATGAATAGATTCTCCCAAATTAATCCTAAATTTCAAAGTCAAAAACTTGTTCTGAATAATGCTTTTAAAATCAGAATCTATTTTTTTCCTTAAAATGATTTTGAGTGGTTGAAAACAGATATGAAAAGACAAGATGCTAAAAATCTGAATTCAGGAACCATTCGGAATGGGAACCCACTTTCGGTATAAAATCCTTCTCTCCAAAATCTCAATTCAGCTGTGACGATTTAACCCTTAATCCCGCTTTGGTATGAGTCTAATAGGAAGAATTGATATATCTATCTGTCTCTCTGCCTCTCTTGGCAGTTCTCCTGGGCTAAGCAAAAGCCAAAATCCAGAAAATGCTGAGGAGCACTTACAGAAGAAGCCTCTGGTGTCTAACACAGCAGCCGCAGGAACTGTTTGTAGCTGATGACTTGTTCTCTCCTCACATTAGATATGAACTTGAATTAGAATTTCAGAAAGAGGGTCTAGGTAGCACTTCTTCAAACTGCCCCTGAGAGCAAGCTTGGCCAGTGTCCCAGCAGGTGCCCTGACATCCTAGCTCTTCACTCTGTCATCCCCCAAATGTCCCTGAGATCAGGAGTGGATTTGCCATGAGAAGAATTAAAATACAAAGATTTAGCCAATGAAAAACTTAGTGTTAGACAATTTGAAAGATGGACATCTATTTGGTGCTATACCGTAAAAAAAAAAAAAAAAAAAAAATACCGTAGACATGAGGAAAACCAAGGGAAGGTACTATGTGATGATATTGAAGTTACGCTAGACAAACTTGTCTTATGCCAGAAGAATTTTTTGAAAGAATGAGGACTAGGCCAAGTCGGGCATATTCTTTAGGAGCTACCACTCTCTTGTGTGACCATGGCATTGGCTGATACTAAGATTGTTTAACTCTTTTGAAAATATGAGATGTAGGTGGCTACCTCCAAGCTTTTCATTTTAATGCTGTGTGTAACCCTTTTGCACATTTTCAGGGAAACAACCAATAAGGTGTGTTTAATTACAAGATCATCTTGAATAATTTAAACAACCCATAAAATATTGATAATATAAACACATGCATGAAAACTAATTTCTTCTCTCTCTCCTCCTTTAAATCTAATGCTTGTGGGATTTCCATACCCATGTGGCCTGTAATTTGGTTTATCCTCATCCTTCCCATTCATGTGCATGAGCAGCTGACAGAAAAGGTAACTGTTGTACATATTTTGCTGGATTTAAGATTCACGTAGATTCTGCCTATAATTGATACATACTGCAATTCAGGAGTGGGTTATTGGCCCATAAGGGGGAAATAACTGTGTGTCGTATATGTGTGTGTGTCTCTTCTTCCTCCCTCCACCCCCCAACCCAACTGGAGATTATGTTGCAAGTAGCGATCTGTATTATTGGAATTATTTCCCAGGTAGATTAACATAAGAAATGGCGGATCTGATGAGGATCTATTCTTGTTATAAATCTAAGAGGGGACACTTTGTAGTTAGAAAGCCTCCACAAGTAACTCTGACATGCTGGCCCTTCTACCCGACTGAGAATCACCCATGTAAACCAGAGGTTTTCAAAGCTGGCTGTGCACTAGAGTCGCCTGGGGAGCTTTTGAAAATCTATCCAAGTCCAGATCTTATCCCAGTTGATTGAATCAGAATCTCTGTGACTACGTGAGAAACCACTGATATAAACTAACCATAATGCCTCCCTGCTTTTGTTTCACATTTTGTAGTTTTCAAAGCTCTTTCTAATGATCTTATATGACTTCCATAACAACCCTGTTATGGGGGTAGATGGAGGCAGATAGTATCCTTATCCCATTAAATGGATGAAGAAATTGATTCTCACAGATGTCAACCAGCTTGCCCAAGCTGTTAAGGCTCATAATGTAAGGGATAGAGTTTGAATTAGAACCAGTTTTTCCCATCCTTAGCTTAGGGAGCTTTATATTACGCGCAATACATTGTTGGCTAAAAGGCTAAGGAAATGAGTTACTAAAAAACATATATTGGAGGTTTTATTTTAATTTGTAGACATAAACGGCAAGTCAACAGGGTAAAAAGTAAAAGCAGACAAATGAACAGATAGTGTCTATTGGATATAAGGAAATCATCTAGCATAACTATGAACATTAAAGCTAAATACATTTCACTGGCCATGAATGATCATTTCACCTTCAGCTTCTGGGCAGAAAAATCTCAAATGCTCTGTCCACTGTCCATGTAAACAAAAGTCCTATAGTCTCACCTGTTACTGTTAGAAGTACCTTTTTTTGCTACTCTATTATATATGGCTTTTCTTGCAAGGATTGGAAATTTGGGTCATCACTAAAGGTTTTTCTACTTTGGCATGTGTTTAGGAGGAAGAAATCGTTGACTGGTGGAGTAAATTTTATGCTTCCACAGGAGAACATGAAAAATGTGGGCAATATATTCAAAAAGGCTATTCCAAACTCAAGGTAAGGGTCTCTGCTGCTGTGGGTGGGGGATCAACATTCATTAAAACTGGCCAAGGCAGAGCTAAGTAGAAGACGATAGGTCCAATGGTGGGTGCTGATGGGGAGGGGCCAGGAGTCCTTCTGGCCTCCTGGAGAGACCTCATGCGATAGGTTTTGGCTTTGTCATAATTCCAGGAGTCTGAGGACAACCGCCAAATGATGATTACACGACTGCCACTTTAGGACTTGGGGATATCTAGCAGAGGGCTGGTAATGGGTTGGCTCCACAAAAATTAGGCCAAAAACTGTCCAGTTTGACTCAGGGAGACTTAGAAGTCCTGGTACATTTTGTATAAGAGCATGAAAGGTGAACATGCTTCATGCCTCAAAGGTCAACATTCTGTCTTCTAAATGGGGATTGGTTTCACTAGCTGAAAAGCTGATTCTGTTGCATGTGTGCAGCATAAAATCACAGCCGTAGGCGTATGTGCCCAGGAGAAGATGAGCTATTGAACTAAGCAGGACTGGCTGTGATCTTTCTGTTAATGTTCTGAGTTTTCCAATTCTCCATGCAATTTATCAGCCTGTAATGACTCAAATAGAAAAAAAAAAAAAAGCAAGTGCTAAATTAGGAGAACAATATATAGAAGGAAAAGCTTTAAAATAAGAACTATCTAGCCATGAAAATAATTTTCCCCGTTAAAATGGAAAAAGGTCACATCCTTTCATGTTATTGTCATAACATCTCAATACAGCTTAAGAAGCACCAGCATGTATGACAGCCACTAAGAAAAATGATCAAACTGAGCTGGTGGATCAGTGCAACTGGTCTCCCTCTCTCCATATTCTCTTCCTCCTTTTCTCTTCCTCCTCCTCTTTTCCTTCTTCTTCTCCCAGTTTCTTATCAATGTATAATTTACATACAGTGAAGTAATACATTCAGTGAGTTTTGATAATTGTATACATTCCATGAGTTTTGAATTGTATGAACCCCTCGTGGCACAGTGGTTAAGAGCTTGGCTGCTAACCAACAGGTCGGCAGTTGGAATTCACCAGCCATTCCTTGGAAACCTTCTGGGGTAGTTCTATTCTGTCCTATAGGGTTGCTATGAGATGGAATTGACTGCAATGGGTTTGGTTTTGTTTTGGTGTAAACCACTCACCCAAAACAAGATACAGAACATTCCCAACACCACAGAAAGCTCTTTTGTTTTCCTTTCTAGTCAGTTCTCTACAACCGTTCATCCTTCTCTGAAGCAACCTCTTGTCTGATTTCTATCACTGTGGATTGGTTTTGCCTGTTTTTATACTTCATAGAAATGGAATCATACAGTATGTATCTTTTGTGCCTGGCTTCCTCCGCCCAACAGTAATTTTGAGAGTCATCATGTTGTTGTATGTATCAGTACCCTTTTTAATGCTGAGTAGTATTCCATTGTGTGGATATAGCACAATTTGTTCATCTATTCTCCTCATGATGAAGATACTATGGACATTCTTGTACCACGTGGACCTGTTTTTATTTCTCTTGGGTAAATAGCTAGGAGTGGAATTTCTAGATTATAGGATAGATAGATATTTTTTCATAGATATTTAACTGTAAAAACAAAATGAACAAACAAAAAACTGCCAGGCTTATTTTCCAAAGTGGGTGTATCATTTTACACTCTCACTGGAAATATGAGAGTCCCAGTTGCTCCATCCACATCCTCATGAACATTCGCTGTTGTCAATCTTTTTTATGTTAGACTCCACCTTTGTATTAATGAGAGATTAATGACTTGTTGATGGTTTTCAGGTATATGATTGTGAACTAGAGGATGTAACAGAATTTGAGGGCCTGACAGACTTCTCAGATACTTTCAAGCTGTACCGAGGCAAATCAGATGAGAATGATGACCCCTCTGTGGTAGGAGAGTTTAAGGTGAGTAAAAGGTGTTGTTTTTCCTGTTTAAGACTCACCTTTATTTTCTTTCTATACCTAGGATAAAGGGCATCCAAGTCTTTTAGGTAGGCTATCAATGGGTTTTATTTACTTAGTCAGAAAGCTGTAAAACTGATGAGTGTTCTGTTGTTGTTAGGTGCCATTGAGCCTGTTCCGACTCACAGTGACCCTGTGTACAATAGAACGAAAAGCACTGCCAGGTCCTGTGCCATCTTCACAATTGCCGTTACGCCTGTGCCCATTGTTGCAGCCACTATGTCAGTCCATCTCGTTGAGGGTTTTCCTTTTTTTCATTGATGTTCAACTTTACCAAGCATGATGTCCTTCTTTAGGGACTGGTCCCTCCTGATAACATGTCCAAAGTACTTGAGATGAAGTCTCACCATCCTTGTCTGTAGAGGGTGGTATTTAATAAGTCAGCTGAGAATATCTGATAACAACCTCCAGAAGGTTAGGAATATCTTCTTTTAAATTATCAGCTCTCACAGTGAGTATGACCAAGGAACACTCTTACAGGTCACCTGCAGATGCATCTTCATCCAGGTCTTCCCATTAGTGAAAAGGGAGGAGAAAGCAGCTTTTTACAACAGAAAGTTCTGCATTTTCATGTTTGGCCATGGTGGCATGGTATCATAACAGTTAAGAGCTTGGCTGCTAACCAAAAGGTTGGTGGTTCGAACCCACACAGCAGCTTTGCAGAACAAAGACCTGGCAATCTGCTTCAGTAAAGATTACAGCCAAGAAAACCGTATGGGACACTTCTACTCTGTCACATGAGGTCACTAGAAATTGGAATCAACTCAATGGCACCCAACAACAACAATTTCCAAACATGGAAAGCCTTTGTTAGGAAGCTCTGAACTTGAGGTGAGGAATATAGAATACAGAATTTTCCAGGTGATAATGGTCACAAATCATCTAGGGTACTTTCCTTATTTTACAAATGAAAAAAATGAGGCCTGCCATAAAACCAAATGAGACTAAATGGGTACACCAGCCCCGGGGCAGGGACAAGAAGGCAAGAAGAAGATAGGAAAGCTGGTAATGGGGAACCCAAGGTTGAGAGGGAGAGAGTGTTGACATGTTGTGGCATTGGCAATCAATGTCACAAAACAATATGTGTGTTAATTGTTTAATGAGAAACTAGTTTGCTCTGTAAACGTTCATCTAAAGTATTAAAAAAATAAGAAAGGACGTATTAGAATAAGTCACTAGTTTTTTTAAAAACGCACAAACCAGAGTTTGAAGGGAATGTAAAAGCAATAGCTTCTTAATTTTATCGCCATATATTTTTCTGTTTATGTACTTTTATTACTTTGGTCTAAAGATAAATATGAGTTATGAAATCATTATTTTAAAGTCAAAAAGAAAAAAACGAGGCCCAGAGAGAACAAATAATTTGCCAAAGTTACAGAGCTAATCAGAGCCAAAGCGGCTTCCTGCACCTCTGCCTTGGAACGTCTTCTGGGCATTTCAGACTTGACCTGCCCCAAACTAAACTCGCTCCCTGCACTGCACACCTTCACCGCTTCCCCTGCCCCTGATTTCCGTTGTCATCAGTATCTATTCACTCATTCATTCACTTCTCTCATGTATTCATTTAGTCTCCGAACAAATATATTTTGAATGCCCGTGGGCCAGGACCTGCATTAAATCTGGAGATGTGATTAGAAAGAAATCCAGACCCTGTTCCTGCCCTCTGAGAGCTTGTGGTCATTAATCAGTGATTTGTGGTGTTAGCTGCCCCTGAGTCAGCTCTGACTCATGGCGACCTGATGAATAACGGAATGAGATGTCGCCCAGTCTTGTGCCATCCTTATGACCATTAGTGTGTTTGGGCTTATCTTCCAGCACTGTATCAGACAACATTCTGTTATGATCCATAGGGTTTTTATTAGATTTTCAGAAGTAGATCGCCAGAGTTTCTTCCTAGTCTGTTTTAGTCTGGAAGCTCCACTGAAGCCTGTCCACCATAGGGGGCCCTGCTGGTATTTGAAATACCGGTGGCATAGTTTCCAGCATCATAGCAGCATGCAAGCCACCACAGTACAGCAAACTGACAGATGGATGGTAGAATCAATCACTAGTAATTACTAACTGTAAAAACGGCATTGTAGAGACATCTGACCTGTTCTAACTTCACGAGGAGGAAAGAGAATCACCATCAGCATCCCAAGGCTGATTCCTATGAGGGGGAAGTCAGACATGCCTCCACCCTCCAACCTTTTTACCAATTCTGACACCATCTTTCCCCCATAGGCACTCGCTTCTTCTCTGCTGGGTTCAATAATTCATTGCGATGGACACACAGAACTCACAGACAATACTCACGATTACGGGGTTTATTAGGGAAGTTACAGGTTACATTTCAGGATCAGGAAATGCTGATTTCTTCCATCAGAACAGCCTCTTCTCAGTCTTGCTCACAGGCATGGCTCTCTCTGGCCCTCAGTCCCTCCGCCCCACCTCTGCCCTGCTAGAACAAGTGTTACAAAGCTCTTCAGCTTTGCCAGTAAGTACCCGGGGACACCCCACTCCACCAGTAAGCATCAGCCTGAAAGCACCCAGCTCTCTTGCTCCATGGGTCACCAAGCCTAGCTCCACCAACAAGTGCCCACAGGCACCTCACTTTGCCAGCAAGCCTCCTGCCTGAAGAGGCTCAGCTTTCTTGCTTCATGGACCAGGAAGCCCACTGGCTTTGCTGCCTCTATAGCCGCCGTTTCTCTGCCACTGCTTTTCGCCATCTTGCATTGTCTCCAGTGTTACAGCTCCTCTGTCTCCCGGGTCTAGGAGGTTCTCAGCACAGGAATCCTGGGTCCAAAGGATACTCTCCACTCCTGTCTCTTCTTGGTAGTGAGGTCCCCCTGTGCTCTGGGTTTGGTTCCTTTTAAGACTAGCAGGATGGCAAAACTGACCAATCCCATCATTAGGGTTCCATACACCTTATTTATATGGTCCCACCCCCACAAGGGTACCATGCACCTTATTTGCATTATTAGCAAGCTGTCCAATCCCCTTGGTGGGCCACAAGCACCTCATTTGCAAAGTCCCACCCAGTCATTTGGTGGGTGTTACAAGACCATGGTGAGAAAGGCTGTATAAAAGCAATCTATCATACTACACTAATCAAATAATCACACCAATATAAAATAATGAACTGCTAAATGCTATGAAAGAAAAGTACAAAGTGCTGTGAGAGCTATGATCTCATCTGGGGACCAGACGGGGCTTCTCTAAGGCAGGGATACATCCTTTGGCATCTGACAGATGCTAGAAGGTGCTAACAAGGAAAAGGGCCATGGGGAACACTCAAAGCCATTCTCCATACCTCTTTCCTTCTCCCAGCCATGCCAACCAGCCCTGAATCCTAGAGACTCAACCTCTGCATGATCTTGTTCCTCCTCTTCTTCCCCACTGCCCCTCACAGGCTTTCAGCAGGTCTATTGCAACAACTTCCCATTTGGGTGTCCTTGTTACCTTTCTCACCTCACTTCAGTCCATCCTTCATGCAACCAAATCTGGTCATGTTTCTTGACTGATTAAATACACAACTTGGGTTTCCACAAGATCAAGTCTCGACTCCTTCCTAGCTCCCTGTCTCCTCTGCTGCCCTGCCCTCACACACCCCGTCCTCCTGCCCAGGAGAACCTCTCCCAAGCCCCAGACACGCCCTGTCCTCTCACAACTCAGAACCTTGGGACAGGTTCTTCTTCCTTCCCCGGTGCCCTTCCTTTCTCTTTGTGGTCTGACAAAGTCCTTCTAGTTCTTCAAGCGCCAGCTTAAATGTCACATTCTTTGTGAAGTGTTCCCTGGTTGCTTCAGGCAGAGTGACTCACTTCTGTTCTATGCTCCCACAGGTCTGGGTTCACGTCGATATTAAAACATCTTTCACATTCCGAGTATCTGCTTATCTGCCTGCCTGTCCCTCCAGCATGGGTTGGCAAGTACATGGCAGAAGTGCTGCTACTTCCTAACCCATTGCCTGTAGCAGACACTGCAGATCAATCAGAGTATTACGTGTGTACTATGTGTGGTCTCAAAATCCTTCTCCTTACAGCCTCCCACGAGACAATCAAGGTGGCACAAGAGTCAAACTATTTAACACCTCCGTGCCAGACTGGGTTCCTTGAGTTGATTTTTGTGTCTCCAATAAACCGTGGCACATAAACCAAAAAGCCGCTGCTGTCGAATCAGTTCCAACTGACAGTGACCCGATAGGACACAGTAGAACTGCCTATAGGGTTTCTTGGTGAATTCAAACTGCCAGCCTTTTGGTTAGCAGCTGTAGCTCTTAACCACTATGCCACCAGAGTTTCCACCTGGCACGCGGGAGGTGGTTAATTCATGCTGCTTTACTGAATAAATACAGCTGGAACTAAGACCTGCATGGAGGCCTGGTGTCACAGTGGTTAAGAGCTCTGCTGCTGACCAAAACGTTGGCAGTTTGAATCCACCAGCCACTCCTTGAAAACCCTATGGGGCAGTTCTGCTCTGTCCTTTGGGGTTACTATGAGTCAGAATTGACTGGATGGCAATAGGTTTTAAGACCCACATGTAAAGAACCCTGGTGGCACAATGGTTAAGTGCTCTGCTGCTATCTGAAAGGTTAGCAGTTTGAACCCACCCAGCCACTCTGCAGGAGAAAGACCTGGCAATATACTCCCATAAAGATTTTAAAAAACCAAACCTGTTGCTGTTGAGTCAATTCCGACTCATAGCGACCCCAGAGAGCAGAGTAGAACTTCTCCAGGGATTCCAACTGCTAACCTTTTGGTTAGCAGCTATAGTGCACCATAGCTCTTACCCACTGTGCCACCAGCCTAGAAAACCTTAAAGGGCAGTTCTGCTCTGTCACGTGGGGTTGCTATGAGTCAAAATCAACTCGACGGCACCTAAAAACATTGGTGCTTTCTCCTGTGTTTAAGCAGGCTTAGAGATAAAACACATGGCCCCTGACACTGGCCTGAAACATTTATTATGCTCCTACTGTATGCCCATCCCTGAGTGTTGAACAAGACATAACTCCCACCCTCAGGAAGCTTACAGTCTAGTGAAGGAATAGATAGTAAGTAGACAGTGACAGAGAGGTCAGTGCTGGGACAGAGGTGAGCTCCAGGCTAAATGAGAGCAGGTAGGAGACACACCCAACCAGCAGCAGCCAGGGGCTTTCTGGAAAAACTGATGCCTTTCAGCTGGCTGAGACCTGAGGGATGAGCAGGCGTTTGCCTGGGAGTGGGAGGGGGGTTAAGGAATGATGCAGAAAACAGCGAATCACCCTTAGTACTTTATTGGGTTTTAAAAAATTATTTTCTTCTTATCCTCAAAAGATATGCAGAATCACACTCCTCCTCACCCCCTCTGCCACCAGACTGGTCCAGGCCACCTCTGTCTCTGGCCTGTTTATCACCTGGCTTCCCTGCTTCCGCCCTGCCCTTTCTCTCCCGTAATCCATTAAATAGTTCCCTGTTGGAAATATGCAAAGTACAATTTATGTTGTTTCTTTCACAAAAGGCAGCCGTTCCTCACCTAATCCCACAACCCTTGTGGCTGCCCCTGAATGTCCTGGGGAAGGAGGGGATGGCCCAGGAGCCCTCCACCCAGCTCAGCAGGGACGCTGTGAGTACGTTTGTGTGTCTCTCTCTCAGGGTTCCTTTAGAATCTACCCGCTGTCGGATGACCCCAGCGTGCCAGCCCCGCCCAGGCAGTTTCGGGAATTACCTGACAGCGTCCCACAGGAATGCACGGTTAGGATTTACATTGTTCGAGGCTTTGGGCTCCAGCCTCAGGACAACAATGGCCTGGTAAGAGTTTGGGTGTGGGGCCTTCTTCTGTAGCAAGATAATTACAGTCATCAGCAGCTATAATTGTCATGTTCTTTCTTTTGGGCGTTTGTTATCTCACTCAGGGAAAGATGCTCTATCAAAACACTGTGTTCAGAAGGATTGTCCCTGTGGGGATTTATCTAAGAGCTTGAAGGGGCTTTAGAGTCTCTGCTCCATCCTTCTCATTTTACAGATGTGACCTTGGAGATTTGCCCAAGTCACACAGCCAGTCGTGGGTAAAGCCAGGGCTCCTCCCTCCCACCACCCTTCACCCCACACTGCCTCTCTAAAGGCATACAGTGCCATGGCAGTCATGTCAGGGTGGGTATGGAGGCACATCTGGGTCTGTCCCAGAAACCGACTTAAACTCGCACCCCATGATGACGTAACATCCTGTCTGTTTTTCCCTGCAGTGTGACCCTTATATAAAAATAACACTGGGCAAAAAAGTCATTGAAGATCGAGACCACTACATTCCCAATACTCTCAACCCAGTTTTTGGCAGGTAATGTACATTTTTTTAAGGTTTTTCTCTCACTCATTTCTTCCCTGAACGTGTACTAAGGATGTCCTATGTGACAAGCTCTGTTTTGGGCCCTGAAGCAGTGGCCATGAATGAGAGACCTTCCAGTGAGGGGAGCCCAGGGTCAGCATGTAAACACACACATAAAAGATTTCACGGAAGTGAAAAGTGTCACGAAGAAAACAAAACTAAGTCACGGTAGAGGCTTTTCTAATGAGATTTCTCCTGAGCCAGCCATCAAAGGGAGATGGGCGGGGGTAGTACAGGCCTCACTAGTTGCCATTGAATTGATTCCAACTCATGGCGTTCTCACATGTCATAGTAGAAACGTCCTTCACAGGTTTTCAATGGCTACTTTTTTGGCAGTAGATCTCCAGGACTTTCTTCCAGGAAGCCTGAGTGGACTTGAAGCTACGACCTTTGAGTTAGCAGCTGAGCATGTTAACTGTTGTCACCACCTGGGGACTCCAGTACAGGCCTAGGAGTCAGCATAAAGAGTTGGTGGGTTCTAGACAAGAAGGAAAGGCAGAGTGACTCAACCGTAGTGAAATGCTAGCTCCCACTTCCTGAATCCAGTTTGGGCTCTGTTTTCTGGGACATTTTGATCCAGTGAGTATATTGACCCTGTTGTCAAAATTGAGGAGGGGCCGAAAGTGATGGAGTTAAAATGTCCTGCTTCATCTATCATCTGTCCCCAATGATTCTTTTTTGTTGTTGTTGTTTAGATATTTATAAAAGCCTTAAGTAATTGTCCCAGTGATTCTTAAATAGAATTATTTTTTTTATCATTACAAGTTTGGGCTTGTTTCTGGCCTGTTATTTTTATCTTGTCAGAGCCATCACAAGAGTAAGGCAAATCTATGTAACCTCTTAATGAGACTGGCATTTTGAGCTATCAACTGCTTCCACATTTAATAATAGCTAACATTTGCTGAACATTTACTATGTGCCAGGCACTACGCTGAGCCCTTTATTAAAACATCTACAACTCTGAGGTGCTATTATTATCCTCATTTTACAACTGAGGAAATTGTGGCACAGAGAGGTGAAGGGCCAAGATGTACGCAGCCAGTAAGAGCCAGAGTCAGGATAAACCCAGGCTGTCTGCCTCCAGTGTCTGCGTGGCTTCAATGCTGCTGCCAGGGTCTTATTTTCATCTCCATGTCAGACCTATTACCCAGGCAGGGCAGGGAGTAGCAGCCTTCTTCACAGGTGAGGGAAACGGGCTGAGAGCTCTGCCTACAAAGGTAATAAGTAAAAGAGTCAAGACTTTTGGGGGTAGAATTTCCCAACTCCATGCCCCATGCTTTTCCAGCACCTTTGGTAATGCTTCATATTCATGGCAAAGCCATCACCTGTAGAAAAATGTCCTTTGTACAAAACACTTGTAAAAAACAGTGTTATTTTCCCAGAACCTTGCCTAGTGGGAGAACACTGTGTTCTTGTTTGCTTTGTGGCCTATATTTTTATTTTTGGCTCTAACATCTTGCCCTTCCTTTTCTTTTCTACGGAAGTTTGTTGGTTTTGACCTCGTGCCTTCTTTCTCTCATGTATGTATCTTTCAGAGATATACACAGAAGTCTAGTCACTCAGTCTCTCAGGGCCTGCATTCTGTCACACCCGGTAGCACACGTGCACACAGGCCTCACACTCGCTCAGCCCCCGGGCGGGCAGACACACATGCTCACACGACACACCTGCGCACATGCACACCTCTGTGCTGTAGACCCCGAGGCCACGTGCCGAGGCCAGCCTGTGGAAGTAATCCCTGGCACGGCAATATGATCGTTTTCATTTTCTTCCACTGATCCAGCCCTGAGGTCTAGACAGGAAAAGGCACGCAGGGCAGGAAGGAGGGCTCCTGTGCAGGAGACAGGGAAGCAGGGAGAGCCAGCTTTTAAGGGAGAAAGGCGGCCCTGTCTGAATCGCTGTCTCTGAGGAGCCAAGCACAGGCTTAATTAAGTGGCAGGAAAAGTCTTGCTTGGAGCCACCCTGGGAGGAAGTGATGCCGACAGGCCCTGCTTGGCCAGTCTGGCGCGGGCGCAGACTTCCCCTCATCCAGCGGGGGTGGAGCCAAGAAGACGCAGGCTCTGCAGCCCCTCAGACTGCTCTGGGCCTTGACCTCAGTCTTAGAGGTGACTTTCTTTTTTGGTGGAGAGTCTCAGAGATTCTGGGACAGGAATTAAGGCAGGGGTAATGTCTCCCTTGGAGTCCCTGGGTGGTGCAAACGGTTGGAGGGTCAAGTCTGCCGAGAGGTACCTCAGAAGAAAGACCTGGCGATCTACTTCAAAAAAAATCAGCCATTGAAAACCCTATGGAGCCTAGCTCTGCTCTGACTACATGGAGTCACAATGAGTTGAAGTCGACTTGAAAGCAACTGGTTTTTTGTTTTTTAATGTTGTGTTTCCCTTATGATGGGCCATTGTTCAGCATATTCATACCACATCATGGCATTCTGCAGACCACATTCAATGGATTATCAGTGTCTTCCATGAGATATTCACTGGTGTTCCAAGGGAAAAAAATGTATTCCTTAATCAAAACTTTGGGGGTCTTGGGTTAAAATAGGTGAATAATTGCAGGACTTCTCAGAGCCTTTAGTTTGTCCAGAAGAAGTCCCAAAGAAGTAGTTCTCAACTCTATTTGACCAAAATATTCCTTTTCTCAAGGGACATATATTACCTGACAGTGGAATCCAGTGCTGGAAATGTGGTGTTATGGGTATGTGTGGGTACGGTGCTTCATGTGTGATCCTGGTTCAAGCACCTTGTCTCATTTGGTTGGTTACCTGCCTCCCTCAGGCCCCTGCCCTGGCACAGCAGTCTGTAGAAGTAGCTGAGATTTATCTAGAAGACATCCTGGAAGCATTTTGCCAGACTCCCATTGACACACACTCTTCTGCTCAAATGCATTGGGATTTCTGGCTCTTTGGACAGAAACCAGTTTATACATTAAAGTGAACTGGGAAGGGGAGAAGAAGGCACAGAGAGATGAGAGAGATGGGAGAGACCTCCTATAATTTTTCCTTCAGCATATGTTAACTGAGTACCTACTTTGGGACAGGTATCTGTCTGGACAGTGCAAATACAGAACAAAAACCCTGCACACCCAGAGCTTATACTGTACAAGTTATCACTTCCTTAGAACCTTCCCCACATTTTTTACTTACCACAAAAAGTATGGTTTATTTACCTTTATCTCGCAAGTGTTTGCATTTTAATAGGGATTCTATAAATTGGAAAGGTCTTAAAAAGCCAAAGCCAATGGCAGACCCCAAGGATCTGGAAGGAGAGAGGGAGCCTGTTATATCCATCCACCCCACCCCTGTGCTCTGGTAGGGTGAATCAAAGACATTCCATGGAGTAGTGGTCTCCATTGAGGCAGAGGAGGGGACATAGTGGGGCACAGATAGGGGGCTGTATCAGGGTGTTTGTGCCTTACTAATCTCCTAGCTGTGTGATAATTATAATGTTAATAACATTATAATTAATAATAATAATAATTTTTTTTATTTTTGAGCAATGCACTCATGCCAGGTACTTTCTATACATTTCTTTGTAATCTGTTGCCATCGAGTCGATTCTGACTCATAGCAACCTTGTAGGACAGAGTAGAACTGTCCCATAGGGTTTCCAAGGCTGTAATCTTTACCAAAGCAAACGGCCATGTCTTTCTCCCTCAGAGAGGTGTTTCGGTTAGCAGCTGAGCACTTTAACCATTGCACCACCAGAGCTCCATATATTTCTCCACTTGACACTTGACTCTTATAACACTGTTTGGTAGGTATTATTGTCACCATTTTACAGATGAGAAAACTGAGGACAAAGAGGTTAAGTAAGGAGCCTAGTGTCCCACAGCTAGTAACCAACAGAGCTGGGATTTGAACCCAGGTATTTTTTTATTTAAAGCCCACGTTCTTCTCCTGAGCACTCTGGCTCATGTTCTCTTATTGTTCTTATTACTAATATAATATTTACTATTTACAAAGGAAACCCTGGTGGAGTAGTGGTAAAGCGCTGTGACTGCTAACCAAAGGGTCAGTAGTTCAAATCCACCAGGCGCTCCTTGGAAACTCTATGGGACAGTTCTACTCTGTCCAGTAGGGTCGCTATGAGTCGGAATCGACTCGTTGGCACTGGGGGTTGGAGATTTACAAAGTACCTCACCCACTACCACCCACCCTGGTTATTCTAGTCGAGATGTTCTCCTCCAATGGCCAGAGCCGTTGTTTGGGGTTCTTTGCATAGAGCCCTGGGGCTTGTGGTACCTGGATGGATCATGGAGATTCTAACCGTCCATTTGTTTATTTAGAATGTACGAACTGAGCTGCTACTTACCTCAAGAAAAGGACCTGAAAATTTCTGTCTATGATTATGACACTTTTACCCGTGATGAAAAAGTGGGAGAGACAATTATTGATCTGGAAAACCGATTCCTTTCCCGGTTTGGATCCCACTGCGGCATACCTGAGCAGTATTGTATGTAAGTTGCTGTGACCATGAATTAGACAGTTTGTTTCACTTGATGTTAATGCCAGGGAAAGCTTTTACTCTCTACCTCAGTGCCTTTCTTCACTGAGCTGCTGCTCCTTTTAGTCGAACAAGTTACCATTTTTAATAGTAGGATTATCTTAGGGAGAATCGGGGCCATCGCATTGTCCAGTTCCAGGGGCACCATTCCCATCAACATCTGTATAACATGGTGGCCCATGGAGTAGCACAGTGCCCAGCCAGAAGCTCTGGAGGACCAGCCCCTTCCCTCCCCCCTTTGAGCCCTTGTCTTTGATGTTAGGAACTGAGGGTTTAGGAAGCAGGGATCTCACTTCCCATACTGCTAAATTGATCGATTTTGCGATGTCCCTCCTCCATGAGTGCTACATGGCATCTTTCTATGGCATCTAATGAGATGTCACTTGCAGTTTCTATTTTATGAGTTTGCCTCTTAGGACTACTGTGATGTCAGTCAAATTCCTCATTTTTACAAAGGAGGAAATCGAAGGCCAAAAATTTGATCAATTGGCTGAGGCCAAACAAAGTGTAGATTTTAGGGTTCAGAAATGGATTTCTAGGCAAAGTCAAAGTGTAGATCTCATCCCCTGCCCCTCGTTATGAAGGAGGATGTGTGTATGTGTGTGTGAATTCAAGGAGAACTTGTGTATTTGGCAGTAACTCGGGGACATGGGGTGTTCTTCACAGTTCTGGAGTAAATACCTGGCGAGATCAATTGAAACCAACACAGTTGCTTCACAATGTAGCCAGATTCAAAGGCTTTCCACCACCCATCCTTTCTGAAGATGGGAGTAGAATCAGATATGGAGGACGAGACTACAGTTTGGATGAATTTGGTGAGCACATTCCTATGGATGGCAAGCTGGTTACAAAGCATAGTAACCCATTTATATCACTTGGTTTGTTTTGGGGGGAAGATGGGGAGGCCCACTCCTAAGTATAGTATATGAGACTCTGCACACATGACTCTATCTAACAAAAGCCACATTATGGTAGAGTTCAGCTGTCTTGCCAAGTGTCAGAGTGGACACATTTTCTTGTCATATGTTTCACTTGACCTTTTTGGGTTATAGCCATTTAAGCTTTGAACAGAAAGCTTTGGTAATTAACTAATTTCTATGTAATGCACAGTTAACTCAAAAATGCTCATACAGTGGTGCAGGAATTTCTCTTCCACATTTATCTGATCATTTACTCCAGCCCTTCTCTAAGAAGGCTCTGGAATGTTGGGGGTTGGTTTGAAGAGCCTGCTGGGCTCACATCTGGCTCACGTCAGAGCTCGGGGTCTTGCTCTTTCCCAAGAAGCAATTTATAATACAACCTGTCTTGACACATAGACAGCTAGATACACTATGACAACACTGAAGTAAGCTTAGTAGAGCGTAAGAGCTATGGCATGATTCAATATAGTGGGAGGGGGTGTCTTCTGAGGGGGAGTGGTGATGGGGCTGGGCTTGCAGGGTTTGTGGGATATACAGAGAAAACTGAGCAAAGATACATGGGAGTGAAGGTGCTTCCTGATCCCCAACTGTTTATTCTTGACATTGTAAGAGACTATGTTTTGCCTTTTCACTTTGAAGAGGACTTAGTCAAAGTCAGGGATGATTCAATGTTTAAGAAATGTTGATGCTGCTGTTAATGTGTAAGCTTGAAAAACCTATTGAGAATAAATAAGATGGGAAGCACCATGGCATAGTAGTTAAAAGTACCTCAAAATAATCAAGCAGCTCCCCCAAAAAACTTATATTAGTCATGGAGATTGCTCCAGGTATGATTGTCACATGGAAAATCACCCGAAAACTTAGCAGCTTAAAGCAGTCATTTTGTTTTGCTCATGATTTTGTGGGTCAGGGATTCAGGAAGGGTTCTGCTGGGCAGTTCTCACTTGAGGTCTGTCATGGGGCTGCAGTCAGATGTGCTGGGGCTGCCATCATCTGAAAGCTCGGCTGGGCTGGACAGCCAAGGTCCTCATGCACATGGCTGGCGGTTGTTGCCGGCTCCAGGCTGGGAGCTCCACTGGGGCTGACAACCTGAGCACATGCATACGGTTTCACAACAAGCAGTCCCTGGGGAGTCAGGCTTCTTACATGGTGGATGACTTCTGCTAGAGCCTAGCCTCAGAAGTTAGACAACATCATTTTCTCAATAGTTTATTGATTGAACTTGTCACCAGATTCAAAGGGAGAGATATAGATCCCACCTCTCAATGGGATCTCTCTGAGAATTTGGGGGCTATGTTTTAAAAATGCCATAGCAATACCAGCTGCTGAAACAATTACACTTCCAAGTTTCAATGGCTTAACCCAATAGATATTTATTTCCCATAAATTCAAAACAGGTATTCTTGCGGGTGGTGGCCCTCCTCCAGGAGATGCTTCTTGGTCTCAGGCCCCTTCCATCTTAGCTCAGACTCCCCAGGATTCTATTCTCATCTGCGTGAAGGTGGCAGGAGAGAAAGGCGCGTAAAGGATCCTGCATGGAAAGGTTTATGCGCCCAGTGTGGAAATGACACACATCACTTCCACCCACTTTACATTCTAGATGAACTTGGTCACATGGCCACACCCAGCTACAGGAGAGGGTAGAAGCAGAGTCTAGCTGTGAGCCTCTGCCACAGAAGTAAATACAGGCTACTCTCACTTACATGTTCTGGTGTGTCCTAGTCCCTTTGCTACTGGCAGCACAGAAGTTGAGTGTGAGCCTGGATGGGGCAGGGTCCCTAGTCAGAAACTGTTTCTATCAACAACTCCTTCCTAAGTCAGAAGTTTGCACAGTGGCACTGCCTGTTTGTTTTGCAAAATCTGGAATGAAGTGCTGCAGGCAGCTCAGAGCAAGCTGGCTGACCTGTTTCCAGATGGTCACCCGGTGTCAACGCCATTCCATTCTCATTCCAGAAGCCAACAAGATTCTGCACCAACACCTTGGGGCCCCTGACGAGCGTCTTGCCCTTCACATCCTCAGGACTCAGGGGCTGGTCCCTGAACATGTGGAAACGAGGACTTTGCACAGCACCTTCCAGCCCAATATTTCCCAGGTAAAGCGGCTTTCCACCTTTGAAGACCCATCATCCAAACCCCAAATGCAACAGCAATAACTGACACAGATTTGTCTCATTTATTTCATTTGGATACTTTTGATTTTAGGAAATAGAAATAAAACTCAAATTAGCTTCATCACAAAGGAGAATTTTTGGTAAAAATTTTCAAGTAACTCACAAACTCCAGACAGGATGCAGAAGAAACTTGAATCAGGGTCTCTTGTCTTTCTGTTTGAGTCTGCTCTTTTGCTGTGGTCACCTTCCTGTGCATCAGAACATCATGGACAGTTCTTGAGTGTTTTTATGTTATAATATAGCCCCATCTACTTCCAAACATGGAAGAGATTGGTTGGCCCAGCTGTCCTCCACTGGACCACTCATGTGTAGCCAAAAGGGCAGGGTCTGGCAAAGCGACTGAGCTTGGCCCAGCTTGGGTGAAAAGGTTCCATCTGAGACTGAAGAGCCAGGGAAGCAGGGCCATCATGTACAAGGTGGCTGCTCACTGTGACCATGTGGAGAGTGATGGGGGAGGGTCAAGCCCAGATGTTGGGGAGCAGGTTCCAGAGAACCTGGTGAGACATGGCAAATGACAAAATAATCAATGTGGAAAGTTGTCCTCATGAAAATTCCCAGGCCGTGCCTCCAAATTCACATTCAGTAGGTCTGGAGTGGGCCCGGGAATCTACATTTTAACAAGTACCTTGAGTGGTTCTGGTGGAAGTGGCTAGGAGACCGCACTTTAAGAAATATTATATAATGGATGTAAATATTGTTGACAGTGACATTAATGACACCAACAATAAAGTATGTAAAACCATGGACAAATTTATCTTCAAAAAGTGGCCATAAGTACCCTGAGTTTACTAGATTTTGTCACTTGTTTCTTACTGTTATCCTGTTCCATATTTTCATTTCCTCCTTTTCTTATTCTTCTTCCTTCTTCCAAAGAGCCCATTCCTCCTTCTCTCTCCCCTCCTTCACCTCATTTGAATAAGTCTCAAGAAATTGCAAAGTGAGAAAGATTTCTCCCTAGGAGTTTACCAACGCCCCCCCCGCCCCAATCACAGTATTGAATACAGGCTGTGGCTCAGTCTTAGTAGATACCAGACGCCTTAGGTTCTTCAGTGTGCTTGATGTATCGTGGAACCTTGAGCCTGAGAGATTAGTTGAAAGAGAGTCAGGGTCACAGTAAAATACATCTCTTTTCAGGAACTCCAGTTAAATTGTTTTGATCATGATGCATTAGGAAGCCAATCTAGTGGTTTCCTTGGCAACTTTCTTGAAGACCAGTCTGTTTTTGTCATAAAAGCAGAGTCTACAGAACATCCAAAAACAGTCTGTGGAATGTAAATTGGTTCATATGGTTGATACAGCTTTTTAATGGCATTCCTCACCTGTCAAAAAGAACATTCCAGTCAGATGGATTGACCTGGTCTGTGGCAGTCAAAGAGCTGAGCAAAGCCTCACCAAGACAGCCTGCACAAGTGTCAGTCTAGGCTTCCATCCTCCCCCTGCGTGCCAGCCTCCAACCAGAGGGCAGGCACTAATGAGCCAATGGCAGGGAATCCCAGCCTTTTGGGAACAGTGATGCTCTTGTCATTGCTTAAATCTCTCCTTTGGGATTCCTTTGAAAGTCCTATGTTGTACGTTTTTATTTTGAAAAATTAATTAACATTTTACATTATTTTGATTTTGTAACTTGAGGAAGTAGAGAAACTCTTGGGTGTCATAAAACTGAGAATGACAAGTAGGCAATGTGTTGACAGAGTGACAACGTGAGAACTGTTCTGAAGGGTGAAGGACCCAACTTTACATCATTGTCAGAGGGGGTGTGTGTGTGTTTTAGGGATTTTGTTAGTGATGGGAAGCCTTTCATTTTATTAACTAGGGAAGATTTCAACTAGTATACAAGTGGGCACACATGTAGCCATCAGAGGTTCCTGGGTGAGAGTAGGGAGTTGGGGTGGCAGGGGAAGGGAGGCTAAAGTACATTGCAGACATGAGATTAATCTTGGTTTGCTCTTCTATGTCATTTGATTGTCTTCCATATGGACTAAGAAATTAGCAGGCTAAAGAAATAGTTTCACCTAAGAAGTACAAAAGAAAATTGTAATCTCTGCCACCCATAATATAACTTCGATTGTCTTTTTATTTTTGAATCATTTAGGGAAGACTGCAGATGTGGGTGGATGTTTTCCCCAAGAGTTTGGGGCCACCAGGCCCTCCTTTCAACATCACGCCCCGGAAAGCCAAGAAGTAAGTAATTTTGAGACCCTGCTATATTATGCTGGTTGCTTGGAATAAGACTAAAGGAAAAAGTACCTTCAAAATGTGCTCCTTTCAGATACTACCTGCGTGTGATCGTCTGGAACACCAAGGATGTTACCTTGGATGAGAAAAGCATCACAGGAGAGGAAATGAGTGACATCTATGTCAAAGGGTAAGGTTAGTGGGCAAGAGCCTTTGAGAAACTGAGGGAATGAAACAGACTCTCTTATTCTGAAGGACTACTATGACAAAGTACCACAAACAAGGTGGCTTAAAACTATTGTCTCACATTTCTGAAGACTAGAAGTCCAAAATCAAGATGTCTCTGAAGGCCCTAGGAAAATATCCTTCCTTGCCTCTTCCTAGCTTCTGGTGGTTGCTGGCAATTCTTGGTGTTCCTTGGCTTGTAGAGGTATCACTCCAATCTCTGCCTGTCTTCACATGGCCATCTTCCGTCTCAGTCTGTTCCTCTGTTTCTCTTCTCCTCTTTTATAAGGACACCAATCATTTTGGATTACGATCTACCCTGTCCCAGTATGACCTCATGTTAACTGATGACATCTTCAAAAGCTTTATTTCCAAACAAGGTCACATTCACAGGTATGGGGTTGGGACTTCAGCATATCTTTTTGGGGACACAATTCAGTCCATAACACCTTCCTTGAGTTTAATTTTCAGTATCAAAGGTGCCCATGATAAGATCTTTGGTCATTTAAAGCTATTTTATCTTATTAGTGCAGTCTGCTTAGGAAACTCTTGGGAGAAAAAGGGGGAAGGAGGAGAAAGAAAAGAGAAATCTATGTGGATCTTGTTTATGAGCAGAGATATCTAATAACCATAAGAATTGATACATATTTCTTTGTTTCTCTTTTAACAAAGTGAGTTTTCTCCAGTTTATTCAGCAGATTTGTTATATCTCCTGTAGTTTATTGGTCCTGTAGTTTATTTGTATTCCTTTTTGATGCCTTGAATAAGTAGCCTTAAGAACACAAGTAAAGCTTCCAAAATTTCTTTTTATGTGTATTTTATTACCAATATCCATGGAAAAGAGAAAATATTAGCATATTTCAAAAAAAAATCACTAATTCCACCAATATTTACTGAATGCCTGTACCCAACATGTAAAATGCCGTATTCGTTCAATATTCTGTTACTTGCATAATTCAGTTCCAAATAATCCACATTGGGTATGTTATTATGTGTTAAGCCTTGATCACAGATGTTAAATGCAGGTATAGCATAGTGATTAAGAACCTTGAATCTGGACCTAAACTATCTGAGTTCAAATCTTGGTAATTCCAGTAAGTTCACACTACCTAAGAGTCCCCATCTGTAAAATGGAGATAATGATACTACCAACTCCCAGGGATATTCAGAATATTCAATTACTCAAAGAATCTAGGACAGTGCCTGGCGCATAGTAAACACCATTTGAGTATTAGCTAGATTTATTACTATTCCACCGGGATTGGCTGAGCTTGGTTCCTTGATAAGTAAAGGATAAGACTTGCTGAGAAATTGACATACTCAAAAAGTGAGAACAAAGTTTCACTCAGGATCCCAAGTGGCCCACCATCAAAACTTTTGTTAAAGACTTATAATTATTATCATTTAGGTTCACTGTAAACAGGGAATGTTTCATCAAGGTCTTCATTATACTTTCACATTTCAGAATCTTATTACCATTCCCCAAGGAAAATTAATCCCAGCTAATTACACATATGCAAATTTATTTGACTATCATAAGCTCTTTTTTTTTTTTTCCAAATCGTAGAAACAAACTCAAGTAAATACTGGACTGTGAAAGCTCCTTTGATCAAAAAATAAAGCACAACTTAAAGTACCATGTAATATTTGAAATTAAAATCTAAATACTGTATGTGGAAAGATGGATAATGCATAAATAACATGCCTAGCACTACAAACATGTGTGTTACATACAAAGCTATAATAAATACATATACAGAATACAGACACCTAGAGTAGTTGTTTTGAATTCACACAATAGCCACAATAATGGACTCAAATATACCAATGATCATGAAGATGGTGTAGGACTGGCCAGTGTTCTGTTCTGTTATTTATAGGGTCGCCATTAGTCAGAGTCAACTTGATGGCAACTAACAACAACAGAGTATTTGTTTAATTCGTCATAAAATTAAAACATGAAAATATTTCTCATAGCAACAGAGAGGGAGAGCTACAGGTGATGAGCGGTCTGGGAGAGGATCATGGTGACGCTTTAGGGATGGGTCGGGAGGTGAAGCCGCTGAGGTCAGAGCCAAGAGGGTGTCGATTCTCTTCAATGAATTAGTTTAATAGTCAAAAGAAGTCTAACTAATTTAGCTAGTCAGTTAATTGACTAGCCAAAAGTAAAGCTGTTGTTGTTTTTGTGTGCCATCAAGTCAATTCCATCTCATAGCCACACTATAGGACAGAGTAGAACTGCCCCATAGAGTCCTAGTCTTGATTGATATTCATGCCACTACTAATAATAGGACCTCATAGTAGCAAACAATTTTATAGTTTCCATCATCCTTTAAGGCAGGGTATCAGAGCTGGACTTTTGGTGTCAGTCTACCCTGGAGGTAAATACTTACTGTGTGACCTTAGTTTCCTTGACTGTAAAATGGAGATATTTAGTTGCTGGAGCCCTAGTGGCACAGTAGTGAAGAGCTCAGCTGCTAACCAAAAGGTCAGCAATTCGAATCCACCAGCTGCTCCTTGGAAACCCTATGGGGAAGTTCTACTCTGTCCTGTAGGGTCGCTATGAGTCAGAATCAACTCAACGGCAACAGGTTTTATATAGTTGTGGGCAGAATAAAATAATGCTTGTGGAGTACTGGTTCAGAGCAAATGATCATCAGCTTGAGTTAAGAATTTCTCCCCTTCTAAGCCATGGTCTCTGATTCTGTCCTCATATCAGCCATGTGAAGGGGGCACATATCCCTGTCCTCACTTTATAGATGAAAAGATGAAGCTCAGAGAGTCAAGTAGCAGAGCAAGTTCACAGCCAGGCCTGCCTCCTACCAAGAATCTCCATCCGTGGGGCCCAAGCATCAATATCTTTAAAGGCTCCCCAGTTGATTCTAATGTGTAGTCAAGGTTGAGAACTATGCATTCTGCCACTTTGCCAGTCTAAAGTCAAATGTTACCCCCCAGTTCCAAACCAGGAGTCTTCCCGGTAGCAGGCAGATATGACAACAACTTTTCTTCCAGGCACGTTCGTTCATTCTTTCCTTTAGCCGGTATTTATTTTAGTGTCTACTATATGCCAGGCACAAATAAAAGGAAACTTTTTGAACATTAACATCTTAACTTGTAAGTTCTTCACTGAAATGAACTCTCATAGATGTGCATATGGAAATAACATCTTCCTTGCTAGTCTCATTAATGCGATCATAGTGAACGTAAGAATAATAAAAAAGGAAGCCGTAAGATTACTTGATTCCTGCCTTTCTTGTTTCTTTAAGAAAAATACAGAGAAGGAAATGCTAAAATTTTGAGCTAACGCATATTCATTGAGCCTATCTGTGGTGATGACAGACACTAATGAGTTATAGTTCTAAAGACTAACATCATAGCCAGCAAACTTCAATGTACCCAAAATAGAAGCTAAATTGTTGATATTTTCCAGAAAATTTCATCTTATCCCTGCTAACTGGAGTCTAAAGGATTTCCTGCTTTGGTTTTAGAAGAATTATATTTTATTTGGCTAAAACCTGTGTTGGATGCAACAGAGTGCCTCCCCTTCATAAATCACCCCCCAGCTCTAGAGATAACTGGAACCTGTCCAAGAAAAGTGCATTAATTCTGCTGCCCTTCACTCCCCTAATCACTGCGCAATTTTGCAGCTAGATTACTTGTCAATCACACAAGGCTAAATCTGTTTGCCTCTTCTTTTCAGCTGGATTCCTGGCAATGAAGAAAACAAACAGAAAACAGATGTCCATTACAGGTCCTTGGATGGCGAAGGGAATTTTAACTGGAGATTTGTTTTCCCGTTTGACTACCTCCCAGCTGAACAACTCTGCATTGTTGCTAAAAAAGTGAGCTTTGAAATATGCCAGTCGGAAGTGGATGTCATGGGTCTTCCTTAACTCAGAAACTCGTAGCATGTCGGCACTTCTCAGGACCTCAGAGGTCATTGGGTGCAGCTCCCTCTTGGTGCAGATGGGGAACTCGAGACCCACAGAGGTGTAGATACTTGCCCAAGGTCACACAGCTATGACAGGTATCTGTGTAATTAGGAAGTATAAGGCAGCAGGGTGAAGGATCTGGTAAAAGGTAGAAGTGGGGTCTTATTATCAACACAAGTATGTCTTTTATGTGATGGGGAAACCAATTTCTTCCCATGAATAGGCAGAATTGTTTGACTAATTAGCCAAACAGAGGCAAAATATTAAAGTAGATGAGACTTCCCTTTTACCTTCCTTGTTAAACCTCAACATCAGCCTTACCATCTTCAGCTGCCCTTCCTTGAGGATGCAGGGCCCTGATTAGTAACAGTGACCGTTTCGGGGCTCAACTCAAACTGGCTTATACCAAAAAGGTGATTTTTTGATTCACGTTACTAAAAAAATCCAGGGTTGGCTGGCTTTAGGAATGCCTAGATCCCAGGTTGAAATGACGTCTTGAGAAATTCATCTCTCCCTTCCTCTGTGCCTCATTTCCTGTGGGCTCCTCCCTGGTGGAGGCAAGATGGCTGCCAGCAGCCCCAGCTCATATTCTGTACCCTCAGCAACCTCAGCAGAACAAGAAGAGCAGATCCCTGTGGCTCCAATCCGAGTTCTGGAATTGGGCCTCAGTGTCTCTTCTTGTTTGGGGCCATCTGCCCATCCCTGAACAATCCATTGTTGTCCAGGGATGCAGTGCTCTGATTGAGCTGGCCCTGGAATTAGGGGTAGAACCAGCTCCTCCCAAATTGCATGGACTAAGACAGGAGAGGACAGTCCCCAAGGAGAATCTGGGTGCTTTCATCCAAAAAGGGGGCCTAAAACCTCAGCAGGCAATAATAACGCATATCTTCTTTAGCTCCCTACCCCACCCCCATCCCATTCCTACCCTCTGTATTCTATAAACCTTCCCTTGATCTGCCTGGTCACCTCCCCTAGAATGACCCACCATAGGACAGTCAGGTGGGGCTGGACAACAGTAGAATAGGCTTCCCAGCCCTTCAGATCCAGGCTTTCTCAGCTCTGCAGAGAAGGTTCAGGGATTAAAAATTATAAACAACCCAACAATTTTCCTCCAAATTCATGAAGCACTGGGAGAAATTCCCTTCCTGCTGGGGCCAGAGAAACTTAGGGGTAATTGGGCTATGGGACTATTATAGTTTTGGCTAATATCGTCTGGGCAGAGGCAGGGACCAGAAGTAAGAACTTGGGGGGCTCTGACCCAGGCCTCCCTCCTGTTGACCACATGCATATAAAAGTCAGTGGTGTCTTTCAAAAGTCAAAAATGCCAAGACATTTTAAATCTGCACTGGTAAAAGAGAGAAATCTGGGCTCCAGTCTCCCCACCCTCATGTAAAATAGAATTCGCTAGTAGAGGATTTCTAAGTCCTCTTCCACTCAGACATTTGTGTGGGGTGGGTGAAGTCGCCTGAACAGAGGCGACACCCCAGCAGGTGATGTTGTGGCCGGGCATAGAGCAACCTGGCTTTGGAAAGATAATCTAATCAGCCCCTAATAGTCTTCAGGGGCCAGATTAAATCACACGCCAACTAAAAGGGTGGCAGCAGGAATTCACACTGACAGGAACGTGGCAGGAAACCTCCTGTTTCGGAATTGCCTAGGACGTCCTTTTTGTCACCCAGCTCACGGCTCTGAGATTTCCTGGGGAGGCCGCCTGCCCTCCATATACATGGACTGGGGCGGGGGGACAAGGGGAGGGGCATACAGGAGATGCAAATGAGAGAAAAGGCCCCATGCCTTGATGTTAGGGTTTCAAGGGCTGAAGGTAAGGGTCTCAGAGTCCAGTAATTGGTACCATTTGATTTATCTGTTTCTCTTGTCATTTTAGGAGCATTTCTGGAGTATCGACCAAACCGAATTTCGGGTCCCACCCAGACTGATCATTCAGATATGGGATAATGACAAGTTTTCTCTCGATGACTACTTGGGTAGGGCTTACACTGAATTATTTTCTCTAAGAAATTATAGTTAGAATTAGTCAAGCCAATTGAAACTTGAAATCAATTATTGGAGTCTCCAATGAATGTTGATAATTTCTGGGGGGCACACTCACTACTTGGATTACCTGGCAGTGTGGCCCGACAGTCATCTGTCTTGAGCCCTCTGAGAAGGGGGCACAGTGAATGGCACCCTTTCCATGGGCTCTGACTACTCTCAGTTGCTCCTGTGGAGGTCCTGTCTCTCTATGAAGACTCAAATTCTGTTTTCATAAGGAGACGTCCACCCCTGCATCCGCTTCCAAACCATACACCTCAGCAGTTTAGAATGGACTCCCACGTCCTTTTCCACACCGCTTCCAAAAGTTACCAAGGTCCCCTCATCTCCAACCCATTGCTATCCTCCTCTTCAGCTAAAGATACTTACCCCTGTTAAATGCCCCCCTCACCCAGCCCCTCCCTTTCTTGGCATGCTCTAACCCCTGCATCCTCTGTGGCATTGTGCTCCTCTGATTTGATTTCGCCCTCCCAGCCTTGGCTCTGTCTCATTGGGCGATTTTATCTCTTCCTCCCACTCTTTAAATCCTGGCCTGCCCTACCAGCTCTTTAGCTCTTCTCCAGGTCCCCTCAGTGATTTACCCACAGTGATGTATCTACTCCCACCTCAGCTGAAGGTAAAGCTTCCACTTTCTCCTCTCAAGGTGGACTCCTAAACCGGTGGAGCCTGACCTCTCATGACGCCTGACGTGCAATAATAAGAAACTATTATGATGATTGTTCCCATTTGCTAACCGGAACCTTTCACCTTTATGTTTGGCTGGCACCTCCAATTCACCACAACTGCAATCGGACTCAGCCTTTCTTCCCTGACTGACCTCACCCCTGCTCTCCTCACGAATTTCTTTTGCTGTTCGAGGCACCGTCCTCTCTAGCCATGCAGGCAGGAACACCCAGTCAGTCCCACATTGTCAGCTGCTCAGTCCCCACCATGTAACCTGCTTGATCACTCACATTTATTTCCTTATTTCCATTATCTCTACCACTTGCTAGTTCAAACCTCATTTTCTCATAGCTAACCATAGCCCCTAACTTGTCTCCCTGCCTCAATCTTGCTTCCAAAGGGTCTTTCCTGGCAGAGGAAAAGCCTACGGTGGCCAGTGGCATCTCTTGTTCACCCCTGTACCCCTTACAGCACCTGTTGCGGTGGTTTGACTTAGTTGGTGCTCAATAGCAGCTAAATGAACGAGTAGGCATGTATGCTAACTTATAGAGCATATGAGTGAATAGTAAAGATGTAGACACTAAATTCCAGAATAATAGAGAATGAATAATGTAAATATTAAATTGAAAAGAAATCATCTGACAACAAATAGGGAGAATGATTGTATTTCAGAATGGCTAGTGAGCAAGCGGTTGTAGCTGTCAGCAAAAAGAGAAACAGGATAAAAGCACGCAAAAGCTCAAGAAAGGCTGAAGCAAATTGGAATTATGGGTCCAATTAAGATGAAGGACACTTTCTGAGCCTGATAACTTAAAGGGAATCTACCACAAACCACCCCATTGTTCTTTGCCATCACTGTCAAAGACCAAATTCTAGTCCCAGTAGTCCATAGACTTGATCCCACATCACAAACAGCATTTTCTTAAGGAAAGGCTCATGTGAAATCCCACACCCACAAGACAGTCATGGTGAAGATGATACTAAAGAGTTTATGGCTTATATTATGGAAACTCTGGTGGCATAGTGGTTAAGTGCTATGGCTGCTAACCTAAAATGTTGGCAGTTTGAATCTACCAGGCGCTCCTTGCAAATTCTGTGGGGCAGCTCTAGTCTGTCCTATAGGGTCGCTATGAGTCAGAATTGACTTGACGGCAACGGGTTTGGTTTGGTTTTTTTATTATGGAAGACAAAATGTGCTTCTGTAGGTACCCTCATCTGGGTTCCCTGGTTCCTGGTGAGAATTTTCTATTTAGTTCTGTTCCTTCTCAAGCACTTGTTCCTGAGATTACACTAGGAGAGACTTGAACGTGCATTAGCTTCCCATGTTCCAAGAACCGGTTGTCTTTACCCAAAACCAAGTGACCTCTCTTCAGGGCAGCTCAGAACTAAAATGAGCAAATTTCATATCCAGGGGCCTTCAATTCAGTGGAAACTTTGTCTATAGATGTTTAATTACTTAGAGCTTATAGAACAACTCTGTTTATGCTCACATCTTTAGGAAAAAGAATGCATACTTCTCTGTTAGATGCGGAGCAATAGACAGATATTTCCTCTGCCATTTTCCATCTTATCTAGAAAGAACTTAAAATATCTACCAGAGCCCCCTTCTCTAACTCACCCATCACCTGCTCAAAATCACTGTCTGCTTCTCCTCTGACAAGAGTATTCTGTTTACTTATGAATGACGGCAGATCCATTTGAAGCTTATTTAGGTTTAATGTTGTTTCCTTGGCTAGGTTTCCTGGAGCTTGATTTGCATCGCACAATCATTCCAGCAAAATCATCAGAGAAATGCCGTTTGGACATGGTTCCAGACCTCAAAGCAATGGACCCCCTTAAAGCTAAGACAGCCTCCCTCTTTGAACAGAAGTCCATGAGAGGATGGTGGCCATGCTATGCAGATAAAGATGGCTCCCGCGTGATGGCTGTGAGTATTTCTTGGTTAAGGGTCATTTATTCCTTTTATCATTTAGGTTTTTCCCTTTATCAATAGATTATTCCTGATAGGATAAAGAAGTGTTAAATTGGTGGGACTAAGTTATGCGAATTGTTTGTACCTGGGATTGCAGCAGATGCTGGGAAATGCTATATGTATTTAGGGCCAGGGAAAGGTGAGAGGGTTGGAATAGTCAAAAAACTAGGAGCTGAAGTGTTTGCGTCGTATCTCTTTAGGACCCTTCCTCACCAAGAAGGTTTGATTTATGCTGAGCTTCCAATACAATTCAGTACAGAAAAAGGAACTTCAAATTGGAGGTATTCTTGTTTAAGAAAAGGTGGGAGTTAGGCAGTGACTGCTGACATCCATGGAACAAAAAGTCATAATTTACAAGCAGGGTTGGCTGACTCAGGATATATTTTCATATAGAAGCAACAGTTATCACACCACGTCACAAAAGACTACCTTTCAATATGTATTAATAGCTAATGTTTTTATCACTAATTATGAACCAGGCAACACACTAAGTACCTTCCATACATAATCTCATTTTTTAAAGGAACTTTGAGGTATACTTTACATACAATAAACTGAACTCATTCGAAGTGTACAATTGAGTGAGTTTTGACGAAAGTAATCACCATAATCAAGACCCAGAACATTTCCATCACCTCCAAAAGTTTCCTTGTGCTCTTTGCAATCCATTTTTCCCTCCACTCAAGCCAGGCGACCACTGATCTGTTTTCTGTCACTGTAGATTAGTGTCTTAGCTAGCTAGTCCTGTACCAGAAATACCACAAGTGGATGGCTTTAACAAACAGAAATTAATTTTCTTAACAGTTTAGGAGGTTAGAAGTCCAAATTCAGGGTGCTGGCTCTAAGGAAAGGCTTTCTGTCTCTGTAGACTCTGGAGGAAGGGCCTTGTGTCTTTAAGCCTCTGCCCCTGGGCAACCTTAATGTGGCTTGGCATCCCTCTTCCTCCATCTCTGCTTCTTAGCTTGCTTGTTTTATCTCTATTATATCTCAAAAGAGATTTACTCAGGACACATCCTACACTAACCCTGCCTCATTAACATACCAAAAACAATCCATTCCCAAAGGGATTATAACTGCGGGCATAGAGGTTAGGATTTACAGAACATATTTGGGAGGCATAATTCAATCCATAACAATTAGCTCACACTTAATCTCATTTAATCCTGCTGACAACCCCATGAAGTGGGCATTATTTCCATTTTATAGACTGAGCAACTTGCAAAAGCCACAAACCCAGGTTTATCTGACTCCTAATCTTGGGTCCCACCGCCTAAATGGTTCAGTGTCATAGTTTCTCAAATGCTGGTGATCTAGTCAGTTTTCCTGGGTCCTAGAAAGTCTGTCAAAGCCTTAGTTAAGCCTGGCTATAAAAGTGGGCAGATTTCTAGACCTCTTCCAACCTCAATGTTCTTATCTGCACATGAGGATAATAATAATACCAACTTCAAGGATTGCCATGGGCATTACTTGAGATTACCCTTATAGAAGCCTTAGAAGAGTGCCTAGCACATCAATCAGGAACCTGTCAGCAGGGGACCAGCATTCATTTGTTCATTCATTTCAGCTACTATACATCAAGTACCTGCTATGTGCCAGGATCGGCACTGCACAGTGGGTGTACAATGTTTAGCATGAAGGGACATGGCCCTGCTCTCTTGAAGCTGACAGTTAATGCTCAATAAATGTTACATTTTTTTTTTTTTATTGTTATTAGCAATATTCAGGTTAATCTGGGCCCAAGTGAAGTTACAAAGGAAGATGTGTAAGAAGGCAAGGAGATTGATGTGAGAAAGATAGAATGGCAGGGATACAGAGAATGAAAAGCGGAGAGCAGAGAGGAGGGGAAAGCAATTTGTCCTCTCAGTTTCCCACACGGAATCAGTTCAGAAACACATGGAAGAGGAAATGTGATGAAATCTCTTGAGGAAAATTTAAGGCAATCTAAGGATTGTTTTACAAGAGTAAAAATCATTGCTCGGGGGACTACTCCTTGGGTTGAAATAAAAATATTTGTGAAACGTGATGTCATGTGTTTAACCTGTTCTGCTTTACTGAAGGGGAAAGTGGAGATGACGTTGGAAATCCTCAACGAGAAGGAGGCCGACGAGAGGCCAGCTGGGAAGGGACGGGATGAACCCAACATGAACCCCAAGCTGGACCCACCAAAGTGAGAGGTCTTCTTTGTTTTCAACTTTGTCTGAACCCAAACACCTGCAGTCTGAAAGCTCTCCCTCCACTTGGCTTAATGGAATGGCTTAGCTGTTGTCCTTTTAATTTTGTACTTAATAGTGTGGGGCGGGAGGTGGAGAGGCTGGTGATTTGACTTCATTTTAACTACTCTCCTTTCCCATGAAACCAAAGTGCAGTGTGTCTTCAGGGTTTTAGGAAACTGTAATATGTTAAAGCGCCTTTCTCAGCCAACTATGGGGAATAATATCTTCTCTTGACTTTACGAATGCTATTAATTATTCTTTAAACTGTGTTATGCTCTGAGATAAAATATTTGTCCCTCCCAAGTTAGGAAGGTAACACTATTTCTTTGTAATGCAGCCGACCAGAAACCTCCTTCCTCTGGTTCACCAACCCATGTAAGACCATGAAGTTCATCGTGTGGCGGCGATTTAAGTGGCTCATCATCGGCCTGCTGGCCCTGCTGATCCTGCTGCTCTTTGTGGCTGTGCTCCTGTACTCTTTACCGGTGGGACCCCTCAGCCTCTTGGTTTTCTTGTGCATTGTGGTCGGTGATCTAACGTGGTATTTACCTTTATTGCCATTCAGAAGAATGACTCACATAGTAATTGAGGGATCACAACCCTTCAGCTTTTGAAACACCCCAAGATTAGAGTTCCATTCTTAGTGTTTCACGAGTTACAGACAGACATTGTGGCCTGAAAAGGACTTTGGTTTCAAGGATTCTAGGACACACAACTCAGACCTTTATCAACATGCCTGGACCTTAGCCTGCCTTTCCAACTGATCTTCCTGCCTTCGGTGAACATTTTGGTCCAAACCATCCTGCCTCCTAACTCCTTGTCCTAGCATTCAAGGCCCCCTCCCTAGTCTGGGATCATTTGTAAGTCTATACAAACCATGTACTCCACCCCTACTATATTGTTGTTTCCCCCAAACAGTCATTGCCCTTTCTTGCCAGGATGTGTTTGCCAATTCTATTCCTTTGCCCACATTTTGTCTACCAAAATTGTGCCTGTTCCTTAAGGCCCAAGTCATACACTATCTCCTCCTTAAATTTCCCTTACTCACCCCAAACATAAATGGGAATCCAAATGGGAAATTTGGCAGTATACCTAGAAGTGGTACCTTAATTCCTCCATTCAAGGAATGTATTAAGCATTTACTATAGGCTAGGAGCTAGGGATACAGAGAAGTCTCTAGGTGGTGCAAACAGTTAACGCACTTGGCTGCTAACTGAAAAGTTGGAGGTTTGAGTCCACCCAGAAGCAACTCAGAAGAAAGGACTGGTGAGCTACCTCTGAAAAACCAGCTATTGAAAACCCTATGGAGCACAGTTCTTCTCTGACACACATAGGGTTGCCAAGAGCCAGAATGAACTTGATGGCAATAAAAAAAAGACAAAAAAAAAAAAGGAGGAGGGGGATACAGAGAGAACCAATGCATGATTTCTGCTCATGAGTGGCTCATAGTCTAGGAACAAACAGACATATGAACAAGTAAATTACTCTGAAAGGCAAGCTGTTACAGAGATATAACTGTGGGAGCCCACTGCTGAGGAAGGTTTTACTAAGGAGGGGACACTTAAGCTCAGTTTGCCAAGGAGAGAAGGGAGTGTCCAGGCAGAGGAAACCATGGGGAGAAGCAAGGGCTGTGGCACTGAAGGCCACAGTAGGCATTCAGAAACTCTCACTTTAGTTCATGGTAATAATAATTTTTTTTAATAATAATATAGACTACTTCATGTTTAGTAGCATAGTCACATGGAGCTCTGGTGGCACAGTGGTTAAGAGTACAGCTGCTAACCAAAAGGCTGGCTGTTCGAATTCACCAGCCACTCCTTGGAAACTCTATGGAGCAGTTCTACCCTGTCCTATAGAGTCACTATGAGTCAGAATCAACTCAACAGCAATGGGTTTAGCATAGCCATATAGCCATAATGGTGGGCATTCTGTGTCTTAGTTCTTTCCCAGTATAATACTTTCATTTTTTTAAAATTATGCATTGTTGTTGTCAGGGGCCGTTGAGTCAGTTCCAACTCCTACTGATCCTAACAAAACACTGCGTGGTCCTGCGCCATCCTCACAATCGTAGCAATGTTTGAGCCCATTGTTGCATACACACTCATTATTTTCTAGTTTTAGGCAGTCTGATCTGGCTTGAACATTTAAAAAATTCTTCACAGTGTTTTCTTTTTTTTTTTTTTTCCCTTCATGATTTAGATTATGTTGATTTAAACTAGTGTTTGTCAAAAGGGGTGATTTTGACCACCCCCCAGGGGACATTTGGGAATGTCTAGAGACATGTTTGATTGTCACCCTGGAGGATGCTACTAGCATCTAGTGGATAGAGACTGGGGATCCTGCTCAACATGCACAAGACGGCCCCTACAACAAAGATTTGTCTGGTCTAAAATGTCAGTAGTGCCAAGGCTGAGACACCCTAACTTAATTACATATTTTTATCACTGTTTCTGTTTCCTTTTCAGAACTATTTGTCAATGAAGATTGTTAAACCAAACGTATAATGAAAGCAAAGGCTACTTTCAAGAGTCATCCACCAATGAGGAAAATCTGCCTTCATTTATGGACCAAAATCAAGTGTGATTTTGTTTGTGTCTGAGACCACAGACAAAGGACACATGACTTCACCGAGGCCGGTCAGTTCCCAAAGGGTCCAAGTCCCAGAAAGCCAGGCTGATGAACAACATTTCTATCTTATTATCTTTTGAAGTATTAAAAGCTTTATTTTCTAAAGTTTTAACCGTATTTTTCAGAACGTTTTCAATGTGGCTGGTTCCATTTAAAAATCATCTTTTTATGTGTCGTTAGTTCTCTAATTCAATTTTTGGAAATAACTGAAATGGAATTGAAAATTTCTGCATCTTGACTTCATATACTGCTCATTTGTAATCAACAAAATGGACTATGCATTATAAAAACAGACTAGTGAGAGTAATTCTTATTTATGCCTGCAACCACTGTTATGATATTTTGTATGGATAAACTTCATTTAACCTCTGGAGTGAACCCAAATAAAAATATTCCACCTTTTACGCATGGGTGTTTGCTGTAGTGGGCACAGTCGGGAAGGAAGCAGCTTCTAGTCCCTGGGCTTCAGTGGATGGAATGCCACGGCTTACCACTTGGCCATAAACTCCTTGTAAGTGTGCTACCAAATTTTGACCAGTGAGTCAAACTGATGCTAATATAATAAATAATAAGAGCTAACACATATTAAAGGTACATATGCTATGCACAGAATTAGCTCATTTAATCCTCCACCACATAACTTTATAAAGTTAAGTAACGTTATTAACCTCATTTTACACTTGAGGAAACTGAGGCATAAGGAGAGTTGAGTAACTTGCTCGAAGCAACACAACCAATAATTGGTAGAGCTGGAATCTGAACCAGGCAGTCTGGCTCTCAAGCCCACTGTCCTAACCTTTCTTAACCATGATACTATACCATGAGTGGGAAGTCTGTCAAGAGGAATATAGTCAAGTGATGTAGTGACAGTAGCAACTTAGTATGACTCCATGCTGGCACCAAAGATGGTCAGTATGTTTCCTAGAACATGTGAGAACATTGTCCCATTAATATATAAGAGACAATGGTGACACGAGTAAACAGTTCTTTTCAAACAGCAACATGAAGCTGAAGGGAGCAAGAAATGGTACAATAATGAAGCTGCTTCTAGACATGTAGAGAATGTTATAGTGCAGTGGTCATTGTCTTGGCATTACTGCTGACTTGTTTCGTATTTTGAATATATTTTTTAAATATTTTAATTCCCTTAAATGTTCTGTCAAAAATTCTAGCAAAGTGTACTCCATTCACAATAAGGGTAATAGACACAGCTCTAACTAAACTGGAACACTTCTCATTCCTCCACGCACCTTGTACGCTTCCCTCTTTGAGTCTGTTCATGTCATGTGCCCACACACAATGCCTCTGCCCACCCGTCTGAAATTCTGGCTCAAATGTCACTTTCTCCTTGACGCTTCTTGAGCCCCACAGTGATCCTTCAATGTCAAAAGTAGAGAAATCAGAACAACCTTTCTGGAGAAATACATATATTAGAAACCTTTAAAATGTTTGTGCCCTTTGACACAGTAATTCCACTCCTGAGCATTAACCCCAAGGGATTAATCAGAAGGCAGCCAAAGGTTCATACAAAAATGTTGGCTGCAGTGTGCTTTGTAATGGCACAGATCAGAAACAATCTAAATGCCCAACTAGAGGGCAATGGTTGAATATGTGCTGTGACCCCATATATTGGCACAAGAATGAAAAAATCATATTTTCAAATTTTACTAACATAGGAAAATGCTGGTGACATGAGAAATGACAAAAAAAAAAAAACTATATAAAATAAGGACCAAGTTATATGTCTGTATGTATAACAAAATGCACCAAAGTATTAGCATTATGAAGAGTTTATGCAAAGGTTTTATATTTGTGCATATTTAAATCATAATTTATAAATGTAAGTCAACATGGGAGGTTCATAGGGCCCTAAGCATACATAACCTTCTAGTCCTTTCAAGTCATAACTACTGTTTCCTAACAACGTCACATCATCTTGCTTACAAATAACTGAAGGTCTACAGTTTTCATCTAATTTAGAGAACACTCTAATGAGGCTTAAAACAGCATGTTCTTCAAGACAAAGTAGACTCTACCAGAGTATTGTTCCCAGCAGGAAATTATTTGGAATATTTAACAATATTTAAAAATAATATTTAAAATATTACTTAGAATATTTAACAATCAATGTGGCGTTAGCACCAACCAATCAGAACAGATGCTGTGACCCATCAGAATGGTTGTCAACTGTAAAAAACTGGAATGGTCATACGGTATGTATAGGCTGACTATTAGCCCTGATCCCAGGGAACCCTACCATAGTGTCTCACTCAAGGGATAGTTGCTGAGTAGACAAATGAATGACTTTGGAGAAAGTCTTTGTCTTCAGCATCTCAAACTGGAATCCACTAGTAAGGTCCCTTTGAGTAAATGGCATCAAATCTCTACTAGGAATGAAATAATTCCCAGTGAGAGTATTGAGCTGGGCTTTCTGGGTTGTACACCTCTCCCTCTCCTCCCATCCCCCCAGAAAAAGCTTCATCTTGTCAGAAGATAATGGTCCCTCATTTGAGGTTGTTAGCCGCCTGGTGACCTATAAATGATAGCTAAAAGCTGGAACTAATCACAGTCCAGTCAGATTGTCGCTTCACTGTGAATTAAGTAACACTTAGTCCTAACTGATTCTAGCAAGTGCCGCCATTAGCATTGAAGCTTCTATTAGGAAAATAAATCTCCATCAGTGCCATGGGCAGGACAGGGAATTGAAAACCCTGACAGGGTAACACCTGATTTTGCTTTGTTCTTCCTTTCTCATTTTAGACCTGCATTTCAGTTCCTTTTAAAGAGCTATTTAAAAGATGGGCAAATTTCTGAAAACCATTTTGGAGAGGGAGCAGAGGTGAGCTGAGTGGTCTCGTTTTTCAGGTGCCGAATGAGTGGCAGCTCTTTGCCCCTCCGAGTTCACCCTCCTCAGAGAACTGTTTGTCTAAGGACTGAAGCTAACTTGTTTCACCACCATGGAGCGGAGCAGATGTTATTACAAACACAACTAGAAGGCAAGGGCACTTTTGAGAGACTGTTCAATTCAGGGAGACAGAGAGAGCTAGCACAAATTACAACTTGACTACCATATGGGGAACCAACATTGACAGTGATTTTAAAGTTTAAAACTCTTCCACAGTTGAAACAGCTCATGGTAAATGGATTTCTTTGTGAGAGCAATACATTCAGTACCCTGGACCATATGTGTGTAAGCCTCTGAAGGCAGATGGGAATTCCATTCAGAAGAATGCTTTTTTCAAAGTGGGGTTGATATGGAATTCGTTCATAATGGAGGTGATGTTGTAAATAGATTAAGTATCCACCATCTTTGCAGTTGAGTTTTGTGTTTATTCAGTGTTGAATGGAAACCCCCTAATCTTTCTTAGGTTAAATATAATGAGGCTCCAAAGAAGATCAAAGGAAGGCTACTTTTCCCTGGGATATACATCCACAAAATGAAACACCAGAGTTCATGAAGTTCAAGAAAAACACAGCAGAAACTTGTAACGAGGGCTAACTGCAAAGCCTAACGAGTAAGGGAACGTAATGAAAAACACAGGCCCACCATATGCACATACAGTCAGACTCAGAACTTCAGGGGGGCAAATTTGTAGGAGATGCAGACTTCAAGTTTTTACTCTTTAAATAAACTGAAAGGAAAAAAAAAAAAAACATAATTTTTTAGTGACTCCCTCACAGTAAATTGAATGTTTCTCAGGGCAACCTGATTTCACCAAAATTTATCTCAACTTCTTAAAGAGGTCCTTTTAGTCCTTGACAAATATTAATGTGCTACTTCCATGTGTTTTCACAAAATTCTAAAGCCAAACCCGTAATCCTCTCCCCCATCATATTTTAGCAAAGCCCTGCCCCAGCAATTATCCTGAGGAGGACCGGGAGTATCCAGATGGATCCCAATGCAGCACGGCAGCCTCTCGGATGAGGTTTCACCTGGGTCAATAGGATAAACAAGATAAATGGATGGAATCCTGACTTAGAGGCGGGAGAGCGCTGGGCCCAGGGGATTCCAGGCGTCTGGAAGCCTGTGTGCTCACCCCAGTTCAGTCACAACATACTGCTGTGACTCTGAGCATCTCCTCTCTGGGGATCTGTTTCTTAGTATGTGTGAAATTCAGAGTTGGATCAAACAATCATGTCTGTCTCAGACTTATTCTCTGTAAGGGCCCTTGGTGGTATAATGGGTAAGCGCTCAGCTGCCAACTGAAAGCTTCCACCAGCAGCTCCATGGAAGAAAGACCTGGCAATCTGCTCCCATAAAGATTCCCATTGCCAAAGCCAGAACAACTTGTCCAAGGCAAGGTCATGGAAGCTCCATAGACACATCCTAACTCCCTGAGAGACTGAATTACTGGGCTGATGGCTCCATGGTCTTGGGGAACATCTAGCTCAATTGGCATAACATAGTATATAAAGAAAATGTTCTACATTCTACTTTGGTGAGTAGCGTCTGCGGTCTTAAAAGCTTGTCAGTGGCCATCTAAGACACTCCACTGATTCCACTCTGTCTGGAGCAAGGGAGAATGAAGAAAACCAAAGACACAAGGGAAAGATTAGCCCAAAGGACTAATGGACCACAACTACCACAGCCTCCACCAGACTGAGTCTGGCACAACCAGATGGTGCCCGGTTACCACTACTGACTGCTCTGACAGGGATCACAATAGAGGGCCCCAGACAGAGCTGGAGAAAAATGTAGAACAAAATTCTAACTCACAAAAAAAGACCAGACTTACTGGCCTGACAGAGACTGGAGAAACCCTGAGAGTAAGGCCCCTGGACACCGTTTTAGCTCAGTACTGAAGCCACTTCTGAGGTTCACCCTTCAGACAGGCTCATAAAACAAAACAAGATTAAAAGGGCGCACCAGCCCAGATGCAAGGACTAGAGGGCAGGAGGGGACAGGAAAGCTGGTAATGGGGAATCCAAGGTCGAGAAGCGGAAAGTATAGAGATTACACAACGTTACAAAACAATGTGTGTACTAATTGTTTAGTGAAAAGCTAGTTTGTTCTGTAAACCTTCATCTAAAGTACAATAATTAAAAAAAAAAAAAAGATTCCCATTGCCATTGAGTTGATTCTGACTCATAGCAACCTTGTAAGACAGAGTAGAACTGTCCCATAGGGTTTCCAAGGCTGAAATCTTTATGGAAAATTGCCACATCTTTCTCCCCAGAGGGGTCGGTGGGTTCAAACAGCTGACCTTTCAGTTAGCAGCCAAGCACTTTAATCACTGTGCCACCAGGGCTCCTCCATAAAGATTATAGCCTAGGATACCCTATCGGGGCGGTTCTTCACTGTCACATGGGATTGCTATGAGTTGGAATCGATTCAACAGCATATAACAACAACAACTTCTCTGTGACTCAGTGTCCTCGTCTGTAAAATGGGAATTATTGTGAGGATAAAATTATTTTAAATATGTAAAAGTGCTTAGAACAGTGTTTGGGACAAAGTATGAGTGCTCAATATATATATATTTTTGACCTTTTCATAAGAGCCACTAATGTTTCTTTTTTTTTTAATTGTGCTTTAGATGAAGGTTTACAGAGCAAATTAATTTCTCATTAAATGATTAATACACATATTGTTTTGTAACATTTGTTGCCAACCCCATGACATACCAACATTCTGCCCTTCTTGACCTTGGGTTCCCCATTACCAGCTTTCCTGTCCTCTCTTACCCTCTAGACCTTGGCCCTGGGCTGGTGTGCCCCTTGAGTCTTGTTTTATTTTATGGGCTTGTCTAATCTTTGGCTGAAGGGTAAACCTCAGGAGTGACTTCAGTGCTGAGCTAAAACGGTGTCTGGGGGACATGCTCTCAGGGTTTCTCCAGTCTCTCTCAGACCAGTAAGTCTGGTCTTTTGTGTGTGTGTGCGTGTTAGAATTTTGTTCTACATTTTTCTCCAGCTCTGTCCAGCACCCTCTATTGTGATCCCTGCTAGAGCAGTCAGTAGTGGTAGCTGGGCACCATCTAGTTGTGCTGAGTTGTGCCAGACTCAGTCTGGTGGAGGCTGTGATAGTTGTGGTCCATTAGTCCTTTGGACTAATCTTTTCCTTGCGTCTTTGGTTTTCTTCACTCTCCCTTGCTGCCAAAGGGGCAAGGCCAGTGGAGAAACTTAGATGGTTGCTCAGAAGCTTTTAAGACCCCAGAAACTACCGACCAAAGTAGGATGTGGAACATTTTATTTATAGACTATGTTATGCCAGTTGAGCTAGATGTTCCCCAAGATTATGGTCCCCAGTCCTCAGCCCCACTCAATGTATTTTAGTTATCGTCATCATCATCAACATGGGACAAGAATAGCCAAACAGATACAGGCCAGAAGGTGATAGTCATATTTTGCTTTTGAAACCTTGGCTTAGAACAGATGGGAATTATCACTACCCACAACGACGCTTTCCCCACTGTCTACCGTACTTTCCTCATTAGAGAAAGCAGGTAAAGATGTTGAGAGGGTGAAAGATCCCCCCGGACAGACATTACCATGAGATCAAGGGTCTGCTTCCCCCTTGTTCCCTCGAATCCTGGTGCCAGGCCCCAGGAGGCAGTGACACTTGCTGACTAGACTCAGGGTGAGTTCTGTCTCACGATCAAAGCACAGGTCCCAAAAAGGCCTTTGAAGGCTAATTCCCCCATCGACAGGCATGATTTCCTTGGCGCAATCTGCCTTGTTTTGTTTTTCTTCTTTTCTTTTTTTTTTTTAAATTAGCTGCCAATGTTTAAAAATTGAGAGAGTTCATATAAAAAATTGTATTTTGAGCTTTTCTCAAAAACTTGGAAAGTCTGCCAACACCTCACAGTTCAAAAATTGGCTGGAGTTCAGTAGCAGCTGCCCTTTTTGCACTGGGCGCACGCCTGCCAGCTGGCCACTGACCCCTCCCCGTCCTCACTGATATTTCCTGCCTGTTGAGCTTCTGAGTGTGGGATCCAGATGCACACTGTTTTCAAAGTAACCAGAGTAGGGGTCTGCGACCAAGACAGGTTTTAAGTGAAGCCCTCAGGCTGTGGTGCCCTCCGCCTGCCTCTGCTGGCAGGGTCTCCTCCTGCCCCACTCTACTCTGCACTTTGGGTCAGCACCTTCCTGCCTCCTGGACCCTCATCATCCTTCCCAGCTGCCACAAGTCAGCCGTGGCCTCAAGGCTTCAGGAAAATACAATGAGCTCCTCTTGAACAGGCTTCTTTCAGAAAAGAAACTCCCAAGAGCCAATATAGAAAGATGCCCCATTTCACTAATAAACAGGAAAATACAAATTAAAACCAGACTGAGATATCATTTCACACGCTTCTTGTTGCAAAAAATTAAAAATTCTGACAGCAAGGATTCACAAGGGATGTGAAACAACGTACGTCCGTATACACAAATGGTGAGTGTATAAACTGGTAAACCACTGTGGAAAACAATTTAGCATTATCTAACACAGGTGAGGGAGCCCTGGTGGTGCAATGGGTAAGCACGCCTCTCCTAACGGCAAGATTGGCGGTTGGAACCCATCAAGCTGCTCTGTGGGAGAAAGGCCTGGTAAATCTGCTTCTGTAAAGATTACAGCCTCGAAAACCCTATGAGTCCGTTCTACTCTGTCACTTGGGGTTGCTATGAGTCGGAATCAACTCGATGACACCCAACAACACAACTAAATTGAACAGTCCCTGCTCTGTGGCCCAGCCGTCCCGCTCCTAACTCTGTACCCTAGAGAAACATTGACACATGGGCCCCTGGACACAGATTTAAGAAGATTTGAAACACTAGGAAAAGCCTATGTCTATGAACAATAGATTGGATAATAAATTGAGGTATATTAAAAAAAAAAAAAAACCCATTGCCGTTCAGTCAATTCCAACTCATAGTGACCCTATAGGACAGAGTAGAACTGCCCCACAGGCTTTCCAAGGAGCGCCTGGTGGATTGGAACTGCCAACCTTTGGTTAGCTGCCGTAGCTCCTAACCGCTGCGCCACCAGGGTCTCCCAAATTGAGGTATAGCCATAGAATAAAATACTATAAGACAGAGGAAGTAGGGGAATTGCAACTACATGCTACAGCATGACTTGCTGTTGTCGTTGGGTGCCATTAAGTTGATTTTGACTCACAGCGACCCCAAGTGACAGAGCAGAACTGCCCCACAGGGTCTTCTAGTCTGTAACCTTCATGGGAATAGATTGCCAGGTCTTTCTTCCTCAGAGCAACTGAGCAAGTTCGAACCACTAACCTTTTGGTCAGCAGCCAAGCACTTAACTGCTACACCACGAGGGCTCCTTACAGCATGAATAAACTCTAGAAACAATGCTGAGTGAAAAAACAAGACACAGGAGAACGCGTGTAATATTTCTTTTCTATAAAATTAAAAACGTGTAAACTAAACACATCGCTTGTGTGATGCAGACACATGGTATATCTATAAAGAAGGGCAAGGGGATGATAGATGCAGAAGAGTGGAGATCTTGGAGGAGGGGAGGGTCAGGGAGGAGTGGGACTGACGAGAGCCTTCCAGGGGGTCTAAAGATAGTAGTAATGTTCTTTTCCTTCAACTCCATTGGTGGACATGGTGGTGTTCATTGTGTCATTATTCTTTATAGCATATATATCCTATAAAGATATTCTTTTGTATCTATTCAATATTTATTTAGAAAATTTAAAAATTGCTTCTCCCAAACTGATTGGGTCATTTGGACAGTTTACCGAGGTTAAAAATTAAGGACGTCTTTTTGATGCACTCAAGCACTCAAGCTCATAAGCTTGTTTATCATGGCCATTAAAAAGCTCAGGTAGATTGAAGGTCAGAAGAGGGTCAGGGTCTGGTCAGGAGACAAAGTCCATGTCAGGTATTTCAATAGAGGGAGCTAGTCACAAGAGATATTTGGGAGGGCTGAAAGTGAGGCCATCTAGAGATTAACAACACCAGAAAGCAGCTACCTCCTCCAGAACAAGAGGGACAAGGAGGAGCTGGGCTGCCCTGTGGAACAGGGGCCTCAGAGAAATGCAGCCACTGTCAGCAACACTGCCCCAAGCAGAGCAAGAGAAGTGCTCTGACTTTTCCCTGCTTCCTGTCTTCCAGTTTCCCACCAGGGCCTCCCACTGGTCAAACCTAGCCTGACCAACAGTTAGTGTGTTGTTGTTGTTGTTAGGTCCCCTCGAGTCAGTTCCGACTCATAGTGACCCTATGCACAAGAGAACGAAACACTGCCTGGTCCTAAGCCATCCTTACAATCACTGTTATGCTTGAGCTCATTGTTGCAGCCACTGTGTCAATCCACCTCGCTGAGGGTCTTCCTCTTTTCTGCTGACCCTGTACTCTGCCAAGCATGAAGTGCTTCTCCAGGGACTCATCCCTCCTGACAATGTGTCCAAAGTATGTAAGATGCAATCTTGCCATCCTTTCTTCTAAGGAGCATTCTGGTTGTACTTCTTGTAAGACAGATTTGTTCGTTCTTTTGGCAGTCCATGGTATATTCAATATTCTTCACCAACACCACAATTCAAAGGTGTCAATTCTTCTTCGGTCTCCCTTCTTCATTGTCCAGCTTTCACATGCATATGATGTGATTGAAAATACCATGGCTTGGGTCAGGCGCACCTTAACCTTCAAGGTGACATCTTTGCTCTTTAACACTTTAAAGAGGTCCTTTGCAGCAGATTTACCCAATGCAATGTGTCTTTTGATTTCTTGACTGCTGCTTCCATGGCTGTTGATTGTGGATCCAAGGAAAATGAAATCCTTGACAACTTCAATCTTTTCTCCGTTTATCATGATGTTGCTCATTGGTCCAGTTGTGAGGATTTTTGTTTTCTTTATGTTGATGTGTGATCCATACTGAAGGCTGTGGTCTTTGATCTTCATTAGTAAGTGCTTCAAGCCCTCTTCACTTTCTGCAAGCAAGGTTGTGTCATTTGCATAACGCAGGTTGTTAATGAGTCTTCCTCCAATCCTGATGCCCTGTTCTTCTTCATATAGTCCAGCTTCTCGGATTATTTGCTCAGCATACAGATTGAATAGGTATGGTGAAAGAATACAACCCTGATGCATACCTTTCCTGACTTTAAACCAATCAGTATCCCCTTGTTCCGTCCAAACGACTGCCTCTTGATATACGTACAGGTTCCTCATGAGCACAGTTAAGTGCTCTGGAATTCCCAATATCTTTCCAATATTATCCATAATTTGTTATGATGCACACAGTTGAATGCCTTTGCATAGTCAATAAAACACAAGTAAACATCCTTCTGGTATTCTCTGCTTTCAGCCAGGATCCATCTGACATCAGCAATGCTATCCCTGGTTCCACGTCCTCTTCTGAAACTAGCCTGAATTTGTATAGGTCAAAAAAAACAAAAACCAGACCCATTGCCCACGAGTCAATTCCAACTCATGGTGACCCCATGTGTTAGAAGAACTGTGTTCCTCAGGGTTTTCTTGGCCATTTTTTTAATCTTTGGGGGACACAAATGGCTAAGTGCTGGACCACTAACCAAAAGGTTGTCTGTTCAAACCCACCCAGATGTGTCTCATAAGTAAGGTCTGGCAGTCTGGTTCCAAAAGGTCACAGCCAAGCCCTGCAGAGTACAGTCCTACTCCGCACACTTGGGGTCACCATGGGTCAGAATGGACTCAATGGCAACTATCAACAACAATCTTTACAGAACCCAGGCATTTCTTCCATGGTGCCACTGAGTTTCAAGTGCCAAACTTTAGGTTAGCAGTTGAGCTCAAACAATTTGTGCCACCCAGGGACCTTGCATAGGTTGGGTTCTAGCAATACAAGAGAGATACTGAGAGCAGGAAAAGGGTAGGAAATGCATCCGAACCCAAACTGGCAAGAGTGCCACAGATAGGCTGCAGCAACCACTACTTTGCATGAACTCTCTTATTTAACCTTTGCAACAACTTAATTGGGTAGGTTATGTTTTCCCTATTTTACATATGAGAAAGGTTCAGCGAGGTTAAGTAACTGGCCCAAGATCACACAGCAATTTAATGGTGGAGCCGGGATTTGAATCTGGACAATCCGACTCCAGCGTCTGAACCCATAGCCACTCAGAGTAAACTGATCCTATACTTTGAGATTCTCCTAAATGACTTAGGTTGGATGAAATATTAGCAACCATATATATATATATTCATAGCGACCCCATAGGATACCTACAGAACAGTGTAGAAGTGTCCCATAGGGTTTCCAAGGCTGTAAATGTTTAAACAAGCAGCCTGCCACACCGTTCTCCCTCGGAGCAGTTGGGGAATTCCAATCACTGACCTTTCAGTTAGCAGCTGAGCACTTAATCACTGGGCCACCCAAAAAAAACCCAAAACCAAACGTGTGGCCATCAAGTTAATTCTGACTCATAGTGACCCTATATGACAGAGCAGAACTGCCCCGTAGAGCTTCCAAGGAGCACCTGGTGGATTTGAACTGCTGACCTTTTGGTTAACAGCCGTAGCACTTAACCACTACACCACCAGGGTTTCCACTGGACCACTACAGCAACTTAAAATCAAACTAAGGAACCCAAAACTTATAAGATTAAATTAACTTGTTTAACAACTATCTCTCCCCAAATGGGTGTATTTTCACTATTTCACATGCGATTACATCAATCAACCTTATACCACGTTTGTCCCAGTGAAGGAGAGGGGAGCTTCCCAACTGGAACCACTGGACCTTCCTTGCCATGCCAATTCTATGTGTTGTCCTCGAAGAGTTTCCACTCCTGGCTTCTCCAGGCTCCTGCAGTGAGTGTTGTGAAGGCCTTGGACATGGGCTTACATCAGTCCTGGGAAGAAAACCCTGAAAGGAATGTTGCAGACAAAGGGAGCTAACCTGAGGGCTGGTTCTCCCTTTATGTTCACAGGACAGAGGCCTGGATACACCTCCCTGGGGTTTTCTTTTTTTCTTCTTAATATTACTATTGCTCTCGAGATTTTAAAATCAATTTATATTCATTCCAGAAACTTTGGAAAACACATAAATGCATAAAAAAGAACATCAAGTATCCATAGACTCACTACTGTGAGATAACTATTGTTAACATTTTCCTCTATTTCCTTCCACTCTTTAATTTTTTAGATATAAAATGGGACCCCACCCTGCAGAACTTCCCTGGCTTTGTCTTCAGAACTTCCCACTTTTTTATCTTGCTTATTTTCCCCCTCCTCAAATGGCATTTCATAAACATTTTTCCATATCGTGAAAAACACTAACTTATAATGGCAACTTAAAGTTCCAGCATATGGATTTACTACGCAACTAATTTCCTACCACTGAACGTAAATTGTTTCCAATTCTTCGCTATTGTAGACAACGCTGCTTTAGACATCCATGGACAAAGGTCCTTGCCTGCATTGCAGGGACTCTAGGTCTATTAAACTGTTACCACTCTAGGGTCTTATTCTCCTAACCTAATATATAACACGGAGTAGCTATCCTTGAATGAATGAATTAATTAATTTCTCACTAGTTCTTTTTTTATTGTGGCAAAGTATATAAAACATAGAATTTGCCATTTTAATCATTTTTAAGTGTGCAAACCAGTGACATTAATTAATATTCACAATATTGCGCAGCCATCACCACTATCCATTTCCAAAACTTCTTCATCACCCCAAACAGAAACTCAGTATCTCATTCTTTTTTTTTTTTTTTTAATTGCTTTACGGTGGTAAACAAATACATGTCACAAAACATTTGCCAATCCAGCATTTTTCACATGTGCAATTCAATGACATTGGTTATGTTTATCATGCTGTGCAGCCGTCACTACCGTTTACAAATTATCCCACCACCTCTAACAGAAAGCCAGTACCCCCTAATAGACCAAAAACCAAAACCAAATCCATTGCCGCCATGTTGATTCCAACTCATAGCAACCCTACGACAACCCTATAGGACAGAGTAACTGTCCTACAGGGTTTCCAAGGCTGTAAATCTTTACATAAGCAGACTGCCACATCTTTCTCCCTTAGAGCGGTTGGTGGGTTCAAAATGTGGGCCTTTTGGTTAGCAGCCAAGCATGTAATCACTCCCCTCCTAGAAGACTCCCCTTTTCCTCTCTCTCCCACCCCTAGCCACGGCTAATAAACTTTGGTCTCTATGCATTTGCCAGTTTTCATATAAGTGGGGTCATACAATATTTATACTTTTGTGATGGACTTATTTCACTCAACATAAGGTTTTCGAGATTGATCCATGTTGTAGCATGTGTCAGGACTCCATTTCTCTTCATGGCTGAGTAATATTCCATTATATGTATGTAATACATTTTGTTTATCTGTTCATCTGTTGGAAATTTAGGTTGTTTCCATCTTTTGGCTATTGTGAAAGTACTACAATGAATATTGGTTTACAAGTCCCAGGAGTTCTTTAGGTTAAATCCCTAGAAGGGAAATCCCTGAATCACTGGGCATGAGTTTATTTAAGGCTTTTGAGACATATTGCCAATCCCTTTCTTAAAACGGAGTACCAGTTTACACACCCACCAGCAAAGCTTGAGAGGGTTTAAGCCAGAACTGATGGCCATGTTTTATCCATGGTCCATTCCTATGTGGTGTCTTTCTCAAGCCCTATTTGCTGATCCCAAGAGCAGTGTTCCGGGGTGTTATTATTGTTAGGTGCCGTGGAGTCAGTTCCAGCTCATAGAGACCCTTTGTACAATAGAAGGAAACATTGCCCAGTCCTGCACCATCCTCGCAATCATTGTTGTGCTTGAGTCCATTGTTGCAGCCACTGTGTCAATCCACGTGGTTGAGGGTCTTCCTCTTTTTTGCTGACCCTTTACTTTACCAAGCATGATGTCCTTCTCCAGGGACTGGTCCCTCCTGATAACATGTCCAAAGTACATGTGAGATGAAACTTCACCGTTCTTGCTTCTAAGGAGAACTCTGACTGTATTTCTTCCAAAACAGACTTGTTTCTTCTTCTAGAAGTCCATGGTATGTTCAGTATTCTTCGCCAGCACCATAATTCAAAGGCATCAGTTCTTCTCCAGCCTTCTTACTCATTGTTCAGCTTTGACGTGCATATGAGGCGATTGAAAATATGGCTTAGGTCAGGAGCACCTTAGGGAGGTCTTAATGATAAGGCTGCCATAGACCTGCTCAGAGGACCTCCTACGGGAAGAGCCACCTCCCCTCTATGTCTAGAGAGACAGAGAAATCCTCCAACCCCCTTCAGAAAGATCAGGTACTTGGTCTGTTCACTTGGAAAACGTGAACTCTACTCAAGAGCCCTCACTGAACTTAAAATAATGAGAGCAAGAGTCCCCAGCCAGTACACTAAGATCTACAAATCATCTGAAAACCTCACCAATTTTAAAATTAAACATCTTCATGTCTTCATATTCTTTTTAAAAAGAGAAGGAAGGGGCTTTGAGTTTTTTTTAAAAAAAAACAAATTTAAGTAATAAAGTAGAAATGACACCAGGTTAAAACAAGAGTCAGAGAAAAAGAGCAAACGTGGTCATTCTAAAAGTCAGAGAAGAAAAGCAAACATGGCCGTTCTAAAAGTCAATGCAGCTGCTCTGACTTAGGTTTAAGAAATGATTCATCTTTCAGGAAGTCAAGATAAAGAGCAAAGTATCACCTGCTTGGTAAAAACGTACCCAACCCAAACAACCCAGTGCCATCGAGTCAATTCCGAATTCTCAAAAAAAAAAAAAAAAGCCAAAGTTATTCCTTACACCAAAAGCTGATAGAAATTTCTCACTACAACCTTAGTACAGTAGCTAACATTTCATAAAACCACAATTAATGTTCACTGGTGTGTTTGTTATTATGTGGAGAGTGCAGAAATACCTCTTAGAACAATTTTTAATAAAAGCCAAAGTATAATAAGGAAAGTACAGCTCTTTGAAGGGCTACACTGATGTGGCTGACATCTGTAACAATTATAAGGAGTACATCCTTAAATTCTTTCCCAAATATTATTCCTTTCAACCAGATGTTTGATAACGACCTGGATGACAAAAAGATTAAAGCAACTCTCAGGAGGTCTGGCCTCAGGCCCCTTATTGCTGACTGGGGTGTCCCTGTGAACTCTGTCTGCCACTGGGGTTGGCACTCAGTAGTCTCACCTAAATCAAAGTCACACCAACTCTTGGCAGAAGGGTGTTCGAGCCAGCTCCACTGCCGCGTGCTTTGTCAGTCTCTGACAGGCTTGCCTGTTTCTGAGGCTTTCCATCACTTGAGGTTGCCAACATTAGTGCCTCTCTCTACCTTCTCACTCCGGCTCTGGACACAAGCCCACAGGTTACCCACTGCCCAGAAGGCTGGCACATTCAGGCAGCATGGTAGTGCAAAAAATAATAATAAAATAAGATAAGGATAATAGTAATAACTTGTTCTTTATAAGTTTCCTAACCTCAGACCAAGTAATACTGTGCTGGGAGCACATAGTAAACTGATCAAACCTCTTTGCAGTGGCTGTGCAGAGACTTGGAGAGAGCCTTGGGAAGCCAGTGGCTGCCTGGCATTGTAGGAGGGCCCCAAGAGGGCACCTGCTTGTTTGAGCTGAGTCTAGGCCTTCAGGGTGAAATATTTCAGGGGGTTTCCAAGGCCTCTGGGGCTCACCTCTACACCTGCTCTACAGCTTCTCCCACTTTGCTCTTCCTCTCCTCCCTTCTCTTTCTAGTTTCTACTTGTCTCTTGAATAAAGTAGAAGCGACAGTTGTCCTAAGTTCAGTCACTCCATGTGACCCTGCCTCTATATGAAGGAATGGCATATTGGTGCTTTATGACTTTTCGCTCAAGTTCTCCAACGTACAGGGACATGGACTTAGACCCTGCAGTTCTGAAATTTTTAAAAGTCTTGCTTTAATTTAGAAATTTATTTTGATTTCTATATTCCATTTCACAATCTTTTTATTTTAATCAGTTTTAACTCTTTGCCTATTACTGCATCAAATGAAAACTGCAGATTTTCGTCAAACACAAGTGATACATTTGGGGTAGTCCCACTCAAAATCTGGGCTGTATGGCTTATGTGATATTCACTTTGGGGCCCCTTCCACCTAGGGAGCCTCAAAGAGAGAGGCTGTGACCCTCCTGCCCAGCTGCAAGTGAGCTGCTTCTCATATGGGCAACTCTATGTCAGGTATTCTGGGGAAGGGAACAAAGAAATGTATGCATGTATGAATTTAATAATGGTTAGCTGTTCACCTTGAAATTCCTGGGTGATACAAACGGTTAACACACTTGACTGCTAATCAAAAGATTGGAGGTTCGAGTTCACCCAGAGGCACTTCAGAAGAAAGGCCTGGCAACCTACTTGTGAAAAATCAGCCACTGAAAACTCTATGTAGCACAGTTCTATTATGACACACAGATTAGCCCTTCCACTCATAAACTTTGTCAATCATCAATACGAATTACATTCCAGAAACATAACTCTGTGCCTCTCCTGTGGCTTTGTATACTTCTGGGCATACATGCACTAGGAATACCTGTACCCCAGTTTAATATATCCTTATATTCTCCTAAGGGAGCTCTGGTGGTGCAGTGGTAAAGTGCTTGGCTGCTAACTGAAAGGTCAGCAGTTCAAACCCACCAGCTGCTCTGAGAGAGAAAGATGTGGCAGTCTGCTTCCATAAATAAATAAATAAAGACTAGAGCCTTGCAAAGTTGACAGGCCAGTTCTACCCTCTCCTATAGGATCACTAGGAGTCAGAATCAATTCAATGGCATCAGGTTTGGTTTGATTTAACCTAGCACAGTGCCTGGTGCATAGTAGGTGCACAGATAGATAAAATCCTCATACTTGTCTTGTTGGGGACCCAAGAGCAATAGGTGGTTTGGTTTTGGCTGTTATCTCAGGAGACCTGGTGGCGTGCGCAGCAGCTCAGTGCTTGGCTGCTAACCGAAAGGTCAGCAGTTTCGAATACACCAGCCACTCCACAGGAGAGAGATGCAGCAGCCTGCTTCTGTAAAGACTCCAGACCCATTGCTGTCAAAATGATTGCGACTCATAGCGACCCTATAGGACAGGGTAGAACTGCCCCATAGGACTGCCAAGGCTGTAGCTGGTGAGTTCAAACTGCCGACCTTTTGGTTAGCAGCCAAGCACTTAACCACTGCGCCACTTTCTGTAAAGATTACAGCCTTGGAAACCCTGTGAGGCAGTTCTACTCTGTCCTATAGCGTCAGTATGAGTTGAAATTGAGATGGCAACAGGATAGATCAGTGCTGTTATCACGCCTGTGTTTCAAATACTGTCCACAAGATGGCAGAAGTGACCTCGGGTTTTCATTCAGCTTTGATGGCATTCCGTTCAGTCTGCATTCCACGAAGCCCCACCCCAGACAGGCATCTCTGGGACATATTTTAAGTGGAAGGCGATCAGCACTGAATCTAAGGATGCCCTTCCTTCTGGAATGCTATGGAAGTCTATGACTAGACAAAGTCTGGTCTTGGGAAAAAATGGAAACCACCAATTCGTTCATTCATTCACTCATTTGTTCTTTCAACAAATATTTACTGAGACGCTAGCGCATCCCAGGCATCATGCAAGGAGTAAGGTAGGAAGGGCCCTTCTCTCCTGCCCTTACCACCAGTCACACAGGAATCAGTGGTAGATGAGTAGCAAGGAGTCGCCCATCCCAACCAAAAATGACAAGCCTGTGAACTGTCTTAATACATGATATAAGGTTAAAAGCAAAGAAAAACACGGCACACAAACACTCCATAGGATGTCCACATTGCGTCTGCTTTATATGCTGACAAGAGTGGGAGAGAATTCGAGGTGGTATAAATTGGTAGAATTAAATCATGATTGAGGGTTTTGCCCCCTGTAAAATTACTTAAGTTCTTCTTTTCTTTAAGCTAAAAATCTGGGCTGGGCTAATGGAAGCTGTCACCTGGAATGTCTGGGGCAGCCATGAGAGGCTACATTCCAGGCTCCAAGCAAAAAAATGCCAGCAATTTGCCTTTTGTCAACTGCAAATTAAAGTAATTTCCACGCAGAGGGTTGCTCCTGATGGCTGTGAGTACCCCAAAACATCAGGGCTGTTTGCGGCAAGCCTTTCTTTTCTTGGCGGCCCCACCAGGGCTAATACACCTGAGGTTGAAGGCGCCTCGGGGTTGAAATCAGGGAATCATTTACTTGGTCTTCTTTCACCAAAGTCCCAAACCAAGTGGACATTAAGTGGGGCTTGGAGGTGGGAAGCTATGAGTCGGAATCGACCTGACGGCACTGGGTTTGGTTTTTCCTTTTTTTTTTTTTTTTGGCTTGGAAGTGGGAACAGGAACTTGTCTTCAATCCCTTGGCTTGTAGCACTTTCTAGAATGTGAGACAGGAGAGGCACCAAAGGGAGGTAAATCTATATATGCTGCCATAAATAGCAATACGTTAACAATACAAAATAGCCACCTTTACTGAGAGCACCAAGCAGGCACCGTTCTAGGAACATTGCAGCCACATATCACTGAATCATCTAAGCAGCCCTACGGTAAGAGAAGTGTTAAGCCACCAGATGCAGTGGAGCCGATTCTGACTCATGACCACCCCATGTATGTCAGAGTAGAACTGTGCCCCATAGAGCTTTCAATGGCTGGTTTTTCAGTAGATTGTCAGGCCTTTCTTTCATGCTGCCTCTGAGTGGACTCAAGCCTCCAACCTTCTGGTTAGCAGCCAAATGCATTAATCGTTTGTACCACCCAGGGACAAACGGAGTATTGTTTCTCCCATTTTAGGCTCTGTGACATTAAGCAGTTAGAAGAAAGTCATCACTAGTAAGTGATAAAGGTGGGATTTAAACCCCCATTTTTCTAACCCCTGAGCCTGGTTACTCAATCCCTCCACAGCCAAGGAACTACAGACATGGACAGAAAGCCATGTCCCCACCAAAAACAAAGAAGGGTTTATTCATTCATCAGTTGAATAGGTATTTATAAAGCACCCTAACTGTATCAGACCCTGGGCATACAAAGGACAACTGCATATCAATTTCCACACAGAGGACATGCCCCCATGCCAAGGCCCACATTGAGAGACCAGAGAAGTAGCAGGCCCAGGCTCTCTCTCTCACCAAAGAAGGAGGTCAGTGCCTGGGATTTAGATGAAGGCCAAATGGGCAAGGCACTTCACTTGCAGGCAATGCACTTGTTTGTCTGGTTAGAAGATGTGTCACACATGCTTAGAAGCAAGTTTGCATCCCTACATGCCCAGTCACCATAGACAGCTGTGGCCTGCATGCACACGCGCACACACACACACACACACACATGCACCATGCTGCACCCAACACCAGCACCTGGCTGGGGACCTTTTGGATTCTGGAATCACTCCCACTCTACATCTCCCTCAGGTGGCTTCTACCAGAGACTTGCACTGTGTGGCCTCACTGGACCTTCGCCGTCTTCCCTTTCTGGGCCTCCGTTTCCTCGCTTGTTGGACCAGGTAATTTCAGGCCTCTTCCAGCTCAGACATTTCTTAAAACTGCCATTTACTGACCACCCACTGTGTGTCAGGCACTTCTCCAGAATCTTCTCAAGCATTACCTTGTTCAGTCTTCACACACACCATAAAGGAGTCCCCACCATTTTGTAGACTGAAAAAAAAAACAAAACTCAGAGATAAATCAAGTAACTTCTCCAAGATCATACAACCAGGAAGTAGAGAGCCGGAATCAGAAACCAGGCTGCTCTGACCTCGATATTTCTCACTGCATCTGAAAAGAAAAGGCAGAGACTTGACTTTCTGTCTTCTAAGGGGCTAAACCATCACCCCAGCCCCAACTGTTCCCACAGGAAGCCCTCATGACCACTTACACAGCTCTCTTGTCATCCTTGTCACCATTCTTTATTTACCCTCCTTATAAAAAAAGATGGCTTGTTCCTGGAAGACTTCAGTTCCTGGCATATCCTTATCTGTCATCATTCACTCAGTACTCATGAATATACCCCTGATCCCTTGATCCTTGGCCTTCTAAGATCCTGTAACTTTCAATCCTGCCCTCACTCAAGGCACCCCTCACCCTTGGCCCAGATACCACTTATACCTATGAAAATGCTCTACCACCAAGATCTTGAGCTCCAAACTCCCTGTCTCCAACCACAACCTACAGCCCTCACAGAGCTGGCTCATCACCACCTAAGTTGGTCTTGTCCTCACCCTATCACCATACTCACCCAGCCCACTAATTCTGGGCCTAACTTGACTTTCTCCATAGATGGTGCCCGTGTCAGCCTTTTTCCCTCCACCTGACTTCTTTCAGCTCTCCTAACCTGTCCTAGAAAGTGCCTCTGAGTCAACTCCCTCTGATCAAATAGGAGAAAATGCAGAGTGGAATTTCAAATTCTCATTGAATTCAGGCTGTCTGAAGCCATGGAGGTTTGATAACCACTGAAACTATTGCCCTGAGATAAGCTTTATACCTTAAACCTTGAACCAAAAATACTCCCTGAAGTCTTCTTAGAACCAAACAATAGTTTAGCTTAACTAGTAAAGACTGTCGGCCTTGAGCATTGTGCTCTTTTAAGATCTATCTATATGGGATCAAATTGACAACAGCAACTTCAAAGATTAGATAGGAAACTTATGGAGCAGCGAGTTTATGATAATTGGGAAGGAACAACTCAGAAAAGAATGAGAGAGGCTGTACAACTCAAAGAATGTAATCGATGCCACTGAATTGTACATGTAGAAATTGCTGAATTAATGTATGTTCTCGACAACAACAACAAAATAAAATAAATTATTAAAAAAACATAGTAACTTTTTCAAAACCTCTCCTTCACCTTTTTCCTCTTTCTCAGGAACAGTCCAACCAACACCCTACCTTCTTCACCAGTTGCCATTGAATTGATTCTGATTTATTGAGTTGATTCTGGCATTAGTGAACTGAAATGGAATAGTATTGGCTATTTTGAATAAGATAATCAGATGGTCTACTATGCCAGGAATGATAAATTGAAGAGGAATGGTGTCCCATTCATCATCAAAAAGAACATTTCAAGATCTATCCTGAAATGCAATGCTGTCAGTGATGGGATAATATCCAAATGCCTATAAGAAAGACCAGTTAATACAACTATTATTCAAATTTATGCACCAACCACTATGGCCACAGATGAGGAAATTGAAGATCTTTACTAACTTCTGCAATCTAAAATTGATCAAACATGCAATCAAGATTCATTGATAACTACTGGTGATTGAAATGTGAAAGTTGGAAACAAAGAAGAAGGGTCAGTAGTTGGAAAATACAGCCTTGCAGACAGAAATGACACTGGAGACTGAATGATAGAATTTTGCAAGACCAACAGCTTTTTCATTGCAAATATCTTTTTTTCAACAACATAAATGGCATCTATTCACTTGGACTTCACCGAATGGAGTTCATAGGAATCAAGTCAACTACATCTGTGGAAAGAGATGATGGAAAATGCTGTATCATCAGTTAGAACAAAGCCCCTGGATGACTGCAGGACAGACCATCAACTGTTCCTACTCAAGTTCAAGTTGAAGCTAAAGAAAATTAAAATAAATCCACAAGAGCTAAAGTATGACCTTGAGTCTATCCCACCTGAATTTAGAGACCATCTCAAGAATAGATTTGATGCACTGAACCCTGATGACTGAAGATCAGACTAGTTGTGGGATGACATCAAGAACATCATAGATGAAGAAAGCAAGAGGTCATTAAAAAGGCAGGAAAGAAAGAAAAGACCAAAATGGATGTTCAGAAGAGACTTTGAAACTTGCTCTTGAACATAGAATAGCTAAAGCAAAAGGAAGAAATGACAAAGTAAAAGAGCTCAATGGAAGATTTCAAAGGGCATCTCCAGAAGATAAAGTATTATAATGAAATGTGCAAGACCTGGAGTTACAAAACCAAAAGAGAAGAACACACTCAGCATTTCTCAAGCTGAAAGAACTGAAGAAAAAATTCAAGCCTCGAGTTGCAATAGTGAAGGGTTCTATGGGGAAAATATTAAATGATGCAGGAAACACCAAAGGAAGATGGAAGGAATACACAGAGCCACTATACCACAAAGAAATGGTTGATGTTCAACAATTTCAAGAGGTAGCATATGATCAAGAACCAATAGTACTGAAGTTAGAAGTCCAAGCTGTACTGAAAGCATTGGCAAAAAACAAGGCTCCAGGAATTAACAGAATACTAATTGAGATGATTCAACAAGCAGATGCAATATTGGAAGTGCTCACTCACCTACGCCAAGAAATTTAGAGGAGAGTGACAAGGCCAACCGGCTGGAAGAGATCCATACTTGTTTCCATTCCAAATTCTGTGATCCAACAGAATTCGGAAATTATCAAACAATATCATTAATATCACATACAAGTAAAATTTTGCTGAAAATAATTTAAAAGTTGTTGTAGCAGTACATCAACAGGGAACCACCAGAAATTTAAGCTGGATTCAGAAGAGGATATGGAACAAGGGATATCACTGCTAATGTCAGATGGATCTTGGCTAAAAGCAGAGAATACCAGAAAGAGGTTTACCTGTGTTTTATTGACTATGCAAAGCCATTCAAGTGTGTGGATCATTACAACTTATGGATAACATTGCAAAGAGTGGGAATTCCAGAACACTTAATTGTGCTCACCAGGAACCTGTACAGAGACCAAGAAGCAGTCATTTGACCAAAACAAGGGGGACACTGGTGGTCTTAAGTCAGAAAATGTGTGCCTCAGGGTTGTATCTTTCACCATACTTATTCAACATGTATGTTGAGCAAATGCTCCAATAAGCTGGACTAGATGATGAAGAATGCAGCATCAGGATTGGAGGAAGACTCATTAACAACCTGTGATAAACAGATGACACAACCTTGCTTGCTGAAAGTGCATTGGACTTGAAGCACTTACTGATGAAGATCAGAGACTACAACCTTCAACACAGATTACACCTCAACATAAAGAAAACAAAAATCCTCACAACTGGACCAAGAAGCAGTATCATGATAAATGGATTAAATATTGAAGTTGTAAAGGATTTCTTTTTACTTGGATCCATAATCAACAGCCATGGAAGCAGCAGTCAAGAAATCAAAAGACACAGAATTGGGCAAATCTGCTGCAAAAGACCTCTTTAAAGTATTAAAAAGCAAAGATGTCACTTTGAGGACTAAGGTGTACCTGACCCAAGCCATGGTGTTTTCACTTGCCTCATATGCATGTGAAAGCTGGACGATGAATAAGGAAGGCGGAGGAAGAATTGACACCTTTGAATCGTGGTGTTGGTGAAGAATATTGAATATACCATGGACTGCCAGAAGAACAAACAAGTCTGTCTTGGAAGAAGTACAGCCAGAGTGCTCCTTAGAAACAAAGATGGTGAGAGTTCATCTCGTGTACTTTGGACATGTTAGCAGGAGGGACCATTCCCTGGAGAAGGACATCATGCTCGGTAAAGTGGAGGGTCAGTGAAAAAGAGGAAGACCCTCAGTGAGATGGACTGACACAGTGGCTGCAACAACGTGCTCAAACATAGCAGCGATTGTGAGGATGGCACAGGACCAGGTAGTATTTGGTTCTGTTGTACGTGGGGTCGCTATGGTTGGAGCTGACTCAACGGCACCTAACAACAACAACAACGTGTTTTGCTATGTATATTCTCAACAACAAAAATAAAATAAATTATTTTAAAAACCATGGTAACTTTACACAACTTCGCCTTCGCCTTTTTTCCTTTTCTCGGGAACAGCCACCACCCCCCCACCTTCCTCACCAAGCCTACACCACCCCCACTGGTTGCCACTGAGTTGATTCTGACTCAGAGTGACCCCAAGTGTGTCGGAGCAGAACCACACTCCGTAGGGTTTTCAATAGCTAATTTTTTGGAAGTAGATCACCAGGTCTTTCTTCCGAGGTGACTCGGTGGGCTCCAACCACCAACCTTTTGGTTAGCAATCAAGCATGTTAACATCCCACCCAGGGATTCTGTCACCAAGACACACCATCTCTGGGCCATCTCTTTTAGGAAAGACCTGTCTTTCTCAAATAGTCCCTCTCTGGCATCTTCAAACTCTCCCTGTCCTTGAGCTCTTGCACCTACAAACCTGCTCAGATTCCCCACCCCTGCCCCCCGCCCAGCTTGGGAAACTTCTCCAACTTGATCAGTGATGATGCTTGACCCCTTCCTTCCCTCACCAAGGCCATTTTTGGAAGACTTATTCTTCTCACCCTGATCTCATCTATTCCACTCCCTGAAATTCCACTCTCCAGGCACCAACAACTCCCAGTTTCTAAATCGAATGATCTTTTCTCAGTTCTTATTCCTTTTGACCTATACAAGTAGAACTTAATGTCAAACCCAGGTCATTTTTACTTCACAGCTCTTAACCACCCCCTTATATTACTCCTCAGCCCTAAGTTTCTTGACTTCTCAGAGCCTCAGTTTCCCCATCCATTAAAGGAAGAAAACACATGCCAACATCATAGGGTTTTTGTGGGCATTGAATGAGATACCACGTGTCTGGCTTAGAAGGGGCCATAAATGGTCATTATTAGTGTCATTTTTCAATCTTGTGCTGTTAGCATTGATTGATAAACCTTAACTCAACCCTACAGCAGCAGTGAGGCATTGGTGGCTCAGTGGTAAAACTCTTGCCTTCCATTCAGGAGACCCAGGTTCTATTCCCAGCCGGTGCAGCACATGCTCAGCCACCACCAGTCTAGCAGTAAATGCTTTTGTGTTGCTATGATGCTGAACAGGTTTTAGCAGAGTTTCCAGACTACAACAGACTAGGAAGAAAGGCTTGGTGATCTACTGACTAAAATCAGCCAATGAAAACCCTATAGATTACAATGGTCCAATCTGCAACTGATCATGGGGATAGCGCAGGACCAAGCAGCGTTTCATTCTGTTGTGCATGGAGTTGCCATGAGTCAGGGCTGACTCGATGGCAGCTAACAACAGCAGCTGCAAACATTGTAATCCTCTTAAGGACAAAGACCCTTATGGACCTCTTGAAGAGGAAAATTAATAACAGACATCTTACTTTGATTTTAAGGTATTTCTTATTCAGGAGACCAAATATTAACCATAAAAAGCCTGACCCAAATTGCAAAAGCCTGCCAGAAACTGCTAGAGAGCAATGTAAATTTGTCTTATCCTGCTAAAAAAGGATAGTCAACTAACCATTACCTCCGGATTTAATGAAAAAGACTCTCCTAATTTAAATCTCAAAAAAGTCTCCTGGCTTCAGGTGGATAGAAGGCCAAATCAATAGTAGCTAAGTCAGAAGCGGCATAGTGGTCAAGAGCTCAACTGCTAACCAAAAGGTTGGCAGTTCAAATCCACCAGTCGCTCCTTAGAAAACCCTATGGGGCAGTTCCACTCTGTCCTATAGGTTCGATATGAGTTGAAACCAACTCCATAACGATGGGCTGGGTTGCGTTTAGGCCGAAAGTAACGTGATATCAGTTGATCTTAGTTAAAGGGGGAAGGCAGTGTTCAACCAATCATATTAAGATTAACCAATAGTTGATCTTCTATTCTTCTCCCTCCTCTTCTCATCATAAGCCTCGTTGTAACTAGCTTACTTTGAGCTACAGGCTTCTTTTGGAATCATAATGGTCTCCCTATATAAATACAGAATAGCTGCTCAGAATAAACCTTATGATTTAATGTCTTTGAGTTTTGATTCATTTTTAACAAGCCTAAGAAAATCTGGGAATTAGCCTGGCACACAGTAGGTACAGAATAAGCCTACTGTTGATAGCAATGGCTGCCTTATAACCTCCAGCTATTTCTCATCTTTTAATTTCAACAAACCACAAATGCTTTTTCTGCCATAGACTTGGCTGCTTAAGGGTTTAAAACTTTGAAAAGGAAAATGACTCCCTTATTTTTCACTTACTTGCTGAGTATTGAGAGTCCTTTGATGTTCCAAAGGCCTTTCAAGAAAGTCTCTTTAGAAATAGGAGCTTGGCTTTTGCCACAGGGAAATGAACTTGAACCCCAAAGGTTGAGCTGGGACCCCAGAGTCCCAGGCAGGCGTTTTCCTTGCAGGCTCCAGGCCTGACCTCAGCCAGGAGCTTGGAGAAAATGCTATTTGCAAGCTCTTCATCCTTCTCGAGGCTGTCATTTTCGTCAGCCCCACTGGGCATTTTGACAAATGCCTTTGCTAATTACTTAATTATTTTGGCCTGCACAAGTGTGGAGGCTATTTCCTTAAAGAAAAGAGGGCTTAACCAGCCCATTCTTATCCATGTAGGGTCTGAAAGTCGCCTGCTTCAATCCTATTAAAGTGTTTGGGTAACTAAGCACCCCTACCAGTCAAACGAACTCACATACATTATGATGCAAGAACGCGGAGGCACAAAGCCTTCCTTTCCCCAAAGCCAGGCTAAACCCAGAGCTTGTTTTTTTTATGCCCATGGCTTATTTCTTCTAGTTCAAGCCTCTTTTGCATGGGAAAGAAACCTGTGCTTATCTGCTGGCTTTCAATTAAAGAAACAATTAGGCTAAACGGTAAATGTGTAAATGCGTCTTCCCTGGAATTAGCCGGGAGTGCAAGCCTGTCACCCAGGAGCCAGCGCAGTGGGGTGCACAGCCTGCTGGAAAGTGTGGAAGAAATTCCGCCCGGGTTGGAGGTTGAACTGGCGACCCCAGACTGGCCAAACCAAAAGCTCGTTGCCAATTCCAACTCATAGTGACCCTACAGAACAGAGTAGAACTGCCCCACAGGGCTTCCAAGGCTATAATCTTTACCGAAGCAGTGCCGCATCTTTCTCCCATGGAGTGGCAGGTGGGCTCAAACTGCCAACCTTTCAGTTAGTAGCCAAGCACTTTAACCACTGCACCACCAGGGCTGTGCTGGCCAGCCCTGACATTCTTAAGCTCTCTGAGCATCCTCTCCCACCAGTGCCACCAAATATCCCCTAGCATCTCTCCACAAGCCTCAGCTGTTTGTCTTCATTGCATCCCAGAGAAGAGGCCCTTGACTAATTCATTTGCTCAGGGTACATGGAGGTCAAAACAATCTCAGAATCAATCTTGAAATGTAAATTGCACTTAGATGCCTGAACTATCCAAAGCCACTGTCCATTGGCCAGTGTCTGGCCCATGCTAGAGGCCCAATAAGCAGGGCTAGGTGTGGAATGGAGTCCCTGGGTGGTTCAAACAGTCAATGTGCTCAGCGGCTAACAGAAAGGTTGGCAGTTTGTGCCTCGGAAGAAGACCCTGGCGATCTACTTCCAAAAACTCAAGCACTGAAAACCCTATGGAGCACAGTTCTACTCGGACGCACATGGGGTCACCCTGAGTCAGAACTGGTTTGCTGGCAACAAGTTTTTGGGGGGTGTGTGGAATAAATCTACTGCCCATCACGCTTGTATATCCAGCCTGCAGGAGGAGTTGGGGAGCAGCTGAGGTCTTGGTGAATCCCTGGAGGGGGCCGGGGACTCACAGAGGGCTCCAATTAAAGTTGAACCAGGTATTTGTTTGCACAGCTGGGACCAGAGCAACTGAGCTGACCCTGGGTCTTTCTCATGAAAATGCAATGAGGGCAAAGCTGCCCCTGAAAATACCAACATTTTGCATATAGTTAAGGACAACTTCAAAAATTCCTCAGCGAGCTGCTTTAGAAGACGGGACCTTGTGGATGGGCTCCCTTGTTTAAGGCCTAGAGAGGGTGAGAGATTGGCCTTAAGTCACACAAACAAACCAGTCATGGTAGAGTTTACACCAACTCATGGGGACACCATGTGTGTCCGAGTAGCAGTGTGCTCCATAGGGTTTTCAGTGGTTGACTTTTAGGAAGCAGGTTGCCAGACCTTTCTTCCGAGGTGCTTCTGGGTTGACTCCAACCTTTCATTTAGCAGCCAAACACATTAACCGGTTATACCACCCAGGAACTCCAAAGTCACACAGCCAGTTAGAAAATACGAGAAGCACACATTTCATTTGCTATAGCAGCTGAAAAGCGAAAAGCCCTAGGGATACATTTAGTGAGGAAACTGTAGGGCCTATATGAAGAAAACTTTAAAGTTCTAATAAGGTTTATATAAGAAAACTGCAGTAAATGGACAGACTTGACTTTCTTTCGCACATCAGTTCTCCCTAAAGTAATCTACTTGCTGAATGCATTTCCAATGAAAATACTAACAGGATTGGTGGGGGTGGGGAGGGGCTTAATAAATTATATTAAAATTTATCTGGGAAAAAACTAAACATGCAAATAGCTAGGAAAGTTTCAGAGAAGAAGAAAAATGAGGAAGGACTACTCTCAATAGCTATTAAAATATATTATGAAACAACAATAATTAAAATAATTTATAGTGGAGGAAAAAAAAACAGACACACAATGGAACAGAATATCGGGGCCCAGAGATAGGCCAAAACACACATGGAAATTTAGCTTTGATAAAAGTGACATTTCAATTTAGTGAGGAAAAAGAGCTCATTCAGGAAATCGTTTGTGGACCACCTATATCAGTTGGAAAAAACAACAAAGCTAGACCCCTTCCTTAATCCTTATACCAAAATAAATTGTAGTTGAGTCAAAGATTGAGATTTTTAAAATGAAACCACAAAATGTCTCTAAGAAAACATGTGTAAATTCATGATCTTTTTTTTTTTTTTTTATGACTGGAGAAGAGCTTTCTAAAGCAGGTCATAAAACCCTGAAGCCAAAAAAAAATAATTGATAAATTCGACTACATAAAAATTTACTCTTTCTGTGTGGCAGAAATAAATGGTATCAACAAATTAAGATAACACTGGGGGAAAAAATGTTTGTAGCCTATGGCCAATAAAAGGTTAATTTCCTTATTTTACCAAGACCTTACACCAATCAGTGAGATCTACATGCAATGGAAGAATAGGCAAGGATGTGAAGAGACGCATTTCCCAGAACAAACCAAGCAGGGTAACTAGACAGAACTTAAATTGGTACCACTCCAGCTCATTAAAAAATCTTTCCTCCGATTTATTTTCATCAGAAAATCCATTAGGGGAACTTTGGGTTGTACACTTGCTTAGGATCAGCATTGTTGTTTTTGCACTTCCCTAGCCAGGACTTGGAAACCCTGGTGGCATAGTGGTTAAGAGCTACAGCTGCTAACCAAAAGGTTGGCAGTTTGAATCCACCAGGGGCTCCTTGGAAAGCCAGGACTTGAATCATTCACTGACGAAGATCAAAGACTACAGCCTTCAGTATGGATTACACCTCAACATAAAGAAAATGAAAAACCTCACAACTGGACCAATAAGCAACATGGTGATAAACGGAGAAAAGACCAAAGTTGTCAAGGATTTCGTTTACTTGGATCCACAATCAACATCCATGGAATCAGAAGCCAAGAAATCAAAAGACACATTGCATTGGACAAACCTGCTGCAAAAGACCTCTTTAAAATGTTGAAAATCAAAGACGTCACCTTGAAGACTAAGGTGTGCCGGACTGAAGCCTTGGTATTTTTCAGTTGCCTCGTATGCATGCAAAACCTGGACGATGAATAAAGACCAAAGAAGAACTGACACCTTTGAATTGTGGTGTTGGCAAAGAATATTGAATATTCTGTGGACTTCCAAAAGAACGAATAAATCTGCCTTGGAAGGTCAGCCAAAATGCTCCTTAGAAGCAAGGATGGCGAGATTACGTCTCACATATTTTGGACATGTTATCAGGAGGGATCAGTCTCTGGAGAAGGACATCATGCTTGTCCAAAAAGAGGAAGACCCTCAACAAGATGGATTGACACAGTGGCTGGAATGATGGGCTCAAGCGTAACAATTGTGAGGATGGCACAGGACTGAGCAGTGTTTCATTCTGTTGTACATGGGTCACTATGTGTCAGAACCCACTTGACAGCACCTAACAACCACAACAACAGCCAGTTCTTCCATGCAAGTCATCTGCAGAAACCACTGCCAACCCTCTTGCAAGCAGCCAGATGCAGAGGTCACCAAGCCCAGGTTTCATGCTGGGGTGCTGGGGGAGGAGGAGGTCACTGTGCAGATGACAGCTATCCTCCTGCACTTGAGGAAGAGACAAAACACACCATTTTGATGTCACCAAGCACTCATTCATGCCACCTTCTACCAATACCTCACTGCTCTTGGCTCTCTTAATAACCAATCAGAGACATTGGATCTGTGGTTAAAACTCACCACGGTCTTAAGCTTGAATTTCTGGGGGGAGCAAACAGTTAATGCGCTCAGCTGCTAACCTAAAGGTTAGAGGTTTGGTTTCACCCAGCAGCACCTTGGAAGAAAGCCCCGACGATCTACTTGCAAAAAACCAGCCGTTGAAAACCCTCTGGAGCACAGTTCTGCTCTGACACACTTGGGGACGCCATGAGTTGGGGTTGGTGGACAGCAACTGGTTAGTTAGTTAGCAACCTCCACTACCCGGAACCCAGAGAACCCAGAAAGTAGACAAAAATGCTTCTTAATCAGTTGTCACAAAGTCCCCACTCTTTCCTCTATAGGATTGAGTCTCCTCTGGCCCTTGTCAGGTCTGGCTTTATGTACAGTTCTATCAAGGCTGGTGATGCGCCTATTTTGAAGAGAGCAGGAGCCCTGGTGGTGCAACAGCTAAGCACTTGGCTGCTAAACAGAAAAGTCAGCAGTTTGAATCCACCATTGGCTCCAAAGGGAGAAAGACCTGGCGATCTGCTAGCATAAAAATTGTAACCTAAGAAACCCTATGGGGCAGTTTAACTCTGCGTGCTGACTCAACAGCACACAAGAGCATGCAAATTAGGGGGTCTGCCATAGCAAACTGACTGATGGCAGGAGGCTGGCTGAAGGCGCAAAAAGCTGAGGGCAGTACAGGGGTGATGACTCGGGACAGACAGATGGAAAGAAAGGCCAATTGGAGTTTCTCATGCAATCGCACCGATTTGAGAACTAAAATGATGTTTTACTCTAAAAAGAATCGGCCTCGATGACTCCCTGAAAATCACCTGCTGTGGAATGAATCAGTAAAGGATACATTGATGAGGTTGGAAATCAGTAATTCCCCAACATCTTTATTTGTACAGCAAAACCTGTGAAAGCCGGAACCTGTGTAAATCAGAAAACACAAATATTGCAACTAAAACAAGCAACAGGAAAGTGGTAAAGCTACCCTTGAACTTGCAAAACCCAGAACAAGGCAGACCCTTTGAGTCCCCGTGCTTACAGCTTTCGCTGTATTTGTTTTAACAGAAAGGTCATTTGTATGGCCATGCTAAGGGACCATACACAGGGAACAATGTGGAATCAAATAAAACTTATAGCATTGATCTGCGCATAAACACACGATTGGTACTGTAGTACCTGGTAGGCATAAACAATCAGCTCAAAGGACTGAGTTGATAGTACTTGTACTGTTTTCCTTTTACAAATTAACCAGTCTCAGTTTCCTCATGTGTACTTTGAGAGTGATAATACCCACTGCCAAAGTTTTGTTGTGGACATTAAATAAGTTAAGGCATGTCAAAGGCATGGACAGCACCTGGCATATGGTAGGTAAGCAATAAATAAGAGTTTTATTGTTGTTGTTGTTATTTTATTTTCACCATGTTAATTCCCAGCTCCCAGATTTAATCACTGTCTTTTCTTAAGACGTTAAGTCATTATTCTATCTCCTTCTAAAACACACATACACACCCACTCACACTTGCACATTTTAAAACACAAAAATTCTGAATTTGGAGACCTTCCTGGGTATCAAAGGCTAAAATTCTTAATTCTCAATCTGTACAATGATAACAACAGAAGCCCTGAGCCCAGTGGTTAAGAGCTTGACTGCTAACGAAAAGGTCAGCAGTTTGAATCCATCAGCTGCTCCTTGTAAATCCTATGGGGCAGTTTTATTCTGTCCTATGGAGTCCTATGAGTTGGAATCCACTGGACAGCAACAGGGTTTTTTGTTGTTTTTTGTTTGTTTGTTTTGATTTAACATTTACATAGCTCTGTCAACGTACCTGGCACTAGTCTAATGACTTTTCAGGAATTAATTCACTTAACCCTCACAACAGCCTACAAGGGAAGTATTATTAGCCCCCTTTTTACAGATGAGCAGGAAATTAATTACATTAACAAGGTCTCACAGCAAGTAAAAGCCCGGCAGTAGAATCAATTCCGACTGGTGGTGACCCAGCTCATTACAGGTTAGAACTGAGCTCCATAGAATTTTATTGGCTGTAATCTTTTCAGAAGCAGATCTCCAGGCCTTTATTCTGTGAGCCGCTGAGTAAGTTCTAACCACCAACCTTTAGATTAGTAGCTGCTTGCTTACACCACCCAGGGACCTTAGCAAGTAAATGTGTGTTAGATACCATCAAGTCGGTTTTCGACTTATAGCAACCCTATGTAACAGAAGGGAACTGCCCCATAGGGTTTTCTAGGCTGTAATCTTTACAGGAGCAGGTTGCCAAGTCGTTTCTCTCATAGGTCGCTAGGTATTTTCAAACTGCTAACTTTTTGGTTAGCAGCCTAGCACCTAACATCACACCACCAGGGCTCCTTACCAAGTAAATACCGAATCCATTGCCATTGAGCCAATTCCAATTCCTAGCAACCCCATAGGACAGAGTAGAACTGCCCCATAGGGTTTCCAAGGAGCTGCTGGTGGATCCCAACTGCCGACATTTTGATTAGCAGCCTGAGCTCCTAACCACTGTGCCACCAGAGCTTTAGCAAGTAAATAGTAGGCCTGAAAGTAGTGCTTCATGAAAAAAGAAGAACAAGAGTGTGTTCTGTAGACTGCCATTAACAGCTTCTAGGCTAACACAGACTAGGAAGAAAGGCCTGGCCATCTACTCCCCAAAATAAGCCAAAGAAAATTCTATTGACCACTGCAGAATATGGTACCACATAGTTCTGGAAGAGGAGCCCCTTAGGTTGGAAACCCGTTGCCATCAAGTCGATTCTGACTCATAGCGACCCCATACACTCAAACACGCACAGTGGCCACAGCCATGAATTCAAGCAAACCAATAATCTTGAAGATGTGCAGAACCAGGCCATATTTCCTTCTGCTGTACATGGGGTCGCCCTGAGGCTGCTGACTCCATGGCAGCTAACAATGATATATACATGGGGTGGGGATGGGGGTATTTGGGAGCCAAGGATGAGAGCGGGACTTTAATTTCTGCACCTTTTGGATTGTGTGTGTGTGTGTGTGTGTGTGTGTGTGTGTGTGTGTGTGTATTTTACTCATTCCAAAAAAGTTAATTAATAATGGAAAAACCCTCCCAGTATATACTGGGTTGGTCCTATCTGGCTTATCCCACCCTTAAGCAAGTTCAGACCAGTTTCTTTGTCTCAAATCCCACTGGCCCACAGGCCAGCTGTCCTGGGGACTGGGGGCCAGGCTGGGCCTGCCTGCTTTAGGGAGCAGACAGCTGGGCCCCTCGTTGCAGACAGATGAGCAGACCCTGGAATGGGCTACAGAACCCACTTCCAGAAATCTTGTGAAGGGTATGGGGAGGAAATCAACTGTTCTGGCTGACACCCACACCCACCACCAAGGACCAACTTGGGTTTTTCATTTGCACCAGGCTCAGAGGTAGAATGTGTGGGCGCCCCCCTCTCCACCCCCAGCAAGAGGACCCTCTCCTCTCTTCACCTGATTTCTATAGCCTGCCCTTCCTTTCAGGGGAAACAAAGCCTAGCATTCCACAATTAGTGACAGAAGGTTTGAAATGCAGATTCCTGGAGTTAGCAGTCTCCTGTGAAAGAGTTTCCACTTTGGTGTTAATTATTCCCACCTCCGTCCTGGGCAGGACAGGGTGAGAGGAAGAAAGTCTGGGTGGGACTCTCGGCCAGAGGGAGTGCCAGGGGGGGTGCCTCCCTAGTCCCCCCCCTCCACACCGCCCTGTGGACCTGCACAGGGCAGGACAAGCACGAGGTGCCCCCAGCGCAGCCCCCTGCATCCCTCCCCTTTCCCCCCATCTCCATCACAAACACGCCCCCAGCAGAGGAAGCCAGGCCGGCCACACCCGCGGGCAAAAAATCACCTTCCCACTGGTCTCCACTGAGGCATTTTAGAGGCGACAGCCTGACCACAGCTGGAAGAGGTGTAGACCCACGACCCTGAAAGGAAAGTCCCAGCGCTGAGGCTGTTTGGATCTGAAGAAGAGACTATGTGGGATAGACACAGACTTGAAGGAGCTGAAGGGTCATGATAGGGTACAGAGTGGCTTTGTTCCCTGTTGCCCCAAAGAACAACAGTAGGAAAAAAGGGCAGAAGCCATCAGGAGTGAGAAGGCGCTGACCACAATACCCAGTGCATAACACCGCAACGGTTCCGGCAGAATACCAAAAATGGTACCTAGTATCTATTTTTTTTATTTAGAAATTGTAAAGGAAACACACATGCTTGTTGTAAACATTGAAATATTACAGAAGAGCATAAAAATAAAGGAGCACTGGAGGCATAGTGGTTAAGAGTTCAACTGCTAACCAAAGGTCATCAGGTGGAATCTACCAGCCACTCCTTGCAAACCCTGAGGCAGTTCTACTCTATCCTACATGGTCACTATGAGTCAGAATGGACTCCATGACAATGGGTTTGGTTTTATATGTATATATGTTTTATTCATATATACACATATATGTATGAATCCCTGGGTGACACAAGGCTAAGCGTCCAACTATTAGCTAAAATGTGGGTGATTCAAACCCAGCCAGAGGCCAGAGGCACCTTGAAAGACTGGCCTGGCGATCAGCTTTCAAAAGGTCACAACCAAGAAAACCATAAGGAGCAGTTCTACTCTGTACACATGGGTGAACCATGAGTTGGAATCAACCCGATGGCAACTGGCATCATAAAATTATATGTAATATCATAAAACCAAAACCAACCCCCTTGCCATCAAGCCAATTCCAACTCATAGCAACCCTATAGGATAGAATAGAACTGCCCCATCGGGTTTCCAAGGAGCACCTGGTGGATTCAAACTGCTGACCTTTTGGTTAGCAGCCATAGCTCTTAACCACTATGCCACCAGGGTTTCCATATATATATATAAAGATATGTATATATTTGTTTGTTTATTTATTTATATACACACATATACATATATTCAAATACATATAATGGGTTTTTTACAACAATGAGATCATATTACATGTTTTGTCCTGTAGCTTGCTGTTATTCTCCACTCAGTAATATATTGTGGATATCTTTTTCCATATCAGTACATTTGATACCTACGGCTAATATAGTAGTTCAGGTAAATACTTTATAAAAATTGTTTATTTATTTATTTCTGATCGTAAAAGTGGTGTATATTTAAAGAAGAAAACTTGGAAACCACTCAGTAGTATAAAGAAAACAAAAGCATCCATGATTGCAGTACCCTGAAATACCCACTGTTCCCAGCATGGTATTGTTTTTTGTTTGTTTTGTTTTTTTACTGTGGTAGGTATATATATAATAAAATATTTGCCATTTCGACATTTTTTTTAGCTGTACAATTCAGACATTAATTATGTTCATCGTGTCATTCAACCATCACCACTATCCATTTCTGAATTTTTCCATCACCCTTAACAGAAGCTCAGTGCCCCTAAGCAAAGACTCCCTCTTTCTCCTTCTCTCCCACCTCTGGTAAGAATTTTATGGTTTTAGTTTAGGTCCTTGAACCATTTTGAGTTAACTTTCATATATGTGTCCAAGTTCGTTCTTTTGCATGTGGATGTCCACTGGTCCAAGCACCAATTACTGAAGGACTATTCTTTCCCCACTGAATGGAGGTAGCACCCTGGGAACCTTGAGAGGCAGAGCCTAGAGAGGGAAGCAGGGGGTTCCAGCAATAGCAGTAATGATAGTGGCTACCACCTGCGTAATACCAGAAGCCTGGTGCTTAGGCATCCACACCTTCAGTCCTTATCATCACCTTGCAATGAGGCATGGAGGGGGACACGGGACAGGGCCTTAGGTTCCTCCATCTAGCACTGCAGCACTGATGCATCCCACTTCCGGACAACTCTGCCCACAGGAAATGCTGCTGCCATTACTATTCTTGCAGCCCTTCTGCTGAGTTCTTCCTCTTCCTGAGGAACGAATCAAAATTTTTTAACAGCCTGACATTTGAACTCCTACTATCTGCCCATCTTCCTCCCTCCTATGCAGCACGATGAGCTATAAGCTCCATGAGATCAAGAACCATATCAGGTTTGCTTGTGCTGTGCCCAACACAGGACCAGCCCTCTTGTTATTAGGTGCCCTCAGGTCGTTTCTGGCTCTAGCCACCCTATGTACACCAGAACGAAACACTGCCCCGCCCTCCGCCATCCTCAAAATCATTGTTATGTTTGAGTCCATTGTTGCAGCCACTATGTCAATCCATCTTGTCAAGGATCTTCCCCTCCTTCACTGATCTTCTACCAAGCATGATGTCCTTTTCCAGGAACTGGGGATAACCATGACAACATGTCCAATGTATGTGAGATGAAGTCTCACCATCCTCGCTTCCAAGGAGAATTCTGGCTGCATTTCTTCCCAGACAGATTTGTTCGTTCTTCTGGCAGTCCATGGTATATTCAATACTCTTCACCAACACCATAATTCAAAGGCATCAATTCTTCTTCTGTCTTCCTTATTCATTGTCCAGCGTTCGCATGCACGTGAAGCGATGGAAAATACCATGGCTTGGGTCAGGCTCACCTGAATCCTCAAAATGACATCTTTGCTTTTGAACACTTTAAATAAGTCTTTTGCAGCAGGTTTTCCCAATGCAATACATCATTTGATTTCTTGACTGCTTCTTCTATTTTTTTTTTTCTTCTATGGGCCATTATTGTGTAGCCAAGTAAAATGAAATCCTTGACACCTTCAATCTTTTCTCTGCTTATCACTATGTTGCTTATTGGTCCACTTGTGAAAATTTTGTGTTCTTTATGTTGAAGTGTAATCCACACTGAAGGGTTACTGAAGAATCTTCATCAGTAAGTGCTTGAAATTCTCTTGGCTTTCAGCAAAGTCGTGCCATCTGCATATTGCAGGTTGTTAAAGAGTCTTCCTCCAATCTTCACGGCTCATTCTTCCCCAGCATCTCAGATTATTTGCTCCGCATACGGGTACGGTGATGCACATATTTCCTGATTTTAAAACACACCGTATTCCCTTGTTCTGTTCGAACGACTGCCTCTTGGTCTATGTCCAGGTTCCACATGATCACAATTAAGTGTTCTGGAATTCCCATTCTTTGTAATGTTATCCATAATTTGTTATAACAGTCCAATGCCTTTGCATAGTCAATAAAACACAGGTAAACATCTTTCTGATATTCTCTGCTTTCAGCCAAGATCCATCTGACATCAGCAATGACATCTCTTATCCTCTTCTGAATCCAGCTTGAAATTCTGGCAGTTCCGTATCATTGTACTACTGTAGCTGCTTTTGAACGATCTTCAATGAAATTTTGCTTGGGTGTAATATTAATGATATTATTTGATAATTTCCACATTCTGTTGAGTCACCTTTCTTTGGAGTGGTGACAAATACGGATCTCTTTTAGTCAGTTGGCCGGGTAACTGTCTTCCAAATTTCTTGGCATAGACGAGTAAGCACCTCCAGTGCTGTATCCATTTGTTGAAACATCTCATGTGGCATTTCATAGTTTACTGGAGACTTGTTTTTCGACAATGCCTTCAATGCAACTTGGACTTTTGCCTTCAATATCATTGGTTTTTGATCATATGCTATCTCCTGAAATGGTTGAACATTGATACAGTGACTCTGTTTATTCCTTTCATTTTCTTTTGATGCTTCCTGTGTCATTCAATATTTTGCTCATAGAACCCTTCAAAATTGCAACTTGAGGCTTGAATTTTTTCTTCAGTTCTTTCAGTTTGAGAAATGCCAAGCGCGTTCTTCCCTTTTGGTTTTCTAACACCAGGTCTGTGCACATTTCATTATAATACTTTATTTGTCTTCTCGAGTCGCTCTTTGAAATCTTCTGTTCAGCTCTTATACTTCATCATTTCTTCCATTTGCTTTAGCTACCCGATGGTCAAAAGCAGTTTCCGAGTCTAAACTCAGTAAATGCTTATTCAAAAGATGAACGAACTAAGTCAATCTGTATGCTCCCCCACCTCCTGGCCTTTGCTTATAGCATCTTCCCCTGCCTGAAGCACCTTTTCCCTCCTCACGTAGTGTCTATGGATGGTATGCTTAGGGCCCGCTCCAAAGCTCATCTGTCTCCTCCAAGCCTTTCCTGGCAGGCTCCGTTACCCTCTACTCAAACCAGTCCTCATCACTGTCATGTTTTGTTTTACCAACCATTCACCATATGGACCAAGATTCACAGCTCCATCCATAATGTTTCTGTTTTTGGGAAGCTGAGCCAAGGGAGACTGCTTTGGTAGGTTGTATTGCTTTAGTCTCAAAGTAGAAGTTAGGAGGTCCCCTGTGTTCTGTGTCTGTCACACTTTCTCTCTATAAGACACAGTTCCTTCTATAAAAATGGGTATCGCACTACAGTAACTCTGTGATTTCTTCCAAGCGCCAAGTTTTATGATTCTGGGATTAATATGTATTTCCATTCGTCCCTTATGAACTTTCACCTTGATAAGCAGTCTTACCTCCTGAAAAGATTTCATGAACCTGGATTCCTGGCTTCAATTTTAAGATTATGACATTGGGAAACACAAACAGCCTTCATTTAGTTAGAGCTGATTTTCAAGAATAATGCTTGAGTTTGCTAACTATCCTTTCTTGTTCTGGATCATAGTTGTAATTTATAATATGCAGACAGCATGCTACTTTTGAATGATTTTGTTAAGAGCTAGTGGTGCCTCCCTCTCCCATCCCTTTTTATCAAAGAATTTTTGGCTTCTGCTGCCTAAATAGCTGGAGCTCAACAGATGATGATGATACTAAGATTATTGTCAAAGGAGTCAGCACCTTTGAAATCTCTGAAGGTCTAGGAACTTCCGTTTCCTGAGTTTTTTTTATATTTCCCTTCCCGTATCACCCACAGCTCCAATTATACCAAGCCTGGTGTCCCTTTCCATTGGAGGCCTTGCCTTTCACCTTCTCCTAACTAGTCTATGAAACTTTAAGAAAAAAATAGTGTGTATAATTTCAGTTCTTAATATGCTGTATTTCTGGAAGTTCTATTTGGTTCTTTTTCACATCTGCTATGATATTTTTTAGTTTCTTATTTCCTGCAAATATGTTCAGGTTTGTAGTTTATATAGTAAGTTAGTTACCTAGTGCTACTATAACAGAAACACCACAAATGGGTGGCTTTAAAAAAAACAAACAGGAATTTATATTATCACAGCTTAAGAAGCTAGAAGTCCAAATTCAGGGCACTGGCTCTAGGGAATGGCTTTCTCTCTCTGTTGGCTCTGGGGGAACGTCCTTGTCTCTTCAGCTCGTTTCCTGACTCCATGGAAATCTCCATGTTGTTCAGCATCAATCTTCTCCCATTTCTGCTTCTTAGCTTGTGTTTGTTTATCTCTTTTACATTTCAAAAGAGATTGACTCAAAATATACCCTACACTAATCCTGTCTCATTCCCATAACAAAGACAACCCATTCTCAAATAGGATTAAAATCACAGGCATAGAGATTAGGATTTACAACACATATTTTGGGGGTGCACAATTCAGTCCATAACATTTCACCCTTTGGCCTCCAAAAATTCATGTCCTTGCCACATGCAAAACACATTCACCCCATCTCATCATCCCAGAAGTCTTAAATCAACTCCAAGTCCAAAATCTCATCTTCTGAACTATCTAAATCAAATATGTGTGAAACTTTAGACATATTCCACCCTGGGGCAAAATTCATCTTCATCTGTGAACCTTTGAAATCTAGGCTCCAAGTTATCTGTTCCCAAGGTATAATGGTAGAATAGGCACAAGGTAGACATTTCCATTACAAACAGGAGAAATTGGAGGGAAAGAAGGGATAACAGGCACTCAGAAAGTCCAAAATCTAGCAGAACAATTTACATTAGCTCTCAAGGCTTGAGAATAGTTCTGAGTTCTCTGAGACTGTCTGGGTAATGGATCTGTCCTCAGGACTTTGGGTGTTGGTGACACCCTCTGGATCCTGGGTGTAGGCCCCTCGGCCGTGGGCTTCAGCTTTGCCTTCCAGGCCCACTGGGACAGCAACTCTGCTCCCTTAGCTTTGGGCACCGACATTCTCCTAGTTCATCTGAGTGGCAACCCTACTTCCTCAGCCCAAGCAGGCCCTGTTCTTCTCCCTCTTGGGCATGCCAGCCCCACCCCCTCAGCTTGGTGAATGAAAATGCCATTTCTTGGGTAAGATGTACCTTAGTCCTCAAAATGACGTTTTTCCCTTTTTAATACTTTAAAGTGGTGTTTTGCTGCAGATTTGCCCAATGCAATATGTGGTTTGATTTCTACCACTTGTCTGTCAGTTTGTATATACCCAAAAAAAAAAAACCAAACCAGTTGCCATCGAATCAGTTCCGACTCATGGTGACACTATGGGACAGAGTAGAACTGCCCCATAGAGCTCCCAAGGAGTGCCTGATGGATTCGAACTGCCAACCCTTTGGTTAGCAGCCGTAGCACTTAACCACTAAGCCACCAGGGTTTCCAGTTTGTGTGTGTGTGTATATATATATATATAATTTTTTTTTTTAAACCCATGGCTGTCAAGCCGATTCCGACACACAACCCTATAGTTTGTATATAACCAAAAAAAAAAAAAACCCACTGCCGTCGAGTCGATTCCGACTCATAGAGACCCTATAGAACAGAGTAGACCTGCCCCATAGAGTTTCCAAGGATCGCCTGGCGGATTTAAACTGCTGACCTCTTGGTTAGCAGCTGTAGCACTTAACCACTACGCCACCAGGGTTTCCTAGTTTGTATACAGAGAAGTTTATTTCAAGGAAATGGCTCACGAAGTTGTGGAGGCTGGCAAGTCCTAAATCCAAGGGCCAGGCATCATGCTGGAGGCTTCTCCTGACACATGGTCGAGGGGGCTGACAAACACAAAATCAGCAGGTGAGACCACAGGCTGCAGGCTACATCCCAAGAACTGGAGTTCAGAGGATGATGAGTCAGATGCAGGATGGAGAGAGAGAACTTTGCCAGAGCATCCATATATATTAGATGTAGGCCACATCCCAAAGGAAACTCCCTTTTCAACTGATTGGCTACTCACATCAGATCATAAAATGGAGGATGATTACATAATATCTACCAAACCACTGAGAATCATGGCCTAGTCAAATTGACACACAATTTTTACCATCACATATGATAAGTAAGCTTGTTTTATAATCGGTCTCTGATAATTTCACTATGAGAAATGGGTGCCGTTTTGTTTCTGCATTCTGTTGTTTCTCTTGATTTTTACTCCTGTTGTACTCCTTATGCTGGCCACAATCTTAATGCACAAAACACACTCAGAGTAAATGACACGCAGAAACAAAATTTTCCAATCATTTTTAATGCTTGGCAATTTATAATCATCTTGAATCAGGAAAGGAAAATATGTGTTGGAAATATATGTGTAAGTCCAGGATCATCTGTCAAGGTCTGCTGGAGTTCAATCTACTGAACTTTTGATCTTGTCTCTTTTATAGCTAACTTCCTGCAAACTTTCTTCCTCATCCTTAGCCATAACTCACCCACTACCCTCAGGCTTACGTGATAATTGTACGTGATGTTTGCAAAGGCTGTCACATCCATTACTACCGTGATTCTCTCTGCAGTCATTTGAGATAAGCAGAACTGGAGGTTATTATCCCCTTTCCTAGACAATAAAACTGAGTTTCAATGAATTCAATTGCCCTGCCCCAAATCAGAGGGTTAAAGAATGGGAAGAGGAATATCAGGCCCCAGTGTTCTCACCTCTGCCTCCATGTAGCCTGGTGGAGAGTGAATCCATCAGTACTCACAATTACAGGTAGCTGGCTTCCCAAACCACTGTATTTCTCACCAAGGACATTTCCTCCCAGCAACTGAGTGGAAAAGCATGACATTATGAGAATGGCCCACACCTCCCTTGGTGACTTGAGCTGGGTAGAAGGTAACAGCCCCTCCAGCCAGGCCCTCAACTGCCCTCGACTCTCTTTCAGTGAGGTTCCCAAACACCAGCAACCCAGAAGCTCTTGTGATTTCTCTTGGGTCCCCTGAGTGAGGGGAGGAACAACATATCTAGGAGAGACAGAAGGAAGGGGGAGGGACAGACCTCATTAACAGGAGCGGGGGTGGGGGGGTGGGGGGTGGGGGGTGGAAACTGGTCTGTAGGGCTCAGACCTATTGGGGCTAAAAGCCCCTAAAGAAATGTTGCACCTACTTGCAGAAATCTTTACAGCAGGAAGAGGGAGAGACAGACCACTGAGTTGAGATCCCAGAAAATGTCTGCAATCCCCTTGAAAACATTTTTGAATGGCTGGAACCCTCCCCTGAGAGATGGGAAGTAGGGGACAGTAAACACCATTTTCAAAGCTTTCCCGGCCTCTCTGTCATGCTGCTGACCGCTGGAATGTGAGAATGAGAGAAAAAATAAGCCAGGATATATTCTTGTAGTGCAATTGAGTCAATTCTGACTAATAGTGACCTTATCAGCAAAGTGGAGGCTAACACCCATGTTATAGGATTGTATAGAGAGAATGAAATGGCCTGAAGCCTAGTAAGTGTATGGCACACAACAAGTAGTGCCACACTTTACTTTAACTGAGGTCCAGAGAAGGGACATGACAATCCTTAGAAAGTTGAGGGTGTGAATACCGTACCTCCTGTGGTGTCTGGAGTCAAACACATTAGTAGGCCTGCAGCAAAATGTGAGAGTATTTATATAAAGTGAGATAAGTAAAGACTATAAACTTTCTCCAGTTAGTTCAAGTTAGATTTTGTTCGAAAAAGAAGTTGGTCTTTGGAGCTTTGGAATTTCAGATTGTAGAACTGTGCTGCCTACTCCAGAAGGTCTGCAAGAGTAAGCAAAAAAGCCCACGTCAAATGACTGGTACAGGGTGGAAGCTCTATATTAAAGTTCTGTATCAGAGTTAACTATGACCAGTTAGAGACCTTGGGTGGTGCAAATGGTTAACATGTTCAGCTGCTAACCAAAAGGTTGGAGGTTTGAGTCCAGCTCTCCTCAGAAGAAAGGCCTGGTGATATACTTCTGAAAAGTCAGCCGTTGAAAACCCTATGGAGCACAGTTCTGCTCTGACACACAGGGGGTCGCCATGAGTTGGAATCGCCTCAGCGGCACCTGGGTTTTATTATCAGTTAGTTCAGCACTCTACCACAGTGATATGAGAGACCCAGGAAGTGCACTCAGTGGGCCATGCGAAGGGATGTGTTCGGGCCTACGTGGCCCTTCTGTGGGGCTGAGGAGGAGGGGGACAATGCTCTGTGAAGACCTCCCCGGGCCCCGGAACTCCTACCTCATCAGGCTGAACTATGAGCCCTTATAAAAGGGCTCCCCTAAAGCTCCTGGTTGTATTAGGTGGGAGCCCTGCCTCCAGGGCCTCTGGAAACTGTTAGAGGTTATTTCAATGGAGAACAAGAGGGTGATGATCTAAACCAGGGATTGAAGCCTCAAGGGCCAGGCAGATAATACAAAGAACAAAGAGACCTGGGTGTGGCCTGAAACAAATGGGACAATACTTGCCCATCCCAAGGGACAGCTGCCACCCACCTAGAGCTGTTGGTTGCCATGAAGGAATTTAAGCTGTGTGCTGCCAGATCTTTTGGTTTTTTCAAGAGGAGCCAAAAGGGAAAATACATGAAATTTCCTTTTACCGATTGGCCATACTTACTTTTAAACAGAATAACATCCAAGCAGAATACATCTGTGGGCCTCTGATCTAAATAATCATGTTGTTGTCGTGTGCCATCAAGTCGATTCCAACTCATAGCGACGCCACAGGACAGGGTAGAACTGCCCCATAGGGTTTTCAAGGAGCGGCTGGTGGATTCGAACTGCCAACTTTATGGTTAACAGCATGAGCTCTTAACCACTTCGTCACCAGGGCTCCATAATCATAGCAAGTGCAATTTAATGGAGGGCTTATGATATGTCAGATACTGGTCTACAAGTGCTAAATGCATTATGTGTAACCCTGTAGCAATTGGCATTTCACAGATGAGGAAAATTGAGAGGCTCAGAGTAAAGTTAACAGCCTAAGGTCACCTACCTTGCAAGGGTCAGAGAAGGCACTTGAACCCCGAAATCAGTTCTTAGCCCTCTGCAGTGCTTCTACTGACCAAAGCTGGCAGCCTAGAAACTCGTCTAGTAAAATAATTGTAATTTGTCAAAATCCTTCATCTATCCATTCACTGTGGTGTCACTTTGAGGACTAAGGTACGCCTGACCCAAGCCATGATATTTTCATTAGCCTCATACACAGGCAAAAGGTGAACGGTGAAGAAGGAAGACTGAAGGAGAATTGATGCCTTTGAATTATGGTGTTAAAGAATATTGAATATACTATAGATTGCCAGAAGAATGAACAACTCTGTCTTGGAAGAAGTATAGCCAGAGTGCTCCATGGAAGCAAAGGTGATGAGATTTTGTCTCATGTACTTTTGGACATGTTATCAGAAGGGACCAGTCCCTGGAGAAGAACATCACTCTTGGTAGAGGGTTAGCAAAAAAGAGGAAGACCCTCAATGAGATGGATTGACACAGTGGCGGCTGCACAATGGGGTCAAACATGAGGATTGTGAGGATGGTGTAGGACTGGGCAATGTCTCATTCTGTTGAACACAGGGTCACTATGAGTCGGAATCAACTCGATGGCACCCAACAACAACATTCATTCATCCACTTGTTCAATAAATATTGAGCACAAAACTTTAGATTAAGATCTCAGATGTAGGACTAGGGCACTAAGCATTTGAGTATTTTTAGAGCTTTCACACTTAGTGGTTTTTGATATACAAGTACAAACAGTAATTGGCAGTTTTTTTTCTGACTCTAATTAGTTTGTACAAAAGAATTTGAGTGCTCAGAATTGCTAAATATGCAACTGCGTCATCTGGATGCATTGTGAGGCAGCTCCTAAGGGTGGAGCGGTGTAATGAGGTTTTCTTTTATCTGATGTTAGAAATACACAGGAACAAACAGTTGGTCCCTGGCAGCAGCCCTCAGACAGTGGGGAGCTCAGCCTTTGAATAAGGGAAAATTAGATTCTACTATATCTACACGGGAGAGCACCATTTGTTGGATAAGGATAGGGAGGCAGTCACTCCTGGCCTGTGCCCGAGCCCCATCCTAGAATGCAGAGTCATCTTTCAGATATCCTCAGGTAAGGTACACAAGAGCCCTGAAATGAGTTGGGGGCTTTGGAACTCAAACTGAGGAACTGCCAGGGTTCCAGGGTAAGTTAGAACAAGAAAAAATTTATTAGAGACTCCCAGGATAATTATTTTTACTATGTTACTTAAATGTTGTTGTTGTTGTTGTTGTTAGTTGCCCTGGATTCAATTCCGACTCATGGCGATCCCACGTGTGCAGAGAAGAACTCCTCCATAGGGTTTTCAAGGCCGTGGCCTTTCAAAGGCAGATCACCAGGCCTGTATCCCAAGGGGCCTCTGGATGGGTTTGAAAAGCCAACCTTTCAGCTAGTAGTCAAGCACATAATCATTTGTACCTCCCAGGAACTCTATGTTACTTAAATAAGTACGTAAATAAAACATGACATGTTGTTGTTGTTAGCTGCTATCTAGTTGGCTTTTGACTTATGGTGACCCCATGCAAAGTGGAACGAAATGCTGCCTGGTCCTGCACCATTCCCGTTGTCTTAGTTATTCTAGTGCTGCTATAACAGAAATACCATGAGGATGGCTTTAATAAAGAGAAGTGTATTCTCTCACAGTCTAGGAGGCTAGAAGTCCAAACGCAGGGTGCCATCTCCAAGGGAAGGTCTTCTCTCTGTGTCGGCTCTGGAGAAAAGTCCTTGTCATCAATATTCACCTGGACTAGGAGCTTCTCAGTGCAGGGACTCCTGGTTCTTGTTTCTTGGTAGTATGAGGTCCCCATGTCTCTCTGCTAGCTTCACTCTTTTATATCTCAAAAAAAGATTGACTTAAAACACAGCCTAATCTTGTAGATTGAGTCCTGCCTCATTAACATAATTGCCACTAATCATGTCTTATTAACATCATAGAGGTAGGGTTTACAACACATAGGAAAATCACAACAGATGATAAAATGGTGGTCAATCACACAGCACTGGGAAGCATGGCCTAGCAAAGTTGACACACATTTGGGGAGGGCACAATTCAATCCATAACACCCATGATCAGTTGCAGATTGGACCGTTGTGATCCATAGAGTTTTCATTGGCTGATTTTCAGAAGCAATTCACCAGGCCTTTCTTCCTAGTCTATCACAGTCTGGAAGATCTGCTGAAAAGTGCTCAGCATCATAGTAACATGCAAGCCTCCACTGGCTAATGGGATGGCTGAGCACAATGTGCATTGGCTGAGAATTGTTCCTGGGTCTGTTTAAAGAAAGGTGAGATTTCTACCACGGAACCACTATTGCCTCCAAAACGTGGTGTGGTATAGCCTTATACGGACAACAATGACAGATATAAAACGAAAATACATTTTAAAACAATGAAACAAAAGTATAATATCAATAAAATGCAAATTCACTACATCAATGCATTTTACAAGGCTTTGCTTGCTAGTTCAGGATAATCAGACATCTTATTTAATCATAACTCTGTCAGCAAGAGATTAAAAAAAAGTGTAACTTTCTATTATTTATCAAAGATAACTCATTATTGAAGGAACCAGCAATGTTAGTTCAAAGGAAAATATCAGAACTGATCTATAACCAATAAAAGAAAGAATTCTGAAATGAGATAGCAAGGTTAGATACAAAATGGTTAATGTCTTACAGGTCAATAAAACTGTAACATTTGGTGCTCTCATTTCTATAAACAGAAATCATGCACATATTGACTGGACAGAATGCACATACAACTTATCAATCTTCTACAAGTTACGGAGTCTGTGCCCTGAGCAAAATAGTAAGTAGTAAATTTAACAACATTGCAATTCTTCATAACATTAGCCCCCACATGTCTGTCAGTTTGTCTTACTGTGGGGGCTTGTGTGTTGCTGTAAAGCTGGAAGCTATGCCACTGGTATTCGGATACCAGCAGGGTCACCCATGGTAGACAGGTTTCAGCTGAGCTTCCAGACTAAGACAGACTAGGAAGAAGTGCCTGACAGTCTACGTCTGAAAAGAATTAGCCAGATATGACACACTGAGCACCAACAACCAAAGACCAAACAAGTTGTGGAATGACATCAAGGAATCATACATGAAGAAAGCACGAGGTCATTAAAAAGACAGGAAAGAAAAGACCAAAATGGATCTCAGAAGAGACTCTGAAACTTGCTATTAAATGTCAAGCAGCTAAAGCAAAAGAAAGAAATGATGAAGTAAAAGAGCTGAACAGAAGATTTCAAATGGCGGCTCCAGAAGACAAAGTAAAGTATTATAATGGCACGTGCAAAAAGCTGGAGATAGAAAACCAAAAGGGAAGAACAGACTTGGCATTTCTCAAGCTAAAGAACTGAAGAAAAAATTCAAGCCTCGAGTTGCAATAGTGAAGGATTCTACGGGGAAAATATTAAACGATGCAGGAAGCATCAAAAGAAGATGGAAGGAATACACAGAGTCATTATACCAAAATGCACTGGTTGATGTTCAACCATTTCAGGAGGTACCATATAAGCAGGAACCGATGGCACTGAAGTAAGAAGTCCACACTGCACTGAAGACATTGGCAAAAAACAAGGCTCTCAGAACTGATGGAATATCAATTGAGATGTATCAACACATGGATGCAGTGCTGGAAGTGCTCACTTGTCTATGCCAAGAAATTTGGAAGACAGTCACCTGGCCAAACGACTAGAAGAGATCCATATTTGTGCCTATTCCCAAGAAAGGTGATCCAACCGAATGCGGAAATCATTGAACAATATCATTAATTCCACATGCAAGTCAAATTTTGCTGAAGATCATTCAAAAGCAGCTGCAGCAGTGTATCAACAAGGAGCTGCCAGAAATTCAGGCCAGAACAAGGAGATATTGTGTGTTTAAGGTCAGGAAAGGTATGTGTCACGGTTGTATCTTTTCACCGTACCTATTCAATCTGTATGCTGAGCAAATAATACTAGAAGCTGGACTATATGAAGAACAGGGCATCAGGATTAGAGGAAGACTCATTAATAACCTGCGTTAACACAGGTCGTGACACAACCTTACTTGCTGAAAGTGCAGAGGACTTGAAGCACTTACTGATGAAGATCAAAGACCACAGCCTTCAGTATGGATTACACCTCAACATAAAGGAAACAAAAATCCTCACAACTGGACCAATAAGCAACATCATGATAAAAGGAGAAAAGATTGAAGTTGTCAAGGATTTCATTTTACTTGGATCCACAATCAACACCCATGAAAGCAGCAGTCAAGAAATCAAAAGATGCAATTCATTGGGAAAATCTGCTACAAAAGACCTCTTTAAAGTGTTGAAAAGCAAAAATGTCACCTTGAAGTCTAAGGTGTGCCTGACTCATGCCATGGTATTTCCAATTGCATCATATCCATGTGAAAGCTGGAAATGAATAAGGAAGGCCAAAGAAGAACTGACACCTTTGAATTGCGGTGTTGGAGAAGAATATTGAATATACCACAGACTGCCAAAAGAACGAACAAATCTGTCTTGGAAGAAGAACAACCAGAATACTCCTTAGAAGCGAGAATGGCAAGGCTGCAGCTCACACACTTTGAACAAGTTGTCAGGAGGGATCAGTACCTGGAAAAGTACATCACGCTTGATAAAGTAGAGGGTCAGGGAAAAACAGGAAGATCCTCAACAAGATAGACGGACACAGTGGCTGCAACAGTGGGCTTAAGCATAACGACCATTGGGAGCATGGTGCAGGCCCAGGCAGCGTTTCGTTCTGTGGTACATAGGGTCGCTATGAGTCGGAACCAACTCTACGGCACCTAATAACGACAACATAACATTAAGAAAAAAAAAAAAGTTACTGTGAAGTCTATTTTGACTCATAGCAACCCTATTGGACAGAGTAGAACAACCCCAAAGAGCTTCCAAGGAGCGCCTGGTGGATTTGAACTGTCAACATTTTAGTTAGCAGCCATAGCACTTAACCACTATGCCATAGATGATCGTTAAGTGAGCTTGTTAGAAGATTCTCTCATAAGAATTTGCAACAAGGGCATATAATAACCTCTTTGCCCAATTTCCAAATTTTGGATAATTTTTCTTTACAAGGTCTTTAAAAGTAAATTTTAATGAGTCATCAACTGATAACTCAGGAAAGCTGTCTTGTTCACATGAAAATAAGCTTAGCACTGAGGCTTACCGAAGAAACTACTGATTGCCTTTTTAAGATATTCTTTGTATCAATTACCAAATGTTTTGCCATTATAACATTTCCTTAGGATAGGCTGGTATTTTCACGATTTTAGCTTTTGTCTCATTGATTGCATTTTAAATTGGTCCTTCCTTTTTAGAGTCACCATAGGTCTCTTGCTAAGATTTATGCAGCCCCTTAATTTTAGTCAAAATATTCTGCGTTTATTAAGCACATACCACTGTGCCACCCATTGTGTTGGGCCTTTTTGGTGAGTTACTCCAGTTAATCCTCCTAATAGCTCTGTAAGGTAGTTGCTATTGACCCCATTTTAAAGATGTGAAAACTGATGCTTACAGCTAGTAAGTAGAAATACCAAAAATCAGACTCAGACTTTTTTACTCCAAGTCCAATGTTCTTTCTACTGCTTAGCAGTTTTGGTGTTACAAATGCTACCTGGGAAGACTGTAACAGTGAAATTTATCAAACAAATATTTATTGCACACTGAATATCATGTTGCTAGGCACTGGGGATAAAATCAGTGAAGAAGACCCACAGAGTCCCTGTCCTTACAGAGTGTACAGTCCAAGGAGTAGTTTTTTAACTTTGTGTCACTTCTCTTTATTTCAATTTCAGAGAGTCACATTTTATGAACTTGCCCCAGGATCTTCAGCGAGTATTCTGCTTGTGTTCCTCAGTCCCCTGAACCTGGAAACATAAGCAATTTTGCCAAGGAAGAACATGGACAGGGCCATGGCCAGAGCCCTCTAGATGCCTGAGGGTGCAGTTTCCCAGTAGCCGTAGCGTTGAATGTCTCTAGTGCTGGATTAAGCCAGCACCCTCTATGCAGGAGAAAGGGACCTTCAAGACTCTTTCCTTCTTAAACAAGTACTATCTTCCCGGGATCCACTGGAATTCTTTTTGCCTTATCAAAGTGTTCATTGGCAAATACTCCTCCTTGGATTTCCCAAAGAATGGCTTTTGAAAAACGGAGTCCGAAAAAAATAGGATTCTCTTTTATATTAATTTCTTCTTGCTTCATTTCTCTAGCTCCACTACTTAGAAAAGGAACCTGATGGTGCAATGGTTGAAACCTCTGCTGATAACCATAAGGTCTGTAATTCGAACTCACCAGCTGCTCCAAGGGAGTAAAGACCTGGCAATTGGCTCCCGTCAAGATTTCAGCCTAGAAAACCCCATGGAACAGTTCTACTCTGTCCTGTAGGAGCCCTGTGAGTTGTATCAACTTGACAGCACACACCACCACCACCACCACCACTACTTATAATGGGAAAAAGAAGAGCAACATAAATTCCACAGTTAGGCAAAAACTTAGAGGTTTGTTTGTCTTTATGAACAAAGAATTGACACCCAGGGATACTGTAAAGCCAAACGTCAGACTTTGTTGATGTTTCTCATCAGGAAGCTATTTTCAAATTCAGTAATTGAGCTCTTACATGGTGGGAGAGCAAAAAATGATGGATGGTGGATGGGTGGGCTGGTGGATGGATGGATGGATGGATGGATGGATGGATGGATGGATGGATGGATGGATGGATGGATGGATGGATGGATGGATGGATGGATGGATGGATGGATGGATGGATGGATGGATGGATGGATGGATGGATGGATGGATGGATGGATGGATGGATGGATGGATGGATGGATGGATGGATGGATGGATGGATGGATGGATGGATGGATGGGTGGGTGGGTGGGTGGGTGGGTGGGTGGGTGGGTGGATGGAGGGATGGGTGGATGGAGGGATGGAGGGTTGGAGAGATGGAGGGATGCATGGAGGGATGGATAACGGATGGATGAATCAATGTTTAGGGTGGCTCATAACTAAGTTTTCCTCTGCTACAGGGGCAAAGGGAGAACATTTTCTGGTCTAGTCTAGCTTAGCCTGGACATTTTTCGGAATTTGGATTCTGTACCAAGAAAGCTAGGGGTTTGCTTAAAAGCCTTCCAAAGGGCAGAAAAAAAATTGAGCTTGTTGGAGCTGGTCATATCAGTGGGCTGAACACAAATGAGTGTACCCTGACTCATGCCCAAGAACTCAGTATCCTTTGAACTAGGTTTATTCTTTATTTTGTATCCATAGCACTATTTCCCCAGCCCTGAATAACTGGGCTTACTTGATTATATGTAGTATACATCTTCTCCGGAGGTATTTTTGCCATATGATTGTTCTCACGGGCTTGTTTACGCCAGGAAATGAAAACACTACATTCTGAAAAGGACAATGTGTTTTTTGCATGAAGGAAAAGAAAGAGCGATAATTGGTTTTGATTGTTAAACATTAAGAATAGACCTTGTCATCTCTATTTAAACTCAGTGAAACGAGAAAACGATGTTCCAGCTCTGAATGAATAATCCGTATTGCTTAAGTAAAGTAATTATAAAGGGATAAGTGGAGAAAAATAAGAATAAAAATAAATGCCATGATGTAACATGACAAAGGGTAGGAGCTCTGGTCCCCACAATGCTGCTAACTAGCTGTGTGTCCTTGGGCAAATCAGTTAACCCCTCTGTGCCTTATTTCTTCATCTAAAAACAAGGGAATGAATCCTTAGACTCCCTTCCTACTTGAAAATCTTGCTTTCCTTACCAGAACCTGGCTATTTACTAGCACGATGAGTTTTTCAAAGGAAAGCTTTTACAAGATCCTTTTTCAGGTAGAAACTATTTTTTCTGGTTTTATTGTCCCTCTTTCTTTGACTTTAACACACCTTCCTTTTGGTCTCAAGCCATCTTTTCTATTTTAGTTTCTTCGATGCTATTTTTTTCTTGCTGCCCTTGCCTTTGCCTTTCCTTTCTCTTGACAGGCTCTCCTGGGCATTCCTGCTGCTTAGGGCAATGTCAATCTCAGAGCAAATTGGGTTGCAAGGCTTGTGAACCCTTAGGTTGAGTCAGAACAGATAAATAGCATGTTCATAGAAAAAGTACTTCAGGTATTTGCCTCTGAGGTAACTGTCATTACCCAGAGTTTCACACAAGCACTTTATAATATTGAGTTTTTAAAATGAGACCTTTATGAGAATGCTTTTGACCCAGCAACCCACCCCCACCCCCCCCTCAGGAATGTATGTGCACAAGAGTGTAAGGCTATAGGTTCAGAAATGTGTAACATTGCTTGAAAGAGGACACAACTTCTGTGCTTAGCAATGGTTATGCAAGTCATGGGCTCAGTTAACTCCCATGTCTTTAGGGATGTTTTCAGGACATTCAGCAACTTGGTCACCTTGTTGAAAGCCCTTTAGGGGACCTAAAGGCTATAACTACTTTCTTTGTATGGAGAACAAACCTAGGCTTCCTCTTTAGATAAAGTAGTGGGAAAATGCCATAATGCTCTAGTCCTTCTAAATAAATGTCTATGCCTATACGCTTCTCCTTGAAGTGAAAGATCTGACACTTAGCCTCTTCTTGATCATAAATGCAGTCTTCTCTCCTTACTGTTGTTGATGTTGTTAGCCGCCATCAAGCCAGCCCCCAACTCATGGAGACCCCATGCACAAATGAACAAAATCCTTTTTGGTCCTGCACCATGCCCATGATTGGTTGTGATCCATAGGGTCTTCATTGGCTGAGTTTCAGAAGTAGACCACCAGGCTCTTCTTGCCAGTCCGTCTTGACCTGGAAGCTCCGCTGAAACCTGTTCAGCATCACAGCAACATGCAAGCCTCCACTGACAGGTGGATGATGGTTATACATTGGCCAGGAATACAACCTGGGTCTCCTGCATGAAAGGAGAGAACATAAGAGGCATTCAGTACTTAAACAGAACAGACCAAACCTACCTGGCAAGCTGCAGATTTAGTGAATCTCTACCATCATCCCCATCCAAGAGTTATCTTAGGGCACATAGCTAGGATGCCTGGACACCTGTATATACACTCCCTTTGTGGCTTCTTTTTTCTAGCTAATTGTTTAAAACTATCCCTGCTGGTCGCCTGTCTTTGCTGGCTATAGTCTTTTATGGCCCCTGATAGGATTCCAGACCACCTCCTGGTATGTAAAAGTTTAAGACAATTTAGGGTCTGTGAAAACAAGATGCCAATCTTGGCTCCTAAAAGGCTGGGATGGTAGGAAAAGTCAGGGTCTGGCTTGGTGATGATATTGTTTACTCTGGACGGCAGGAAGAAAACAAGGTTCTGGAAAACTTGGACAGAAAAAGCCTGCATCTTGTGATACATTATGGGAGAAGGGGATTTTCAGATAAACCTGAAACAAAATGCTTGCTTGGTGTCTTAGTTATCTAGTGCTGCTATAACAGAAATGTCACAAGTGGTGACTTTAACAAATAGAACTTTATCTTCTCACAGTTTAGGAAGTTATAAGTCCAAATTCAGGGTACCAACTTTAGAGGAAGGCTTTCTCTCCCTGTTGGCTGTAAGGAAAGGTCCTTGTCTCTTTTCAGCTTCGGTTTCTGGGTTCCTTGGAGGATTCATGTGGCATGGCATCTATCTTTCTCCATCTATGCTTTTTTGTTGCTCGCTTAATCTGCTCTTTTATATCTCAAAAGAGCAATACCGCCTCATTAACATAACAAAGAACCTCCTATTTCCAAATGGACTTATAATCACAGGTATGGTAGGATTTACAACACATATTTTTGGGGGACACAATTCAATCCATAACACTTGGTTTTGCTGTTTTTTTTTTTTTTTTTAAGGAACCTCAAGAGTCACAGGAGGCCACAACCTCTAAGGGGCAGACACTGGTATCTAAACACAAATGAGGAAACTGAAGCTCAGAGAGGTTGAACAAGTTGCTCAAGTTCACACAGTTGGACCAAGCCAGGAAATGTATGCCCAAACCAGAAAGTTTGAATTCGGAGTCATCGCTCAGGCCGGAATGGTTAAAGAATGCTTTCCTCCAGCTCCAAAGCCGAGTTCTTGTCATGGCCCCAGGCTGCTGTAATTTCCAAGAGGCCTCAAAGAAAATTCAAGGCTCTCCTGGCCTGCGTGGGAAGTAATAATATCTTTATTTTTATTCATCTTTAACTGAAATTTAGCATTTCCTTCAATTACAAATATAGGCAAAAACCCACAGGAATGTTAGCAGTACCCAGGACTTTGTCACCAATGGAAATCACAGATATTTTTATATTATATTCTAGCTATTGCAGGTAACTCAAAATATTGTTTACATTCATCACTACTACAAAATTAGGGAAGTTATTAGACCCACTGCTGGATCTTATTGACTGCATTAATATGGGAGCTGAAGGTTACTATACCACAACTCATTTTTAAAAATACATTGATAACTGATAAATCGATAAACAAAATGTGGTATATATACACACAATGGAATACTACTCTGCTGTAAAGAGAAATGCCACACATGGAAAAACATTGAAAACATTATGCTGAGTGAAATAAGTCTGTCGCAAAAGGAAAAATACTATGTGATCTCACTTACATGCGATAAGTAAATACATAGAAACCAAAGATTATTAGTGGTTACCGGGGGTAGGAGGGAAAGGAGGAATTTATGATTTGAGGGCATTAAGTTTATGTTCATGGTGGTAGAATGATTTGGAAAAGGGTGGCAAGAATGGGTGCACGGCTTGAACAGTGTAATCAATGTCATTGAGTTGTACATGTAGAAATTACTGAGGTGGTATATATTTTGCCATGTATATTTTTACCACAATAATATAGATATTATTGTATAATCTTATATAGAGAGAGATAACTGTATATCAATATAATTTTTTTTTTGTAATCATGTTATATATGGCATTTTAAAACATTATTTGGCAAAAGGATTCACAGGCTTTACCAGATTGCTGTTACACATTTAATGATACAAAGTTTCATGCCCCACCCCATAACTTACACACAAAGCAACAATGGTTTTCCGATGCTTATAAAATGGAATGAGTCCAGGAGCCCGAGGACCTGGCTTTATCACTAGTAGCTTGGCCAAGTCACATAAACTCTTTGACATCCCATTATCTCGAAATGGAGGTGTCACCCTGCCCCTCCTCCCTCACTGGGTTGTTGGGAAGATCAGGGGAGACAGAGGCATCTGTGACTGTCCTCACTGTCCACCATGCCCTTGCTGCTCCTTGCTGGCCAGAGATATCCCCTGCACTAAATGCTGCCTTCTCTCTCAGCCTCTGGAATCCCCCTCCCTTGAGTCCCCCACTCACCCCATGAGGCCCTCTTTGACCATTGTGGTGGGAGTGATGGTTACAAACCCATCTTCAGTGTGTGGGTGCTTGTCCACTGGTAGATATATTACCCCCTTGACCAGCAATGCAGAGCTGGGGCTTTGGAGTTAGAGACTGGGTGCGAATCTTAGTTTTGGCAATGATCAGATGGACAGCAAGCTACTTAATCCCCCCAGTCTCAGTTTCCTCATTTATAAAATAAGCTAATAATAGCTGCCTCATTATAATTGTAACAACTGAATGAGATAATAAGTGTAAATTACCTAGTACTAAAAAAAAAAAATTACCTAGTACATATTCAATAAATGGTAGTTAGTACATTTATACTTATTATAGTTATTTCTATTGGATAATAATATCTCTAGGACATAGATGGAAATTTCATGCCCCCCAGAGAGCCTTAGGCTTATAATAATAATAATCTGCCAGGCCCATTGGCACACAATAAATACTGAATACAAGGACGATGACAGAGAAAGATAGTTTACAAATTATTTGTCCCAAGTTATTCCTCTCGGACCACACAGAGTTTAAAACCCCCGTCGGGTGAATTAAACAGGTATTAAGGTTCCCCTCTCTTGGAGGCATTAGAACCCAGAGTTCTGACCTCACCCTGTCAGGGCTCAAATATGAGTAACCAAAAAAAAAAAAAACCAAACACGTTGCTGTTCGTCGAGTCAATTCCGACTCACAGCGACCCTGATAGGACAGAGTAGAAGTGCCCCATATGGTTTTCAAGGAGCACCTGGTGGATTCGAACTGCCACCCTTTTGGTCAGCAGCCGCAGTTCTTAACCACTACACCACCAGGGTTTCTGAAACTGAATAAATGACTTAATTGTCTAATCCTTGGGTTGCCGTTTGGAAAACGAAGACTGAAAATAAATGCCTTCTGCGGTCTCCCCTCCACCCCTTCCACAAGCAAAACCCGCGCGTTCCCGAAAGGGTCTAACCGACCCCTCTGGATCTCCTTTGTCCTGGTCCAGGTTCCCTCCCCCTGGGTGTTCGGGCTGGGGACACCTGCCCGGCCCAGCCCGGCCCTAGAGAGCAGATCTAGGACCAGCCCAGCTGGGCGGGGTCAGGAAACGCCCCCCTCTTTAATCTTCCTCTGAATCACCCCCACCTCCACCCACCCAGCAGGGTCCCGGCAGTCGCAGCTGGGAAGGTAATTAGCTGCTACCTTAATTGCGGCTACACTCCCGGAGAGCAACACTCCTCCCCCTCGAGGGCGCAAGTCTTGGCGCCTCTGCTACCCTGGATCTGTCCACTGTTGAGGGAGTGGGGAGCAACGAGAAGATGGAGAAGGGACTTCAAGAGGCCAGCCACAAAAATGGGTCAGCAGTTCCGTGAGGGCCACGGCATTTGTCTGCACCTTAATCATTAATGACCCCCCCACCCCCCACCATCCAACCGTTGCTCTTTCATTCATGCATGCATTCTTCAGCCACCATTTGGTCATTTTTTCATTCATTTATACCCCCTTTTAAGGAAGCTTGCACAAATGATGAGGAGGAGAAGGTTAGGTTAACAGGCAAACGTTGGTAACCATTTACACCACACAGGGACTCCCAGGAAATACTTCAGAGCTGGCCAAATCATTAAAGCAACAGGAAATAAAAAGAGCATAAGGCCCTTCCTCTACCACGCACATTCTAGGCTTGTGTGTACCATCTTGGACAGGTCACGGAATCTTAGCCTCAGTTTCTCACCTGTAACAGAAATAAGGCTGCCTATTTTTTTTTTATCTAGCAGGGCTATTGTTAGGATTAAATATGATAAGGGTGGAAAGTGCTTAAAAATAACCATCCCCTCTCCCACTCTAAACTGGAACGCTCTGGCCTTGGCACTGCTGGGAAAAAATATTGTTTCCGAGTTAATGTCACAGATTTCTATGTGATTGAACAGTGGTATCTCACAGAAAGCTGGATGCAAAGGACCAAGAGGAGCAACAGCCTGTGCTGGCGCCAGTCAAATGTTTTTTTTTTTTTTTTCAGACACTGCAGAATTGGATAGAAGGAAGATTGGGTCTGATAGAAGACAAACTCCGGACTTCCTGACTTTGGATTTCCAGTTACATCCGTGCACACACAGAGCATTGGATAAGAAGGTAAACTACTGACAGATGGTATTCTATTGGCCTGGTGATGGGTGTACAGGAAAAGCAGGGTGGAGAGGAAGGAGTGGGCACTGGAAACCTGAGCAGGGCCAAGGCACATTTTGCAGCAGGGCCAAGGCACAAGATTTCTTCGAACAGCCCAGCTTTTTATATAGGTTCCCATATCTGCACTGTGTTCACTATTAGCCCTCCAAGGCAAAAGGGTCTCTCCATGACCCCACCATGCCTACTTCTGCATGCCAAGGACATCTATACCCTGTCAGTGGACAGTTTAGGCTATGATTGCTCTCTTCCTCTCTCTCTCTCTCACTCTTTCTGTTTTCCTCCCTCTCTCTTCTTTTTTCCGGACTCTGTAAAGCATTATGATTAATTTTAAGAGGTTCAAAGCATTCTTCATGGATGGCATCATCCAAGAATGCCCTTGCACACAGCCTGACACAGACCATTCTTGGAGTCACCTTTAGCCCATGGTGCAGCATGCCATGGAGGAGACTTGGGGAGAAATATGGTAGGGTTGGGTTCCGGAAAGGGAGAATATAAATGTGGGTTGAGTAGACACATGGCTGAAGGTCCTCTGAGTGACAGCCTGGAAATAATTCATCTTCAGGCAAGTGCTTCCTCTTAAGGAGTGGGTTCAAGCCACCTGCATCCCAGTCACCAGAGGTGTTTATTAAAATGCTGTTCCCTGCTCTCTATTCCAGACATACTGAATCAAATTCACTGGGGGTGGAAACCTATGGTGTTTTTTTTTTTTTTTTTTTAAAGCACCTCCACCCCACTCTGCTCTAATGCTTGAGAGCCAACGCTTTAGACATCTAAAAAACCCATTGCTGTCGAGTCGATTTCAATTCATAGGGACTATATATGACAAGGTAGAACTGCCCCATAGAGTTTCCAAGGAGCACCTGGTAGATTCAAACTGCCGACCTTTTGGTTAACCTCCGTAGCACTTAACCACTACACCACCAGGGTCTCCGCTTTAGATATTAGCCAGTTCGATCTAGAATCGGTTTCCAAGGGCACCTTAGCAAACTGGATGTCCACATTTCCAAAATGGGTCATTTTCATGCTTAAGGGCTCACACTGCCCGTGCTGCAGTGGCGCCCCTTGCTGTTCCCGTTGTCATACCTGCTCACCCATTTAATTTCCTTGCTCTCTTCTCATATCTGACTTGATTAGCATGTAAGCCTCACACTAAATTTAGTACTTTAGGAATTGTTGCTGTTGTTTTTAGATGCCATCAGGTCGGTCCTGACTGCTAGCAACCCCATGTAAAACAGAACGAAACGCTGCCTGGGCCTGCGCCATCCTCACAATCATTGCTATGCTTGAGCCCATCATTGCAGCCAGTGTGTCAACCCATGTTAGGAATAAGACCTAGAAATAAGAATTCCAAGGGAAGAAAAAACCCACTCTGTAATCATAGTTTCTTGCAAGGGGAATATAAAAATGGATATAAAGGGGCCCTTTCATCTCGACTTTCTATAAATGTTTAAAATAGTGTGGGTGATAATTAATGTTTCTATAAGTATATGCTTAAGAAGTCATTACAATCAGCCTTTGTCTGCTCGGAGTTGGCAGCCTGGACCCACTGCATTTCAGAAGGGAATGTTTGAGGGTCATTTCACATTGCCTCACTCCTGGCAATTCGAGAGCTGCTATAATTCTGCCAAAGAACATAGAGGGTTTCCCAGTCAAGTTCCATCCTGATTTTGATTATTGTTTATCTCCAGTCCCTGTCTGAATAGTCGTAGTAAAATAGAGGAAGTTTTACTCCTGAATCCGAGGTCAGTTTGTAATGAACCATGGTTTCAATTGCATGAACAGCTGCTTCTTTTATAAGCAAAAAGGGTTCACTTACAGTTCAGGGTAACACAGAAATAATTTAAAGAACAAGGACGCTTCTATTCATTTCATTATTTTTGAAACATTTTGACATTCGAGTGGCTGTAGAATGTGGATTATTGACTAGACTCAACAGAGCAAAAAAAAAAGCATCAATAAAGTTTAAAAAAAAAGAGAGAAATACAATATTTCTTGACCTCTCCCACCCCAATTATTATACAAAAGTTTAATATGTATAGGGGGAGTTCAAATAACTGACCACATTTTTTTTAAAGATACACTGGACATTTTTTAAATTATACATCAAATACCTTTATAAAGATCAAAAAAATAAAGCAAAAACTGTAGTGGTAATTAAATATAGGCTCTTGGTTTAAAGATGAATTAAAAGAGTATTTCTCCTCATTACCACCAATTGGGTAGGAAATGGAGTGTTTTAGGTTTGGATTTTGATGTCGCAGATGCGTCTGGCACTTAGCTGGTGATGGTATGGAACAGCAGGACCTCACAGGTCACACAGCCCAGAAGGAATTGCTGCCACCGCATCCCTGAGAGCCAGTCACCCAGCTGAGGGACTAAATAAGCATGGCCAACCAGTGTCAGGGAGCAGATTCCAGCATGGTCCTGTTCTGCTGATGATTACTTATCTCTTCAAGTTAGCGATCTGTCAGAATTACAAAGGCATGTCCCCTTTGGCCCAACAATTCCGCTTGTAGAAATTCATCCAACAGATAGACTTCATTCAAGTGTGAAATGACATTATGTACAAGCTTTTGTATTGCAGCCCTATCTGGGAACAACCTAAATAGAAGACCCGTTAAATAAATTATCTCCACGTTGGGACACTGTAATAGTAAGAACAACATGTAACATAATGAATGTTACAATGTGCCAGGCCCTGTTCTAATTGTTGTGCATGTACATTGTTGTTGAGAGCCATTGAGTCAATTTTCAACTCAGAGTGATCCCCTGTGACAGAGTAGAACAGCCCCATAGGGTTTTCTAGCTTGTAATCTTTATGAAGCAGAAAAAAACAGGTTTTTATCTCAAGGAGCCACTAGGTGGATTCCAACTGCCAACCTTTTGGTTACAAGAGCTTAACAGTTACACCACCAAACCAAAAAAAAACAAACACAGTGTCATCGAGTCGATTCCGACTCATAGCGACCCTATAGGACAGAGTAGAACTGCCCCATAGAGTTTCCAAGGAACACCTGGCGGATTCGAACTGCTGACCCTTTGGTTAGCAGCCATAGCACTTAACCACTACGCCACCAGGGTTATACCACCAGGGATCCTTTAATCTCATGGCTATTATTATACTGTTATGCAGGTGAGGAAACTGAGGAGAAGAGAGATTTAGTAACTTGCTCAAGCTTACACAGCTAGAACATGAAGGAACTGGGATATTAAACCAGGCATTAACTCATTCGTTCATTTGTTTATTCATTCATCCATTCAATAAATGTTTACTGAACGCCTACTGCATGCTAGACACTGAGAATACACCATACCTGGCAATGGAACAAAGTCCTTACTGACACAGAGCTTGCTTTCTAAGGGGGGGAGATGAACAATAAACAACTGAATAAATGCATGCCTATTATGCCAGTTATGCTAGGAAGAAAAATGATGTAGGGCGGGGATAGAGGGTGATGGAGAGGTGCCATTTTAGATGAGGAGTCCAAGGTAACCTCTCCGATAAAATGATATAAATTATGGAATATAATTTTTCAAAAAAGAAGAATACCTGTGAACCTCCCCCCTCACCACACACACTGAACCTGACAACTAGAACATTTCCGACACTGTAGAGGCTATTGATGGTCTTCCCCCATCCCATCCTTTGTCTCCCCTCTACTCCACCCCAAGTATCACCCTCTTGAATTTAGCCTATGATCTCTCTCTTTCTCTCTCTCTGTGTTTTCCTCTCTCTCTCTCGTCTCTTTTTTTCTGGACTCTATAAAGCGTTACAACTGATTTCAAGAAGTTCAAAGCATTCTTCATGGATGGCATCAGCCAAGAATGCCCTTGCACACGGCCTGGCACAGACCATTCTTGGAGTCAACTTTAGCCCATGCAGCAGCGTGCCACGGAGGAGACTTGGGGAGGAAGATGGTAGGGTTGGGTTCCGGAAAGGGAAAATATTAATGTAGGTTGAGTAAACACATGGCTGAAGGTCCTCTACTGACAGGCTGGAAATAAATCATCTTCAGGCCATTTAAAGTGAACAATTCAAATGGTTTTTGATATATTCACAGCATTGTGCAACCATCACTGCAATCAATTTTAGAACATTTTCATCACCCCCAAAGAAACACTGTACCCATTAGCAGGCACTCCCTGTTTCCCCAACTCCCTCATCCCTTCCTGCCCCCAGCCCTAGGCAACCACCAATCTTCCTATCTCTCTGGATTTGCCTATACTTGACATTTCATGTAAATGAAATCATACAATATGTGGTCTTTTGTGTCTAGCTTCTTTCACTTAGCATAATGTTTTCAAGGTTCATCCATGTTATAGCATGTATCAATACTGTGTTTCTTTTTATTCCTAAATAATAATCCATTGTTTGGATATTCCACATTTTATTCATCCATTCATCAGTTGAAAGATTTTGGATTGTTTCCACTTTTTGGCTATTATGAATAAAGTCTCTTGCTATTAAAAAAAAAATCCTATTATAGAGCTTGATAGTTAAATACAGTGTTTCATGTGGCTTGATTTTGAGTTTATAAAAATGTTATCATGCTATGTGTGGTCTTCTACAATTTACTTTTTTCACATCAACATCAAGTTTCTAAGATTTTTCTGTGTTGCATATATCTGTAGTCTTTTCATTTTCATCACTGTGTAATAATCCTTGTGTGAAATTACTATAATGTGTTTATCCCTTCTCCTGTTGGTGAACATTTAGTCATTTCTAGTTTTGGGCTCTTAAAAACAGTGTTGCCTGGAGCATTCCTGTAAATTTCTCCTGGTCCATGTGTGTAAGACTTTCTCTGCAGTACACACCTACTAGGTGGATGGCTGGGTTATGGAGTATGTAAATATTCACATTTTCCAAGTGACTAAGAGCTTCTGTTAACCCACATCCTCATCAACATTTGGCATTAACAACTTTTGAATTTTGAACTATGGGTTTGTAATATATTTTGAAAAAATAAAGCAATTTTTAAAAATACTCTTTTTCAAAAGTAAAATCTGCTTCCTGGAGCCCAACCACTGGCCCTTGCTATATTCTTTGGAACTACACAGACAAATCTAAATCCCACTGATTGATGTGCCAGCTTCCACATATTTGAAGACAACTATCTTATTCACCTAATTCTGTCGTCTCCTAGATATGCCTAGATAAGTCAAGGTGAGAATATAGAGAATGGGTGTAACTTTTTCCTCGATTAGATACAGAGCAAAATTTCCAAAGTGTGTTCCTGCAACACTGGTCCCTCAGGAGGCCAACAGGATTGAGGCCAGAAAGGGATTCTGTGGGCAGTGAATTTGGAAATGCTGAGCTAAATGATTGATATGAAGCACTTTTCTTGGCTGCAGGACTCCACAGAACCTTGAACATACTAGTTCAGATTATGAATTTTTGAGTGAGGTCATTGAACTTAACAACAGAGACACCTATTGAGAAACTCTTAGGCCTAGTTGGTCCTAAGAAAAAATGGGACTTAATCTTTGGTTCCCTTGACGCACTTTCACTTACTTTTTGTTCCCTTTACCGTCTAGCCGATTCAGACTCATAGCAGCCCTATAGGACAGAGTAGAACTGCCCCATAGAGTTTCCAGGGAGCGCCTGGTGAATTCAAACTGCTGACCTTTTGGTTAGCAGCTGTAGCTCTTAACCACTATTCCGCCAGAGTTTCCTTTTGTTCCCTTTAAATACCCAATATGTTTATTTTCCTCTTTCCCATCCCTACTCTTACCACCAAAAACATTTCTCAGAAGAAAAAAATATATCTATCAGTCATTTAGAACTCTACTGTGAATTTTGATTCTAGCCTCTACCCCAGGAGTGTTAGTTGTCAACCCCAGAATAGAAGTCTTGAGTTCAGATTAAAAAGAATTGCATGAAAGAGAGCTAACCTCAGAGGAAGTACTGAAAGCAATTTCCTCTCCTAATTTCTGCTCATTGCTCTGGCCAGGAACTGCAGTTCCGAATGGCTAAAGCTAAGTGAACTACTACATGGTAATGTATTTTGTCACTTTTGTCATTGCCTATGGCCAATATTCTGATGATAATAAGTATAGCCTGTTTAATAATAGCTAATATTTCCAATTTACAGATAACATTGTATTTAACTCATCCAACAACCCTGAGAAATAGATATTATCTTCATTTAACAGATGAGAAAACCGAGGCTCAGAAAGGTTACCTAAATCATTCAGCTCCAGAAGTTTCTGTTTGACCCCCAACATCTGTCACCTCAACTCCTTGCTCGCCTGCCTTTGCTATTGGCACAAATAGGTCTTGTTGATCACAGGCTGCACAGAGCCTGCCGTATGTCACATCACCTGTTCAAAAGCACAGTGGTCCTTCTATATGGCCTTCCTATTTTTCCTGCTGCCTCAGGTACTAAATATTCCAGTCCACTTGCACTTCCAACCTGTAACTCTCAGCTAACCTCTCTCCGACAAAAGGAGAACTCTGGGCTAAATTTTTGGCCTCTTAAACTTTCCTACGGCCCCAGCCATCCTCTCTTAACAGCTTAAACCAAAGTCTCACTCTCTGTACTTAATTTACCCCGTGATCCTATTCTAAGCAGAAATCTGCTGATAAGAACTCTTTGATTGATGCTCCACTGTAACCTCAGACTGAAAAATGCCAGAATGAACTGCCTTCCCTTTTAACACCACCAAAGATCCACTCTGGCCCAAGCTTACCTGAATGCAGATATTTGGTATTAGATGTAGATTCAAAAACAGTCAAGGATGCCAGGGGATCCAAGCCAGACAGCCTTGCTCCCACTCTCCTGTCTTGCTTTCAGTTGTGTTCACAGATACCTAAGGGTTAAAAAAAAATAAAAAGAAGACTGGTTCTTGGATTCAGTTACAGCTTCTTGAGGGATACTTCCATCCCCTTTCTTTGCCCAGGACACAACAGGTACATAGTTAAACACTTATAGGGTTTAGGAACAACCCTGGGTGTCCCCAAAGGTCCTCGTCTGAGAATAAATACCACCACAATACTAAAGCAGTTTTAGGGTGCTTGCTCCCAAAACTTCCTTTTGGTGGACTCTGCCTCACTTACAGGTGCTGCTGTTCTAAGTGATCATTTCTATACCATCTGATGGTGCCAGGGCCCAGGGATGGACTACCTGATCCCAATAAGTAAGGCATGCACGAGTTTACTTGTGCTTACTTACCAATCTGTAGTATACAATTCCATCTGTTTTTCACCACATTTTTGAAATCCATGTGAAATTGTATATTACAGGTTAATAAGTAAACACAAGTCAGCCTGTGCGTACCTTGCTTAATCAGCCCCTGCTGCAGCCAGTCGAACTGGGAGTGATTGATGTCTGATCCAATGAGGAAACCATCCATAGGTTGGCCAGCAACTCATACCTTGTATGCCTGGCTCGGAAAATGAGCCAGACCAGTCAGGTTCTTCTCTTGTGAATTTAAACTAAGAGCCTCTGAGGGAAATTGCAAGGTGTGTTGTTGGTGGTGGCTTCACGACCGTTGAAAAGCCAGGCAGAACAAGGCTGAGGCAGCCATTGTGACCCTCACGTAAGGCGAGATTTGGGGAGAAAGAAATTGTAACCACGCAGAGAAAGCCAGAGAGAAGTCAGGGAGGTAGCAGATTCATTGAGAAAAGCCAAGAAGCCATGAGAGAAAGGGAATCTCTCAGAGATGAACTCCAGTTCTTGATGGTTGTCTGGGGTTTCCCATGCTGAATGAAAAAACAAAAACCATGGTTGCCTTAGAGCCAATTCCAACTCATGGTGACCCAAGTGTGTCAAAGTAGAACTGAGCTCCATAGCATTTTCAATGGCTGTCATCTTTTGGAAGTAGATCACCAGGCCTTACTTCTGGGGTACCTATGAGTGGACTTGAACCTCCAATCTTTTGCTTAACAGCTAAGCATATTAACTGTTTGCACCAGCCGGAGATGCTGTAGTAGACCCAGTGAAATCCAGCTGTGTTGGGCTTTTGATACACGTGTATCGATGTGTTTTCCTTTTGGGCTGTCACAATTAAGCCCCCTGTTCTTGATCACACTCAAGTGGGTCTCTGTAAACAAAAGAGCTCTGACTGGAATCCCCCAAACTCTGATAATAATTGTCTGCTGCCCCATCAGAGTTTGGCCCAAAGGAAACGTTGCTAATTCTTTGAGGTCCTAGAGGCCCCATTAAGAGTTGTGAAATTTCTAGGAAACTTGACTTGGAGAGGTCAAATTTTTTTGTTTTAGTTTTAGAAAAGGAACACAGACATGTAAATAAATGCAATACATTTATCTAGTACACCTCAACATAAAGAAACAAAAATCCTCACAACTGGACAAATAAACAACATCATGTTTAATGGAAAAAAGACTGAAGTTGTCAAGGATTTCATTTTACTTGGATCCACAGTCAACACACACGGAAGCAGCAGACAAGAAATCAAATGATGTATTGCATTAGGAAAATCTGCTGCAAAGGACCTCTTTAAAGTGTTCAAAAGCAAAGATGTCACTCTGAAGACTAAGGTGAGCCTGACGCCCCTCCCAAAAAAAAAAAGAAGCCATGGTATTTTCAATCACCTCATATACATGCAAAATCTGGACAATGAATAGGGAAGACCAAAGAAGAATTGATGTCTTTGAATTATAGTGTTGGCGAAGAATATTGAATATACCATGGACTGCCAGAAGAATAAACAAATCTGTCTTGGGAGTACAGAATGCTCCTTAGAAGTGAGGATGGCGAGACTTTGTCTCACATACTTTGGACATCAGAAAGAACCAGTCTCTGGAGAAGGACATCATGCTTAGTAAAGTAGAGGGTCAGCAAAAGAGAGGAAGACCCTCAGCAAGGTGGACTGATACAGTGGCTGCAACAATGGAATGAAGCATAGCAACGAGTGTGAGAATGGTGCAGGACCAGGCAGCGTTTCATTTTATTGTACATAGAGTTGCCATGAGTCGGAGCCAACGCAACGGCACCTAACGTAGTAACTTATAATTCTACAGTCATGTTTAAAAACAAGAAAATGTATTAAACATATAAAAAAATAGAAGAAAATTACTAAACATCCTTTCACATAAAATTATTGTGTTTGATGGCTAACATTTAAAGTTGTATTTATTTAGCAATAAATACAGTTTACCAATGGATTTCACCTTTAATATTCTATCTACTAGACTGTAATTTTTAAGAGGGCAAAGCTTTTTATTTTCTGTTTTTGAATCCACATCTCCACTTTAAAAAGAAGTTACCAGCTAATAATTGTAAATGATTTTCCATGTGCGTATTTTTTAATTTTTAGTTTACCCAAATCAGGCAAAACTTGACAGCAAAAGAAGTCATCCTTATTATAATGAAATCCTAAATATTGTGGACTTTTGAAGACAAGCAGACACTGAAAGCATTAATTTTGAGGGAACAATTCAAGGAAGAAATAAAGGGAGAAAAATCCCAAAATGGATTAGGCATATCTTTGCCATAGAGAACTTGTCCTAAATTTCCTGATACCCCACTCAGCAGTTTCAGCTTCATCCAATACTTGACTTTTATTTTTTTTTTTTTTATGCACTAAAAACTGGGGGGAGGATGTTTGGACCAAACAGATAAACTGGAGAGACTGTGGGGTACACTAGAGCTTCTCGACTTGCAATGATTGAAATGTGTCCCCACCACTTCCCAGCCATGAAAGAAGCTTTCTGGACCCCAGCTCCCCAACCTCTAAAATGGAGTGGGGGACAGGTGTGGGGGAGGTGAAACTAAACAGTCTCTAATTTCCTTTGGTGATGGTCTCTGATGCCAGACTTCTACCCTTCATAGATACATTTGGTGCTTTGGTGTTATTTCTAGACCTAGACAGTTTCCTTCCCACATGGCAGAGTCCAAACTCCCAGAAGCCAGGGGAGACAGGGGCCGGGCCAGGCCTAGAGCCTGCCAGGCTGGCACAAGCAAGCTCGGCCTGGACGGCGCCCAGACCACATTCCTGATCCAAACACCCGCCGTCTGCGAAATTTGAAAGTACCTTTCCAACCTCAAGACCCAAGCTGTTGCCTGATTATTTAATTCACTCCCAAGCAGTAATACTTACATTGCAATCTTTGAATCTTAGTCAGAAGAGACTTAACCATCCTGACTAGCTAGATCAAGAGAAAGATGCTTATTGTTTCTCAAGCTTGTCTTTACTTCTATTATTCATTTTTAAGTGGAGATACACCTAGAGTGAGAAAGTTCCTTAAAGGTCATCAGTTTCAAAATTCGTTTCCAAATTAGACGTACCCGGGCAGTTCTCTGAAAATACGTGGATTCTGGGAGCACTTCAAATCTGCTGAGTCAGAAACTCAGGGGTGGGTATGGGGGCCAGAAACCTGGGTTTACAAGCCCTGCAGGTGATTCTGGTGAACAACTGGGCTTAGGATACCCTGTCATGGACCTCATCTTAGAATTATAGAAATGTTCCTGTGAGTATGCAGCGCTCTGTGTAATGAAGGTCTGACTTACAGAAACTCAGTTTAGAGGAGGCACCTGGAACTGCTTCAGAAATCCCCAACTAGGGCCAGCAGGGTGGGGCTGAGTCACTCTGAGGTTGGGTTTCCTTGCCCCACCAGGTCTCAAGGGAACACGAGGAACCAGCCAGAGGCAGTGGTGGTTGGGGACTGATCTCCTGCAGGGTTTGGATCCTTTCTCGTTCCCAAAAAGTGTATTAGTCAGAGGCTACCCCCACTGACTGAGCCTGGAGCCTCATGAGGCCTGGGTTGACTGGATTGCCTTGAACAAGCCTCCGTACATTTGTTTCCAATCATAAGCTTGCTTTTCCAACTTTTTATTCTGAAAATTCTCACACTTATAAAAAGTTGAAGAAAATAATACACAAACATCTATATACCCTTTACTAAAATTATCAGTTAGTTATCAAAAATTTACCACACTTGTGGTTCTCTCTCTTTCTCTTCCTCCATTCTCTTCATCTACTTTTTGTTTTTTTTTTTTTCCCCCTAAATCATTTGGGAGTAAGTTGCAGACATCACGGCACTTCATAGCTAAATATTTCCACATGTATCCCCCATACCATATTCATATCTCCCTTCTCCCACAGTAAAATCCTACTTTCCCAAAACATCAATTTATTTACTTATTTACTACAATGTACTTAAAATAGTTTTGGAATTACTTCACCACAATTACTACCAACTACAACTGCCTAAATAAAGGTGAGGATTCTTTGTGGTTTTGTAATCCTTAGACTACATCCCACCAAGTGTGTACAGTTAGCTGTGTTCAAAAGGTCCTTGGATTCCTCTTTTGTTTTCCACTATGTGGTTACATTATCAATTTGATCTACAGTTAGGTGCAACTGAACTCTAATAAAGGAGCCTTGATTGCACAAAAGTTTAAGTACTTGGCGGCTAACCAAAAGGTTCGGTGGTTCACACCCACCCAGTGGGTCGCAGGAGAAAAAAATCTGGCAATCTGTTCCCATAAAGATTACAGCCTAGAAAACCCTATGGGGCAGTTCTACTTTGTCATATGGGGTTGCTATGACTCAAAACTGACTCAACAGCACCTAACCAAAACAACAACATCTTCTGATAAGTATAGACAACAAGTTCAAGTTTATAAAGGTTATACTTAATACCACCTGCGCTGTAGAGTTGATTCCAACTCATGAAGTATAGTCACTGACAAAACCTGGAGGGCCAAGACCGGTGTCGCTGAGGCCAAACTTACGCTTTCAGTCACTGAGGTAAGGAGTAGGGTTTACATTTTGCTAAGCAAACAGATCAGGGCCTTCCTCTTCCACATGATGTGAAACTATATTAAGATGAACATACACGTATCTGCAGAGCTAATGCCGAGTAAAGTTTCCCCAGATCAAACCTTTCAGGGCTGAGGTTTGTCTCAACGTCGTAATACTTCCTTGTTTTGTGAGGGAGTCTCTGAGTGCTGCAAACGGTTCGTGCACTCAGCTGCTAACTGAATGGTCGGAGTTTCAAGTCCACCCAGAGGCACATCAGAAGAAAGGCCTGGAAATCTATTTTTAAAAAAATCAGCCATTGAAAACCTATGAAGTGCAGTTCTGCTCTGACACGCATGGGGTTGCCATAAGTCAGAATCGACCGAAAGCAACTGGTTTTTGTTTTGTGAGAGAAAAGGTATGTGTGGAGAACACAAGAGAAAGAAACAGAGGGAGACAAGGAAGGGACTGGAAGAGGGAGAGAGAGAGAATGCCAGAGGAGAAAGTGGGAAAAGAAACAGAGACAGAGAACAGAAATGGAACGGAGGCTGAGTGGTGTCCTGCAAAGCCCAAACTTCATCAGTCTTGGATAAACCTTCCCTAAATTCTCTTCCTTACAGCGGGGGTGAGTTTGAATTGGAGGATTGTCTCTCCTGGTTGGGTTGGCTAGGCTGTGAGAGAACCCCAGCAAGCTCTGATTGCTCCCAATTCCAGACGCTGGGCCAAGCCTCTGGTCCAGTCAGTCCTGGCCAGGCAGAGCCCCTGCAGCAGCTACAGTGTCAGGGTAGGTGGCCTGTGAAATTGAGGTGTCATGGGGTGGTGCTGGCGTCCTTGTGTCAACAAGATAAGGCTGTCTCTGGATTCTTCTGCATGTGAATCAGCTCATACAAGGGATCTTCACTTCCATGGACCTTACCACTGGAAAGTCAGGGAAGGAGAGTTGAATCCATCTTTTCTGATATCTGCTTTATGTTGTCGTGGCAGAAAAGGAAGCCAGGAAATTCTGCATCTGACCTGGGCATGAGAAATCCAGGCGAGGGGTAAGAATAAAGAAGGGTCGAGGCCCTGCTATTCATACAACTGTGCTGGTCCCCCTTCTTTGCACTGCTTCTGCGCTGACGTGCCTGCTAATGGAGGACCCATAACTGATTCTGTAGGATGTAGTGGGCTGCAGCCCTGTGCAAGAGCTGTCTTCGCTGCTCCTCCCTCCACTGCTCTCTGGAAAGCAGTCAATACATATTCGCAGTAAAAGTCCCTGGTGTAGTTTAAAGTCTTTGTCTTTGTCTTTGAAGAAAAAGTGTATTTCAACAACAGATCCTTATGGGATAGGGGTTAAAGTAATAACGGTGGAAATTCAGGCAACATTTTCCAAATAGGTGCAAATATTAACATGCTCTGGTGCTAACCAAAGATTAGCAGTTCCAGTCCACTCAGAGGAGCTCCAGAAGAAAGTCTTGGCAATCTACTTCCAAAAAGTCAGCCACTGAAAACCCTATGGAGCACAGCTCTACCGTGACACACATGGGGTCCTCATGAGTCAGAACTGATTTGACAGCAATTGGTTTTTCCAAGTTGATATTCAGGGGCAGAGGCTCTCCAGGACACTCCTCAAGTCATGATGCAGGTCACTTACAAGGCTGGTTCTGAATGAAGTAAGATTTGGGGGATGCTTGGAGGATTCTGTTTCCTCCTCATTAATTTATTCTTTTGAATCACCATAAAACTAAAAAAAAAACCTTGAAGCCCTAAATAATTCAGGGAATAGCATAAAATTTACTTCAGCAACTACAGGGACAAAATCTCACAAAATTTTGCCTAAGATTTTCCATCCAATCACAATGCCAGATTAAGGTATTGGTAGGGCCCAGGTAAAGTGTCATATGCTTCCTCCTTCCACACTACACTTGCTTTTTGATAGGTGATAGGTGACCTCATCGCTTTAAGCAGACAGCTGAGGGAGGGTGGCTGAACACAGGTGTGGGGCCAAAGACTCAAGGTCGGATGTGTGGCTGTCAGTAGCTTCCAAGCCTTCCTAATTATCCAGGGCAGCAGGCCTAGAGAGACACCGGTCCTAGAGAGGAGAGGAAGTTTCCAGAGCACTGTGTTTGGGGAAGCAGGAAACTGAGAGATTAGCTGACAGGTTTACTAATGGGGAAAATTGTACCCCGGGAAGTGTTTTTGGTGCAATGGAGGATGTGTGAAGACTTAGCCAAAGGTTCAAAGACACTCAAGCAAAGAAAAAAAGGAGCAGTAGTTAGTCCTAGGAAACTGAAAAAAAAAAAAGTTACACAAGAAATAAAAGTCATTCTACTACACCACTTGTCTCAGCATTAAAGATTAACTGTTTTATGTTTTAAATTATAAGCTCGTTGGCGTTATTTGACTTTTAAAAATTGTGTTATATTTATTTTGATATTTAAAAGTTTTTGAAAAGCTCTTAGTGACTTCAGGGTTTTTTTTAATCCCATTGCCTTATTTCACCAGTGGGGAAACTGAGGCCCGGGAGAGAGGCTACCACTTGCCTAAGGCCCCAGCTGCCCAGTGGCGGGGCAACTGTGAGACCCTGGTTATACCCACTCCAGGCATCTGGGCCGTGCAGGTCTCTCCAGGGGCCCCCTGCGCAGGTGGCCAGCGCTCCAGGAAGCCCACCACTGCCAGGCTCCCAGGGCACGTCTGGGTGTCCTTGAGCCACCGCCTGGTCAGAAGCTTTCCTAAAGGCGAGAGGAATACTTGGAGAGTGTGCTCAAATACCTCGGGGAAGGGAATTAGCGGCCCTTTGAAGAACAGATTTCCTTCCCAGAAAATTAAAGCTTAGGACAGGCTGTGAGATGTCTTCTGGCGGTGCGCCAGCCTGCGTTTCCGTCCAGCGCCTGGCCTCGCCACCCGGCCGGCCTGGCCCCGCCAAGCACCCCGCGCCTGATGGAGCTGCGGCCCTGGCACCGCGCCGCCTGCCCGGCCTTCACCCTGGGCGCTTCCCTTCCAGTGACCTGGAATTTCCAAGGTGGCTGGATCCCGGTTCTGGATCCCTGGGACCTTGTTGACAGCCCAGACAGGCCCAGGCAGGGAGGGAGGGGAGCCGGGGCATGGAATGCAATAGCAACACATTTAGGAAAGGAAAATAGGAGTGGGGGGAGGGAAGAGGACAGGGGTGGGGAGGTGGAGAGAGGGAAAGTGGGAGAAGAGAGGCGAGGAGGAGAAATAAAGTGGAAAAGGAGACAGGAGATCAAGGATGGCCTCACCTTCATCAACTTGTAAGATGCTGGGGTGGAGACACCTTCCCCCACCCCCCTGCAGATTTTTGATCTGTCCCTGATTGGTTCCCTTTATGTTCATTCATCAATATTATCCAGTGCCTATTACCTGCCAGGTGCTAGGATGCAGACAAGAGCCAAGTAGGCCAGTACCTGCCCTGTGGAGCGTCGACAGATGGACAGTAGTCACATAAACATCAACCAAATACAAAACAAAAACCAGATATAAGTGCCAGAACGGAACAGCTGCTCTCTGAGAGTACGTCATGGGGGGAGGGCTCTTGGTAACACATTTTTTGAGTGGGAACATTGAGAATGAGATAGGGTTCCTTCCAACTCTCTCTCTGCCCTGAGCCTGCTTTCCTACATTGCCCTGGGAGAGAAGAGTGTTCCTCACAGGAGCAGGCATCTTGCTGCTGGAGGGGTCCTTAGGCATCCAGGTCCCAGAACAGGACACATGCCTGGAAAACACATCTCCCCTTCTGTGTAATCTCAAGGGACACTTCCTGGTTCCATTTGCTCCTCGGAGAAGGACGAAAATAACACCAAATACCATCTCACATTTGAAACACCTTATTGATCCTGTCACCACATAATTATAACCATGTGCTTTCAATCCATTACCTCATTTTATGCAACTTGGCTTATTTGGAATGTGCCAGCTTCTGTGCAGCCTCAGCCAGGAGAAAAGAAGTCTGGGTCCCAGTTCTTGGGAAGGTCATTTAAACTCCTGGTGTGTTAAATTCTTCACCTCTAAAATGAGAGATTGCACCAGACAGTACCTGAGGTCTCTTCCAACTTGAATGTTTTATGCTTCTGTGAATCTACAGCAGCTCTGTCCAATAGAAATATACAAACCACATATATAATTTCAAATTTTCTAGTAGCCACATATGCAGCCCTGGTGGGTGAGTGGTTAAGTGCTTGGCTGCTAACCGAAAGGTCAGCGATTGGAAGCCACCAGCCTCTCCAAGGGAGAAAGATGTAACAGTCTGCTTCCGTGAAGATTTACAGCCTCGAAAACCCTATGGGACAATCCTACACTGTCCTACAGAGTCACTCTGGGTCAGAATCAAATCAGCTGCAATGGATTTGGTTAGGTTTAGTGTTGTTGTTGTTGTCGTTACGTTTCATCAAGTGGGTTCCGGCTCATAGCAACCCTGTGTACAACAGAATGAAACACTGCCAGGTCCTGCACCATGCTCACGATTGTTGTTATGCTTGAGCGCATTGTTGCAGCCACTGTGTCAATCCATCTCATTAAAGGTATTCCTCTTTTCTGCTGACCCTGTACTTTACCAAGCATGATGTCCTTCTCCAAGGACTGATCCCTCCTGACATGTCCAAACTATGTGAGACATAGTCTCGCCATCCTTGCTTCTAAGGAGCATTCTGGTTGTACTTCTTCCAAGACAGATTTGTTCGTTCTTTTGGCAGTCAGTGGTATAGTCAATATTCTTTGCCAACACAATTTGAAGGCGTCAATTCTTCTTTGGTCTTCCTTATTCATTGTCCAGCTTTCCCATGCATATGATGCGATTGAAAATACCATGGCTTGGGTCAGGCACACTTTAGTCTTCAAGGTGACATCTTTAATTTTCAACACTTTAAAGAGGTCCTTTGTGACCGATTTGCCCAATGCAGTGAGTCTTTTGATTTCTTGAGTGCTGCTTCCATGGGTGTTGATTGTGGATCCAAGGAAAATGAAATCCTTGACAACTTCAATCTTTTCTCTGTCTATCACGATGTTGCTCGTTGATCCAGTTGTGAGCATTTTTGTTTTCTTTATGTTGAGGCATAATCCATATTGTGGTTTAGTAGCCACATTAAACAAGTAAAAAAGAAATAGGTAAAAATATTTTAATAATATATTTTATTTAACGCAAAATATCTGAAACATCAACAGCTCAACACGTAATCAATACTTGAGAAATTATGAGATAGTTTACATTCTTTAATTTTCATACTAAGTCTTCAAATTCTGGTGTGCATTTTACACTTATAGCACATCTCAATTCGGGTGTGCAACTTTCACTGGCAATACTTGATCTGTTTTTAGATTTCATAAAATTTACCTTTGTAAAAGTAGATTCGCATACCTAAGTTGATCCAAACATACTTAAAATTCTTTTCCAATCACTGAACTGAGCATCTGTTTTTTAATTAAAATTAAATAAAATATATAGTGCAGGTCCTCAGTCGCACTGGCCACATTTCGAGCGCTCCATAGCTGCGTGTGGCTAGTGGCTATGCAATGGACAGTGTGGATTAGAGCGAGAGTGAGTGCAACAGGGCCCAGGGGAGCACCCTCCCCCCTCTGCTGGTCAGTCATGGCCTCAAGTCCAGTCGGTGTTGCTCACATTGCCCCCAAAACACTTGACAAACTGCTAGTTGAGAGTGAGATGGGGAGTGGAAAAGTGTCACAGCCAATGTCATTCCAGTCAACACCTCCCCACCACCTCACTGTCTCCATAGCAAGGAGAAGCCAGAAAAGGGTTGATCCACCTAGCCCACGGAAACAGTCTCCGGTTCCTTTCCAAGAAGCTGATGCCAAAGTTTCTGCAGGCGGAGGCCATGTTTCCAGCTCAGACACAAACGCACAGGCAGACGGCTGAGCTTCCTTTCCTTACTCAAATGAATGCCCACTGGGCAGCCAGCCTGGGCTGAGGCCCAGACCCTACGTGTCACTTCAGGACTTTGGGCTTTTTTAGCACAGGTCATATGCAGGGTGATGGGGGAGAAGGTGGTGGAGGAGACAGAGGGTGAAGCATCACACCCGCAAGCATGAATAAAGGAAAGGCACAACCACTTCAGGATTTGAATTCTACCACGGATGTAGGGAGAGTCTGGATTTTAGAGATACCACCCGGAATGGGACAGCATGCCCTGGCGGAGGGGAAGCATCAAAGGCCACCTCCAGGATGATCCTTTTATGCTTCCTAGAGCTGAAGAGAAAAGTTAAAACTAGCAAGGACTTCACACATAGCTTTATTATCCTCATGGAAAAATTGAGACTCAAATAAATTAAGTAACTTGCCCAAGGTTAAGCAGCTACAGAGCTGAAATTGAAACTCAAGTCTGTTTGCCTCCAAAGCCTATACTCCTTCTACTGATAATACTTAGTAATAATAGCTGATGTTTACTGAATGGTGCTATGTGCCTGGCACCATGCCAGGGGCTTTATAAAAGTGAACTCATTTATATTCACAATGTTTTTGAAAAGAACGGCCTGATCTCAGGCCCATTTTACAAATTAGGAGAACTGAGTCTCAGAGAGAGGTTACATAACTTATTCAAGGTCTCGAAACTTGTGATAGAGATGTGAATCTGACTTCTAAACTCGTGCCCCGAGCCGTGACATGATGCCTTCTAACAAACGAGGATGTTTATGGTAGCAGGCACTGTTGATGTCCTGACCCACATCCTCTTGGCCCAACTCTGAGCCCACTGCAACTAGGGTAGTTTTAATCCATGATAGCATCCCACCTCAAGTACTTATATCTCCGCTTCTCTGCCTGAAGGCTTTCTCAGCCACCTGGGGAGCTGCAAGGGGACATTCCTCAACCAGTGAGGAAGATGATTGAGTAGACAAATGATCCAGCCACAATCCCAAAGCCTGTTCCACATGGTTTCCCAGAGATTCCCCTGTGAGACTGAGCCTCAGTTGCCTACAACAAGAACCTGCTCATTAATGCACCCATTATTGACTTTTCTCCTTTCTCTGTCTCACTTTCCCCACTTCTTTATTCAGGCTTCCTGGGATCACTCCCCAAAGAAGCTACTTGTCTCCAGGTAAGTTTTAGGGGGCATCCAAACTGATGAATTTATTTTGACTAAAAGTGAAAAGAAAATGAACCTCAGGCCATAGTCTGTTTAGTATGCCCTACCTACCTCATCTCATATAGCCAGTAGACTTTTCCAGGGTTATATGATGATGGTTTCCTATTCCATGCAGACTACTGAGGCACACAAACACCTTTTAAGGAACCCCATGTGGTGGTGGGCTGGGGTTGGGAGAGACGAGATATATGTCTAAAGATGGTGCTAGGCCTGCGGTATTTTCTAGAATGATTTTATTTAAAGTTGTGTAATCAGTGTTGAAGATTGGGTCAGTCATTCCTAAGAAATTGTATAAACTTCAAGAAATGTTTCAAAAACCAAGGAAATCCAGTATACTAGCAATAGAGGTGAATTGACATGGTGGCTGCAACACTTAATGAGTTCAAGCATAGCAACGACTGTGAGATGGCACAGGACCAGGCAGTGTTTCATTCTGTTGTACATGGGGTCGCTATGAATTGGAACTGACTCCATGGCACCTAACAAAAACAACAGCAACAGACGAAAGTTTTAGGAAATGAAGAATATGTTGTTTTTTTTTAATTGCCATTGAGTTGGTTCAATGACTGATATTTCAGAAGTAGATTGCCAGGCCTTTCTTCTGAGGTGGACTCAAACTGACAACCTTTTGGTTAGCAGTGGAGCGTGAAAGGAGGAATATAGAATGGCAATAATGTAAATTAGGAATTTTCCAAGACTATTATTGATTGCATCTACTAACTCTGTGGTTTTGTTCATGATGGGCTCATCTATTGCCTAGGTCAACATTTTTCAAAATGCATACTGCAAGATGTTCCTGAGAAATAAGTTTCTGTGGCCCAATGAATTTGATGAATGCTAATTACTATTTGCTCCTCTTGAAGATGTGTCATCCACATTAGAATATTAAGGGTTCTAAAATCCTGGTGTTGAAACTAAAATTCAGTCTAATATTGCTTTCCAAACATAATTTGCCATGGAGCTCTTTCCACGTGTAATATCTATTTAATATCCCACAGAACTACTATCCCACGGAATCCACTTTGGGAAACCCCAGTCTATTTAACTAGTATGTGTGCAAAACTGTCTGCCCCAGTCCACAGGACTCCTTCTGCAGAGTGTGCTGGAGTACAACTGTCACTTCTTGCCTCCATCCCAAGCTCTCGCCCTCCTTTTTCTCTTTCTCCATTTTGGCTTAGGTCACGTGGATTGTTGGCCATGGACCAAATCCCCCACCACCATAGCCTTGGCTTATATATCCTCTTTTCTAAGTCTTCCTTGGTCAAGATGGGAATTCTGAGTGGATCCCTCATTCCTCCCTCTTCAGGTGCAAGAAGGGGTGAGAGACCCTTCAGGAGATGAACTTCTATGCAGCAAGGACCCTATTGCCAATGAGCATCTAGGAGCTTCTACAAGCAATCAGAATGATTCAGATCCTCCTTCTTGGCTAGGGACCTCAGAACCACTTTCCAAACATGGGGTATGACATGGGGGAATCTCTATTTTCTCACTCTCATATTAACCAGAAGTCAGTACTTCTGACCCAGAGCCAGCAGGATAGGAGGAGATGAAAGATAGTGGGAGCTGAGGTATTGGAGCATCCCATGCCTTCTCTTCCTTGGGGATGCTGGTCAGTGACCATGATGCCCTAGGAGTTGTGTGGATAGACTCAGGATCTATCTTCTGACTGGTGTGTTTATTTCCTCTTGATTTCCACTTTGTCTGACTCATCACAGTTTCAAACTTACGATTTGTGGGGGTGGTTTTCCCACCTTCTCTCCCAGTCAGTCCTCTGAACTACTACTGACCCCTGACAAAGGGACATGAGAGCAGTGGTGATGCTACCTGATTGAGAAAGAATAATTGAGAGGGATGTGCAGGAGCACTGCCCCAGGGACATGGACCCTGGACCCCTCAGGGATGCAGTCAAAGCTATGGGCCTTCCCTCACCACTTATTCAGGATGGATTCTCTGTGGTTTGTTTTATTGCCATGGAGATGAGCAGGCTGCAGCTGTCTGTATCCAACACTGACAAAGCCACTGCGTTTGGAGGCATCAGACAGACCAGGGTCTCTCGACCTCACACTATTGACATTTCAGCTGATAATTCTTTGTTGTGGGAGGCTGTCCTGTGCATTGCAGAATGTTTAGCAGCATCCCTGACCTCTACCCACTAGATGCCAGTAGCACCCCCCAGTTGTAACTACAAAAAAGTCTGTAGATAGTGCAAATATTCCCTGAGAGGCAAAACTGCCTGCAGTTGAGAGCCACTGAGGTAAATCTGCCTCAGTACACTGATTCTGTACTCTGAGGTCCTTACAGCCCAAGGTCATTTTATTTTATTTCAGTGATTTTAGGCTTAATAAATTTATTTACTGTTGCCTGGTTTCAGTTATACAGTAAAACCCGTGAAAGTGGGAACTTCTGTAATGCAGAAACCTGTCAGAGAAGGAAAACTCAAACATTTTCCACTAAAACGAGCAATAGAAAAGTGGTAAAACTGCACCTTGTCAAAGGCATAAAACTTGTGAGACCCAGAAAAATAAGGCAGCCCTGTCAAGTTTTGGCTGTCACAGGTTTCACTGCATAAGAAAAACCTACAAAGAATGAAAAAACTAAAAAAAAAAAAAAAGACAAGAAGAAAATCATGGTTGTCTCCGAACGCTGGGTGGTGGATTTGGGGGTAGATTGTCATTTCTTTCTACTTTTCTAGTTTTTTTTGTTTGCTATATTGAGCATGTACCAGTTTTATAACTGAAAAAAATATATTGGATTGCTGACTTGGGCATTTTCATGTTAAATACAGTACATCCTCTCCTCGTTTATCAAAATGGTTAGGTTCCAAAGACCTGTGAAATAGGTGTTACATGAAAATGAAGGATGACCACATCAAATCACAAGATGTAAGATGACTATATCATTACATAACTGCCACATTACATGATTATGTAACTGCCAAGTTATTTCATTACATAACTGCCAAATCCCATCACTATATAACTGCCAAATTCCATCATTATGTAACTGCCAAGTTATATCATTACATAACTGCCAAATTACATCATTATGTAACTGTCAAGCCACTGAGAATCATGACCCCGGCAAGATGACACATAACCTTAAACATCAAATCAAGCATTACTCTTGCCTCATACCTCGACGTTCATTACTGCAGACATATGTCATTAATGTGCTAAATAGTCAGATTTTTTACTACCTTTGTAAATGTGAAATGTCAGATAATGAGACAGTAGATAAGGGAGGAGAAGATGTATTAAGTCCCTAGTGCAGACATCATAAATATAATCTATTTAAGTATAATCAGAGCAAGGCAATAAGAAGAAAAAGCATAAGTCTGAAGCTCAACAGATGTGGTTTTAAACCCCGGCAGCATGTCCACTCACTTACCAGTCATGGGAATGCTGGTAATATTTACCCTGCAGGCTCAGTTTGGCTGAATGTGGGAATATTGGTAAACACCTAGAGAATACAAAAAAGAAAACCAAACAAGTTGCTGTTGAGTCAGTTCCAATTTATGACAACCGCATACGCATACCAAAAAACCAAACCAAACTCATTGCTATCAAATCTATTTCAACTCATAGCGACCGTACATGCATAAAAAAAAAAAAAAAAAAAGCATAGCAGGGGTTTAATAAATGGTGGCTCACACAATTGTAAGGCTCCCTTCCAGCTCAAGATTCTGGCCCTTCTTTGTCCTCTGCCTGCACTACCTCAAAGTTGTCTCCATAGAGAGAGTCACCAGCATGCCCTTGCAGGGCCCTGTAGGGCCACGCTTGGTAAGTGACCCCTCCTCCCAACCCTCCCAGATTCAGGGTCTCTTAGGAGGAGAATAATGAGAGTTAACATTTTCACCGTGCCTCACACTTTTCACAATGGCCTCTCTTCTTCCTCTTCACCACCTGTGATTATTAAGATTGTGTGTCAACTTGGCTGGGCCATGATTCTCAGAGGTTTGGCAGTTATGATGTAGCTTGGCAGTCTTACAATGATGTAATCACCTCCATGATGAGACCTGATATAAACTGATCACCGCCATGATGAATTTGCTTTGAATAGCCAATCAGCTGAAAAGGAGTTTCCTTGGGGGTGAGGCCTTCATCCAATATAGGTGGACTTTCTGGCAAGGCTCATGGGATTTTGCTTGCCCTGGATCCTGCAGCTGGCTCCTGTTCATCTGACCTCCTGTTCTTGGGACTTTGAGTTAGCAGCTTACCTGCCAACGTTGGGATTCATCAGCATCTGAAGTCTGTGAGCCAGAGGCCTTTTGTCTGACCTGCAATCTTGGGTTCGCCAGCCCCCCCAGCTACATGAGTCAGGAGAAGCCTACAGCCTGACCCCTGGACTTGGGACTTTCCAGTCTCTACAACCACGTGAGTCATTTCCTTGATATAAATTTCTCTCTCTCTCTCTCTCTGTTATCTTGAGCAAGTTTTTTAAAGTCTGTATGCTTCCATTTCCCTATCTCTAAAAGGAACATAAGAATATTTTTTAAGAATACATAAGCTAATACACATATGCACTTAAAATATACCTGTCACATAATAAACACTCAATAAAAGTTTTTAGGTGCCCTTGAGTTGATTTTGACTTGTAGCAACCCCATGTAACAGAGTAGAATTGCTCCACAGGGTTTTCTAGGCTTACCCTTATAATCTTTACAGGAGCAGATTGTCAGGCTTTTCTCCTGAGGGATCAGCTGGTGGGTTCAAACCACCAACCTTTTAGTTAGCAGCTGAGTGCTTAACTGTTGCACTACCAGGGCTCCCTAGGTGTTATCAAGTTTTACACAGCGTACTTCTAAGAAATTTAGTAATTGAATTTTTTTTTTATTTTGTTCCTCGCCCAAAGATATTTTCCCTATGACTTAAAATCATTGTGAAAATTTTGGAAAAGACAGGAAAATAACAATCACTAATAAAGGTGATTAATTAAAAAAAAAAAACTATAACCAAAGCTTTTACTTTGGGAAGTTTTAAATTTGTACAAAAGTAAAAAGGATATTATAGTGAGGCCCCGTGTCCTCTTCATTCAGCTTCTTTAAATACCAATTCATGGGCCATCTTGTTTCATTTATAATTCCATCTACTTCTCTCCCACTTCCACCTCCAATATTTTGGAGTAAGTCCCAGACATCATATCATTTCATCTCTTTTAGTATGTATCTCCAAAATAGGAAACCCTGATGGCATAGTGGTTAAAAGCTATGGCTGATAACCAAAAGGTTGGCAGTTCCAATCCACCAGGCGCTCCATGGAAACCCTACGGGGGCAGCTCTACTCTGTCCTTTAGAGTTGCTATGAGTCAGAATCAACTCGAAGGCAAATGGTTTGGGTTTTTTGTTTGTTCGTTTGTTTTGTTACCTCTGAAATATATAGATTCTCTCTTTTAAAAAAAAAAGAAAGAAAAAATAGCCATAATACCAATGCCACACCTTAAAAATTAGCAATAATTGCCTTTAAAAACCCCAGTTGCTGTTGAGTCAGTTCTGACTCACGGTGAACCCGTGTATATCAGAGTAGAGCTGTGCTTCGTAGGGTTTTCAGGAGGTGATTTTCCAGAAATAGATCCCCAGGTCTTTCTTCTGAGGTGACTCTGGGTGGACTCGAACAACCTCCAACCTTTTAGTTAGCAGCCAAGTGCATCGACGGCTTATCCACCCAGGGATTTACAATAATTGCTTCATATTATCATATTACCAGTGTCCAAATATGCCCCAATTGTCCCATTAATGTTTTATAATTTGTTTGAATCAGAATCCAAATTGCATCCATCTCTTTTTTCCTCCCTTGTAATTTGTTGAGAAAATGGAATCATTTGTAGAGTTTCCCACAGCCTGGACTTTATGGATTGCATCCCTGTGGTATTATTTAATGTGTTACTTTGTACTGTATGTTTCTTGTAAATTAGTAGTTCTTTTTTTTTAGAGGCTTGGTAAGATTCAGGTTTAATTTTGTGCCAAGAATACATTATAGATGGTGTGGTGTACCTCCGTAGGGAGACATCTAATATCCCTTGATCTTGTTTTTTTTTTTTTTTTTTTTGAGAAATTAGCAGCCTTTGAGGATTATAGCCCAGAGCTAAAAAATTTGTTAGGGGTTACAAAATAGTGGTATTCTAAATCTATCAATACTTTCATTTATTAGCTGGAATGTTTCTATAAAGAGAAACTTACCCTTCTAATGAGTTCAAATAGGAAAAGCAGAATAAACGCTTGATTCTTTAACAACCAGCTTTCAAAAACAAGGAAGCTTAGCCTCCTCCAAAGGTCATCAGTGAGGTTTCTTTGTTTGTTTGTTTTGTTTTGTTTTTAGTATCATTACTTGTTGGTATCTATCTTACCAACTCAAGGATATAAGCATATGCTATATGTTTCAGTCCCTTGCTGTTATTATGCTTATTAATGCTCAAATTACGCAAAGTTTCTCTTCTTGCTTGTAAGTAGAAGTAGCAATGGAATTATCCAATCTTTAAAGGTTTGGTAGAATTCGCCTTGTGAAACCATTTGGGCCTAGTGCTTTTTTGTAAGGGAGAGCTTTAGTTAATTTCTCTATTTCTTCCGTGGTAATTAGTCTATTATGACCTTTTGTCTCTACTGAGATGGATCTTGGTAAATAGTATTTTTCAAGGAAATTATCCATTCATCCAGGTTTCAAAATTTATTTGCACACAGTTGAACAAAACAGTCCTTTGTATTTCTATTTTAGGTTTCCTCTGCTTTGATGGTTATTCCCACCCACCCACCGCCACTATTTCTAATTTCATGTGTCTCTGCTTTCTCCTATTTATTTTTTTGATTAGTGTAACTGGTGGTTTATATATTTTGTAGATTGTTATGGCTTTGGTTTTACTTGTTAGTTCTACTTTTTTTTTTCTGTTCTCTATTAATTTCTGCTTTCATTTTTATTAATCTCTTCCTTCTATTTTGCCTTGCTTTGTTATTCCTTTCTAGTTTTTTAAATGGGATATTCGATTCATTTATTTTCATTTTTATTGATAGAAATATTTAATGCTAAATGTTTTTCTTTAGTAAACTACTTTAGCTGAATAGTATAGATTCTGATTATGTTTCTATTATTATTATTAAAAAATTCTGTGATATCATGTTGCCCTTCTACCTCTGACCAGCTGCTTACTAACATGTTTTTTTCTTGCTTTTAATTTCAGGTAGAGTGACCTTTTTGTTTTTTATTTTGTAAACAATTGTTAGTTTTATTGTATTATGATCAGGGAATGTCCGGAGTAGTGTTTATGTTCTTTGGAACTTAATGAGATTTCTTTTGTGGCCCAAGATATGGTCATTTGGGAAGACATAGTCCCTACTTTTGGGATTCAGAGTTCTATTATATCTATAAGGGCTATCTTATTGATTATGTTTTTAGATCTCCTAAATCTTTACTGACCACTTGATCTGTCTTGGATTGAGAGAGACGTATTTTTGTTGTTAGTTCCTGATGAGTCGATTCTGACGTATGGAGACCCCATGTGTAACAGAGTAGAACTGTGCTCCATAGGGTTTCCTAGGCTTCGACCTTTCGGAAGCAGATTGCCAGGCCTGTCTTTCGAGACCCCTCTGGATGGATTTGAACTGCCAACCTTTCCTCTAGTGGTCCAGCACTTAACGGTTTGCACCATCTCTCCTGTTATTAGTGAGTTTCTATTTCTCCCTGCATTTTCGGTTGTTAGGTGCATATATATATGAATACAGTGAAACCTGTGAAAGCCAGAACTCTACTGACCTGCCTTGTTTTTCTGGGTCTCAGAAGTTTTCTACCTTTGACAAGGTGCAGTCTTACCACTTTTCTATTATTTGTTTTAGTGGAAAATATTTGAGTTTTCCTTTTCTGACAGGTTTCCACCTTACACAGGTTCTGGCTTTTTGAGGCTTTACTGTAACTGATATACCTAAATTGTTGCTTTTATCATTTTAAAGTCTCCTTCTCTGTCTCCTTTAAGGCTTTTGTTCTGAATTCCATCTTGTTAAATGTTAAGATTTCAACCGTGCTTTTTAATTTTCACTTTTTATTTTCTTCAATATCTTTGTCTATCCTTTTATTTATTTATTTTTATCCTTTCCTTTTTAACTTCACAGACTCTTGTTTTACATGTGTCTTTTGTGTTGGATTTTGCTTTGTTAGCCAATCTGAAAATAATTTTAATAGGTAAATTAAACCCACTTACCTTTATAGATGGCAACTAACAACAATAACAACACCTTTATTGATATGATTAATGTTTGACCTCAGCTCCATCATCATATTTTACCTAGTAACTAATTTTTTATATAATTTTTTATTCCTCTAACTTTGCTTCCAGCTTTGTAATCCTGTTACTGGGCAAAGTTCCGTATGATTCACTTTTGTTTCCACCATTCTTCACGCTGTTTTTGATGCTATTTTCTAGTTCACACCGATCATATATCCATCTTGTGATCCTAAAGCTTGGAAACCTCCACAGTCTGTTAAAACACTTAAAGTCAAAGTATTCGTTTGCTGCGGTGTGTTCCATCATGGATGAAGGAGTTGTTTAGAGACTCACCCAGGCTTGCTTGACATAGGAATGAACCCGGAGTTTGGAAATTAAAAGACAAAGGGTGTTACGAGAGGAGAGAAATGTTTCTGGGAGCATTTTCCCTTACTTAATGAATTACTAGAGATTTGTGGCTGCCCAGCTTGTCCGGGTAAGTCTTTCAGCATGTGGACCCAGAAGTGTCATGGGCTCCATCCACTATATCCTCGTTGCCCTTTCCGTGAACTGTGACACTTCCTGTCACCAGTTTGTTTTCACTTCTCTCCTGGCAGCTGTCCACTGCAGTCGGCATGCATTTGAAATCATTTGCTACTTACTTGGGAATTCGCACTAGGGAGAATGGGAAGAAAATAACCATTCCTGGGGACACCACATAGCCATGAATTGGAAAGAAAAGTCAACATTGAAGAAAGCTCTTCTCCACTTTTTTTGCCACCCAAATGACTGTGGATTAAGAGACCCACAGAATGCCAAATAAACTGTAGAAGGGAAAGAAAAGTTCAAGCCTTGCGGGGGTGGGGGGGGGTGTCTTAAAGAGGCTGTAACCCCTTGGCTCGCCCTGCGCCAGTGAGGCGGTCAGCAGCCACTCACTCTCCCCTGCGCGTCTGCTCTTGGGCTCTGCACCCGACTCACTCGCCCCTGGCAGAAGCTGCACGTGCTCAGGATTTTCTTGGGATTTTTCCGGAGAGCTTCGATTTGGTCTCAGATGTGGGATTTTGCTGTATGTGAACTACAGATGCAGAAGGTTGAAGAGGCTGGAGCTCAGAGGAAGGCAATATGCTCAGTGGTTGCAGCAAGAGCCTTGGTCAAATAGTCTTGGGTTCAAACTGTAGCCCTGACACTATCAGTGTGAATGCTCTGAGCCTCAGTTTCCCCATCAGAGAAGCTGTGAATATAATGTCACACGGGGCTTTTACAAGTCTTTAAATGAGTTACTACAAGTCAGTGGAGTTCAGAGTGTGGTTAGTCCCTGGACCTGCAGCATCAGCATCACCTGACAACTTGTGAGAAATACAAATCCTCAGGCCCCACCCCAGACCTACTCAGTCAGAAACTCTGGGGGTGGGACTCAGTTTCTGTGTTTGCATAACACTCCGGATGACTCTAATGCCCAATAAAGTTTGAGAACCACTGGTGTAAATACAGCATCTAGCAATGTGTTGATAAATATAGTAAGTCCTCAGTATAGGGTCGCTATGAGTCAGAATTGACTCGATGGCAGCGGGTTTTTTGGGGGGGTTCAGTAATAGTAACTCTTAGCATTGTTTTACAAAGCTCAGCTCGATCCTGCTTTTATAACTGGATCAACAGGAACCTAGGGAGGTAGCAGTTTGCTCAAGATCATGGAGAATTAGTGGCACAGCATAGTTGTTGACTTTTAGTATGTTTTCATCTAAAACAGTTAATGTGCATAGATGTAGGTATATAATGTAATATGTATATATTATAGATGTAAATAATATGTATTGTTATTATAGCAGTGGTTAAGAGCTATGGCTGCAAACCAAATGGTTGGCAGTTCAAATCCACCAGCTACTCCTTGAAAACCCTGTGGGGCAGTTCTACTCTGTCCAATAGGGTTGGTATGAGTTGGAATTGACTTGACAGCAATTTAGAGGGCAAGAAGCCTTTTCTTGCCCTCTAAATCACCTGTACCTTAGACTGAATGGCAGGGTGAGGGCATGTGAAATACAAAGCTGTATGCTTATGGACTTTGTTCATTGATGTATCTGAGACTTTCATGGAAATGCATACATTATCCCAGAAGATGCATACACTATCCATCACTCCTCTGTCAGTTTGTCATGCTGCAGTGGCTTGCATGTTGCCATTACACTTGAAGCTATGCCATCAGAATTTCAAATGCCAGCAGAGTCACTCATGGAGGACAGGTTTCAGTGGAGCTTCCAACTAAGACGGACTATAAAGGTCTAAACCAAAATAAAGGTCTACTTCCAAAAAAACTGGCCAGTTAAAGCCTTACCAACAGCAGCAGAACATTGTCTGATATAGTGCCAGAATATGAGCTCCTCAGGTTGGAAGACACTCAAAATACAACTGGGGAAGAGCTGCCTCCTCAAAGCAGAGATGATCTTAATGACATGGACGGGGTCAAGCTTTCAAGACCTGGAGTGAGTTCCAAGGCCAGACCAGAGCCAACCTGCACCCTGTTCCTTGTGCTCCACAGACCTGATGTTGCTGCACTGCCTCTGCCCCACAGGTGGCCAAGCATGTCTTCTCACTCCCCAGACAGGGTTCCAGCTCAGGTGGAGGCCACTGGGCATAGGATGGTGGGACTGCCTGGCTCTGTCTGAGCCTCAGAGGCCCCTCCAGACACATTTACCCATTTGCTGATGTGGCAGGACTCAAAATGAGAAGAAAAAGCTGCAAACATCCATTAATATTTGGAATGTATGAAGTATGAATCTAGAAAAATTGGAAGTCATCAAAAATGAAATGGAATCAATATCCTCGGCATCAGTGAGCTGAAATGGACTGGTATTGGCCTTTTTGACTCAGACAATCATATGGTCTACTATACCAGGAATGACAAATTGAAAAGGAATGGCATCACATTCATGGTCAAAAAGAACATTTCAAGATCTATCCTGAAGTAAAACGCTACCAGTGATAGGGTATTACTCATGCACCTACAAGAAAGACTAGTTAATACGACTATTATTCAAATTCACGCACCAACCACTAATGGCAAAATAAAGAAATTGAAGCTTTTTACCCACTTCTGTAGTCTGAAATTAATCAAACATATAATCAAGATGCATTCATAGTTACTGGTGATTGGAATGTGAACATTGGAAACAAAGAAGAAGGATCGGTAGTTGGAAAATGCAGCCTTGGTGATAGAAAAAATGCTGGAGATCACATGAGAGAATTTTGCAAGACCAATGACTATTTCATTGAAGATACGTTTTTCAACAACCTAATCAGCAACTGTATATGTGTACCTCACCAGATAGAATACACAGGAATCAAATTGACTGTATCTGTGGAAAAAGGTGATGGAGAAGCTCAATATCATCAGTCGGAACAAGGCCAGGGACTGCTGTAGAACAGATCATCAATTGTTCATATGCAAGTTCAAGCTGAAGCTGAAGAAAATAAAAACAAGCCCATGAGAGTGAAAGTACAACCTTGAGTATATTCTACCTGAATTTAGAGAACATCTCAGGAATAAATTTGATGCATTGAACGCTAATGCCTGAGAACCAGATGAGGTGCGGGATGACATCAAGGATATCATACATAAAGAAAGCAACTGGTCAAGAAAGAAAAGACCAAAATGGATGTCAGAAGAGCCTCTGAAACTTGCTCTTCAATATAGAGTAGCTAAATGAAAGAAATGATGAAGTAAAAGAGTTGAATAGAATATTTCAAAGGGCAGCTCGAGAAGACAAAATGAAGTATTATAATGATAAGTGCAAAGACCTGAAGTTAGAAAACCAAAAGGGGAGAACAGGCTTGGCATTTCTCAAGCTGAAAGATCTGGGGAAAAATTAAAGCTTCAAGTTGCATTATTGAAGGATTCTATGGGCAAAACATTGAACAAAAGAAGATGCGAGGAATACAAGAGTCACTGTACCACAAAGAATTGGTCAACGTTCAATCATTTCAAGAGGTACCATATACTCAAGAACTGATGGTACTGAAAGAAGAAGTCCAAGCGGCACTGAAGGCATTGGCGAAAAACAAGGCTCCAGAAATTGACAGAGTACCAATTGAGATGTTTCAGCAAATGGATGCAGCACCGGAGGCACACACTCGTCTATGCCAAGAAATTTGGAAGACAGCTACCTGGCCAACTGCCTGGAAGAGACCCATATCTGTGCCCATTCCAAAGAAAATTATTGAACAATATCATTAATATTACACGCAAGTAAAATTTTGCTGAAGATAATTCAGTACATTGACAGGGAACTGCCAGAAATTCAAGCTGGATTCAGAAGAGGATGTAGAATGAGAGATATCATTACTGATGTCAGATGGATCTTGGCTGAAAGCAGAGAATACCAGAAAGATGTTTACTTGTGTTTTATTGACCATGCAAAGGCATTCAACTGTGTGAATCATAAAAAATTATGAATAACATTGCAAAGAATGGGAATTCCAAAACACTGAATTGTGCTCACGGTGAACCTGTACATAGACCAAGAGGCAGTCTTTCCAACAGAACAACGGGATACTGTGTGGTTTAAAGGAATCGTGTGCATCTGGGTTTTGTCTTTTCACCATACTCATTCGATCTGTGTGCAGAGCAAATAATCCAAGAAGCTGGACTACATGAAGAAGAACGGACATCAGGATTGGAGGAAGACTCATTAACAACCTTCGTTATGCAGATGACACAACATTGCTTGCTGAAAGTGAAGAGGACTTGAAGCACTTGCCGATGAAAATCAAAGACTGCAGCCTGCAGTATGGATTACACCTGACATAAAGAAAACAAAAGCCCTCACAACTGGACCAATAAGCAACATCATGATAAACAGGGAAAATACTGAAGCTGTCAAAGATTTCATTTTACTTGGATCCACAATCAACAACCACGGAAGAGGAAGTAAAGAAATCAAATGACGTATTGCATCAGACAAATCTGGGGCAAAAGATCTCTTTAAAGTGTCAAAAAGCAAAGATGTCACTTTGAAGACTAAAGTGTGCCTGGCCCAAGCCATGGTATTTTCAATTGCCTCATATGCATGCAAAATTTGGGCAATGAATAAGGAAGACTGAAGAATTGAAGCCTTTGAATTATGGTATTAGGGAATAATAATATTGAATATACCATAGGCAGCCAGAAGAATGAACAAACCTGTCTTGACAGTAGAACAGTCAGCATGGTCCTTAGAAGCAAGGAAGGGAAGGCTTCATCTCATGCACTTTGGTCATGTTATCAGAAGGGGCCAGTCCCTGGAGAAGGACATCATGCTTGATAAAGTAGAGGGTCAGCGAAAAAGAGGAAAACCCTCGATGAGATGGACTGACACAGTGGCTGCGACAATGATATCAAACATAACAATTGTGAGGATGATGCAGGACCAGGCAGTGTTTCATTCCTTTGTACGTAGGATCGCTATGAGTCAGAACCAACTCAAGGGCACCTGACAACAAAAACAACATCCAAGAAAAATGCAAGCATACACTGTTTTGGACATATTTTGATGTGCCTCCTCATTTACAATGATACTTTTAAATGCTTCCCACTCAGCAAGTATGGTGAGCCCCAGAAGCCATCGAAGTCCTTTCCCTAGCAATTTGGAATTGGGATGGAGGGAGATTTAGAGTCTCTGGCTGTCTGGAGCTGTCACTTGTGAATTTTCATATTCTGGGTAACTGTCTTGCACCTGCTCTCTAGAATAAATACCAGAGAGGGCTGGTGTACAGTGAGAATGACAGAGGCCCAGAAAAAAGTAGAGATGAGACCGAGGGAGTAAGAACTCTCTATATCTGTGAAGGTTTCCGGATAGTCAATTCCAACCTCACGTGAAGCTTTGCTCATTTCCGCTCTTTAATTCAGTAATGTGTCCTTGAATATCAATAATAAATTACCTGTCTTTGTTTTAAAAATTTCAAGTATGTTTATTGTTACTTGCTTGCAAAAGAGCCCTAACGAATACATGCACATACGTAACACGATCCGAGGTTAAGAACCCCTGCACAAAGGCACAAGAGAATACTGATAGAATAGGAGAAAAATGTGGAACTGAAGTCAAGTTCTTAATAAGTCCAGACTTACTGGACCAGTTGAGACCAAACAGCTTCCTGAGACTATCACCCTGAGATGTTTTTTGAACCTTAAATTGGACTTATCTCTTGAGCCAATAACAGATTGGCTCATAAAATAAAGAATATCATCCATGAGTAATGAGCTTCTTTAAAAAGTCATCTATATGAGACCAAATGGTCAAAAATTACTCTAAACCAAAGATGAGAAAGTAAGAGTTCAGGGAAACTAAAGTAGTAGAGATGGTACAACGAGAATAGAATGATGACACATTGTGAAAAATGTAACCAATATCATTGAATAATCTGTGTAGAAATTGTTAAATGGGAACCGAATTTGCTGTGTAAATTTTCACCTTAAACACAAGAAAATATTATTTTTAAAAGAGGACACAAGAGAGGGATACTTCATGAGCAGAACTGGTGTGAAACTGGGCTTGCCCTCATTCACCCAGTTGGATTAAGGGTAATTAGATTGGAAAATTGGATCCTGCAGAATGGAGAAGATGGAAACATTTTGTGACAGCATGGTGTGGATGGATGGGATTTTTGGACAACACTGGTGGGGGCCAGGTATATTACAAGAAATTAAGTAATTTTGACCGGGAAATTTGGGGATGTAGATGTCTATGGCTTTGGAAATATACTGGAGTCTCCTGTGGATCAAAAGGAAGAATTTTGAGACACTGCAGCTCCTGTGATCTAGCTGTTTGGGAATACCATGGAATAGTGTGTTTCTATTTTTTGTGAACCTATGGACTCTTCCTTAAACATCAAGTCAATTTTGTGTAACCCAGTGAAGATGAGCTTCTTGCTGGTCTAGCCCAAGCAAGGAGCTGCCATCACTGAAACAACAGTCCAACAGCCGAAAAGTAATTATAAAATCTTCGCTTATCTGCTCTCTCGTCAGCACCCTCAAATGTTATACTAAAAAAAAAAAAAAAACTCGTTGCCATCGAGTCAGTTCCGGCTCATAGCAACCCTATGGGAAACGCTGGTGGTATAGTGGTTAACTGCTATGGTTGCTAACCAAAAGGTGGGCAGTTTGAATCCACTGGGTGCTCCTTGGAAACTCTATGGGGGCAGTTCTACTCTGTCCTATAGGGTCACTATGAGTATGAGTCAGACATTATAGATACTGTTTAAACAACTCTTCATACCTGGTCACCTGTCTGTGTCCAGACTACTCCGAAGGTGAATTCCCTTTCTTGTTGAGTGACCCTAATGCCCCCTGCCTTCCCACCTGGAAGTAAATGTGGTATTCCATCTTCCTGTTGTGGCTTCCTTCAACCCCCAACAACTAGGTCTTCCACCAAATCCTTCTCCCATTCCTGCCGTGATCTAATTTTCAGGTCCAGCCCATTTTGGCTTTAGCTCTCCCAAAACTCCCCAAGTTCCTACTCTGAGACAGCAACTGTATTATTTGTCTGTTGTGGCATAACAAATTACCTCAGAACTTAGTGACTTAAAAGAACAAGTACAATTTATTATCTCTCATTGTTTCTATAGTCAGAAATTTGGGAGTGGCTCAGTTGGGTAATTCTGGCTTAGGATCTTTCATAAGGTTGCATTCATATGTTGGCTGGGTCTGCATCATCTGAAGGATTGACTGGGGCTGGAAGATACAATTCCAAAGTGACTCGTTTACATCGTTGGCAAGTTGATGTTGGTTTGGGGCAGGAGGCCTCAGTTCCTTTCCATACTGACATCCCTGCAAGGGTGCTCCAGTGTCCTCATGACATGGTGGCTGGCTTTCCCCAGAGTAAGCGTTTCACGGACTAGAGAGAGCCAAGTGGAAACTATTCTTTTTATGGCTTAGTCTCAGAAGCCACATAACATTACTTATGTCACATTCTATTTGTTAGAAGTGAGTCACCAATTCTGGCCACATTCAAAGGGAGGGGAATCAAGTTCTATTTTTTTAAGGAAAGAATATCAAAGAATTTTCAGATATATTTTAAAATCACCACAGCAACCAACATATTTGTTTTCTATAAAAATAGGGGCAAAACTACTATGGTTCTTTCTTCCCATCTTTCAATATTTGAACACCTGAAATTGGGAGGGTTAATAGGACTCAGGTCCTGTGTCAACTCCTACTTATTATCAGTGGCCTCCAGGTGCTGCAGAGGATTCTGAGGGCATATCCAGATTCAGCAGGAAAGAGTGCCATGGTTGATTAGTGATGTCTGTCATAACACCATAGTAGGGAGTGCTGACACATGAGCCAAGTAGTGTTATTTCTGTGGCAGGTGTCTAGCTGCAAATATGAATAAGACATAGATAAGCTCTCCAATTGTTTACAATCTAGTTGTAGAAGACTGTACTGGACATGGTGAACTACCCACTACATTCTATTCATCCGTTCTTTCATAGTGCTAAAACTGTAGCTATACACACGGCTGCCCAGCCAATTACAGTTCCCAGCCTTCTTTGAAGTTAGACATGGCCTATGTGACTAAGTTTTCTCCAAAGTAAGTAGAGTAATATATGCCGTTTCTGGTTCCGTGCCTTAAGACTAGGCCACACCTAAAGGGTCTTGAAAAAAAATATGGAAGGAATGAAGGTCCCTGTATGACCATGTGGAGTGCAGCCACCAACCAACCTGAAATCTGCTTCCTGGACTTTTACATGAATGAGAAATAAAATGCCTTTGTTCTTTAACCTACTGAATCTTGAGGATCCCTTTTATATAGCTAATACAACAACCACAGATGAGACATACAATACTGCAAGTCTTCACATATTACAAGATAGCCACACAAACGACATCATAAACCCATGTGAGGCCAAATGAGTCATACTGAATATTGGTAGTACAAATTCAACAGCAACAAAGCCTAACTGTAAATAGCAATTACTTCTAAAATTATTATGAGGATTAAATGAGATGACGTGTTTTTCACAGTGCACAGAATAACGTAAATGCTCAATAAATGTCAGCTATTTTTGTTCTTATATATTCACTTATAAACACTGGTGTCACGCTTTATCCAAAAATGTTTATACCAAGAATTGGACTTTTTTTTTTTTTTTTTTTTACTTGAACATGATTCTGACCCATCATTTCATATGTTTTCCTGGTCAGGTCTATTTCTTTCCCATTAATCCATTACCTGGTATTCAACCAGGATGATGTCTGGGGCAAGAAAGCTAATGTACAGCACAGATGTGGCCTTGGTCCCTGAGGAGCTCATTGTAGTCGCGAGAGAAAAGAGTCAGAGCCTATTTTTGAAATTGAAAAAATAAAACTGTGGAAGGAATTTAAAGCATTAGAAGTCAAATCAGTAATTTGAGGTCTGAGCCAAGGCAGGCTAAGTATTGGATGTGGATTAAGGTTCATGAGCAGAGCTGCTGTGTAAGCAGGAATTTTTTCACAGAGATGCACTTAGTGCACAAAGAGGTGATAGCAGGTGATGCCCTTCCCTGCTACCCAAAGATCCTTCGGGAAGAAGAGCACAACATAGTGATCAGGGACTGTATACTGGGTTCCACCTCAGCACCAGGAAGAAAGACATCTTCTGCTTTTGCTCCTTCTGTGTGCTCTTATGGGGCTGGGGACCCTGGCAGTCTCTGCATTCCATGTGTGAGGGCTTGGGAGGAAGCTTGGAGGTCACAGCTGTAGGGAATGAGACAGCACACATGATCAGTATTCTGCTCGCAGTGAGCTTACTATCTTACGGGAAAGACAGATGCTCACACAGGGAAAAACAGAAGCTACACACAGTAAACTCACAGCTTATGAATGGGTAAGTCACACAACCAGGCTGGGTGCTACAGTAGGCAGGGGAAGGATTGCTCCATTGTGAACTAAGTTAGACCCATAAAATGTTAGAGCTGCAAGGGACCAGCAACACGGTATTGGTTTTTTTCTTGCGGTTGGTAATTGCTTGTTAGTCCAATTCCTACTCGTGTTGTGTAATAATGTACATTCCGGAGCCAGGTAGAGAAGAAAATTCACCATTGACTGTTTTGTTTGGGCAATGAAGAGGGCTTTTTTTTTTTTTTTTTTTAGGAAAGGAGGTTGGTAAGAAGAGGGAAGACAAGCGGAATTAAAGAAGGAACGGAGAGAAGCTTTGTGTCTCTTCTTCCACTAAAAGCTCTAAGAGAACACCCACATTTCCAGCTGTGGGTTGATTCTATTCTAGTCTCTAGTCAAGGAGAATCAAGTGAACATGTTTAAAGTGTCATATGGCTTTCCAACACATTTGTTTTTACTTGTGTATAAACCTTCACAGGATTTCTCACTGGGATTTGAAGCTTTCAGAGATTCCCTTCCATTCCAAAGATGGCTTTGTCTTTTGAAAGCCTGAGAAATAATCTTCAGTTGTATTTGAGATGTATCTGAGATATGAGAGAAAAAAAAATTTTTTTTTTTTTTAGCTTAAAAACATTCTCAGACATTTTTTTGCTAAGCCAAAAATCAACAGTGGTTGAATTAAAACAGATCAAGCTTGGCTTGAGTTTAGACCTCCATGAGGTCTCTGGCTAAGCTTGAAGGAAAAAAAAAAAGTTAATGCTTTTTTAAAAACCAACTTCTGTGCATGTCCAGTTGAAAGACAGTAAATCCCACTTAATGAGAGTTGGCCCTTCTAATCACCCCTATCTTTCTGCCGGCATAACACGTCTTCACGTTGGCCCCAGCCTCATTCTCTGTCCTTTTCCTGACACATGTACCAAGACTGACATGGAAGAAAATGCAACTTGTTTGAAGAATCCAGAGCCCACCTTTCAGATGACTTGCCCAAGGAATTGCTATCTAATCCTTAATATTAACTTTGGTGAGAACATAAATATTAGTTCCTTGGTCCTCTAGCTTTCTGAGCAGCAGCTTATAGAGAAAGAATCGTGCTGGCCCCACCCCAAGACTGAATGTCTGGACTGGTAGCTGGAAGAAGGCTTGATGGGATGCTATCTCTCTTACTCCTCACTGGGTCAAATCTAATGAAAACACGTTTGCTTCCAAAACCAAAAGCAAGCGGAAACTCATTATGAATGATTTTCAGAGGTGGCGTCTACACAGAACCATGGCCTCAACTGTTTTGATCACTAATCTTTTGAGTATCTCTCTGAATAGCAACATAAAAGAAGTTTCCAGAGCCACTGGCTTTTTGAAGATACATATTACTTCCCAGGCATTATAAGCATTTGATTCTGTGGGTCCAAGTTTGGAACTTGTGTTACTTATGTAATGGAAGTATTTTACAAATGTATGTGGGTTTTTTCTTTCTATTTTTTGTAATTTTATTATCCATGTTTAATGTTTGGGGACAGAGCTCCAAAGGAGCCCTATCCCCACATACATCTCAAATTATAACCATCCATTGCTCCACTGTGCTTTCTTTTTGGCCAATTTAATGAGCAAAACGATTATTTCATGGACAATTTAAGTCCTGGAAAGCTAAAATCCAGAGAGATACTTCACCAATGTTTACATAAGACAGAGAAATATCTCTTAGGCTTAAAAAACTCTAGCTAATTCACTTATCAAACATAACTGTAACAACATCAAATAAAGTTAATAAGTGTTAAGTAAATAAAATTGTTATTTTTTTTTTTACCATAAAGGAGTACTTGGTCTCTGACCTTGACTGTGAACCTGTTGCTTTGACTTTTTCTTGGCTCTTTTAAGAAAAGTTTCAAAGAAAGTCTTTGTACAACATATTGACACTGTTTACCCATTACCATCAAGTGGTTTGGACTCATAGTGACCCTACAGGACAGAGTAGAACTGCTCCATAGGATTTCCAAGGGGCAGCTGGTAGGTTCAAACTGCTGACCTTTTGGTTAGCAATTTAGCTGCCCATAATACCTTTAAGGAAAAAAAAAAAAAAAACTATTTTATTGTGTCTTTGGTGAAGGGTTTACACAGCTGTTTAGGTTCCCATTCAACAATTTCTAGACAAATTGTTCAGTGACATTGGTTATATTCTTCACAATGCATGAACGTTCTCATTTTCTGCTCTGGTTGTTCTGTTTCCATTAATCTAGTTTCATTTAACATTCTTATCTTCATTTTAAAGTAATTATTGATCATTTGGTCTCATATTGATGATTTTTTAAAAAGGAGCACAGTACTTATGGGTGATATTCATTATGTTTTGAGCCATCTTGTTATTTAGCTACAAAGCGATCTCAAGGGATAGTTTTGGTTGAAGATTTGAAGAACATCTCAGGGCAATAGTCTCAGGGAGTCCTCCAATCCCAACCAGTCCAGTAAATCTGGTTTTTGTTTGTTTGGAAATTTGAGCTTCTGCTCCACATTTCTCTCCCATTCTATCAGGGTCCATCTATTGATTAGAATGGTCATCAGTGGTAGCCAGGCATCATCTAGTTCGTCTGGTTGACCATAGTATCTTAAGTGTACGCGCTCTGATTCTCAGAGCATCAAGTCTCTGCTAACTTCTGTCTTTCTGAAACAGTCTCAACAACAGTCTTTCTGGCAGGTCCAGAAGTGAGCTTTTTATCTTTGTGTATCTGCTCTGCCTTTTCTAGTAGAAGCCTATGATGTTGCTTTATTCCTGTAGTTTCTAATTCTCTTCCCCTAGGCTATGTAACGAGCCGTGGTGGCACAGTGGTTAAGAGCTCAGCTGCTAATGAAAAGATTGGCAGTTGGAATCCACCAGCCACTCCTTGGTAACACTATGGGGCAGCTCTACTCTGACCTATAAGGTTGCTGTGGAATCATACTTTACACACATTAGATATATGCATTCACTAGTTCAAAAATTAAATGTCTTTCAAAAGTGTGTTATTTGGAACTTAATGTGCATTTTTTTCCATAGAGACTGTGTTAATCAAATACTTAGCAGTGTTTGTTTTATTATCAAACTGAATTATAAAATGGGTTGTCCTCTGGCTTCCAATTATTTGTGCCATGACTGGAGATCTAAATTTCAACTGAGGAATCCGGGATGGCATCTTTCCCAATGCAACCCCAGAATCTGGAAGACACTTTCTACCCCTTAAACCCTACATCTAATGCCCAAGTATCAAAAAGAAATTTTTATACCTGACCCTTTTGCCCTTACCAGAACAGAGCCAATAGATGAAGCATTATAGTATTGTGGGTAAGAGACGAAAGTGATTCCTAACTCTATTACACGGTACCTTCGAGAGCTTTAGAAAGTCACTAAACCTCTCTGAACTTCAGTTTCCTCCTCTCTAAATGGCAATAGTGGAGTTCCTGGGTGATCCAAATGGTTAATGCACTTGGCTACTAACCGAAAAGTTGGAGGTTCAAGTCTACCCAGAGGTGCCTTGAAAGAAAGACCTAGTGAACTGCTTTTGAAATATCATTGAAAACCATGTAGAGCACAGTTCTACTCTGAGTCACAATCAACTCAACAGCTATTGGCTTTTACTTAATGGCAATAATATTAGTTCCTTCTGTTCTAAAATGGAGATAATGGTACCTACACACCAGGTTGTTGTAAGAATTAAATGAGATAATATATAGAATGCTCTTAACACATGGTAAGTGTCTGATGAAGAGCAGCTATGATTTTCATCCCCCTGGCCCTCTGATGGCACAGTGGTTAAGGCACTCCACTGTTAACTGAAAGGTCAGCGGTCTGAACCTACCAGCCACTCGACAGAAGAAAGATGTGGCAATCTGTTTCTGCAAAGAATGCAGCCTTGGAAACCCTATGGGCAGTTCTATTCTGGCTTCTAGGGTGGCTAAAGGTCAGAATCAATTCAAGCGCAATGGGTTTCTTTTGGTTGGCCCTCTCCCATTAGTCTCAGGATAGGCCAGGGCCCCATTCCCATCTAAATCCCCCCACTTCTCTGCAGTAAACCTTTCTGAGTCAGGTGCCCACCCAAGATCACCTGGACTGTTCTTGCAGAGAAATCTTTCCCCCAGTAATGCAAGTCACCCATAGGCAGATTTCTTCAGATTAAACAAGCAAACAAAAAGACCATGTTTCCAAAGAGGGTTTGGTAGGCCATAGCTACCCATCACCACTGCCAATCAGTTCCAGACACAGGCGAAACTGGCAGTCAAACCAGGACCCTAGGCCAGAATAGGGGTGAGGGGGGAGAGGAGAAAATAGAGGAGCAATGTTGGTCAAACCAGTTTGGCTTCCTTAAAATGAAAGAAAAATGTGAGATTGACACATTTGATGAAGCTTGAAAAATAAACATTTAGGGCATCTTAACAACCTAGGAGTCCCTGGGTGCTGCAAATGGGTAAGAGCTCAACTACTAACCAAAAGGTTGGCAGCTCAAACCCACCCAGGCACCTTGGCAGAAAGGCCTGGTGATCTGTTTCCCAACTTGAAAACCCTAGGGACTGCTGTTCTACTCTGCAACACATGGAATTGCCATGAGTTGCAATCGACTTGATGGGAACTTGTTTTTGGTTTTTTAAGCACTGTTTAAGTATATATTCCGTTTCTGGATCTATGTTTAAAATATTTTCAAGATACTGTGCAGGACAGTGTTTTCCAGACTGAGGAGTGCATTCCTTTAATACAGCATAAAATCAATTTAGTGGGTTGCTATCAGCATTTTTTAAAGAAATAGGGTAGAAAATAACAGAATGCATCAAACAAGGTTATGGTAGGTACTGTTTCATGATACTTGGTTAAGATATAGAAGGTATTTTTTTATTGTGGGCTGCAGTTAAAAAATGTGAAAGCCACTGATTTAGATAGACTCTTAGAAATGTCTGTTTTCTTGGTAAAATAATGTCTACATTGAACAAGAGTGAATTTTATTTTGGAAATTCTTCACAGAATCAAAAGCACTGTCCAGGCTTAGGGAAAAAAAAAATAGGGCCACCAACAACTTCAATTGTAGTCCAGAAAAAACTATCAACTTTCTGTTAGATTCTGGGAGTCTTTGGGGTTCAATCATCCAGGATAGACTATCAAGTCAAATAAAATTGGGATTTACCAAAAAAGTGAAGCAGTTGTGATTACATAAATACCGTGCTAAATGGAAAGAATTATTTGGAATTTCACTGAAAGATGAGAGGTAAAATAATCCTCATGAATGGGAAGGATAATTTGGGGGGTAGGGAGCAAATATGGCCTTCTTCCAATAGTTTCCATGCATAGTAGGTGCCCAATAATATTTTTTAATAAATGAAAATAATGTTACAGGAATAACCTCTCATGGCTTTCAGAAAAAAAGCATTTGTTGAAAAAAAAAAAATAATCCACAACTCTTGGGAGGTTTGACCAATAAAACGACATTTAGCAAGAGTGATGAAAAACAAGGTTCTGAGTAATTCCATACTGTGAGTACGAGAGTTCAGTACCCATGCCGGTTATTCTCTGAATTCCAACCACACCTACCTCACACAATCTATTCTCTACCTATTCCTGCCCTGTTCTGTGTCCTAGGAAGCTGACCCCTAGGGATTGTTTCTCTGTCTACCTTCACCTCTGGCTTCCAGTTGGGTTCAACCAATGGAGATAAGCAAGTGGGAAGAGAAAGATTCTAGGGTTCATTGGGAAAGATGCTATCCCCGTGTCCTGATTTCCCCGCTCCTATTCTGCTTCAACACACTGGTTCTGGCAGAGGCTGCATTCCTCCAAGGCTAGGTCTCCCAATGGCTCTCTCCTCCACAGCTCCATCTCTCAATACGCTTCAGTAACACCCCATCCTCTTCTTCCCCCTTCACGCCCAGCCAGGGGTAGTAATAAATCCCCACTGTTGCTAGTCTCTACGTGCCTCAATATCCCTCATGGGTTCCCTCAGCCTTGCTCACCCTTCTTAAGTAGTCTTTCACAAAAGCTTCCTCATTTGAACATCTGGGATGAACTCTGTTTCCTACCTGGACCCTGAGTGATCCTGTACCAAAAAAAAATAATAATAAATACACAAATTAGCATTGTTTATATTGAAAAATGACAACCAAGCACACAATCCAAGAACTTTGCAAAGAATAATTTCATCTATCTTTAATAAATCAAAATGCATTTTAGGCTTTCAAAAATTCTCACAGTCATTACTGTGAATAAAGAGTGCTCTTATAGAAAGCTGTATTTCAGTGGCTAGGCTTCTGGTTGTTTGGCTTCTGGATAAAGAGAAATGTCCTATGATATAACACCAGGTTGGGCTGGTTGTGTAGGAAAGGGCCTCAATGGGGACATATAGGCCTTTTGGGTAAGAGAAAGCCTCAGCGGGAGGAGTATGATGGCAACCAGAGAAAGCAGGGAGTCTCTGGGTTGCACAAATGATTAAGCACTCAACTACTAGCCACAAGGTTGGTGGTTTGAACCCACCCAGAGGCACCCTGGAAGACAGGCCTGGTGATCTGCTTCCAAAAGGTCACAGCCTTGAAAGCCCTATGGAACAGTTTTACTCCGCACACACGGGGTCGCCATGAGTCGGAATCAACTCGACAGCAACTAATAACAACAACAACAGGGAAAGGGGACAATGGATTCGCCTTCCTTTCTCCCAGGGTTTCAGCAAGGAATGGGGAACGAAAGGAGAATCTTCAAGAATAACGTAATGAGCAAAAGCACAACTGGGAGAAGTTTCTGGAAAGAGACTGAATATGGTCCATACTGAGAATTCACCAAAGCCTGACGTGGCTGCAGTGTACTTGCATTTTGGCCCCTCTCTCTTCTTCTTTTGTTCGCTTCCCCTTGTTGAGCGTTGGCCACTCAACTATCTCACCCTTTTCTTCTCTAAGCTTCATACACTGGACTCAGCCTTGTCAAGTGATATCTTTCGTTTCACTATTATTGGGCTTGTAGATGAGTATTTTCCAGAGTTTTGTTTCCAACCCAGCTTGTCCAGGGAATGGCTGGTGCGAACAGGGTAGCAGGTATATCAGGTAGGAGGATGGATGAATGGACCAAGCAACAGACTGAGGTTAGTGAGAGCAGAAAGTCAGTCTGTATCCAAATGCAAAAGGACACCCCAGGACAATGTGCCCTCTTACTAATGGAAGTGAGTTCCTTGAGTGCGGGGATCACGTCTGTCTGTTCATTGCCTTCTCCCCAGTGCAGAACACAGTGCAGGGCACATAATAGATGCCCAACAAATATTCATGTAATGCATGGTGGTATCAGAAACCAACCAATAGTATGTCCTAAGCATCTCTGGGCTGAGCAATGAACCTAAAAGGCCAGGTGGGTAGACTCTAATGAAAAGCATATTCCGCTAAATTTGAAGAACATTGTGGATCCAACATCATATACTTAAGTCTTAACTTGAAACATTTCACCAAAAAAATAGAGCCTCCATTGGGGGAGCTCCTTAGACCTACAGAGGCTCCTGTGTCACCTCTTACCCCCTCCCCAGATGAAAGGAAGCCCATCTGACTGCACGCTGTAAACCAGATGTGCTGAAGGAGCCAGCATAAAGGTCTCCCTGTGCTCACAATTCCTGTCTAGGAAGTCAGAGAACTTTTGGGAAATGCAGAGAAATGGCCAAATTGGTTTGCCATGGAATGTATAAACCCAGCTGACCCCATGATTGGATTTCATCCCCTGACCACAAGAGTGCCAGGCAAGGGAAATGACTGAAGTTTTCCCCATCTAGGGCCCATTAAGACAAACTGATTGACTTTAAACTTTCAGGTTTTAATTTGTCCTTTACCCAGATGGCCCCTAGGGATTGATGGAACAGCCTTTCCTCCTGAAAACTGGTTTAATTTTCTTGGCTTTGGTTTCTTTAAAGATGATATAATCTGATTTTTTTTTTAAGTAATACACATTATTTTCCTGATTATAAAAGAAGTACACATTTATGGTAGAAAGTTCTGGAAATCCTAAGAAAATATAAAAAATAACATTTAAATAATCAACAGTAATTCCTTCCCCCAGAGATAATTTCACAATTGCCGTTTTGGTACATTTCTTATTAGTTATTTTAAAATATGAATATATGTGGGCGTGGGTGTGTATTTTAAAAAATCAGGGCCAATATTTTTCTAGTATAAATTGCCCTGTTATAAATTAACATCCTAGAACATAAATTTTCTCTAAACCTCTGATTACATTTCCCCAGGACGGAATTCTAAACGGAGAATTAGTGAATTAAAGATATATTTTTGAGGCTCTTACGCATATTGTCAAATTGCCCTCCAGGATGGTTGTACCAAGTTTTGCCTTATTTTCTGGTTTGATTTTGTTTTTAAAGGAAGGTTGCCGTCCTTGGTTCCTTGAGTGTATATGAGTTTAGATTCCAAGCAAGGGTGGAGCTATTGAGTGATGTGGTCTGTGACAGCTGATGAATTACCAGGTGTAGTTTTCTCCTCTACACATGAAGATGTAGGTTACATACTTCAAAAATACTTTCCATCCAAATATTCCATGACTCCACGAGTCAACGACTGTTCTCAGAGATCCTCAACCTCCAACACCTCTCGTTCATTTTGTTACCAAGGTTTTTGGAGCACTATTAATATATGTTTTATTTATTATACCCAGCCAAATCCAGTGCTGTCAAGTGGATTCTGACTCATAGCGACCCTGTAAGCACCAATATTTATATAGAACCAAATAAATATCTATTGAGGGAAAGGACTTGGGGTCTGGTGTGACAGTAGTGAAATTCCAACTTGGAAAAGGCGTATAGAACTTCACATACCCTGTGGAAAGTCACAGTAAGGGAGACTCAGGTGTGTCCAGGGTGGGCAATGAATCCAATGTGGTAAACATTTGATAGCTTTTAGGCCACCTTAGTGTCTGATTGCCCTTCCTGTTTTGAGGAATTTCCTACCACAAGTGTCTTGGAAGTAAGTATATTTCCTTCCTCCAAGAGTCAAACAGTTATTTTCCTAGTACACTTTGCATTAGGGCAGGGGCGTGTGATCCAAGCCAGGGTAAGGAGATGCTCCCATCCCAGACTCAGGATTGGGAGCTGGTGACTCTTGAAACAAGATAAAGAAAGAATTCTTTCTGTAGTAGCAACAGTGGCAGCAGCATTCAATTTCCAAAGACTGCAGAGGCAGCAGCAGTCCCCAGGGTCCAGCGCCAGTGGTATTGGAACAGTTCTGCAGTGTGGATTTGGCTACAGTTCTCAGAGTATAACTGCCTTTGTTCCTGCCCTGTTTTCCATGCCTGTCCCCACAAACTTCTGTGATTCTGTGAGCTCTCAAATATCCTTTCAATAAGTTCCTTTTCTGCTTAAACCAGTCTGTAGCTTATGACCAAGAACCCTGACTGATATATTAATAGCCCCTTCGGAGCCCTGGTGGTGCAGTGATTATGAGCTCAGCTGCTAACCAAAAGGTCAGCAGTTCAAATCCACCAGTTGCTCCTTGGAAACCCTATGGGGCAGTTCTACTCTGCCCTATAGGGTCACTGTGAGTCGGAATCGACTTGATGGCAGAGGATTTTTTGTTGTTGTTGTTTCAGACTCATTTTGCTTATCCATAAAATGGGACTATTGGTGCTCCCTCAGAGCACTGAGACAAGGACTAATGAAGGAGCACATGAAGGCACCTAATGCCACACCATGACGCATAGTAGGAGCTCAATATATGGTGGATTGCCACCCTTGTTTTCAGTTTTGGGAATCTGAAGTTACTTTGCCCACAGAGATCAGCGTGTTGAGAAGGAGAAAAAAATTGCAGCCCTCTTATTTGCAGTTGTAAATATCACTATCATCATCCCGAGTATAGCAGTCATTTATCAAGTGCCTACTACATGCTAAGCCCTGTGGCTAAAACCAAAAAAAACAAACCCGTTGCCATCAAGTCGATACCGACTCATGGTGACCCTATAGGACAGAGTAGAACCACCCCATAGAGTTTCCAAGGAGCGCCTAGTTGATTCGAACTGCCAACTTTTGGTTAGCAGCTGTAGCATTTAACCACTATGCCACCACAAGCCATGCGGCTAGGCAGCATATATACCCAGCCTCTAATCTTCACAGCACTGCAAGGTTCATATCAGCCCACTTCGCATGGGAAGAATCTGGCACTGCAGATGGTTAACACCTTGCCAAAGTTATCACAAGAAATGTAAGCCCAAATAGAGCAGAAAGAGTAGTTACTGTACCAAAGTTTAGCAAATTCTCAGAAAAACTGAAGAACTTGAAATACAGCCATATTTAGACATCCATACATAATCAATTCAACCATTTTGACTAAATCAAAACTATTAAATAGTTTGATTGAAGTTGCAAAGTGGAAACCTTGACCCGACCCTATGAGTTTAGTCAAAGGGATCAAATAGTTGTGCCTCTATTTAGACCTGGGAGTCTCACTGAGAGCACGACGAGGTTTTTCAGAATCGTCTTGAGAATTCATTCAAGCCACACCTGCCTGCCCTCCCTGCCACTCCAATGAAAAGGGACCGAGTGGCAGCTGCTAAACCAAGCAGAACGGGAGACCAAACTTAGACTCTCTGCAAATTGGGGAAACACGAGAGAGTTTTTTGCCTTTTTTTTTTTTTTTCTTGAAGACTCTAAGTCCAGCTTTACTGTCTCTAGGCACTAAGAGAAAAAAATTTCAAAGGTCAAAAATAAAAATACTAGTTTCACACCAAGCAGCTGGAGTGACATAGCGATGACAGGAAAATGTGAGCTATGTGAGGGCGCGAGTCAGGCGTGCACCAGACAGGTCTTCTCAAAGTGGGAACTCCGGAGCTCCGGCGTCTGCAAGGGGCGCAGGCAGCCACCCAGGGAAGGCGTGTGGGCGGCTTAAAAGCCAGTCTATACTTTGGCTTCTGAAATGAAAATTTACCTCAAAAAAGATGCCTGATTTTTTTAACTATCCTCCAAAGGAGTCTTTCACTAATCCTGGGGAAGGTGTTTTGCTTGAATGTTTTCCCACTTTGAAAAAGAGGATCTAGAGGAGTTGGATTTAAGGGGTTTTGCCCTGGGCAAGTGGTTGCGCATTAAGAAGCCTGCTGACTCCAGGAACAATTTAAAGAAAAGAGATTTCCTTAAATCGATATGGTGGAGCCAAAATAAATGACTTCTCTTGTTCTCTTGAGAAACGTTATTACATTTTTCATAAGAGATCCCTGATGCAACTGACCAGGGAGAGTACTAAGAGATCTGCTTCAGGAGACAGAGACGCTGGGCTCAGTCCCGAAGCTTCTGAAGCTGGTAGCTCAGCTGCCATGTGGCCGGCGTAGGGACAGGAGGCGGAAGTGGCTTTGGAAAAGAGCCATCCTTCACAGCCTGTGGACTGATCTGGGTTTTGACAGATTAAAGATGGCTCCTGCAGATAGGCCTGGAGTGGGTGGGGTCAGGGCAGTTACCCAAAGCGCTCCGTCAACAGTGGCAAAGCGAAAATGCACATGGATAATCCTGGATCAGCAGCGAAGATTTTGGAAGGAAATCTTAGCAAAAAGCCAGAGCAAGAGACGGGAGCAATAAATCAGACAGGGAGAAAGTCTGCGTTGAAGGATGCTGTGGCCTCGTGTATCACTCCCCAGCTAGTGGAAGTACACGTAGGTCCCAGCCGGCGTCGACTCCAGCGCCCTGCCGGCTTATTCTGGCTAGGAGAAAATGAGACCACCAGGGCTAAAGATGTTGGGGGCAGCGAGTGATTTTCAGTTAAAAAAAAAAAAAAAGAACCCAAGGGGGAATCAAACGCCCGGGGCCTCTTACATCAGGCAAAGGTGTTAACTAAAACACCGCGGCCCTGTTGTGAGGCTCACAGGGGACAGTTTTCAAATATATCGAAAAGCTGATGGAAAAGAAAGAAAAGCCGGGGAAAAGAACCAATGCCCATCTTTCAGAGATGTTTCTGCAGGTACCACACTGCTGTTTTGTTTGTTTATTTTTGTTTTGTTGCTGTTGTTTTGTTTTTAAACTAACAGTGGAATGCCAGCCAAATGTAGTCGGTATAGTATAATGGTTAATAGCCTGGATTGAGATTTGGACCTCTGTGCCTCAGTTTCCTCATTCGTATAATAGGTGCAACAATTTCTGCCTCTTAGTGTAAGGAAGGATAGGACAAAGCACAGGACCTGGGATGTAAATGGGAGAGCTCAGGCTATGGCAGCTGTTATCATTTACAACCACTTCAGAAAAAACACTTTTCTAGGCAACATGGCAGTTGCTGGGGGAAAGAGGCTCCATTCTTGGAAAATCATAAGGGAATGGCCAAGAGAAAGGAGAGAACAATGAACTTGCTAATTGTGTGTTGGTAAAAATAGATCCACATTAAATTTAAAAATGATTCTACTTTATACTGCTCAGCCTCGGCCTCTGCCACTTTGAATCTATCCCTCAACCTGTGGCCACAAGTCAAAATAGTTGCTGTGGAGACGATTCCCATTCATGGCAACCCCATGTGTTGCAAAGTAGAACAGCAACCATACAGTTTTCAGGGCTGTAACCTTTTGGAGGGAAACCCTTGTGGTGTAGTGGTTAAGTGCTACGGCTGCTAAACAAAAGGTCAGCCAGTTCAAATCCACCAGGTGCTCCTTGGAAATTCTATGGAGGCAGCTCTACTCTGTCCTGTAGGGTCGCTGTGAGTTGGAATCGACTCAACGGCAATGGGTTTGGTTTTTTTGTTTTTGTTAACCTTTTGGAAGCAGATTGGCCAGGCCTTTTTTCCAAGGTATCTCTGGGTAGATTTGAACCACCAACCTTTCTAGTAGCTGAGCCCTTAACCATTTGCACCACCCAGGGACTCCTTCAACCTGTGGCTAGAGTTACCTTTATAAACTCAGATCCCTTTGATCAAGTCAATTCCTTGTCTAGAATGTTCACTGGCTCCCCCTGCTCTTAAAAAAAAGGTCCAACCTTCCTCGCATACAATATGGCACCCACCTCCCGATGAAGTCTCATTCTCAACCTCCCTCCAGTGGTTCTCATGTAGGGTGACACCATCTCCCACCACCACCATCACCCAAGGACCTTTAGAAATGTTCGGAAGCTTTTGCTATCGCTGTATGGTACTAGGTGAAGCAGGGATGTCAACTGTCTGGAGTGTGACTGGGAGTGGGGAGTCTACTATAATGTTGTTCTGTGTCCTCAAGTCGATCCTGACTTATTACTGCCCCTATAGGACAGAGTAGAACTGCCCCATAGGGTTTCCAAGGATTGGCTGGTGGATTCGATCTGCTGACCTTTTGGTTAGCAGGCAAATTCTCAACCACTGCACCACCAGAGCTCCTTTCCTATAATAGTTCCTGGCCAAAATGCCAGTAGCAGCCCTGCTGAAAAACTCTGAGCCCCCCTGAACTAGAACTCATGCTTCTGCATCTTTGTTCCTGCTGTTTCCTCTGCCTAGAATGTTCTTCCCTTCTTTCCATTCTACTTAACTTTCTCATCCTCAAAGGCCTAGTTCACAGTTGATCTCCCCTAGGAAGACTTCCTGGACCCCTCCACTCCCCGCAATGGCAGAAATGATGTTTTCTTCCCATATGCTCCTCCAAACCTGCCACTGTGGGACCCCTAGTCACATTGGATTAGTTGACACACCTGTCTCCCCACTCCCCAAGGCCTGGAGTGGTCCTACTCGCCTTTGTATCCTCAAGGCCCAGGACAGTGCCCACACCCAGTGAGGCTCAGTTCATATTGAATGAGGGAAGCGATGATGACCTCCAGCTAGTTTTCTCATTCATGAGCACATGTAAACGAAGACTGCCAGGCAGGACACTATCATCCCCAGGAAACTGCACAGGAGTCTTGCAAGATAAACTATGAAATCACATCTCGATAAGCACCCTCTGGCTTCTTCATTGGAAGCTGGGTTGCTGAGATGTCTACTCTTCTCTTGATTTTATTCTGTGAATTGAATTATTTTTTCTGGGTCATTAAAAGTTGTTTAATTTGGTTAATACTTTATTTATTTAATAATAGATTCCACCCTGGAAGCCAAGTTCAGGAACTAGAAGGCAGGGTTGCTATTTCTTTGATAGAGATCTCCTTGGCTCCAGTAATCTTATTCCAGGCGTGCTCTAGGCAACAAACCCAAATTGAAAATGTGGATTCCTAAAGGAGGTGCTATAATGGTGGAGACAGACATATAAATAGCTGCTGTATGAAGCAGAAGGCTGTTAGTCCTAAAGAGAGGGACAAGCACATTGCTAGAATATAAGAAGCACTAAAATAATATGTGGTGGATGAATAGAAACCAGCAATCAGTTTGAGAACAGAGGAGACAGCACAGACACAATTGCTCAGGTAATGATCATCTTTGTGTTAGCTCTGGAGGCAGCCCAAACTGTGATTATGACATTTGATTATTGTCTGACATTAATTAAGTATCAGATTCATGTCCTTCAGATCCGTTCTGCATGCTACCACTAGGTTACTATTCTAAAAAGGAACTCCCTGCACCCCCCGCCCCCCAATTTCACTTTCAATAGCTTCCTATATCCTACAGTCCAAACTCCTTAGCCTGGCATTCAAGGGCCTCCCACACGCCCAGTGTGGGCCAAGCCCTCCTCTCCGTTTCCCACCACTCCCCTGAACCAATCCTCCTCTCCAGGCAAAGGATCAGTTGACTGCCCCCAGAGGTGATAAAGGGGCCCTCGCCTTTGTGCATGTGAGCATGCTGTTGCCATTATCTAGAATGGTTTTCCCTTTCCAAATCCTCCAAATTCTACCTGTTCAGCTTCAATTTTCCCTAAAACCTCACTCAGTTACTCATGTTCTTAAAATGAAATTTCCCCAAAAGACACTGCATATTTTTCAGTCCTTGGGTCCAATCAGCTCTGGATTGGAGGACGGGTCTCATGATCTAAACATGGCTGTGTGGGACCACTGTCTTCAACACCACTATGGGCGGGCTAATGTCTCTGAGAATGGAATATAAGTTGAAAACTGTATGGCGAATTAAGCTCCCCTCCCCCCTCCCTTTTTTTTTTTTTTTTTTGGTTTGTTTCATTTTATTGTGCTTTAGGTGAAAGTTTACGGTCAAGTTAGTTTCTCATTCAAAAATTTATACACATATTGTTTTGTGACATTGGTTGCAATCCCCACAATGTGACAGCACTCTCCCACTTTCCACCCTGGGTTGCTTGTGTCCATTCATTCGCCCAGTTCCTGTCCCTTCCTGCCTTCTTGTCTTGCTTTTGGGCAGGAGTTGCCCATTTGGTTTTGTATATTTGATTGAACTAAGAAGCACATTGCTCACGTGTATTATTGTTTGTTTCATAGGCCTGTCTAATCTTTGTCTGAAAAGTGGGTTTTAGGAGTGGTTTCAGTTCTGAGTTAGCAGAATGTCCGGGGCCCATGGTCTCAGGGCTCCTTCAGTCTTTGTTAGACCAGTAAGTCTGGTCTTTTTTCCTGAACTTGAATTTTGTTCTACACTTTTCTCCTGCTCTCTCTGGGACTCTCTGTTATGATCCTTATCAGAGCCGTTGGTGGTGGTAGCTGGGCACCATTTAGTTCTTCTGGTTAACTTCATTTTTCACTTGTGGTTTTCTCCCTACTGATAGGTCTCACAGACTGTCTGGGACTTAATGAATCCATTTTAAAAGGCCTTTATTCTTTTTTACAAAGCCCTGTTGGACAGGAACCCAGGTCCCAAATCTTGCCCTGTGGCGGCTGCAGGAGGGGTGCTATTACCCACCTGGCCAAGGATGTCACCCCAGGACAACCTGGGCTTCTCAAACCTGCCTCAGATGGGACCCTGGGGACATCCACAAAAGCAGTCCTCATCACCCAAGGACTTAAACGAGGCCCCTCTCCTCTTGAGATAAAGTGAGGCCTAACATAAAAAAAAAAAAAATTTTTTTTTTTTAGCATCAGGGCAGCTGGCTCCCCAGACTTTTGGGCTGGATCCACCCAGGTAACCTCTGTGCCTCAGTTTTCTCAATCGTACGTAAACCACAGATCCTAGCACATGCTTTGCGGAACTGTTTAAGTATCATTATTGTTGTTGTTGTTGGATGATGTTGCGACAATTCCAACTTGTGGCGACTCCATGTGACAGAGTAGAACTGCCCCCACAGGGTTTTCTTGGTTGTAATCTTTATGGAAGCAGAGAGCCAAGTCTTTCTTCTGAGGAGTTGCTGGGTGGGTTTGAACCACTAACTTTTTGGTTAACAGCCAAGTATTTAATTGTTGCACCACCAGGGACTGAAAAAAAAAAAAAAAACCTGTTGCCATTGAGTTGATTCCAACTCCTAGCGACCAGGGATTAGAGATAATATATATAAAAATATTGACACAAAGAAGACGACAAGTAACTGATAGTCATGGTGACCTCTGAACAGCTATCTGGGGTTCTAAAACTAATGCAGAGTCAAACACATATGCCTGTTGCCATCGTTGGAACACAGCAGAGATCCATGCTGAGAGGAAAATTTTATTTCTTTTTGCATCTAACATTAAGTCCCTTCCTGGCCATCCCCCCAGCAGACCCTGCCACACACACACACACACACACCAGAAACTAGTTGCTTTTGAGTTCAGTGTGTATAGATTCAGAATAGAATAGTGTGTCAGAGTAGAACGTGCCCGTAGGTTTTCTTTCTTTTTTATTTATTGTGCTGAAAGTATACACACCAAAACATTCCCCAGCACAACAATGCCCACATTTATGATCCAATGACATAGATTACATCTTTCATATTGTGCCACCATTACCGTTATCCTTTTCCAAAATATTCCACCACCATTCATGTAAACCCAATGCCCCCTGTTACAGATTGAATTGTATCCTTCTCCCCGCCACCCCAAATATGTGTTGTAAATTCTAACCTCTATGTCTGTGGTTGGAAACCCTGATGGCGTAGTGGTTAAGTGCTATGGCTGCTAACCAAGGGTCGGCAGTTTGAATCCGCCAGGCACTCCTTGGAAACTCTATGGGGCAGTTCTACTCTGTCCTATACGGTTGCTATGAGTTGGAATTGACTTGATGGCACTGGGTTTTTTTTTTTTTTTCGGTTTATGTCTGTGGTTATAATTCCGTTTGGGAGTGGATTGTCTTTGTTATGTTAATGAGACAGATTTAGTATAGGATGTGTCTTAAATCAATCTCTTTTGAGATATAAAAGAAATTAAACAAGTAAGTGAAAGAAGCGGAGATGGGGGAAGAGAGATGCCAAGCAACATGAAGATCACCCAGGAGCAGAAGCTCAAAGAGACAAGGACCTTCCTCCAGAGCTGACAGAGAAAGAAAGCCTTCACCTAGAGCCGGCACCCTGAATTCAGACTTCTAGTCTCCTAAACTGTGAGAAAGTAAATTTCTGTTTGTTAAAGTCACCCACTTGTGGTATTTCTGTTATAGCAGCACTAGATAACTAAGACACTCCCATCCATGGGGTTTTTTAATGGTCGATTTTTCAGAAATAGATCTCCAGGCATTTCTTCCAAGGCACCTCTGGGTGGAATCAAACTTCCAATCTTTCAATTAGAAGCTGAGCACATTAACTGTTTGTACCATTCAGGGACCCCAAATTCAGCCCTTACTAAGCCTATGCGGATCTTCTCAGCCTGACCCCCTCAGAAGTCTTGTTTTTTCGCTCAGCTTCCTCTACATCTCCCTTCTGTTCTGAAGCGACGGCCACGTGCACTTTTGTCCCTTCAGAATGCATAGCCCCTTCTAACTATTCTCCAGACAAAACCAAGTGGTGCAGGCCATATCCCAGCACCCAATCCCCGCTTTCACCTCCTGGTGTCTCCCTACAGTCTCTCTCATTTCCCACCTGACCTCCACCTGACCGATCGTCAGACATCTTTCCCCTGAAGTGGGTTCTCCATAAATGCTTTCTGAATGAACAAAAACTCCTGTCTGTATTCACTATCCTACAAGCACTTTAAAAGAATGCCACCAACTCTCCTCTTGTCCTGGCTTCATCAAGAGACACGCAGCCCCACTATACAGGGCAGGTCAACCAGAAACAGAGCTATAAAATCTGGGCTGGGCAGCCCAGTTTATTGAGTCACAAAGGCAGTGAACCTTGTTTTTCTTTTCAGCCTTACAACCCCACCAGGAAGACAGACCACCTTTAACTAGGTCAACCAGATTTCACAGTCTTCATGACACTCTCTCCCCGCTTTATTACCGTGGTTCTTGGTGGGAGCCACTAAATTTATTGTGATGATTTACGTCTGGAGAAAACTGAACATTTCATCAATTCTTGACTGAACTGAACAAGACTTTCTTGTATGGAAAAGCACCTTTAGGGACAAAAGGGCAGCCTCAGACCATCTCCACTGAGGTATTTTTCAAATCGTGTGCTGAGCTGTTTAGAGCTAAAATCCTGGCAACTTTGATAGAAAAGTCAGGAAAAAGGGAAGCTGCTTTAGAAAAACCAGTCCCACGTAACTCATGAACTGTCCGTCACAGGACTTGACCTTCTCACCCCTTCCCTTCCTCTCAGCTCCCACAGATGCAGATGACCAAGCATAGCTTTCTTCTCCTGACCCTGCAGTCCAGCCTCTTGATAAACAAAAGGGAATAAACGGCTGTCATATAAAAACACACCTTGCCTGGAATGATTCTGCCCCAAATTTTCCACCTCAAGTTGTCCCTTCACTTTTGCATGTTGCAACATAAAAACCGACAAGAAACACATTTCATCATAACAAAGAATATGTGGATATGACATAAAATCTCGTTCCATGGTATTGAGTGTTTGACTGGGCACAAGCTGAAAGACACCCTAACCTTACTAAGTTTGTGATCTTATTTGCTTTACATTTGAACATAAAGCTCTGCAAACACAGGGCTTATAAAACGAGGAGTTCTTGAACTTAATTTTGTATGCGTGTGTGTTTTTATCAATAGACAAGTTCGTGAAAACGCAGCATTATTTTCATTCCTGTGAAACTTTCCCTCCACCTACACTTGTGTAACCAGGTCAAATCAAGCCTGAGTTATATGAGAATGTGGATTCTAACTTTAACAAATGCATAAAGTCATGACCCTTTTGTTTTGACATGCTGCCTGTTCCAGACAGGCAGAAAAGCCACAACTAAAACCAGGAGGTATACAAGATTTCACAATTTATTAAGAAGATTAGCTGGCTTTAGTTTGTCCACTAATGATTAGTCACTGAATGTGTGTAACTTTGGAAGCCTCAGAGGTCAAGTAACTCAAGAAAAGTTTGGTTTCATTTTGTGTCCCTTGCACTTTTTGATAAGTTAATGTGCTCCGTAAATTGAGAGCAATTTTACTTACACCCATTCCTAACCGTATTATACACAACATGACAAGCCCACCTTAAATATTGTATGTTTTTCCACTGTCCACTATATTTGTGGAACTGCCTGCTGTGAAATTACAAAGTTCATGGTTCAGCTGAACTTTTGAACTCAAGTGAGGATTTGACACAGCAAAACAATCTAAATGAACCCAACATGAAGTTTTCATAGTCGAAACTGCTTTTCAGCCTATTGTCTGGGGTAATTGGGTAGGAAAGTTCTTTATTGATGTTGTAAAAACTACCAGTTTAATAACAGGCAGAGGGAGTGGAGAGGAGATGAGTGGATGCACCTCGGAGCGTCTAAAATCACGCTGCTTTGCGAGTTCACTGAACTCTGCCTGACCCCGTGAGGAAGGTCTCCCCAGGACACCCACCAACTCCAGGGTTTGTGAGCAACTGCTGCAGCCTGCCAGCTCTTAATACCTCAGAGTGGAATGACTCCTCAAATGCTACACAGAGTAGTAATAAAAATATTTTTTATTTTGAAAATAGTAGCCACTACAATGAATCAAATTGCTACTCAGTGCCAGGCCCTTTATATACATTTCTTCATTCAATCTTCTCAAAAACTTTTAGGTTGGTATTGCCATCTCCATTTTATAGATCTCCATTTTATAGATGAGGAAACTAAGACCAGAGAGATTAAACCATTTGCCCAAGATCACACATCTAACATATGGCCTCTCAGTGCCTCAGTTTCCTCATCTGCCAAATAAAAGATTTCGACGAAGTGATCTCAGATTTGAGGCTTTAGGTGCTGGTTTATGTACTTGGTCAGTCAGAGAGAGAAAGTTCCACACAGAAGACAGAAGAGCCTTCATTCACAGTATCAACCTCTGTGGCGGGTAGAATGATCCCCACTTTACTGAAGAAATTGAGCTCAGGTGGGTTCGTTGACTTGTCCAAGGCTGGCAACAGCAGAGTTGGAATAAAATCCCTGACTCTAAAACTTATATTCCTTCCACCTCTTGAGTGCAAATCGAATGTGATGTCACAGCCAAAATTTTTATTTAGTTTGAGAGCAAGAGTTGCAGGGGGCAGATGGATGGGTGGGAGATGGGTTTTATTTAATTATTTATTGGATCAATCCCTGTGAAAATTTTAATGCCCCAAACATCACCTCTCTTGCATTTGGGAACAGCTGTGCCCAGAAAGCCCTCTCACAGTTTTGCAGTAACCCTGTCATAAGAAAAAAAAATCATAGAAGCTGAAAATTGAAGGGGGAAATCTCAGAAATACTGAGTTACAGAGGAGGGGCCTCAAAATTTGCATATAAATTTTCCTCAAATCTTTGACTAACTCGTGAGTTGTGTATGCACGGGAAAGACACCAAGGAGCCCAGTGAAAAGTACCAACAGTAAGGTTAAAAAACTAAGCATCTACCCAGTGCTGGAGATCTAGAGTTTGGAGTGCAAGTCCCAGCAAGTTACAGGGAATTGGTAGACATGTTGAAACCCAGAAAGGCCATGCCTTAGGAGTAAGGATACATCCCACTACTAAAGTCAATGCCCTAGAACTAAGGACAAAGCCAAAATACACCCACTGTAAAAATGGCACAGGGGCGGTACCCGACCTCCTCCAACTCCACAAAGGGGAAGGAGAACCAAGATCAATAGCACAAGGCTGGCTCCCGTGAGGTGGAGGACAGACAAGCCTCCTCTCTCTGCCATCTTTACTAATTCTGAAAACAACCGTCCCTCACACAGCACTTCCTAATTCTCTGTTGGATTTGATAATTCATTTCAATGTCCACACAGAATTCAAAGACTGTACTCACGATTATGGGGTTTATTATAAGGGAAGTAACAGTTACAATTTAGGCTCAGGAACACTCAGGATACAGTTCTTTCAACAGGAGAGCCTCTTCCCAATCATGCTCGCAGACATGCCTCTCTCTGGCCCTAGGCCTCTCTCCATGGGCCGGGAAGCCCGCTGTGCCTTCTTCTGCTGCCAGGTCTCTCCTGCCACAGCTTCTCACCATCTTCAGGGTTACAGCTTACTCTCTCTCTCTTACTCGGTCTCCTGTTTCTAGGAGCTTCTCAGCACAGGGATCCCTGGTTCAAAGGATGTGCTCTCTTCTCCTGGCTGTTCTTCATTGATGGTGGTAGGATCCTCCTTCTGCTCTGGAATTGGCTCTCTTTTAAGGCAAAACTAACCAATCCCCTTGGTAGGCCAGAATTACTCTATCACACAGTTTCACCCAATCACCTGGGTGGGAGTTACAAGACCATGGCTAGAAAGGCCACACACAAAACTAAGTAATCCACTGCACCCACTCTAACAAAGCATTAACCAAGCCTTTATAGGATTAGGTGATTTGCCTGCTAGAACTAAATTAAATATTCTTTAGAGGAAGAAAATAGTACTCAGAGTCTCTACAATGTCACACTAGGGGTGTGAAAAAGCAGGAAAGTATGAAGGAAAGTATGAAGACATGAAGTGAAGAAAGCAGTCAAAAGAAACGGATCCAGAGGTGATCAAATATTGGAATGTAAACAATAGCTTTAAAATAACTCTGAAAAAATATTAAGAATTTATAGGAAAAGATTAATATAATGGATGAAGAATGGGGAATTTCAGGAAAGATATGGAAACTCTGAAAAAAAAAACCAAATGGAACTCCTAGAACAAAAACACAATATTTGAAATAAGAAGCTCATTAAAGATTCACAAGAAGTTTACAATACAGAGAAAAGGATTTGTGAACTTGACAACAGCTTAATAGATATTACATGAAATAAATTGACAGAGAGAAAAAAAGATTAAAAAAAAAAAAAGAATAGAGCCTTAATTACCTACGGGAAAGTATCAACTGATCTAGTATACATATAATTGGAATCCCAAAAAAAAAATGAGAAAAGAGAGAACTGGGTAGAAAAATACTTGAAAAAATACTGGCCAAAAATTTTCCTAATTTGGTTAAACACATTAGCCCACGTTAAACACATTAGACCATTGTGGAATTGGAGAAAGAGATGATGGTGGCTTGGTCTAGGGTGGAGCTGGAGATAGAAGAACCCATATTTGTGATATATTTTATAGGTAGAATCAATAGGACTTATTGATTGAATGTGAGGGATGAGCAACTGGAATTTTTATTTACTGAAAGAAGAGGGAGAAGCAGCTCCAGAATGTGTGTGTCGTGGGAATGAAGGCATTGAGAGTAAGAATGAGGATTCTTTTTTGGTCATTTTAAACTCGAGGATCATACTGCATGTGTGTATTATTAGGAACACTTTGCTTGCTCCACACCTCATGCTTTACAACTGATTGCAGCACACATGAATTCCAAAATATTACAGTTGAGAGCCATTTCTCTGTGGAGTATAACTTGGCTTCTCTCCCCTTCGAAGAATTCCATCGCAGGTCATACCTTATAAATTGTGCCTGACCTGCCTGGGTCCATCCTAGGACAGAAGCCATGGTGTCCCCAGGTCAAGTCAAGGAAAGTCAGGTGGGACTCAGTGAAAATACTTCATAGGAGAGACAAATATACAAAGACTGCATCTTGGTTTCTTTAAACATTGAGCTTTACATACCTGCAACCCGTTGAACCTAATAGAACATTTACGGTTAGATGATGACTATGAAATCATTATCCATACATACAGCTTGGGAATGCCTTCCTCCAGGAAATGTTTACTTAAGTGACTCTGAGTGGAGGGTGAGTCAGTCATACCTATGCTCCTGTGCCCTTTGGCAATGGGTGGTTCTGTCTTATTCATTTAGGCTTGATCTTCGCAATGTCCCCAAATGCACTGTGAATTTAATGGTACAAAAGCCAGTGGAAATCTGAACGTATCAATTCCCACTTAAAATCATGCAGTGGCTCCCATCACCTCAAAGACTAAATCCAAGCTCTGTAGCAAGACCAAGATCTTTTATGGCTTGGCCCCTATCTTCTAGCTCTCACCTGTACTCTTCCCCACCTCTTCCCAAACACACACAAACACACATACTACTGTGTCATTAATCTCTGTCTCTCCAGTGACATTTCCTGGAAATAGTGGCATCAATACATGCTAACTGAAATGTTGGTGGTTCAAAGCCACCAGCAGCTCTGTAGGAGAAAAGACCTGGCAATCTGCTCCTGTAAAGATTACAGCACAGGAAACCCTATGAGGCAGTTCTACTCTCTCCTATAGGGTCGCTATGGGTCAGAATTGACAACTCGGAATTAGTATGTGACATACTTTACTGAGGGTTTGGGGAGGTGGTAGTGGAGAGAGATTAAATGCTATGACCCAAACTTTAAAGTGAATATTAAACATCTGTTCTTAAAAATTCTCTTGCCACCCTGCCATATGGCTTTTCCCAGTTGCTCTGCAATTGCCTCCCCAACCGCCTTCTCCACCCCTGTTTTCACTTTCTTTCTGTTTCTTTATAATGATAAACCGCTTGGTTGTCATGTTTGTTCCCTTGACTTTCCTAACCTATGCTCTCAGGATCTCATTTTCTGCCTGTCTTTTTTCCTAAACTAAGACAGTTTCTTCCCTAAGGAGAATTTTTTTCCCTGCTGTTATTTTATTTTTCACCCAGCTTTCAACTAAACTGGGCTTTCTGTGCAGCTCCTGTTACCATGACAAAAATCCTGGCCATCAGCTGGCTCTCTGGAGGACTTCATGGTGATTTGAGGCTCCCTTCCTCTCTCCACCTAACTATGGGAATCCACCATGGCTGATCTGGGAAGGCATACTCACCAGAGTTCACTCAGCTCATAATTTGCTTTCTCATCATGCTGCCTTGAAAGCTATTGCCTTATTTCAGGTGGGCGTGAGTTTCCTGGTGGCGGTCATCCATACTATGATGATGTGCTTCTCCAGAAGAGGGAAGTGTCTCATTCCCAGGAACCAGTAGTAGCAGACAGGCTTGGCTCATAGAACAGACAGCGTGGCTCCTTATAGGCGGAATGGTAGGGAGAGAGGCCAAGCCACAAACAAAAGCAGCCTTAGCACACACTAAGCATACACAAAACCAAAGCCCAGGCCTCCCACAGCTACACCATGCAGAGGTCATATCAGATAGGGAAGCCCACGTGAGGCGCAGAGCCACCAGCAGCATCTTCTACAGACAAGATGTAGCACGAGAACCATGACCCACCCACTGAAGGAAAGTCAGATTGGTAAAGGAATAGCCTTTCCAAAGTGAACAACATGCTACTCCTCCAAAGACAAGAGTTCAATACATCTTTTTACCTTGGGAGGGTCATCTTTTCAAAATATGTTGTTGTTGTTAGGTGTCATCAAGTCAGTTCCCACTGATAGGACAGAGTAGAACTGCCCCATAGGGTTTGAACTGGTGGACTTGAACTGCCGACCTTTTGGTTAGCAGCCCAGCTCTTGACCACTACTCCACCATGGCTCTTTTAAATATAAGCTAAAAATAATAGTAATTCTTACATTTAAGGAGCAATTGCATTCCAGGCATTTTACTAAATGTTTGTGCATGTGCTATTTCTAATTCTCACAATAATCCTGTATGTTAGGTGTCATTAAAATCATTTTTACAGTTCAGGAGATTGAGGACTAGAGAGATTAAGGAAATCAGCCAAAAGAACACAGCAGAAACATGGTGGAGAAAGGGTTAAAAACAAAGGTTACTTTTTCTAAAGCTCATACCACACTGCTTTTTCAAGAATTCCCTTAGAAGCAGCAACGCCCTGCATAAATTACCATCTATAATACTAAAAGAAACTGCTTCTGGCCACTTTCGGAAACTCTCAGCCTCACAGCTACTCTTGCCTAGCTTCTATCCCTTCCAATTATCTATCATCTCTTGGCAGTGGCTTCAAGACACAAGCCTGTCCTGGTCTTCTGCTTGTTCAGTTTAATGCTTCCTGGTGAAAAACCCAAAATCTATTTTTCTAGGCTCAAACTTCTTACACCACGCTAAGGTCTTCTGTTTCATTTCTGATTCCTGGTCAAAAGAACATCCCTAGATGGAGCATGATTTGTAGGACTATGACGACCGACAGTGGTAATGCCCAAAGCAAAATTTAGCCCTCACTGTCTCTGGAACACACAAAGGAAGTGATCTTACGAAGGTCACCCACTAGAAGCCCACTACTGCCAGAGTTACCTTTCTGAAAAATGAGTCTTACCATATAATTTTCCGGCTTTAGTATCTCCATTCGTCCTCCAAAACTTAGCCCACCTTCCTTAGGACACAGATCATCAGGATCAAATGAGCTTCTCCAGCCTCGTCTCTATGTTCCCATTATACTGAATTTTCCACCTCTCCCCAAAAAATATATATATATTTTTTTCTCCAAGTAAACCAAGACGATCCGTTCCTCATACCTGGAGAATTCAAGCCTGGCCAGTCTTTGCTCACTGCTTTCACAGCCTTTTGCATATATCCCTATAACAGTGGTTCAGTACAATTCAATTCAACAAACACCTCATGAGCTACAAAGTCCCAAGCATAGAACTAGGTTTGGGGCTATGAAGATGAGCTAGCCAGGATTCTTCTTTTCAAGAAGCTCCCAGCCTAATGGAGGCAATAATATCAATGCCATCATCAGAAACACATTTATCAGGAAAATAAAATACAATTTACAGAAAAGTAAAACATATGAAAAAGGAAAAGATCAACCCATTCCGGGAAAGTTGTGGAAGCCATCATGGACGTGGATGATGAGCACAATCTGGATGAGGGTGAGTCAGTCTGATGAATGGAGGTGAGAAGCGGGCAGGAACTGATGGACGGAATATTCTTCATATGTACTCTTGCATAAAGTTATCAACATAAACATGCATGTATTTCTTAGCATTTATTGAGGAGAAATTAGATTGAGTTATTTTATCTACAGAATCCATTACAGAATTCTTTGCCATATATTTAAAAAAAAAAAAACCTCATTGCCATTGAGTTGATTCCAACTCATAGCAACCCTATAAGGTAGAATAGAACTGTCCCATCGGGTTTCCAAGGAGCATCTGGTAGATTTGAACCGCTAACCTTTTGGTTAGCATCCTGAGCTCTTAACTACTGTGCCACCAGGGCTCCATATATATATATTTACCATAGAGTCAAAACTTGCTGTATAAAATATTTCTTCACTAAAAGAGCACAATATTTCTTCACTAAAGAGAGCTTATGACAATCTGCTGCCTGTGACACATCACAAGCAACATTTGGATCAAAAGCACAGTGAGTGAGTTCTGCAAATCAGAGCCCAGCATTGAGCAGTCACAGAGATCAGAATTCAGTAAACCACCTGGGGTGGCTGTTGATGCAGCAGATTATGAACAGCATGGATCAACAGAAAAATTAAGTAATCCATTAATAAAATTAGAATATATCTGTGGCCAAAAAAATGAAAGTGAACACACCAAAAGCAGTTGTTATCAGATCTTGCAGAAAGAGGGAAGTGAGCAATTTTGGAAGTTGCATCCTTGCCTCCCACTGGCCTCTGTTCGGGTTTCACTGTCGATTGCTGCTGAGCTGTGCAGTTGGAGATTCATCACCAAGCACACAGAATAATTCAAAGCTAGAACCAGGCTCAGAGTGTACCCTGAGAGAGATGCTAAAGGCATGTGCTTAAACAAGTAGGTGAAAATGACTTCCCAACAGTGGTGGCTCCAGGATATCCATGTGTGAGCCATTTGGTGGCAACATACTGGTTAGTAGGGTGAGCTGGGAGTTTTTCCGAAGAGCACTCTTTTTACTTAGATTGCTTATTTGGACTAGTTTTGTGACTAGGTTGTATTAGTTTCCTAGGGCTGCTATAACCAAGTACCACAAGTTAGGTGGCTTAAAACAGCAGAATTGTATTCTCTTACAGTCATGGAAGTTAAAAGTCCAAATCGAAGGTGTGTCTGCAGGGACATGCTCTCTCTGAAGGCTCTAAGGAAGAAAGCTTCTTGCCTCCTCCAGCTTACTGTAGCCCCAGGCATTCCTTGGGTGTGTCAATATAACTCCAATCTCTGCCTCTGTCTTGACAGGATCTTCTTTGTGTGCCTCTGTGTGCCTCCTCTTCTTTTTTTTAATTTAGAAACTAGTCTTTTTTTTTGTACTTTAGATGCAGGTTTACAGAATGAATTAGTTTCTCATTGAACACTTAGTACACATATTGTTTTATGACATTGACTAACAACGCCATGACGCCGACACTCTCCTTTCTTGACCTTGGGTTCCTTATTACGAGCTTTCCTGTCCGCTCCTGCCCTCCTCCTCCTTGCCCCTGGGCTGGAATACCCCTTTAGTCTCTTTTTGTTTTATGGGCTTGTCTAATCTTTGGCTGAAGGGTGAACCTCAGGAGTGACTTCAATACTGAGCTAAAAGGGGCTCCTCCTCTTCTTATAAGGACAGCAGTCATTGAACATAGGGCCCACCCTAATCCAGCATGGTATCATTTTGACTTCATTGCATCTGCTGTTATGGATTGAGCTGTGTTACTTCAAAATATGTGTTGATATCCTAATTCTTGTACCTGTAAATATGACCCTGTTTGGAAATAGGAGTCTCTTTTTGTTATGTTAATGAGGTCATACCAGTGAGCGTGGGCTCTAAACTTAATCACTTCTGAGTTATAAAAAAAGCAGAATAGACACAGCAGAGGGGGAAGAGGAAGACAGACAACAGAAGTAGATGCATCTTCAAGCCCAGAAACGCCAAGGATTGCTGGCAGCTACTAGAAGCTGAAACAGACAAGGAAGGACCTCTGCCTAGAGCTATGTCTTGAATTTATACTTCTAGCCACCTGAACTGTGAGAAAATAAATTTCTGTTCTTTAAAGCTACCAAGTTGTGATATTTCTGTACACCAGCACCAGGGAAACTAAGACATTTGCAAAGACTCTATTTCCAAAAGAGGTCATATTCTGAGGTTCTGGGTGGACATGAGTTTGGTGGGGGTACTATTCAACTCACTTCAAGGGTTAATACAGCTGATGGTTTGAATACCTGGGTGGGTAGCGGGTGCCATTTACTCCGATGTAAAACACAGAGGGAATAGATTTGGGAAGAAGGTAAATTCTCGCTGTTGAGGACATACTGGGTTTAGATGCCTTTGGGACATCCAATTGTATTGAAAGGGTAGATGCCAGGGAGTTTAGAATACTGGCCAGAGATTGGTTGAAGAAATGGACCAAGAAACTCAGTTGAAATGTTGTTAGGTGCTGTCAAGTCAGTTCCAACTCATAGCGACCCTATGTGCAAAAGAACGAAACACTGCCTGTTAGTGTGCCACCCTCACAATCGTTGCTATGTTCGAGCCCATTATTGCAGCCACTGTTTCAATCCATCTCACTGAAAGTCTTCCTCTTTTTCACTGACCCTCTTCTTTACTAAGCATGATGTCCTTCTCCAGGGTCTAGCGCCTCCTGATAACATGTCCAAAGTACATGAGATGAAGTCTCTTCATCCTCACTTTCAAGGAATACTCTGGCTGTATTTCTTCCGAGACAGACTTGTTCATTCTTCTGGTAGTCCACGGTATGTTCGATATTCTTCACCAACACCATAATTTATAATATATTGGATTAGGAAGTAAAAATATGAGAAGGTGCAACAGACAGTTGTTTACCTAGTATCCATTCTTCCCTTCTTCCTAGTAGAATGATGAATTTGTCTGGGATGCCAAGCTTTAAAAACAAAAAAACAACTAAAAGCCAAACTTTACGCCTCTCCCTGACTTGCAGCTAGGGTTAGGTAGTCATTTGACACAGTTCTGGCCAAAGAGACAATAGTGGCAGTTACTGGGTAGGACTTCCAGAAAGCTCTCTTATAAAGAGCTAAAGTGGAGAGTCTAAGCCCCTCTTCCAGAAAAGTATAATCAAAACGAAGCTGGTTTGCATAGTGACTCACTTTGGGGTGATAGAGGCTGCTCTGGTGGTCAACACATCTCAAAGAGATTTGAAAGAAAGAGCTATTTTCAACTTAATTCTTGGGTAAGGAATCCAATAAATGAGAGTGACTAAAACACCTTTGGAATTCAAAGTTTTGGAGAAAAACTCAATTGCTAGCTCTGCCAGTCCTATTCAATACCCTCAACTCTGAATAGCAGAATGACTCCCTCTTCTGTTGCTGTGAGGTGGGGGCAATATGGAATGGTAATTGAGAGCATGGGTGTTGTGGACTCAGATGGAGGTTTCAAATCTCAACTCTGCAAGCTCTATGACATTGCCTAACCTCTCTAACCACCACGTATCTGTCAGTTTGTTGTACTGTGGTGGCTTGCGTGTTACTGTGATACTGGAAACTTTGCCACTGGTATCTCAAATACCAGCAGGGTCACCCTTGGTGGATAGGTTTCAGCGGAGCTTCCAGACTAAGGCAGACTAGGGAGTAGGACCTGGGAGTCAACTTTTGAAAAAATTAGCTAGTAAAAGTTTTATGAATAGCAGTGGAGCACTGTCTGATATAGTGCTGGAAGATTAGCCCTTCAAGTTGGAAGGCACTCAAAATACAACTGTTGTCAGGAGGGACCAGTCCCTGGAGAAGAACACCATGCTTGGTAAGTAGAGGGTCATCGAAAAAGAGGAAGACCCTCAATGAGATGGATTGACTCAGTGGCTGCAACAACGGGCTCAAGCATAACAACAATTGTGAGGATGGCACGGGACCAGGCAGCATTTCGTTCTATTGTACATAGGGTCACTATGAGTCAAAACTGACCCAACAGCACCTAACAACAACAACAACCACCTCTCTGAACTTCAGTTTCCCCACCAGTAAAATGATGATAAGGAAACCTGGTGGTGCAGTGGTTAAGCACTCAGCTGCTAACCAAAAGGTTGGTGGTTCAAACCCACCCAGTGACTCCCCTTCAGGAGGAAGGCCTGATGATCTGCTCCTGTAAAGATTACAGCCTAGGAAACCCTATGGGGCAGTTCTACTCTGTCCTATAGGGTCGCTATGAGTTGGAATCGAATTCACAGCACACAACAACAACAAAATGGTAATCATAACAGTCCCTACCTTATAAGATTATCTGGCAAGGATGAAGAATAAAATAAAATAATGTATGTAAATGCATGGCACATAGTAAGTACTCAAATATTAGCTGTTCCTCTTATTGTTTTTTTATGCCAAGTCCGTTGCTGTTGAGTCAATTCTTACTCATAGCAACCCTATAGGACAGAGTAGAACTGCCCCATAGGAGCAGTTTCCAAGGAGCGCCTGGTGGATTTGCCTACCTTTTAGTTAGCAGCTGTAGCACTTCCCCATTACGCCACCAGGATTTCTGCATTTTTTTTATTATCGCTTGTATATTAGTTTATGCATACTGAAGTAGCTATTGCATTTTAAAAACAATGAGGTGTTTTGGGAAAGTTTTCCACTTGGGGTACCTGAGTGGACAGCATTGTTCCTTAATACCCAAGGAAGTAATTGTAGTACCTAGTGACTGTATGGAAACCCAGGTGGTGTAGTGGTTAAGCAATGGGCTGCTAACCAAAAGGTTGGCAATTTGAATCCACCAGGTGCTCCTTGGAAATCCTATGGGGTAGTTCTACTTTGCCTTATAAGATTGCTAGGAGTCAGAGTCCACTAGACAGCAACAGGTTTTTTTTAACAGTGACTATAGCACCTCAGGGAAAGGGATCTAGAAGCTTTGGGCAAAGCTTCCCCTGCCTTGAATACAGAACCGGCCTCTGCTGAATGAGAAGGAATCAAAGACCAAGTAAGCAGGATCAAGGGTAGGGTTAAGTTCCAGGGGTAGGGAAGTGAGGAGAGAACCTCAAGGGAGACAAGGTAGCCAAGTAGGAACAAAAGGGCCTCCTCAACTGTCTAGGAGTTCAGGGGGGCTGTCCCAACTGCTGGCTCACAGCAAGGAACGGGGGTGGGAGGGAGGCGGGGTGCCTTGGCCTCCTTCAGAGACCCGTCCCTCCGTGCAATCTGTCCTAAAGAAGTGATGAAGCTGCTTTTGGTGGAAATAGGCTTTCCTGAGGTGACTGGAAAGGAGTCTCTGGATGGTACAAACAGTTAACATGCTCTGCTGCTAACTGAAAGGCTGGCAGTTCAAGTCCACTCAGAGACACCATGAAAGAAAGGCCTGGCCAGTTACTTCCAAAAGAATCATCCATTGAAAACCATATGGAGCACAGTCCTACTCTGAAACGCATGGGGTTGCTATGGGTCAGAATGAACTCGACAGCAAGTTTTGAGGTGACTAGAAAGCCAGAGCAGGAAATTCAGGGTTCTTAAAGAAATCGGGTTTCCTCCTTCAGGATTCAGGAGGCTGGACAATCTAAGAAGCACCCCAGCATGAGCTTGGGCAGATCAGGAGCTTTCTCTAGAGGGTGGAACGTCACAGAAGCCCTGACTTGGGAGTGGGGCTAATAATGATGGGCTGGTCAGTGGGGATGACTAGGCCAAATTCCAAAAGGAGATAGCTGAATACAGGGCCTTTCCCAGAGTAGCACAGGCTGTCAGTGCTCTGCCCAGACCTCCTAGGACCTCTACACAGTATAGACTACTCCATCTCCAGGCACACTAGCTCCCAGTGGGCTTTCATTCGCAACTCTACCTGAGGTTTGTATGAAGGGCTTCCCTCAGGATGTTGAGAAACAGCTTTCCCTATGTGCCCTCAAGCACCAGGAGTGCCTGGGAATTTATGTCTGCCTGGGGATAGCTCTTAACCAATGATAATTGTCCCTGATTAGGACAGTCTAAGGTGTGACCTACGTGTCTGAGTGCTCCCTGGGGGAATGAGCCAATGTTACCCTGTGTGGGACTTGGCTTCCTCTGCCGTCTGCCCGTTTCCCCACTCCCTTCTGTTTTTTCCTGGGAACTATTGCTAACAAATTTTTGACGGGGATCTCCCCGTGTCAGGGTCCGTGTCTGGGGAACTGTACGTCACGGAGTTGGTGCCCACGGCCATAGCTCTCACAAGTGCACAGTAAATACTTGGAGAGAGAGTCATCATCCCAGAGGCATTCTGGCATGACCTGAGCCGCTTTCGTCCACAGACAAGAACCCAGGCCAGGATAGCATACGGTCAGAAGAGAATGGCTCACTCTCGAAAAATCATTGTAACCTGGGGGCAGATAAAGCCAATACTTCGTCCTGTGGGTAGAATTTCCTCTTCATTTCCTTTAGTGAACGCCTCCACAAACCACAACGGGTTGGGTATATAGTCTCTTTGACTCAGACCTAAAGGAAGTTCGATATCAGGTCAGAAAACAGGGAAAAGGAGGTGAGAGAACATGCCCAGGGAGCAGGTCAGAGAGAGGTGGTAGTCTGACAGCGTTAAGGTCCAGGCAACCGTGGACAGCCAGGAGTGGTGGCACTGACACCTGTCCCCTAAGGCTGACCAGGGCCCTGCCCCATTCCAACCCCTTCTCTACATTTCTGCAGAGTGACCTTTCTAGAATGGGAGTCAGGGAAGACATCACAGAGGAGGGGCATTTGTATGAGGTCACTGGCGTAGGCAAAATAATGATCCCCCCAAAATGTCAGCATTCTAATCCCCAGAATTTATACTATGTGACCTTACATGGCAAAAGGGGCTTTGCAGATGTGATTGTGTCAAGGATCTTGATAGGGAGAGATTATGGGGGATCTGGGTGGTCCCAATGTCATCACAAGGGTTCTTGTAAGAGAGAAACAGGAGGGCTAGAGCAAGAGAAGAAAAGGTGATGACAGAAGCAGAGGTTGGAGTGATGTGGCCAAGAGCCAAGGAATATGGATAAGCTCTCGGAACTGGAAGTCAAGGAACACATTCCCCACTAGAGCCTTCAGAAGGATAGTGTGCTCTGTCAACATTTGATTTTAGCACCCAAGAACCATTTAGGACTTTTGACCTACAAAACAAAAATTAAGATAACAAATTTGTGTTGTTTTACACCACTAAATTTGTGGTAATTTGCTACATCAGCAATAGGAAACTGATACAATCATGTAGGATGAAGAACAGTTTTCCAGAAAAATGGTGGGAAGCAAGACATTCTTGAGAACAAATACAAAGGCCGTGATAGACCTGGCATAATGTGGTAGGTTGGGGAAAGAGCAAACTGGTCCACATATGAGAAAACCTAGTGGTGGACACTGTTGGTTGCCTATCTAGCATCCATTCCCCCTACTTCCTTCTTAACAAAATCCCAGTTTCGTTCAGGTCCCTTCTTTTACCCCATTAGGTCATGTGCCTTAGGGGAAGCTGGCATCACTCTCTGCTCTGGGGTGAGAGGGGACTTACTGTCCTGAGAGTGACATCCCTCACCAGTGGCTGGTTCAGGAGTGGGCCCGGCTCTGGTCATTGACAGATGAAGGAAAGTCTGCTGGAGATGGGGCTCTGTAGAATGCTTCTTCCTCTTAAGAGAGAACCTCAGGAAGACAGTCTCTCCTCTGCATCAGGACATTGCTAGATCTGACTGTGATGCCTGAAACCTCTGCAGCCATCTTGCTACTCAGCTTTCAGATGACATCAACATACAAAGGACAGCATAGCAGAGAGGTGGAAAGGACCTGGCTCTTTATTGTTATCACTGAGTCATTGAAATAAGCAACCTGATGTCTGCCCAACTAGTGAACAACCTGTTGTGAGATAATAAATTTTCCTATTGTTTGTGTCATGGTTTCTGTTACTTGCAGCCAAAAGCATCCTAACTAATACAGCTGGTTTAAGAAGTTGAGGCCAGATTACAAAAGGTCTTGAAGGCCATGATAAGGAATGAGTATAGTCATCTATCATTAGAAGTGGATTACCCAATAAGCAAGGTAAGCACGACCTTACTAGTACTTACTACCTAATCTGTAGTGAACAATGTGGCGAAAAATGTGAAAATGTTCACTGTGGATTAGAAAGTAAGCACAAGTAAGCCTGTGCTTACCTAGTTCACTGGGTACTTTGTCCCTGTGAGGGATTGTAAACTTGAAAAGAGGCTTTGATTCTGTAGGAAGGTACTGTGGGTTTGGGAGAGAGAAAGATGCCAACCACACCTCCAAGCACAATCTTTGATGCAGTGAAAAAATGTGAAATTGTTCACTACAGAAGATCTGGTAAACAAGGTAAACACTGTGCTTATCTTGCCTGTTGGATAATCCGCCCCGTCTATCATCAAAGAATTGGAGATTTTTACCAGGGGAGTGAGCTTCTAACTTGCATTTGGGACAAATAACTGTTAGTGCACAGAAGAAAGCCTGGAATTAGGGAGAGACTGGATTGAGGAGACAGGATGGAGGCTTCCACAACAGTCCAGGTGAAGAATTATGAAGGTCTGAACAAAGACAAAAGTTGTGCCTTGAGGGTGGGGAAAAAAGAGAAAGACCAGACTCAGGTACAATCAGAGAGCCTGGAATCTGAGTGGAGACAAAGGATAAGAATTTAAAGATGACTATTAGATTTTTTAAAAATATACTCATTACTGTAATCCCAAGAATTAAGTATCTTAAATGTCTTTTAATGTCTGCACTTAACATTAAAGGGAAGCCTCAAGTCTCCATCCCTTCCTTCAGCTGGGCTGCAGCCTGTATTTAGAGTATGTCAAAAGAACTAGTGATTGAAATCAACACAGATGTTAAGACCAAGATTAACACCCAGAAAAGCTGCAGAGTCCATAACCTTCTCTGAGAGAGGGAAGTGAGTAAGTTTTCCTTTCTTCTTCTTTTGTCTCTTGGACATGTACCAAAACATGCCCCAGCTTAAACATCTGGACATGCACCAGGGCCTTTCTTCTACTTTTTGTTCTCTTGCTTTCAATCAGGAGACAGTCTAAGTGGCATACTTGGCAATGACACTAGCACTTCTACAGTAGCCACACCAATGTCACTTTTCTATTTTAAAAACACTTCATTTCAGGTATTTTGCCCCAGGTCAGAGATTCCTTTCTCAGGTAAAAATGTCATCATAGGCCTAGAGAAGTGAATATGAAAAGGAAACCCAGATCTCACCTATTCCAAATGACAACTAATGACACCTGACTTCTGGCTCGCCATTGGTAAGAAAACACCACAAGCTGTTGAGAAATGGTTAATAGTTTTAAAACTGCAAAGTGAAGAGCGAGCAACCCCACAATGTGAAGTATGAACAATATCTGTGGACAATCTGCCCGTTTAACATCATAAAAGATGAACGGTGAAAGATTTCTGCTCAAGCAGCAGCTAAGGGTTTGCCTTTTCCCTTCAGGTGGACTCACATTCAGCCCTTATATTTGTATATGTTAATATATTACGGTGTGAGATTTTCAGGTTATATTTCACAGATGACATTTTTAATCTGCCTCAAAAATGTAAACATAGCAAGGGTATTCTGCAGACACGCTGCCTGGAGCAACTGTCAGATGGAAAATTCAGTGGAAAGTTTAGCCTGTCTCCAGTTTAACTAAGTTGAGGAATGCTACAAAAACAGGTGTTGTCTGACACAAGCAGTAATTATCTTTCACCTTGATGGATGTTAGTTTAATCTGTTCCTTACATGGTAGCTTGGTCTCAGCTGACTGAATTTAGTGCCAAAAAAGCAGATGAGAGGGTAAGTGTGGCTGGTATGTGACACTATTTATAAGACAAGACTTTGGGGCAGTTTTGACTGATTTTCATAAGGAGGTTTAATCATTTCTCCTGTTTGCCCAATAAATATTTAAATCTAGATGGATATCATGGTGCTCTGTTAATGTACTAACTTTCATTAATGGGTTTTAAAAGAGTTTCATTGAGAGGATGATTCGATTCAATGACTTTAACAGAAAAGGGAAAATGAATTACTAGAACATTTTCCTAAGACATGAATAATATAAAATAGACCCTATATATTAATGCCCCAGGATAAATGACTCAGCTGGAGGAACTGCAATCCTAGCTGAGGTAAAGTAAAAGAAAAACCTTCCAAATGCTGATCATACCCAGCTTTATTAAAAATGTTTCAAGTTGGAGGGCTTATAATTTAAGATGTTACTTGTATACCTAGCAGTCTTAAAGGGGTCCATCCGTGCTAAGGATGAAGCAATACTGTCACTACATGATATTTTCTTTTCAGTCTTTTGGCAGCTTTCTCTTGAGCGATGACAAATGACTCAAGACGGTGATCTTGGATGTCTTTTGGACACAGTCTTTTTCAGAAGAGGAAATGGTCCCCTAAATGACAGGGATGAATACTGTAGATAATCTTCAGAGCAAGGCCTGTGAAGATGACCATATTCAATCCATCACATATATAAGTTGGTAGAGTGTAAAGTAAGGCTGGGACTTTGGATTGCCTGGATCTTGGCACAATCACCTACCAGCTGTGTGGTCTTGAGCACGGCACCAACCTCCCCTAAGCCTCAGTCTCTTCATCTGCAAAATGGAGATGCTGGTAGTGCCTGCTTCATGGGGTTTCATGTCAGTTTTAGTAAGGATTACATGACCCTAACATGGATAAAATGATGACTAAGACAAACACAATGTGCATGTGCACTCTTCAAAGAACTTATTGCAGAATATGAGTGGGATAATGGTGAAAGGTAATGTGCAAATAAAGAATTCTGGGAGCAAGGAATGATTTATCTCAACATGAGTTGGGCCTTGAAGAATGAGTAGGATCTCAGCAGGAAGAGGATTTCAGCAGTTAGAGGGCTATAACGAAGAAGTAAAGAGCATAATCACCCAGGCGAAAGGACAATATGAACAAAACCAAGCAGGGTTTATCCTACCATATGCCCCTGCACCAAATACAAAGCACAGTGAGTATTCAGGACTTTTTAGAAACACTGATCCACTCGCAGTGGCTCCTGAATAGACTGTTTCAACAAGCCAGGATGCAAGCAAATCAACCACGAGACTGATATAAACTAGTGTTTTTATGGATTGAATTGTGTCCTCAAAAATACGTGTTGTAAATAACCACAGGCATCCAAAAAATCAAAACCCATTGCTGTCAAGTGGATTCTTTGTCTTTATTGTGTTAATGAGGCAGGAGTACTGTAGGGTGTATCTTGAGTCACTCTTTTTTGAGATATAAAAGAGATTAAACAAGCCAGCAGAGAGGAGGTGGGATAAGGTAGATGCCAAGACACATGGAAATCTCCAAAGAACCAGAAAGTGGAAGCTGAAGAGACAAGGACCTTCCTCCAGAGCCAGCACTCTGAATTCAGACTTCTAGTCTCCTGAACTGTGAGAAAATAAATTTGTTTGTTAAAGCCATTCACTTGTGATATTTCTGTTTTAGCAGCACTAGATGATTAAGGCAGAATTTGCTACTAGAAGAGTGGGGTGCTGCTCTAACAGATAACTAAAATGTGGAAGTAGTTTTGGAGTTGGGTAATGGGTAGAGGCTGGAAGAGTTTTAAGGTGTCTAATAGTAAAAGCCTAGATTGCCTTGAAGAGACTGTTGGTAGAATCATGGATGTCAAAGGCAATTCTGGTGAGGGCTCAGAAGGAAGTGAGGTGAGCTATAGAGAAAGTCTCTATCGTCTTAGAGAATAGATATGGCACCAGAAACAAAACGTTGCTAGAAATGTGGACATTAAATATGCATCTGGTGAGGCTTTAAAATAAAATGAAGAACACATGATTGGACAATGGAGGAAAGATGATGCTTTTCATGCAGTAGCAAAAAATTTGTCTAATTATGTTCAAATGTTTGGTGAAAGGTAGAACTTTAAGTGATGAACTTGGGTATCTGGCTAAGCATATTTCTAAGCAAGATCTTAAAGGGGCCACATGGTTTCTCCTTGTGCTTATAGTAAAATGTGAGAGGAAAGAGGTGGACTTAAAAGTGAACTGTGCAAAATGGAAACAAAACTTAAAGATTTGGAAAATCCTGTTGTATAAACTAAGGACATGTGTCCTAGAGTTCTCACCAAGGACGTGGCTACACAATCTTTTGTTAAAGAGATTAAACCTGTGATTGACGGATGTAACTATTGAAGCAGAGAATTCATCAGCTTAGAACTGAAAGGAATAGAGAAAAACAAAAGGACAGAGTGCTGCCTGCCCTTGGAATTCTACAGGCAAGAAACAGGCCAAAGGAGCTACATTTGTTGCCTTCCAAGAAAAGAAAAGGACCATCCCTGGAGCAGCTTGAAGAAGAGGAGAACTGTTGAAAGGATTACGGGAAGCAGGGCCTTCTTGGCTTCAAAGAGTGGGGCCACAGTCTCCTGAATCTCAAAGGGTGGGGCTGCAGATCTTCGCCAACTTGGTTCTGGAGTGTCGGGCCACCTCTCAAAGCTGAAGGGGTGAGGCTGCCATGCCCATAGGGCAGAAGAATGGGGCCTGTTGGGGCTGAGGGGCTGGGGTTGCTACTCAGATGGACCAGAAGAATGGGGCCACTCAGAACCAAGGGAGCAGAGTTGCTCTCCCAGTGGTCCTGGAAGGTGGAGCTGAAGCCCAGGGCAGAGGGGCCTTCACCCATAATCCAGACGGCATGGCCAACACACAGAGTCTGGAGGGTAGGGCAATTGCTCAGAAGGTCTCAGGGAACAGAGGATTATTTTCAAGCCTTGAGAGCTAATGTAAATTTTTCTGCTGGGTTTTGGACTTGCTTGATGCTCCGTATCCCTTCTTTCCCTCCAATTTCTCCAGTTTGTAATGGAAATGTCTAACTTGTGTTTGTTTCACTATTGTGCTTCAGAAATAGATAACTTGTAATCTAGATTTCACAGGATGACAGATGAAAAGGATTTTGCCCCAGGATGGAATATTCCTAAAGTCTCACCCATATTTGATTTAAATGATTCAGAAAATGGAATTTTGGAGTTAGAATTTATTTAAGACTTTTGGAATGATGTGATAGGGTGAATGTGTTCTGCATGTGTCAAGGACATAAATTTATAAAGGCCAAAGGGTGGAAAGTTATAGATTTAATTGTGTCCCCCCAAAATAAAAATACATGCTGCAAATTCTAACCTCTATGCCTGTGGTTATAATCCCATTTGGAAACAGGTTGTCTTTGCCATGTTAGAGGCAGGATTAGTGTAGGGTATATTTTGAGTCAACCTCTTTTGAGATACAAAAGAGATTAAACAGGCAAGCAGAGTAGAGATGGAATAAGATAGATGCCAAGACACATGGAGATCCCCAAGGAGTCAGGAAGTAGAAGCTAAAATGACAAGGACTTTCTCCAGAGCAGACAGAGAGAGAAAGCCCCCTCCTAGAGCCAGCGCTCTTAATTCAGACTTCTAGCCTCCTAAACTGTGAGAAAATCAATTTCTGTTTGTTAGAGCCATCCACTTGTGCTATTTCTATTACAGCAGCACTAGTTAACTCAGACAAGTGTCTTCTCTGGAGCCAAGTTCACCGATGAGCTGGTGAGAGTTGGCGATGAAGCAGGTCCTGTGTGAAGCAGATGTTCTCTGTCTTAACCTTCCAGAGAGCACAAGGAGTCACATTTATAACAATACCCCAAACCACCCAGTCCTTCCCCAGAATTTTACGTTCAACTATTCCCTCTAGGAGTTACATCTGGGGCACTCCTCTCAAACAATGTTTAACACTGACTGAGCACCTACTATGTGCCAGGCACTGTTTTATGTTTTCAGCATTCTAGGAGGTAGGCACTACTCTTAGGCCCTTTATGCTCATATTACATGAGCCTAGTAGTATAAAATATTAGCTCATCAGCCTCTCTGTTCAGGGCTGCGATGTCTCAAATTGCTTTGGCTGCTACTGTTTTGACTCCCACAGGGTGCTACCTGAGCTACCTCCCTCCTCCTGACCTCCTGCTTCCAGACTTCTTTTCCTGCCTGAAGATACTTCTGTTCCCTGGGGTTCCCACAGGAAAGGTGTTAAGCTTCAAGTGACAGTTCTTGCCTTGATACTACAACCTTTTTGGAAACATTCTCTGAGGAGAGCATCTGCTAGTGAGCCGGCATGGAAATGAAGCTATTGATACCTGGAAACCCCTAAATCCTCTTAGCCCCACTGCTTAACCAACTGTCTCTGCCAAACTTCTTCACTTTAAGTGACTTTCTCTCCAGGGACCCTACCGTCCAGCCTGATCTCCTTTGAGGAACTCCACCCCAGGCTATCAGACAGAGCTGTATGTGTCCAAACCTAAATTATGAGCCAATTTTAAGCCTCCCCTCCAAGGCTTATAAGCCCACATGTAAGTAAGATGTGATTGGACCCCTAGTTCAGTGTTTCTAAATGGCTTATGATAGGAAAAATAGCTTCCAGAACATTCTATGACAACAAACCCTTGTGCCTACAGCATACAGAAGCCTTCTGAAGATGATTAGCTCCACCCCAGTCCCAAACATCCTATTCTACCTCAAAACAGCCACAGGTCCTGTAGTTCTCAGATCTCTCCAGAAGCCTAGGTCTGTGCTGTCATCTCTGACAGGATCTCACACAATGAAAATCCTGTCTCATTCCAGAGCGCAGCACATACCTGACTCCCTCACGTACACATACACATCCAGGATGCAGCTTTTGCACTAGATGAAAGATGGCCCAGTACGATCAGGAATTACTAAAGTTTGTTGATAAGTGCATGATCATATTAAAACTTCGGTGTTTGGAATATAATAATATCTACTATTTGTTGGGCATTTCCTTTGCCAACCAATTTGCAGAGCCTATTCCATTAATTCTCCCAAGAAAAATAATTGGTTGATACTATTATTTTATCCATTTTCCATGAGAAAATTACAGCTTCAAGAGTTAAAATCACTTGCCCCTCATTTTGTAACCATCATGTGGTAGAGCCAGAGTTTAAACACGTGCAGTCTAACTCAGAGCTGAATTCTTATATACTGTAGACATTCTTCTTAGCAAGACAGGCAATTTAATGGCATGTGCTTGTTCATGAGCTTAGAACCTGTTTGCAAATTAAGGGACATAAATCCTAGATAAGAACTAAATGTTCCATTTGTGTTTCTCTGGGAAAAGTCTTCTTGGTCACTCACCCCATGAGAGTAATAATATGTCCCCTTCCTCCCTATTTCCACACCCTTCAACAACCACGGTCTTTGACGATCCCCCATAGCACCCTCTCAAACCCGCTTCTTTCTGGACCACTTGGCATCAGAGGGAATCTAGGAGATTCAAATTCCTGCTGCTCTCCCCACCCTTGGCTTATGAAACAGGGGAGATCTCCTAACTCCTTTTCTAATTATTATTATTTAATAAATTCAGATTCTGATTATTGTTTCAGTCTCATTTGCTTCTTTCTTTCCCTCTTCCACCCTTAACTGGGTGGATATCCCTTGCCTGTCCCAAAGTTCAGTCCTAAAACATCTATTCTTCCCTGTGCCAGAGATTTCAAGCCATAAAACCAATAGCTGACAGAGCCTGAATAAGGACCCAAAGCAGTCTAACTCCAAAGCTCATACCCAGAGAAGAATGTGTCTTCCTTATTAGAAAGGCCTCCAAACCCAAAACTCATTGCCATTGAGTCAATTCTGACTCATAGTGACCCTATAGGGCAGAGTAGAGCTGCCCCATAGGGTTTCCAAGGAGCAGCTGGTAAATTTGAACTGCCAGCCTCGTGGTTAACAGCAGAGCTCTTAACCACTGTTCCACCAGGGCTCCAGAAACACCTTAGGAAAATAGTTCCTGTTCTCCCTACTATTGTTGTTTTTAGGTGCCTTCGAGTCAATTTCTACTCATAGCAACCCATGTGATAGAGTAGAGCTGCTCCATAGGGTTCTCTAGGCTATAATCCTTATGAAAGCAGATAGCCAGATATTTCTCCCACAGAGCCTCTGGGTGGGTTCAAACTGCCTACCTTTGGTTAACAGCCTAGTGCTTAACCATTTTGCCACCAGGGCTCCTCTTTGTTTCCCCTAGATAAGGACAAAAGAAGTTGTAGGTCCATAGCAGTCCCTCTCACCCACTCTGTGGGAATGAGGCAGTTAGCAGGGCTGGGGGCTGTGAGGGGCTGCATTTCAAGACCCTCAGTCCAGGTCAACAGCCAAACTGCAGACCCAAAATTCAGGCATGAAAGTCCAAAGATCTTCATGGCCCCACCCTTATCAACTCAGCCAAAGTCATAGAACCAGAGTAATATTTTATATTGGCTGGAGTGAAGGTGATAGTTTTTTGGGAATCAAAGGCTCAGGAAGGAATGATGCAGTCAGACCTTGATGAGGTATGGCCCAAAGTCAAACTATAGAACTTTAAGGACTGTATCCCATCCTATCGCAGCCACAGTGCATCAGCTATGAGGACTAAAAATGCTTCTCCAACATACCCACCCAAGCCCCTGAGGAGGCACCGCTCCACTGATGACTGAAAGGAGACTAGGGTCCTGTCACAGATTCCCTTGTTCCCTCTCCAATCTCTTTTCTCCTCCCACCTTCACGGACACCAGTGTCTTTTCTACAACTCTGCTTCTCCCAGGGAAGTTCCTGGGTCTGTGAAGTGCAGTTCTACTCTGAAACACATGGCTTACCATAAGTCAGAATCAACTCAGGTAACTGGTTGTTTCTTCACAGTCTTGGTTCCATCTGGAGGGGTGAGGCAGACCCTTAAGGTCTTTCAGAACCCTAGCGGGCTTCATATCTTTCGTGTTGTAGACAATAAATATCTACAATACAAATTAGCTTATCTTCCTACTAGTGGTCATACTCTGATGCATTACCTTCCTCACAAGGTCTCCTTTTCTACACTCTGGAAAGAGCAGAGAGGAGAAGAAAACAGGGAGATGAGGAGGGAAGAAAAAATGAATCTGCCCTTTATTCATCACCCTGGCAACTATTTTTTAAGTGTCTGAATCCTCCCAGAAACCACAAACCCTTTGGTGATTTCTGTGTCCCAGTGTCCAGCGTGGTACCTGACATGTAATAAGCACTTGATGAATGTGTTACATTGAATAGAAGCGCTTGATGAATGCGTTGAGTTGAATGGAAGGAGTGCCAACAAAGCAAGCATACCTAGTGCCCATCTATACCACATTGGGACAACTGTAATGTAACGGTCCAGAAAGAAAGAGAGTAAATTTTCAAGAAAATTACAAAGCTCATTGTAATCCTCAGACCGAATGGGCCTCCTTCTCCTTCATGACTTCTTCCAACTCACTGTGAAACCTGAGGATTCCTGAGGTCTACCAGGTCCAGACTCACGTAGGTGATATGCAGATAACTCCCCTTCCAGGAGGGCTTTGCTGACTTCATTGTAATTCAGGGACAAACCAAAAATCTAGGGCAAGGAAAAGAGGGAGAGGGACATACACTAACCCAATTAGCACTGTTCTATTTTAGATTAATTGGGTTAGTGTATGTGTGAGTGAGTGAATCCCACCATTCTGGAAGTTCACTTTGACAACCATAAGGAATAGAAATGAAAAATTACCGGAGGTCATTGCAATGATATTTTTACAACTCAACATTTAGCTGATTTAAATATTTTTGAGTGCTTACTACTCTTCTGTGCAAGGAACTGGAGATATAAAGATACAAGTGACATTCTCCCTGCCCTTGAGAATCTTACAACCCAGTAGACTATCACTTCCTTTTCTCTGACTTCCATTTGCTGTCTTTTAACCAACGATACTCATGTCTCAAAGGTTACACAACCCTAGAAGCTCTAGAACACAAAATCTGGTGTCACAGCCAGGCTTCATTACTGATAAACCAGCTAGGTCAGACTGGCTCTTTGTAATACATCCAGAGATCAACATATACCCATTGTTAACCAATTGCTGTGTGTGTGTGTGTGTACACGCATGCATGCACATCTTGTGTTTGTGTAAAGAATTAGACTATATAAAAGAAGAAAATCATAAAAAGTGCTCAGTTAAATATATAATGATTGCTGGAGATCAAATCACTGTTTTGGATATTAATGGGGAGAGAAATAGTAATAAATATGTCGTAGTCCTGATCCTCAAGAATATTTTGATTAGGTCCAGTATGTAAGGCATACACTGAAAATTCAACAAAGCAAGAGTTAAAAGATAATAGCAATCGATTATTGAGCACTTACTGGGTATCAGCCACTATGCTAAGCAGTTTACTATGTATTATCTCCTTAATGCATAACAACCATGTGAAGAAGGCACTACTATTACTTGGCTTTACAGATGAAGGAATGGAGGATGAGGGAGGCTTGTTCAAGGACACATAACTAGAAAAAAGTAGAGCTAAGATTTGGACTCAGATCCATCTGACACCAGAGCAGCTAATTCTTAACTGCTAAGCTGCATGACAGAGTCCTGGTGGTAAAGTGGTTAAGAGCTCAGCTGATAACCAAAAGGTCCGCAGTTCGAATCCTTGGAAACCCTATGGAGCAGTTCTACCCTGTCCTATAGGTCGCTATGAATCGGAATTGACTTGACAGCAATGGGTTTGGTTTGGTTTGGTTTGGTTTAAGCTGCATTACATCCCAGGGTGACATAGTGATTATTAGCGGAAGTGGAGTGTCTCACAATTGTGTCTTCTTTGACTCTGGGATGGTAGCCCTGAGAAAGGAATGAAGGAATGCATGATAAAGGAAGTATTAGAATATCAGAAGGGATTGTGGTTCCAACCAGCTGATTAGGAAAGGGTTTAGAAGGCCTCCAAGACAAAGTGGAAACCACAGGATGCATTGAGTAGATGGACAGATGGAAGAGCTTAGCTAGGGAAGGAAAAGATGAGTAAGTGGTTTGAATAAGTGGGTATATGTGATTGGAGCAGAAAATGTGAGAGCCTGGGTCAGAAAGGGAAGTTGGGGCCAGACTTTGAACTAAGTAATCTTTCTTATAGAACTCGTGGAGCCTTTGAAGGATTATGAGCAGAAGACTCAGAGTTTATAAAGTAGGATTGAGTGAGAAGATCTGAACAGTCTCCATAGACACTTGCCATCACATCTGAACTGTGGTACTGGGACTGAGAATGGCGTGAGTGAAAGGAATGCAGGAATGGAGGGCAGGAAGGAAAAGAATAATGGAGAGAGGTAAGAAGGAAGGAGACTTTAGCCAGATTTGGAAGCTGATTTGATGAGCATGGGAGTCAAAGAAGAATTGGAGATAACTGACTCTGAGTTTAAGTCTGGGAGTCTTGATCAACAGTGCTGTCATTAACAGAGGGAAAGTCAGAAGGAAAACCAAGTTTGTTAGTTGTTTGGCATTTGTGTGCATCTGTTGGGAGTGGGGGTGGCAGAAGCAGAGATGAGTTTTCTTTTTGGACACTTTAAGGTGATAGAACCACCGTCTGTAACTATCCCACATGACTGAAGCCTGGAAAATATATCAAGGCTGGAATGTAAATTTGGGAGTCATCTACTTCAAGAGAATCAAGTGGTTCTCTGCACCCAAGGGGGAGGGGACACAGAGCCTGCAGCCTTTTTGACTGTGACTTTGTTCAAAATGGAGTGGGCTGATGGGGGTGGAGATGATAGGAAAACTATCAGTCATTAACTCTCCATCTGACAAGTTTTGAACTTGGCACTCTACTTGTATTATCTCATTTTATTCTCTTCCCTAAAGCCCTGTGAAAAGGGGGTTATTCCCATTTTATAAAGCATGGAGAGGTTGATTAGCTTACTTCGTACTATACAATTTGTAAACAACAGAGCTAAGATTAGAAGTCAAATGGGAACCCAAGATCCAGTTACCCGCTGTTGACAGTGCTGGGTCAAGGGCATTAGCTCACTGGTTTACTCAAAGCTCACCATCAGAATAGTCCCCTGAACCATTAGCCACCATGCACAGAGCCACTCAAGGCCCTGGAGTATGGTTGCCTGTTTTCCAGATTATAGTGCTGGGCCGTACATATCCCCAAACTTCCTGGAACATTCCTCTGTCACAAGTATTTGGCCCTGGTAAAATGCCCATAAGGAGTCCTAGTGGTGCAAACAGATAAGTACTCAGCTGTTAACAGAATGGTTGGCAGCTTGAACATATCCAGCTTCTTCTCCATGGGAGGCAGACCTGGTAATCTGCTTCTATAAAGATCACAACCAAGAAAACTCTATGGGGCAGCTCTACTCCGTCACAGTCGGTTGCTATGAGTTGAAAACATGTCTCCACAGTACCTAACAACAACACAACAAGATGCCCCTGGTTCATTCAGCCTCTCAAATCTGATTACAATGATGTCAGCAGAAATAGCTACCTTTGATAATACCATTTCAGGTTTAAAAAAAAAATCCTAAGAAGTTGGAAAAAAGTATTATTCAAAAAACAAACAAATTAGAAAAGCCTACTTATGAAATCAAGGTTTACGATTACCCATGGGACATGGTCCGGGAAGACTGTCAGATCATCACAGCAACTATGAAGCCATTTCCTAAGAAGTAGGTAAGGAACCCTTCCTTTATCATACATGTACACAGCGTGTGAGAACTGAGATTCTTTTATGTTAATTAAAAATGCCAAGTTTAATTCTACAACACGTGCTTCACTCAGAGACAATCATTCTGTGAAACAGAGCCGCCAATAATTGGACCCTTCTGCAGCCTGGCACCTTCTCCTTTCCCCTTGGGAAGGGGCCATCTCCTAGAAATGCAGACAGCCTGTCCCCAGACATGGAGAGTCATCACCAGCCTCTAATAACTGCTTGTCTTGCCAGGAAGATGGGCAAGCCAGGGCAAGCCCACAGCCTGCAGCATCTGTGTCCAATTCACTCCCCTCAGTAAGAAAACTTTCTTCTTATCCTCAGAGTTGGGCAGAGACCTGGCAGAGCCATTTCATAGGCCTGGACCCAGCAGAGGTCCATTTGGAATTCTAATCTCAATGCAAGGTGCCTCAGAGGTTCTCATTGTAAGAACACCATTCACCCCAGCCCACCCGTGTTTCCTACAGCCTATGGTCTCCCAATCCCATCCCTTACACCCCTTCATCCCACCAACTTCACATCAGCTGCTTCACCCCACCAACTTCACCCACCTCACGTCAGGTGCTCGCTTCCGGCATAAAAAAATTCCGGCATAGGCTATTTCAAATGGACATGCCCAAGAATCCTGCTTACGTGAGTGGGAATTGGAAGGGATTTGAAACTTTGAAGTCGTGAAAAACTATACGTAACGGTCTTTGAAGGAGCATGAGTTGTCTTTGGGAGCAAAATAGGATCCACTTGTTCAACAAACAACAAGCTACAGCTTTTCCCTGTGAGCACATAAGATTTGTTCTGTAGTATCAAGAGGTTTGTTTTGTTCATTGCGCTTATTGTTTATTTTTGTTGGCCTCTACGTGATCATAGCCTCAATCTTAGGAGAGAAAACAAAGACAAAAATCTGGTGAGGCTCCTTCTCTGAGAAGGAAAAATGGAGGGCTGGTCCATCTTTTCCAGTGAAACCAGGCTGTGGAAACATCTATCTTAGCAAAATGGATTCGCATGGACTTCTTGGGGTCATAGATTAAGGATGGTTTTGTTGTTGTTACTTAGAATGTTGTGGAAATTGCTTTTGTTACTCTTACATACATGTTAAAATCAAGGACCAGTGTCTCTGAGTGCATAACACTCTGTAGTAGATCTAGTTATAACCTCAGCTACAGCTGAGGAAGCTGAGACCCAGAGCTAGCCTAACAGCTAGTATGTGGCAGCGCTGGGGCCTATATTCATGCCAATGGACAATTCTTACTGATTTCTTTCCCTCCCTGAGTCATGATCCCAAGAGTAAAGGCTCTGATCTCAGCAAATTCTAGGTCATGATCCATGGGCTCTACAACGGCTTTTCCTGCTTCATAATTCTCCTACCCACCTGCCACAAACCCTCTCCCTTATATGTGGAAATACGTAGCTCAGTGTGGGTGTGGGTGTGGGTGGCGTGGTGGGGGCGGGATACTTGTAAGCAATTGAGAGTCTGTTTCTGTGAATAAGCAAATTGCATGTACATTTCCCGTTTACTAAGTACCTCTAAGTACTAAGTACTCAGGACCAGGCTTAGAGAAGGCATTTAATAGAGGTTCAGTGAATGAAAGTCTGAATGACTTATACAGGAAATATGACCTGGAACGCCAATCTTTAGACCAAAATCCAAAGACAGCCCTTAGACTTATGTTGAGAGATTGGAGAATGAATGTACATTTACATGTTTTATATAAAATGAAATTTTACACTAAAAGCAAATTTTTAAATAGTTTTTACTTTTTATGATCATTTTTTTAATGATTCCTTAATTTAACCAAACTTTCTGATTAATGGACAAACACCAGTACCAGTCACATCAGGGCTTCTAGTCCACCTCTGCACAATAAAATACCGTGCCTAAAACCTAGACCAAACCCATTGCCATTGAGTTGATTCCAACTCATAGCAACCCTGTAGGACAGAGTAGAACTGCCCCATAACATTCCCAAGAGGGCAGCTGGTGGATTTGAGCTGCCTACTTTTTTGGTTAGCAAACAAACACTTATCCATTACACCACCATTGCTTATAAAATGTATTTATTGATGTGGGAAAGTGTTCGTGATATAGAAAAGTGTCATAGAGTGAATTGTGTCCCTCAAAATCATGTGTATTAATTTGGCTAGGCCATGATTCCCAGTAGTGTGTGATTCTCCACCATTTCGTCATCTGATGTGATTTTCCTTGTTGTTGTTGTTAGGTGCTGTGGAGTTGGTTCCGACTCATGTGACCCTGTGCACAACAGAACGAAACACTGCCCGGTCCTGTGCCATTCTCACAATTGTTGTTATGCTTGAGCCCATTGTTGCAGCCAATGTGTCCATCCACCTCGTTGAGGGTCTTCCTCTTTTCTGCTGACCCTGTACTTAGACACACATGATGTCCTTTTCCAGAGACTGATGCCTCCTGACAACCTGTCCAAAGTACATAAGATGCAGTCTCACCATCCTTGCTTCTAAGGAGCAATCTGGTTGTACTTCTTCCAAGACAGAGTTATTCGTTCTTCTGGCAGTCCATGGTATATTCAATATTCTTTGCCAACACCACAATTCAAAGGCATCAATTCTTCTTTGGTCTTCCTTATTCATTGTCCAGCTTTCACATGCATGTGATGCGATTGAAAATACCATGGCTTGGGTCAGGCACACCTTAGTCTTCAAGGTGACATCTTTGCTCTTCAACACTTTAAAGAGGTCCTTTGCAGCAGATTTACCCTATGCAATGCGTCTTTTGATTTCTTGACTGCTGCTTCCGTGGCTGTTGATTGTGGATCCAAGGAAAATGAAATCCTTCACAACTTCAATCTTTTCTCCGTTTATCACGATGTTGCTCATTGGTCCAGTTGTGAGGATTTTTGTTTTCTTTATGTTGAGGTGCAATCCATATTGAAAGCTGTGGTCTTTGATCTTCTTTAGTAAGTGCTTCAAGTCCTCTTCACTTTCTGCAAGCAAAGTTGTGTCATCTGCACAACGCAGGTTGTTAATGAGTCTTCCTCCAATCCTGATGCCTAGTTCTTCTTCATATAGTCCAGCTTCTAGGATTATTTGCTCAGCATACAGATTGAATAGATATGGTGAAAGAATACAACCCTGATGCACACCTTTCCTGTCTTTGAACCAATCAGTATCCCCTTGTTCTCTCTGAAAAACTGCCTCTTGATCCATGTAAAGGTTCCCTGTGAGCACGATTGAGTGTTCTGGAATTCCCATTCTTCTCAAAGTCATCCATAATTTGTTATGATCCACACAGTCGAATGCCTTTGCATAGTCAATAAAACACAGGTAAACATCCTTCTGGTATTCTCTGCTTTCAACAAGGATCCATCTGACATCAGCAATGATATCGCTGGTTCCATGTCCTCTTCTCAAATCGGCCTGAATTTCTGGCAGTTCCCTGTCGATATTCTGCTGCAGCTGTTTTTGAATGATCGTCGGCAAAATTTTGCTTGCATGTGATATTAATGATATTGTTCTATAATTTCTACATTTGGTTGGATCACCTTTCTTGGGAATAGGCATAAATATGGATCTCTTCCAGTCAGTTGGCCAGGAAGCTGTCTTCCATATTTCTTGGCTTAGACGAGTGAGCACCTTCAGTGCTGTATCTGTTTGTTGAAACATCTCAGTTGATATTCCATCAATTCCTGGAGCCTTGTTTTTCACCAATGCCTTCAGTGCAGCTTGGACTTCTTCCTTCAGTACCGTCAGTTCCTGATCATATGCCACCTCTTGAAATGGGTGAACATCAATTAATTCTTTTTGGTATAATGACTCTGTGTATTCCTTCCATTTTCTTTTGATGCTTCCTGTGTCATTTAATATTTTCCCAAAAGAATCCTTCTGTACTGCAACTCAAGGCTTGAATTTTTTCTTCAGTTTTTTCAGCTTGAGAAACACCCAGCGTGTTCTTCCCTTTTGGTTTTCCATCTCCAGCTCTTTGCACATGCCATTATAATACTTTGTCTTCTTGAGCTGCCATTTGAAATCTTCTGTTCAGTTCTTTTACTTCATCAATTCTTCCTTTTGCTTTAGCTACTCAGTGTTCGAGAGCAAGTTTCAGAGTCTCCTCCGACATCCATGTTGGTCTTTTCTTTCTTTCCTGTCTTTTCAATGTCCTCTTGCTTCCTTCATGGATGATGTCCTTGATGTCCTTGCACAACTCGTCTGGTCTTCGGTCACTAGTGTTCAATGCGTCAAATCTATTCTTCAGATGGTCTCTAAATTCAGGTGGGATATACTCAAGGTCATATTTTGGCTCTCGTAGACTTGCTCTGATTTTCTTCAGTTTCAGCTTGAACTTGCATATGAGCACTTGATGGTCTGTTCCACAGTCAGCCCCTGGCCTTGTTCTCCATCGTCTTTTTCCACAGATGTAGTCAATTTGATTTCTGTGTGTTCCATCTGGTGAGGTCCATGTGTATAGTCACCGTTTATGTTGGTGAAAGAAGGTATTTGCAAAGGAGAAGTCATTGGTCTTGCAAAATTCTATCATTCGATCTCTGGCATTGTTTCTATCACCAAGGCCATATTTTCCAACTACTGATCCTTCTTCTTTGTTTCCAACTTCCACATTAAAATCACCAGTAATTATCAATGCATCTTGATTGTATGTTCGGTCTATTTCAGAATGCAGCAGCTGATAAAAATCTTCTATTTCTTCATCTTTGGACCAAGTGGTTGGTGAGTAAATTTGAAGAGTAGTCATATTAACTGGTCTTCTTTGTAGGCATATGGATATTATCCTATCACTGACGGCATTGTACTTCAGGATAGATATTGAAATGTTCTTTTTGATGATGAATGCAACACCATTCCTCTTCAAGCTGTCATTCCCAGCATAGTAGACTATATGATTGTCTGATTCAAAATGGCCAATACCAGTCCATTTCAGCTCACTAATGCCTAGGATATCTATGTTTATGTGTTCCATTTCATTTTTTGACGATTTCCAATTTTCCCAGATTCATACTTCATACATTCCAGGTTCTGATTACTAATGGATGTTTGCAGCTGATTCTTCTCATTTTGAGTCGTGCCACATCAGCAAATGAAGGTCTCGAAAGCTTTACTCCATCCACGCACGTCATTAAGGTCAACTCTACTTTGAGGAGGCAGCTCTTCCCCAGTCATCTTTTGAGTGCCTTCCAAGCTGGGGAGCTCATCTTCCAGCACTATATCAGACAATGTTCTGCTGCTATTCATAAGGTTTTCACTGGCTAATGCTTCTCAGAAGTAGACTACTGGGTCTTTCTTCCTAGTCTGTCTTAGTCTGGAAGCTTAGCTGAAACATGTCCTCCATGGGTAGCCCTGCTGGTATCTGAATACTGGTGGCATAGCTTCCAGCTTCACAACACACAAGCCCCCACAGTGCTACAAACTGAAGGACACGTGGGGGGTGATTTTCCTACATGTTGTAAATTCTGTCTCTATGATGTTAGTGAGATGGGATTAGTGGCAGTTATGTTAATGTTATGTTAATGAGGCAGGACTCAGTCTACAAGATTGGTCTTAAACCAATCTCTTTTGAGATATAAAAGGGAAAATCAAGCAAAAAGACACGGGAACCTCATATCACTAAGAAAGTAGAACCGGGAGCGTAGCTTGTCCTTTGTACCTGAGGTCCCTGCGCTGAGAAGCCCCTGGACCAGGGGAAGGTTGATGACAAGGACTTTCCTCCAGAGCCAAAAAAGAGAGAAAGTCTTCTCCTGGAGCTAGCACCCTAAATTCAGGCTTCTAGCCTACTAGAGTGTGCGAGAATAAATTTCTCTTTGATAAAGCCATCCACTTGTATTTCTGTCACAGGAGCACACGATAACTAAGACAAAAAGCATATTATAAAATAGTATGGATAGCATAATCCCATTAAAAAAAAATCTAAAGAGCATATACCAAAATGATTACATTAACTATCTCTGAGTAGTGAAACTCTGGGTATTTGCTTTTTATTTCCTTGTATATATATATATATATATATATATATATATATTTTTAATAATGAATGTGTTGTTTGTGTAATTTTTTTTAATTAAAGAAAATGATGAGGTTCATGAGATGACTGAGTACTATGTTAGTTCTTGCATTATAGGAAGAAAAGAAGGGAGGGAGGGAGAGAAAGAAAGCCCCTAAACCTATTCCTTGAACAAAGCCAGCCTCATAAGAATTATAAAGTAAAGGGAAAATCAAAGAGTGACCACATAATTTAGCATCCAAACTGGGATACATTTAGGATCGATTTGATTAGCAGACAAGCTCTTAACCGCTACACCACCAGGGCTTCTATTAATAATTATGTCAGGCAAATGTATAGAGATCAAAGTTTATTAGAGGTTACAGGAGAGAGAGAGAAAGGGGAGGTCATTGTTTCAGAAGCATTGAGTATCCATTAATGGTGATGAAAAATTTGTCAACAGATACTGGTGATGTTTGCACAACATGATTAAAGTAACTGGTGTCGCTGAATTGTACATGTAAAAAATATTCGATTGGCAAATGTGTAATATATATTTTTACCACAATAAAAAAATATTGATAATGCCACAGCAACAGGTATAGACGGAGACTGTCCCAGGCAATCCAGGGTGCATGGTGACCCTATCTAAATCAGCTGTTATACTGACCCTGTGGGCAACATGCATTAATGCACTGAGTCCCTACCAAGTACCAACCTCTTGCTGACCACTGGCCACTGGGGTACAATGTTCAGCATGTTCCTGCCTTCCGAAGCTTTCACTCTACAGGAATGACACTGCCATTATGGTAAGGAAAGATTCACAACGCCATCAAAACATGTGACAGGAGGATCAACATAGTGAGATCTGGGAAAGTTCTCTGAGGATCACTGAGCTGAGTGATAAAGAACGGATTGGTAGCCTTCGTGGTTAGCCATCAGGGTATAGGAGTGGGAAGACATTGGCCTAATGGTTTACACCTTCATTCCACCATAGGACCCAATACGGAGTCAGACCCAGAGTCCTTGCCTCTAATGGAATTTTGACAATTCTAACTCAGTCTAGGGAAAGCTTCCAGCTATGCCTGCCATCCAATTTCTCTGGGGTTGACAGGTTTAGCAAATAAAAATACAGAGCACCCAATTAACAAAAATTTTTTCGTATAAGTATATTCCCAATATTTCTCTGAAATTCAAATTCAACTGGGCATACTGTATTTGATCCAAAAATCCTACTGGTGACCTATCCAGATACTCCTAATCTAAACCACCCTCAAACGCCAACTTTACTTACGGGAAGGTGTGTTATCTCTACAGTAACCTTTGTATCCTTACCAACCTCTGTCTGCTAAAGAAAGAAAAACATTCTCTTCCTCTAGGACATTGGTTGGGCCAATTTCTAGTTAACAATGAAAAAACCAAACCAAATTGCCATCAAGTCAGTTCCAACTCATGGCAACCCCATATGTTAAAGTAGGTCTGTTCCACAGCGCTATCCTGACTGTGATCTTTATGGAAGCAGATTGCCAGGTCTTTCTTCCATGGCACTTCTGGGTGGGTTCAAACCACCAACCTCCAGGTTAGTAGACGAGTGCAAATGGTTGGCACCATCCAGGGACCTTGTCTCTAAAAGATGTCCTGGACACCCAGCTCAGTGGGAACATGAAGTCCATGACCATACTAAGTTCTTAGGAGCAAAAAAGGGGCCAAAAGGGCCCAGAAGATAATCTTTACTTACTTGACAATTTTGCCCAGAACCAGCCTAGGTGTTCTCTAGGGCCAGGAAGCCAGCCAGAATTTCCCATATAATCCTCTTGTGCCCTCCTGAGCCATTTCTCTTTACTGAGCAGTTCACCTGATGCTTTTAAATCCCTTTGAAATCCCACTCCTGGGTTAAAGGACCTGTGTTCAACTGCAAACGAAGTCATGTTATATCCTTCAAATAAGTCCAAATCCCAGTTACATAGGGAAAGGCCTCATCTAGTCCATTCTTCCCCTAGAATAGAAGGCGAGCCATTGTCTAAAGGCGCTAGAGCAGTGCACAAAACACATGTGTGTGAACTTTCTCCTTGTCTCAGGCACCATCTCTCTGGAGGATACATTTAGGCATCCCTGTGAAAGGTGGGGGAGCTGCTGCAGTGAGGAAATTGCCCATGATTAGGGGAAATGTGAAAGGATGGGAAAGCCTCTTTGGAGCGCCTCACACACAGCGATAGCTGGAGAGCTGTAGTGAAGATGACCCCACTGCGGAATGAGAGGAATTTAGCACCCCTAATATGGATGTGGAGAAATTCTTATTTTCAGAAAAACATACAGTTTCAGCAGATATGACATTAAGGCCCAGAAGCTGAAACTGCATCTCCTACTTTGGGGGTTTGGAGTTTATTTAACAATGATGTTATTCGAAAGCGGGAAAACCTGAAGCAATCTGAGCATCTATAATAGAGGATTGTTTAAACAAATGAGGTTTCCCCTGAATAGAATTCTCTGTGCCAATAAACATGACATTGAAGACTAGTCGATGATGTGAAAAACCATTTGATATACAACTAGGTGAAAAATCGCAAAGTGGGTACAGTAATAATTCACCAAAATATGGACAGTGGTAATCTCTAAGGGGTAGAGGTACCTATTGTTTTTATTTTTGCTAATATTCATTTACTTGTTTAAAAAACAGTGACATGAATTGCTTTTTTCTTTTAACATAGATAGCTTTTGTAAAAAGTAAAAAAAAAAGTCATTCTATTCATATTAAAAATCTTTAAACCAGCCAGACCCCTAAGAATTTAGGATTTTACTTATAATTCCGGTAAAAACCGAGAAACCAAAGAGCTGTTTAAAACCAAACCACAGCAAGGAAACTCAGCAGGGCTTCAAACAGTTCCCTAAATAATAGAAATATTATTAATATTTTTGAAACTTATAAGTTTGCAGACTCTCCTTTGAAGCCAATGAGGGTACATCCAAGGTACGAAGATGGAGAGGTGAACATGATGAAGCGTTTACACTTCTAGAATTCCTTCGTTCTCCATGCCAAACATCAGACTAAGCACTTTACGTGAATCGTCTCATTAAATGGTTCAACAACCCCATTATGGTTTGAATTGTGTCTCCCCAAAACATGTGTCATAAATCTTAATCCCTATCCTTGTGCTTATAATCCCGTTTGGGAATGGGCTTTCTTTGTTATGTTAATTAGACAGTATAGGTGTAGGATGTATCTTAAGTCAACCCTTTCGAGATATAAAAGAGATTTAAAAAGAAACTGGAAGCAGAGATGGGGGAAGCGAGACTCCATTCCACATGAGGATCACCAAGGAACAAAAAAGGCAAGGAAATTCCTCCAGAGCGGACAGAAAAGGAAAGCCTTCCCCTAGAGCCAGCACCCTGAATTTGAACTAGAAGCCCCCTAAGCTGTGACAAAATAAATTTCTTTTTGTTAAAGCCACCAATTTATGGTATTTCTGTCATAGCAGTTCTAGAGAACTGAAACAAACCCTGTGATTTAGATACTATCATTATCGCCATTTTGCAAGTGAGAAAACTAAAACTTAGAGATATAAAGTAACTTGTCAAAGGACCCACCACTAGCAAACATTGAGCTGCTGGAAGGCACACTCAGGCAGCCCTGGTATACACAAATCCTTAACTTGATTCTTCCAAGTGCCACACCCTCTGAATACCTCCAGTAATTAGGCTAAGTCCTAGTTTAACTGTCAAAATCAAGGTCTTTTTCTATCTTAATTATCAGAAATGAAAAACTTTAAGAGCATGAAGAATTTGTGCATTTTCTTCAGTAGTTGGTGGGAGGTGGGGAGTTAACCTAGGTCCACGGCCGTGAGCACCAGAACCAATGCCCAAAACCAGTTCCCATTCAGCCAGGCAGAACTCGTGTGTCAGGGTAGAACTGTGTTCCATAGTGTTTTCAATGGCTGATTTTTCAGAAGTAGATCTCCAGGCCTTTTTCCTGAGGCACCTCTGGGTGGACTCGAACTTCCAGCCTTTGGTCAGCAACAGAGTGCATTAACCGTTTGCACCACCAAAGGACTCCTGAACCAATGCCAACAAAAGTTGATACAATATTCCACAGATAACCAGTTGGTCAACCAGCTGGTTATTTGTGGAATAGCCAGTTGGCTAACTAAATTAATCAGACTGGGTTTTTTTTTTATATACTATAATTGATAGCTTGACTTAAGGTTCCTTCTTCTACTCCCCATTCCCACTCTTGCATCTCCCCCCCGCCGCCGCCCCGCCCCGGGAAGGAGCAAAGGAGATGGGCCTGTAATACATACAGTCTGCACATCGCCCCGGCAAATCCAGGCCAACAACCAGGTGTTTCTCTACATGACAAACAACGTTTTGATGTTGTGGAGTTTTTTTCCTCCCAGAACTGATACCCTGTCTTGTTGAATTAAGTCAAGCCTGATTGGATATCTTGTCCTTGAAAACTATGGCAAAATATACTGGACCATTGCTGCTGGGGTCTGCAAGCTCCTTTCCCCTTTCAGACAAAAACAATGCAGTCTTGACTTCTAAATCCAAATGTATTTACCACCAAAACTATCAAATATGCTACTTTCAAAACTTGAACTCCCAGAATGATCCCAGCCCAGACCCGAGACACAACAGTGAGGTTGATTTAGAAACCACATGAACAAGCCAAAGGTGTGAGGAAGCTAGTGCCTTCCTCACACAGGACTCTGTCACATTAATTGGGGAAAGGGTGTGTTTGGGAGTCCGCCTTAAAGGCAGCAAGAAAACCCAAGGCTTCGTTCCATAATTCTTACTTGCTGCTAAAGCTGTAAGGCCAGGATGTGTGTTTAAAGCCTCCTTAATTCAAAGACCTGTTATCTTTACTTGACCTTATTTCCTGTCATTGGCAAGAATCAAGCTGCTCCCATTCCCCCTAATAGCCATATAGTATAACGCTTGCTGGGAACAACCATTGTGTGTACTTTCCTTTGTGGCAGGCCGCAATCTTGGGAAGTAATATGTCTGTTTTGAAAAGAGTCATTTACAGCCTGCTGTCTGACCTAAGGGAGACAGAAGCCCACCCTTTTCTGGCCTCATACACTGTATTTCCTTCCTGGATTTTTCGTAGGTTTAATGCAGCACAGGTGGTGGTGTGTTTCCAAACCAGGTGTCTCAGGCTGGAGACATTCGCTGAAATATTTGGCTCTTTTTTTTTTTTTCTTTTTGGTTTGGAATTTAGCACTGTGAACTGCAGAGACTTAGTGATAGCTTGACTTGGTTTTTATTTCATTTTTGACTGTCCTTCACACATTATTTTCCTCCCTGAAGTCTAAAACTCCCTAGACCCCAAAAACCCGTTTCCGTTGAGTCAATGCCAACACATAGCAAACCTATAAGACAAAATAGAACTGCCCCATAGGGTTTCCAAGGAATGGCTGGTGGATTCGAACTGCCAACCTTTTGGTTAGCAGCTGAGCTTTTAACCACTGCGCCACCAGGGTGCCAAACTCCCTAGAGATGGTATAAAATCTCTGCCATTTACTTACCAACCAACACTCTTCAATGCCACACACACAAACCAACCACTCTCCAGGTGGTTGGGTGTGGGGCCAGGTTGTGAGTCCATGATCTGGATACTGAAGGGCTGGCCACTGAAGAGCTGGTGTGCAGCTAGAGATAGAGCAGGTCATTAGGCTGGCCGCACTGTCCAGTGATCCTTCTACACACATCACCAAACAGCAACCAAAGTCCAGACTTTAAACAATGGTTGGTGCAAGGCCAAGCCAGGGGCTGCGCAAGATTCTATAGAAATGTCCGTTAAAAAAAAAATCCAGCCCATTACCATCTGGTCAATTCTGACTCATAGCAACCCTAGAAGACAGGGTAGAACCGCCCCTCAAAGTTTCCAAGAAGCAACTGGTGGATTCAAACTGCCAACCTTTTGGTTAACAGCCAAGCTCTTAACCACTCTACCTCCAGGGTTCTATGTCAATAATAGGATTAATAAAAATAACTGGCATTGACTGAGCTTTGACTATGTTCCAGCACTGCACTTGAAGCACAAATATTTTATCCTCAAACAAACCCCTGAGATGGTGCTGTTAGCTGCCCTCAAGTCAGTCCCCGGCTCATGGCAGCCCTATGCACGATGAAACAGAACACTGCCCAGCCTTGTTCAATCCTCATGTTGGGTTGCAAATAGGGCTGTTGTGATTTCATTGGCTAAATTTCAGACGTAGATCTCCAGATCTTTTTTCCCAGTCTGTCTTATTCTGGAAGCTCCACTGAAATCTGTTCAGCATCATAGCAACACCCAAGCCTCCACTGATAGATGGATGGTGGGCACACATGAGGTACATTGGCCGGGAATCAAACCTGAGTCTCCTGCATGAAAGGTGAGAATTCTATCAATGCCCTCATTAACCCTGAGGTAGATATTGTTATTGGTCTCTTTTTATAGACTAGGAAATTGAGACTCAAGAACAGTTAAGTAATTCGCTCGAACTCACATAGCTCATAACTGGCAGAGCTGGGCTCAGACCTAGGTGATTCCAGACCCATATGATTTAACCACTGACTGCACCATGCTATTTTGGGGTGTATGTATCTTGAACCCAAAATACTCAATGCAGGCTATTGGAACATGTCAAAGATGGTCTCTGACAAAATCCTGCAAAAAATTATTTCCATGGCCTAATTTCATCAGCCCCCATGAGTCTGTCAGTTTGTCGTACTCTGGAGGCTTGCGTGTTGCTGTGATGCTGGAAGCTATGCCACCGGCATTCAGATACCAGCAGGGTTACCTATGGAGGACAGGTTTCAGCTGAGCTTCCAGACTAAGACAGACAAGGAAGAAGGACCCGGAAGTCTACTTCTGAAAAGCATTAGTCAGTGAAAACCTTATGAATAGCAGCAGAACATTGTCTGATATAGTGCTGGAAGATGAGCTCCCCAGGGTTGGAAGGCACTCAAAGGATGACTGGGGGAGAGCTGCCTCCTCAAAGTAGAGTTGACCTTAATGACATGGATGGAGTAAAGCTTTCAGGACTTTCATTTGCTGATGTGGCACGACTCAAAATGAGAAGAATCAGCTGCAAACATCCATTAATAATCAGAACCCGGAATGTACCAAGTATGAACCTAGGAAAATTGGAAATCATCAAAAATTAAATGGAATGCATAAACATCGATATCCTAGGCATTAGTGAGCTGAAATGGACTGGTATTGGCCATTTTGAATCAGACAATCATATAGACTACTATGCTGGGAATGACAACTTGAAGAGGAATGGTGTTGCATTCATCACCAAAAAGAACATTTCAAGGTCTATCCTGAAGTACAATGCCGTCAGTGATAGGATAATATCCATATGCCTACAAAGAAGACCAATTAATATGACTATTATTCAAATTTATTCACCAACCACTTGATGAAGAAATAGATTTTTATCAGCTGCTGCAGTCTGAGATTGATCAAATATGCAATCAAGATGCATTGATAATTACTGGCGACTGGAATGTGAAAGTTGGAAACAAAGAAGAAGGATTAGTAGTTGGAAAATATGGCCTTGGTGATAGAAACTATGTCAGAGATCAAATGATAGAATTTTGCAAGACCAACGACTTCTTCATTGCAAATACCTTCTTTCACCAACATAAACGGTGACTATACACATGGACCTCACCAGATGGAACACACAGAAGTCAAATTGACTACAACTGTGGAAAGGGACAATGGAAAAGCTCAATATTATCAGTCAGAACAAGGCCAGGGACCGACTGTGGAACAGACCATCAAGTGCTCATATGCAAGTTCAAGCTGAAACTGAAGAAAATCAGAACAAGTCTACGAGAGCCAAAATACGACCTTGAGTATATCCCACCTGAATTTAGAGACCATCTGAAGAATAGATTTGACGCATTGAACACTGGTGACCGAAGACCAGACGAGTTGTGGAATGACATCAAGGACATCATCCATGAAGGAAGCAAGAGGACATTGAAAAGACAGGAAAGAAAGAAAAGACCAACATGGATGTCGGAGGAGACTCTGAAACTTGCTCTCGAACACTGAGTAGCTAAAGCAAAAGGAAGAATTGATGAAGTAAAAGAACTGAACAGAAGATTTCAAATGGCAGCTCAAGAAGACAAAGTATTATAATAGCATGTGCAAAGAGCTGGAGATGGAAAACCAAAAGGGAAGAACACGCTAGCCATTTCTCAAGCTGAGAGAACTAAAGAAAAAATATAAGCCTCGAGTTGCAATAGTGAAGGATTCTGTTGGGAAAATATTAAATGACACATGAAGCAACCAAAGAAGATGGAAGAAATACACAGAGTCATTATACCAAAAAGAATTAGTCGATGTTCACCCATTTCAAGAGGTGGCATATGATCAGAAACCGATGGTACTGAAGGAAGAAGTCCAAACTGCTCTGAAGGCATTGGTGAAAAATAAGGCTCCAGAAATTGATGGAATATCAATTGAGATGGTTCAACAAACAGATACAGCACTGGAGGTGCTTACTCGTCTATGCCAAGAAATATGGAAGACAGCTTCCTGGCCAACTGACTGGAAGAGATCCATATTTATGCCTATTCCCAAGAAAGGTGATCCAACCAAATGTGGAAATTATAGAACAATATCATTAATGTAACACACAAGCTGATGTCTGATGGATCCTGGTTGAAAGCAGAGAATACCAGAAGGATGTTTACCTGTGTTTTATTGACTATGCAAAGGCATTCGACTGTGTGGATCATAACAAATTATGGATGACTTTGCGAAGAATGGGAATTCCAGAACACTTAATTGTGCTCACGGGAAACCTTTACATAGATCAAGAGGCAGTTGTTCGGACAGAACAAGGGGATACTGATTGGTTTAAAGTCAGGAAAGGTGTGCCTCAGGGTTGTATTCTTTCACCATATCTATTCAATCTGTATGCTGAACAAATAATACAAGAGGCTGGACTATATGAAGAAGAACCGGGCATCAGGATTGGAAGAAGATTCATTAACAACCTTCGTAGTGCAGATGACACAATCTTGCTTGCAGAAATTGAAGAGGACTTGAAGCACTTACTAATGAAGATCAAAGACCACAGCCTTCAATATGGATTGCACCTCAACATAAAGAAAACAAAAATCCTCACAACTGGACCAATGAGCAACATCGTGATAAACGGAGAAAAGATTGAAGTTGTCAAGGATTTCATTTTACTTGGATCCACAATCAACAGCCATGGAAGCAGCAGTCAAGAAATCAAAAGATGCATTGCGTTGGGTAAATCTGCTGCAAAGGACCTCTTTAAAGTGTTGAAGAGCAAAGATGTCACCTTGAAGACTAAGGTGTGCCTGACCCAAAGGTGTGCCTGACCCAAGCCATGGTATTTTCAATCGCATTACATGCATGTGAAAGCTGGACAATGAATAAGGAAGACCAAAGAAGAATTGATGCCTTTGAACTGTGGTGTTGGCAAGGAATATTGACTATACCACTGACTGCCAAAAGAACGAACAAATCTGTCGTAGAAGAAGTACAACCAGATTGCTCCTTAGAAGCAAGGATGGCGAGACTGCGTCTTACGTACTTTGGACGTGTTGTCAGGAGAGATCAGTCTCTGGAGAAGGACATCATGCTTGGCAAAGTACAGGGTCAGTGGAAAAGAGGAAGACCCTCAACGGGGTGAAATGACACACTGGCTGCAACAATGAGCTCAAGCATAATAAGGATTGTGAGGATAGCTCAGGACTGGGCAGTATTTCGTTCCGTTGTGCAGAGGGTCGTTATGAGTCAGAGCTGGCTTGACGGCACCTAACAACAAGAACAATTTCATCAGAAGTCGTATTTTTTGGCTGTGAAGACCATGGTCTCAGGGAACATCTAGCTCAACTGGCATAACATAGTTTATAAAGAAAATGTTCTACATTCTACTTTGGCGAGTAGTGTCTGGGGTCTTTAAAGCCTGCGAGTGGCCATCTAAGATGCTCCACTGGTCTCACCCTTTTGGAATCTTCCTCCAGAGCCAGCAGAGAGAGAAAGCCTTCACCTGGAGCCAGTGTCCTGAATTCGGACTTCTAGCCTACTGGACTGTGAGAGAATAAAATTCTCTTTGTTAAAGCCATCCACTTGTGGTATTTCTGTTATAGCAATACTAGATGACCAAGACAGGGAGCAAGGGAGAATGAAGAAAACTAAAGATACAAGGGAAAGATTAGTCCAAAGGACTAATGGACCGCAACTACCACAGACTCCACCAGACTGAGTCCAGCATAACTAGATGGCGCCCAGCTACAACCACTGACTGCTCTGACAGGGATCACAATAGAGGGTCCCGGACAGAGCTGGAGAAAAATGTAGAACAGAATTCTAGCTCTCAAAAAAAGGGCCAGACTTACTGGTCTGACAGAGGCTGGAGAAATCCCGAGAGTATGGGATTTGACTCCGTAACAAAGTCACTCAGAGGTTCACCCTTCATCCGGGGATTGGACAGGCCCATAAAACAAAGCGAGACTGGAGGGGCACACCAGCCCAGGGGCAAGGACTAGAAGGTAGAAGGGGACAGGAAAGCTGGTAACGGGAAACCTGAGGTTGAAAAGGGAGAGTGTTGAATTGCTGTGGGGTTGTTAACCAATGTCATAAAACAATGTGTGTATTAACTGTTTAATGAGAAGCTAGTTTATTCTGTAAAACTTCATCTAAAGTACAAATGATTAAAAAAAGAAGTCCTCTTTTTTTTGTAATATCTGTTCTACTAAAACCTATACTGTAGAGAAAATTCCAACAAACAACCCAGTGTCGTCAAGCCGATTCCTACTCATAGCGACCCTATATGACGGAGTAGAACTGTCCCATAGAGTTTCCAAGGAGCACCTGGTGGAATCGAACTGCCTATACTATAGAGAAAACTCTTCTATAAATACAAGTTTCTGCTGCCAACAATGACCTTTTGGTGGAAAATACATTGGGGTGGATTCGATTCCCTGTTCTCTCCTTCACTAGCTTGGGAACCTTGGCAAAGCAATTTAATCTCTCTGATAGGGTCGCTATGAGTCTGAATTGACTCAACGGCACTGGGTTTGGTTTTCTGGTTTTGAAGGGTACAGTTAGGGTGATCATATGTTCCACTTTGCTCAGAACAGTACCAGTGTATGTCTGTAGTCCCAGTGTAAATATTAATGATGACCCTTTTATACTCTAAGGTATCCCAGTCTGGATGATAGAATATATGGTTACTTTAAGTACAGTGTTCATCTTTTGAGGATATTAGCACCCTAATGTTATGTTCATGGAGAATCTCTCTGCCCTACTCTAGTCCACCTTGTTTTGATGGCCCAAGATGGTCAGCATGAAATTTCATGTGGCAGAGGAAAAAAACATTCCATCGCTGTCTAAGAAGATTGACGTCTTGGTCAGGATTCTCCAAAGAAACAGAACCAACAGACAGACAGACAGACAGATATTTTTACTTTAAGGATTTGGGTCATGTGATTGTGAGGGCTGGCAAGTCCAAAATCCATAGGTTAGACTGCATGCTGGAAATTCTGGCAGTCTTTTGTCCAAAATCCATAGATTAGGCAGATGGGAATGTTGGCAGGATGTCTATGTTACAGTCTTGAGACAGAATCCTATTCCCTGGGGAAACCTCAGTTTTTGATCTTAAGACTTTCAACTGATTGGATGAGGTGCACCCACATTATGGGGGATAATCTGGTTAAGGTCAACTGATTTAAATGCTAGCCCAGCCCAGTGCAGTTTTAGGAGATTTAAATGCTAATCACATGTAAATACCTTCACAACAACATCTAGACTAGTATTGACCAAACGACTGTACGTCATAGCTTAGAGAAGTTGGCACATAAAATTAACGATCACAATTGGAAAATCGCTTGTTTGGTCAAAATCTATCATTTTTAATGTTGAGGATACCAGGACCTGGACATATTAAGGGACTTGACATCACCGCTAGTTGATATGAGAGGAAAGATTTGAACCTTGTCTGGTTCTCCTTGACATCCAATGGCTCTTTTGGAATAACAGAGAAGTTCTTCCTCACAATATTATGAAAACCAAATAGTTATACATTTATATTACAAGCAATATATATTTTTATATCATATAAATATAACATAAATAAAAATCCATATCTGCTTCTTTATTGCTTAGTGTCTGTGTCACTTAATAGACCATAAGCCCCATGTGGGAGAGAGCTGGATGGGTGGGAATTCCACACCTTGGGCACATTAGGAGTTCAGGAAAAATGTGTTCAAAAATAAAGTAACCAATTAATAGGAAATACAGGGGAGAGGGGAACATGTTAAACAACATCATGAAGATGAAGTCATCAAAATTCAGATTGCATTTCTACACCAATGTTAATTGCAGCACTATTCACAATAGCCAAAAGGTAGAAACAACCTCAATGGCCATCAACAGATGAATGCATAAACAAAATGTGATATACACATACCATGGAATACTACTCAGCCAGTAGGAAAAACAAAATCTTGATACATGCTACAGTATGGATGGAACTTGAAGACGCTGTGTTTAGTGAAAAGAGTCAGTCACAAAAGGACAAATATTATATGATCTCACTTATATGAAAAGACTAGAAAAGGTAAATGTGTAGAGACCAAAGTTTATTAGTGGTTAACGGGGCAGGAGGGAGAGGAGGAGGTGTGGTATTGCTTTATGGAATACTAAGTTTTGGGTTAAGGTGATGGAAATATCACATTGGTTATGGCTGAGGTTCCACAGCCAATTATTGTAAGTGCTGCCAATAAGTAGTACGCTTGTAAAAAGTTGAAATGGCAAAAGTTGCATGAGAAACATATTTACAACGACCAAAAAAGAAAAAAAAAAGTAGCTGCTGAGGTTGTTTATGTATCCTGGGTGGGATTAACCAGTAAGCAGCGTATAAAACGAAACCAAACCAAAGCCATTGCCGTGGAGTCGATTCCAATTCATAGCAACCCTATAAGACAGAGTAAAACTACCCCTCAGGGTTTCCAAGGAGCAGATGGTGGATTTGAACTGCTGATCTTTTGGTTAACAGCCAAGTTCTTAACTACTTACTAATCTGTAGTGCACAGCTACACATGGGTTTCACCACAGAAGAAAAGTGACATTGGTGACAGGTAAGAAGAGTTTTCAGAGGTTTCTGAGCAAAAGAATGAAAAGTTAGAGATTTCATGTCAAAGGCAATACCTGTTGCAAGTAATGGAAGGGGGAATGATGACAGAAAAAAAAGGGGATGACACAGTGTATGATTCCTTTGAGGAAAAAGGAATCAGTTCTTCATACCTGCCACCAGGTGGCAGCATTGGCACAATACAGCTCTGTTGTGTCTGATTTTATCCAAAGGAAACCCCGTGTGATTGTGGGGCAAGAGGATGAATGGAAATCATCTGTTTGGAGGCTAGTTGAAAAGGGGAATGGCTAATATAAGGAATGCCAACATTCATAGCTTGTATTATCCTATATTATACTTCATTGGGCACATTTTACAGTAATATCAAAGGTGAAGAGAATTAATTGTCACAAAACATTTACCAGTTGTCTTCAAGTTAGTTCCAGTCAAAGCTATTACCAAATACGGATCTGGCAGAATTGTTGTTAGGTACCCTAGAGTTGGTTCTGACACATAGCAGCTCTATGTACAACAAAATGAAACACTGCCCAGTCCTGCACTACCCTCACAATCTTTGCTATGCTTGAGCCCATTGTTACAGACACTGTGTCAACCAATCTCATTGAAAGTCTTCCTCCTTTCTGCTGAGCCTCTACTTTACCAAAAATGATGTCCTTCTCCAGGGACTGTTCCCTCCTGATAACATGTTCAAAGTATGTGAGATGAAGTCTCGCCATCCTTGCCTCTTATGAGCATTCTGGCTGTACTTTTTCCGAGACAGATTTCTTTGTTCTTCTGGTAGTTTATGGCATGTTCAACATTCTTCACCAACACTATAATTCAAAGGCATCAATTCTTCTTTGGGCTTCCTGATTCATTGTCCAGCTTTCACACGCATATGAGGCAATTGAAAATACCACGGCTTGGGTCAGGCACATTGTCATGGATTGAATTGTGTCTTCCAAAAATATGTGTCAACTTGGTAAATTGTGATTCCCAGTACACGTGGTTGTCCTCCGTTTTATGATTGTAATTTTCCTATGTGTTGTAAATTCTAATCTCTGCCTGTGGTTAATGAGGCAAGATTAGATTATGTTAAAGAGGATTACGGTGGGATTGAAACACCCTTACTAAGGTCACATCCCCATCCAGTGTAAAGGGAGTTTCCCTGGAGTGTGGCCTGCCCGACTTTTATCTTACAGGAGATAAAATGAAAGGGAAGTGAGCAGAGAGTGGGGAACCTCATACCACCAAGAAAGCAGCATAGGGAGTAAAGCTTCCTTTGGACCCAGGGTTCCTGCGCAAAGAAGCTCCTAGTCCAGGGTAAGATTGATGACGAGGATTTTCATCCAGAGCTGACAGAGAAGGAAAGCCTTACCCTGGAGCTGATGCTCTGAATTTGGACTTCTATCTTACTAGACTGAGAAAATAAATTTCTCTATGTTAAAGCCATCCACCTGTGGTAGTTCTGTTACAGGAGAACTAGATAACTAAGACACAGACATTTGTCCTTAAAGTGACACCTTTGCTTTTTTTTTAACACTCTAAGGAGGTCTTTTGCAACAGATTTGCCCAATGCAGTGCAAAGTAGTCTTGCCATCCTTGCTTCCAAGGAGCATTCTGGTTGTACTTCTTCCAAGACAGATTTGTTCATTCTTTTGACAGTCCATGGTATATTCAATATTCTTCACCAACACCACAATTCAAAGGCATCAATTCTTCTTTGGTCTATTCATTGTCCAGCTTTCATGCACATATGAGGCAACTGAAACACCATGGCTTGGGTCAGGTGCACCTTAGTCCTCAAGGTGACATCTTTGCCTTTCAACACTTTAATGAGGTCTTTTGCAGCCGATTTGCCCAATGCGATGCATCTTTTGATTTCTTGATTGCCGTTTCCACGGGTGTTGATTGTAGATCCAAGTAAAACGAAATCCTTGACAACCTCAATCTTTCCTCTGTTTATCATGATGTTGCTTATTGGTCCCGTTGTGAGGATTTTTGTTTTCTTTGTGTTGAGGTGCAATCCATATTGAAGGCTGTGGTCCTTGATCTTCATTAGTAAGTGCTTCAACTCCTTTTCACTTTCAGCAAGCAAGGCTGTGTCTTCTGCATATTGAAGGTCGTTAATGAGTATATAGTAGTCCAGCTTCTCCGCATACTTTTTCTTCTCCGGCTGCCCTTTGAAATCTTCTGTTCAGCTCTTTTACTTCATCATTTCTTCCCTTCGCTTTAATTACTTGACATTCAAGTGTAAGTTTCAGAGTCTATTCTGACATCCATTTTGGTCTTTTCTTTCTTTCTTGTCTTCTTAATGGCCTCTTGCTCTCATGTATGATATCCTTGATGTCACTCCACAACTCGTCTGGTTTTCAGTCACTAGTGTTCAGTGTGTCAAATCTATTCTTGAGACGGTCTCTAAATTCAGGTGGGATATACTCAAGGTCATACTTCGGCTGTTATGGACTTGTTCTAATTTATTCAACTTAAACTTGAACTTGCATATGAGCAACAATGGGCTCAAGCATAACAGCAATTGTGAGGATGGCACAGGACTGGGCATTGTTTTGTTCTGTGGTACATAGGGTCACTATGAGTTGGAACCAACTTGACACCACCTAACAACAGCGACAAGGAGCAGTTGACGGTCTGGTGCACAGTCAGTCCCTGGCCTTGTTCTAACTGATGATATTGAGATTTTCCATCATCTCTTTCCACAGACGTAGTCGATTTGACTCTTGTATATTCCATCTTGTGAGGTCCACGTGCATAGTTGCTGTTTATATTGGTGAAAAAAGGAACTCGCAATGAAGAATTTGTTCGTTTTGCAAAATTCTTTCATGTGATCTCTGGAGTCATTTCTATCACCAAGGCCATATTTTCCAACTACCAATCCTTCTTCTTTGTTTCCACTTTCACATTCCAATCATCAGTAACTATCAATGCATCTTGATTGATTTAATCAATTTAAGACTGCAAAAGTTGGTAAAAATCTTCAGTTTCTTCACCTTTGGCCTTAGTGGTTGGTGCATAAATTTGAATAATAGTTGTGTTAACTGATCTTCCTCATAGACATATGGATATTACTCTGACAACGTTGTCCTTCAGAATAGATCTTAAAATGTTCTTTTTGACAATGAACGAGATGCCATTCCTCTTCAATTTGTCATTCCTGGCTTAATAGACCACATGATTGTCAGATTCAAAATGGCCAATACCAGCCCATGTGGCTCACTAATGCCTAGGATATTGACGTTTATGCATTCTGTTTCGTTTTTGATGACTTCCAATTTTCCTAGATTCATACTTTGTACATTTCACGTTCTGATTATTAATGGATATTTGTAGCTGTTTCTTCTCATTTTGAGTCATGCCACATCAGCAAATGAAGGTCCCGAGAGCTTGACTCCATCCATATCATTAAGGCCAACTCTACTTTGAAGAGGCAACTCTTTCTCAGCCGTATTTTGAGTCCCTTCCAACCTGAGGGGCTCATCTTCCAGCGCTATATCAGACAAGGTTCCGCTGCTACTCATAAGGTTTTCACTGGTCAATTTTTTTTTTTAAAGTAGACTGCCAGGTCCTTCTTCTTAGCCTGTCTTCGTCTTGAAGCTCTGCTGAAACTTGTCCACCAAGTGTGACCCTGGTAATATTTGAAATACTGGTGGCAAAGCTTCCGGTCTCACAGCAACATCCAAGCCACCACAGTACCTATGGTGGCTGACAGAATTAGTCCACTTAATTACTGAAGGAGAGAAAATTGATAAGGATGCTTTAAAAAAAAAAGAATGACCTGAATATGAAAATTTAAAAAACCTTCAGGAAATGGATAAAGTTATCTAATACTTTTTAAGAGAATTGCTTTTTAAATGACTGCACTGCAAAAATAAAACGTGAAATGAAGACTGTTACTATTGTACTATAATGAAATGTTGTCAAAAGAAAAAATACACCAAAAAAAAAACCCCTGAGATTAATTCATTTGTTGTTTGTTCTAAGAATTAGTGCACATTTACTGTTATTTTGTAAATTTTTCTTACGCAAAATCTCAATCACAGACAAAATAGCAAAAATAATACACTGAACTCTCATAAAGGCTTCACCTAGCTTCAACAACGACCAACTCAAAGCCAGTCTTATTTCATCTTTACCCCCAACCACCTCCCTGTCTCCAGACTATTTGAATAAAGTTGCCAGTGTCGTATCTTTTTAGCGGTAAATACTTTAGTTAATATTTCTAAAAGATGGGGACTCTTTTATTTTAATCATACCACAATATTAGTATTACACCTAAAAAATATAGTAATAATAATAAACAATTTTCCCGATTGTCTCATAAATTTGTTAAACTTTGGTTTGTTTGAATCAAGTCCACAGATCACATCTGTTTATATGCCTCTCAGGCCTCTCTTAATCTGTGCATTCCTTCTCTATAGTGTTTTTTGTTTTTGTTTTTTTGGCCTTGTGATTTATTTGCTGAAGAAACTGTGCTGTTTGCCCTGTAGAAGTCCCTGCAATCTGGAATAATATAAAAAAAAAAAAATTATTTATTTTGTTGTTGGTGAGAATATACAAAGAAAAACATAGCAATTCAACAATTTCTACCCATACAATTCAGAGAGAGTGATTACATTCTTTGAGTTGTATAGCCATTCTCACCCTCCTTTTCTGTATTGTTCCCTCCCCGTTAACATAAACTCACTGCCCCTTAAGTTTTCTATCTAAACTTTGGAGTTGCTGTTGTCAATTTGATCCCATATAGATAGTCTTAAGAGAGCGTAATGCTCAAGGCAAACATTTTTTACTAGTTAAACTATTGTTTGGTTTTAAGAAGACTTCAAGGGATATTTTTGGGTTTAGGTCTAAAGACTATTTCATCCAACCTCCATGGCTCTGAAAAATCTGAAGTCCATGAGAATTTGAAATTCTGTTCTTCATTTTCCCTCTTTTGATGAGCATTGTTCTATAGAATGTTTGGCCAAAATGTTCAGTAATGATAACTGGGCACCACCCAGTTCTTCTGGGTCTCGTGGCAAAGAAGACAGTTGTTCATGGAGGCAATTAGCCACACATTCCATTTCCTTCTCCTATTCTTGACTCTCCTTCTTCCTCTGTTGCTCCAGGCAAATAGAGACCAATCATCGTTCCTTGGATGGCCACTTACAAGCTTTTAAGACCCCAGGCGCTTCACAACAAATTACAAAGTAGAACAGAAGCACCGAACCCATTATAAGGCCAGTTAACTGGATGTCCCAGGAAACCATGACCTCCAAACCAAGGAACCAAATCCCACGAGGTATTTGGTTGTAATAAGCAATCTCAGCAGCTACTTTTTTTTTTTTTTTGGTCACTGAAAATATGTCTGTTATACCGCTTCGGCCTATTCAACTTTTTATAGGTATACAATTTATTGACAGCACTTATAATAATTGACTGTGCCACCCTATCCTTAATCAATTTGATATTTCCATCACCATAAACCAAAACTTAGTACTCCATAAAGCAATAACCCACCGCTTTGTCCTTCCCTGGTAACTAATTAACTTTGGTCTCTATACCTTTGTCTTTTCTTGCCGTCTTATATAAGTGAGGGTATACAATATTTGTCCTTTTGTGACTGATTTATTTCACTAAGCATGATGTCTTCAAGCTCCATCCATACTGTAGCATATATCAGGACTTTGTTTCTCCTACTGGCTGAGTATTATTCCACTGTATGTATGTACCACATTTTGTTTATCCATTCATCTGTTGATGGCCAGTGAGGTTGTTTCCACCTTTTGGCTATTGTGAATAGTGCTGCAATGAATATTGGTGTACAAGTGTAATCTAGATTTTGATGACTTCATCTTCATGGTGTTGTTTAACATGTTCTCTTGTCCCCTGTATTTCCTACTAATTGGTTACTTATTTTTTAACACACTTCCTTTTTTTTATTGTGTTTAAGTGAAAGTTTATAATTCAAGTTTTTTGTACAAAACCTTATGCACACTTTGTTATGTGACCCTAGTTGCTCTCCCTATAATGTGACAGCACACTCCTCCTTTCTACCTTGTATTTCCCGTGTGCATTCAACCAGCTCCCGTCCTGCTCTGCCTTCTCATCTCACTTCTGGAGAGGAACTGCCCACTTAATCTCATGTGTCTACTTGAGCTGAGAAGAACACTCCTCATCAGTATCATTTTATGTCTTATAGTCCAGTCTAATCTTTGCCTGAAGAGTTGCCTTCGGGAATGATTTTAGTTTGGGGCTAAGAGAGAGCCTAGGGGCCATGTCTTCTGGGGTTCCTCCAGCCACAGTCAGATCATTAAGTCTGGGTTTTTTTACTAGAATTTTAGCTCTGCACCCCAATTTCTCCTGCTCCATTAGGGATTTCTCTGCTGTGTTCCCTGTCAGGGCAGTCATTGATGGTAGCCAGGCACCATCTAGTTCTTCTCATCTCAGGCTGATGGAGTCTCTGGTTTATATGGCCCTTTCTGTCTCTTGGGCTCATATTTTCCTTGTGTCTTTGGTGTTCTTCATTCTCCTTTGCTCCAGATGGGTTGAACAAGTTGATGCATCTTTGATGGCCACTTGCTAGCTTTTAAGACCCCAGACGCCACTCACCAAAGTGGGATGCGGAAGGTTTTCTTAGTAAACTTTGTTATGCCAATTGACCCAGATGTCCCTCAAAACTATGGTCCCCAGACCCCTGCCCTTGAAGTGTTTGGTTGTATTCAGGAATCTTCTTAACTTTTGGTTTAGTCCAGCTGTGCTGACTTCCCCTGTATTGTGTGTTGTCCTTCCCTTCACCTAAAATACTTCTCATCCACTATCTAGTTAGCAAATACCCTTCTTTCTCTCTCTCCCTCTCCTCGTAACTATCAAAGAATGTTTTCTTCTGTGTTTAAACCTTTTCTTCAGTTTTTATAATAGTGGTCTCAAACAATATTTGTCCTTTTGCAACTGACTAATTTCACTCAGCATAATGCCTCCCAGATTCCTCCATTTATGAAATGTTTCACGGATTGTTCTTTATAGAGGCATACTATTCCATTGTGTGAATATACTATAATTTGTTTATCCATTCATCAGTTAATGGGCACCTAGGTTGTTTCCATCTTTTTGCTATTGTAAACAGTGCTGCAGTGAACATGGGTGTGCATATATCTATTCATGCGAGGGCTCCTTTTTCTCTAGCGTATATTCCAAGGAGTGGGATCACTGGGTTGTACGGTACTTCTATTTCTAGCTTTTCAAGGAAGCACCAAATCGGTTTCCAAAATGGTTGTACCATTTTACTTTCCCACCAGCAGTGGTATAAGTGTTCCAATCTCTCCATAACCTTTCCAACATTTATTATTTTGCATTTTTTGGATTAATGCCAGCCTTGTTGGGACGAGATGATATCTATTGTAGTTTTGATTTGCATTTCTCTAATTGCTAATGATCGTGAGCATTTCCTCATATATCTGTTAGCCACCTGAATATCTTCTTTGGTGAAGTACCTGTTCATATCCTTTGCCCATTTTTTAATTGGGTTATCTGTCTTTTTGTTGTTGAGGTTTTTTAACACATTTTATTGAGCTCCTAATGTGTTAAAGATGCTGGATTCCCACCCACCCAGTTTCCTCCCATATGGGGCTTATGGTCCAGTAAGCAATACAGACACTAAGCAAGTAAAGAAACAGATATGAATTTTTATTCATATTATATTTATATGACATAAATATATATTGCTTGTAATATGAATGTGAAACTATTTGGTTTTCATAACACTGTGAGGAAAAAATTTTCTGTTGTACCAAAGGAGCTATTAGGTATCAAAGAGAACCAGACAAGGTTCAGGTCTTTCCTTTCATGTCAACTAGCTATGTGACCTTTGGGGAGAATGGGTGTCCCTTAACCAGACTCTGATAACCTCACATTTAAAATTATAAATTTTGACCAAATAAGTGATTTTCCAGTTGCAATGGTTAACTTTATGTGTCAACTCATCTAAGCTATGGTGTCCTGTTGTTTGATCAAGCACTAGTTTAGTTGTTGCCATGAAGGTATTTACACGTGATTAACATTTAAATCAGTTGGCCTTAAGCAGATTACCCCCCATAATGCAGGTGGACCTCATCCAATCAGTTCAAAGTCTTAAGACAGAAAACTGAGGATTCCCCAGAGAATAGGATTTTGCTTCAAGACTGTTACATAGACATCCTGCTCGAGTTTCCTGCCTGCCTGGTCTACAGATTTACTATGAAAGACTGCCAAAGTTTCTAGGCTACAGCCTTCCCAAGGATTTTGGACTTGCCAGCCCCTACAATCACATAGGAAATCCCTAAAGTGAAAATATCTATCTATCTACTCTTGGTTCTGTTCCTTTGGAGAACCCTGACTAATACACCTAACTTCTTAAGGGCAATGCTTGGAGATTTTATCTGCTACCTAGATCTAAACACCAAGAAACAAACAGGCCCGGATTTGGACCCAGGGTTCCCTGACTACAAAGCCTTGCCAGCTTTATCTTCACAGGTAAATTTTATTATAGCTGCCATTTTACAGGAAACTGTGGTTCATGTAGATTAAGAAACCTGCCAACAGTCTCACAGCCAATTGTGCCCAGGTTTGCACATGCTCTTTCATATTGCATTACCACATTTAATTTATATTTTAAAATTTAGAATTGAGGCTGGTGGATTTCTACCTTGTGATCAGGTGATTGAGCATAAAGAACAATTTTTTAGACCATTTTTTGAACAGGAGCACCCTTCTGCTCATTTTATTGGATATACCAAAAACTAAACCAAACCCATTGCTGTTGAATCATTTCTGACTCATAGCGACTCTGTATGGCAGAGAAATAAGTTGGCGTAACAGCCGTCTTAAACCTGGCTATTTATAAAGTGGAGAAATTTAAGAAACAACCTATGACTCAGGGAGCCCAGTGATTCAGGAGACTTGGGGTCTACCCCATCTTACCCCTCTCACTCACTGTGTTACCTTCAAGTCCCTTCCCCTTTCTGGGCCTTGGTTTCATCTTCGAAGATGAAGAGGTTGAACCAGATTTTTAAGATTCCCCACCCACCTCAGCTCAAGAGTTTGAATTTTTAATTGGTGCGCTGGGACAGTAGCTTACCACCCAGACACTCCAGCCCAATAGTTACAGGACAGAGAGTTTCCCTAGAGGAATGGAGCCAAAAGGGCTGCCATTCAGGGCCTGTTATACTTTATCTTGCCTAGCTGTGCTTGTCAGGCTAGATTTGCACTATCTTGGTACCCTAGAAAAATCTCAAGTTTTATGTAGCAGAAGCTTCTGCCACTGCCAGTACCAGTTGCTGTTGAGCAATCCTGACTCATGGTGACCCCATGTGTGTCAGAGTAGAACTGTGCTCCATATCATTTTCAATAGACGATTTTTTGGAAGTTGTCTTCGTTATCTAGTGCTGTATAACCGAAATACCAAAGAGAAATTTATTCTCTCATAGTCTAGGGGGCTAGAAGTCCAAATTCAGGGTGCCATCTCCAGGGGAAGACTTCCTCCATCTGTCAACTCTGGGAAAAGGTCCTTGTTATCAATCTTCTCCTGGTCTAGGAGCTTCTCAGCACAGGGACCTCAGGTCTAAAGGATGCACATTCCTGATGCTTCTTGCTTGGTGGTAATGAGTTCCCTCATCTCTCTGCTCACTTCTCTCTTTTATATCTTAAAAGAGATCGACGTAAGACACAACCTAATCTTGTAGATTGAGTCTTGCCTCATTAACATCATACAGGTGGATTCACCATACATAGGAAAATCCCATCAGATGTTAAAATGGTGGACAATCACACAATACAGGGAATCATGGCCTAGCCAGGTTGACACACATTTTTGGGGGACACAATTCAATCCATAGCAGAAGTAGATCACCAGATCCTTCTTCCAAGGTGCCTCTGGGTGTGCTCAAACTGTTAACCTCTTGGTTAGCAGCCGAGCTTGAAAACCATTTTTACCACCTAGAGATTCCTTCTGGAGCCCTGGTGGCCCAGGGGTTAGGAGCTACAGCTGCTATCCAAAAGGTCAGCAGTTAGAATCCCTGGAAACCCTCTGGAGCAGTTCTACTCTGTCCTATAGAGTTGCTATGAGTTGGAATTTACTCGACAGCAACGGGCTAGGGACTCCTTCTGCCACTGACACCACCATAATGATCTAATCCAGGGAAGGCAAATAGGTTTTATCCGTTTGTCATTGTGTCAGGGTCCAGTCAGGAGACAGAAATCACACCAGTTACTTTAACAGAGAATTTAACATAAAGAATTATTAATTAGTAACCAATAAAGTAAGAAGAGAATCCTAGAGTATCTTGGAGGTAGTAACTGCAGGAAGCAGCTACCGCTCCTAGAGCCAGGCCCAATGTAATTATTAAAAGGTAGAAACTTGCAGGAGGGGCCCCACAGAGGCAAAACAGACCTCTGAGAAGAGGGCTGGCAGACTGGTACTGATGTCTCTGAGGCGCCACAAGGAGGCTGGTTTTACAAAGGTTGGAAAAACTACAAATTGGATTCACCTGTTTCTACAGGACGGCCACGCTGCTGCCAGAGTGAAGGAGCATTGTGACTGATGCTCACAGAGCAACAGCTGACAGGAAGGAGCAAGTCCCTTCTTCTTCTTCCGGCCTCACAGCTTCCCTCTAGCTCCCCCTGGTGTACAGAGTTCCAGCCTCAGCCTCACAAAGCCTAGGAGAGCTGAGAGACAGGCATTTGGGCTTACTACTTGGCCCAGCTGCCTTCAACAGACTTGGTAAGAGCTGCTTGCAATGCTACGTGGAGGCATACGAGGGAGGCTTAGTCCAGGCTCAGCAAAAAAAAAAAAAAACTCTTGCAATAAATTGATGTCTATCATGAAGGCCCAGAAAAGAGAAACGGTGGCGTGAAATCCCCCGTATTTGCCCTTTCTCTGGTGACTAAATTGCCTGCCACAGTCAGCATGAGAAGTACGTGCTATACTTCCCTACTTCCAAGGCAGCTAAGTGGGTAAAATGAGCTACACAGCCCCATGACAATCCTCAGAACCACTCCCTTTTCCCATCTAGCTACCAATTCTCACTTACCTAATGTCTATAATTAGGTTGTCATGACAATAATCTGAAAGTAAAATCGAGACTCTTCCCTCAATCATTCCAAGGAAACTGTTGATTGAAGCAAGGAGAGGAATGTTTTTAGAGGATGCCCCTGACTATTGTACAACCCTCAGCTCAGGGTATTTTTCTAATAGGCCCACAAATGAACAAGAGTGATGAATGGGGACAGAACCTTGGACATCAGTGTGAGCCAAATGCCCATAGAGGGCCTTAGCCTAGAGCCAGTCTGAAAGCTGGCAAGGCTTTGTAGTCAGGGGACTCTGGGTTCAAATCCAGGCCTGTTCCTTTCTTGGTGTTTAGAATTAGGTAACAGATATAATCTCTGTCCAGAAATTTTGGTGGGCGGGAAAGATAAACTAGTATGTTTTTAAAAACTCAACTTCCTTTCTATTTTGCTGATAAGAAATAATAATTCCAGTCTTTTCCAAGAGGGTTTCTGGGAGGGCTTCAGGAGTGTGCTGGGGCTGGCTCATACTGGCTGACGAGAGTAGATTGGGAGCACTCTTCCCAGCTCTGCATCCAGTGACTTCACATCAGTAGCTTGAAATGGGCCATGGGGAGAGTCGTTACACCAGAGAATCAAAAAATGCTACAAATCAAGGTGTTTCTGGTGTTTTGATTTGTTTTTGAGAGTCAGCTCAGCAGTGCTCCACTGTTCCCTTCACTTCCCAGGGCCTGCATCAAGGCTGGGGTGGGTTGGGGAAGGGAGGTAAGCTTTGTAATAGAGTAGGGGCCCATCAGTCCCTAGCCATGGCTCTACACAGATCACTCCCAAGTTAACCCTTGTTCTCACCTGCAAGGTTTTGCAAAAGTCCTTTCTTCCCCTTTCTGTACCAACTTTGGGGCAGGGAACTTCAATGAGCATGTCCTTGTCCCTCACAAGACTCACTGCAAAGCCCTCCTTTCATGGCTGTGGTAGGGAAACAGAACTCTCTGCTGGCTTCCTTCCTATCTCCAGCCCTGAGGAGTTCTTTCTTGGTGTGAACGAAATCCTTCTCTCCTTAAATACTATTCTTGATGTTTTAAGCTTTTGGAAACAAATGTCAGGAAGCTCTGTCTCAAATCTACCTTTTGCTCAGGAGCACAGGGCAGACTCTATTTGAATGGGGGAAACAGGAGTTGGGAAACAGTAGAGAGAGAAAAAAAAAGATAAATATGGCAAAAAATTCAGGCCATAAACACATTCCAGAATTCTGAATCCTTGGTTTTTTACCAATAAGGTAACAGCTTTCCCACACTTCCCTGTTGAGGTTTGAAGGATAAGAAATGTCAGTAAATGGCTCATGCAATAAAAACCCACCAGTACATAGTAGGCTCTTAAGCAATGGTGGCTTCTTTCACCTTCCTTGAGGCTATGCCCACTATGGCAGGGCTCAGTGGGAGAAAAAATGTCTCAGTTTTCCTTGCCTTGCACAATGGCAGAAGTTGGGATCCATTGAGCTGGATCAGAAGACCCGTCCTCCTGAGTTTTGAGAAGCAGATATCAGTACATTAATAGGGGAGTTAAAACTCCACATGCTCAATTAACATGAAATATCCTCTTTGGTTAAGCAGAAAAGCCAGTGGAATATTTAACAAGTGAATAAAACCAGTTAATACTCCCTCAGAGCATGGAATGTTGGCAAGCTACTCACTTCTTGGATGGTTTCCCCTTAGTCCCTTTCCAAGGCTCCCCTCTTGCCTGTTATTCTGACTCTACTTGTTCAGCCTGGCCAATTTCATCCATAACCACAGCTGCCATGCACCTCCCCCAACTCCCACTCATTGTTGAATCCCAATTCCACGCTTCTCTCACCTGAACACCATCCCATATTTGCAGCTATCTTTTGGACATTCCCACAGTTGAACTTCCCACAGTCACCCCCACACTCAACATGACCCATCTTGAACTCTTCATCTCCCCCACTTCCTCTGACATTGACCACAGTCTGCATTCTCTATCCTAGTGAGTGTTATTTCTACGTCTGTCATCCCAGATGCCTCCTTCACTTCCATTGCATACATCAAGTCGATTATAAGGTCCTATGTTTTTATTCCCTAAGCGTGCCTGCCTCTACAGCCCTTCTCTCCTGACACCTTGGAGTAGCTATTGTTTCTCACAGGGACAACCAAATTCTCCTACAAACTCCTTTCTCTCCCCTCCTGCCTTGCACTAGCCACCCCACCCTCTACCGTATAAAACAAATATGAACATATCAAAGCTCTTCCGTGGCTCCCTATTGCCTGCGGCTTGAATTTAGAACTCGGCAGGATACACATAGCCCACCATTACCCAGAGACAACGCCCTCAACTTCAGTCTCATCTTTTCACTCTCCCCATGCTGCCCAAGGCCTGCTCCAACTGCACGGACCTACTGGCACTTTCTAGTTCTTGATGTCTATTTTGCAACATTTTTCTCTTTTTGCACCTGGTAAGTCATCATTATTTTTACAAATCCATTTCCAGTACCTCCTCTGTGAAGCTCTCCTGAATTCCAACCTCTTTGATTAGATTTGATAAAACCCTCCTTGAGGTCATTTCTGGCCCCATTTTTGCCTTCTTTTCTTTTTCCCCTTGCCTCCTGCCTTGGTGATCTAGTTTTGCTGTAATACAAATACAAGTGGTTGGCTTTAACAAAGAGAAATTTGTTGTCTCACAGTTTACAAGGCTAGAAGTCTGAGTTCAAGGTGCCAGCTCTAGGGGAAGACTTTCTCTCTCTGTCAACTCTGAAGGAAGGTCCTTGTCATCAATCTTCCCCTGGTCTAGGAGATTCTATGCACAGGGACTCTGGGTCCAAAGGAAGTGCTCTGCTCCTGGCACTACTTTCTTGGTGGTACGAGGTCTTCCTCTCTTTCTTCTCACTTCTCTCTTATATATCTCAAAAGAGATTTACTCAAGATACAACCTAATCTTATAGACTGAGCCTTGCCTCATTAACATAACTGCCTCTAATCATAAAGGCAGGATTTACAACACAGAAAAATCACATCAGATGACAAAATTGTGGACAATCACACAATACTGGGAATCAAGGCCTACCCAAGTTGACACACATTTTTGGGGGACACAATTCAATCCATAACACCTCCCTTCTTTACCAACTCTTCTTTACCCATCTGTCTGGAAATCTTGGGCTCACTGAGAGAAGGCAACATATCTTAATCATGAATGTTTATGTGATAAAATAAGAGTGCTCCTGCTAATGGGGGGTGGGTAAACAGAATTATACTGTTGTAAGATTATTACATTCCTGGTAGTGCAAATGGCTAATGAGTCTGTCTGCTAACCAAAAGTTGGAGGTTCAAGTTCACCCAGTGGCACCTCCAAAGAAAAGCCTGATGATCTACTTCTGAAAAAATAGCCATTGAAAACTCCATGGAGCACAGTTCTACTCTAACACACATAAGTTCACCATGAGTTGGAGTCAACTTAACAGCAACTGGTTACCACTGGTGGTGGTGGTAAGTCATTACAATTCTGAAGTTTAAAATCAAAAGTATGAAGTGTCAGGTATGAAGTGTGATGTACAAAGTATGATGTGGTAAAATCAACTCTAAACAGACTTTGGTAAGTTAAGGGTGCATACTGCTAGCCCTTGAACAGCTGCTTAAAAACAACTTTTTTAAAAAGACTTAGATAAGGAACAAATAGAGAAAATGAGATGGAATATCAAAAAATATTTGATTAACTCAAAAGAAGGAAGACAAGGAGCAGCAAAGAAACAAACAAAAAACCAAATAAACAAATGGAAAACAAGTAGCAAGAGATTTGACTTAAACACAGCCATACCAATAATTACTTTAAATGTAAAAATCCCAATTAAAAGGCCCAGATTGTCTGACTAGGTAAAAAAAGCAAGACTCAAATGTATTTAATTTACAAGAGATAAACATTAACGAGGAAGACACAAATAAATTGAAAATAAAAGTATGGAAAAAGATATACCTTGCAAACAGCATATGAAGTTTGGAGAGGCTATATTAATATCAAGAAGGCTCCTGCAGTGTACTGGTTAAGAGCTATGGCTGCTAACCAAACGACTGGCAGTTCAAATCCACCAGGCACTCCTTGGAAACTCTATGGGGCAGTTCTACCCTGCCCTGTAGGGTTGCTATGAGTCGGAATAGACTCAATGGCAACAGGTTTGGAAACCTTGGTGGCACAGTGGCTAAGTGCTATGGCTGCTAACCAAAGAGTCGGCAGTTCAAATCCATCCGGAGCTCCTCAGACACTCCATGGGGCAGTTCTATTCTGTCCTATAGGGCTGCTATGTATGAGTCGGAATCTACTAGACAGCACTGGCTTTGGTTTGTTTTTTATATTACTATCACACAAAGTAGGCTTCAAGACAAAGAGTACTGCAAGAGATAAAGAGGGACATTTTATAGTGATAGAAGGCATGATTCTTCAGGAAGACATAACAATCCTAAATGCGTATGCATCTAACAACAGAGCTTCAAAAATCATGAAGGAAAGATTCAAAGAGCTGGAGTGACAAAGCCACAATTACAGTGAGAGTTTTTACCATGCCTCTCCCCAAAATTGATAGAACCAGTAGACAAAAAAACAAAGACATAAAAGATATCAACAACACCATCAACCAACTTGACAACCAATTGGAAAACATTTGGCAGTTTCTTATAAAGTTAAACATCCATCTCCCCTTTGGCCCAGCAATTCCGCGCCTACATATTTACCCAAGGTAAATGAAAACATATGTCCACAAAAAAGGCTTGTACACAAATGCTTATAGCAGCTTTATTCATAATAGCCTCAAACTGGAAACAACCCAAATGGATATCAACACACAAATGAATAAACAAATTGTGGTGTATCAATAAAATAGAATTTTACTCATCAGTAAAGAGGAACAAACTGAAATATACACATCAACATGGATAAATCTGAAAAAATGCTGAGAAAAAGAAGTCAGACCCAAAAGAGTACATGCCATGTAACTTCATTTACATAAAGTCCTAAAGCCAGCAAAACTAATCTGTTACAGAAAGTAGACTAGCGGCTAGCTGGGGGGAGGGGTTGACTCCAAATAGGCATGAGGAAACTTTCTGAGGTAATGAAATTGTTCAGGAATAGACCCACACATAAACATAGATGGACATATATGGACAACTGATTTTTGACAAAGATGCAAAGGCAAGTCAGTGGAAAAAGGACAGTCTTTTCAAAATTGGTGCTGGAAAAATTGGATATCCCTACCAAAAAAATGAGATTTGATCCATACCCCACACTACATACAAATGTTAAGTAAACTTAGAACCTAAAACTATAAAAATTCTAAGAAAAACCCTTTGTGACTTTGTGTTAGGCAAAAATTTCTTAGATATGACACCAAAAGCCTGATCCATTAAAGAAAACAGTGATAAGCTTGACTTCAGCAAAATTAAAAACTTCCCTTTGAAAGACGCTGTTAAGAGAATGAAAAGACAAGCCACATAACGGAAGAAAATATTTGCAAATCACATTCTGAGAAGGGAGTTACATCTAGATTGTTACGAAGAACTCTCAAGACTCAATAAAAATAAAACAAACAACTCCTTCCCCCCCTACACACACACTCCCTTCCTCCACACACAGAAGATTGGAACAGTCATGTCACTAAAGAAGACATATGGATGGCAAATACCCACATGAAAAGATGTTCAACATCATTTATCATTAAAAAAAAAAAAAAGGGGGAATGTAAATTAAAACCACAGTGAGATCCCACTGCACAGAGTGTTTAAAATTAAAAAAGGTGACCATACCAGGTACTGAAGAGGACATGAAGCAAATGGAACTCTCAGGCACTGCTGGTGGGACTGTAAAATGGTACAACCACTTTGGAAAAAATTTGGAAGTTTCTGTAAAAGTGAAACAAATGCCCACTATACAGCCTATCCAATCCACTCCTAGGTATTTATTTGCCAAGAGAAATAAAGGCACACATCCATACAAAGACTTGTGTATGACTTCATAGCACCTTCATTTGTGATGGCCAAAAACTGGAACCTAAATATCCATCAACAGGTGAAAAAATAAACAAATAGCGGTGGAGCTATGCAATGCAGTACTACTCAGGAAAAAAAGGAGCAAGTTATTATGCACACAATAACATGGCTGAATCTCGGAATAATTACGGCAAGTGAAAGAAGCTAACAAAAAGAGTACACGTTGTGTGATTCCATTTCTATAAAATTCTAGAAAATGCAAGCTACTCTACAATAGGTCAGTGGTTTTGTTACCTGATTAGGGTCCATGCCCTGGAGCTGTCGAGCCAATGAAACATACCCCCAGTCAGAAAGAGTGAGAAAGTTTATTAAGGAGATGCATGCATCACCAGGGACCCGGCAGCAACACAGGCTGTCCCTATGGAGTCCCAAAAGAGCAGTTTTACGTTAGAGCTTATATAGAATCTTACAAGGGTTACAAGTGTCTTTGTAATCCCCTGCCAGATATTTCTTTATTAGGCTAAACACATAAATATCTGATACCTGGGCTCCAACTTTCCTGTGGGGGTTTTATGCCAGAGGTAGTCCCGCCAGAACAAAACATTATTTGCATCAGTTTAAAACAAAGAACGAAGTCATTAACATTTGGTCAAAACAAAGTCATTAACAGAGGTATGTGAGGAGGCAGGCAGAGGAAGAACAACTTATAGGTTTATCATGGCCTTATGTTTTTTTATTTAGGTATGTTAAGCTCTCAGTTGCCCGTTTTGAAAAAGGAGAAAACACGCTAGGTGGTATTGGGGTCACAGTTTCCTGGGAATGAGAGGAGCAGGGGAGAGAGGCAGGACAGACGGATTGCAAAGTGGTACAAGGGAACTTTTGGCAATGACAGATATTCTCACTATCTTGGTGGAGGTGATGGTTTAATGGATGTATATGGAAATCAAAATTTATCAAATTGTATACTTCAAATATGTGCAAATTTTTCGTGTGTGAATTATATTTAAATAAAGCTGTTGATGTAAAAAAAAATCCTTACATAATCAATTTTTTAAACCTGTCCAGCATCAGCATTTTCCTTCAGATTCTCTCGTGGCAGCTTTTTTCCCTGGCCTTTCCCCTCCCTGCTGCACAGAGAGGGGGAAATGGGCTGGTGTGGCTTCAGTCACCAATCTCTACCGGGTTCCTCCAGGTCTTCTGGGCGGTGGGGCAGCATGGGCCCCAGCACCTTTTCACCTCCCTCCCCCACAAAGGCACTGGAGACAAGGGCAAACTCCCATCCCTTCCCTTTGCACCCCCACCCTTCTACTCTTTTTTGTGTGTGGCTCCAACTGCCCTCCTGGGCTTATCAGCTGTCCCCAAGCTGTCCTACAGAGCAGGCAGTGGGGACTCGCCTTCTGCTGCGCCAGGCTCTTGTCTCACTTTCCTAAGCTGAGGATGGCACCTCCAGGGCCCTTCCTGACCCGTCAGGGCCTCCATCCATCCCCGCTCTCAGGCCACTTCTGTCAGTCTCTGGGCTAGGCTGGGAAGTCCCCCGCTGTCACTTGGAAAAGACTGAAACAGTTTGGTTCCCACTTAAAGCTTCTTTTGCACTGAGTTTGTCACACATGCTAATGAACAGCGGCTGGAGGGGCTGGGGGAGACCTCTAATGAATCCTTCCTGGCTACCGTGCTGATAAGAGGTAGAAAAACAAGTGTCTTTGGGTCTCCGGTCTCCGGGAACAGCCACGCCCCCAGGCCTGTGGGCTTCTGTGGCCTCTCCTAGGTAGGTGGGGGAGGACACGTGGTCGGTGGAGGGTGGGGCGTGTGGTCGGTGGGTGGGTCTGCAGGGCTGGCAGGGCCCAGCTCATGCCCACTCTTCCCATGGTGCCCAAACTCAGTGGCTTCTAAGCCAAGACAGAGAAGTAGCTGAGCAAGCAGGTCTTAAAGTTATCTGAGGGCTTACACAATTCAAGACAGCCTTTCTTCTCCCTTTTTTGTCCTTGTGACTTTTTTTTTCTTTTTACAAAAGTAGTTGCACTACTGTAGAGCATTTTGAAAACAAAGAAAATAAAATCAAAGAAGAAAAAATGATCCATCACCCAAAGATTACTACCTTTACCATTTTGCTTTCATTATGTTGGTGGTGGTGGTGCTGGTGATGGCTATTGTTGTCTGCCTTCAGTCGATTCCTACTCATGGAGATCCCATGTGTTGCAGAGTAAAGCTTTGCTCCCCAGGGTTTTCATGGCTGTGACCTTTTGGGAGCAGATCTCCAGGCCTTTCTTCCTAGGTGCCTGTGGGTGGATTCAAACCACCAACCCTTCAGTTACCTGCCAAGTGTTTAACCCTCTGTGCCACTTGGGCTCCTTACAATAATGTTGTTAGGTGCCACCGAGTCGGTTCCCACTCATAGTGACCCTATGTATAATAGAACGAAACACTGCCCCCTCTTGCACCATCCTCATGATCATTGTTATGCTTGAGGCCACTGTTGCAGCCACTGTGTCAATCCATCTCATTGAGGGTCTTCCTCTTTTTTGCTGACACTTTACCAAGCATAATATCCATCTCCAGGGACTGGCTGCTGCATAGAGAACGGGAAATTGGCTGGTGTGGCTTCAGTCACTGGTCTCTACCGGGCTCCTTCAGGTCTCCGGGAAGTGCAGCATGGGCTCCAGCACCTTTTCCAGAGCCAAGAACTTGCACACTTGCTACTTTGAAACTGACTAGATATCCTGTGAGTATCTGAGTCCTAAGCCTTCGGTATCATTTTTAATGGCTACATAGTATTCTATTGTTCAGTGGTACTATAATTTACCCAATCCCCTACGGGTTGACGTCAGGTTGGGTTTTTTTTTTATAGTAAATTCTCCAATGAACATTTTTATAACTAAATATTTGCTCAGAAACTAAAATTGGAATTGCTGGGTCAAAGCATATGTATAATTTCAAGGCTTTGGATATATGTTGCCAAGATTGTCCTCCAAGAATAATGGACCAAATTATAGTCCCTACATCCTCATCCACACTAGAATACAAAGCATTCTTCATCCAAGTGATTTCAGCAGCTCAGATTCTGCCACATGAATAATAAAATTTAGATTAATTACAGGCTCAGGGTAGCCCAGCCTTTTGCAGTGGAAATTCCATCCCTCCATAGCAGAAGAGTTGGAGCCAGACACAGAGCAGAACGGAGTCTGGGGCAGAGAGAGCAAGACAAATGTCTACTTAATTCAATCAGCTCAATATTCTAAATTTCCCAGAAATGTCTTTGTTTTGATCATTGTCACTGAATAGTCACTGTCATTGACCAAGGGCGAGAAGAGAGTGTGGAATGTCCCTGAGTCCTCTGGCTCTGAGTGCAGACAATGACTTAGAGCAGAGAGAGAACTGAGACCTGGGGTCAGGACTCAGGGGTTCTAGTTCCTGCCCTGGAATTGATTATGAGCATGAGCAAGACATGTCCAGCCTCATTGCTGGGGACTAGGTTAACCATCTGGAGTTTCCACCCGCTCCACCCCCTTTGTCCCAGAATAGGACATTAGCTGATACCACCTAAGATTAATTATCCTCTTACTACATGCCTAGCACTGTGCTAAGCACCTGGTTCGCATTATTGCACTTAACCTCCTCAAATCTTGGAAGTAAATACAACCTTTGTCCCTGTTCAATAGATGACAAAACCGAGGCACAGGAAGATTAAGTGACTTTCCCAAGGTTGGACTGGAAGCATAATGGCAGAGCCAGAATTCAACCCCGGAGCAACCTGACTCCTTTCTAGAGGTATGGAGGACACCATTTCTGTGCTTGCCTACAGGTGCTCTCTTATGATCAGAATATAAGCTCTCCGAGGTTAAGAGCTGTATCTGCACTGCCCCTTAATCTGTCCCCAGCACCAAGCCCAATGCCACTATAGGCAATAAAGATTTGTGATTATATTAGTTTTCTATTGCTTCATAACAAATTACCACAAATTGGAAACAACATCCATTTATATCTCACAGTTCTGTGGGTCAGAAGTCAGATCCCAGTGTGGCTGGGGTTTCTACTCAGGATCTCCTGAGGCTGAAATCCGTGTCAGTCAAGCTGCCTTCTCGTCTAAGCACATACCTTCTTCCAGGATAGTTCAGATGATTGGCAGAATTCAGTTCCCTTTGGTTGTATGACTGGGGTCCTGTTTTCTTGCTCACTATCTACCAGGAGGAAATGCTGGTGGCGCAGTGGTTAAGTGCTGTGGCTGCTAACCAAGAGGTTGGCAGTTCAAATGCACCAGGTTGCTCCTTGGAAACTCTATGGGGCAGTTCTACTCTGTCCTGTAGGGTCGCTATGAGTCAGAATCGACTCGACGGCAGTGGGTTTGGTTTTTTGGTTTGGTATCTACCAGGAACCACTCCTAAGAGACACTCTCAAGTCCTTGAAACATGGCCCCCTCCATACGCCCTTTTTCACTCTCCAGATTTCTCCCTTCAGGAAGTTCTGAAAACACAAAAAAAGTTCTCGTTCCCTTTTAAAGGCTCACCTGATTAAGTCATGCCCACTCAGGATAATCTCCCTTTTGAATTAAAATCAACTGAAACTCAATTTTGATTAACTCAAAATTAGGGACCTCATTTGTTTGTTGTTGTTAGGTGCCACTGAGTGGTTCCGACTCATAGCAACCCTATGTACAACAGAAGAAAACACTGCTCAGTCCTGCGCCATCCTCGCAATCGTTGTTATGCTCGAACCCCCATCATTGCAGTCACTGTGTCAATCCATCTCATTGAGGGTCTTTCTCTTTTTTGCTGACGCTCTACTTTACCAAGCATGATGTCCTTCCTCAGGGACTAATCCCTCCTGATAACATGCCCGAAGTATGTGAGATGCAGTCTCAGCATCCTTGATTTAAGAAGCAACCTGGTTGTACTTCTTCCAAGACAGATTTGTTCCTTTTTTTGAAGAATATTCAGTATTATTCACTTATACCACAACTGGAAGGCATCAGTTCTTCTTTGGTCTTCCTTATTCATCTTCCAGGTTTCGCAAGCATATGAGGGGATGGAAAACACCATGACTTCGGTCAGGTGCAACTTAGTCTTCAGAGAGACATCTTTGCTTTTCGACACTTTAAGGAGATCTTTTGCAGCAGATTTGCCCAATGAAATGTGTCTTTTGATTTCTTGACTGCTGCTTCCATGGGTGTTGATTATGAATCCAAGTAAAATAAAATCCTTGACAACTTCAATCTTTTCTGTTTATCATGATGTTGCTTATTGGTCCAGCTATGAGGATTTTTGTTTTCTTTATGTTGAGGTGTAATCCATACTGAAGACTGTGGTCTTTGATATTCGTCTGTAAGTGCTTCAAGTCCTCTTCTCTTTCAGCAAGCAAGATTGTATCATCTGCATAACACAGGTTGTTAATGCGTCTTCCTCCAGTCTTGATACCAAGTTCTTCATGTAGTCAAGCTTCTCAGATTATTTGCTCAGCATATAGGTCGAATAAGTATGGTGAAAGGATACAACCCTGATGTACACCTTCCTGACTTTAAACCACGCAGTATTCCCTTGTTCTGTTTGAATGGCTGCCTCTTGATCTATGTACAGGTTCCTCATGAACACAATTAAGTATTCTGGAATTCCCATTCTTCACAACGTTACCCATAATTTGTTATGATCCACACAGTTGAATGCCTTTGCATAGTCAATAAAACACAGGTAAGCATCTTTTCGATATTCTCTGCTTTCAGCCAGGATCTATCTGATATCAGTAATGATACCCCTGGTTCCCTGTCCTCTTCTGAATTCAGCTTGAATTTCTGGCGAGTCCCTGTTGATATACTGCTGCAGCCGATTTTAAATGATCTTCAACAAAATTTTACTTGCATATGATATTAATGATATTGTTCAATAATTTCCTCATTCAGTTGGATCACCTTTCTTGGGAATAGGCATAAATATGGATCTCTTCCAGTCAGTGGGCCAGATAGCTGTCTTCCAAATTTCTTGGCATAGACAAGTGAGCACTTTCAGTGCTGCATCCATTTACTGAAACATCTCAGTTGGTATTCCATCAATTCCTGGAGCCTTGTTTTTTACTGATGTCTTCAGTGCAGCTTGGACTTCTACCTTCAGTACCATTGGTTCTTGATCATATGCTACCTCCTGAAACGGTTGAACACTGACCAACTCTTTTTGGTATAGTGACTCTGTATTCCTTCCATCTTTTTTTGATGCTTCCTGCATCATTTAATATTTTCCCCATAGAATCCTTCACTATTGCAACTCGAGGCTTGAATTTTTTCTTCAGTTCTTTCAGCTTGAGAAATGCCGAGCATGTTCTTCCCTTTTGGTTTTCTATCTCCAGGTCTTTGCACATGTCAGTATAATACTTCGTCTTCTCAAGCTGCCGTTTGGAATCTTATGTTAAGCTCTTTTACTTCATCATTTCTTCCTTTTGCTTTAGCTACTCAACATTCAAAAGCAAGTTTCTAGTCTCTTCTGACATCCATTTTGGTCTTTTCTTTCTTTCCTGTCTTTTTAATGAGCTCTTGCTTTCTTCATGTATGATGTCCTTGATGTCATTCCACAATCAACTCCTCTGGGCTTCTGTCATTAGTGTTCAATGCATTAAATTTATTCTTCAGATAGCCTCTAATTTCAGGTGGGATATATTCAAGGCCGTACTTTGGCTCTCATGGACTTGTTCTAATTTCATTCAGTTTCAACCTGAGCTTTATATGAATAATTGAGGATCTGTTCTGCAGTCGGCCGCTGGCCTTGTTCTGAGTGATGATGTTGAGCTTTTCCATCATCTCTTTCCACAGATGTAGTCAATTTGATTTCTGTGTATCCCATCTTACTTAAACCTGCAAAATCCCTTCTGCCATGCAGCATAAACTTGTCAGGAGAATGACACCCCAACATAGTCATATGTCCCTCTCACACTCAAAGGAAGGAACTACACCTGGTGTATAACCATAGCAAGGAGCCCTGGTGGTACAGTGGTTAGGCATTTGACTGCTAAGCGAAAGTTCAGCATTTCAAACCCACCAGCCACTTCTTGGGGGAAAGACATGGCAGTCTGCTCTTGTAAAGACTGTCCACCACTGGTCTGTCAGTTTGACATACTCTGGTAGCTTGCGTGCTGCTGTGATGCTGGAAGCTATGCCACCAGTATTTCAAATGCCAGCAGAATCACCCATGGTGGACAGGTTTCAGTGGAGTTTCCAGACTAAGACAGACTAGGAAGAAAGAACTGGCAATCTACTTCTGAAAAAATTGACCAGTGAAAACCTTATGAATAGCAGCAGAATATTGTTGAAACACGCTTAAGAGGAGGAACTATGCACAGTGTATAACCAGAGCAAAGAGACTTTGTGGTGCAATAGTTAGGCGTTGGCCTGCTAACTGAAAGGTTCACAGTTCAAATTCGTCAGCCACTCCTCAGGAAAAAGATGTAACAGTCTATGTAACAGTCTAATCCCATAAAGATTACAGCCTTGGAAGCCTTATGGGGCAGTTCTACTCTGTCCTATAGGGTCACTATGAGTCAGAATCAACTCAGCGGCAATGAGTATAACCAGAGGCAGGAATCTTGGAGGCCATCATAAAATTCTGCCTACCACAGTGACTGTGCGGATGAGAGAATGAATGAATGAAGTGCTCAGCTGTGCAGGTAAATGGGAGGAGAGTGGTCTGAAAGTGCACTAACTGTAGGATAGACCCTAGAAATCCAGTTTGACAGACCCTGGGATCACTTTACTCTTTAAGGAGCAAGGGCCATGATATGTACCCTTTATCCCCAGAGTCTGACACAGGCTAAGCTCATGTGGAAGCCTAATGTGTGATCTGTTCTCTGAAGCTTAGAGCAGGGATAAATAATAATAATCCAAACAAGAGTAAAGGTGCAAAGGCCATAATTTTTTTATAGAGCGACAAGTTTTCATTCCAAGTCCCATTTCCCAGTTCTCCTCCCATCTCCCAGACTGTGGGGGCTCATGTCATTCCCTCCGAAGGGCAACTTCTGGCCTCTAACACAGCCCTGCTTTGTTATTTCAGAGAAGCCCACCTAAAAAGCACATACACACACCCCAGCCGTGAGAGGCGCTACCCAGGGAGCCACGCTGGCTCCCAGCCCACACCCCACAAGGTCCATGAAGACAGGCAGGGCTTCGGCCCATTCATCCTGGTCTCCTCTTTCCAGCCCATAAAATCGTACTAATCCATGACCTTGTTGTTACTCCAGAGTGTCACATGGGCCCAGAGTTTGAATAGGGGTTGTGTCACCATAAGGAATATTCCCAAGGGAAGAGGGTTAACAGAATTGCCATGGATGGCTGCCTTTTGGGCCAAATTGATGAACTCTGAATCCTCTACGGGTCTGGTGGCGCCCATCTCATGTTCCTCCGAGCATAACTCAGGTCACTGTCCTATCTGGGAGAAGGGGAGAGGACGACTTTCCCAGTCTGAAGCTGAGGAAAACTCCACCTTGCTTAACCTGAAGAATAGGATTTCCATCTCTTTCTGAGATGTCTTTCAGATGACACGTGTATTCATTCATCTGACAATGTTTTTTGAAGGCCCTATATTTTTATAATGGGCCAGACACTTTACCGAGGTACCAAGGATACAGCAGTGTCAAAACAAAACAAAAAAAAATCCCTGTCCACACAAAAAAAAAGGACCTTATATTTCCTGAAGATGGAGTGTAAACAAGATAAATAAATCAATTACATGGCATATTAGATGGTGGTAGAGTACTCTGGAGAAAAACAAAGCAAGAAAAAGGGAGGGGAAAGGCCAGGGAGGAGGAAGGAAGCAATTTTAAATAGGGTGGTTGGGAAGGCCTCAATGAAAAGGCAACATTTGAGCGAGCTAAGACTTGGAGGTGATAAGGGAATAGGTCAGCTGGATCTTTGAGGAATAACAAGCACAAGGGCCCTGAAGCAGGAGTGTGGCTTGAATGTTTGAGAACAGCACAGTGAGCAGCCCGTTGCCATTGAGTCAAGTCAGGCACATAGTGACTCTATAGGACAGAGAAGAACTGTCCCATATGGTTTCTAAGGTTGTAATCTTTACAGAAGCAGACGGCCACTTCTTTCTCCCATGGAGCAGCAAGGGGAAGACTAATAGAAGATGACGACAGAGAGGTAAGGAGGACAGGGGCTTCAGATCTATAGGGCCAAGCTGGCCATTGTAACAACTTTGGCTTTTACTAGAAGGGAAATGGGGAGCTCTGGCAGGGATATCAGGAGAGGAGCACCATGACCTGGCTTCCATTTTTAAAGGACCGTTCTGGCTGCCGTGTAGAAAACAAACTGTGGGGGTTCATAGAAGAAGGGCTGCCTCTGTGGGTCAGGAACATCAGGTTGGTCCCGAGGGTGGTTCAGATCATAAAATATTGGCCTTCAATAAATCCTTCTGGAGTGCACTGATTGACTTCCTGGGTCAAATGGCAGTTGAGGGGCCATAAAAACATAAGGCAGGAAGGGGAGAGAAGAAAATGGTTACCAAGGTCTCAGGAAGGTGGGCTGTGGCTAACAGACCAGCCAGGTGTGGCTAACAGTCCAGCCAGGTAGAAGAAAGACAGGTGGGGTCAGGAATCTAGATGACCAGGAAGAGAGTTAAGGTCATTTCAGCAAGCCTGACCTTCAGGCAGACAGATCACCTTTGGCTTCTCTCTAGGTACTTATTTTTTTCCATTCATCAAATACTTGTTGCACACTTACTATGTAGGAGGTACCTTGAACACAGAGCAATAGACAAGACAATCAAGGGCCTGCAGTATAGTGGGGAAGATAGTCAAACAATCACATATACAATATATAAAATAATTACGGTCAGTAAGGTTTTTTTTTACTAAGTGTTGTGAAGGATTCCCTGTTGATATAGGTTAACTGAAAGGTCTTCTAAGGAAATGACACTTCAGGTGAACCTGAGCTAAGAGCCAACCTCCCAAAAACTGGGGGCAAGAAGAATATTTCAGGCAGGGGAAACAGCATGTGCAAGGGCCCTGGGGAGGGAAAATCCACAGGGGGTCTGGGAACCAAAAGAAAAGCTCTGTGGGCTAGAAGTTAAGCAGGGGCCTTGGTATTCCCTACTTAGGTGTTCCAGGACTATGAAGGGCCTGTGCAGGAGAGGACCCTAGGTAAAAGTGTACCCGAATGAGGGTTCTTGTCCTGTCCTATTAGCCTATCGAAATAAGATGGACGCCACACCACCAGTTGCAAAGGAAACAGAAAGTGGAAATTCACTGCCTGCACATACAAGGAGCAATGAGTGGTCTAGCGACCATAAGGCCACGTGCTCACCATCGAAGGGGGCTGGGGAGCTTTTTATTTCCAGTGGCCTCGGGGGTTGGGTTTGGTACTCCGAACTCTCCTCCCTTAGCCTTCCCACGCCCATACTTGGAGGTCCGGATAATTAAATCATCTTCCTTCAGATATGCATGTAGTGGGACCCTTTGCTTCCAAAATGGAATCGGGTGAAATTACGGGGGGGGAATATCGTTCTTTCCGGTGACAACTGGATCCAGGTGGGTTGAAGGACGTGATCTCTTCAATCTGCACATGCTTCAAGGTGTAGCTTGGGCTAGTTCAGTGGATGAAGCCACTACTGGCTGCTACTTCCTGAAAAACGTTGCTCAAAACAAGCTTGTGGTTAGCAAAACAAAGAAAGGGGGGGAAGGGGCGTTGATTGGGGTTTTCAAAAGCTGTCCATACTAGCAGTCTGTACCAGTGGTTCCTGGACTTGGTCTGAACTTAAAAGGAAATCAATAAACATTTTAAATGGTCCCAGTATTTTAATAGCTTTATACCTGAAAATGTGATGAGGAAGCTATAGGGACTCATTTACTGTTGGTTATTTATTCCATCAGAGATACATTTTTGCTTAAAAACAGGGAAAGAAGGAGAGAATAATACTGTATTCTCTTCAGAAGGCTACTAACCAAAAGGTTGGTGGTTCAGACACACCCAGCGGCTTCACAGGAGAAGGACCTGGCTATCTGCTCCCATAAAGATTAAAAAAAAAAAAAGATTAATACAGCCTAGAAAACCCTATGGGGCAATTTGACTTTGTCACATGCAGTCACTAAGAGCTGAAAATTGACTCAATGGCACCTAATAATAACAACAACATTCCTTTCAAGCAGCTCTCAAATACAAAGGAGTTCTGTACTTAACTTTTTAGCTCAATTTTTGAGTTAAAAGGGAAAACAAAATCCATGGGAATGCCAATTAAAAGTTGCCTTTGCCATACATCTTTTTCAAGTAGCATAACATACCTGTTCTATGCCAACTAATATGAGAAATGAATAATTAAATTCACGAAATCCTGCTAAGGAAAAGATTCTACTTTTTCTTCTCAAAATAATAGAAAAAGTAATAAAACTCCTCTAGATAATGCAAGGAAACTCTGGTGGCGTAGTGGTTAAGAGCCACAGCTGCTAACCAAAAGGTCAACAGTCCAAATCCACCAGGTGCTCCTTGGGAACCCCATGCAGCAGTTCTACCCTGTGCTATAGGGTCACTATGAGTCGGAATCAAATCGACAGCAACAGGTTTGGTTTGGTTGGTTTTAGGTAATACAAGAGACTCTGGGTGGTGCGAATAGTTAACGTGGCTTGACTGCTAACTGAAAGTTTGGAGGTTCAAGTCCACCCAGAGAAAGAAAGGCCTGGAGATTTACTTCCACAAAAGTCTTGGAGATCTACTTTGAAAAAAACCAGCCATTGAAAACCCTATGAAGCATAGTTCTATTTTGACATACATGGGATTGCCATGAGTTGGAATCAACATAATAGCAACCCTATAAAGGTAATACGGATGGGTAAAACAGCAACTGCTAAGAATAATCAAATCCTCTCTGAAGTAATTCTGAAGTAACATCAGCACCATCTTCCCAACTCACAACACCCCTGTCTCTTTTCTAGAAACTGTATGTGCTGGCCCTGAGAGACCCACTCCTACCCTACCCAAGGAGAACCTGACCCCAGCAGGACCACTGAAATTCTCCCTCCCAGGAATTTGTATTCAGATTGAGAAACAGTTTAGAAAGTAGACGGAATGAGGGACAGATTACCCAGAAGCTCCTGGGCAGCCACATTCTACCATACAGTTGGGGAAGTGAGAAAGCTATCAATTCCACAAACATGAATAAGCTCTTCGTGTGGGTTTGATCTGGAGATTCATGGATGACCCGAGGTGTACGTGGTCTGGATCTTCCAGGATAGCAGTCGAGCTGAGGAGACAGACACGTTGGTCCCATCATGGAGGGGCTCTGCCAGTAATCCTGGGAAGACTTGAGCAAGCAATTCCCTCCTCTGGAACTGTTTTCTTCCTTGGAAAACAATCAAAGTGACTCTCCCAGCTCTGAAGACAAAAGCAATCTGATTGGAGGTTGGAACGTAAATTTAAATTTCCCACCTCTTTTGCAAAATTGGAAACCCTAGTGGTGTCATAGTTAAGAGGTATAGCTGCTAACCAAAATGTCAACAGTTCAAATTCACCAGGCGCTCCTTGGAAACTGTATGGGGCGGGTCTACTCTGTCCTATAGGGTCGCTATGAGTCAGTATAAACTTGATGACAACAGGTTTGGGTTTTGTTTTTGTTTTTGCTTTTGCAAAATTGGGCAGAGGGATCTCTTAGGTGATGCTGTTTGCCCAGTGGTGCCTACTGACTATCCCCTGAATGCACACAGCCTGCTTTCAAGGACACAGCCACCTCCCTCCCAAGAGGTATGAGCAGAAAGTTTCTGTAGGAAGCCCCCAAAACTGCCCTGCCCCCAGCTCCCCCCCCCCAGCCCCGCTATCAGGATCAGGGAAGCTGACAAAGGTCATGGCAGGCACTCTGGGCCCAACTCCAGCCTCTTCTGATGCGTTCCTGCTGCTTTCCCCGTGGCTTGGGAAGCCACACTCAAGATAAATGGGCAGCCCAGAACTGGCTGGCCAGGGAAAATGGGCCCCCTCCTGAGCCATTTCTCCCCCAGCTTTCCTGCTGTGATGTGTGGTAAGTGCCAGACTGGACCTATGGACTGATTGTTGGGGACTGGATGACCCAGGCCCCTCTCCTAGCATAGCTGCAATCTCACACAACTTACATAGGAGCTTCCCTCTCCTTCTCTTCTTTCATCTCAGTTGACCCATTGCCTCCTCTGAAGCTCATAAAATATCATTTCACTAAATTGAGCTTTCATTCGTGCAAGAACGAAAATCAAACCAAACCTACTGCCGTCGAGTTGATTCCGACTCATAGCGACCTTATAGGACAGAGTAGAACCACATCGAGTTTCCAAGGAGCGCCTGGCGGATTTGAACTGCCGACCTCTTGGTTAGCAGCCATAGCACTTAACCACTACACCACCAGGGTTTCCATTCATGCAAGAACACCACAATATTCATTAAGATGGAAGACAAAGAGAATAAACCAGGTCTTACCGTTTTTCGTCTTTTAATAATGAAAAATGGTTCCTGAAAGTTTCGTTTTTTATGTCATTTTTTTTAATGGCCTGGTTGACCTTTATACTTTTTCTCTTTGGCTCACATGCTTTGTGCCCTTTGGAGTTACCTCCTGAAGAGTCTTAAAGAAACAAAAGAATAGAAACATGGAAGCCTTGGCTTCCATGATCCCAGTTCCCCTGGCTTCTCCCCTACCTCTCTGGCCAGCCCATCTCTGGCTCATCCCCTTTTTCCCAACTCCTTAGCACCCCTTTCCCTTTCTACACAGCTGATATCACTACACCCTCCAAACTTGTCTCTACAAGCTGAGCTCTCTCCTGAAAAGCAAACCCACCTCAAGCCTGCCTCCACTGGATATCCTGTAGTTCTCCAAATCCCACAGGCTCAAACAGACCTGGTCATCCCTTCCTCAAATCAGCATCTGCTCCCCATCTCTCTCAGGAACCTCACCCCAGGCCCAGTCACCACACATCTCAAGGTTAGGTTCCTCCTTCTCCTTCACTCCCTGATCTAGACAGTCACAGAGCCCTGGCATATTCATCTCCAAGACTCCTCTGGCTTCTGTTCCCTCCTTGACACACCCAGTTATACCTTTGCTTCCTCTCTCCTGAACTTTTCCAATGACTTTACAACTAACTACCAGCTGAGGAACTTTGGACAAGTCACTTCTCGAGCTTCAGTTATCCTTATCTGAAAAATGGGTATAAGGACGCCCACCACAAAAGGCTGTTGAGAAAGAACTGTGGCAACATAACCAAAAACCAAACCAGTTGCCATCGAATCGATTCCAACTCATAGCAACCCTGAGGACAGAGTAGAACTGCCCCATAGGGTTTCCAAGGGGCGCCTGGTGGATTTGAACTGCCGACCTTCTGGTTTGCAGTCGAACTCTTAACCACTACACCATCAACATTTCCACAGTAACATATATAAATATAAATCACCTAGCATAGTGCTTGACATGTGCCAAAGAAGTGTTAATTTATCGGTCTTTTCTTGCCCTCACCCCCCAGCCCCCGTTCTTCAGCCTGATTCTTCCTTGTGTTTTATCCTGTAGAGATAAATCTGATTTCTAGATTGCCTGCTTCCAACAATCCAGCTGCAAAGCTACTGAGTGTCTTTTTTTTTCCATTTTAAAACAAATTGGTATTGTATAACATTATCTGATTATTTTGATTTATTTAAAATATTCAGATAAGGAGGATGCCTGAATTTTAAAAAATAATGATGTTTTAAAACTTGTCTCAGGAAGTTTTTATAAAACAAAGTAGGAAGAATTCGTTCCTGTTAGGCATTACCCTTCCTCCCCACTTTGCTTTTGGAAGGATTTGCAATTCAAATTGAGGATAAACTCCATTTTCACTTAGAAAAACACATTCCCTCTAGCAATGAAACTCGCTTTGGAATAAACCTCCCCAGAACAGAACCATACCTTTATACTTTCTGTGTGCGGCAATTTAACAAGAAAGTACTATTGATCGCTTTCCCCATTCTTATCCTTTTCCATCATCTCTTCAATAACTGAAATTCAGAACTGCCTAATCACAAACGCGTGCATGCAAACCTTCTTTCTCTTTGCAGACTTCTTCCCATCAAAACCCACAAAAGACAGAGGTCAGAGTTAATTAAAATTATTTTGCTGACATCAGCTTAGGGCCAGATCCTCAGTGGCAAAATGAAACAGAAACTTGAAATAAAACCCATAACTTAAGCTGAATTATCCTGATAATTGCCCAAATCTCTGTATCACCCTAGAAAACTGCTTTCGGATCAATACAGAAGATAAATGTATTGGTGTGTTGATAAGTAAAAAGAACAAATGGCCCTTGAGGGTTGAGTTTCCGGTGTGGACTCTGGACAGACTGCCTGGGCTTGAACCCTGACTGTATTTCTGATCAGCTGAGGCACTTGGGCAAGTTGCTTAGGTCTCCGAGTTGGTGTTTACTCATCTGGGGCTGTTGTGATGGTTAAATGAATTAATGTACGTAAAGCAGTTATGACAGTGCCTGGCACATACTAAGTGCTTGGTGAAAATAGAAATCATTATTATTCCGCATAAGATCTGCGCCAGTGCTACACAACAGCAGGCAGTATAGTATAATGATTAGAGCCTTTTACTCAGACTTCCTGGGTTCAAATCCTAGCTCCACCACTTATTAGCCATGTGACTATGGACAATTAACAGAATCTTTCTGGGCCTCAGCGGCTCCATTTGTAAAACGGTCGTTAGAAAGTGTACTTGCACCATGGAAACGTTTTGAGAATGAAATGAGACAATGTGAAATACAGAGTAAATATAATAAATGCGCAATGAATATTAGCTGTTATTTTTTCCTTTGTTTACACTCTACAAAAATTAGGCTGATTAACTCAGAGCTCACCCAATGGTCTGGAGATTTTTTAAAGTGTTGAGCTGTAAGATTTTCCACTTCAGTTGTTGATTAGGGGCCAAACAGTATTACAAAAAAAAATTTTTTTTTTTTTTGTATTACACCACACCTTCTATTGGAGACGTGGAACATGACAAGGGTCGGAAGACAAAGCCGGATCAGACATTCCCTCTCCCTGCAACCCGCAGGCACACCGTAGGCACGTGACCTGAGCTCAGCCAATCAGATGCTCACAACTGGCAACTTGGACCCTGCAGCTGAAGAATAGGTCTGGAAGTAGGAAGAGGAGGAAGGATGGAGGTAGGAGAGGAGATGGGAAGGTGAGACCAGAGGAGACAGTAACAAGTGATCTCGGAGTCTCCCCCAAGTCCACCACAGCACCTCCATTTTTTCTCCTTAGTAGAGTCTTAATGACAAAACCAACACACGCTCTTCACAACCAGAAGAAACACCCATAAGTGCATTCAGAAAGTGTATGCCTTAATATCTTAGTGCTGTTGTAACAGAAATACCACCAGTAGGTGGCTTTAACGAACCTAAGTTGATTTTCTCACAGTTTGACCAAAAAAAACGTTGCCGACAAGTTTGATTCTGACTCATAGCGACCCTATAGGACAGAGTAGAACTGCCGCATAGGGTTTCCAAGACTGTAAATCTTCATGGAAGCAGACTGCCACATCTTTCGCCCATGGAGCAGCAGCTGGGTTGGAACTGCTGCCTTTTTGGTTAGCAGCTGAGCACTTAACCACTGTCCCACCAGGGCTTATTTCTCACCATTTAGGAGGCTAGAAGTCTGAATTCAGAGGAAAGCTTTCTCTGTCTGCTCTTGGGAAGGGTATTTCTTTTATCAGTTCCTTGGTGATCTCCATGTGGTGTGTATCTTCCCCTCCCTTTGTGCTTCCTTCTCTGGCCTAATCTGTTCTTTCTATATCTGGAAGGTGATACACAGATGGTTTAAGACACATCCTACATTGAAATAATCTCATTAACATAACAAAGAAAGTCCCTTTTCCAAATGGGATTGCAACCACAGATGTTGGGGGTTAGGAGTCACAAAACATATTTTGGGGGGACACAATCAATCCAGAACAGTGTGAATAATTTCCCTGCACAATACCCACTGCAATTCCTCCCACCAAACAGCCAAGTACTGTGCAATTTGCTCTCCCTACTTAGGATGTCAAAGTCATCCCTTAAGATCAGTAGATGTCTACTGCACTCATTCCATTATGACTCTTTAATTTCCCATAATGTAAATGCACCACGATTTTTTCAAACACAACTCTTTGCACAGGCTCCTGTTTGGGTATCTATTCTGATTCTAAATGTACATTCTCATTGAGCTGGCAATCTCACATTTGGGAATCAGTCCTACAGAAGTAAAGCACTAGTTCTATACACAAGACGAATGTCCAAGGATGCTTACTGCCCATTGTTTGGAGTGTCAGAAAGTGGAAATAACCTAAATGCCCAGCAATCTCCCCCTTATCTGCATTGTATACGGCAATGTGTCTGCGAAAGGCTAGGTTTCCACTACTTAAACCCAGGTAAGAGGGCTTTTAGGTTTCTTCAAGCAATGAAATTTTAGATGACTTTTATTTTGAGGGGAAGAGGGTGAGGCAGGAAGAAAAAATAAAGTATGTGTGTTAAACTCAGATTAGCACAGCACAAGTGGGTCATTGTTAGGTCTACTTTACCCATATAGACAGCAAATCTGAATCCTCAGAGCCCAGGTTTTACATATGATTCACCTGAAATTCTTGTTAAAATGCAGATTGGTTTATTAGGTCTGGGGTGGGGCCCAAGATGTTGCATCTCTAACAAGCAATGAGGTGATACAGAGGCAGCTGGTCCATGAATCACACTTTGAGTTGTAAGTATCTGATCAGTTCACATCTGCTGCTTGAACAGGATTTCCCTCGTTTATCAAATAACATGGTTGATTAGGGTTTGTGGTCCCAGTTTCTTGTGGGACTCTCCCAGTTTTAGCACTCAAAGTCCCGTGTCTCAGGAAACCCCTGAGTCCCAGGCAAGCCAGGATGTTTGGTCACCCTAGTGGTTGATTAAAGCAGGGTTGGGTGACTCAGGGGCCTGGACTGTAATATAAATGAATGAAGGAGCTGGTTGCCAAGCAGAAGAGCGCAAACACCCACTATACAGACTCTACCCAGAGTCTCCTACTTGCAACCTTGGGCCAGTTGACCCCTTAGACTCCATCCAGCTGAGAAATTCTGCAATCCATCCTTCCTGATGGCAGCTATAAGTGTCCATTGGTGATGGGTCACAATGAAAATATTGGAAATCAAGAACTGCCCAGAAGTAAGATGTTGCCGTTGTTCAGAGGATTTGATTTTTCTCCTTAGCAAATGCTATTTGCCCATTTGTATTGTCTTTACCAGTTGCCATTGAGTTGATTCCGACTCATGATGACCCCACGTGTGTCAGGGTAGAACTGCCCTCCAGAAGCTGATTTTTGGAAGTAGATCTCCAGACCTTTTTCCCAAGGTGCCTCTGGGTAGACTCTAACTCCCAAACATTCAGTAAGCAACCAAGCACATTAACTATTTGCACCACCCAGGAATCTTGTATTGTGTACAGGAGTTTTATTACTTTTTTAATGATTATTTTGAGAAGAAAATGTAGAATCCATTAGCAGGATTTCATAAATTTAATTATTCTATTCTCCTACTAGTTGGCATAGAATAGGTATGTTATGCTATTTTTAAAAAGTGTATGGCAAAGGCAACTTTTAATTGACATTTCCATGGATTTTATTTTCCCTTTTAACTCAAAAAATTGAGCTAAAAAGATAGGCATGAAATTCTTTTGTATTTGGGAGCTAACTGAAAGAAATGTTGTTGCTGTTAGGTGCTGTCATTATTTTCAACTCACGGTGACCCCACGTGACAGAGTAGAACTGTCCCCGTAAGGTTTCCTAGGCTGTAATCTTTATGGAAGCAGATTGCCAAGTCTTTCTCCCACAGAGTCTCTTATGGCTTCGAACTGCTAACCTTTCAGTTAGCAGCCAAGTGTTTAACCTTTTCGCCCCCAGGGTTCCTTAGAAACAGGAAAAAAATGCTTTAACAACCACTCAAAAACTTGAGGAGCTCGAAATGTCTGAGGGTCCTGTTCTGCCAATATGTAGACCCAGCCCCACACAAATGCCAGCAACCTGTACCTTCTGCCAGGCTCCACGTCAAATCCTTGCAGAGAATCTATGGCCACACAACTCCTTGTTCACATAGCACCTCAGAGAGTGTGAACACTTGCAGAGGCACCATGAGGAGCAAGAGCCTGGAAGCAATTTGACCTCTAATAATCTGCTCACTTGCCCCTTTTCCCTGACATTTATATGAATAAACAATATGTTTATATATATATATATATATTTTAAATTGAATTAAGGGCTAAATCCTACAATGTGCTGGAGACCTTCTGTTGTAGCCTTAATCAGTGATCTCCCCTCCCTGAGCCTCAGATCTATCAGCTATAAATTGAGGGGCTTGGATGATCCGTTCGTAATCTCCCTTCCAGCTCTATAAAAGTCTGTGACTAATTGACATTAAACAAACTTTCCGTTTCAGAAAACAGAATCCCCTCATCTATCATTAAGTAAGTCATTGCTCCCTGGGACAGTATGGCTGTATGCAATGAATCAATCAATGTGTTTTGTCAGATATCTATTATAAGTAAAGCACCTTGTTCTCTTGCCACAAAGTATTTGAGTTAAATTAACCCATTAGTGACTTCAGATAAAAATCTTGAAGCATCTACCATCAAAAACGACTGAATAGATTTCTGACCCCTCAGTAGACTGGGGCGGGGGGGGGTTCCGGCAGGGGTAAGAAACCCTACAACGTGGGTCAGCTTCTGTCCTGAGGGTCCATGGTTATGAATATTGCAACACGATAACTCTCACCCAGAAAACCCACCACGTAACCCAGGGCTAAGTTTCCTTCCCTGTCCCAGGGTTCTAACTAGAGTTGACTGTACTTCAAACGAAGGAAAGCTTATTTGGCCAAATACCCATGGTGCGTCGGTTTCAGGAATGTAACATGCTGTTAAACCACAGCCATGTAAGCTTGTGGCTGCTGAGATTTTCCAAGGATGAAAGTTTCACTTTTCAAAGAAAAACATGGCACCATGTAAGCCAGAGAGACACAAGGCAAATGATGTCAATTGGCCCCAAGAAATATTTTCCCCCACAAAACACCTACTATGCGTGAGTGTGTTCTGGGGGAGGGTGGGGAGGTGGGTAAGAATGGACTGAATTTACAAGATTTGAATGATGAGAAACAGTCCCTGCCTCTGAGTAGCTTTTCAGGAAGTGGAGAAAAGAGACAGTTGGATTGGGCTGAGTCCAACGTCAGAGCATGGCGTTGCAGGAGGCCAGGGAAGAATGTGAAGCGAGCAGGGCATGAGCCCAGAACCAGGTCCGGTGGGGAGATGGGTGAGGACCAGGCAGTTCCTGGAGCAGGCTTGGGGACTGAAGCTGGAAGAACCCAGGTCACAAGGCAGGAGAAAGTTTCCTGGGCGTTCACCCAGGGGACTCGGTGCTTCTCTGAGGTCACCTGTTAGACCCTGTGGGCTCCCACCTCCACATCTGGATTTGAGATTTGGGAGAATGATCACCAAGGACAGCCAAATACTGCTAGAAGAGGATGTGAGGATGTCCTATGCCCTCGATTGGAGTTAATCTGCATTGCAAACCAAAGTAGGTATCTGAGGGACTGAATTAGTACAGAATCCTATCTTAGAGGATAGGATTTAATTTGGAGGGGAATTTGGGAGTCATTTAACCCAACCTCTCCCTTACGCCGGAATCCCTACGGCAGCTTAGTTATCTCGTCCCTGGAAGTTCCTGTTGACTGGGATATTGCTCTCTCACAAGGCAGCCTGTTACATCACCAAAGGGCTCTTGTTGTCCCAAAATGTTTTCTTTATGTGGTGCTAACCTCTTCCTCCTCTAACTTACCCTGGGAGTCCACACTGTGTTCTTGAGAGCAGATCTGAACCCGTATCAATACAACAGCCCTTTGACTGCTTGAAGGCAGCCACCACAACCTCTCTAAATATCCCTAGATCTTTCCTCAGCAGCTTTCTGGGATGGCTCCTGGTCATCTGAACACTGACTAGTTTGCCCACGTCCTGTGAAAAATGTACTCCTTCCCCGCAAAACCGAGAGCAATTTTCCAGGCGTAGTGAGAGCAGGAGCCCTGGTGGTGTAGTGGTTAAAGTGTTCGGCTGCAAACCAAAGGGTTTGCAGTTTGAAAGCATCAGACAGCTGCTCCATGGGAGAAAGATGTGGCAGCCTGCTTCCATAAAGATTTACAACCTTGGAAAATCCTATGGGATAGTTCTACTCTGTCCTATAGTCACTATAAGCCAGAATTGACTCGACAGCAATGGGGCTTTATGCAGCGAGAGCAGTGTAGGACAGATTCTGGGCAGCATGTGGGAAACTCTGGAGACCTGAGCCAGCTGACCTCAGATCACGGTCTGATGGTGGCTGCTTCAGAAACTGACTGTTCAGTTCAACCCAGCTCAGGGGTGACCCTTTCTAGAGGAGCCAGGCAGGCTTGACCAGGCCTGAGGCTGAGCACTTGCTAAGCTCTGGGTGGTCTGTACCCTCTCACTATCTTGGGTAAAACCAGGCCCTAGGCCAGAGTCTGTGGACACTGGATTTCATGGACACGTGTGGGGAAAACCACTAGGTCCTGAGCTTGGCAATGGAGGGAGAAGCCCGCCCCCTTGTGGACCTCTGGGGATTGGCAAAGTGCAAAAAGTACCCTGAAACCACGCAGGAGACGGGGGGGGGGGGGAGGGGGGGGCGGTCAGAGCGGTTTCTTTCTTGGCTCCCGTTTCTCCAGTTGCCTCAGGTGGCCTGCAAGAGAGTTAATATGCACTGTCGTGTGACAGGGGAATGATGGCAGGGGCAAGAGTGAAAGTCAGGAGGTGGAGAGGCCAGGGCCAAGTTACCTGGTAGGAGAAAGTTGAAGAGAAAGTAAGCAGGTGTTATTAGCTGTTTGGAGTCCCTGGGTGATGCAAATGGCTAAGCACTCGACTACTAACCATAAAGGTTGGTGGTTTGAACCCACCCAGAGGCAACTCAAAAGAAAAGCCTGGCGATTTGCCTCCAAAAGATCACAGCCATGAAAACACTATGGAGCACAGTTCTACTCTGCACACATGGGGTGTCCATGAGTTGAAATCCACTCAGCAGCAACCAGTACTGGTATTAGCTGTTTAAGAAAAGGAAAGGAGGAAGAAAAAAGGAGCAGGAGGCATATCCTTGTTCTCCCACTTACTGTGTGACCTCAGGCAAATCACTGTCCATCTCTGAGCCCCCAAGGGCTGAGCTAGGTGAGGGATACTATCCTTGTGATTGGACACCTCCAGGCTCAAGCGTTCTTAGACCTTGTCCTTTTGATGGTCTGTCTGTGGTGGGGCCACATCCCGGTGGAAGAGGAGGAGGGGTGGGGGAGATGACAAAAGTTCTTCCTGAAAGGGGAGGCAGAGGACACCAACTTGAGCAGCTTGGTAGGTCCACCCAAGGTCCTGGAGAGCACAGTGCTCCTCCTTATGGTGCCATGCCCCTGGGAGCCAGGAAAGGTCCCTTCCCACAGGGATTCTCCCTTCCTTCCACAATTTGGTCAAGTCTAAATCTAGTATAGTGACTTCATCCTGAAACATTTCTCCGTTGGGTGATGTGTGGACACTGGCCCAGAGGTGCCTATGCCATAAAATAGCTGGGACCCAGGCCCACTTTATGTCCAATATGACAGCCAATTTCAGCCTTGCACTCACACACCTCTAGTCCCCTTTACCCAGCACTAAGCGCATTATCAAAGATTGTGTTTTTAACATACTTTCGAGGTGAATTCTGCACTACTCTGTAATCGATCATTATAATTGGGATAAATGTAGCCCTGGGAAATACAAGCCAGAAGCACTTTCTTCAAAGCTCTTCAGATAAAGAATAAAGATGAATTTTTAAAATTGAATTATATGCTGAAATGGCTTCAGTTCCTTACTGCACTATACTCAGAGAGACACATGGCCATGGTGTCACCAAAGACATTGCTACGGATTGAATTGTGTCCTCCAAAAATATGGGTTTATGCCTGTGGTTATAATTCCCTTTGGAAACGGGTTGTTTTGTTATGTTAACGAGGCAGGGTTAGTGTAGGGTTTATCTTGAGTCAATCTCTTCTGAGATATAAAAGAGATTAAACAAGCTGGCAGAGCAGGGATGGGTAAGATAGATGCCAAGACACATGGAGATCTCCAAAGAACCAGAAAGCAGAAGCTGAAGAGACAAGGACCTCCCCCGCATCCACCCCCAGAGGACAGAGAGAGAAACCTTTCCCCTAGAGCCAGTGCTCTGAATTCAGACTTCTAGCATCCTAAACTGTGAGAAAATAAACTTTTGTTTGTTACAGCCACCCACTTGTGGTATTTCTGTTTTAGCAGAACTAGTAAATTTTTTTTTTTAGATAACTAAGACATTGTTTTTAAAGGCTAACTGTCCTCAGGCAAAATGAAAAGTATTGAAACTTTTCTTAAAAATGTCCTTGTATAAATTATCTGAAATAATGCCCTCAGACCCCTGCCCTTCTAGCTGAAGTGATCCAGGGTGGGTGTTATATGGATGGAGGCTTGGAGCTTACATACTACAGTACCCTAAAGCTTTGCTGAAACTAAATAAGCCTCATTAAAAAAAAAAAAAAAAAAAAAATCTCATCTTTAAAACAGAGACACTATAAGGTTATTATAAGTCATGACCAGTTATTATGTAAACACCCCTTAAAAATCAGAGGAGTTCAACAATAATTATAAAGCAAAGCTAAAAACTGAAGTCAGGAGGAACATGTAACCAATTGTAGACAGAACCCTTTTCAAACACCTATTTAAGACCACCCGGTTTCAGCCCCATTGCCAAATTCTCAAATTGTAATGAAAAATTTAAAATCCCAAACCTACAAGCCATCAGAGGTTTAGTAAGCAGATTGTGCCGTTTCAAAACTGAAAATGCTTGCATAAGCAAGTCACTGAGGCTAACCTTTCTGGATTGAGAGTCTGGCCTTCGGTTCAGAACGTAGCTATGCCAGGGTCAGAATTGTGACAAAACTGCGCTTTCACGGAGGTTAGCCAAGGTTCACAGGGTCATGACTGGGCCATTTTATCAGTCAAGTCAGGCTAACACCCTATTGCCTGGGACAGATAAAAACTTTATCTATCAGTTTGCTAAATCTACTCTTCCTGTCTTATTTTGAATAAAGAAACCTGGATTGGCTTATCTGAACCAGAGAGGGGTCTTTCCCAATACTGTTTTTATCTGCAACCTCAAAGTAAAGGTGACACACTGATGATATTTTTTTACCTCGTTTTCATCAATAACTGCCCGTAATTGCAGTGACTGGCTTTATCTGACCTAAAACCAGTTAACATTGGAAAACAGCTCTGGCACTACCCAACCACATGGATTTATTGTATCTATTAAGTGGTGGGTGGGCTGGAGTATTATATTAGAAAACAATAGTTCTCAGAGTGGTACCTTTTCAGATTCATCTTTCCCTAAAGGAGAACAATCAAAAATACATATGTAATTAGCTTTTTGATAGATTTTTCTCCAAATCGGGATTCTAAATCACAGAAAAATTTATAAAGTTACCTTTGAAAATAGATAGGCACCGAAGACAAATAAACCCATGTAGACATTTAGAAACCTGGTTAATACACTAAGGACAAATATTAAGCTGATACATTTTCCCTGAAAGGAATTTTAAAGGCACGAAAAGCGCCTTAGAAATTTACTTTATTTGGAAATTATATGAATTCATTATTTTAATATTCGAAGACTGTAGTACTATAGTAGAGACACATAAATATTATAATATATGTTTAGGAATTAAATACAATAAACTCAGCAGACAACACTACATAAAAACTCATAGGTACACTTCCAATAAGTCTGAGGTTTGGGCATTCACGCGGATCAGATTTCACCCTGGAAACGGGTGAATCTTGCAGGGAGATTGTCCACAGGGTACACGGTGGGACTCGTTTTCATTGTAGGCGGTCCATTTAGAAGCCGCCAGTCACAATGCCTGGCCAGCTCCACTGTAAATATTTTGAGAAGAATTTTTGCAAATTCTTTGCCTACACAGCTCCTAAGGCCTCCTCCGAATGGAATGAAGCTGAACCTGGATGCATCTTCTGGGTGAGGCGGCATAAATCGGTCAGGATTAAATTCCTCCTTGTTGGTGAAGATGTCTGCCACATCGTGAGTATCACAGATGCTATAGATAACATTCCAGCCCTTGGGAATCTGGTATCCCTGCAAAAGATTATGAAGTCCCGTGAGCTGACAAACTGGAATTTAACTTTCAACAACAAAAAAGCTATCACTGATGACCTTTAGTGAATTATGAGTAAAAAGAGACAGTGAGACCTTCAACTGGCTGAAACATGTGCCCACGTGGCCTAAGACAATGTTATCAAAAGCATAAGGGATTTAAGCCAATGCACAGAGAAGCAAGGGGAGGGTTAAAGCCATAACAGAAGAGGGGAGGAGAGAGAGAAACTTTCAACTTACATTCAATTCAAAAGTCTTAAGAGCAACCCGAAACCCTCCTGGAACTGGCGGATTCAGTCGAAGGGTCTCCTTAATCACACACCCAATGTATTTAAGCTGTTCCAAAATTTCCATGTCCAACTTGTTGTCTTGATTGCTCTTGCAAAGTAAACCCTATCAAAACAGTCATTCAGGGGTGAAAGGTGATTCTGTGCTCCAATGAAATCAGCCCAGCAGACTAAACAGAGCATAAGTGGCCAGGAAACCCAAAAGGGAAAGCATGAGGGGGAACAGTGAACAGCCAGTGACCATTGGCCTCTACCCCTCTGCCCAAATCCATTATCTATTTACTATTCCAGAGGAATGCTGCTGGCCAGTTAGAATCGACAAGCCTCTCCCCCATCTCCACCACCCATACTGATCCGAGTTCCCTGTTCATGTCATTGAATACACAAATCCCAGAAAATGGAAACTATCTGAAATCTCCAAGGTTCTGCAAAATGGGAAAGGGGGAAATCCAAGGCGGTGGGATCACAGCTCAAGATTCCTATCCTCTGATTCACAAAGCCAATTCTCTTTCCCACCGGCCCACCCACCCCTTGGCTCTGCACTTTCAAAATACTCAGCGAACCCAGCACACTTGCTTAGTATTTGGAAGTAGGCGAGGAAGCAACTGAATTTCCTAAGCTAATAGGACGCTCCCAGAGTCCCCTTACCTTACTCTTAAGTTCCTCTCGCACTTTCTGGAGAACATGGGGGTAGAGTCCCAGGTAAGTGATCAGAGACGTGGCGGCACTGGCAGTGGTTTCATGCCCTCCAAAAAGGAGTTCGGTTGAAGATTGTTTTAGTGCCTAAGAATGGAATTAAGATGAACGCTTTTACAGAAAGGATATGTTTGCCTGCAGTTTTACACAGCAATTACTCAGAACCGGAATGAGCGTTCTAGAAGGAAGACAAGAAGGGCTAAAAGTTTTGCTGACAGAGAAAGTCAAGAAAAGCGTTATCTTTAATACCCGAAAGACCAATTTCTTAACTGGTAGAATTTAGCAAAATTTACACTTGGCAAATTCTACCGTTGCCCTTGAAAACCTGGGGGGGCGAGGGGACCCCTTCTCGTTCCTCTATAGCCTCTTCTGCAGCTCTCCTGACCCTGGTCTCTCAACCTTCAGGGTCCCATCGCCGGAGTCTATGCAGACTGCCCACTGCGGGAAGCAGGGCCCCATGTAGACGTCTCCAGTACCCCGAGAACCATCCTTGGAGAGCCAGGGGGTCAAAGTATGCGGTGCCGCTCCGGAAGCCAACACTCACCTGCATGTCCAGCCGCTCTCCCCTCTCCCAAGAGTGTTCGATCAACAGCTGCAGCGCGTCTTTGCAGCCCCTACCAGCCTCGACCGCTCGCAGTCGGCAGATCTTGGAGCGGATGTTTTCCTCGATGCGCGCATGGATGAGGTTCCGCGCCTTCATACCCTAAGTACAGAGAGCGCGCGGTGGTGAGCAGACGCCCGGCTCTAGTGCCCCGCACCGCTGCGTCCCTAGTTCCGCACTGAACGTGCAGCCCTTACCCGGTACAGCCCGCTAAAGGGCACGTCGATGGGCAACGAGAAGAGGTTGCGGGTCATCTCCTCAAAGGCCTCCACCAGTTGCTCCTCTGCGTCTCCGCCGCCTGACAGCCGAGGCTCACAGCCTAGGAGGATGCGCATGGCGATGCGAAACATAAGGCGCTTCACCTCGGGGTAGACCAGGAGGCCACGCTCACCACAGCTCAGCCAATGTTCAAGGCAATTGCCAACTTCTTCGGTGATCACTGGCACGTAGCACTGTAGCGCCTCGCGGCTGAAAGCCCGCATAATTACCTGAGCCCCGAGAACGGGAAAGCGTTAAAAAAAAGAAAAAAGAGAAGAGCCCCTTCCGCCCCTCTCCAGACACCCCCAGCCCTACCAGACCCAAGGCGAGTCCCCGATGAGAAAGCTAAAATGGGGCTTGGGCAGGGTTCTAGGAGACGCTTCACGTTGCAAGCGCTCGCCCAGCATCTTCCCGTATGAAACTCTCCAGCGAATAGGGGCTCCCTCCGCGTCCAGGTGGCCACCGTTCCTGCCCTCACCTTTTTGCGCTGCTTGTGTGAGGAGTCGTGAAGGTTGGAGAGGCATCCGGAGCCCAGGATGGTGCGCACCGACGCCGGCCAGTGAACCGACACCAGCCGATGCTCCCCGAGCAAAATGCGCCGCACGTTGTCCGCGCCCATCACTCGCACCGTGGGCCGCCCGAACAGATGAGTCTTGTAGATGAAGCCGTATTTCCTGCGCTTCATCTGCAGGAACTTCCTCCTCTGCGAGAAGGCGGAGAGAGAGATGGGCGTGAGGGGGCGCCGGGGAGCGCCGCATCTCGGGCTAACCTTGCTCCTAGCGGCAGCACCCTCCTTCCCAGAGGCGCCTACCCAGGCTTCAGGGGAAGCCCGGAGCAGAGCCGGGCTCCGGGGAAGTGTCCTGACTCTCCCCAAGCTCCCTTACCTGCAGCACCATCTGCAGTGTTTCCCCAAAGAAAGGGAAACCCATAGTCCCTGGGGGCAAAGGGAGGGAGCAGCTGCGGTCGCGGGTGCTCACGCAGTACAGGTCCCAAAGTTTGATCGCTGCCAGGAAGAGCAGCAGCGGTAGCACGAAGGTGCAGAGCGCGCTAGCCAGCAGCGCGGGGAGTCCCATCGCTCGCCGCGACCTCCCGCGCCACCTGCCGCTGAAGCAAGCTCTCCCAAACCTGCCGCGCGCCCGCTTTATAGGCGGCCCAGGTTGCTGCCCACGTTACCTTGGTCAGACAAATTAGTTCACCCAAAGTTCATCCTTAATTGCGGATTGGGCCCCTGGCTCCTCCCCCCGCGAGGCGCTGCCCAAAATCTTTAACCGTTTGTTCCGCGCCCATGCAGAGGCGGCGGCGCGGCGGCTTTGCTCGGAACGCACCTCCTAGGGTGCTGGCCTACGAGCTGCCCGCCTCCCCCATTCAAGGTGTGTGGAGCTCCTAGACCGCCCTGCCGCCTAGGGGAGCAGGAACTCTAAGCCCTAGCCTTCCCAGGCAGTCTCCTTGGAATCCCTCCCGCCCGGTTAAACGAGCCGTCCCAGTCCAGGGCAGTCTTCACCGGCTTTGCATTTACAGGCGCCGGATGGGCTCCCTTCCACCTGCTGGGGAAGTGCGTTCTAGGATTGTCCAAGTGCTTCGCCCCATAGGTGGGGAAATTGAGGTCCAGAACGCAGAGCAAAAAGCAGGGCTCCCGACTCTTCCGAAGATCCCGCAGAAGAGCCCAAGGCGGGGGCCCAAGCGGGACTCGTGGGGAGTTAGGCATGACCCGCGGATGGTGAATCCCAGCTCCCCAGCTCCCGCAAGAGGGCCCGCACCCAAGAAGTCTTGGAAGGTCCTACTTAGGGTACAAGAGAACCTCCGGGTCCCTCGGGACTCCAGGTGCAACTCTGACCCCCAACTCTGACGTCCCAGTGGGGCACAGCAGGGACAATTCGTCCCCTGCTTCTTAATTACCTCCAGGCTCGGCTGGATTCCGAGGGCCCTGGCCCTAGATAGTAGGCAGCCAGATAGAGGGTCCTTAGCCCTGGCAGGAGATAGAGGAAGGAAAGCTCCCAGTCCCCGCTCTGTCTCTACTTGAGTGACCTTGGGCAAGTCATCAAATATCCTTGTGCCTGCTTCCTCCTCTTTAACATGGGAGCGACTATTCCCGGTCTGCCTACACTTTGGGGTAGTTGTGAATTCCCCGAAGGGGCCTCTGGTTGCAAATATTCCTCCGGTTCCAGGCACCCTAGGCTTTGTTACCAGGACCTCCTAGATGCAGACACACTGGAGCCTTCCTCTGCTCTTGCAGCTCAGACCCAGCTCAAAGCCACTGCCCCCACCCAGGTGGGAGGAGTGCTCGGCCCTCAATCCACACCTTTGCTGGCAGCTAATGGGAGGTTTGGGGGAATCCGCACTCGGATGTGGGTCTCCTGGCCTTTGCCCAACTACAAGCTGCAGCTACAGCCAATGCCTGGAGCCTCAGCACTGCGGGGAGCGCACATGCGCTCCCTGCTCCCCACTTGGCGGTGCCACACCTCTTTGGTCCAGTCAGGGCCACACGCTCCCTTGGTTAGGACGCCGAACGCACCAGCACCGCCGAAAACAAAACAGAATTGTGTACGTTTGTTTAAAATTGAACACCAGCTCTCTCAGGAGCACTCCACACGCCTTGGAAAGCGTCCTTGGCGATAGGAAGCTCTTTGACCCCAAGAGCTGTTAAAGACCTGGCCCTCTCGCGGTGTCTCGAAACTCAGCGGGGTCGGAAAATGTCCGCGGAGATTATAGGGACTCGCAAAGTCCGGGCGGTAGTCACTAGGGTGTGTTTCGGAGGCTCTGGAGAGGGGGTCTCTCCCACTGTCATTTCGCCTAATTATTTGGTGACTGTAAACAGTGCGAGCCAACCTCTGGGCACCGGCAGCAACTGGGGCGAGTAGCACCAGAGGTTATTCTCAGAAATCCCGGGCCCGCCTCTTTCTGGACAGTGCCTCTGACCAGTGAGCAAAGCTGGTGAGCAGAGGCGTGACCTGGGGCCCATTCCCAATCCTCCGGCCTGACCCGCCTGTGACCCCTGCAGACCGGACCGTGACATCCGAGTGAACTCTGCGAGGCCACCTCGCCAAGTTCAGCGTGCGCCGGGTCACAAGATGAGCCGGGCCTGCTCTCTGGAAATAGCCACAGGGGAAAAAAAATTATCTGCCCATCCAGACTCGCCGGGGCGTCCGGCAGGAAAGGATTAAACGGTAATGAGTGAAAGAAATCATTAAAGAACATTTTGAAGGGGAGGAGGGTGTCAATAAATTACCAGCCCAATAAGAGCTTTGATCTAGGAAGTTCTCCGAGCTTTCTTGTGTGGTGGTGGTTGGGAGGGAGGTTTGGTTCATTGGAAAACGAAATGTTCCCCAAAAGTTTACAAAACAGTCTCCCTGTTTCTAAGGGTTGGGGGAAGAGTTTCTTTTTCCTTGGGGAGCAAGATTGAGGACCCAGAGATAGACAGTAATCAAAGGAGCTAGAGCAGGGAAGCACCCCTCCCTGACCTTCCTACCTCTGGAACACACTCATTCCTGCCTCAGGGTTTCTATACCTGCTCTTCCCTCTGCTTGCGGTGCCCCTCCTCTGGGACGCCCGCCCTGGCTGGTTCCTTAGAAAGTTGAATGTCACCTCCTCAGAAAAGCCTTGCCTGTCCACCCAGTGGAGCTCAGCTCCCAGGCACTATTACCTGGCCTGTTTTATTGTCTTTACAGCACCTATCACCACCTGACAAATTCTTGCTCTGTTGTTTGCTCTTTTATTTGTCACCTCCTTCAAAAAAAAATTTTTTTTTCCAGCAGCACGTCAAGTCCAGGAGGGCAGGAACCACGCCTGCCGTACCCCAGCCGATTCCAAAGCTCCTAAAACCAGAGCTCATTTATTCTTGCTACTACTGAACATGGTGTATCAGTGGAAAATTAGTCACTCCTACAGGGGATTATAGTTAGTCCAGACGACAGAGCCGGTAAACCAGGTCTGCTGGAACCAGCTCGACTATCGTGGCTTCTGAGAGCCTCGCATCCGCCAAATTAAAATCAACCCGGAGGCCCGAGGCTGGAGATCCCAGCCGCCTCATTCAAACTCCTTGGCGCTTCTCCGGCCCGCTGCCGTCTCCTTGGCCTCAGGAGCGCCCTGAGGGCAGGCCATCGTCCTGCCCACCTTTGCTGCCTCTGGCGCCCGCCGAGTTCAGGGACTGGCGCCGGCCTGTGGGTGGCAGTAGTTGATGAATTGCCCTAGATGGGGGTTACCGCGATGTCAGCTGAGCTCGGAAGGGCCCGCTGCGCTCTTGAGCCACCGACCCTGTGCACGCCTGCTGCGTCCTCCCTTCCTTCTGGCCCCGGAATCCACCTTAAGCATAAGGTCAGGAGGGCACCGGCTTCCTTCTGGTTCACTAAGGGGTCAGCTCCGGCCTGAGTGGCAACTTTCCTGGTTCACCCCGTCATGTCCAGCCGCCTAGGCCTGTCGGAAAATGGGTGGCAGGTTGCAAGTGGGCTGCTGGGAATGGCGGAAAGACTCTGGGCTTTGATTTAAACACTGTAAGGAACCTCAGTGTTAGGCTGAGAGACAGCCCTTAAACCAAGCCAAGGATCACTACGAAAGGATAAAAGAGCTCAGTCTACATGGCTGCCATTGGTCCCGAGGCTGGGGCTGGGGTAAACTATGGGGTAGAGGAGCCCACTGGCTGCTGAGTCCAGGTGCCAGAGCCTGTTGCTGGCTCCCCAGGCAAGTCATTTTTCGTCGCTTGCTCCTCAGTTTATCCTCTGCAATAGAAAGGAGATCCCTGTAGCCAGCTACGGCGGAGACAATTCACCTCCCAGCGTCAGGACCCAGTCCTCTCTGGGCATTCCCTGGGGCGAGTCTTTCCCAGGGTCTCCTCTAACCTCCACCTTGTGCCTTCCCAGGGAGTAGCTGCCCAGCTAACCCTCTAGCCTCCTCCTTCAACCGCTGCCAGGAAACTTATTTCTTGGCCTTCCTATTTTTAGTACAAATATCCCAAACCTCTCTGATTATGTCTCAATCTCCATGAAAACAACCAGTCTTAGTCACCTCTCGGCTTGCTATTCTCTCTTGTATAAACGGGAAGATTAAACGCGTTCTTGAAGGAGTTTTTCTTTTAAGAAGTCGCCAGCAGAATCCGGTGGCGTTGAGCTGTTAAGAGCCCTGAAAGCTCCTGTCGTTCTGGGTTTCCGCTGAGCCCAGCAGAAGAGGCCCGGGCGCACGAACCCGGAGACCAGCTGCCTGTGGGCCTTCCGTTAGGCGCCCTCTCCCAGCCCAGGGTCGCACTCCCAGAGTGCCGGCTACCAGCAAGGGCTGCCAGATACTGCCGCCTACGCCGGGTCTCTGGGACTGTCTGCTAGGCGCAATCCTTCCCCTCCCCCCGCCCCTCGCGAGCCATGCGCCCTCCCGGGACTGGCTCCGGAAGGCGAGGCCCGGGTAGTTCCTAGTTGAGATCTGTTCCCTCCATTCTGCTTCGCTACCCTGGGAAGGGTTTAGGAGCTGGGCCCCTGGCTTTTCCTTCCTCAGGGCGCGGAGCGCAGGAGGCACCTTCATACCGGCCTCGGCGCTTCTCCCGCGCCGCGGCGGTGGCTCACAGCTTGCTCCCGCTCGGCCTCTTTCGGAGTCCAGCACAGAGACGCATTTGGTGAACGTTTGTTGAACCAGTGAGCAAGTGAGTAGCCGCAGGACCTAGCGCTGGGAAGCTGCAGGTGGGCTGCCCTGCATGTACGCCGCAGCCACTGGCCAAGACCGCAGCGCTGCGTGTCAGAGACGTAGCCCATCCGGCGCCGCCGAAGGCGCGAGCGGGTGGAAAAAGAGCTGCAGCCCGTCCACCGGGTGCAGGATGGGCACGGTTTGCATAGCCGGGAAGGCGGGCGTGGCCAGCTCCCAGCGCGCTGTGCGCACCAGCTCTACAGTGAGCAGCTGGAGCATCGCCTGTGCCAGCTCCTGGCCGAGGCAGCTACGCGCACCGCCGCCGAATGGGATGTAATGGAAGCGGCCCGCAGCTCCTCGCACATCATCGCGCGCCACACCGAAGCGCTCCGGGTCGAAGCCCTGGGGCGGGCTGCGGTACACTGCGGCGGTCTCGTGCGTGTCCCGGATGCTATACATCACGCTCCAGCCCTTGGGGATCTGGTAGCCCTGCGGGGAGGCGAGGAGACCGTCCTGACCAGGAGGCACTTGGGAACCCGGCAGAACCGACCCTCCACTCCAGGTGCATCAAACAGGCTTCCTACAACCGCAGGAACGCGCTACTGATCCGGAAGCCAGCAGGACGCCTAGCGTTCCAATCTCAGCTCCTTCTGTCTGTAGTTAGCTGTGTGATCTCGGGCTAGATACTCAGTTATCTCTGCGCCTCAGCGTCTTAACTGATAAAATGAGGACAAAAAAGCCGACTCTGTTGTTGTGGGGATTGGAATAAAGGGTCTGGCACCTATATTAATGTTCAGCGAATGGGATCTATGAATATTTATGTCCCCGTGTTTTTTTTTTATGACATTAACTCAACAAGAAACAACTCCAACTCGTTGCCATCAAGTCGATTCCAACTCATAGCGACCCTATAGGACAGAGTAGAACTGTCCCGTAGAGTTTCCAAGGAGGACCTGGTGGATTCGAACTGCCGACCTTTTGGTTAGCAGCCGTACCACTTAACCACTACGCCACCAGGGTTTCCTGACGTTAGCTCAGGAGACCTAAATTCTGGTCTGCATCTACCTAAGTTCTAGTCCTGCTTGGGCGGGAACAACGCAAATGACAGGGACCCCAATTCCTTTATGGTCAGCTCAATTACAAAGCTCTTCTTTGCACTGAATTGAAAATTGCCTCCTAGTCCTTCCCACCCATTAAACAAAAAAACCAAACCGGTTGTGTCCAGCTGATTCCAACTCATGGCTATTCCACGTGTTACAGGGTAGAACTGCTCCGCAGGGTTTTCTTAGCTGTAATCTTTACAAGAGTAAATTGCCAGGACTTTCTTCCGTGGTGCGACTGGGTGGGTTCAAACTACCAGCCTTTAGGTTAGCAGCCTAGAGCAAACGTTTGCATCACCCAGGGACCTTCCCACCTATTAGCTAGCTGGTCACTAACGTTCAGATCTGGTAGCCACACTTTAAGAAGGTGAGAATTAACCTGAGGAGTCCTTAAAATGTTGGGAGGCAGTTTTCATGGTCCCTCTCCATCTCCCAGCTTTTAAAATCATTCTTCTTTCAGGCCTGGTTTCTAACCCCCTATCTATCCTGTTACCCTCCTCTCAACTGGCTTCAGGGTGTCGAGTCAGAGTTTCTCAACAGGTGGACCGAACGTTTTGGAATCACCTAAGTAGTGCTCTCTCTTCTTTGGACTCAGTTTTCCCATCTGTCAAGTGGGGGTGGCTAAGATCTTGTCCCCAGCCCCCACCCTGCATGGTCTGTGCTCTTCTCCCTCTGTTTCCTTGAGGGCTTGTTGGGCGTACTAGTGCCTGCAGAATGAAGTCTGAATTCCTAGACAAAGCATTTGAGACACTTCTAGACATCTCACTGATCCTCCTACTTTAGCCTGGGCTGTTCCCTGTCTCTGGTGCACTGTTCCCATGCCAACCCTTCCCTGCCCCAGTTCAAAGGCCAGCTTTCAAAATGTCTTCCGTGTCCTACAGCACAGTTTGGGATGAAGCTGCCAGCCCTCTCTCCACCTCCAGCTCCTTGAGGACAGAATCCTGGTCCCTTTGGTGCCCCTGCAATGTGCCACGGATGTTTGCTGTTTAAATTGTCAGGGAAGGAGGTGCCCACACTCTGCCTAGAGCCTCCCAGCGACCAAGCTCGGTGTTCTGGACTCAGGACTACAGGCAAACATCATCAGTTCAGCAGCGAAAGGGCGCCACTGTCCGATGCACCCGCCGTGCGACACAGCCCCAGCCCCACCTGGAGTGTCAGAGCCGGAAAGGACTAAAACAGCCTCTTTCCAGAGGGTAAACTGAGGCCCAAGGTGGGAAGGAAACCGTCCAAGGTCATACAGAGATGGACCTTAACCTTGTCCAGCCCCAGCCAATCTGATTGGACCATTAAGAGATTCTATCCCATATTTTAATTGCTGCGCTTCCCTGGAATCCGGCCTGTGCTGGGACCTAGACAGGTAACAGAGATCGGTTTCTTGATCCTGTGAGGGAGCCAGAGGGTGGGGTACAGGCTATACTGGGGGACTCTCTTTGTTCCTCACGTAGACTGGCTGGCTGGGGCGGGGTTTGCTCAGGAAAAAAGTATGCTTTTGTTCTAACTTTTGTTGATGACCCCGGCCACTCCAAAAGGGTCCTTAACCCTGACGGTTCACCGAGCGCTAGGTTTCACGCCCCGCAACCCGAGATCCTGGGAGATGGAGCTCGATTCGGCCCCCTCTACTAGCGGGAAAGCCAAGGCTCTGAGAGAGGAAGGGGAGAGACCTCGCCGTCCTAACCCCACAGCTCGCCCCAACCGCGGCCCGGCAGCAGGTGGCTGGAGGCCGGCGGCGGGATGGGCGCGGCGCACTTACGTCGAGCTCGAAGGTGCGCAGTGCTGTGCGGTAGCCCCCGGACACCGGCGGCAGGAGGCGCAGCACCTCCTTGACCACGCAGTCGATGTAGCGCAGACGGCCCAGAGCCGCAAGGCTGAGGTCCGGCTCGCAGCCGCAGTCGGGGCGGAGCCCTGCGCAGCCCCCAGCGGCCCCGGGCGCACAGCCGCACCCGCGCTCCAGCCCCTGCTCCGCAAGCTCCTGCCGGATCTTGGCGATGGCTGTCGGGTGCTGCAGTAGCAGCAGGACGAGGGACGTGCTCGCACTGGCCGTGGTGAAGAAGGCGGCGAAGAGCAACTCCACAGCCGACTCCTGCAAGATAGCCCGGGCGGCGCTCAGACCCCGTCAGCGGAGTTACCTGAGGCCCTGAACCGACGGCCCCATGGCTGGGGCGCAAAGGGCCCCACATTTACCAATGAGCAAAAGCGGGCGAGCCGGGACTAGCTACCGTGGCGGCTGCGAGTTGACCGAATCCCAAGTCTGCCACTTGGGAAAGTCACATGTGGCAACATGGGAAAAACAGGATCTATTCACTTGTCTTGGGAGGATTCCGAAAGAGAATGCTAGGAACTTATTCTGTGCACTATTCTTAGTGCTTTAAATACATTCACTTATTTAAATCTCATCTCAACTCTGAGGCACAATTACTGTCCTCTTTGTACAGGTTCGGACACTGAGGCATGGAGAGGTTGTCTCATGCAAAGGTTCCTACAGCTGGTATTCCCAGCAATCAGGCCTCCGGTGCCCAGTGCTCTTAACCACCTCAGGGTGCTGCCTTCAACACCACTTGGGTGTCCTGTTAATGACCGCAGACGGACGGATGGACAGCGGCAGCAGCGGCAGCAGCGCCAGCCGCGCACCAAAGCGCATCATGACTTCAGGTTTCCAGGCTGACTGAAGTGGTCTCAGTGAGTGGCCAAGCCTCTTCCTCTCCAGCCCTGCTCAGGAAGGGCAGAGGTGGGACCTGGTGGCTTTTATCCTCCAGACTCCAGCCCTCACTCCCTGCCTGTGTCCTCCCAGGTCTCCGTGTCTTCCTTTCTAGCCCCCACAGGTCGGAGTTTTTACAGTGATTATGTGGTCATAGGATGAATGTGTACCTCTCCTCCTTGCACCAAGGGCCCAACCCACCCATTGCTGGAGAGTCGATTCCCACTCATAGCGCCCCCTACAGGAGAGAGGAGGGTTTCCAAGGCTGGAATCTTTACAGAAGTAGGCTGCCACATCCTTCCCACGCCGGGGCTGGTGGGTTTGAACCGCCAGCCTTTCCGTTAGCAGCCAAGTGCTTTAACCACTGCACCACCAGGACTCATTACCTAAAGGGCATGGGCAGGGTTTTGCCCACGGCTGTATCCTCCAGCCCCAGCACAGAGCCTGGCACCAAATAGGTACACAATAAAATTTGTAGAATGAATTCGAGGCCAAAAGTGCCCGCCCTGTATCAGACAAGATGGAGAGTCAGGATGGAGACCCTGGGGCCCCGATGGCCTCCTTAGCCTGCCACTGACATCGAGGCCAGAACTGAAAATTCTCGATCACTGGGTCCCTTCCTGAGAACCTGGAAGGTGTTGGCACTGGTTACCCTCTTCTCAGCCCTGCCAAGGCAAAGGGACCATCCATGCCTTTCGATACCAGTCCCCTTCACAGCTCAGATGTCCCATCCACCTGCTCCTTCTAACTCGCTTGACTCCTCTCAACTTTACAACACTGAGGAGTCAGGATAGAGATTATTAGCCCCATTCTCAGAGGAGAAACTAAGGCTGAGCCCTACTCTTTCAGTAGCTGCTGGTTGGAAAGGGGAAAATGAGGCCCAGAATTAGGAATTGCTTACAGGGCTGAGGTCTTCCCATATGTAATTTTCCCCATCCTTCCATGTCTCTACTGTTTTGCAGGTTCTTGAGCAAGTCCTAGGGCCACTCAAAGGCTTCCCTCCTTTCTTCCTGCGTGTGTTCTATGTCTAGAGAACCAAAAGTTGTTGTTGAGTCAATTCCAACTTATGGGGACCTTACATGTGTCAGAGTAGAACTGTGCTCCACTGGGGTTTTCAAAGGCTAATTTTTGGGCTGTAAATCACCAGGCCTTTCTTCTGAGGTACCCCGGGTGGACTCAAACCACGAAGCTTTTGGTTAGCAGCTAAGCATGTTAACAATTTGCAACATGGAGGAGTCGTAATTCTCCAGAAGATTTTGCAGTGGCAAAACAGTCAGATAGAGGTCATGGGCATTAAAAAACCAGATGCCAAGGTGGCTCATGGAAGAAGAGTGTTGATTTAGGGGGGAAGGGGGCGCTTCAAGGAGGATGTGCAGTTTGACTCTGAGCCCCTTAGGGTTTAGAGAGGGAAGAAGTGAAGAGGCTTCAGAGTCAATGAAACAGCAGAGGGAGCTGCATGAATGGCAGAGAAGGCGAGGGGAGTGTTTGTGGCCAGAACCTGTAAGGAGGCTAATGCTAGGATTCTTACTTCAACCCTTCTACTCAGGGTCCTAGAGAAAGGCAAAGACTGGCCAAGGCCACACAGCTAATGGGTGTAGCTGAGCCAAGACTGGAACCCAGGTCTCCTCTTTCTGCTCATCCTGAGGAGTGCCTGTGGTTCGGAGTGGGGCCAAACAGGATGTGGCTCTGGGGCAGCAGCATATGTGTAAAGACCTGCTGGGAACAAAGAAAAGGGAGGAGAGCCCTCCCTCCCACCACCTACCTTCAGTTCCTGCACTGAGAGCTCATGGCCAAGTTCCCTGGCACTGTGGACAATAAGGTCGAGGGCATCACCTGGCTCCTCAGCTTTGTCCTCACGAAGTTTCTCTGCAATGGCCTCCTCCAGGTGCTGATGCAGCTGGTCCCGAGCCCGGATGCCCTGATGGGCAGGAAGAGAAGGGAGGTGGGGCAGGAAGGCTCAGGGGGCCAGGCTTGGGCACCTACCCAAAAAGCTTTCCAGGGCTGTGCTGGCTCTGCCAAGGTCCGGGTGTTAACAGTCTTCTAGCCTAGCTTTTTGCCTGGCACTTAGTATGCGGTGCGGGCAAGAAGTTCAGGGAGCAAACACAAGCAAAAGCATGACTGGATCAGTTTGAGAAGCAGTGTAGTTGAGCACTTGGGTTTTGGAGCAAGAGAAAAGCTCGGTTCAAATCCTGCTTCTGCACCCCTACTAGCTGGGTGATTTTTAACCCACTAACCCACTGCCGTCGAGTCGATTCCGACTCATAGCGACCTTATAGGACAGAGTAGAACTGCCCCGTAGAGTTTCCAAGGAGCGCCTGGTGGATTCGAACTGCCGACCTTTTGGTTAGCAGCTGTAGCACTTAACCACTACGCCACCAGGGTTTCCAGGGTGATTTGGGGTAAGTCATTTAACCGCTCTGAGCCTCATTTTCTTCTTTATAAAAGGGGAGGGGGAGGGAATAATAACACTTTGCAGGCTGAGAGCATTGAATTAGACCATGTACCCAAGATGCTCAGTCCATAGCATTTAAAAACAAAACAAAAAAACCATTGCGGTAAGTCGATCCTGACTCATACGGACCCTATAGGACGAATAGAACTGCCCATAACATGCCCCTTTATAAAATCAAACACTTTGCGGTGGAGTTGATTCAGGCTCACAGCATGCCCCTTTATACATATCTATTATTTTTTATCCAGGTGACTGAAAACCTGGGAATAGGCACAGTGAGAAGCCCCAGAACAGGAGAAAAGGGGGGCGAGAAGGGGCCTTCTGGTTGCTCACTGGGCCTGTCTCTGAAGTGTAACAGGCCGCGGTTCTCTGATCGGAAACTAGCGGGCCCGGGGCCGTGGACTGGGAGCCGGCACCCACCCCTCTCCGATCCGTGCTGGCGCCGGGCTGGGCCAAGGGCGTGTGTGTGGCCCTCGCGCTCCCGCCGGTTCAGCAGCCACTGCTGCTTCCGAAGAGGTGCGAGAGGCGCGGCCGCGAGGCGCCGCTCTGGGGAGGAGCAGGGACCACTGGCTGGGCGCCCGAGACCGAGACCCAACCTCGGGAAGCCCGCGGTTGCTGGGGCTGGAGCGCGTACCCGCAGGCGGAGCGCAGACAAGGTTGTGGGGCCCACCCCCGGTCACACAATGAGTCAGGGCAGAAGCTGCCTCCGGCGCCCACCGCCACACTGTGCCTCCTCCTCACCCTGCACCATGCTTCTGCCCCCAGCAGAGGTGGGGTGCGGGGGGCGCCAAGGGTGTCTGGGAGGCCTTGGGCGCCGCGGAGCCCTGAGGGGAAGGTCTGGGGCCGCGACTCCGGCCTCTTCGAACCCGGGCGGGGGTACCTTGCGCAGGCCGCTGAAGGGCACATCCAGGGGCAACGAGAAGAGGTTCTCTACCAGCTGCTCGAAGGTCCGGGCCAGCTCCGCGCACTGTGCCTCGTCCAGAGGCAGCCCCAGTAGGATACAAGCAGCCATGCGGAAGGTGAGCGCTTTGGCTGCCTGGTAGACCGCAACAGGCTCGCGGGCCGCACACCACGAGCGCACCTCGCGCCGCAGCGCCCCCTGCAGGCGCGGCACATAGCGCTCTAGCGCCGCGCGGCTGAACACTCGCGCCAGGACCTGTGGGGAGAGCGGCGGCTCAGCGCTAGCCGTGGTCCGGCCTCCTCAGCTCCACCGTCCAGGAGGAGCCAGAAAGCCAATTTCGGTGCCTTCCTCCTCTTCAAGCAGCCGGGACCTGAACTCATTGGTTCTTGCTCAGCTATTCCCTTTTTTTCTGCTCTGACGTACAAAAAGCATCTCACATCCATCCAGGCTCCAACTGCTGCCTCCTCCAGGAAGGCTTCCCTGACCGCTATCCAGATCCGAGTTTCCAGTGCTTCTGGCATCATAGTCACAAAAGGTCAGAGCTGGAATGACCGTTTAGTCCCAGTCCTGGTCTTATAAACCGAAGCCCGAGAGGGTAAGGGACTGGCCCAACGTCACCCGCTCGTGTACCCTAACACCTGGCCCTAACGTGGTCCACCCGGGAACCGCAGGTCTGACGTCCCTAAGGCCCTTTCCCTGGCTTCCGCTCACCTTGCGCCGCCTCCGGTGCGGCTCGCCAACCGCGCCGAGTAGTGTGTGTGACCCCAGCAAGATGTGCGCGCTCTGCGGCCACTGGCTGCGCACCAGGCGGTGCTCGCCTAGTAGGATGGTGCGCACATTCTCGGCGCCACTCACGCGGATCACCGGCCTGCCCAGCAGGTGTGTCTTGAACACGGTCCCATAGCGCTCCCGGCGGGAGCTGTGGAAGCGCGAGCCCTGCGAGCGAGGCAGAGCGAGGCGGGCTGGGGCCGCGGGGCTTCCGCCGGACATCTGGCCCAGGCCTCCCAACTTCCCCTTTACGACAACCCCCTGCCCCAGGTTGTCGCGTTACTCTTCACAAAACACAAGTACAGGATTCCTGGACCTCACGACTACCCTATGGGAAATATAGATGCTTCTATATTGCCATTAGTGAGATGAGGAAACCAAGACTCAGAACGGGGCCTGGAGTGCCCAAAGGCTCATAGCTGGGACGCGCCCCTGGTTCCTGATTCTATGCTTGCAGGACACAGGACAACACAGTTCTCAGACCCTTTCTGTTCACTCTCGCGTTGTGTCGGGAAGAGTTTAAGTTGCACTGGGGGGACCCCAGTGATGCGCGGTCTTGCAGCCCCCTCGAGGGGGCAGGGGGCAACTGGGCAAAGGCGAGGGCTGTGCTGAGCTCCCTGAAGCTCTGGGCGATTGGAAGGGACTGGCTAAGAACCCTGAGAGCATCAAGGAGGAGAGTCCAGCGGGAGCTCGGGAAGAAGGGGCCAGACTGGGGTGCGGGGAAAAGGGGACTGCTCACCTGAACTAACCAGTGCAGAGTTTCGCCAAAGAAGGGCCAACCCATGGAGCCCTTGGGCAGGGGCAGGGCGCAGGCCCGGTCCCGGCTCAGCGTCCAGCGGAGAGTCCAGAGGTGCTGGGTCAGGCTGAGCAGCAGGCCAGCGCACAGGAGAGCGGCGCCCGCCGCTCCAAGCACCGACAGACAGCACAGCCCCCAGGGGAACATCGCGAGCTTACCGGTGCCAGGCCGCTTAGAGCGCAGACAGTATGAGTTGGGGCGCTGGTAGTGCGCAGTGCTCACCTGTTCGGTCAGAAAAAAGCCTGGGGTTTGGGGACCAAGTCTGAGATTCACAATCTCCGACAAGGAGGACTCTATCAACAGACCGGCAGTGGAAGGTGCTGTGACTGTGCCCTCTTTGAGAAGATGCCTTCCTAGAGGCCGGTGAGCTCAGGACACGTCGCAGAATTCGACAGCTCCCAGGCCAAAATGCCAGTCCCTTGCAGGGAGGTGCCAGCTGCCTAGAGACCTCTCACGCCGGTCAATCGGTCAGCCGTGGGTACCTCCCACCTCCTCCTCCTCCAAGCTTCCACACTCAAAAATGCCCCTTCCCGAGCCCGGCCAGCACTCTACGGATACCAGCAGCTAGAGAGGGCAAAAAGAGGAACAACTCACGGGCGCTGCCAGCCTGGGCTGCAACCACCGGGGCTGCAGACCCCCACCCCGCCTTCCTCTCTTCTCCAGTCGTTTAACCCTTCTCAGCCCACCCTGGACACATTTATATAGATATTGGCTCCCTCCCTGTGGACTGATTCCAGTTCACCCAACGTGACGTGCCTATGCATATTTAAAGCACTCCTTGCAGTCATGATTGGAGGCGGTGGGCAGCGGCGTAGTCAACCAAGGGGCTCAGGATAGGGAGTGGCAGCCGCAGTGCCGTCCTGGCGGGGCGGGGGTGGGGGTGGAGACGGGCCGGGCCCAGCACAGATCTCCGGGCGGGGTCTGGAGTTTCGCGCCAGAGCTTTCCGGCTCATCGCAGTAGCCCAGCGGGTGGGTGAACTGAGCGAGCTGGGCAGACGCAGGCTCGCGGCCCGCAGGGCTCTTGGCCCACCCGTGGCTGCTGGCTCTCTCCGGGATCCGAGGTGCCCTCCCTCCACCGCCCCAAGGTTAAAGGGCTGGAATTTCTCTCCTTTGCTCCGTTTCTCTCTCAGAGGCACTGCGATCGTCGACGTTGCGGTGGCATCACGAGAACCTACCGAGGAGAGCCTGTGCAGAGTAATGCCCAGATTCTCCGAACCGCCCCCCGCCCCCACCTTCCCGTGTCGGTCTCTGATCTACCACTTCGGGAATTCTTCAAAGACTAGTTTCACTGCTGCTCAAAGCTTCCCAGAGACGTCCTATGCCCGCGAGTAGCAGATATTCTCAGGGTGCCAATTCCAGGCTCAGTGACCAAATTCACCATTCCTTCCCTCCCTCCTTCTCAGGAATCCGCCCGGCGATCCCTCCTTAGCTTACACCATTGCATCTCAGGTTTTTTTTGTGTGTGTGTCCCATCCAAAGGATCCAAAAGCCCTAGGACTCCGCGCATCCTTGTCTCTAGGGCGCAACCTGGGGGGCGGAGGGAAGGGCAGGGTGCCTGAACTATTGTGAAGAGCAAAAGGTATTCCTCCAGGCCACCACAGCTGAGGCCCTGCAGTGCTCTGCTCCAGGCGGCACAAAGGGGGTGTCTCTCCAAATTTGGGGACTCCTTGGCCAAAGCCAGGAGGCATCCCTGGTGCCCTGGATGGCTGGGTAAGGCACACGAAAGACAGCCACATTCCACAGTCTTCGAAGACAACAAGCTGTTCACCACTTCTCTCTTAACCTCTAGATTTTATTGTGCCTGAAGAATTATGGGTTTGGTTTTTGGTTTTGAAGAATGACCAGGTTTTCCATGTAATATTTTAAAAATGTGAAATACTTTAGGGTAAGAGATGGTCAAGAGAACAAACTCTGTTTCCTTTGGTTTGGTGCCACTCCCATTCCAGTAACTAATTTCAGTAATTTAATAACAGTAATTTGCCTTTTCTGAAGCAGAAGCAGTGGTTTTAAATCGGGAAGCTCTGAATAGACACAATAGGAACACATTTTCAACAACTTGCTCAATCTTTTTAATATTTCATCACAAAATCAAGGAATATACATATAATTCTTTATACTTATTTTACAGAATCAAATAAAAGTTTCTTATAGACATAAATCCTGAAAATGCAAAGGGAGTAAGCATAAGTGCAATGAAGAAAAAATAAGGACCAGATTTATATTACTAAGTTTGTTCCCTGGTAACTTATACAAATGAAAATGTACACTTGTTTTAGGTTTTCCAGAGTTCATTTGGCTCGCCTTGTTGCCACGCCGAGGATCCAGTACTGAGATCTGCTATGTGAAGAAGGTAACCTGACCCTTGTGGTAACTTCTGTAGAAACATACCTACCTTAGCACAGGCTGCACCTGAAGTGGTTTGCCTGTTAACCCTGTCCTCTCTTTTAAGTTGAACCAAACCAAAGAAATCCTAGAGTGGGGTCAGCTACACACAATAAGGTTAGAAATATTAACCCTGATGAAGAGAAACAACCCTGCATCTTTAGAAAATCCAAACACCTTTTCTTCATATTCAGAATGATTAAATTAACCCACCCAAGTCGGTTCCTACTGAGTCAAATCAAGTTTGATTTCTGGGAGCTTTAAAGATTTCTGTTTTTCCCCAACAGAATCAGAGAAATAAGAAATTTTAGCTACTTAAATCACACTGAGGTGAAAATAAAAGCTAAAAGTCAGCAAATCACAAACACTCTCATTATCAGACACAATTGCACTGCAAAGCCAGACACTGATGAAAAAACAATCATTCAAGTCTAAATAGAAAAACAAAACAAAAACCAACTTATAGACTTATAGAGGCATACGTTTTTCTAATATATTTACAATTAGTTTCATATACAAATTTTGACCTGACTTATGTATTAGTTTTGCCTTTATTCCCTAAAAGTGAAAAAACTGTCACATTTTACATATATAAAATAGTATTCAATTATTTAAAAATCCATACAAATGATATTTATTACTACTTCTCGTTCAAACCTTCTTTAGTATCTTTTCTCTACTGTATTTCTGAATTCTGCAAACAAATCTCTGTATCACGACCAGTGCTTATTAGTGATCAGTGTTGAGTCACGCATCTGGCATCAGAGAATGCAAGAGATGTGAAGCCTATGTGTGCTGGGACATACCATTCACCAAGCTTCTCAGCTGTTTCACAACTGTCTCTATCAACTTTTGTTTGTCTCGATCATTCTTCCTGAATTGAGCAAATATATTGTTCTTTTTGCTAGTATCCTTCATCCTAAAAACATGTGAATAAAGAAGTTTAGTAAACGGCAATTAAAAGCTATGCTGTTACAAGTAATATGTATTGGCATGCTCTGAGTTATACCACACTGATTCTATGTTTGAAAATATATTTCAAAGAAAATAGGTACTAAAAAACTTACAGCAACTGTACAAAAATTAGCAGCTTTTAAAAACATTCTATATGAAGTGGTGTTTTTGTATTAGTACGTAAATCTAAAATATGTAAATTTTCTAATATCATACTATTTTCTAATATCATTCCATAAAGTATGCTAAAATACATACCCTCTATGGACTCTGCAAATCACATTCACAGCAAGACAAGGCGAAAGGAAAAATAGCATTAGAAAATTTAAGACGGTAATTTTTTTTTTTTTTTTTTTGCCTCTGGTGTTTCATGGTATTGTAAAAAATAAATTCACAATTATTTTAAACCGTTCCTTTTGTCCTATCAAATAAATATACCACAAATATTTTGAAATGTGAGAAAATAATATACAATTTTACTTCAAAAATGAAAAACTGAATACCGATACTTAAAATGAAATAATAGAGTGAAGAGAAAAACTGCCACAAAATGAGAGAAAAGTAACACCTAAATTCATGTTGTTTTTAGATGGACAAGTTGCACTAGCCAATGTCTTGTTACATTAGTTTTTACTATTTTTTTATTTCCCAAATCACATACTTCTCTACCTGCAAAGAGTGCAAGCCCATAATGGGACGATTTAGATAGCACTGGTGGCAAACATTCCAATTTCCGGCCACATTTTACAAAATACCTTCTTTCCTGTGTTATAAAAAAATTTAGGAGCACCAATTCTCACTTATATCTCCTGTAAACACATTTCTAAGCCAATTAACCCTGCTATTCAGAATACAGTGGGAAAAATGTTTTGTTCATATCAACATAAACAGCAATCCCATGTAAAACCACACCAACCCTGAAGGGTAAGAAAGAAAGGGGTTTATTTTTTGGTCATTAAAATGGTCTGAGCTTTTAAGCTCCATTTAGCCATTAATCTTTTGATGGAAATCTCTACTTATTCATTTTGTCATTGAATCAGAAAATGCTACAATGCTATACAAAAAAGTTTTCAAAATATACTTACTTCTCCAAAAGAGTAAGAGCTGTGTTTGGATTCACCCGAAGGTATTTAGAAGCTGGCTGTCCATAATCAGCTAGATAAGTAGACCAATCCCAAACCATAAACAGGTCAAGGAGCTGAGGAAGATGCAGGAAACTGTTAAACCAAATTTTAATTATTGACCCACAGCTAATACATAAATCAAGTATATGTTATTCTTGATCCAGTTCAATATGAACTGCTTTTTAGATGGAACAGAATAAAGAAATTCACTTTTAAAACTTCATTCACTACACTTTACAACCAAATAAATATACACTATCTTTTTACTTTTGAAATTTTAAAAATTATCAGAGGTGGCTGTCTAAAAAATATTTGATTGCATATTTCAAATAATGAAAATGCTTAGCTTATATTACTTGCACTGAGGTCTAGACTTATCTTTATACATTATTCAGTCTACCAAAATTTAGCTAATAAGGGTTTGTTGCTACCAACTGTATGAAGAATTTTAAAGAACTTAAATTGAAACTTTTCTCTCAGAAGTATGTTTACCTTTCAAAGAAGTCATTTGCACCTAGACTTTTCCCAAAGTAACTTAAGCCAAAAGCTCAGATAATCTCAATTAAGTGCATGAAACCACCCCTGCTGGATTCTCCCTGGTGATAGATCCTCAGTAGTATTATAAAATGAAGGCTGGGTGACCATTTTATATAAACAAACAATAACAAAAAGAAACTCGCTTGTTTTCTGTGGTGTCTTAAAATTGACTATTTGCTTTATAATCTCCAGTTAGAACTGTTGTCAAATATGGAAGTAATCTTTTAAAAGCAAGGCCATGCCTAAACCAAAGCACCAAACTCCTTATCCAACTTTAAAACCCTAATCCCCTTTAAGCCATTTAAAACCAACTTCCTATCCCCATTTGAATTGTTCAGAAAGCTAAATGCTTTACTTACCTTCCTTCAGTTTTTATATTATTCTTTTTGTTTTAACTCACTTGATAACTAAGGAGTCTATTGGTTTTGCTTTCAAGTGAAGGAAGCATTTGCATCTACTCAGAGGATATGTGAGCTGACCCACTGACTCTGAGAAGGATAAAACTTCTGTTGTGATGAAAACCACCTAAAGAAAGGTGACATGAAACTAGCTCTTCCTTAGGAAGGTAAGGGACTTGTTTGAGTCTTTCCCCAATCACTTTACAGCTGCTAGTACGGACTTTCTTGTAAAAGAAAATAATTCTTCTATAGAATTTTCTATAATGAAAACAGTAACTGAACAATTAGCTATTTTCTTTTGGACAAATTAACATTCTAAGCCATACCAAAAGCTGCAACACTAGCTCAGAAACTACCCTGAAACAATGTTAAAGAACTTACTGTCTGAAAAAAGGGGTGCCTTATTGAATGTTTGGTGTAATTTTCACCTATTGTTTGGCAACAAGTACATTTTTTCCTCCTTGAGAAGTTATTTTCTCATACACTCTGATGGTCAGAACGTTAACTTCTCTAGAATGTGAGTTTGCAATATGTATTTTAAAAGCTTATAAAAATGGCCATTCCCTTAGACTCATCAATTCCATTTCTAGGAATATAACGTCAGGAAACATTAATAAATGTAGAAAAAATTTATGCATAACGATTAACCTCAAAATTGTTTGTATTATGAAAAAACTGAAAATAACCTAAATTCTCAATAAGAGACAGGTTAAGTAGTGAGGTATATCCAAAGGATAAATATTTTGTGGCTATTAAACTTAATGTTTACAAGAATTCTACATAACTTGGGAAGATGCTACTTCAATTACATAAAAATCCATCAAAGAAGAAAATTTGAGAAAATGTTAAGAATGATTGGTATTTATATGGTGAGATTATGGATAACTATCATTTTCTTCCTTATTTTCCTAATATTCCACAATGGTCATGCGTTAAACTCTACAGTTAGAAATAAAGTTTATATATTTATATATTAAAATAAATCACAATAATGAACACCTCTCAGATAGTTGTTAGCAAACACCTCCTTTTGAAGGGATTTTTTTTCAGGTATAGGTATGTGTTCGCACACATGTGTGTGCTTGCGGAAAGTAACCAGTTAATATACTGGCTGTAATCTTGCTTCATTCCCAAAAGGCATTAGCAATGTACCCTTTGGGATACAGAAGAGAAATGGGCCTTAAAATGAGGCTCTTTCCCTCTTGGGCTGATCTACCCCAGGTTAGAAAGGAGGAGTCTACTTCATGGATTAAAAACTTAACACCTACTCCAACTGTGAAGACACAATTGGTTCTTCTCCACCACAACAGACTTTTCTCTACAAAGAAATACTATGCTTACAATTTTCATATACGGTCAGCTATTCATATGGAAATATCACTAGAAATTACAGGGACCACAAAAATCTAACCTACCCGTCCACATGTAGACAAATCTATATGCTTTCATATTTACATTAATACTTTATAGAGACAGATATGTCTACAGTTAACTTGTGGGTATCTGTGGAAATCTACATAAACTTGGCACAGTAATGCACTGTGGAAACGCATTGCCAAAGTGGATAAAAGAACCAAAGATCTAGATAGGATTCATTTACTCATTCAACAAATACTGACTGACCACCCATAATACGCTAGATAAGATACTGTGTTAGGCACCGGAGATACAGTATGAATGAGACAGTTCCTTTTCTCAAAGAGCTTACATTATAGGTAGGGAGGCAGATAGTTAACAGAGAAACGAGTAACATTTTGATACTAACAAAGAAATTATAAAGAAGGAAAATATCTATTCACACAATCCTATAAATTTATAGTATGAGTTTAATATTGAATAATACAGAAACCACTGATTTATGAAGGAGCTGGTAATTACTTGCTTATTACTCTCTCAGCCCATGAATCAAGTGGCTGTATACCTGAGTACCATTTCAGTGTCTACGCCCCAAAGGATATAAGAATGTGGGCAGAGAGGAAAGAAGGGGCCAGTGAGTATGCTGATCCCATATTCTGATTTGTTTCCATGTGTGTAAGGATTTTTGAAATGCATAATAACGCTTGCTGGCATAAATAAAAGAAGCAAACTTCACAAAGCTACTCAGGCAAACTCAAGAGTATATCCAACACAGTATAACTACGTAGTGGAAATAACTGATTCATTGATGATGCCAGACCACTATTCCAAATTTACATGGAAGTTTTTCTTAGGCCTCATGAGTATAAAAAATGACCACACTATAGACTACTTTGGCTTAAGTGGACTGTAGATCCCTCTCTGAAACAGGTCAATTTTGTCCTGTAGGCAAACTGCCAGCAATTGACTTTCCTCCATCTCTCGCAGGCTTTTTACTGGGGCATTGGTGATGAGGATAGGTGCCCTCATGATAAAGGATTAGGTCTAATGTTAACTGAGTTAAATGATCTTCCTAGAGAAAGGAAAAAAAAAAAAAAAAAGAGAGACACCAGTATTTCTTAAGGGCATACCAGTGTACTTTGTCCTTAACAGTTACATGGTTCTTTTTCACTATTCAAAGTAAAAGATTTAACACAAAACTGGAACTTTATTCCTGGGTCCCACCCTACACTATGTCAAGCCAGATTTTATGGAGTGACCAGATTTCCATAGGCATGACTACTCTGACCAGGCAGTTCAATCCCTGGTCTTTAACTAAACCAGTAACCAGTTGCTGTCAAGTCAATTCTGACTCATGGGGACCCTATGTGTTGCAGAGTAGAACTGCGCTCCATAGGGTTTTCATGGTTGTGACCTTTTGGAAGCAATCTTCAAGCTTTTCTTTTGTGTTACCTTTGGGTGGGTTCAAACCACCAATCTTTTGGTTAGTAGCTGAGAGCTTAACCGTTTGGACCACCCAGGGACTCCAGTCTTTGACTACGATGACCTAAAAAGGACATAGCACGGCAAAGTGCGGCAGGAAGGGAAGAGGGTACTGGGCTGCTCCAGGTATAACACTGACACTCACTTTCACACTCCACATCTACAGTCACTGCCCTGATGACTGCCTCTCACAATAGTTCAGGTTTCACAGGATATGCTCTTGTTCTTACTATTAAAATCTAAATTATGGAAAACTTCAGCTGTCTATCTCAAGTTTTGCTTCCTTCAGACAGCAGTACACAAATAATACCTTTATTATAAATTATACAAAATCTCTTTCAGTGTTATAAATAAACAGTAAGACGTGGTCTCAACAGGTGAATTTATTAGTTAACACATATATCTGAAGTTCACAGATGTAGATCAAACATGAACAAAAAACAAAAATCTCCCCAGATTATCCAGAAGCAATTTTACAATTACGTATTAAAGGATAAAGTCAGGCATATTATAACGAGAAATTGGTATGAAGGTCTATAAATGGGTTTGTTCCAATAGTCAAGTAAAGTAATTCCCCCTTAAATCCTTTTGGGAAGTAAGCAAAGTATGGATCATATAAAAATGAATAGCAAAATAATGCTCCTCCGTTCTATGTCATCACGATTTATAAGATTATCTGAAATTAGTATCCTAACTTTTTTTTTTGCCAAGGATTCAAAACTACCCTTCATAACTAATCTGATAGCATAAAGTGGATTTATGCCAATATTTGTAAGTGAGTTGTAAGTTTCACTTCCTCAGCATTCCCTGTGTGTGTCTAGCAAACAAAAAGATCAGCTTAAGGGAAGAAATAGTTAGATGGGTGGTCCCGTTTATATGCTCAAAACAGTTGAGTCGCTTAAGAATCACTGAAGAATCCATTTGTGTCAACCCATTTAACTTGCTGACAGTTTCCCATCCTACAGTTTCATTCCTAGTCTACACCCAAGAAACTTGGGGTCTCAGACCTGTTGAGATCACTTTGTGCGAGTTATACAATGAATCCAGGGAGACTTAAAACCATTGTATGGAACTCTTGAAGTGACTTTCTGTCTTTGTAAAAGAGTACCCAAGAGTCCCAGGTCACTTTTTCCTTGAATCTGGTTCAGCTTTCTTTGTTTTGGGTCTTTTGGGTTTTGCTTTTAAAGCACCTCAGGGGCAGTGACCCAAGACAGAAGATAAATAAAGTTAAGCCAACCTCAAGAGAAAAGCAATTGGGGATACTGGGTCTGCTTTTGTAAATGTGAACACTGACCTGGGGGCTCAGGGTCAGACTTAGTCCCCCAAGTTCTCTTTTCCAAACACCAAATCCACCTGGGACCTCTAAGTTGCTTTGTGGATTCCAAAAGCAAATCAGGGGATCATTTTTCCTCTGCCTCCAAGAAAACAAAGGCCAGGGAAGGGTTCCTAGAGTGCTTCAGAAATTTAAACAACAACAACAAAAATCCTAAACCCTAACACAGCTTTAAGAAAGAAATACTTGTCCTTCAAACAAATCCTGAGGAATTAACCACTGGGGATTCAAGGAAAACAGGTCTTACTAAATTAGCCACAATTGGGGAGGGAAGTGGAAATACAAGTCCTTTTTGTAAATAGATGTTGAAATCTAATGAGGTCCATATGATTTTTAAAGTAATTGCCCCGCCTCGCCTCCTTTTCCAGCTATCTGAAAATCCTACATTTGGAAACTCTAAGTGCAGCACAGAAGAGAATTTTAAGCAGCAACCAGAGGAGGCCTTGGTAAAAACTGAAAGGAAGCAAAACAGAGCTGTTCTGTTCCCTCACAATTTTCCCTTAGCTATTAATTGCTCCTGGCTCTCTGATACACCTCAATCCTCACCCAGGCCTGCCACCTTCCAATTTGCCAAACCTACTAGCAGTCAGCCTTTCCACTCCCATCTCTGTGTGTGAGCACCAGGAGTGAGCTTGGGCACTTGGTGCTAGAGAGGTTGTTAAAGGTATTGGTCTTTTCAAATCATTTCACTCAGGTGAACTGCACACAGCAGAAGCAGAATGTTCTTATTTTGGATGGTAAGCTATGTTGTGATCCTAGATAACCACTAGGTGGGCGTGATTTGGAATTTAAAATTTTTTTGGTTACGAGCACAGCTAAGATGCCACACAAATGTATACATATGTAATTTGTATGAATTTAAGTGGTTAATTTATTAATTAAAAATTAATTTTATCAAAGTAACACATGGTTAATAATCAAATAAGGCATATTACAAACATCTACAGCTTACTGCTCCACTCCTCCCATTCTCAGAAGCTCCTGTTTTTAATTCTGGTGATCACCTCAATTTCTCTAAATATGCTCATTTTTCTAATTTTTGACAGTTCACAACGCAATTTCATGCAAATTCTATAAATCTGACCCTCAATACAACCTTATCAACTTTATAAGTTAACTTTACAAGTTAATTGAGATGATGTTGTTGTTAGCTGTGGCTGAGTTGGGCCCGACTCTTTTTTTCCTTTTTAATTGTGGTAAATAGATAGGTAACAAAACATTTGTTATTTCAGCAATTTTCACATGTACAGTTCAGTGACCATTAATTATGTTCATCATGTTGTTCAACCATCAACCTTAACTGTTCCCAAATTTTTCCATCATCCTTAACCGAAGGTCAGTGTCACCTAAGCATTGTCTTCCTTCTGCCCTCCCCACCCACCTCCCGTTAAAAATCCATTGCCGTTGAGTCTATTCTGACTTGTACAGACCCTATAGGACAAACTGCTCTACAGGGTTTCCAAGGCTGTAATCTTTACAGAAGCAGTCTGCCACATTTTTCTCCTGCAGAGTAGCTGGTGGGTTTGACCCACCAACGTTTTAGTTCACTGCCGAGCATTTAACCACTGAACCACCAGGGCTGGTAACCACTAATAAACTTTGATCTCTATACACTTGACTATTCTAGATATTTCATATGAATGGGATCATATAATATCTGTCCTTTTGTGACTGACTTATTTCACTCAGCATAATGTTTTCAAGGTTCATCCATGTTGTAGCATGTATCAGTATTTCATTTTTTCCTTCCTGCCTTCTCATGCTGCCTCTGGACAGGAGCTACCCATTTGGTCTCGTGTATCTGATTGAACTAAGAAGCACACTCCTCATGAATACCTTTTGTTTTACAGTCCAGTCTAATCTTTGTCTGAAGAGTTGGCTTTGAAAATGGTTTTAGTTCTGGTTTATCAGAGCATCCAGGGGCCATAGTTTTGGGAGTTCCTCCAGTCTCTGTCAGACCATTAAGTCTGGTCTTTTTACTTGAATTCAAGTTCTGCTCCACACTTTTCTCCCGCTTTGTCAGGAACTCTCTGTTGTGTTCCCTGTCAGGGCAGTCATTGGTAGTAGCTGGGCACCATCTAGTCCTTCTGGTCTCAGGCTGATGAGAGTGTCTGGTTTATGTGGACCTTTTGTCTCTTGGGCTAATATTTTCCTTGTGTCTTTGGTGTTCATTATCCTTTGCTCCAAGTGGGTTGGGACCAACTGATGCATCTTAGATGGCTGCTTGCAAGTTTTGTTTTTTTTTTTTTAATAATTTTTATTGTGCTTTAAGTGAAAGTTTACAAATCAAGTCAGTCTCTCACACAAAAACCCATATACACCTTGCTACACACTCCCAATTACTCTCCCCCTAATGAGACAGCCCGCTCTCTCCCTCCACTCTCTCTTTTCGTGCCCATTTTGCCAGTTTCTAACCCCCCTCCACCCTCTCATCTCCCCTCCAGGCAGGAGATGCCAACATAGTCTCAAGTGTCCACCTGATCCAAGAAGCTCACTCCTCACCAGCACCGCTCTCCAACCCATTGTCCAGTCCAATCCACGTCTGAAGAGTTGGCTTTGGGAATGGTTCCTGTCCTGGGCCAACAGAAGGTCTGGGGGCCATGACCACTGGGGTCCCTCTAGTCTCAGTGAGACCATTAAGTCTGGTCTTACGAGAATTTGGGGTCTGCATCCCACTGCTCTTCTGCTCCCTCAGGGGTCTCTGTTGTGTTCCCTGTCAGAGCAGTCATTGGTTGTAGCTGGGCACCATCTAGTTCTTCTGGCCTCAGGATGTAGTCGCTGGTTCATGTGGCCCTTTCTGTCTCTTGGGGTCATAATGGCCTTGTGTCCTTGGTGTTCTTCATTCTCCTTTGATCCAGGTGGGTTGAGACCAATTGATGCATCTTAGACGGCTGCTTGCTAGTGTTTAAGACCCCAGATGCCACTCTTCAAAGCGGGATGCAGGATGTTTCCTTAATAGATTTTATTATTGCTTGCAAGCTTTTAAGATCCCAGATGCCACTCACCAAAGTGGGATGCGGAATATTTTCTTAATAAACTTTGTTATGCCAATTGACACAGATGTCTTCCAAAACTATGGTCCCCAGGCCCAAGCCCCAGCTGCTCTGTCCCTCAAAGTGTTTTGGTATATTCAGGAAACGTCTTAGCTTTTGCTTTGGTCCAGTTGTGCTGACTTCCCCTGTATTGTGTGTTGCCCTTCCTTTCCCATCCTTCAATATTTCATTACTTTTTATTGAATAATATTTCATTGTACGAATATACAATACTATGTTTATTGATTCATCAGTTGATGGGCATCTGGTCTGCTTCCACTTTTGGCTATTACGCATAAGCTGCTATGAACATTTGTGGACAAGTTTTTGTGTGGACACACAAGTTTTCATCTCTTGGTTGTAAACCTAGAAGAATTTGTTACATTAATTTTTAACAGGATCTTTGAAGTCTCCACTTAGTACAATGAGATTATTAGCACCTTATAATAGTTGAATTCTAATATAATTCTTTTGGCAAATAGGGCTTAAAACATCTATATTATGTATTTAAATTCAAATAATAAATATTTGATTGAAGTTTCTAGAAAGTTTTTTGTGAATACAGAAAAATGTTCCTAAAATTCCTATCAAGAATGAAAAAATAATCCCCCGCTTCTGAAAAACAAAAACCTAAAACTATCCAAAGTAAGAAAGAACATTTCAAATAGTTTCTTCAACTAGATTTACCTCAAATGGTTGAATGTGATTTAGGCTTTTGTAAGCACCTTTATATGTATGCGGCTTGCTTTTCTTCAGAAATCCTCGAGGCATGTGGTTAAGTGCTACAGCTGCTAACCAAAGGGTTGGCAGTTTGAATCTGCCAGGCGCTCCTTGGGAACTCTATGGGGCTGTTCTACTACAGGGTTGCTATAAGTCAGAAATCAACTTGACGGCACTGGGTTTGGTTCAGTTTTTGTTGTTTCTCTTCAGTTATGAAAGTATCTAGTTCAACTTTCTGATATTGTAAGGTAGCTCATCTACTTAGGAGTCCTTGGGTGGCAAAAATGGTTGGCAGTTTGAACCCATCCAGAGGTGCCCCAGAAGACAAGCCTGGAGACCTGCTTCTGAAAGGTCACAGCCTTGAAAACCCTATGGAACACAATTCTACTCTGGCATACAGGAGGTAGCCATAAGTTAGAATCAACTTGAGGTCAGTTAACGACAACTCACCTATTTACTCAAATCAGAAATATGAATTCGGTTTGCTTTTCTAACTTTTTCCTCTCTCACAACTCTTGAATTCAATGGCTTCCTACTCTCCATCCCTCCTACTACTATCCTAGTTCAGACATCATAATCTCCCCCCAGGGCCTTTAGCCTTGCCTATCCCCTCCATCTCTCCTTTCCAGTAATCCAGATCCATCAACTACCACCCTTCTACCAGAGACATCCAGCTAAACTACAAATCTGAACACATCATTCCCTTATTAAAACCTTCAATGGTTCCTAACTCCTCCAAGATAAAATTCAAATTTCTTAACATGACATCCAAAGCTATCTTGCACCTTATCCATGTCAACTTTTTTTGCTTCCTCTTCTGCCTTGTACTTTAAGTTCCTAAGCAAGGAACTACTCGAGAGTTTCCTTACAAACCTTAAGTTTTCTCCACCCCTAGGACATTGCTATTACCAATGTAGAATCTCCTTTCCCTCCTTCTTTACCCTTTTATTCTATAAAATTTAATTCTGGATTCACTTCTTTCAGGGAGCTACCCTGACCAAATTAGCTAAGTTAGCTGTTCCTCTTTTGGGTCCTCATAGTACCCTTTGTATATCTCTATCACAGTATTTTTCCCACAGATATTGATATTATGGGCTAATGTGTCTGTTTTACCCACTAAAGAATCAAATATCGATAATTTCTTTTTTAGCTTGCATGATTCATGGTTACTCTAGTCCTTGTCTCTTTCTAATATCCCAAAAGTTGAAGTGCCTTTTCTTCCTATAAACTGGTGACTGTGTTTTGCTTAACATCTGTATCTTCACATTTGACCAGTACTGGGTATACAGTAGGCAACAAGTCAATGTTTGTTGAAATAAATTGCATCTGCAACTCTTAGATACAGAATTTTATGTCTATACAGAACCCGTATCTTATGCATTAATAGTATGGTTATGTTACCATTTACTTTACATGTAAATTTTTAATAATGAAGACACCTCTGAATTTTTTGTAATGTCTTATAATTCTTCTGAAAGCCAGACTATTTATTTCTTGATTTAATTTGTGCTATAAAATATACTAAAATATTTCATAACCAAAGTTCTGCTCCTGAGACTATCTTTTATAAACCAGTGATGCTGCAATTAAAACCAAAAAATCAAACCCATTGCTGTTCAGTTGATTTTGACTCACAGCGAACCTATAGGACAGGAGAGAACTGTCCCCTAGGGTTTCCAAGGCTGTAATCTTTTTTTTTTTTTTAATTATACTTTAGATGAGGCTTTACAGAACAAATTAGTGTCTCATTAAACAGTTAGTACACATATTGTTTAACAACATTGGTTAACAACCCCTCGGTATGTCAACACTCTCCCTTCTCAACCTTGGGTTCCCTATTATCAGCTTTCCTGTCCCCTCCTGCCTTCTAGTCCTTGCCCCATGGCTGGTGTGCCCCTTTAAGTCTCGTTTTGTTTTATGGGCATGTCCAATCTTTGGCTGAAGCGTGAACCTCAGGAGTGACTTCGTTACTGAGCTGAAAGGGTGTCCGGGAGCCATACTCTCAGGGTTTCTCCAGTCTCTGTCAGGCTAGCAAGTCTGGTCTTTCTTTTTGAGTTAGAATTTTGTTCTACATTTTCCTCTGCCTCGGCCTGGGACCCTCTATTGTGATCCCTGTCAGAGCAGTTGGTGGTGGTAGCCGGGCACCATCCAGTTGTATTGGACACAGTTTGGTGGAGACTGGGGTAGTTGTGGCCTATTAGTCCTTCAGACTGATCTTTTTCTTGTGTCTTCAGTTTTCTTCATTTTCCCTTGCTCCTGAAGGGGTGAGATCAGTGGAGTATCCTAGATGGCCGCTCACAGGCTTTTAAGATCTCAGACACTACTTCCCAAAGCAGAATGTAGAATATTTTCTTTATAAAATATGTTATGGCAACTGAGCTAGATGTTCCCTGAGACCATGCTCCCTGCAGCCCTCAGCCCAGCAATTCAGTCCCTCAGGGAGTTTGGATGTGTCTATGGAGCTTCCATCACCTGGCCCAAGGCTGTAATCTTTACAGAAGCAGACTACCACATATTTCTCCCATGAAGTGGCTGGTGACTTCGAACTGCCAACCTTTTAGTTAGCAGCTGAGTGCTTAACCACTATGCTATCAGGGCTCCGATGCCACCATTAAAAATCTTAAACAAGCACTTCTAGGTCATTTGTTTAATTTTCTGTTCAGATTCATTACATCATCTGCTACACTTACATAACAGTTAGTTATGTAATCGCTTTACTTATGAAACTCAAAGACGTCCAATACTAAGGTAATCAAACCTTGGAGCTCATGTTAGGTGTTCACCAGACTTTCAATTCTCCTTGATGAGTCATTTTGCTTCATTGAAGCTTTGAAGTAATAAGATCTGATTGTATGAACTGACTTTGGAAGTATGGAAGCAACAAAAGAAAATATGGCCTACCCAATGAAGAAAAATTATATGCCAATTTGTCTATTCTAGGATATAACCCGTTGCTTAAATGATGAAGCTACACGAGCCTGGAATTTCTTCATGTACTCCTTACAGTGTAATTGTTAAAAAAAACAAGAAGGAAATAAGTACTTTTTTTAAATTTGAAAGAACTTCAGTGTGTATCCCTCACTTTCATGGTTGCAATTAATAAGGTAAATAAAAACCTGGAGAATCTATTAGCTGGATTAATTAATCTTCAATAAAATCAGTCACATATCTTTTATTCTAAAATTTTAGTAAGCTAAGTAGTTTATATTATTTATAATTTGCCATTAGTTATAAACACTGACTTCTGGCTTAAAAAAAAAAAGAAATACTAAACTAAAATTAAAATTATATACTTCAGACGACAGAGGCATCCATTCTTTAAAATGGAATTCAGGCCATTTGAGATAAATGAAACAAACCAAGACCACTGAATCCCAACTGTCTCAGGAGGGAAGGAAGGATAGTCTCTATGGCAATATCTTAGTGGGCAGAGAAAAAAGTAGAGACCCCAGTTCTAGACCTTGCAAGAAATCTTTGGTGAAGTAGCAAACTGAATTTCAGACTCATGTCTCTGTCTCTTGAGATAAGGTCTCAGTGTTATATCCTAGAGTGTAAATAAAGATGCTTTTACTATTTTACCTTGGATTCCCAAAGGAATGCCAATAGCATGATGGAAATAAGGAAAATCCATCTTTGTGATCTCATTAAAAACAAAGAATTTTATAATACCTAGGTGAATAGTATTTGTACTTAAAAGGGCTTGCATCCTCAATCATCTCTTTCTTTCAAATCTTTTAGCAGTGTTTGAAATATTTAGTCAAATAATTAAAAAGATATGTATTTAGTTTACTTTAAACATCTTTTCTAGAATCTAAAAGGCACTTCTCTTATGTTAGACAATTTATTAACCCCTAATTACCCAGTTACTTCCATGCCTGAGTGTATATGTAATTACCTCTTGTCAGGTCTAATAATTTGTTCGATAAACATGTCAGAACACTTGCTGCTTAGTCTGTTTTAACAGATAAATGTGGTCTTTCCACAGCCTCAAGGCATAATACAAAAAAAAAAAAAAAAGGCAGTTATCAAACAACACTGAAGCTGTTTCACTAAGGCAGAAATTCACAGCATGTAGTCAAGGGTTACTTTGGGCCCTGATGCTTGCCTGAGTGCTTAGTCACAGCTTTCTGAGACAGGATAATAGTGAGAACACTGTGACGTTTTGATTGATGCAGGTATCCACATGAACTTCAAATGGGCAAAACATGAACTTTAAGATGCAGTTTAGTTAAAAAGAAGCTATTGGTAAGTAGCTACCAGCATCACATCTTCACTACAGGTTATAGCAGTAAAATATGAAAAGTGAAACTAAACAAAAACAGCAGAAGGACTTATTTTCTTGGGAAGATCAATGCAGCCACTGGAATTAAATGGATTGTGATCTAAGTCCTACAATGCTTTCATGATGTGAATCTGCCCTATGAGAGTGCAAAAAGAAATCCCTACCTGACCTCTGGATAACCTAAACAGGAAATTAGGACATTTCTAAGCAAAACAGGCTGTGTCATCCTGTTAAGATAATTGTTTCCATTTACACTTTGCATAAACATCTTATACTAGGCTGTCATAAAAAAAAAAACTCAAGCCATAGCGTCTCTTCTTTGTAATACATACAAATAATGCCTGGCCTAGTGCCCTCAACATAGTTGAGGAGGTAACGTTTGTTGATGATAATTACGGAGAGGACAAAGAGGGGGAGAGAAGGATAACAAACAGGTAAGAAAGTTAGAAGCGTTCCTGAAGTATTTACAGGTTGGTTGAAAAGAAATTAATAAATATTAAAAATTAGAATTTAATTCATAGTAAGAATCTGGGGTTAAGAGATTATTCAACTTTAAGGAAAGACTCAACAAACAGTACAAGTTATAATGAGTCAGCATTTAAAAAATAATAATTAACAAAATATCTGATATTTGGTTATGTTTTGTAAGAATGTTTAGAAAATGGCACCAAGCTCCTTGATTGTCTCACCTAATCAATACTCTATGGATATAATTTGCTTATCCGATTATATTTCACTTGAAAAAGATGTAAAACATGTAAAGAGCTAATGTTCCTTATGACACCAATACTGTACTTACGTCTATATCCTACTAAATTTTCTCCCAACTTGAGTTTTTAAAAAATCAATTCACTTTCATTTTGAATTCACCATTTAAGGGAGTTGTAAACTCTAGATCTCAACTTACGTAAAAGGAAGGGACTGTGTTCTCACGTGACAAGCACTATTTCTGACACTAGCAATGAAGACATGATGATGATCAGTTCTTGGATTCCAAGAGTTCACAAGTATAATCAGAGAGAGATTCATGCAAATGTATTTATGAACTAATGTGCTGATCACACTGATAGAAGTTATGTGTAGGTTATTACTAGAGCATTAAATCTTGCTGAAGGGTGGGAAATAAACCCAAGAAGGCATCTTAGTTGAATCTTCTGAAGGAGCTAGTCAAGGGAGGGCAGTAGTATTTCAAAGAGAAATAGTATTTATGCTAATGAGCAGTGTCAGGCACTGAAGTGAAATATAAGCAAGGACATAGTACAAGACAGGCTGGGGAAGGAGGTGGGGGCAAGGTCATAAACTTACACGTACCCCTTGTTTAGGAACTTTGGATAGCCATTGAAAGGTTTTAAACAAGGGAGCTGACATGGTCAGATTCACCACTTAGGTAGGTAACTTTTAGCAGCTCTGTGAGAAATGAAGTTGAGGAGACTAAAACCAAAGGCAGGGAAAACAATTAGGAGACTGTTGTGATAATCTTGACACACACTGGGCCAGACAGGTAGGTAGTTGAGATAGACAGAAGAGGATAAAACCCAAAAACCCCATGCCGTGAGTTGCTTCTGACTCAGAGTGACCCTATAAGATAGATTTGAGAAATATTTAGGAGAAAAAATTCTTAGGATATGGCGATATATTAGATGTGGGGCATGGCAGAGTGGTATCACTAACTGTAATAAAGAACACAGGACCAAATTTGAGGATGAGGGAAGATGATGTGTTATTAGCTGTGGCCACATTTAGGGTGTGAGACACACACCCAAAGGGAAATGTTTACCAAGCAATTGGATATGCATCTGAGATATACAGCAGTCTGTGCCAGAGTTACAGAGACAGGATGGCAGTAGATGAGCTCACCCAGATAAAGTATAGAAAGCAGTGTTCTAAGGACAGAAACCTCAGGGACATCAAAATGTAAGAGGTGGGAAAAAGAGGCTACAAAGGAAACAGAGGAAGAATGTTCCCAGAGGTCAAAGCCTTTGAAGAAGAGAGAATTTTAAAGAAGCGATCAACATTATCAAATGCAGTAGAAAGAATCTGTAAGATAAAGGGTTAAAAACATCTATGGGTTCTCCCTGGTGACCTAGTTGGATACTGTTTCAGGAGAGTAGCAAGGCAAATAGTACTGGATTAAGGAATTAGTGGAAGATGAAGAAATAAGGATTATCAATTATAAATCATTCTTTTAAGGAATCTGGATGGAAAGGAGAGGAGATTAGAAATAGGCAGAATGAGACTAGAGAAGATTCTTTTTTTTTTGGGTAGGAGAGATTTGAATATGTCTTTAGGCCAAAGTTTGTTAGGAAAACAATAAAGCAGAGGAGAAGTAGATAAATAGTGAAACAAAATCTCCTAAAAAAGCTGAGGTCAAGGACATAGGAAGATAATAGACCCTTGATCACCTGAGTCTGAGGGAAGGGAAGTGAGGATGGGCGTGAATATAAACTGTTTGACTGCAAAAAGATTGATGGTCATAGAGATGAGGGACATGAAGTTCAAAGGCGCTGGAGCTTTTACTCAAAAGTGGAAGAACAATAGTCTATAAATACAAATAGGGAACTAGGAGAACACCAATCTCTGATTCACACCTTGCAGGCCGTGAAAGAACGCATAGCTACCACTAGGGAGGGCTGCACAATGAGGAGTAGCCTCTGAATTCTATGATAAGGAGGTAAAGAAAACACTCTGCCAAACAGTTGAAGCTGTGGGGCTATTTACACTGGAATGAGGGTTTTCGGATGGCATGGTGTAATAGGGCTAGAAGAAGTGAAACAACTGAGTAAACAGAATAAGGAGACAATGAGACAAGAAAAAGGTTGGGAGGTAGGATGGAGCCCAGTGCTCATGTGGGAGGGTCAGAAATGGCAGTGTCTCGCCAGATTCCAGAGAGAAATGGTGAAGACTGCCATGAGATTTTTCAAAAGGGCAGGGAGGCCCCTATTTATCTGGAATTGGGCTATCAGATATCTGGAGCAGTAGCAAGCGCCCTGGCTAAGGGGAGAGTTTCTAGGAGGCTGAGACCAGTGTTTAGATGTTTTCTGAAGTCCCTGTCAATTATGAAGTCTTAGGATTTCATGAACATGAAAATCATTGAGTCATGGACCGAAGGTGATTGGCAGATGATCTGACATTTAAGAACACACAAAAAGGGTCAAAGGAGAAAACTGCAAATTGTAAAACACTCTGGAGACTAAACTGTCACCTAACATTAAGTACTGAGCATTGTCATGTGTATCTACGAAGGAAGTTTAGGCAATAACACTAAAAAACAAAAACAAAAAACACCAAACCCGTTGCTGTCGAGTAGATTCTGACTCATAGCGACCCTATAGGGCAGAGTAGAACTGTGCCATTGAGTTTCCAAGGAGCGCCTGGTGGATCTGAATTGCCGACCTTTTGGTTAGCAGCCGTAGCTCTTAACCACTACACCACCAGGGTTTCCAGCAATAATACTATAAATGATTAGTTCTCAAATAACCCCTTCACATTTCAACCTTTCAAAATACAATATTAGTAAAAATTTTCATCATGACTATGTATTCACTTGGCTCTTAAAAGGTCACTACTGACCTAAAAGACATTTATTTAAATTTATTTCATATATATATATATATATACACACACACACACATACACATTAGCTGTTTCAATCATTTTTACGTGTACGGTTCAGTGACATTAATTACATTCACCATATTATGCAACCATCATCATTATCCGTTTCCAAATTTTTTCATCACCCTTAACAGAAACTCAGTATTCCTTAAGAAATAACTCTCACTTCTCCCTCCCATCTGCCCCTGGTAACCACTTGGTCTCTTATGCATTTGCCTATTCTAGATATTTCATATAAATGGGATCATACATTATTTGTTCTTTTGTGTCTGACTTATTTCAGTCAGCATAATGTCTTTAAGGTCCATCCATGTCATAGTCTTATTCTTTTGAATGTGCCATCATTTCTAGTTTCTTTGTATGCCTTGTGATTTTTTGTTGAGGCTGGAATGTTAGAATATTACAATGTGTTAACTCAGATCATATGTGTGGCTTTCTCAGTTACCTCGTATACAAGGCACTTTCAGAAGTGCTAATTTCTGAAAAAACTCTCAGCTGGTCAAGGCTTTCAGTCTTTGTTCACTGCTCTCTCCCCTGTCTTCTGTGCGAGGTCTGATTCAGGTCATATCAACATTTCAGTGCTTCAGCTCTCAGACAGATCAGAACAGATACACTGAACAGCCCACCAACAAAATCTGCCCTGCTTACTCCAGAGCCAGAAATTGGGCCCCATCTGAGAATGCAAACCAGGGTACATCTCCACTGCAAATGCTGCTGCAGCCACCATGACAGAAGGCAGTGGGATGGAGAGAGTAGAAAAAGAAGTTCTCCTACCTTTTATAAGACACCTTCTTTCTTTCAGCATGCAGTCATTTGCTACAATCCTCTGCTTACTTTTCAGAGTTCTTAAAGAATTGGGATTACAGATTTCTAGTTGCTTTTCTTGGTGCTTCTGTGGGAGGGTTGGGATCTTAGACCTGCTCACGCCATCTACTTCTCAGAAGTCTCAAATTTCTTTTAATATATTATCTTATATAGGAGGAGGACTACAACCCTTCCAAGTGCTAGCAGAGTGTCAGCAGTGTTGAATTCTTGGAGCCATTTAAACTTGAGGATAAGGTGGCCTGTGGAACACTGAGAACTTTCTCAAGTTTGAAATATGTATACATGCCTAATTTTTGGGGTAAACTTGTTTTCATTTTCAACCAAGTTATGAGTCCTGCAAAGGTAGAGGTGAAAGCTCTTCTATTTCCCTTAGGGTACTCGAAAAAAGCTTGTTGAACTAAATTATATTTCATAGAACACTTTGGGAAACAAAAGTTTAAGAACTGTGTCTTCTCTGGGGGCAAACATAACCACAAAGGAAAAGCAGAGAGATTAATGCATTAAAAAAACTCTAATTTAAACCACTAGAAAAGCTTTGCATACATACAGTTTAAGTCTGGGACTCTTCCACATATAACGTACGTATGGTGGATCCTGACAGGCTCTCTACACAAGTTCATTAAAAACTTACCATTAATTTTTCTTTACCTCTATTTCAGATAATAAATTACATTTGTGTATACCCATCATATAACTATTATGTACCATTTACCAGTTGCCATTGAGTTCATTCTTATTCATAGCAACCGCATGTGTGTCAGAATAGGACTGTACTCCATAGGGTTTCCTATGGTTGATTTTTCAGAAGTGGACTGCCAGGCCTTTTTTCTGAGGTGCCTCTGGTTGGACTCAAACTGCCAACCTTTAAGTTGACAGCCAAGCACATTAACTGTCTGTACAACCTAGGGACTCAAAATACTACGTAGACAATTAAAATTTTATTTTATAAACTGTAAATTCCTTGTATTTACATCTTTCAAGTGAACATTTTTCACTCAAACATCTCGTTCAAGTGAAGGCTTTTCTATACTTTATAAAAGGAGAAACAGTACTTTAGAAGATTAGGCATCTTGCTCAAATTTGTATGTAAAACGGGATTAGGATCTAATTTCCTCAATTACCAATTAAGGGCTTAAACACCTAGTGTAGGATTGCTTAATTTATATGCAATTTCATTTTATTTGTTGGTATAACCAATCTGCTTTAAAAGAAGAATGTTTGATAGGGTTTTTTTAGAACACTGTTGTAAGATTCAGACCGAACATGGCAGATACAGTATAGGTAGTGTAGGGAATATTGTTTTAAATTGCAAAAGATCCTAACAGTGAATATGATGGGGTTCTAGTTATAATACTCATCGGTATGTGAAACAAACAGTGCATTGTTGCTGTTTTTCTGACAAAGCATTTAAATATAAACTTCTCATAACTATCCTTCAAACTCAAGGAAATCTATGAGACAAAAGAGAAATATTTCCATTAAAAAAATGAAAATGATTATTAAAGAAAAATGCTGCATCTTATAAACGAATAATAGGAAGTTTGGCAAAGATGTGAATTGATTTTGAGAAGGGCGAAGTTGTTGAACAGTGCCAATGTTCAGTTAATATCTAATAATCAGTTTCATGCATATATAATATTTATTAAAGGCCAGCACATCACTACTGTTTATTGCAGACAGCATTTTTTAAAAAAAATTTATTTATTTAGGACAAATCTGCTGCAAAAGACCTCTATTTTTTTTTTTTATCATACTTAAAATGAAGGTTTACAGAACTAGCTTCTCATGAAACAGTACACACATTGTTTTATAACACTGGTTAACAACATGTTAATACTCCCCCTGTCTTGACCTTGGGTTCCCTATTACCAGCTTTCCTGTCCCCTCCTGCCTTCTAGTCCCTGGCCTTGGGCTGGTGTGCCCCTTTAGTCTTGTTTTGTTTTATGGGCCTATCCAATCTTTGGCTAAAGGGTGAACCTCAGGAGTGACTTCATTACTGAGCTAAAAGGGTGTCTGGGGGCCATACTCTCAGGGTTTCTCCAGTCTCTGCCAGGCCAGTAAGTCCAGTCTTCTTTTGTGAGTTAGAATCTTGTTCTACATTTTTCTCCAGCTCTGTCCAGGACCCTCTATTGTGATTCCTGTCAGAGCAGTCAGTGGTAATAGCCAGGCACCATCTAGCTGTACTAGACTCAGTCTGGTGGAGGCCATGGTAGTTGTGGTCCATTAGCCCTTTGGATTAATCTTTCCATTGTGTCTTTTGTTTTCTTCATTCTTCCTTGTTCCTGAAGGGGTGAGATCAGTGGAGTATCTTAGATGGCCACTCACAAGCTTTTAGGACCCCAGATGCTACTCCATTAAAGTAGAATGTAGAACATTTTCTTTATAAACTATGTTATGCCAATTGAACAAGATGAACACAGCCCTCAGCCCAGTAATCCGGTTCCTCAGGGAGTTTGAATGTGTCTATGAAGCTTCCATGACCTTGCCTTGTGCAAGTTGTGCTGGTTTCCCCAGTACTGTGTATGCAGAGAGCATATTCTAAATTTTTTAACCTATTCCTTTCAGTGCGAAAAACAGAAAGAATATTCGTTCTTAAAAACATTTAAATTTGGGACTGCTTCTCTCTACTTTACGTACTGGTTTTAATTCTCAATCTATGGGAGGCAAAGACTTACTTGTTGTGTAACATACAGAAAAATTACTTCAAAATTAATCACATATAATAATGCTTTTATTATAAATAAGGACTATTCCATATTTACCAACTGCACACTCATTCGACATAATTTTTTCTATAAATGTCTTAATTTTGCTGTCATATTGCCAAGTTAAGCACTTCACTTAAAAATAATCCTGACTGACATAATTTTTTTGAGTTGTTTTTGGTAATTACTGGTACCTCACTAATTCCACTTCTGAAGGCCTAGATAAATACATAAATGCTCAGTATATATGCATAAAAATGTTAACTCAGCATTATTTTTGTGTAGAATTGGAGATTCTGTAAATAGCCAACAAAAGGAAACTTATTTAATAATTCTATATTTTTACTGAAGAATGGTTCAAAAAATTAAAATGAAACAGACCCATATTTCCAATATAAAATCTATATGTATTACGTGAAAAAATTACAGCATAAGTGATCCCATTCTTCCTCTAAAAAACTATACAACTGCGCACACAAGTGTGTGGATGTGTGTGTGTTTGAATGTGCATTATAAAAGGCCTGGAGGAAAACACATGGATTACTCCAGGAAGAAAAATTGAGACGGGGGAAAAAAATGAAAATTTTCTTTTTATACACTTCTATAGTCTATATTCTTTATACACTTCTACATTCTGCTGTACACAGGGTCGCACCCAACAACAACCACAACACTTCTACATGCTTTCTTTTTGGTTTTCCACAGTGAACATGCACTATAAATTTCCTGGTTTTCATAAAGTACTATACCTGTGTAAAAAGTTATCATGGGGGGAAGCTGGGTGACGTGTACATGGAATTTCTGTACTATTTTTATAACTTCTTATGAATCTGTAATTATTTAACAATAAAAAAATTTTTAAAAAGTGAGCATATATTACTTTTCTAATTATTGTGGTTTTTGTTTTTTAATTTTCAAAAAGTCATTTTTAAGGGCAATTTTTCAAACTACAAAACAGCTCTAACTTTCACTCTTAAAATAATCTTAAAAATCTATGAGTTCAAAATTTATACAATAAATGAAAGCATGAGCAGAAATCATACACATATTTAAGTGCATAAACTGTAAAGTTCCAGAATTATGACACTGGAGAAAAAGAAGAAAAAGGTAAAAGCCATTTAGGCTCAGGCTAATCCTTTATAATTTAAGCTCTCCCAAAGGGCAGCATACCTTTCTAATATCTGGACCTTAAGGTAAACTTTGTGAGAAGTCTCATCTTGTTTTATTTAGGAGTAAACCTAAATACATCTTTAATTCTTTGGCACTTCAAATGAACTTGTCTACGGAAAAATGCTTGCTGGAGGAGCTGTGCGAACAAGCTTACTGTCCTGCTACTGTACCTAGACAAGCACTTGGATACTACAACTTTGGCAAATCCCATTAATACTTTAAGAAGTCAAAGACTTTAAAACTTCTAAAGAAAGTTCCTGTGAAGTAGTCACAGGGACAAGTTTAAGCAAGCAGGGTGTGTATACAATATAGTAACAAAAATAATACAAACAAAAGAAGATTTGTTTAATTATAGTGGAAATAATTGTTATTTAAAAGTGCCTTCTTCCTCATCATAAAAGAATAAACTGGACTAGTGGTAAAAGAATTGTATGTTATGATGCCTTAAGATTAGGAACAGAAGACAGATATTTCAAAGTAAAGTCTTGGCAGACGCCCAGTCTCCATGGCAAGAATTACAGCCAAACAATTTCTTTATAACTCCCAAGGCTTGTTCATGTCCTTTTAGATAGAACCCAAGGCTTTTGTTTTGAGTAAAATGTAGGTACACATTTACCAGGGTTTACCTATCTTTCTATGGTGAAGTACATCTGAACTTCTTTACTAAACATTATAATCATTTGGGGGTATGGTGGACAGGGATTATCAGCCTATGTATAAAAGGGTGGGAAAAAGTAAGTGTGGGTGATAAAGAGAATAGGGAAGTGGGCTCAGGGTACTTCTTTTGCCAAGTAATTGTCAAGTTATCAAGAGAAATAGGACTCCATTCTGTTTCCTGATTTCCTATCCAGTAGTCTTGCCATCAACACATCATTCAGATGCTACGGTGGCTTTCTTTTTTATATTCCTTGGTTTCTATTCTTTAAAGAAGACATCTTTCAGAATCTAACAGTCTTTATCTTCAGCTCTTTCTTCATTAATGCCAACTCACTCATCGCTCAAACTGTCTTTCTCTGCTGTTATTCATGTTCCATCTTCTCAAGAGCTAGTACTTATATCCAAAGTGCATTTCATTCCAAACTCTATCAAATTCTCTCTCCTAATTAAAAATTTAACAGCATCCTGTCTCTTCACCTAAACTAAGTGAGAAAAAAGAATGGATGCCTTGTTTACTTTCAGATAAAATTTGAATATATTTTATGCTCTTAGTTCCTTTACATTTAAAAATATTTAATCTTTAGAATTAAGTCATGAATACTTTTTTTTAAAAAAACTCAAAATACCTTCTGTGCTTGCCTGTTGCTTTTAATTTTTATCTTTGGAACAAGTCTTACTAAACGTATTACTTGGTAACAGAATGTCAACTGGAAATCAAATTTAAGAGTTATCTACTGTTTCTGTGTTTTGCTGATGTGGTCTTTTACTTGAAGAAAATATAAATAGAAATTTTAAACATCCAGAAAGGAGAAAATGAGAAGTAAAAAAACCATTAAATATGAGAGTCCTAAGTGCTGCATTAAAAAATGCTACAGGAATAATGAAGATACCTATAATAGTTTTAGAAACTAAATATAAACACTTATTCTAAAACTCAACTCTTCATTCATCTTCTCTTCTCTTACAAATTAAGTTTTAAAACCTATTAAAGAGGAGGATAAAGCTACTATGGGGAACATGTTTTGTGGATGGAAGTCAAATACTTTGAAGAAGCTTCATCTGTTGACAGAATCTGGCTTTGCGGTAGGTATATTCATGGGCTTCTTTTATTATGTTTATCATGTCCAACATATTTCTGCCTCCTCACACTAGTGGGGATAAAAAAAAGGCACTAGGAACTTTAAAGCTTTATCGGCTACTTGTAAAGAAGAAGACTGCTGTGGACTTATCAAGAAAAACTGGTACATATTTTCCAAAAAAACTCCTGAGAAAAATAAAAAAAACAAAACAAAAAACCTCAAAAACTAAAGACCACAGCTCCAATTTTCTGTCTGTTGGTTAATGTAACTCCAAAACACTTTCAATATTCTCCTGTAGCATAAAACACCCCAGGGTGGCATTAACGGTTTACTTATTTTTAAATAAATAACAAGCATCACAAGTCTTTGATAAAACAACATTCTACCTGGAAATAAAAAGTTTCAATGATTTAAAACAAATTATTTTACTCAAGAAGTCTAAATATGAACCTAAAAGATATTATTTGAGAGATTTCCCCCTACTGCAACAAAAACCATCTCTATCACACTGCCCCAAATTGTTTCAGTGTATGTTATATAATATCTTCTTACAGACATATTGTGATAATTAGTTTTATTTTACACATTGGTATAGAATAGCTGACTATAATAAACATTTTTTCCTTCCTTACCAGTACTACAATATCCTGTTATAAGCTTGATCTAGTCATTTAATGTACTCTTTCTTCTATTTACCTATCTCAGGTCCTAATTCTTTGGTCCCATTTCTTTGTTTCACTGTTATTATGTTTCCAGTATTAGCTCTGATACCTCTTGTCCTTACTGAAATTTCCTTTTCTTTAATTTTCTTAGTTATTTCTTTCTTTCACGTACTGCTCTTTGTCATATGGTCGAAAGATCTTTTCCTAATCCTCCATATTCTTAATCTCTTGTCTGGATGTCTATCTCCAGACTTCACTCATATATAGGGATTTAAACATTGTTTTAAAGAAATGCTTTAAAATCCTCCCTTCAAGCATTTCAGGATTTTTCTAAGCATTGTAAATATTTTAAGATTTTTTTAAATCTCTGGATACATTCATTTTTACTTTTAATAGAATTTATTATATAAAAAAAATTTTTTTTTTTTTTAATTAATTCACTGGACAATGATTTCCTTTTCATGTGAAAACAAAGTTAAATGTAGCTTCCCCAGAACTGGGATGTTTTAACAGGCAAACCTAATCAGGAAAATTTAAATTTTATTCATGAACCATATTTTCAATTGCATACACTGTTATCTTCTCATTTATATGAACTGACATAATATATGTCCAAAATGATTTTTTTAGAAGAAAAAATAAATTAGAAACAAGTTTTTCTGTTAGTGCTCAATGAAGTTATGTCAAACGTAAAAGGATACATTTTCCACAATGAATTTGATTTGGTAGGAGATTTATTTAAGAATTTCCAAGAATACTAAATTTCATTCAACATATTTTTTAAACAAACCTCCCCCCAAAATCAAGCTAAATAGATGAGAGAACAATAATAATTCTGAGATATAAAAGAGAAAAGAGACCATAGAAGAGTTAGAGATAAGCCCTTTTCAGAATCTAACCACTTCTCGCTATATTCACCAACCCACCCTGCTCCAATCCACAATCATCTCTTTCTTAGATTATTAAAATAGTCTCCAAAACTGGTCTCCTTGCTTCCACCCATGCTTTTCTACAATCTATTCTCAGCACAGCACTTAGGGTGATTCTTTTTTAAACATAAGTCAGATCATGTCATTCCTCTGTTCAAAGCCATTCCATGGCGATCTCATTGAGACCAAAAGCCAAAGCCTGGGTCACTTTTCTCCACACACTGGTCTCCTCACTGTTTATGAAACACACGCACATTCCCACCTCACAGGCTTTGACATTGCTCTTTCCTTTGCCTGGGACACTCTTTCTGCAGATATTTACATGGCTGACTCTCTAACTGCCTTCAGGCTTTTTGTTCAAATAATACCTTCTTAGTGAAGTATTCCCTGACTGCACTACTTAAAATTGAAACACCCTCTTCTTACTCACCTCTCATACTCTCTTTAAGGAGCCCTAGCAGCACAGTGGTTAAATGCTCGGCTGCTAACTGAAAGACTGGCTTTTCGAACCCAACAGACGCTCCATGGGAGAAAGCTGTGGCAGTCTGCTTCTGTAAAGATTAGGGCCTTGGAAACTCTATGGTGCAGTTCTACTCTGTCCTATAGGGTCACTTTGAGTCAGAATCAACTTGATGGCAATGGGTTTTTTTTTTTTTTTTTTTCCCCTTTTTCTTCTTTATTATTCTCCACAGCCTTTATCACCATGTGAAATACTTTATATTTAACTTAGTTTATTGTCTGGTGTTCACTTTTGTTTCCCCAGTGTCTGGCAACAGTAGGCACTCAATAAACATCTGTGTAATAAACAAATGAGTGAATAAGTGAGTAAATGAAAATTCACCCATACATGATATTTTTACTATAAACATTTTTAGGGTTCTACTAATAGATGGTTAACAAATTTATTTATACATTGCCGTGTTCCACAACTTAGTAACTGAGAAAAATCAGGGCCAAAAGAAAGTAAGGATAAGAAAGATGATGAAGGTGGTATAAAAATGTATGTGATATTGCCCTGTACACCTCCTAGAAATGGATTACAAATTCAGCCCTGAGATTTCTAGCTCCAAATTAAAGAAGCAATTACATAATGCATAGTATTTTTGAGATAAAAAACCAACCAGCTGCTGTTTTTATTAGAAATAAAAATTATTTCTAATATTGAAAACAGAAACTTCTGTTGTGAAACAGAGATAATCACATAATCAGTAATTAAAAAAATACAATTCAATCATCTGTAGCCCAGACTACCGAAATAATATTCTAATTGCTCTTCCGGTTTCTAATTTTGTCTCTCTTTCATCTATTCTCCTTAAAGCAGCCGGAATAATCTTTTTAAAATGTAAATGAGAGCCTGACACTAACTAGCCTGCTTAAATACCTTGAATGTTTTGCCATCATACATTGCTGTCATAAAAGAAATACCACAAGCGAGTGGCTTTGATAAACAGAAACTTATTTTCTCACTGTTTCGAAGGCTAGAAATCCGAATTCGGGGTGCTGGTTCAAGGGGAGAGTTTTCTCTCTGTTGGCTCTGGGGGAAAGGCCTTGTCTATTTTCAGCTTCTCTTTCTTGGTTCTCTGGAGATCTCACGTGGTGTGACATCTATCTTCCCCCAACTGTGCATGCTTGCTGGTTGCTTGCTCAATCTGCTTTTACATCTCAAAAGACAGTGACTTAAAACATGCCCTACACTAATACTGCCTTATTAACATAAGGAAGAAACTCATTTCCAAATAGGATTATAACCAAAGGTATTTTATAGCGGTTAGGATTTACAACACATATTTTGGGGGGACACAATTCAAACAACAACAACATACAAATTCTTTTAACAAGGCCTTCAAAGCCCTGCATGTTTGCACTCCTCTTTCCCTTGCTCGCTATTACAGCCACATTATTTATCCTTTCTATTCCTTAACAACACCTGAGGACTTTGCACTTGTTCTTCCCTCTGCCAGGAATACTATTTCCCCAGGTATCCCAATGTCTGGCTCCTTTTCATTCAGATATCTGCTCAAATATCACCTCCTTAAAGAGGTTTTCCCTGATACCCCAACTGGAAGCAGCCCACACTTCATCCCCAATCACTATCTATCATACTAACCTGTTTTATATTTCTCATACCATCTAAAGCTATTTAAAATTATCACTGTTTATTGTGGCTATCCCTCCAACAAAGATCTGTGAGAGTAGGGATTTGGCCTATTTTGTTCATCTTGGTCTTCAGCACTTCAAACACTGCCAAGAGCTGGTGCTCAAATATTTGTTGGGTAGATTAATATCTGAAAATGGGGCAGCTCTCCATTGGTCTGGATTAATCTGAACAGCTCTCAGTTTCCCTAGCTAGGTGGTGATTAGTTATTAGTTAACCCTTTGAGAATCTATTGAAAACACTGGACCCTCACCTCAAAAAAATGCACATTCAAACAAAATCTTGCATGATTATCCTAAAATCAACCCATGATCCCCAAGACAGAATTCCTGATGCAAAGACACATAAGAACCTGTATGCAACGCAATTTATCTTATAACAAACTCCTGTACATGGAATCGAAGGCTGAGGGGAAAAAAATCAAGAAGAAGCTGCAAATTATTCCTCACGCTTCTCTACAAAATGGTAGACTAGAAGAGTGAATAATAGCCAAGATTATGGTTGCAGAATATTGTACTGAGGAGCCCAGGCGTGTAATTTATCATGAAAGAAACGGCGTATGTGTTGGTGGCAAGCATGGTCAGAAATGATGTCTGTGAAGTAAAGAGTGATTTTATGGGTTATCCCTTTAAAAAATGGCATAGGCTATACTATCGCTTCAACTAAATGAGGTCATATTGAATCATGATATGGATAAAAACAAGTCAAGTTGTTGGAACTGATAAAGTTGAAAAGAAAACAGAAACAAAAACTAAAAAGGATTGACTGGAACTTAACATTCAGGATGGTCCATGAATGAGAAGGCAGCATGCCATTAATAAACGGATGATTGTGCAGGGTCACAAAATGACTTTCAAAAATTTTAAAACACTATGTCAGATCAAAGAAGCAATAGCGGTAAAAAAACATCTTTAGGTGTAAAACTCCTCCCTTGCCTTCTTTTACCTGACACCAAGAGTTTGGTGTCAGGTAAAAGAGACCAGCTGAACAAAGTAGGTTTTGTTTCCCAATCCCTTCTTTTTTTTGTATCTGTTAAGTACTGACAGCTAAGTTAATGTGTAAATTAGACCATCTGGGCAGAAAATTTCTATACATTCTAATGGGCTTGGTAAATCTTTTTTTTTTTTTTTTTTAAATTATTATTATCACATTTTCAGTACCACTAAATAGTAATACTCACTATTTTCTTTCTGGAAGTTTTGGCTTTGTTTTAAGGCTCGGATTTTGGTAAATATTAAATTGTCTGTCTTAAGGAAAGGTGCAATTATCTTGAAAAAAGTCAGTTAAATTGTATTTTCTTTTTAATATGAGACATTCTTTACACTAAAGAGGAAAATAGAGAATTTACTTTGATCATTTCATCAAAACATCTATCCTCCAAAATTTTCCCATCTTCTTTGTAATACACACAGTGCATTAATAAGAAAAAAAAAGTAATGAACATATTCTTTATTTCTCTCCAAGTATGCATACTGTGGATCTGTAACAAGAGTCCTGATGATTCACTAAGGAATCTGACAACTGTTAGGATTTGAACTGCACATGAGCTGGTATTTTAACTTTCTACTTAAATCTCTTCATTCTTCACAAGCAATCCTGTATCACCCTTTCATGCTTCTTAAAAACAAGTTATTCTGTATGACTGAAGTTGTACTACACCGATGCAGCATTAACCCTCCAGTAGTTATCATCCTTCATAAAGTCATCTGAATGTTTAAAAATAAAGGATGTTCAGTTTTTCTTACAAATTTACTCCTATTTTTCATCATTTTTGTATTATTTGCATTTTAATATTTAATTTTCACTTATCTACTGAAAAGCTTATCTATTTGCTATCATAAAAACCCCCAAACCAAACCCAGTGCCGTCGAGTCAATTCTGACTCATAGTGACCCCACAGGACAGAGCAAAACTGTCCCCATAGAGTTTCCAAGGAACGCCTGGTAGATTTGAACTGCCGACCTTTTGGTTAGCAGCCGTAGCACTTAGCCACTATGCCACCAGGGTTTCCTTGCTATCACAGCCTTTTGTTTTAACCAGATAGCTCTAGGAATCCATAGATTAATGAATGCAGTAGAGGTCCAGGTAAGTCAGTGGGCCCAAATTGTGTATACCATTGTAAGAGATTTTCATTTGTGAGAAGTATTCAATGTTCAAAAAAGTTTTGGGGAAAAAATGGGCCATGCCTTTACTTTAGGACTTCTCAAAACTGTTAATGTGATAATGAAATTGTGAATTTACAATAGAGGGAACATACGTAGGATTTCCCAGACTTATCTGACCATGGTTTCCTTTCTTCATGACTCACACTCCCAAGCAACAGTAGTTTAGGAAATGCTGCTTTATTTAAGTTCTGCTTTATATGCAGTCATTGCTGATCACTTAATTAAAGTATATATTGCCTTTGTCTAAATTCCTATGATCCCCCATCCAAAATATTTCTTTATTCATAAGAGAATAAGCCGTTGGTTCTAGGGAAATGACAACATATCATAGAAGTAACCTGTATTATATATTAGTATCCCTAATGATGACCAAGATATATCAACAAGTGTTTATATTTGTTACACTTTTATTTAAGAAGGCAGAGGAATGTGTAATTTTAGAAATACACTCACCAAAAATAATTTAATAGAAAAAAGTTGGTGCTTTTAAAAACATACTCATTTATGTGGAACATTAACTTATGTGGAATATCTCAATTCCTAACAAGGTACTGCTGCACAGCAAAGAATGCTTGTGAGTATACCTAAAAGATTTACATTCACTTAGTCGATATGCTAGGCAATGGATGTAAAGCAGTGAACAAAAAGGCGTAATTCTTGTCTTCATGGGCTTGTATTTAGCTTTTTTTCCCTTTTATATTGCCTTTATTTTGCTACAAACACTTCAGAATTGCTTTAAATTTTATAATACCCTTTGATGTGGTAAGAGTAGAGTTAGGTTGGTGTGAAAGTATTAAAAAAAAAAAACACTCTACAATCAACTAATTTGCTAATGAGGAATTAAACCATGAAATATGGGCATATAGTCAAGTGGGAGACAACAGAAACCACTTTACTTGTACATTAGAAGCACAAATCCTTTATGGCTCACAGGCTTGTATTTTACAATTATTTTACTTTAAAATGCTATGAGATTTAGGTCTTTTCGATTGGATAACCACATGGAACAAAATGAATCTTGAACCTTACACCTCACACCATGCACAAAAATCAATTCCAGATGGACTGTAAACCTAAATGTGAAAGGTAAAACAATAAAACTTCTTAGAAGAAAAATAGGAAAATATCTTTATGATCCTGGGGGTAGGGAGTTGGGGAGAAAGGTAGGCACAGATTTCTTCAATAGGACATTAAAAGCACTAAAAACAAAGGGGAAATGATAAATTGGACTTCATTAAAAATTAAGAGCTTCTATTCATCAAAAGACACCACTAGAAGTGAACAAAAAAGCTGAAGTGCAGGAGAAGATATCTGCAATACATATATCTGACAAAGTACTCACATCCTGAATAAAAAGTAATTCTATAAATCAGTAAGTAGACAAACAAATGGAAAAAAAACTGGCAAAAACCTGAACAGATAAATCACAAAAGAAAAATATTCAAATGGCCAACAAACATATGAAAAGGAGCTCAAGGGGAAATGCAAATTCAAACCACAATGTAAAACCATTACATGCCCACTGAAATGGTTAAAACTGAAAAGACAGACAATATCAAGTGATGGCAAGAACGTGGAGCAACTAGAACTCTTCTACATTGCTGGCTAAAGTGTAAACTAGTTCAATTTCTTTGGAAAACTGCTTTACAGTATTTATTAAAACTGATCATATATATGTATATATATGTGTGTATGTATACATATGTATGTATGTGTGTATATATATATATATATATTCTCTTACTCCTAGGTAAAAATCACCACTCCTAGGTAAATATTTCAACAAAAATGTGTGCATGTGTTCACACATGCAAAAGACATGCAAAAGAACGTTCATGTTAGTATTATTTATAATAGCAAAAACTTTAATCAATTCACATGTCCATCAATAGTAGAATATATAAATAAATTTTGGTATATCTGTACAATGGCAGACTATACAGCTATGGGAATGAATGAACCTCAACTGGATATATTTCACAAACATAATATTTGGCAAAAGAAGGCAGAATTGAAAAGTTACACTGAATGATTTCATCAACACAAAGTTCAAAATCAGATAAAACTTACCCTCAGTGTTAGAAGTTAAAAAGTTAGCCTTTGAGGGGGAAGTGACTAATGTAAAGAGGCATGGTACGAGGGGCTTCTTCTGAGGTATTGGTGACATTCTCTATCTTCATCTGGGTGTTACAGAGATGATTTGCCTGAACGTATGCCATACCTTATAGGACAGAGTAGAACTGCCCCACAGGGTTTCCAAGGAGCACCTGGTGGATCTGAGCTGCCAGTGTTTTGGTTAGCAGCCAAACTCTTAACCACTATGGCATCAGGGTTTCCATACCATACACTTCAATAAAACATTTATTTAAAAAGTGCTATGGGATCCAAATATATTTTGCACAATTAAAATTCTTTCTCAAATTCTTTATATATAGTTCAGAGAAATGATCACTTCTTTCCCTAGTTTGTTAATGGTCAACGACTTCAAAACAGAACTTATCCCTAGATGGGGAAAAGAAAATTGTAAGATCATTTTTATGGCATATGATTGCAGCAGGAAGAAGAAAATGGTAAACTTGACTTAGACTAATAACCACATATTTGATTTTCCTCAACAAAAGAATACCTCTAAGGCTTTAGACTAAATATTCCCAGTTTCTTCAAAGGCTCTTCATATGACAAGGTATCTCACCCTTCAACAGCCTTATAATTCTCTTATGTGCTCTCCAATTTGTGAGTGTCTATAAAAATCATGCAATACTCTAGGCACAGTCTTAACAACCCCAAAGGACCGTGGTCTGACCCAAATACCACACTTACATTAATGCAGTCTAAGAATTCCCAGCACACTGTTGGCTCAAATGGAGGTCAATTAAAGCTACCAGATTTCTTGTATATTTTAAAATTTAATTTTAAATAAATAGGACTCTTACTATTTTCCTTGCTAAATTTAGCCTTGTTGGCTTAGGCCCATCACTTAAGCCTACTGAGAATACTTTGATTCTGTCTTCTGTCACCTTTCATGACTCTTCTAGTTTCCTTTAATCTACACATATAATTTGTATTTCTTCTATACCTTTATCCAAGTCATTCTTTAAAAAAAAAAATGTTGATCCCAAATTGCCATAGACAGATGTATGGAAAGTACTGAGAGAGTCTTCTTTAAGGGTTAGGGAAGCATATCTCAAAGTATGTCCCATATAATAACACATCCCAAAATGAATGAGGGAGATAGTCTGTCATGAGTTTGGGAAATGCTGGTTACTGCAAAGCTTCTCAGTTTTTAAATCCTAATGCACATGGTGAGTCTCTAAGAAGGGATTAGTGTATAAAGTATTTTCCAAACTTACTTGACCTTGGTAATCTTTTTTGAGATCATTCTGCGAAATCAGTGTTCCTGGAAGGACACTTTGAGAAACACTACTCTAGGGTGACATGATATATTAGCCAACATTCTTTGGACAAGAGATTGTTTTATTAGCTATAAACATACCTAACTGTATCATCATCCAACCTGCCTAAATGTCTCCCATCTTGTTTAAAAGAATATCAAGATATTGTCAAATGTGGCGCTGATATCTTACCACTCTAAGTTAACTTATCACAAAGTGAAATAGGGTCAGCTAAATAGGACTGAGCTATAGATGCTCAATCTACTGTGAGAATTATGCCCAATAAGAGGTTACAAAGGTGAAGAGAATTTTTTTTTAAGTTTCTCATCAAAATGGCTACTTTAGAAAAGTTTTGTTGATTAAAAAACAATCTTTAGTTACCTAGGAAATTCAGTTATATGGGACACTTCATTTTCCAGTGATATTTAATGAAATATTTCTATGTATTAAGGATGAGTTATAAAAAATTATCACTGAATACTGTATATTAGAGAATCTTATAAAAGTAATTTCAAAATTTTAAGTTTTTCATACACTGTCAAAAGATTTTCACAAATTCATCTGAAATCAAACCACTTCAAAGGTTATGTTTCACAAAATAGATGGTTTTTGTAAAAGAAAACAGACGCACATAGGTATATCAAAGTCTTCCACCATTTTATGAGTCAGTTTTAGAAATGGAGATGGAGAAATAATAGGCTTTACTTATTAAAAAAAATGCACACATACAAATCATGTTCACACAGTGCATTTAAAATTGACTGAGGTAAACGATGATGGCACTGGGTTTTTTTTGGGAGGGAACATACTCACATAATGATATACCAGTACTTACTAACCTTCCCCCTTGTCTATTGGGACAGTAGGCCTTAAGATGTTGTTGAGATAACTGGCTTCCATTAGCAAGCGTGTGATTGGCAGGATGATAAAGCCTTTTCACTCACAGGTCAGCTATTTCCTTTTCTTTAGAAGAGGGCGATCCTGATGATCCATCTTTTAGCTACAGTCTCTCCTTGAGTCCCAATTCTCTTGCCTTCAGCTTTGATATGGTTCTAACTTTCCTCTTGTATCAGCTCATACTTGTCATCAACTCCTCTATTCAGAACAGCAAATATCAGGAGTTTGACCTCAGGGCAAAGTCCGGGTGGGCAGGTAAAATTTGACCACTGGACCTACTTCCTAATCTTTCATACCCAGCAATTCATGAAGCAGTATCAAATTCAAACTAAAAAACAGAAGCATGACCCCTTATAAGTACTATGAAAAGAGCTCTTTTGCCTTTCTAAGTACACTTGAAAAGAACTGTCAGCTGCCCTATTAAGACAGAAATGGATCACAGACTAGAAAGAAAGAAGGAAAACTGCAGAAATCCAACTGAAATGTAAATAAAGGTGTTAGCACTCCCTTTAGATTTGATGATATACGTCTTCATATAAAAGTGTTAAAAGAATATATTATGAAATAGCTTTATAAAGTCAGGAACATAAAAACACTATCGAAACTTTAAGGCATCCTTATTTAAACAATCACTGACATATGATACAAAAAAACTTGAATTACTTCATATGAGATTCTTTAGTTTTCAAGACCAATTTCATTCTTTGGTCAATTCCCATTCTTGGCATTTCACCACTTAACTGTTTATAATTAATTTAAAAACAAATATAGGTTAAAATTGATTATTCTTATCAATTTATTAAATCTAGTCTCTGAAATAATAAAATTGAAGTTATACCACAGCAGTCGAGTAGTAAAGAGAACAATTCTCATTTTAGAATACAAAAATACAAGAATAAAATATGATTAAATTTTAACATAATAATCAGGGGACATGTTTTAAGCCCTTTTAGAAATTAACACGTAAAAAATTGACTCATTAAAATTTTCTTTCCACTAGTCACTTCCACTGCATATCTACTATCGTATTTTAAAAGTGTTTTGCACTTATATTTATTTCTAAATAAATCTTTTATTCTAGCAACTCTACGTATCTCTGATAATAAATTTCGTAATTCTTCGTGTCTAACCAGAGGCACCTTGGAAGAAAGTTCTGATGATCTACTTCCGAAAAATCAGACACTGAAAATCCGATCGTGCCTGTCGGGCACAGAGCTCTGACACCCGTGGGGGATGTCCATGAGTTGGAGTCAACTCAATGGCAACTGATTTTTTGGTTTCCCAGCTCAGCAAGGCTAATCATCTATAAATCTAGATTATCCAAAACAATGTTCCTTGTTTGACATAATATCTGAGGATTGATTGCAAACAGAAACAAATACGAATATATTTCATATATTCAGTGCTTTACAGACATAATTGAGACAGGGATGGCTTTTCCAGTTTCCTTCTAAACCTGACTTGAAGATATAACAGTTATTTCCACATGATTCACTGTCTTATAAGGCTTCCCAATCAGTTTGTGGTGTTTTGCTTCTCTGAAGAATTTTTAAGCTCCATAAGGCTGAAACTATCTCATATTACTTATGTGTTGGCTTCAATCACATTCCTCTTCTCCAAATAACAAATACATCCCAATAAAAACCCATTGCCATTGAGTCGATTCCAACCCATAGCAACCCTACAGGACAGAGTAGAACTGTCCTATAGGGTTTCCAAAGAGCACCTGGTGGATTTGAACTGCAGACGTTTTGGTTAGCAGCTGAACTCTTAACCACTGTGCCACCAGGGTTTCCACAAATACATAGCAGTCAACAAATACTTACTAAATACTGGTTTGGAATTAGAGCAAAAACAGCTCTATTCTCAAACTTTTACTGAAATCAGAGATCTTTAATTACTCCAACTGGTCCTGCTCCCAACATTACTGTGTTAGAGCCTGCTCATATCAATGGTGGAGGCTCATCTCCAGTCATCTCCATCCCCCAAAGGAGACAGCACCATTAATAGATTTATTAATAGACAGTGGCTTTAACTTAATTCTATCTCCATGTGGTCCTTCTTGCTACGGGCAGCAGTTATTCCTGTTGTCAGTTCTAGTACTCCTGAGCCCTTTAACTCAAATCTTCCCCTCCTCCACACCCGAGTGCCTCCCCAGTTTTATTAAGTCCCTTAACCCTAGAATTAAGAAAGAAAAAGAAAAAAGAAGAAGGGCAAAGATGAAGAAAAGAGTAAGAAGAAAAAAATATGAGAATAGAAAAAAGGGTAAAATAAAGAAAATGACAATAAAGTAGAGATATCAAAGAAGTAGTAAAATGAATAGAAGAGATAAAAAATCATCGTATTTGTTTTAAACTTGGGGCTATGTGACCAGAAAGGGATCATATAAATACTTTTAAATACTAGTTTTATCCCTTTATCTGGAGGCATACAAAAAATTCATAAGTAGCATTCTTATCACTGATGAAATTTTAAGCACAGGGCTCCTTTCTGGTTGTAGTAATTTACGTATAACTTAGGTTCTGACATTAATGTGATTACCAATTTTCATATATGACCATGAAATCATTACAAAATATATAAACTTTCATATATGACCATGAAATCATTACAAAGTAATATAAACTTTAAGTGTCATTAAACCAAAGTACAAAGTTATCGTTTAGTTATGTCTTTAGCAGGTAATGACTAAATTAAATATTCACCGATGAGATTGAGCCATGAAGTTGAGAGGATGACTAGATTTAAGTTCAGAGAGAAGTGCCAAATACATAGTTATCAAGGAAACATTTTTTTTTTAAAAGAGAGGTTGTTTCAAGGCAAACAAGAATTCTTACAGCTTTAAAAGGGAAAAAAAAAAAAAGGGAAGAGGTACAAGGCAATAAATGAAAAGCACATTATTATATCTTACTTGTCTGAGATCAATGAATGCTAGCTGCAGGGTATCCCCCTGGAATCCTGGCACAGGCTCAGAGCTGGCAAACACTATTTCAAAAAGAAAATAATAAAAAAATTAAACAAGATTGCAAAATATACAAAGATTAACCACTAAATTAATTTCCACTCATTACAAATGTATTATAATATTTACACTTAACCATTTCAGAGGAAGACTGTGTATAATCATCGATTTCTACTATTGAGAACATTCTCCACACCCATTACCACAAATATTCTAATAATTTTAAATTTCTAATCTGCCATTTAATCACCGTAATCCTTAATTACAATAAATTTAGAAGGGTTATCCTACATAAAGTTCAAGAGTAGTAATACACTTCAATCAAGGAAGGTTTTCTGACTCTTTTTAGCCTCAGGTGAATGATTACACAAGCATTTTGAAACTATACCAATTCCATGGCTGTCAACATACTTCTAAGCATCTGCTTTGTTACATACAGCAAAAATCTGTAAAAATCCCACTTCTAGCCAACAGCAATAAAAGGCAGACACCAAGGAAAGAAGTCAGCTTTACATGCAGACAAGAGGTAAAATGTTTTAAGGCAGCAAAATCAGGATGATGCAGGAATGTCTGTTCATGCCTTTTAATAATTGTTTTGTTTTGTTTTTTTTTAATAAAGGAATCCTGGCTCTTCTTTAACAGCTAAAAAGATATCTTGTTTTTTTCCTTTCGAAAGATCTTTTCCAACAATTTTTTCTGGCTTTTAAAAATTTTAATACTTTTAATATAATTTGTTTAGTAAGCTGAGGACAATTCCAATATTAGTTATTTTGAAGACAAAAGACTTCTAGTTTATAAAAAAGACTATCCTTTTACCTGCAAGCGTCTCTGATAAGAATAAAAAAGCCTGCAATCGTTCTCCCTCCTCACTGATATCCTACTTTTCTTAGAGAACATTACAAGTTTTCCATTTGTGAATTTATCTGAACCAATATTTTAGAAGGCATTTAAATTTTCAGCTGATATAGTTCTTGGGATAACGAAAATAATTCTTAGGTTTATTCTGTGGGAAATACAGTTTAGAAAGGCTCAAAATCAACAATTAAAAACAATAAATATCTAAAATCCTTGCAGAGCTTAATTTATCTGGCATCTCTGTGGAATGAAGAGGTCTAAGTAAGTTTTTGTCATTACTGTTGCTTTTAAGATAACGGTAATTTTTGCTTAAGCATCAAAAAAATTTTTTTTAAGTCTAAGCATAAAAAAACTATTGAAGTGAAATTCGCATAACATAAAATTAACTATTTTAAAGTGAACAATTCAGTGGCATTTAGTACAGCGACAATGTTGTGCAACCAAACTTCTATCTAGTTCCAAACCATTCCCATTGTTCCAAAGTAAAATCTCTTACCTCTTAAGCAGTTTCTCCCTCCCCCCAGCCCCTGGCAACAACCAATCTGTATTTGTCTGTATGGATTTATCTAATTCTGTATATTTCATGTAAATGGCATCATATAATATGTAGCCTTTTGTGTCTGGATTCTCTCACTTAGCTTAATGTTTTAGAGGTTCATCCACACGTCATCCACATTGCAGTATGTATCAGTACTTCACTCCTTTTTATGGCTGAGTGATAGTCACCATAAACCACAATTTGTTTATCCAATCATTCCCTACTGATGGCCATCTGAGCTATTTTCGCCTTGGTTATCATGAATAGTTCTGATATAAATATGAGTGTACTTGTTTGAGTTCTGTTTTCAATTCCTTTGGGTATATATACCTAGGAGTGGAATCGTGGAGTTATATGGTAATTATACACTTAACTTTTTAAGAAACTGTCAAACTATTTTCCAGAGTGGCAATCTTAAGCATTTTTTGATGTAATTCTAAAATGTATCATACACTTCCCTTGTTTTTTTTTTTTTTTAATTTAAAGAGTATGCTAAATATTTAAATCTACTTCTGTGGGTCATCATTAAGAACACTTTTTATTCTATACAATACAGTAAAATTCCCAGGAGACCCTATGGTACTTAGAGCTGTTTTCTGTTACATTGTAGTTGTTGTTAGATGCCATCAAGTCACTTCTGACTCACAGTAACCCTCTGTACAAAAGAACAAAACACTGCCTCGTTTCTACGCCATCCTCACAATCGTTGCTATGTTTCAGTCCACTGTAGCAGCCGCTGTGCCAATCCATCTCGTTGAGCAACCTTCCTCTTTTTTGCTGACCCTCTACTTTACCAAGCATGATGTCCCTCCCTCTCCAGAGACTGGTTCTTCCTGATAACACATCCCAAGTATGTGAGATGAAGTCTTGCCATCCTCGCTTTTAAGGAGTATACTGGCTGCACTTCTTCCAAGATAGACTTATTTGTTCTTCTAGCAGTCCATGCATATTCAGTATTCTTCGCCAACACCATAATTCAAAGACAACAATTCTTCTGTTACGTTAAGTAGCTCTAATGCTGTGCTGTTTGAGTCTTGTGTCTAGCTTTTGTAACTGTTCTGCCTTCTCTTTTGCAGTTTTAACAAATTCTTACTACCTGCTCTCTCACTCATTGCTCTTATTAGTATATTATCTTTAATCTTCTTGTGCTAGTAATCCAGCTAATCAATTATCAGAATTATGTCTAAAATAAGAGCAAACAGAGCCTGAGCAAGGGCCTCTCTCACAAGTAAGGTACATGGGTTTTATAAATGCCTTTGAATATACGTACCTTTTGAGTATGAGTAACCTTTTGGTTGTTTAAAGTGCACATTTTTCTCACCCTTATTTCTGGGTTCTCTGCTAGGTACTAAATATCTAATCAAACTTACATACCTTTCTCAGGTCCCTATTTCTGGAAAACCAAGATTTAGCGAGCAAATCTACTGCATTTTTTTATTATTTAGTATAACTTACATCACCGTCTCTTCACATAATCTTCACACAGTGGCATCTCTACACCCCCTAACAGATAACTGAGCTTTGTTTATCCAGTATTATCAGATCTTAATTGAAAAATGGTAAGCAAAATTTTAGTAGTCTGTTAAAAGTAGTGGTGTTTTCTAATTTAAAAAATAATTTTCTGAAGATCATTCAGCACTTTGTTGGCTTTTTTGGCCACAGTCTCAGGCTAATGTCTCCAAGTAACAACTCAGCAGGAATCCTTAGTGGTCTCCAAGCAGGGCTGTTAAATGTTAGTTCAACTTCTACCATTACCATGTATATATACACATCTAAACCAAAAATCCATTGCCGTTGCGTCAATTTCGACTCATAGTGACCCTGTAGGACAGAGTAGAACTGTACCACAGGGTTTCCAAAGTTGTAATCTTTACAGAAGCGGACTGCCTCGTCGTTCTCCCTGAGAGTGGCTGGTGGGTTCCAACCACTGACCTTGTGTTTAGCAGCTGAGTGCTTAGCCACTGAGCCCCCAAACCAAACAAAACAAACCTGTTGCTGTCGAGTCAATTCTGACTCACGGCGATCCTATAGGACAGAGGAGATCTGCCCCCATAGGGTTTCCAAGGAACAGCTGGTGGATTCAAACTGCCCACCTTTTGGCTAGCAGCCATAGCTCTTAGCCACTGTGCAACCAGAGGTCCATTACTGAGCCACCAGGGCTCCCTTATATACACATAAAGCGTATAAAAAAGACTGCCTATAATGCTGGACAATGAACAAGGAAGACCAAAGAAGAACTGATCCCTTTGAATTATGGTCTCCTGGTGCTGGGTCTCCGCCCATCACTTCTTATTGCCTTCAGTGTTACTGCTCTCTGCCTTCTACTTCCAGGAGCTTCTCAGCGCAGGGAGCCTAGGTCAAAGGATGTGCTGGCTCCTGGCTATCCTTCCTTGGTGGTGGTGGTATCTTATCTCTCCCATGTCTGGAGTGGCTCATTTCAATCCCCTTGGTGGGATACAATTACCATATCTCACAGTCCTACCCAATCACTTGGGTGGGAGTTACAAGACCAAGTCTAGAAAAAAAGCCACATAAAAGTGATCCATTGCACTGCAATACAAAATTACCTGTACTTCCCTGCATATAGCGTAGTCTCTTTCCACAGTACCTTTGATCCTTCTGCCCAGAGCATCCTTCCTCTTCTTTTCCACCTGGATAACTCTGACTTATCCCTCAATTCAATCATCATCTTCTGCGGGAACACTTCAATTCTCCCTCCTGGCTGGGTTAGGTCCTTCCTCTGTACTCTCATTGCACTTCCTGTGCATATCCTAACTTTAGAACTTATTTTGCTATCTTATAATTATTTGCCTAGCTGGGCTCCCATCAGACCATGAACTCCCCAAGGGTAGGGACTATGCTTTCATTTCTACATCCCTGTCACCTAGCACAATGCTTGATACATAGTGAGTATTCAGTGACTTTCCGAAGTGAATGAATAAAACCTAAACAAACAAATAAGGGAATGTTACCATCTCTTGGTAATGTATACATTATCTAACTTGATTGCCTCTAGAATGGCACTGTCCCACAGAACTGTTTCTGCAATAATGGAAATAAATGCTTCATATCTGTGCTGTTTACAATAGAGTAACCAGTAGGTATGTTTGGCTACTGAGCACTTGAAATGTGGCCAGTAAACTGAGGAAATGAATTTTTAGTTAATTTAAACTTAATAGCCACATGTGGCTGCTGGACAGTGCAAGTCTAGAACATTCTGCGTGCTTACAACTACTTAGTGCATTTATTTCAAAGGAATTGGGGGTGAGTGAGAATACATCATAATGTCTTCTTTAAGAAAAACTGTGAGCTCTTCACTAAACAACAAGTGCCTAGAAAGTAGAGATAATTTCTTTTGGCTTTACATCCCCCAAGCATAGCATACAGCAATCAATAAATGTGCTAAATGAATTAATAAATAGTAATACAAACAATTCATTTCTATTAATATTGTCTACTGGTCCCCATGGGGACATGGTGGTTTAGAGGTAGAATTCTCACCTCCCATGCAGGAGACCTGGGTTTGATTTCTGACCAATGCACCTCATGTGTAGCCACCACCCAACTGTCAGTGAAAACTTGCGAGTTGCTATGATGCTGAACAGGTTTCAGGGGAACTTCTAGACTAAGATGAACTAAGAAGAAAGGTCTGGCAAACTACTTTTGAAAATCAGCCAGTGAAAACCCTACAGATGACAATGGTCTGATCTGCAACCGGTCATGTGGATGATGCAGGACCTGGCAGCGTTTTATTTTGTTGTGCATGGCGCTGCCCTGTGCTGGGGGCTGACTCAACAGCAGCTAACAACAACAGTCCCAATAATTCTTGAGGTGGATTTTAATCTTTGAAGTTTTTAAAGAATTGGGGGCTAATCTTTGGAATTCCTTGAAGTATCTTCTTTAAATTCTTTCTTGGCTTGTCCAGGTTCTCATTTTATATATAATTTGTTATATTTTAAGATTTTCCTCCCTTAGGTCATCTTTTTATATTTTTAAAATAATGCCTACTTCCTTATTATTATATCTTTGTGCTTCTTATTTAGCCATGCCATTAAGGGTATTACACACACACACACACACACACACACACTCTCTCTCTCTCTCTCTCTGTCTCTCTCTCTTTCTCTCTGTCTCTCTCTCTCTGATCCTGGTCTTCTAATACCAAAAAAATCAAGCCAAACCCATTGCTGCCAAGTTGATTTCAACTCATAGCAACCCTACATGACAAGGTAGAACTGCCCCATTGGGTTTCCAAGGTGTGGCTCGTGGATTTGAATTGCCAACTTTTTGGTTAGCAGCTCATCTCTTAACCACTCTAATAATATATTTAAAAATACATTAAAAAAACCTTTCTAAAGGTATTTTTTTTTTTGAAGCAGGCTATTCTAAATCTTTGTTTTCTCAATGTTTCCAATTTGACCATTTCGTTTATAAAAACAAAATAACTTCATGATGTACCAATTTCCTCTTATTTTCTGCTAGAGTATTGAACTTAATAATAAATTATTCCAAGTTTTAAATACTTTAAGAGAAAGATTAGAGAGAAAGATAGCCTGATTTCATTGAGAATGTCTATTATAACAATATAGTAAAACCGCTGTTTCAGCCTGTTATGGATTTGATATATTTTTTTTTTTCTCCAAAATATCTGTCAACTTGGTTAGGTCATGATTCCCAGTATTGTGTGACTGTCTACCATTTTGTCATCTGATGTGATTTTCCTATGTGTTGTAAATTCCATCTCTAGGAAGTTAACGAGATGGGATTAGCAGCAGTTATGCAGACTCAATCTACAAAATTAACCTACAATTTAAGCCAATCTCTTTTGAGATATAAAAGAGAGAAGCTAGCAGAGAGACGGGGGGACCTCATATCGCCAAGAAAGCAGTGCTGGGAGCAGAGCGCATCCTTTAGACCTGGGATCCCTGTGCTAAGAAGCTCCCCGACAGGGGAAGGTTGATTTCTTTCCTGTAGAGCTGACAGAGAGAGAAACCCTTCCCCTGGAGCTGGCACCTTGAATTCAGACTTCTAGCCTCCTAGACCGTGACAGCATAAAATTCTCTTTGTTAAAGCCATCCACTTGTGGTATTTCTGTTATAGCACCACTAGATAACTAACGCACAGCCTAAGTGGGGAGAAGATGAGCCTAAATTAATTTAGATGAAACTGAAAACAAAAAACATGCTGCGTAAGCTGTGATTATAGTAACAAAAATTTGCCTTCCAAATTGGCAATCCATATAGTTTTAAGAGAATAAATAAAGAATATCTGTAGGTAAAAACATGAGTTATTTGTATACATATATATATATAAAACTTTTTTTTTTTTTTAGTGGGAAAACAGGCCCTTTCTGCCCTCAGGATCTATACACAGATATACAGAGTTTGGTAATTGGGAAAGGAAAATTACTAAGAAGTCAAGTCGTAAGTACTTATCCTGGCATGAAAATATAAAACCTGCCCTGAAATCAAACACAGAGGGAATAAGTCCTTAAGTAATCTTGCCCTAGGCAGACAGTTATCTTTCCTGTAAAGGAGGGAACGTGAATAATTTGAGCAACAGCTAAACAGAGCAGGTAGAACAATCGGTGAGGAAAGAAGAAGAAAGTGTGTCCAGAGTCAGAGTAAATAGACCAAAAGTTTGACCAAAGATTGAATGGGAGGGTGAGGAGGTTAGGGAAAATCTCAAACCTTGCTTGTGGATAACAGAACAAAACAAAACCTGTTGCTGTCGAGTCACTTTCGACTCAGTGACTCTATAGCACAGAGGGAGAACTGCCCCATAGGGTTTCCAAGGAGTGGCTGGTGGATGTGAACTGTCAAACTTTTGGTCAGCAGTTGAGCTCTTTAACCACTGTGCCACTAGGGCTCTGTGGATAACAGCAGGTTTACATAATTTTGTAACTAAATAAAATTACTGAATATGAATACCATCAGTTTGCATATCGAAGAGATTTCCTATAATTCCATTCCTTGCTAGATCTGAAGTAGCTAGGTGGAACTCAAATTTTGGCTATGTAAAGTATCCTGTGTGAACCAGACATGTCATTAGAGTGAACGACTAAGTGCACCATCTGGTGGTTATTCTGGTGGCTGCAAGAAGAACTTCATGCCTGGGAAGTCAGGAGTCTTAGATTTAGAATTCTCGGTTCTTAGACCCATACTCTGTTACACGTGGTGGGCAGCAGTGGGATGCAGGCCTCCAGGACCACTGCCTCTCTATATTCATCCCCCACTATTATGTAAAGTTGTATTAGTCCTCTCCCTTTCCTGAGTTTAGACACTGGCAAAGTACCCTCAATCTGATAGTTAAAAAAAAAAAAGAACAAATTCAGATATCCAATTAGTATAACAGCATCCAGTTTATTTTTAAAAAAGACATTAAAACATTCTTCTCATACCATCTACATGATTTCCCTAAACCCTTTTATTTTGCAGTATAGGTCTTTTTTCAGGCTAGAATTAGAAGCCCTGAGGTCACAGCCACACACACACACACACAAAAAACCTGTTAAGAGGCTTTATCTTTTTCTTTTTGAGGTGGGGACAGCTTTATCCAAAATGAAGACAGACCAAGGTCACCAGTGAAATAGCTGCCAGTACTCTCAGTGGGCAGCTTTTCTGATGCCTATAAGGAAAAATCTTATGATTTGATAACCTCATTTGTGTATCTGTAGGATATAGAATGTATGAGAAAGTACACTCTAGGTCTATTATGGAGTAGGGTCTTTCTGATTGCCTAATGCTCTGGAAATATTCTGTTTTTTCAGTGATATGCAGCATTTCTGAGACATCCTTGTAGCAATTTGTTTAGAGGACATTTTTATCTTTTCTTCTACACACTCACATTTGTGAAGTACCTATACTGAGGCCCAATACATAACAAGTATAAAACAAAATACATACATTTAGAACATCAGCCTCATGCCAACCTTGACCAATGCTCCTCCAACTAAGAAAACAACTTCTCTTGAACTTAAACAAAATCTCTAAATAGAATTAAAGGTTCAAGGCAGCTTTCAGCAGGGCTACACTTGCAATGCCAATGTGTGCATTCCTGGGTGTGTTCTTAACTTTCTCCAACCACATAGCTAACTAGCATTCTGGTTATGTCAAGTTAACCGAAAGTATCCACTTCATTCACGTATAGACCCTATTTTCACTCTACAATTTTTTTTTTTTTTATCTGAATTAGGTCTATTTCTTATATTTTCTCACAGTATGACGTATTTTTATTTTATAGAATTTAACTATTTATAGTTATATTTATTAGGGAGGTTATTTGTTTAATGACTGCCTCCCCACTGGGCTTAAACCCCAAGAGGGTAAGGACCTTTTCTGTTTTATCACTGTATCCCTTAAATGCACGCACAAAGTAGGTATGAATGAGTTAGTTAATAAATGTATGACTCCAGAGCCCCACACTCTTCATTGCCCTAACATTTTACTGCCTTTGAATCTTAGAGCTAGGACATATCTTGGAAATTATCAATTCCAAGTCCGCTACTTTACAGGAAAAACTGAGGCCTCTCGACAGCTGATGGTTTGTCCAAGGACCCTTGCCCAAGCTAGAGGCAGAACCAGGACCGCAACCAAAGTCTCAACGCCTGAAATGTGCTCAGATCACCTAATGACTGATTTGAAAGGACTTAAGAAACATTCTGTATCAGTCTGTATGATTCTACATTGCTGAACCTAGCCATCTTATCAAGTTTGACCTCCAAAAAAACCAAACCAAACCCACCGCCATCAAGTCGATTCTGACTCGAAGAGACCCTACAGGACAGAGTAGAGCTGCCCCCTAAGTTTCCAAGGAGCACCTGATGGACTCGAACTGTCGACCTTTTGGTTACAGAGGTAGCTCTTAATCACTACACCACCTGTGTGGGTTTCCAAGTTTGACCTCCAAAAAACCAAAACAAACCCAGTGCTGTCGAGTCGATTCTGACTCATAGCAACCCTATAGGACAGGGTAGAACTGCCCCATAGAGTTTTCAAAGAGCGCCTGGCGGATTCGAACTGCCAACCCTTTGGTTGGCAGCCATAGCACCTAACCACTACGCCACCAGGGTTTCCAAGTTTGACCTAGTATGGGTTAAAAAAGTAGAAAAACAGGAAAAGATTCAAAGAAAAATGACAAAAAAGGGAGTGAAAATAACCCACAAGGAAACATTAAAGAAAACATGGCTGTTCAGCTTAGAACAGATCAAGTTAAAGAGTAATTTAAACTCAGTCATCATATAGATGAAGGATTTTTATAAAGGAAATAATCATCAGTAATATTGACACTAGGAAGTTAAATGATCTTGAGTTAAAGTACAGCGGTATCAGCTGGTCATAAGAACTTTTGGTAAAAATGGTAGGAGAACTCCAGAAGAGATTAATGTAGACTTTTATTATGGAGACTTCTTGCTTTGTTAATTTATTCAACAGAGACGTTTGTAGATCTTTTACTGTGGGTGTGGCATTCTGCAGGTGATCAGCATTTTCAACTCTTCTGTGTTGAGCTGAATTAACTATCTCCCCCGGGCGGTTAAGTCCCTTCTCTTTTCTCTCTTTCCTTCCTCTTCCCCCTCCTTCTCTGATACTGCTGTACTGTAACTCAAAACTATTTAACTTCTTTTTTAAAAAAAATTTTACTGGGTTTTAGGTGAACGTTTATAGTGCAAACTAGTTTCTCATTCAAAAATTTATACACAAATTGTTTTGTGACATTGGTTGCAATCTCCACAATGTGTCAGCACTCTCCCCCTTTCCCTTTCCACCCTGGGTTCCCTGTGTCCATCCATCCAGGTTTCCTGTCCCTTCCTGCTTTCTTGTCTTTGTTTATTTTATAGGCCTGTCAACTCTTTGGCTGAAAGGTAGACTTCTGGAGCTGCTTCAGTTCTGAGTTAGCAGGCTGTAGTTTTGGGCATTCCTCCAGTCTCCGTCAGACCAGTAAGTCTAGTTTTTTTGTGAATTTGCATTTTGTTCTACATTTTTCTCCTGCTGTGTCCAGGACTCTGTTGTGATCCCTGTCAGAGTGGTCAGTGGTGACAGCCAGGCACCATCTAGTTGTTATGGGCTCAGGCTGATGGAGGCTGTGGTTCACGTGGTCCATTAGTCCTTTGGACTGATGTTTTCCTTGTGTCTTTGGTTTTCTTCATTCTCCTTTGTTCTAAATACGATGGGGCCAATAAATGTATTTTCTTTTTTTTTTTAATTGTGCTTTAAGTGAAAGTTTATAATTCAAGTGAGTTTCTCATACAAAAACTTACACATACATTGTTATGTGACCCTAGTTGCTCTCCCTATAATATGACAGCACACTCCTCCACTCCACACTGTATTTCCCGTGTCCATTCAACCAGCTCCTGTCCCTCTCTCAAGGCTATTTAGCTTCTTGATGTTAACCACAGGATGCATTCTCTAGGTCTCTTCCACTGTGTGAGTCTCTGATTCTAACCATTCAGCACTATCAAATTGTACCTTTACTCATTCACTAATTTTATGTATTCCCTTTTTGTTTCCTTCTCTTCACTTTCACTGCCCAAGGTGAAGCTTTTTTTCTATTTTTCACATGAAAAAGTTCAATCGTCTTCTAGTAGGTCTGCCTGTTTTTAGTCTCTCCCTCATTGCAGTTCAATTTCCACATGACACCAGACTTAATTTTCTATGACACAGATACCATCATGCCACTGTCTTAATTAAAATGCTTCAGGATCTCCACTGCTTAAAAAATAAAGTTAAAGCATTCTGGAGTCTAATTTTTTTCAGCCTCATCTTTTAATACTCTCATGATTATGCTGAAATAATACAAAACTGTTTGAAGATTCCCTATGCAATCTTTCATCACAATGCTTTCACCTATGCTATTCCTTCTCAGAATGCCTATTCTTGCTTTTCTGCTTCATGAAATCTTATTCACCTTTAAGGCCCAAACCAAATTTCACTTCTACTGTAAAGTCAATCTTCTCAACCTCATGATATGTAAAATTAATTGCACCTTCTCTTCGTGTTATATATACTTGTAAAAAGAATTTATTATATTCTACTGTAGTTATTTAAGTATCTGTCTCCTACACAGGCAAACAGACTATGAGATCCCTGAAGTCCAATTCATCTTTGATGTCCCAGGGTGTAACACGTAATAGGCTCTCATTAAATATGTGAACGAATCTTCCAATAAATGAGTTAACTTTACATGGAGAAAAACTGTGTTTCATAATTACTGAAATTTTAGCTCATGATAGTTTACGTGTGTTACTACTCACAAAGAATGCCAGGGAAAAGGGCATCACTACACTATCAGGAAAAACAAGTGATCACATAGATGGATCAGTGCTAGTTCATCATCAGAAAAACAAAAATTAAAAGATGGATGAGATATATAAGAATGTCAGGAACTAAACTATTTCCAACTTTTCATCTCCCCTACTTCAGCTGGATGTGCTATTTGTCTCTACCTGAAAATTGACATTCTGAGATCTAAGGAAATATGTATAATTTTTTTTTTTTTTTTTTTGAGGAAGCACCGTACCATTTTCCATAGTGGTTGTACCATTTTACATTCCCACCAATGGTATATGAGAGTTCCAATCTTCCCACAGCTTCTCCAGTATTTGTTGTTTTCTGTTTTTTTGATCAGTGCCATTATTACCAGTATGAGATGGTATCTCCCTGTAGTTTTGATTTGCATCTCTCCAATAGCTAATGACTGAAAGCGCCTCTTCATGTATTTGCTGGCTGCCTGGATGTCCTCCTTGGTGAAGTGCCTGGTCATGTCTTTTGCCCATTTTTTAACTGGGTTGTTTGTCTTTTTGTTGTTGAGTTATTGAAGTTTTCCACAAATTTTTGAGATTAGATCCTTGTCAGATATGCCGTAGCCAGTATTTTTTCCCAGTCTGTGCATTCGCATTTGGGAAAGTCTTTTGATGAACATTAAGTATTTGATTTTCAGGAAGTTCTGACTGTCCAGTTTATCGTCTGTTGTTTGTGCTTTTTTAGTTATGTTTGACAGTCTATTTGTGCCATAGATTAGGCATTGTTGCACTAATACCAGGATACTTTGACTACCGTGGCTGTTATCGTAGGTTCTCAGGCAAGGGAGTGTGAGGCCTCCTACTTTGTTCTTCTTTTAATTCTTTACTTTTCTGGGGCCTTTTTCCTTTCCATTTGAAGTTGGTGATTAAGTTTTCCATCTCGTTAAAGAATGTGGTTGGAATTTGGATCTGGATTGCATTATACCTGTAAGTTCTTTGGGTAGACTGTCATTTTCACAATGTTAAGTCTTCCTATCCATGAGCATGTATGTTTTTCCATTCATGCACGTCTCTTTTGGTTTCTTGCAGTAGAGTTTTTTGGTTTTCTTTGTATGTCTTTTATGTCCCTAGTTAGGTTTATTCCCAGGTATTTACTCTTTTGGTGGGCTATTGTAAGTGGTATTTTTTTCCTGATTTCCTATTTGGAGTTCTTTTGGTTAGTGTAGATGAAGCCGACTAATTTTTAAATGTTAATCTTCTACCCTGCCACTTTGCTAAATCCTTCCATTGGTTCCAGTAGCTTTCTTATAGAGTTTCTGGGGTATCCTATGCATAAAATAAGATCATGTCATCTGCAAATAGGGGTAAGTTACTTCTTCATTACCAATTTGGATTTCTTTTATTTCCTTATCTTGCCTTACTGCCCTAGCTAGGGCTTCCAGTACAATATTGAATAAAAGTGGTAATAAAGGGCATTCTTGTCTAGTTCCCATTTTCAGTGGGAATGCTTTCAGTCTCTCTCCATTGAGAATAATGTTGACTGTTGGTTTTGCATATATTCCCTTAATTAGGAGCCCTAGGTGGCAAAGTGATTAAGAGCTTGGGTGCTAACCAAAAGACTGGCAGTTCAAATCCACCAGCCGCTCCTTGGAAACCCTATGGGGCAGTTCTACTCGGTCCTATAGGGTGGCTATGAGTTGGAATAGACTTGACGGTAACTTTTTTTTTTTAATGGCCTTTAATTATGTTTAGGAATTTCCCTTTGATTCCTATTTTGCTGAGAGTTTTTATCAAGAATGGGTGTTCGACTTTATCAAATTCCTTTTCTGCATTAAGTGAGATGATCATGTTATTCTTTTCCTTTGTTTTATTCATGTGGTGAATTACATTGATTGATTTTGTAGTGTTAAAAGCCATTCTTGCATACGTGGTATGAATCCCATTTGGATGTGGTGTACTATTTTGTTGATATGCTGTTGAATTCTGTTGGTTAAGATTTTGTTGAGAGTTTTTACTTCTATATTCATGAGAGATATTGGTCTATAATTTTCTTTTTTAGTGGTGTCTTTGCCTGGCTTTGGTATCAAGGTTATGTTGGCTTCAGAAGAATTCAGGAGTATTCCTTCCTTTTCCATGTTCTGGAATAGTTTGAGTAGAACAGGTATCAAGTCTTCTCTGAATGTTGGGTAGAATTCTCCAGTGAAGCTGTCTGGGCCAGGGCTTCTTTGTTGTTGCTGGGAGGTTTTTTTTATGATCTCTTCAATTTCTTCTTTTGTTCCCACCAAAAAACCCAGTGCAAATCTTCTACTTTAGTTTGTTAGTTTAGGTAGACAGTGTGTTTCTAGAAATGTGTAAATTTCTTCTAGGTTTTCTCATTTGTGTACAGTTTTTCACAGTATTCTGTTATGATTCTTTTTATCTCAGTTGGTTCAGTTGTAATGTTACCTATCTCATTTCTTATTTTGGTTATTTGCATCTTCTCTATCTTTTCTTTTGTCAATTTGGCCAGTGGTTTGTCTATTTTATTCATCCTCTCAAAGAACCAACTTCTAGTCTTGTTGATTCTTTCTACTGTTTTTCTGTTTCATTTATTTCTTTTCTAATCCTGGGTATTTCCTTTCTTGTGACTGTGGGTTTCTTTTGCTGCTCTTTTTCAATTTGTTCACATTGTGTAACATTTTTATAAAGTAATGAGGATGGAAAAAAACATTTTGCTTTCTGATCAAGCCAAATAAAAGAAAAATCTCACTCGGAACAAAGGCCATTCTTGACGCTCATATTCCATGCTTGTCACTCAAACTCACCTCCTATTGCTTAAAATCTTTGACTGAAGCTCCCTTTCCTGAGCTGCCCAGGATCTCTGGTAGTTTCGCAGTTTTCAGTATGAGTTCCTGATCCCTGCAACCTGACTTCCTTGGACTCTGGATCTTTTGCTAGCGCACGTCAGACCACTAGTCTTGTTGATCCCAATAAAGAGTCACAGGCTATTAAGTAATGGTTTCTGAGCCTCTTGAAGAGAAAGTGATTACTATGAGCCAATATGGGTTTATTAAGAACCAGTCAGAGTAGTATTATTTTCCTCTTTGGAAGAGTAAACAGACTGGTAGATGAGGAAAATTCAAATGGTCATTATTATCTTTATATGCCAACAAGGCATCTGACAAGGCTTTTTATAACTTTAAGCAAAACATCAAAATATGAATTAGATTCAGTTAGGGAATTAATAATTATAAAACCTTACCCATAGGATTCTGAATACACCTACTCCTCACTTATCGACTATCTTCTTGTTATGATGTGACATTCTGCATTTATGACAACAGTAAAAAAATCTATCCCACTATTTTGTACATTAATGATGTACGTCTGGCAGTAATGAACACCGAAGTGTGAGGCAAGAGTAACACTGGCTGTGATGGTTAAGGTTATCTGTCAACTTGGCTGGGCCATGATTCTCAATGGTTTGGCAGCTTTGTAATGATGTAATTTGACAGTTATGTAATGACATTATTTGGCATATATATAATGTTGCAATTTAGCAGTTATGCAATGGTATAATTTGGCTGTTATCCAATGATGCAGACATCCTCTATTTTGTGGTCTGATGTGGTCATCTTCCATTTTCACATAATGTTAATTTTTGCATAACAACCTGGTCTTTGGAATCTAACCATGTTGATAAGTGAGGAGTTGGTGATTACAACTTATTGATTTAAGTCAATATTATGGAGAGGTTCATGTAATATGGTGGTTCTCAAACTTTATCATGTATCAGAATCTCCTGAACAGTCTATTCAAACATAGGCTGCAGGGTCCCACACCTAGAATTCCTGATTTGGCAGGTGGAGCCCAAGAATTTGCATTTCTAACAAGTTCCCAGGTGATACTGTTGCTGCTGATCTGGGAACTGTATTTTGAGACCCACTGAGGTACTGGATCTCAGGATATTGACATCAGGTTTTGTTCAACATTTTGCTAATGACTTTGTTAAATGTGCAGAAGGCATAATTACAAATATGCAGATTATATCAAATTTTGATATAAAAAGATATCAAATAAGCTAACATTATGGCACAAATCTTAAAACAAAATTTAATGAAAAACGGGGCTTAGCCATCACAGAAAAGGAAAGACACAGAGACTTCAGAACCCTATAGTTTCCATAATTCAAGAGCATACTCTGGCCACTGAAAAAGGTAATTGGGCTTTACTAGTAAAGTATAGGCTATGGAATAATGTATTTGATAGAAACAACTACATATTATACTGGTTCCCCCACACCTGGGTGTTTCTGTATTCAACTCTGGGTATCAAACATTAAACTGAAGGTAGTCAAATCAGTTTGTTCAAAGAGCAATATGGATTCTAAGTAGTGCTAAAATCACATCACATGAGAATAAGAGGAACTGTTGATATCTGGCCTTAAGAAGATTCAGAGGGATATAAAAGCAATTTGCATATAACTGGATAAGAGATGAAGATTTGGATTTTTCTGTATGGCCATAAGCAGAACTACCACATCCAGTTGTCAGACTGCTTACTACACGAGTGCCCACTTGAGGAGAGGAAGGGAGAGAGTGAGGGCTGAAACTCGATTCACATTTCACTTGCCAAGTCATGTGCCTTGGTGAGAGTTAAGTCCAGATGGAAGAAGGGTCACCTTTTCTAACTCATATAAAGGGTACGATTTTGTATGGCTTTTTTCTTTTAGTGGGAACACTCTTTCTAATTTGCATACAGGTACAATATAAATTAGTGGTGACTCTGGCCCTAATATAGAACCAGATCCATTAAAAGAAGTTTAGAGAGAAATCTATTTCAGCTCAATGTAAGAAATTGGTAGAGCTATGCATTGTATGGAATAGCTAGACAATTACTTCGTAGTTGCCAAGTAGAAGTGTGTGTGTGTGTGTGTGTATTACCACGTGGTTGGAGAAACACAATGATCTTTTTGTTGTTGTTGTTGTTGTCATAGATTTTTTATCAAGATGGTATTTGCATAGCAAAAACAAGGAAGAGGGGAAACAACCAAATGCCCAATGTTGGGGACTAGATATATAAACTATGGCATATTCTATCATAGCATAGCCTATTAAGACATCCTTAAAGGTATTATTTTTTAAATATAATTTTATTTATTTTGTTGTTGAGAATATACACAGCAAAACATACACCAACTCAGGAGTTTTTACATGTACCACCTAGAGACACTGATTATATTCTTTGAGTTGTGCAACTATTCTCACCCTCCTTTTCTGAGTTGTTCCTCCCGTTAACATAAATTCACTGTCCCCTAGGTTTCTATCTACCCTTTTGAGTTGCTGTTGTCAATTTGATCCCATATAGGTAGTTCTTAACAGAGCATAATGCTCAAGGCAGACATTTTTTACTAGTTAAGCTAAACTACTGCTTGGTTTTAAGAAGACTTCAGGGGATATTTTTGGTTTAAGGTTAAAGATTATCTTAGGGCAACAATTTCAGGGTTCATTCAACCTTCATGGCTCCAGGAAGTCTGGAGTCCATGAAAATTTTGAAATTCTGTTCTGCATTTTCCCCCTTTTGATGAGGATTCTTCTATAGAATCTTTGATCAAAATACTCAGGAATGGTAGCTGGTCACCATCCAGTTCTTCTGGTCTTATGGCAAAAGAGGCAGTTGTTCATGGAGGCAATTAGCCACACATTTCATATCCTCCTCCTATTCCTGACTCTCCTTCTTCTGTTGTTCCAGGCGAATAGAGACCAATTGTTATGCCTTGGGAGGATCCATACAAGCTTTTAAGACCCCAGGCACTACACATCAAGCCAGGAGGTAGAAGAGAAGTACCGAACATGTTATTAAGCCAATTAGTTGGGATGTCCCATGAAACCATGACCCTAAACCTCCAAACCAAGAAACCAAATCCCATGAGGTTTGGTTGTACATAAGCAGCCTCAGCAGCTACTCTTTTTTTTTTTTTTTGTCATTGTTGTAAATACAAATATCACATAACTTTCGCCAATTCAGTTTTTTACAGGTGCACAACTTATTGACAGCAATTACAATAATCAGCTGTGCAGCCCTACCCTTAATCAACATAATAATTTCCATCATCGTTAACACCCTCTTTTCCCCCCACCTGCCCCTTGTAACCACTAATAAACTTTGTTTTCTATACATTTGCCTTTTTTTGTCTTTTTATATAAGTGAGGTCATACAATATTTGTCCTTCTGTGATTTGCTGATTTCACTCGGCATAATATCTTCCAGCTCCATAAACACAATGATCTTTTAGTTTCTAGGATTACATCTAAACTACCTATCTTCTCTTTCATATCCCAGTTGACTCCCATGGTTTCCAGACTCCTTCTCTTCACAAATTTACCAAGCATTTTAGCCTTGCTCCTACCTAGCAGAGGTCCTCTTCCTGCCTCCCTTTCTTCTCCTTTTCCTGCCCCAATACATAGAAAGCATACATATTTGCACTGATATAAAAAATAAGCTTTTCCTTAAAAAAATTGCCTTTTATAAAACAAAAACACTACTTTAAATAGGAAGAAAACTTATTTTAAAATTCTCTTAACATATTCATTAGAGAAAGTTGTTTCATTTATAAATGATTTATGTATCAATTACTCAAAGTCAAGAGTTTGGAAGTAGATAATTTTTTTGCACCTGTTCATTATCTATTCTTAACCATTTAACATAAAAAGATATCTTTTGGAAAAGGGAACATTTAGCACCAGAGGTAGTGAAATAAACATGAAAAAGCAGTCAGTCAATTTACAATTGTTCAGTGAGCACTGAATGCATGATACATAATACTATATTAAGAAGCAGAACAAACCACAGGCAAAATCCTAAAAGAAGCTAAGCTGCCTTCTATGGTTTGTCTTTGAGGCCTTGCCTCTCCTTTTCCATATCTATAGTGCCAGAACCTTAGCCCCCATCTGGTCAAGGTTTAACCCTCTCACACTTGATCCCAGCCCTCCTTAACTGAGTTACATTTTATACATAGTACTTTTTTCGGTCTCTTCTGAGAGATTAGCCCTTTAAGAAAACACCAGCATTTCAAAAAGAACCTTTAGTAACTTTGCCTAAAAAAAAAAAACCCACTGCTGTCGAGTGATTCCGACTCATAGCCGCCCTATAGGACAGAGCAGAACTGCCCCACGCAGTTTCCAAGGAGCACCTGGGAGATTTGAACTGCTGACCTTTGTAACTAGTGGTGGAAACTGTTCTGTGGCAGGATATAGAGGCAAAGATTTTGGGTTATACGTGCCCTTTCCTTAACTATAGTTAGGGCTATCCCTTCATGAAAAGATAAGAGAACAGAGAAAATCTAGACGCCTAAAGTTGCCTGACCAAACAGTAACTTCCATCTTCGAACAATATGTCTGAGAATACACAACCAAATGCCACAGGTTCAACAAACCACCTAATTTATTTTGAAGCCACAATGAAGATGTAACAATACAAAATGTCTCCAGGAATATTTATGTAAGATATTTATATAAGCAATATCATACTGAAATGATCTCATAAGACAATTTTATTTTTTTAAGGAAATACGTAGATTTTTAAAAACTGGATTTTTCTTCATGTGATAGACAATTGACCTTGATCAATAAGCCTACACAATTATTTTCTTTAATATTAATTATGTCTTTCCTAGCAGAATAACTTACACATAGTAGGCACACAAATAAAACTTGATATTTATTGGGGGAAGAAACCAAAAACCTGTCACTCCTGGTCCAGCTGCAAGTGACTGACATTTAATTATTCAAATGTCTTTCACACAAAATGTATTATTTCAAAATTTGCCTCACATGAATATTTTACAATCCTTCCTGTGTTCTACTGATTTTCAATTTATCAAAAGTGGTTCCTAACTGAATTGTTAAATACTCTATTTACTGGTTCGGGTGGAACTGCCAACCAAGGATTTCTATCGTTTAATCAGTACATGGTTCATTTGAAAGAAATGCATGAAAGTTGCTCACATACACTCATGTCCTGTACTTAATGAGCCAGAATTTAGGAGTTGATAAAACCCATGTCCAGAATCACATATAACAAAGCTAATAACCGAATCATCTATCCAGTTTTGAAGCTGACTGGCTAGTGTCAAAATTAGATTATAGACTCTGGCTAGCCTCATTACCTAAAAAAAATTAAATGAAAAACAATGATAAAGGCAAAGGCTTAAGAAATTCTTTGAGGAAGAGAAACAAAAAAATCAGAATATAAAAGAAGCTTCATTTGGAATACAGGGTCCTAAGATTATCCTTCTAGCAAATACCTAAAAAGTTGCTTACAGGGAGAGTAAATATGAAGGACACTTAGAATGACTTCATCCATTTATGACAAATATTACGAGAATCTTCACAAGAAAGCATGAATAACCAAAGGAAGGAATAACGGGAAAAATGCTTTTTTAACTATCTCAATCAGGGGTGCCACTTCAGTACCTCTCTCTAGAGGCTCTAGATGTGAGCTGAGATACTTTTTCCCTCCTGGAAGGAAGTTGGCAGCTGCTGCTGCTGCTGCTGCTAAGGCTGCTGAAAGTTTAGGCCCCTTCCTTCCTTTCTGAGCTATCTTACTATATGCCAACTTTTCACATAATTAAAATATAATTTCTAGAAAAGCATGAGATTGTATGGGGTACTTACATTCACACTGTATGACATCTAAGTTAAATTGCTGAACAGCTCCCATGCTTATCTGTTTTAACTCACTGTCCAGTAGCATCTGCATTAAGGATGTTGACAGATGCTGGCAGGCTGACATGCAAGCTGTCTGGGCAACTTTCCCCTGTTTAAAACAAACAACCAAACCAAAAAACAAATAAACAAACACAGAAATACATCACATGATATCAGAAAAATTATACTTCTGGTATTCCTTTTGTTGCTTTTTTATACAATAATGATTATTGACCTTTCTGTTTCTATATTCTGAGTGGTGATGCCTTTATCATAGGACTTAAAATGAATATTCTTGTTCACTTAGCCTTCCCAGGACATAAATATCATTAAAACTCTAATTACACAAAGGAAAATAAATACAAGCTAAAACTATTATCATTTCAGATCTCTCAGAATGGCTCAAGTATTTAAAATGCATATTAAAATATGACATTTCTGACATATAATAGCTGGCATAGTGCCAGAACATTATATCCATATAATGCTTTTTAAGCTCTCCTTTATATAATTAACCAAGCCAGAAGAAGGGAAGCTAACAAACAGCATCATTTAAGTTATAATTATTTAAACTGCAAAAATTCAAAACACATCTTGAGTGATAAGTCCCTATCTCTAATTAGGACATTAAATTATAGCAGAGTTTCAATAATGAAAAAAAAAAGGCTTGCCTATCTATGACTTCAAAACCATCTACCGATCTGCATTTAGTTTTAGAAATTAGGTTTTATAATCATCTGACAATGTAAAAATATGTAGTTCAGTAAAATACAAAGATTGTGATTTTCTTTCACTATATACAATACCATTATATTTTCAACTACAATAAGTTCTTAAAACTTGACACAAATGTTCACTGATACCTTTAAACTGTTTTCTTAAAAAATGACAAAAATGTTTAGCCTCTAGATCACACAGTTGAATCACAATATTCCATCATTTTTACCAGAAACTGTTCAACAGGCTTTGCATTTCAATTAGAAGTTTAAAATAACATATAATAAAAACTCTTAGGTAAAGTTTTCCAGTGTAATACTGCCCCTAGTATGACTATTTTCAACGGACAATTATATGATTTGTTAATGGCTTAACTCCTTTACAGGATTCAAAAACCCATGATTTTGGAAGATGTGCCATATTTTGCCTCATTTGCATTAACAAATTGTTACCTAGTGATATTTGGTAAATATGTTTTTTTCCTACTTATCATAAAGGCCAATAAAGCTATAAAATCATGAAAAAAAAATCTTCCAAACATAAATGTTACAATATATTGGTGCAAAACATTTACAAAGAATTAATGTGTTCAAAAGGTAAGAAAACAAATATATTTTCAAGATGTTTACTAGAATAAAATTTGTTCTTTAAATTACACACTGAAAGTCAGGCTAGAAACATGGAACTTTTGTGAATGAGTCTTTGGCATTTAGACACTATGCACAATGAAAAACTACATATCTGAATTGGAACGTCAATTTCTCAATCAAAAACTTTAAGAGATAAAAGGCAATGCAAACAATATATTTGACAGATACTGATGAACTGCCAAAAAGGAATGCAACAAACAATGCAAAACTCAGCATGCTTCAAGATCCCAAAACCAAGAGGAATTAGTCTGGGAGACACGCAGCTCCATTCCTCAAGCAGAAAAATAACAATATGAATGGGGTGGGGGGAGGCAGAAAAAGGAGAAATCAATAGCATGTCATTTAATTACAATGCAATAGGCTTGAGAATACTTAATGGAAATGTCATTTTGACCTAATGGAAAAACTAGTGCATTTTAATTTAATGTACTTCTCCATCAAATCAGCTCCATGTCCTATTTATGATGTCATTCCCAAATGTACAAACTGCAAAAGCAGATTAAAACAATTGCCAAGAAAAATTCACTATTAAATTTATTTCATAAGCAAAGATACTGTACATATAAGTGGTATTATTTTAAAAGAAACTTAAAATTGAACACAGGCTTAGATGCTACAAATGACTACGTATGAATAGCACTGGAACTGAAAATGATGGTAAGAGAACATAGGCTACTCCACAAATCTGCTGGAAATAGGTAATGAAAACATACAAACACACACATGAATTCAGCTCTTTATTTACATGACATATGTAATAATAAAATCCTAATATTAAATTTCTTTTGACTTAAAAAAAATAGGCATTACTAAATACAGGCTTATTGTTCTCAAAGATAGAAGTTTAAAATATTTATAAAATACTCCATAAATCTTCAGATAAAGTAAATTCTTCCTTTTCACAGCTCAGAATTTAATACTGAAAGTTCAGATTCTTTAAATTTTTAAAAAGTTATTCTATAAGATATTTCTACACATTAAAAAAAATGTCTACTACTTAACTATAGAATGTGTACAAATATTCTTAAATTTCATCTACTACTCGTTTTTAGACGGAAATTTAATGCTCCAAAAATCTGCACTCCCAAAAATATCTTCGGCAGTTCATTTCTGATGCTTGTAGCCCTTGGCTAACTGTGGTATAACCAAAACACCCTTTTGAACGCTATTGCTGATGTTCTTAATAAATTATATTTTCTAGAATAAAAAAAAAGTAAGTACTTTTATAATTACCTTTAAAAACTAGCCCTTTCATTAGAGATGCTCTGGCTTTTAATGTTTTAACAAACGTAGCCAAAATAATTAAGTGATGCAATTGAGAAAACAGCACAATTTCATAAATTTCAAACATTTAGAAATTTCTGCTGCCCTCATCCTAAAAATTAATTGCATTAACATTTTTTTCTCTTTAACAGCAGAAAGCTCAAAAAATAAGTAAAAACACCTGCTAAACTTTTAAAGTAGCAACTTTTTTTTACCCTGCTCTAACATTTTGCTAAAAAACAACTTGTAAAGAGAGAAAACCCTTAGACAAACTTCTTATATTTCAAAGGAACTTGTAAAAGAGAATCTGCTGACATACTAGATCCTTTTCGCATTACCCAAAAGCTTTTCTTTTAAGAACAATTGTGGTAAAGAGACATTTGGCTCCTAGGAAATTCCCAAAGGGTCAACCATATGCATCCTTCCATGGCACCTTCACAGCACTGTTTTCTAGATCCATGTCTCAAAAGCACCTTTCATCATTTACTTGTGTGTCAGTCAATATGATTTATGGACTGCATTCAACAAAGTCAAAGCATATAGAATGAGAAATATGACTACAATCTGCTAATTTGTTTTGTATTGAGCCACTTAAGAGTCAAAGACCTGATGTCAGACTGAAACCGGCAACACAATTAACCAGCTGGTGACAGATTCATCCATCCTCCCCACCAGGCTGTGCCAATCAAAGACAGCATGAGACGACATTTGGTGAAATCAGTGAGAAAACTCATTCTCTAAGTAACCTATGTGAGACCTTGATTGACACTTTTTGAATTTAGCTTGTGGAACACAGCTACTCTTTACCAATAGTCCCCCACTGCAAGCTGTGAAATAAGGCTTTTAATGCCAATCACAGGAACAATAAACTAGAAACCACCAACCCTCAGTCTAAAAGGAATCAGAAAGACTCATCTGTTTATATGCCAAGCCAAATTTCCAAAATAATTTACTATTACAGATTAGGCTAAGGATACTCTGTTTCCTTTGAAATATCACAAAAATGACACGGTAACAAAAATATAACACTTTATTAGGTTATGGTTCAAATTGTTTTGGCTTCAAAGTAATGTTTTGATAGATCTGCTCTAATCTACTAATAGGGGAAATACAGAATACTTAAAAACTAATTTGGTACACTTAAATTTTCATTTGAAGTTTTCACTTCTGTCTCGGCATTCTCTTATTTCAAAGATTTAATAAAAAAAAGATTTTATTTCAACAGTAATTATTTGAAAACATTTCTCAACGCTGCTTTCATTATGTCAAATACATTTAACATACAAACATGTTCTTGAGATCACAACTATTCTTTCTGTATTGGTCTACTCTTCCTTAACAATCACAGCAGAGTTCTTTTTTATTTATATCCCCACAAATAGGTCAATTTTGCACAATAACTACTCTTTTATTTAGGGAGAAATACACACACTCAGAAATACGGCCCATTGTATTTATCATTCTTTAAATTGGTAACAGGTTTTGTTTTAAAAGGTTATGTAACCTTTGTCAAAAAAAAAAAAGGAAAACAAAATTACGGTCAATTTGAATACTAAACCTAACACTCATAAATGAATTTATTAATTCTGATCTTCTATTTTTTTTTTAAAGTTACTTAAATTAAAGCAATAAAATATTGCTAATTTGTACAAACTCACTGCCTCTCAGTTTGCTACATAAATTTCAGCTATAACATAGCAAAATGGTCCTTTCAGAGGGGAGGCAGAAAAGGAAACAAGTATTCTGATGAATTGGTCAGTCTCCTGAAGAGCCACAATTTATAGCCTTTTAAAATAAATACAGGCTTAAAGAGTGGGGGCTTTCTTCAAATATGAAGTAAACACTTAATCTAGAAATAAGAAATTCTTAATTAAAATACAAAAAAAAGTCTAGCTTAATGCAGATATTTTAATTCAAGAAATTGTTTTTCCTCCTATTTTATATTAGAACCACTAAAGTTTTACCACATGAAATGGTATCTTGCTCAAATGCAAAGAATGCTATTAAATTAGGAAAAAACATCTTAAAACATTGTATAAAATATGCAAATTTCCCAAAGTTCATTTCACAAATGCACAAGGATTCCCCTACCTAGTAAGGTGGGTTTTAGTCCATTTTCTGGTTGGACACTCTGTCTAACCCTGAAATGCGAAACATGCAAACACTGGAATCTCAAGAAAATAAAAGTTATAAAAGCTCAAATACCAAGATGAATCCCTCTGGTGAGTTTTAATAATAACTTTAAAACTACTTTGAAGGTAGAGATTTTTGAGATTAAACAAAAAAATTCATAGGTCTATCAAAAATATATCCACTCTAACACCCCCAACATTACCCCAAATACTTATTCTACACTTCTATATTCATTCCTCTTAACCCTGTGGGGAAGTTCTACTCTGTCCTGTAGGGTCACTATGAGTCAGAATGGACTCAACTGCAATGGGTTTTGGGTTTTTTGGATATTCATTCCTCTTACACTCTGTCTCTAGCCCGTGAAAGAACTGGTTACCTTATTGGTTAATCACATTCTCCATTGTCAACTGTGAATTTCTATTCTCCCCTTCCAGGCTTTTTCTCCTTCTAACAATTTTCAATCGTAAGGATATGAGACAGTAACACAAACGCTTGGTTTGGGGACGCACACACACGTACACACACATGTACACACATACATAGGTTAAACAGAACAAAATGGACTTAAAGTTAAAAAATCCCAAAATGGAAAATTCCAGAACCACCTGTAATACAGTGCATTTCTATTGCCTCCAAAACTTCCTCATCCCGACCATAGGACTAGTCAACCTTTGGCAGTTTTTTTTTTTTTTTTAAAACAAATTTTGAACATGGCCTTAGATGATATGTAGTACCTAGATCTTTTAGCTTTTTGCAAGTATCACTGCCGCTGTCAAGGCATTCTTGTATCTTCAAGCCTACCCTAACGTTAGTAAAAGAGAATATAAGGACAGGCAGTTCAGTAAGAGTCCAGATGAGGTCAAAGTTTTGAAGAAATGGCCTTGGTTCCAAGCTACTGATATTAGATACCTATCGGGGGGTAAAATGGTGAATGTTGCATGTACTTTTGCCCAGAATAGCAGGAAGAGGAAGCCAGTTTTTGCTATGTGGAAGCTGACTGGGATTATTCCTAATTCTTAAATCTACTTAGAAACAGCAAGGTATATGCTTAAATAGGGAAGTGATAAATTATTAAGACGCTATTTCTCTTTTCCTTTGGCAAATGTAAGAAAAGCAAGAGAAGTTAAAGATGAGCTGTACTTTTCCCTGTGGTGATTCTGAGTACTATGGCCAAGCTACAGAATTGAGATTGAAAAACTGAAGCAGAGTAAAACCCATTATTTAAAGCAGCAACTCTGTGACAGCTGAGTCGTATCCTTATTTCTTTATGTAATTCAGCTCACTGTACCAGGGCCATTTAATAATGTACTACTTTGTACCCCTATTATGGCCTAAAATTTCCAAAAAAGTTGCCAGAACCACTAATTAGACAATAGAGGTGGTTTTCAGATGACCATTAGTAAAATGGACAAATGTGACCCAAGGAAGTCATGGGGCCCTGTCTTATTAACACATGTAGGTGGCTGATAAACATAGCCAGGAAGGAAAAAGCAGCACAGAGCAGGCCTTTAACATTCAAAGGCTTCTATCTAGGTTTCAACGACTTGAAAATGGCTCTTACGCGCATCTGAATAACACATTCTGTGAATTGAGTATGAGTGGGGGAAAATCACTCAGAGGCTGAATATAGTCAAAGTCCCAACCTCCCCAACTCAATGTGGTTCTGGTGTCTTCTGTTAGTTGACATGAATACAGTAACTTTCATTAAGGCCTACAGTTTTCAATTACATTTTATAGTATTTTCTAGAAGTAATTATATGACACAGCAGTATTCTAAATGTGAGGATTCTCATAGTTTTGGGGTATACACATTTTGAATATCAAGGGCCTTCTGAAAATGCAGAGGGTCACCAAAAACGAGGGAAACCCTCAATGAGATGAATTGATCTAACAGTCAAAATGGACTCAAACAAAGCAACAATTATGAAGATGACACAGGACCAGGCAATATTTTGTTCTGTTATACACAAGGTTGTCTTGAGTCAGAGCCAACTCGGTAACAACTAACAACAATAAGAACCCCTAGAGAGTTGGAATAGGGTTGGGATGGACACTGTTAGTCAGCTCTAGTTGAGGGAGTAACTGGAATGCGATTTTCAGGGAATAGGGAAAATATATCAAGAGAAGGGAGGATATATATTAAACAAAATGAAAACCATAAAAAAGTATATGGTGGGGCAATCAAGGTAAACTATCTACCTACCATTTTTTTCTAGAGACGACTTTGCATGTAACATTTAACAACACTCTGAGAGTGATGAATAAGTCCTTACAGACATCTATAGCAGGACTTCGCCAACTGCCCCCTCATGCTTCCAAAGAGTTCACAATGTCTTCTAATCTCAATGCTACCGTCTACCACACTGATTTTCTATAAGAGGTAGAAAGACTTAAAACAACATGACAGATTTTCTACATCGGATAAAGTTTCCTGAATTAAGGGAAAGGAAGTGTTTAAAAGATTGTTTTGGGGCAACTGGATCTCCATATGCAAAAGAACGAAGGTGGACCCATACTTCACATCATACAGGAAAATTAACTCAAAATATGGATTGATGACCTAAATGTAAGAATAAAACCACAGAACTCTTAGAAGAAAACATGGAGGTAAACCTTCAAGAACTTTTTGACAATGGATTCTTAGCCATGAAATCAAATGCATGAGCAACAAAAGAAAAAAACAAATAAACTGGTGTTTATGAAAATGAAAAATTTTGTGCATAAAAGGATACTATCAAGAAAGTGAAGAGAACCTACAGAATGGGAGAAAATATTTGGAAACCGTACATCTGGTACGGGGTTAATATCCAGAATAAAAAATAAAACTCCTACAACTCAACTATGAGGCATCCCAATTTAAAAACAGGCAAAGGATTTGAATAGACATTTCTCCAAGGAAGATATACAAATAAGCACATGTGCCAATAAGCACATGAAAAGATGCTGAAAGTCATTTGTCATTAAAATCTGTTGCCGTCTAGGCAATTCTGACTCTTAGCGAACCTATACGACAGAGTAGAATTGCCCCATAGAGTTTCCAAGGCTGTAATCTTCACGGAAGCAGACTGCCACATCTTTCTCCTGCGGAGTGGCTGGTAGGTTTGAACCGCTCACCTTCCAGTTGGCATCCAAGTTGTGCCACTAGGGCTCCTTCATTAGTCATTAAAGCCAAAAACCAAACCCGCTGCTGTTGAGTCGATTCCAACTCATAGCCACCCTACAGAACAGAGTAGAACTGCCTTATAAGGTTTCCAAGGAGTGCCTGGTGAATTCGAACTGCTGACGCCATACCTCTCAGCCACTACACTACCTCATTCATTAGGGAAATGCAAATCAAAATCGCAATCAGATACCACTTCACACCTACTAGGATGGCTATTATCAGAAAAACTGAAACAAGTGTTGGCAAGGATGTGTAGAAACTGGAACACTGATGCATTATTGGTGAAAATGTAAAATAGTGTAACCACTGTGGAAAACAGCTTGGCGGTTTCTCAAAAAGCTAAACATAGAATTACTATATGATCTAGCAATTCCATTCCTAGGTATATGCCCAAGAGACTTGAAAGCAGGAACTGAAACAAACACGTGTATACCAATGTTCCTTACAGCATTATTCACAGTAGCCAAAAGGTGGAGACAACCCAAATGTCCACCAACAGATGAATGAATAAGCAAAATGTGGCATACGCATAAAGAGAAATGAAGTTCTGATACATGCTACAGCGTGAATGACCCTTGCAAACATTATGCTAAGTGAAACAAGTCAGGCAGGAAAGGACACATATAATCCCACTTATATGAAATATCTACAATAGGCAAAAGCATAGATACAAAAGTTTAGTAGGGGTTACCAGGGGATAGGGGAAAGGGGAAGTGGAAGTTATTACTGAAGGGATATGAGTTTCTGTTTGGCGTGATGAAAAATTTTTGGAAATGGACAATGGTGATGGTAGCACAACATGGTGAATATAATTAATGTCTGAATTGTACTCTTAAAAATGGTTAAAATGGCAAACTTTTTGTTACAAATACTTTACAAAAAAATTAAAAAAAAAAAAAAAAAGCTGTTGCCCATCTTCTGAACTCCTCCCCTGTATATAATTTTAGTCTGAATATGCTCCTTTGGTGGAACTTCACTCTGCAAAATCTAATCTCTTTACTTTTTGGTATTATTACCTTGCATAAGTTCTTATGAGTATATATCAGCATCTCAGCCCAATGTATTTTCTGTTACCTCTAGCTGACCCACAAGCATCCTGCAAATATGAGTACAGCAAGGTTGTTGACCTATCCCATTAACTCTACCCTCACCCTTCCTCATTCCTGTTTTTCCCACGCACACAGGGGGGAAACCAGAGGCTCTGGAAATCAGCAAATCATGGTTATTACAGAAAACTTCTGACTCCAACATCTTTCCTTACTATTCCTTTTTTTCCTCCCCAGGAGATCTGATCTCCTTCTTTCTTGTCTTTTCCTGCTTAAGATAAATGGTAATTCCAACTCAGACAATCTCTTAACCACACATTTTAGTTTCTTCTTCTCCCATTTCAACTTTATTCAGTTAATTTGGCAAGTTTAGTAACTTTTATATTTCTCTTTCTACTGTGGAATACAGGTTTGCTACATGTGGAAACAGAGGAAGATACCACTGGCATTCCTAGAACTTTGCCACTCTTATCTGCAAAAACTTATATAACTTTCTAAACATGGATTCTAAAACTGCTACATGGTGCACTCTCATTTGCTTTCAGTACTGAACCTTTCAGCTCAAGATCGTACTTTGCTCATGTAGCCTGGACTGATGATCTACTGTATTTCACCTATAGCTCTGTTAGAGAGGGAAGTTATAGGATATATGCAAGTATGCGTATGTATGCATATATGTACACAAACACCACATACGTACATTTAGCCTATAGACTAAAAAGAGTCCACTTTAATTATTTCCATTTATATCTCTCTCATCTGTTACTTACAGGTCAGGTCTTGTAGTTCTCTAATCCACTGGCTTCTTACTAAAATTCTCAGGCTGTTACCTTCTAAAAGTCCTTTCATTATTACTACTTTTTTCAACTAAGCCCACTAAGAGTAGTGTTTACTAAAATTATGCTGATCAAGAGCAATTCAAAATAGTTTTCTACAATGTTTGACAGAGGGTAATATTTAAGTATGCGCACCACATACACACATAAAAATTTATGAAATTTACTTTCTCAGGAAGATTAGTCAACATGAGCTAATGTAGACATCAGCTTAATAAATGCCTAAAAGGATTTAAAACCATAAAAGAACTTTCATTTTCAACCAAGAAGAAATATTTCTTTTTTGTTGTTTGTTTTCCAATTATGGAGTTAAGAAAAAGTTTAATAAGAAAATATTAATTATATTTTTAATATTGTGAAAAATGTAACCAATGCCACTGAACAATTTGTATAGAAATTGTCCAACAGCAACCTAATTCGCTGTGTAAACTTTCATAGAAAACACAATAAAATAAAAAAAATTTGCGGACGTTGGTGTTTTTAATCTTTTCATTTCCATTCTCTCTCAGTTCTTTAACTCCAGTGCAATGGCACACTGTAAATGGTTTGTCCTTGTTATGGCACTGGTTTTGGGTTTGTAATTAGCTCATGATAAAAATAAGGAAATAGGTATCAAAACATGTTATAGAAGTACCATTAATCACCATAGAAAGAACTAGTCAATACAAGTGATTTTTTTCAAAACAGTGCACATACAAGTGCCAAATCTTTTAAAATCCCTGATGCAAATTTGGCTAAAAGTAGTCCCAAAATCTATTTCTGCCTTATTAAGTAGAGGACAATAAACATTGAGTTTTTTTGGATAACAGGGTCATTATCATTCTGAATATCATATCTATATTTTGAATATGTGTATGATTTTGGATCTGCAGGACGCCAGTCACAAAGCTTAGGAAGTACTTAAAAATTACTGCATTAAATGAGGAAAAGGCCAAGTGAAAGCCTGAGAATTTGCCTCTTCAGTGGAACAAAGCATTTGTTCTTAGTGGTGGGAATCTGCAAACATATATTTTCTCTTCATTACTACAGAATGTACAGTTGTTGCTAGGGAGGTATAGTCTGAATTACTAATTTACTCTTTCATGGATGTGTGCATGCCATGAGTAAAGTAAACATACATATATTTCTAATCAGTACTGATACTATTTTTATTAAAAAACTTTCATATATTTTCTAAATTTTCATCTGAGAATGAGAGACTGCAAACTTTCACTTCAAAACTAGAAAGTCTCCTACATTTGACAAGTAAATTAAAAAAAAAACTTTATTGTGTTTTAGGTAAAAGCTTACAGTACAAATTAGCTTCTCATTAAAAGGTTTATATACAAATTGTTTTGTGACATTGGTTGCAATCCCTGCAATGTGTCAGCACTCTCTCCTTTCCCTTTATACCCTGTGTCCATTCATTCAGGTTTCCTGTCCCTTCCTGCCTTTTCACCTTTGATTTTGGGCAGGTGTTGCCCATTTGGTTTCATATACTTGATTGGACTAAGAAGCATGTTTCACTAGCGTGTTTTTTCATGTTCCACTAGCGTGTTATTGCTTTATAGGCCTGTCTAATATGTGGCTTAAAGGTAGACTTCGGAAGTGGCTTCAGTTCTGAGTTAGCAGGGTGTCCAGAGGCCTAGTCTCGGCGACAAATAAATTTCCTGATTAGAAAATTCTGATTTTTTGCAGTATACCTTTTTTTTCTAATTGTACTTTAGGTGAAGGTTTACAGAACTAGCTTCTCACTTCAGTTCTGAGTTAGCAGGGTGTCCAGAGGCCTAGTCTCGGCGACAAATAAATTTCCTGATTAGAAAATTCTGATTTTTTGCAGTATACCTTTTTTTTCTAATTGTACTTTAGGTGAAGGTTTACAGAACTAGCTTCTCATTAACCAGTACATGTATTGTTTTATGACATTGGTTAACAACCCCATGACATGTCAGTACTCTCCCTTCACAACCTTGGGTTCCCTATTACCAGCTTTCCTGTCCCCGCCTACCTTCTAGTCCTTGCCCCTGGGCTAGTGTGTCCCTTTAGTTTCGTTTTGTCCTATGGGTCTGTCTAATTTTTGGGTAAAAGGTGAACCTCCCGGAGTGACTTCATTACTGAGCTAAGAGGGTGTCTGGGGGATCATACTCTCAGGGTTTCTCCAGTCTCTATCAGGCCAGTTAGTCTGGTCTTTGTTTCTGAGTTAGAATTTTGTTCTATGTTTTTCTCCAGCTCTGCCTGGGACCCTCTATTGTGATCCCTGTCACAGCAGTCAGTGGCGGTAGCTGGGCAGCATCTAGTTGTACTGGACTCAGTCTGGTGGAGGCTGTGGTAGTTGTGGTTTACTAGTCCTTTAGACTAATCTTTCCCTTGTGTCTTCAGTTTTCTTCATTTTCCCTTGCTCCTGACGGAATGAGACCAGTGGAGTATCTTAGATGGCACCTCACAGGCTTTTAAGAGCCCAGATGCTCACCAAAGTAGAATGTAGGACACCTTCTTTATAAACTATGTTATGCCACTTGAGTTAGATGTTCCCTGAGACCATGGTTCCCATGGCCCTCAGCCCAGTAATTCATTCCCTAAGGGAGTATGGATTTGTTCATGGAGCTTCCATGACTTTAACCTGAACAAGGTGTGCTGCCTTCCCCAGTATTGTGTATTGTCTTACCCTTTACCAAAGTTAGCACCTATCTATTGTCTATTTAGTTTTCCATCCCTACCCTTCCCCTCCCTTATAACCATCAAAGATTGTTTCTTTTTGTGTAAACATTTTTGTGAGTTTTTACACTAGTGGTTTCATACAATATTTGGCCTTTTGTGATCGACTTATTTCATTCAGCATAATGCCCTCCAGATTCACCCATGTTATGAGATGCTTCAAAGATTCATCATTATTTTTTATCATTATATAGTATTCCATCATGTGTATGTACCATAGTTTGTTTATCCACTCATCTGTCGACAGGGATCTAGGTTGTTTCCATCTTTTTGCTATTGTGAACAATGCTGCAATGAACATGGGTGTGCATATGTCTATTTGTGTGATGACTCTTATTTCTCTAGGATATATTCCTAGGAGTGGGATTGCAGTATCATATGGTATTTCTATTTCTAGCTTTCTAAGGAAGTACCATATTGTTTTCCAAAATGGATGTACCATTTTGCATTCCCACCAGCGATGCGTAAGAGTTCCAGTCTCCCGGCAGCCTCTTCAACATTTGTTATTTTCTGTTTTTTTACTTGTGCCAGTAATGTTGGGGTGAGATGGTATCTCATCGTGGTTTTGATTTGCATTTCTCTAATGGCTTTTTTTTTTTTTTTTCCTCCAATGGCTAGTGATGGCAAGAATTTCCTCATGTGTCTTTTGGCTGCTTGAATGTCTTCTGTTCATGCCCTTTGCCCATTTTTTAATTAGAATATTTGTCCTGTTGTTGTAGAGGTGTTGGATCTTCCTGTAGATTTCAGAAATTAGACCTTGTCGGATTTGTAATAGCCAAACATTTTTTCCCAGTCTGCAGGTTCTCTTTTCACTCTTTTGGTGAAGTCTTTTGATGAGCATAGGTGTTTGATTTTTAGAAGATCCCAGTTATCTAATTTCTAGAATTTGTATATTGTTAGCTATGGTTTGTATTCTGTTAATGCAGTGTATTAGGGTCTTTAGCATTGATTCTATTTTTTCTTCTATGATCTTTATAGTTTGGGTTTATATTTAGCTCTTTGATCCATTTTGAATTAGTTTGTATATGGTGCGAGGTATGGGTCCTGTTTCATTTTTTTGCAGATGGACATCCAATTTTGCCAGCACTATTTGTTAAAAAGACTGTCTTTTCCCCATTTGATGGACTTTGGGCCCTTGTCGAAGCTCAGGTGACCAACAGGTGGATGAATTTACATCTGGGTTCTCGATTCTGTTCCACTGGTCAATGTATCTGTCGTGGTACCAGTACGAGGCTGTTTTGACTACCGTAGCTGTATAGTAGGTTCTGAGGTCAGAACCTACTTTATTCTTCTTTAGTAATGCTTTACTTACCCGGGGCCTCTCCTCTTTCCATATAAAGTTGATGATTATTTTTTTCCATTTCTTTAAAGAATGTTGTTGGTATCTGGATCAGGGTTGCATTATATTTCTAAATTGCTTTCAGTAAAATTGTCATTTTCACAACGTTGAGTCTACCTATCCATGAGCATGGTACGTTTTTCCGTTTATGTATATCCCTTTTGGTTTCTTGAAGTCCTGTTTTGTTGTTTTCTTTGTATAGGTCTTTTACATAACTGGTTAGATTTATTCCTAAGCATTTTATTTTTTTTACGGGCTATTATAAATGGTATTGCTTTCCTGATTTCCTTTTCATCGTTTTCTTTATTGGTATATAGGAATTCAACTGATTTTTTAATATTTATCTTGTATTCTTTTTGCTGTATGCTTTTTATATCCTTTTTCCAAACAAGAAAACGACCTTTTATACTCCAACTCTTCCCTATTTCACTCATATTAATTTCGAAAATACTTCTTGAGCACTTCCTCTGTGTAAGGCATTGTGTTAGGTACTCTGTTACACAAGATACAAAGATGAGATTAGTTCCTTACATAAACCAAGAAAAATCAAACCCCGTGCCACTGAGTCGATTCCGACTCATAGCGACCCTATAGGACAGAGTAGAACCGCCCCATAGAGTTTCCAAGGAGCACCTGGAGGATTTGAACTGCCGACCTTTAGGTTAGCAGCCGTAGCACTTAACCACTACGCCACCAGGGTTTCCACAGTTCCTTACATAAAGGGATTAAATTCTAGTAGGAGAAAGAAGGCAAGTCTACAAATATATAGCTATACAATACAAAATATAAGCAGGACTATAAAAGAGGGACAAAAGATAACCTTTGGATGAGATTCAGGATTTTTTTACAGTTATAAATGAAGCCAAGGTAGAAAACCCAAGATAGATCCAGGACACAACGAATACACCACTAAGATGTACATTTTGAGTAATGGTCAGAAATGTATCTGAAAAGATAGGGTGAGATCACTTTTTTGCTAACCTATAGAATTTTTACTTAATTCACTAGATAATCAAGAGACTTCAAGTTTTTAAATAGTGAAAATAACGAGATTACTTCATGCTTCAATCTGGAACCGATATGTAGGATGGATTTAAGAAAGGAGAGACTGTTGGGGCAGACCAATCGCAATCAAAAACTTGAACTTTGATAATAGAAATAATACTAGAAAGGTTAGGAACATTTAAATTTCAAATGTTAGATGAGATTTTATGAAGATAAGAATTTTCAGTATTTACCTATGAGTTTTTATTCTGACCCTTAAGAGTTCACAGATGATGAGGTAGAAATTAACAAATACAGGAAGAAGCAATATATGATTGTTGCTGTTGTTAGGTATTGTTGAGTCATTTCCGACTCAAAGTGACCTGATGTACAACAGAATGAAACGCGGCACAGTCCTGTGCCATCCTAACAATCATTGCTATGTTTGAGTTCATTGTTGCAGTCACTGTGTCAATCCATCTTACTGGCCTTCCACTTTACCAAGCATGATGTCCTTCTCCAGGGACTGGTCCCTCCTGTTAAAATGTCCAATGTATGCAAGACAAAGTCTCGACATCCTCACCTCCAAGGAACACTCTGGCTATACTTCTTCCAAGACAGACTTGTTCATTCTTCTGGCAGTCCATGGTATATTCAATATCCTTCACTAATACCATAATTCAAAGACGCCAATTCTTTTTCGGTTTTCCTTATCCATTGTCCAACTTTTACAGGTGTAAGGCAACTGAAAATGCCATGGCTTAGGACAGGTGTACCTTAGTCCTCAAAGTGACGTATCTGCTTTTTAACACTTTAAAGAGGTCTTTTGCAGCAGATTTGCCCAATGCACTACATTGTTTGATTTCTTGACTACTCTTCCATGGCGCTGACTGTGGATCCAAGTAAAATGAAATCCTTGACAACTTTAATATTTTCTCTGTTCATCATGATGTTGCTTATTGGTCCTGTTGTGAGGATTTTTGTTTTCTTTATGTTGAAGTGTAATCCATACTGAAGGCTGTAGCCTTTGATCTTCTTCAGTAAGTGCTTCAAGTCCTCTTCATTTTCAGTAAGCAAGGTTGTATCATCTGCATATTGCAGGTTGTTAATGCGTCCCCCATCAATTCTGATGCCAGAAACAGTGAAGAATTGGACTACAATTTTTCCCTATAATTTGCACTTTGTTAATGAGTCTTCCCTCAATCCTGATGCCAGGTTCTTCTACATATAGTCCAGCTTCTCAGTTTATTTGCTCAGCATACAGACTGAATAAGTATGGTGAAAGGATACAACCCTGATGTATACCTTTCTTGATTTTAAAACCTGCAGTATCCCTTTGTTCTGTTCAAACAACTGCCTCTTGGTCTACATACAGGTTCTGCAAGAGCACAGTGAATTGTTCTGGAATTCTCATTCTTCACGATGTTATCCATAATTTGTGATGATCCACACAGTTAAATGCCCTTGCATAGTCAATAAAACGCAAGCAAACATCTTTCCGGTATTCTCTGCTTTCAGCCAAGGTCCATTTGACATCAGCAATGATATGCCTCGCTCCACATCCTCTTCTGAATCCGGCTTCAACTTTTGGCAGTTTCCCATCAATGTACTGCTGGAACTACTTTTGAATGATCTTCAGCAAAATTTTACTTGCATGTGATATTAATGATATTGTTCCATAACTTCTGCATTCTGTTGAATCACCTTTCTTCCGAATGGGTTCGGATCTATTTCACTCAGTTGGCCAGGTAGCTGTCTTCCAAATTTCTTGGCATAGATGACTGAGCATCTCCAGCACTGCATTTGTTTGCTGAAACATCTCAATTGGTATTCCACCAATTCCTAGAGCCTTGTTTTTGCCAATGCCTTCAGTGCAGCCTGGACTTCTTCCTTCAGTACCATCAGTTCATGCTCATACGCTACCTCCTGAAATGGCTGAACGTTAACAAATTCTTTTTGGTACAGTGACTTTGTGTATTCCTTGCATCTTCTTTTGATGCTTCCTTCATCATTCAATATTTTCCCCACAGAATCCCTCAATACTGAAACTGGAGGATTGAATTTTTGCTTCAATTCTTTCAGCTTGAGAAATGCCGACCATGTTCTTCCTTTTTGGTTTTCTAACTCCAGGTCTTTGTACATGTCATTATAATACTTTCCTTTGTCTTCTCAAGCCGTTCCTTGAAATCTTCTGCTCAGCTCTTTTGCTTTCGCTACTCTACGTTCAAGAGCAAGTTTCAGAGTCTTTTTTGACATCCATTTTGGTCTTTCTTTCTTTCCTGTCTTTTTAATGACCTTTTGTTTTCTTCATTTATGACATCCTTGATGTCATTCCACAACTCGTCTGATCTTCTGTCATTAATGTTCAATCATTAGCGTGAAATCTATTCTTGAGATAGTCTCCAAATTCAGGTGGAGTATACTTAAGGTCGTATTCTGGCTCTCGTGGACTTGTTTTAATTTTCTTTGGTTTCAACTTAAACTTGCATATGAGCAACTGATGATGATCTGTTCCACAGTCTGCACCTGTCCTTTTTCTGACTGATGATATTGAGCCTTTCTGTCATCTCTTTCCACAGATGTAGTCTATTTGATTCCTGTGTTTTCCATCCGGTGAGGTCCACACGTACAAAAAAAACAGTTGCTGTTTATGCTGTTTAACAAAAGTACTTGCAATGAAGAAGTCATTGGTCTTGCAAAATTCTATCATGTGATCTCCACCATTGTATCTATCACCAAGACCATATTTTCCAACCAGTAATCCTTTGTTTCCAACTTTCACATGTCAATCACCAATAATTATCAATGCATCTTGTTTGTATGTCTGCTCAACCTCAGACTGCAGAAGTTGGTAAAAGTGTTCAATTTCTTCATCTTTGGCATTAGTAGTTGGTGCATAAATTTGAATAAAATCATTGTCTTAGTTATCTAGTGCTTCTATAACAGAAATACCATAAGTGGATGCTTCAAAGTTTATTTTGTCACAGTCCAGTAGGCTAGAAGTCCAAATTCAGGGCATCAGTTCCAGGGCAAGGCTTTCTCTCCCTGTCAGCTCTGGAGGAAGGTCCTTGTCATCAACCTTCCCCTGGACTTGGAGCTTCCCAGCACAGGCACCCCAAGTTCAAAGGATGCACTATTCTCCTGACTCTTGTTTCTTGGTGGTATGAGGTCCCCCATCTCTGTATGGGCTTCACTCTTTTACATCTCTAAAAGATAGGCTGAAAATACAATTTAATCTTGTAGATTGAGCCCTGCCTCATTAACATAACTGCTATTAATTCTATCTCATCAAATAGGATTTAAAACACATAGGAAAATCACATCAGATGACAAAATGGTAGACAATTCACACACTACTGGGAATCATGGCCCAGCCAAGCTGACAGATATTTTTTGGGGATGCAATTCAATCCATGACAGTCACATTAACTGGTCTTTCTTGTAGGTGTAGGGATATTTTCCTATCGCTGTCAGTGTCATACTTCAGGATAGATCTTGAAATGTTCTTTTTGGTGACAAATGGAATGTCATTCCTCTTCAATTTGTCATTCCTGGCACAGCTGGCTTTGGAGCACAGCTGACCATATGATTGCCCAATTTAAAATGGCTAATACCCAGTCCATTTCAGTTCATTAATGCCTAGCATATTGATGTTTATGCATTCTATTTCATTTCTGACGACTTCCAATTTTCCTAGATTTATACTTTGTTTTGTACATTCCGTTTTCCAATTATTAATGGATGTTTGCAGCTGTTTCTTCTCATTTTGAGTCATATCACTTCAGCAAATGAAGTTCCCAAAAGCCTGACTCCATCCACGTCACTAAGGTTGACGCTACTTTGTGGAGGCTGCACTTCTCCAGTCGTATTTTGAGTGCCTTCCAACCCGATGGGCACATCTTCCAGCACTACATCAGATAATGTTCTGCTCCTATTCATAAGGTTTCACTGGCTAATTTTTTCAGAAGTAGACTACCAGGTCCTTCTTCCTAGTCTGTCTTAATCTGGAAGCTCCGCTGAAACCTGTCCACGATGGGTGTTCCCACTGGTATTTGAAATACCAGTGGCATAGCTGCCAGCATCACAGCAACAAGCAAGGCACCACAGTACAAAAGCTGACATACGCATGGTGCCAAAATATGATGAAGCCATAAAAAAGGTAAAAGCTATGGGAATTTCAGGGAGCAACAGTGGGCTGGGGTGAGAAAAACATGTGTACTGCGTCATGAATTGAATGGGTCATGTATTGGGTCAGATTTCTACAAGTGAAGTTTAAGATAAGGGTAGTAGAGACAAAGCATTCAAGAGAAGAAATAAATAGTCTTATAAGAAAGTTACAGTAACAACTAATATTTTTTGAGTACCTGGCTGTGTAGTAAACATTTTATGTATACTATCTCACTTAACCTTCACAACAATTCTATGGGTATACACACTGTCATTAATTTCCTTTAACAACCCAGAACAACCAAACCCGTTGCTGTAGAGTCAATTCTATTATCTGCAGTGTGCCCTGTCACAGGGTGACCACAGGGTGGTTTCCCAAAGCACTGCACTCACCACAGATGCACCATAATATTAACTTTCACAGTCATGCCCCAGAGAATCCTGACTGCTTCGTCAAAACAACTAATATTACTTCCAAACTTAGTTTTCCACAAAACTACAAATGTATCGAGGCACTGCCAACATAATTAGAATTTAATTTAAATACCTAAGCAGAGAAAAATAAGCCTGCAGGAAGTTCATTATTTTTTAATTTACATGCTAGCTTTAGCTTGTATCTACTTACCGACATGGCTGCGTGATCACTGCTGTTAGTCTGAGAAGTCAGCAAGGCAATTAAGTAAAAAAGCAAAATGTATTCCAATAATTGCAGAAGCAGTGTTCAAAGTAGCAAAAGAAAATACACTATAAAACAAGCAAGTTGGCTCTACGTGTGTTCATACAATTTTTAAAGGCATTAATTTATCACATAAACGTACCTATCATTTTATTTTGAAGATTTATATGTTTTTACATCCACACTAATCAGATAACTCTTCCTTCAAACTTTTGTCTGTCTAATCAAGTTGTCTAGTCAGCATTAAAATATTGAGATTTAGCAGTTACCAAACGGGCAAATTTAGACAATATTATCTCTCTGACAGGATTCTTTGCTGTGGAGCAGAGATTCCCAACTTTGAGCAAAAAAATGCAGATTTCTAAGCCCCAGAAATTTTAGTTCAGTTAGATCTAGAGACAAGCACTAAAATCTCAATTTTTAACAACTATCTCTTCCCCCAGGTGATTCTAATTTATAAGAAGAAATGTTTATTTCTTCACATTGGAAAATCGTACAATTCTGAAGATGCTTAGAGGGGATAATCACTTTGTTTTCATGCAATCTCCTAATATAGCTTAAATTACTCAAGGAAACATGGAACACTAAAATATTTTATAATTAATTATTTAAATGTATGTTCTTCCCTAAGAAGTAAATAACAAACCAATGTAAAAACGAATCATTGATCTCAATTTAAACACAAGCTCCTGTTTAGTTCTGTAATAATTACGCAGTACTGGCTTTTTCCTTAAAATATTGTTTATTTTTTTAAATTGCATAATGTACTTTTCAAATTTCAATCATAAATATGTAAATTTAAGTACTCTTTTTTAAGGAAAAAAAAAGATATTTACCTAGAAAAATGGATTTAATCACATTAAACCAAAACTCATTACTGTCGAGTCAATTCTGACGCGCAGCGACCCTATAGGACAGAGTAGAGCTGCCCTGTAGGGTTTTCAAGGAGCAGCTGGTGGACTCAAACTGCTGACCTTTTGGATGGAAGTCAGTCTCTTAACCACTGCACCACAAGGCCTCCTTAATCACATTAGGTCAATGAAACTCAAAATCTGTTTACTAATGGAAGTTGAACTTCTGGTACAGCCTACACTAGAAGTCCCCCTCCGTGTGGGAAGATGTCTTCTTCAACCAACCTCACAGTGAATAAGGAGAAACCACAAGCAAAAGAGGAGAAAGGAGATACTCAACTAGCCAGGCCAATCAACCTAACTAATCCTAGCAAGCAGTGGCTGGCAGTTGTGTTGGCCAGGCAATAGTTTTTTTTGAAGATTGGACTAGACCCCAGACAATCTTTAAATCCTTTCTAGACTTGACTTCAAAAAATTTTTGTTTGGATTAGTATAAATTACCCAGTTATTTTATTCAACTCTTTTTTTCTATAATTTTTCAAAGTTTATGTAAAGAGACACTGTGAGATATGTAAAGACCACAAAGTCAAGATGAAATTCAGCTAAAATTTAGTAACCTAGTCAATAAAAGGCAGTTAACAACACTTAACACATGACCACCATGTAACTCACGGGACTTGTGAATTCACAGTGCACATCATACCGTTTAGGAAAGCACTAAAATGTATTCACGATGTCACATTTTAAAAAATGCAATCCTTGGATCTTCAATATCATTCTTACTGGTGTTATATGAAAGAAAGGGCGATTAAAGCCTATGGTTGAACTGTTGACTATTATAGTTCTTTGCAGTTTTCAGTCAAGTAAAAGGCCATTTAAACCCAGACACTTAGAAAGGAGTAAGCCAAATAATAAAGAAAATAAAAATGTATAGCTCAAAGAGAAAATAAGGTTCTAGAATAAGTAAATCTACATTTAGCCTGGGACTTTACATTTGTCAGAAAGAATGACATTTAGAAACAAACAACAATACATATTAGGACCTTAGAGATGATCTAATTTAATCACTTTACTTCAAAGAGAATGAAACAAATTGTTCAGAATTAAGATGATAGACTGAGTTCATGTGTTTGCTTCCCATTCCTCCTGTGAGACAAGTGAAATAAAAAGTACAGAACTGCAAAAAGGAAGAAAATGTTTAAGAACAAAGAAAATGAAGGTGTATGAGTAAATTTATCAAGTGATGTTTTCTGGAAGACAGAGAGCAGATAAAACAGAGAAGAGAAAGCCATTGCCCATTATATGCTGCCGGGGAACTAGAGTGGAGCTGGGAGCCAGCTGCCCATTAGAAGTTCAGAGTTGGCAGGTATGAAAGAAGATAGAAATGGGGTGGGAAACAGGGAAAGTAAATAACGATTGCTGGGACAATTGTGTCAATCATCGCCTACCTAAAGAGCACAGGGAATTACCCTAATGAAAGAACTTTTTGGGGAGGGCTGAGGTTCAAAGACAAAAGAGAAAAAGAAGCAGGAAGAAAAAAAAACCCTCCTCATTCTGGCATAGTGATAATGAACAGAGGGGAAGGAAAGGCTACATAATTTGTGGAGCCAGTGCAAAACGAAAATGTAGAGTCTCTTGTAAAAAAAATTACTAAGAATTTCAAGACAGCAATAGCAGAGCAGCAAACCACAAACAGGACCCTTCTAAATGTAGGAACCTATATGACTGCGTACACTGCATGCCCATGAAACTGGCCCTGAGGAGAGGAGACCACAATTTTGACGTCCAGCTCCATACCTGCCCATCTAAGGTAGAGCCTTCTTTATATATCCACTTTTTAAAAAAGAATAGTACGTTATCAAAAAGGAACACTCAAAAACAGAAATGATTCCTTAGAAATTATAAACATAAATTAATAAAATATTCTAAAGAAGGACTGAAAAACAAAGTTGAAAAAAATCCCTAAAGACATAGAACAAAAAAGGTAAAGAGATGAGAAATGAATGAAAGGATAAATGACATAGAGGACCAATTCAGGATCTCTAACATTTAACAAATAGGGTCCCAGAAAAAGAGAACAGAAAAATGGAGGGAATAAATTTATCAAAAAAATAATAAAAGAAAATTTCCCTATGCTAAATAAGGACATAAATTTACAAAGAAAGGGGTCACTCAGTACCGAGCTAAGCGAATGAAACAAAGGCTCACACCTGAACACATTTCCATGACATTTCAGAATAGTAAGAATTAAAAAAAGCGATCTTAAAACCTGGATTCCAGAACACAATGGAGGAATGTAATGAAAGCTATCAGAGAAAGTGATAGTCAACCAAGAATTACATAACCAGCCCAAACTATGAGTCAAAAATGAAGCCCAAATCCATTGCCGCTGAGTCAATTCTGATTCAGAGACCCTACAGGACGGAGCGGAACTGCCTTACAGGGCTTCAAAGGTTGTAATCTTTACGGAAGCAGGCTGCCACATCTTTCTCTCGTGGAGTGGCTGGTGGGTTCCAACTGTCAACCTTTCAGTTAGCAGCCAAGTGCTTAACCACTGCCCCACCAGGGTTCCTTCCAAAATGAGGACCGAGAAAGACATTTTCTGATGTGCAAGGACTTAGACAGTGTACTTTCCTTTTGGGGGAAGTTATTGTGGCAGTTCAGCCAAAATAACGAGTAAAGCAAGAAAAAAGAAAGACCTGGAATTCAGAAATGGTTTGTGATGTAGGAGAGCTGGGAAGAAAGCTCTAGGATAACAGCTAAACAATTCTAGAGAGCAACCAGAACAGATCAGAGAGACCAAGTCCTCTGGAAGAGAGATCTCCGGGAAAGAGGCGGCCATCACTCCATCTAAGTAGGAACAGGAAGTTAGAAAGGAGACCTGGTGGTACAATGGTTAAGCACTCAGCTGTTAACCAAAAGGTCAGGGGCAGGGGCTCCGTGGAAGAAAGACCTGGTAATCTGCTTCTGTAAAGATTACAGCTATAAAAACCCTATGGGGGCAGTTCTACTCTGTCACATGGAGTCGCTAAGAATCAGATTTTGATTTGATGAAACATATCAACAGGAAGCTAGAAACATTTGATATGATGAAGGTACAATATTCACTTGTCCACAAGGGGAAAAAAATCATGTTTCAAATATGAAGCCAACTAAAGTGTGGTATAACCGTTAAAACCAAACCTGTTGCCACCAAGTCAATTTCAATTCATAGCGACCCTATAGGACAGAGAAGAACTGCCCCATAGGGTTTTCAAGGAGTGGCTGGTAGACTGGAACTGCTGATCTTTGGTTAGCAGCTGAGCTCTTAACCACTATGATACCAGGGGTACAACTTTCAGTAAATAATGAAGTGTTAAAAAAAAAAAATCTATTTGGCCAAGATGCTAGTAACATTATCCTTCAAGTTTCCTAGAATTTAAGATGCTGGATCCAAAAATGAAAGGAAAAAAGAAAGAAAGAAAGAAAGAAAGAAAGAAAAAGGTGATCTTAGCATATTACATCTTGCCTGAAGGGAATGAGTGATGTAATCATAGCAAAGTAAGTCTTATTTACTGATTTTCAGCTTGGAAAGTCAACTTAAGGCAAAACACAGATTCGGTTGTGGTTGTCAAACAGAATGCAAATATTAATAGCCCTGATAAAAGTAAAAATACAAGCATAGCTGTCAAGATAGTTGAATGGACAGAGCAAAGGGTAGGGAGACTAATATCTTCATCTTACATAGAAGGGAATTAAGATACTGACTGAAGTAGAAGGAATTATAAAAAGAAGTATAGCTATATTGTAGAAAGGAATAATAGAAAGATAAAAAATAATATAACTATTATTGGGAGGACAAAGGGGAAGGGAGAGGTTGCTACGTATGCATGCTTTATCTTTCACAGCAGGGAATCACTAGATCTTCTCCACCTTTTATTAAGATAACCACCAGAATAAATAAAAACAAATGGTAGAAAACAGTAGGTTGAGAGAGTGGGACTGGAGGTGGTAAAAGGCAAGGAGAGAGGCTATTTTCCGTCTCAAACTCTTCTGGGCCACTTATTGTCACGTACATGTATTAAGTAGAATAAAAGTAAATTAAAACAAAATTTTTTTGGCTCCATGAAATAAAACAAACATCAGCAAATTAACCTAGAGGTTAACTGATTTGTCCACACTCACGATGCTGGTTAATTGGAAGAATAAAACCTAGAACCCAAATCTCAAAATTTTCAAAATAGTGCTGCATCTTCAGAAAAAAACTTAAGCAGAGAATGATTTTTAAAGTTACATACTATCCATTTCTGTCCACATCATGTATCTTCATTTATTATTGGACATACATTTGTTTCTCTTTTAAAGAAAGCACAATGTATTAAAAGTATTTGTTGAAATACAAAGCACAAACTAAAAATTTAGTGGCACCAGATACTCTAAGGGAGGAAAGAGACTATGGCTCTAAGCAGAAAGAATTTATGAAGGATGCTAAATTAGCACATCAACAAAACACCAACAGCCCTGAGCAAACAATTAAGTCAAGGAAAAAATCCTTCAAAGGAAACACCTAAAAAGTTAAACACTTTAAAAGGGAACTAGATAGCCGGGGAAGTAGATAATGAATTTAAAGATCAATTAACATGGGTGGCACATTTCTCTCTTGAAAGCAGTTTCTACTACAATATTGAAAATTTTATTACTGAGCTTAGTCTCTGATTTATCTTCTGACTTAATAAAAAGTAAATAGTTTTTCTTCAACAGTGTGAGTTTAGAAGTTATGCTATATTCAGTGGCGTACTACTAAAGCCTTAACAAGTGACTCCCCAAGGAAAAAAGCATTGGTTTGTAACATTTGCTGATTTCCATCCCACCATGGGTACCAATGTAATGTCACTGAATGTGCAGTTGGCAAGAGATGTACACAATCAGATCTCACGATACGTATCTCCCGATATGATCGTGAGGCCACTTTATCTCTGTAGGAAAGCATCTCTAATTTCGCAGTAAAAGATGCTGAATGATTCTACTAATAGAAGTTCTTTTATGAACAGCCTTTCAGGTACTTATTTTCTGCAGTGAGATACACTTCTAGCCATACAGTGACTTAAAAAATACCCAATCGTATTAACATGTCATTAGGGAACTGTATGACAAAGATAGAGTCATATTATTCCTAAAAGTCACATCTTTCTTTTATTGTTCACCATACCACTTCCATTAACGGAGAAAATCAAAAGCTGAGTTCATTTGAAAGTAAAGGGAGAAAAGGTATCTTTCTGGGAAGAAAAGAATGTTGATATTTAAAATTCAAATATAAACTGGATTAGCCTATTAATTACATTATCGCTAAAGATAAAACAACGGAGAGTCCTAGAAATAAATACGAGCAAATTAATCATTCAAGATCATCTATTCACTTCCACTGTAAAAGATAATCATTCGTTAGTATGAGAATAAACACATATGAAGAAATAAAAACTCATTATCTCTTACTTATATTCCTTAGTGGCTATAAATCAATAAAGTATCTTTATTAAAACGAGCACACAATTAACATTCATAAAGGAAGGAAATGTTAACTGTTCCTTCTAGAAGCAGAACAGTGTTGGGTCTTTAGACAGTAAAATATTACCCAGTTCCATTTGGCAGACATGGAGATGAACTAGGTATGTCCAAGCTGCTCAACAGTTTCTTCCATTTATTTTCATGTAAGTGAATGATTGTTTCAGTGCTTTTTAAAATTCTTCCGGTTTTAAATTTTCTGGATAATATAAAATCTTATTAAAACAAACAAAAGCTTATTTATAAACTAGGTTTAAAGTAAGCATCATAAATGCAAAATGACTTGCAAAATATACGTCAAAATGTTAACAGTAGTTAGTCCTTGACAAGATAACAGGTGATTTTTATTTTCTTCTTTATACTTAGTTGTATTTTCTAGTTGTAAGCAAAAATAATTATCAGAAAAAAGAAGGGTCACTTACACATCTGAATTAGCAAAAACTGCTGATTTCTAAGAGTACTAATTTAAGAAAAAAAAACAATAATATTTATTTTATATATTAATCAGACCACACTGGCATAAGCTAGTATCTGACTCTTAGCCATTGTAAGCATTGTACTAAAGCTATAACAATTATCCAAGTGAATATGCTTTTCAATGAATGCCTTTCAAATTAATAAAGAACTTTTTGAAAATGGCTGTATAATGCAAAGCTATAGAACTCAAAGCTAAATAATATAGAGCTTAAAGGTAGCTATGAATATAAGGAAAAAAATGAAAAGACATTACAATGAAACTAATGCTACAAAGGGCCTCAAAACAATCACAGAAGACACACGGAGAAAAAAGGACAAAACTAACATTTATTAATTTTATCTATTTTATGCCAAGCACCCTGCCAGGCAACTTTTCACACACTCTTTTAACTCATGTTACAATACCAAAAAAACCCCCAAACTCATTGCCATCAAGTCAATTCCGACTCATAGCGACCCTATGGGGCAGAACAGAACTGCCCCACTGTGTTTCCAAGAAGTGGCTGGTAGACTTGAACTCTCAACCTTTTGGTTAGCAGCTGCACTCCTAACCACTGTGCCACCAGGGCTCCCATCCTACAACAGTCCTCTGAAAAAAATGGCTTAGAGGGGTTAAGCAACTTGCCAGGATCTCACTGCAACTAAATTACAAATGCAAGGTTCAAACATGTTGTGTGTTGTTAAGTTGATTCTGACTCATGCTGTCCCTATAGGACAGAGGAGAACTGCCCCATAGGGTTTCCTAGGCTATAATCTTTATGGGAGTAGATTGCCAGGTCTTTTCTCCCATAGAGCTGCTAGTGGGTTTGAACCACCATCCTTTTGGTTAATGGCTGAGCCCTTAACCATTGTGCAACCAGGGCTTGGTTCAAACAACAGTCTGTTTTACTCTAGAGCCCAATTCTATGCTCTCTTCCCTTCAGCATGTTGGCCTCCAGGAACAATAAAAGATAAATGGACTTAGCTCTAATTGAGTTGTTACAAAGGCAAGTTCCCTTGAGGCACATAATATACTTAGCAGGACAGCTTAACATTTTGGGTAATAGGAAATACCTGTCATTACTATAAATACTGCCTATTTAGCCTGCTGTTAATTCCATGAACAGAAGAGAGCCTGGCTTCTCTGCTAGAGTACAGGAAAATACAGATGAAGAAGTAATTTAATCTGGAGGCAAGGAAGCTCTTTACTTTTTCACCGGCTGACCCGTAGGAGGAACACGTGAGGGAAGTAATATACCAATTCTCTTACTCATCCAACCCTGGAGATAAGGAGTATTTAAAGCGGACATTACTGGTGTCCCTCCAAGTCCTATAGCTTTGTACCACTACCACAATCTGTAGTAGTAAAGTGAAATGACAGAGTTCTTCTCTTGGTCTCCATCAAGACCATTATTATCTATTAACCTCTACTGTTACCATACCCATGTGATCAGATAACAAAATTCTAATGGATAGATTATAACTTTTCTGGAACCAATGGAACTTTAACTGGGCAATCTGGCCAGCAATTGGAGATCATAACAATCCTTGATCTAGAAAACGTTCTTTGTCATAATGGTTTAAAAAAAAAAAAAAAAAAGCCACACCCACTGCCGTTGAGTCAATTCTGACTCAGAGCAACCCTATAAAACAGAGTGGAACTGCCCCATAGTTTCTAAGGTGTGGCTAGTGGATTTGAATTCCCAACCTTTTGGTTAGCAGCCAAGTTCTTAACCACTGCACCACCAGCGCTCCATCAATAATGGTAGGGACTGACAAAAATTAAATATGCAGTGAGCTAAAAGTGGTGCTTTTAAGCTAAACGTTTTCAATTCTTAGCACTTTTTAGCGGTGGGAGCTGAGAGAACCACCTTTACTCCATCACGTCTACTTCCTTGTCAAATTACTTATACTACTGGCCCAATACTTGAATTATTTGAAAGAGTGGCCCTTGGTTTCACAGCTCCCATTGTCTGTAACTCACTCCACTGTTCCTGGACACTACCAACACCAAAAATAAGGCACACAACCAAAACTAGACCTACTTCTCACATCTAAGCTGGGAGAGCTAGTTCTGCTTCAGTTGACTGACTTGGGACTGAATGTGAAAAATAAATATACGTGAAGCTTCTCTGAGGTTTGAGGAAGTCCACAGCTGGCCTCTCTTTCTGTTTGAGTTCAAGGGCAACCAGAAACCAAGGAATCAGATTTTTAGTTATAACATTTAAATAAAAATGGTAGCTTATGAAATGCTCTATATTTTTTTTTTTTTATGAAATGCCCTATATTGCTTAGAAAAACAATATGTTTAATAACATTGTCTATGTTATCTAGAAAACCCTGGTGGTGTAGTGGTTAAGTGCTATGGCCGCTAACCAAAAGGTCAGCAGTTCAAATCTGCCAGGCGCTCCTTGGAAACTCTATAGGGCAGTTCTACTCTGTCCTATAAGGTCGCTATAGGTTTTTTTTTTTTTTTTATGTTATCTGATTGAAAGAAAGCAATCTAGTCAAACGTTTCACATAATTTCAGCCATTTCATAAAAATTAATACGCTAAACCATAATATACTCTATCAACTCTGGCTAAAACATATCATAGCCAATAATTTAATATTTTCATTTGAGAATTATGCTTTTAGGACATCCTTAGAATAATAATACACAATTGCTATGACTATTTTTTCTTAGCTGTGAAATATTATTTTCTATTTGGTTATAGTGTTGAATTTGTTGATTTATACTACACGAAAATTGATGTTCTTTATAGAAAAATCCATATTAGATGACATAAAACTCCAAAATAGCATATGAAGACTCATCTAAGATCATAGGAAATGTCATAACAGGTCAGATGAATACTCTAGTTAGGCCAGTAGTCTGTCTCAGTGTCACCAGAATATGTCCTATGAGAAAGCTGGATTTTCCTCCAGAATGTCAGACTCCCAAGATAAGGTATTTACCTCAAACATTTCTAGCATAATAGCCTCTCCTAACCCTACCCCATTTATGCACAAAAGTCCTATCATATTACACCACCCTGTGAAGCACATAAAACATATAAAATTGCAACATAAAAAACACAATGTATGTGTGTGTACATGTACGTCTTCATGAATGTGCACGCATGTGCATGGTTTATTCTCAAGCACTGCTTTGGGCTAGAAGCATGGAGATTTATACAGAGAAAGTGAATTCAAATTAATTAAACAATTATTTAGTACATACTATATAAGAAGCAATTCCTTAGAAACTAGTTGAAATAAATACACAGGTAAACCTTTTCAATTTAAGGACTACAGTTAGGAATACAATGTCATCCCTGGTTAAGCTGCTAAAAGCTGTTTGGCACAGATCCACTAGGGAAATCTCTTTAAGAAAATCTTCCATTTATTTTTTTTAGCAACATCTTCCCTCAAATATTCTAACCAACCCTTTGGAGGAATTCCTGATGGGGACAGAGTACAGAATGAAGAGATCTGCAGGCAACTGGATAGGTTCTAGATTAAATACTTTATTTCTATGTTCAGCTATATCTCATCTTGGGGAAAAAACGTCAAAAGAATTTCTGTTTTATTTGTACAAAAACTACTCCATTTACATTTTAGCTGTAGTTTTATTATTTCTGAATACGCCTAATAAAAGCATATTCATCCCACTGTGATTTCTTTGGTCTTTGCATTTCTCATGTGAAGAACCCCATGTTTCAGCCTATCCACAGCCAAATGTCCCTGCTTTATTATTTTTTAAAAACGTATCATCAACAGGCTGTTGACAGTACAGATGTACCGTGACTATACACCAGAGCAGAATAATGCTCCTCGTTTCCTAAAAATGCCCAATAATTTCTTGGCCTTTTCCAACTGGAAACATTACTGCATACTATTAGAGTTTAATTCTATTTAAGACTATATTGCCACTTTCAGGGTTTTGTTTTGGTTTGTTTTTGGTGGAAAGAGGGTTGTACTTATTTTGGTTAAAAAGTAAAATAAATTAAAGCTTCTAAAATAATTGACTATGTTATGATTTTTCACAAGGTGATTTCTAATAATGGAAAAGGAAATGCGAATTAGGAAGTTGCTTTAAATAACTAAACCTCCAGCTAAAATTGAATTCTGAAATATACTTCAGAAAGTAAAATTGTAAAATAGTATTTTGAAATTTCTTTATACTTACAGGTAAATGAGTGAACACTTGAAAGATGCTTCTCAAAAAATTAATAAGATCCATTAAATAGCCACTAGCTCTTCCATCTGGCTCAGACATTGTCCAGTCATAATCAGCAAGCTGGACAAATTCATCAATTTTTTGGTTAAGTTTGGTATATATTTCTCCTTCCGCTGCATGTCGGGCATCCTAACAGGACAAAATAACGGAGCAAAAAATAAGAAACAATTAAATTACAGAAGCAGGTAATAAAATAAATTTTCTTAAATTCTAATTTTTTTTTATATTTCTCTTTTAGTATTTTAACCATTTATTACAATTCCAGGAAAATGGCTTTTTTTTTTTTTTGGTGCCTTAGTTGTTTTGCTTTCTGCTGGCAATACTCTACTTGACTAGCCATCACATTTTTTTTCTTTTCTTTTCTAACTTTGCAGTTGTTGGGTGCCGTTGAGTCAATTTCGACTCACAGTGACCCCATGTGACAAGTGTAAAACTGCCCTATAGGGTTTACTTGGCTGTAATCTTTATAGATTCATAGCTCATAGTAACTATGAGTCAGAATAATCGACCTGACGGCATCAGGTTTTTAATCTTTATGGAAGCAGATTGCCAGGTGTTTCTCCCGTGGAGCTGCTGAATGGGTTCAAACCACCAACATTTCGGTTAGCAGCCACATCTTTTTTTGTTTATATGGTAAGATAATTTGTGAGATATTAATCCCTGACTTGTTTTCACAACTCTAAGAAAACCCTTAGGAGAAAGAGAAGTAAAAAAACTGAAGCTGTCAAGAATGCAGAAGATTTTCCTCTCCATTCTTTGACTCACTGGGGGGATTAAGCTGGACTGTCACAGGAGGAATGGAATAATTGATGGTGCTTTGAGTTGAAGAGGCAAAAAATTGATGGTTAATGTCTCTGAGGAGGACAAAAAAAATTATGGGAGTAATGTCAGCAAAAATGGCAGAGTAAAGATCTCCAAACATTCTGTCCTCTATAAAAGCAACAAGAAAACTGGCAAAAATTGTCAAAACCACCTTTTTCAGAACTCTAGAAATTAATAAAAAAACTGCAGCAATCCGGACAGCACTTATTCAAAACAAAAACAGCTGAATCGCAGTAAGAAAAATGAGCACTGCGGCATTTTAATGTGCCCCATTTCCATCCCTGCCCTCCCGCTCCAGCTCTGTGGTGCCCTTGAAGAATCAACATCCCACGATTATGGTGAAAACCAGCAACTTGGCCACCACCAAAGGAGGCAGAATGGGGTTCTTTAACTTTGGAGCTGCCTCAGGCAGTGGATAAAAGTTGGTACAAACAATAAGATAACCAAAAAGCTTAAAAAGAAAAGCTGGGGAATGAGACGTCCATAAAACCAAAAAACCAAACACAGTCCTGTTGATTAGATTCCAACTCATAGTGACTCCACGGGTTACTGAGTAGAACTGCTCCATAGGGTTTTCCTGGCTGTAAACTATAGGGTCGCTATGAGTCAGAATCGACTCAATAGCAGCGGAATTTTGAGTTTTGAATCTCTCAGAAAGCAGATTGCCAGGCCTGTTTTCTATGGCACCGCTGCATCGGTGTGAACTGTCAACTTTTAGGTTAGTAACCAAGAACAAACTGTTTGTGTCATTTAAGGACCTTGAGACGTCCATATCTGTTGCCATCGAGTCAATTTCGACTCATAGTGACCCTATAGGACAGAGTAGAACTGTCCCATAGGGTTTCTAAGGAACAACTGGTGGATTCGAACTGCCAACCTTTTGCTTAGCAGTCGAGCTCTTAACCACTGCATCACCAGCGCTCCTGAGATATCCACAGGGGCTTTGAAAAGCTCATATTCCTGGTAATCTACAAGGCCATGTACATTCTTAGGGCTATGTATCTGTTCAGGAAAGATCTGTGATGGCCCTACGCTGTCACCTCTGGCTGACCTTGAATCTCTGTCACCTCTGGCTGACCTTGAATCTCTGTGCAAGCAAGAAGTGAAGGCTAAGGCAAGAGTTGTCAATTGGCTGGCTGAGTGCCAAAGGCACATCCCAATACAGAGCACCTGGGCAAAGACTGGGGGATGTATTGGTTGCAGCTGTTTAAGGAAATCTATGTCCAGTCATTAGCTGACCTTAACCTAACCAAGTATACAGAATTTACAGAATTAGTTCAGAAAAATCTCCAAACAGGAAAAGTAACAAACTCTGGGGAGGGGAGGGAATCTGACTTTCATAGGTGCCACATTAGATTATTTACAACGTCCAGTTTTCAACAACAAAAAATTACAAAACATGCAAAGAAGAATGTATGACCCATACACAGGGAAAAAAAAAAAAAATCAATAACTAGAAGCTGTCCCTGAGGAAGCTCAGAGGTTGGACTTACAAGACAAAGATTGTGAATCAACCATTTAAAATATATTCAAAGAATTAAAGGTAACCATGTCTAAACGGCAAAAGGAAAATATGAGACTGATATCAAATAGGGTATATAAAGACATAAAAATTGTAAAAAAGAACCAAATAGAAATTCTAGAATTGAAAAGTACAATAACAACAGTAAAAAAATCACTGGAGGGGTTTAACAACAGATATGAACAGGCAGAAGAAACAAAAGACTTGAACAACACTATAAGCCAACTAGACCTTACAGACAGCTATGGAAAACTCCACTCAACAACAGCAGAATACTCATTCTTCTCAAGTGCACATGAGATATTGTCCAGAATAGAGCATATGTTAAGTCATTAAACAAGACTTAAAAGGACTGAAATCAAACAAGTTATGTTCTCTGACCACAATGGAATGAAATTAAAAATCAGTAACAGAAAAAAATTTTGGAAATTCACAAATATGTGGATATTAAACAACACACTCCTAAATAACCAATGGGTCAAGGTAGAAATCACAAGAGAAATGAGAAAATACTTTGAGATAAATGAAAACAAAAACACAAACTTATAGGATACAATGAAAGCAGCACTTAGAGGGAAATTTATAGCTACACATGCTTATATTAAGAAGAAAAATCTCAAATCAAGAACCTAAACTTCTATCTCAACAAAAGAGAAGAAGAAGAAATGGTTTTCACTCAACTCAGGCAGCAGCACTCTGATGGAATGGACTGAGGGATTCTGGGGTACTGAAGGCTGGTCATTGTGGCCTTGAAAACCAAAGCAAGTGATTCCCATGCCTATGGTTTTCTTTGAAAGGATTACATAGCGTTGCATAGTGAGCATCTTGGAAATTAAAATTAGAAAGATCTCTACTTTTCCCTCTGGTTTTTTAAAACTGCACAAGCCCTGGGATTCTCTGTACCACTTTAAAGAGGGTGGACAACTTGAAATCCTGGCTAGTGGAGCTCGAGAGCTAGATTTAATTTGATCGTGGGTGGCAATGTGGTATGTCTGGCAAAACTAATAACGTATTTAGACGTTTCCCTTGACTAAGAAGAGACTTAAGTACGACTGTCATTATTAGTTACATATCACATTCAAATACAATTTAACCTAATATACAATTTATATCTCTGAGTAAAAGTACTATAAAGACACTCAGAGGAGCAAAGCACTTCCCCCGCTGCAAGGTCTCACAATTCAGGGATAGATACAGTATAACAAAACATGATTAATGTTATATTAGAGATTTAACAAAGCATCCTGAGTAAACAAAGGAGGGAATAATTAATACTCATTTGATATGTTAAAAAAGCTTTGCTGAGGGGATGTTATTTGAGTTGGAATTTAAAAAATATAATCAGGAACCCTTAACAGGTATTTGGTTTGTGTGCTTCAAGAAATTTTCAAAATAAGAGTCGTATATAGGAGAAGGTAAAGATGTATAATGTAAATGTAACATTTTTACATTTTAATGCTTTTTTGGCCCCCCTCTCTAATTTTCACACTGTTCCACCATTTATTTCTACTCACTGCCACATGGGCTGAGGAAAACCAACTATCAGTAGACTCTTTCCATGTACATGCTGCCTTCATAGTAGGATTCGAACAGGAATTTTAAGTAAAATTTTTTTCCCTCTGCACTCAAGTCTAACACAAACAATAAAAACTTTCAGCAGTGTCTCTCCTAAACTACGAAAGAAAGTAAAAATAAACACATCTTCAGATAACACAGGAATTTAAGATAAGTTAGGGTTAATAGTACCAACTGAAATATTATTTAATGACACATTTAAAAAAAAAAACAAATCCGTTGCAGGCAAGTCGATTCTGACTCACAGCAACCCTAGAGGACAGAACAGAACTGCCCCATAGGGTTTCCAAGGCTGTCATCTTTATGGAAGCAGACTACCACATCTTTATTTCGAGGAGCGGCTGTCAACATATAGCATCAGCAAAATGAGTTCTGACTCAAAATAATGTTACTTACAGCAACTTAAGCTATTAGTCTCTCTCCATTAAAATTTCTAATGCAATGCAAATCTCAGAAAAATCCTCAGATTGAGAAGCTTAACATTAGTTTTTATCAATTGTAGTATATCAGCCACTATAAATTAGACACTCTTGAGTAACGTAGGTACAAAATGCCCACTAAAAAGTAAGCTCAAGGAATTTTGTGTCTGTTTTTATTCACCAATGTATTCCCAGTACCTAGAAAACACTGCACCTAAAAATGCACATAGTAGGCAGTAGATGAGTATTTGTTGAATGAATAAAAGAAACTGTTCCTGCCTTGAAGACGTTTATAATCTAACTGGGATAGAAGTTATAATAAAACAAAACAGAATGACTAAATACTACCACATATAGCATTGACTGTATGTGTAATAAATGTAGAGCAAAAAGAGAGAAGCTGTGTGGGGTGGAAAGAAGGTTTCACTGAGGAAATGCTAGCTGATGATATGGAAAAACAGGAACCTAGGAAGAAGTGTTTATTACACTTCCTGCTCCAGTCACTGGAAACTCTAGCGGTGTAGTGGTTAAGTTCTACGGCTGCTAACCAAAAGGTCAACATTTCAAATCCACCAGGCGCTCCCTGGGAACTCTATGGGGCAGTTCTACCCTGTCCTATAGGGTCCATATGAGTCAGAATTGACTTGATGGTTAACGGGTATGGTTTTTGGCCTTTTTTTTTTTGTTGTTGTTGTTCCAGTCACCACTGTTCAGTAACAAACTCCCCTAAAACTTAGTGGCTTAAAACAACTAGCATTTTATTATGCTCACAGGTTCTGCGTGTCAGGAATGCAGACAGGGAACATTGGGGATAACTGTTATTTGTTCCACAATATCTAGGTCCTCAGATAGGATAACTCCAAGTCTGGGAATAACTCAACAGCTAGGGTTAGAATCATCTGCAGGCTTCTTCACTAGCATGTCTGGCACCTGGGATGGGATGACTGAGAAACCAGAATTGCCAACTAGGGAGCCTAAATGTAGCCCATGTGGCTTGGCTTCCTCACAGAATGGTGGCTACCAGTGGTAACTGGACTTCTTACATGGCAGAACAGGGCTCCAAGAGTGTGTGTTCCATGCCTGGGACAAGAAGGTAAAAAAAATAGCTATACTGCCTCTTATGACCTGACCTCAGAAGTCTCACATTATTTCTGCTGTACTCTATTAAATAGTCAGAGCAGTCAAAAACTTGCCCAGATTCAAGGAGAGGGGATATAGACCCTCACCTCTCAATGAGAGATGTGTCAAGGAATTTGTGGACATTTTCAATAATGAATAATGAAGAAATGGCCCATAAGGAATATGGACCAGTAGTACTTCAGTTTACTTAACAGAAAAATAGGAAGGAGTTTGAGAAAATGAGAAGGGGTTTTATTTTTACTATTTCACTTATCTTTATATCTCGAGCAAGTTATTTCACTTTTGTAAATCCTAGTTTTCTCATTTTTGAGATGAAAACCATCATCTCCATCTCATGGGGCTGCAGTGAGCATTACCCAAAGTTCTATAATTAATGTAAACTACTTAAAAGTACTTGGCACCCAGTAGGTGGTCAAAATGTTAATTTTCTTACACCTACTAGTGTTAGAAGGAACCTGGTGGCTCAACGGTTAAGTGCCTGGCTGCTAACCAAATGGTTGGCAGTTCGAACCCATCCAGTGGCTCTCTGGGAGAAAAATGTGGTGATATGTTTACATAAAGATTATAGCCAAGAAAATCCTATGAGGCAGTTCTACGCTTTCACGTGGGGTCGCTATGAGTCAAAAAAGACTTGTCAGTACCCAACTACAGTAACACTGGTGTTGAGTCCTTAGTAATATTCAACAAATGTTTATTAAGTGAGCTGTATGGAAGCCATTAGTATATCAGAATGTTAACCCATCCAAATCGCCCAAGTTAGCTTAACTTACTGAAGTTATTTGCATGTAAAAGAGAAAAACAAAGAATATTAATCATTCACACAATGATTTTTTTTTAAATGAAACAATAGCAACTGGAAAATGGGATCATATTTAATATTTGCCATGGCAATAACACATACCTTTCTTAAAACTCCCTTACAATATTAGGGAAAGATTCCCAAAATGGCAAACGCTTACGTGCTACAGGACTACATCTCAGGGATACCACTTTATGCCAATTTCTGACAGCAATATATGAAGCTTTATTTACCATTTTATATTTTGTCCCACTATTCATAATCAGCCTGCCCTAGTCCATGTCTCACTACCTTTATTGAATCTAAGCAGATGGATATAGGTCACTATAGAATCGAAGCTACACAGCAATTCCAGAAGGCAGCTGGATAAGGGGGGCTTGAGGCTCAGAACTGCATACTCATTCCATAAACACACAACCTCCACTTCCCTTTTATTACCAGGACAAAAAAAAAATGAGAGAGTCTGGCTGTTCCTATCCCCTGCCATATTTCCTATCTACACTCAAACTATGATTCCCTTGCTTTATGGGATGCTCCCAATGTACACAAGAAGGGAAAAATATGCACAACAAAATTTAAAAAGCCAGTTTCAAGAGATTCCTCTCCTCCAGACTCACAGAGCTAAAGTACTTGGTGAAAACAAATTTTTTAAATGGCTTTTCTTTTAGATTTTAACTTAAATCTAGCTTTAAAGTCAATGGTAGGCTTCTTCCCTTTTTTGCTATACAGAATTTTATAAAAGAAAGTAAAGAAGGTGTTATTTTACATTTTCCTAGATTTTTTAAAGCAATATAGGACAATTAAAACATCAACCAAAAGTTGAGGTAGTGGAAAGGACAAAATAGTTAAAAAATTTTGAAGTCATGAGGGAAAACAAAATACTATTTTTATCTGAAGGAAGAAAAATTATTAAAACGATGATGATGAAACCATTCACATTATAGCCAAATGAACTAATTATAATTATATGCTTTCTGGATTTCATGTCCAGTGACAAAGTGATTCACAAAACACTAATTTTTCAGAAAAGGAGCTAAGCAAGAATAAAGGGAAAAAACCTATTTATTCCTTTTTGTTGTTTTGCTATTTATAACTTTGCTAAATGGTCTGCTTTTGTGGGGTGACACTAAGACAGGGTTCCACTTTTCCCATAAGCTGTTGAGATAAAATTTTCTCTATAAAAATGTTGGGAAAGGGTATTTAGTATATTTTCAAAAGTTTTATTAATGCTTTCCACAGGCTATAGCAGGTCAGGGAGTCAGCAGTTCTGTTGTACGGAAAAAATTTCAGACAACATTTCAGGACATGAACATGTTTTAAAGTCAACATTTGAAAGGACTTTTCTAGGGACTAAGGACTCTGCTTATTTTATAATCTAGACACATAATTATTAGAAAATATATGTGGCTTTGATCCTTACAGTCACATAACCTGACTCACTACATTTTTTTTTTTTAAGGAAAGAAGGAGAGAAAGGAAGAAAGAAAAGACAGAAAAACTTCCACTGAAACTTTTTCTGCAATTACACGCACACACACAAACCAAATTCATTGCTGTCAAGTCCATTCCAACTCATAGTGACCCTATAGGACTGAGTAGAACTGCCTCACAGGTTTCCAATAAGCAGCTGGTGGATTCGAACTGCCGACATTTTGATTAGCAGTTGAGCTCTTAACCGCTGTGCCACCAAGGCTCCTTTTTAAACACAAGGATATACTGAATTATTTAGTAAGACAGTTCTAACAGAAGAATACTAATTGTGATTTAGAAACTGCTAAGGAAATTAGTTTTGGACTTCCTGGGGAGTTCTACACTCCAACTCCAAATACCTCAATTCTTAAGATCTCACCAAAAGATCAGGAACATGTCAACTCATTCCTAAATTAAACTTTAAAAGATTCAGTTTATACACAAAGTAATTAATTCTTCCTTTGCTTGTTAAAGAAACAGTGCCCTCTGGAGGCAGAAATGTACCTAGCATAATTGAGAATTATTTTTTATTTCAATTATAAGGATTAAATGATAATGCCATCAACCACAGGTGTGGAACAGAACTACCTGAGAAACTTTTTTAACATATACATGCACAAACCTCACCCTAGACCTACTAGATCACAAACATGTTTTGATTAAAAGCTTAGTAGTAATGGAGCCCTGGTGGTACAGTGGTTAAGAGCTTAGGCCTATAGGGTTGCTAGGGGTCAGAATTGACTCAATGGCAACGGGTTTGGTTTGGTAAGTAACAGCTAAACATTTTAGTAAACATCTATGATTTACTGCCTATCATTCATTCACCTTCTTCTAAGAACAATCTCCATATATGTTTTGGAAAACCACCCTGCCCCCAGTCACAGCTATGCGGTTTGTATAGGATTGAACTTACGTCTTGCTCCAGTGATGGATTCTGATGAGCTTAAGACAATTAACAGTTCCCATACTCTTACCCAAAGAGAATTTCATGGCAGCTAGCGGATGAAGACACTCGCTCCTCCTTTAGATGGTATGGAATGAGCATGTGAGATTTGAGACTGTGACTGGGTAGTTTTTGCTACCAGAAGGAGTGGACCTGGGGCTTCTGGGCCACCATGTGTAGTCTGAGGATGAAGCCAAAATTGCATAAGGCACAGCTGAAAGATGGCGGGACTCTAGTACTTGCTGACAGTTCCTAAGCAGCTGGCTCCAGTGTCACCTGAAATCTAGCCTATCCCTGGACTTTTCAGTTCCATTGGCCAGTAATTTCTCTTAAGGTTTAAAACAGTTGGAGCTGGTTTTTGTCAACTATACAAACCAAAACAAGTATTTATCTGAAACATTTTGTTCAACATTCTAGGAAAAAAAATGTACTTCTATGACATTTTTCAAGAAGCCCTAGTGGCACAATGGTTAAGCACTCAGCTGCTAATCAAAAGGTTGGTGGTTCAAACTCACCCAGTGGCTTTGTAGGAGAAAAACCTGGTAATCTGCTCCTGTAAAGATTACAGCAAAGAAAACCCTATGGAGACAGTTCTACTCTGTCACATGGGGGTCATTATGAATCAGAATTGACAACAGCCAACAACAACACAGCAATGACATTTTTCTGGGCCTTAAAAATCTGAGCAGATGAGGCTGGGGCTGTCAAAACGAAGATGCCTTCCCTAGCTTATTTCTTCCTGATCAAAAAAAAAAAAAAAATTGCACACACAATTTTTATGATCTTGGTCCAGAAATTTCTAAATGTTAGTTACATTGCATATAGCATCCAAGTCATTAGCAATTGACATTGGTTAATATAAGGGCAGTTCCTACAGACAGAAAAAAAAGGTAAGACTAAACAAAGAAACCTAGTGCTGTAATTACATATGATGGGAGAATGGGTTATGGGAGCAGTTAAAAAGAAAAAAAATACATCTAAGATAACGATTTTCGAGGCAAAGGAGTCAAGAAAAAAGGTAGTAGTGCAATAAAAAAATGAGATGAGTAGAAAGAAGAGTCAATTTAAGAAATTTGTTTCTTAAAAAAACTATGTATATAACTTTCTTTAGATGTTTTAGATACCAGTGTAACAATCAAGAAACCTGTTTTATTGTTATATCTAAAATCAACCAAAAAATAAAAGGACTTGCTTGCTTAAGCTTCTCATTAATTTAATGAAAATGCTACTTTTTACCAGAATTTTTCATTACACTGTATTACTGTGATTCAAAAACAAAAAAAAGATTTGTATATTTTATGATATATATTATGTTATACAATACAAACCACATACTACCATATACTACTTGTTCACATGCAAACCATATACTTGTTCAATAACATTCTGAGTTAAACAAAGCTCAAGATCTGCTCCACAAAACTAAGAAGTCAAAGATAAAAAAGCCAAAGAAAGCTTAAGTTAATTAGAAGAACTGAAGCTTTCACGAAGTTCTAGAAATATCTTTAATGGAGTTTTCTTCATAAAAGAATATAGTTATACTACCAAGGACTATAAAGTAGGGATGCACAGTCTCAGAGTTTAAAAGTCAGCAGATCTCTAATGTAATAAATATTCTATTGGAAATACAGGTTACTATAGACGTTACCGTTAATTATGCAAGAATTTTCAAGAACTTCTTAGGGTTACTTGAGTTAGATACTGCAAGCTGAAACATCACTGTATCATTTAGAAAGCCATGGCCCAGATGGAAGGTAAAAAGTTGAAGGTAGCAAATTAAGTAAAGAAAACTGACATTAACTCCTTCTAGAAGAAATTATATTTTCCACCAGAATACACATTCAAAACACATGTAAATCAAACATGATTTTTAAATAAAAATAAGCATGCCTATTAATACAAAAATGCCCTGGTGGCACAGTAGTTAAATTGCTTGGCTTCTAACAGAAAAATCGGTGGTTTGAACCCACCTGGTACTCTGTAGGGCAAAGCTGTGTTAGTGTGCTTCCGTAAGATTTACAGCCTTAGAAACCCTATGGTGCAATTCTACTCTGTCCTATAGGGTCACCAGGAGTAGGAATCGACTTGATGGCGATAGGTTTGGTTTGGTTATTCATACAAAATGAATAAATATGATTTTATGTTCTTTCTTCTGGGTATTTTAGGTTCTGTATGTCTGAATATACCTTGAGATTCCGTTGTCTGGGTTTATTTCAGTTCCTTTTATCCCTCATTCTACTATTACAATCCAACCCATATTCCAAACTGATGCAAATACCCAATGCCTTCAGGGTTCAGGCAGGTAATATGAATGAGCATGGCACGTAGGGTGATTATTGTAGACAGGATAATTACAATGTACTGAGAAAAGCACACTGGAGCCCTGGTGGTGGAGTGGTTAAGTGCTTGGCTGCTAATTGAAAGGGTGACGGTTCAAACCCACCAGCCGCTGCACAGGAGAAAGATGTGGCAGTCTGTGTTCATAAAGATTTATGGCCTTGGAAACCCTATGGAGCAGTTCTACTGTGTCCTACAGGGTTGCTATGAGTCAGAATCAACTTGATGGCAGTGGGTTTGGTTTGGGTTTGAAAAGCGTAAGTCCCATCGAAAGGTGTTCCAATTTAAAAAAATTTAGAAAACAAATTAGCAAAACCAAATTAAACATGTCTACAGGTCCAAATTTATCTACTTGTTACATAGTGTAGTTATTTGTCCTTCTATGTTAAAAAATCTTAGTGGCTAAGAACCATTCTATCTCTTTCCTTCAGCACCAGCACAGGGCCACCAAAACAATTTTTTTGCTCAATAATTATTTAATGTACCCCCCCCAGGCCAAAAATGACTATAAGTTTACATGAAAACTTATAAGCAATTACTGCTTCCTTCATAGGAATGTCTTTTAGGGCACAATCAAAACCTTACCTTAGATAAGACAAAAATTTCATTTCTTACTCCTTATCAAAGTGCCCTTTTCCAAATATCCTAGAAAAACTTAACTCCTCACAGAGGCACCTGCTAGCTACTCCACTTACAGTGATAGGCAGGTAAGGACAGTACAGATTTTAAGCTAGAAACAGAGTCTAGAACAATTCAAAATCCAGCTTTTTAATATCTGGGATTGTTGTAGGTCATTGCAAATGGAATATTTTTCTAATTTCAAATGATCTAAGTTACCTCTTATTCCTTTTTAAAAGGTGTTGCTGTTGTTGCTGGGTGCCATCGAGTCGATTCTGACTCACAGCAATCCCATGTGACAGGTGAGTGGCTATACTTTTGCCTTTCAAGTTTTCAGGAACTTTTATACCTCAAAAACAATGGCTAGTGGCTTTGTAGTGGCATCTGCCACTCCTTAAGTAATCTAGGTTGTTTGTCATCAAGTTTGCAAATCATCTGATATAAATAACTTTTTAAAGCACTCCTCAATCATTTCCTTCCCTGTTCTATTTTTGCTTTCCACCACCTTTATAAGTGGCACTTGCTATCATTAACTAATTACTGATGGTAAATTACAGAAAGACAGAAAGCTGAGTATTTTAATCTATTAATATCACTGGGGTTAAGGTAGTCTAAAAATTTTGTTGACCTTCCTTTTCTGCTTATAGAACTGAAAAAAAATGCTTTTGTTTTTCTGTTAGCTTTTATGTTTTTGGCAAAGTAGCATTTCCTTTTTTAATTTTCTTTTCTACTCTTACCTTTACACAATCAGCCTAATTATTCTTTCTATTCAATATATATTTGCTGCCTGATCTGCTTTTGCATTTTACTGTTTTCTGATTTATTTTTTAGGATGTTATGTCATTCATATGTATTAAATTAGTACAAGCATAAAACTGTTTTATGTAGTCTGCTCTAATGGGCAGGACAAGAAGAGGTGGTAGTAAAGGGTGATAAAAGAAATAAATGTAGCATCCATTGTCTTAAAAAAAAAAAAAAAAAAGTTGCACACCCAAAACAAGGAATTTTACAAAGGATCACTCCACTAAGAACAAAAAAAGACTATACACAAAGCATATAAATAATCAGAAGTTGAAATGCAATTAACAGTCAAAAAATATTACAGGCCTCAGATTAGCAAAGCATCACTGAGGAAGAAGAAAAAAGTAGGAGGTCTCATACTCCCTGATCTGAGAACCTACCATACAGCAACAGTAGTCAAAGCAGCCTGGTACTGGCACAATGACAGACACATAGATCAGTGGAACAGAACTGATAACCCAGAAGTAAATCCATCCACCCACAAACAGCTGATCTTTGACAAAGGGTCAAAGTTCATTAAACGAGGAATAGAAAGTCTCTTCAACAAGTGGTGCTGGCAAAGCTGGATATTCACTTGCAGAAAAATTAAACAAGACCCATACCTCACACCATACACAAAAACTAACTCAAAATGGATCAAAAACCTAAATGAAAAACCTAAAACTATAAAGATCATGGAAGAAAAAATAAGGACAATACTAGGAGCTCTAATATATGGCATAAATAGAATACCAAACATAACTAAAAACATATAAACAGGAGAAGATAAAAAGTAAATAACTGGAGTCTCCTAAAAATCAAACATGTACGTTCATCAAAAGACTTCACCAAAGAGTAAAAAGAGAACCTACAGATTGGGAAAAAATTTTGAGCTATAGCATATCCAATAAGGGCCTAATCTCTACAAATTTTATAGAAAACTTCAATACCTCAACTACAAAAACAAACAAAAACGCAATTAACAAATGGGCAAAGGATATGAACAGATGTTTCACCAAAGAAGACATTCAGGCAGCTAACAAACACATGAAAAGATGCTCAATGCAAGTGTTCTCACAAAGCAATAACAAATCAACTTTATACATGTAAAATAATAAAATGATCATAATTAAAATTAGAAATTTTATAACTTACTATTTCTAATGCCTTATTAGTTTAAAATTCCTCATTATATCAGTTTCTGAACTTATATCTTTATTACTAAAAAATAAATAAATTCTGTTTTACTGGTATAATAACACCTCAGTCAGTCAGGAGTCACACATCCAGTTACAAACCATGAAAAGAGTAAAAAAAACAAATGTCTCTGAGTGGCCAAAAATGATGTTACAGTTCAGGCACCAATAAGTGCTCATATAATGGAATACTATACTGAATTAAAAAACTACAGCTATATACAATACAAATTATATATCCTAAACCATGTTGAGTAGAAGTTAGATGCAAAGATGCACTCTGTATGCTTCCATTAAAGAAAAGTCCAAAAATAGGCAAAACTAATCTACGTTTTTAAAAGTCAGTAAGTACTAACACTGAGGAAGAAGAGAGGAGGACTGGGGAGCAGGATGAGGGAGGCTTTGACGATACTAGTTAACACTTTATTTCTTGATCTCACAGTTAAATGGGTATGTTCATGTTAAATAACTGAGTTATATATTTATAATCTGTGCATGTTTATATGTGTATGTTACACTTCAACAGAAAAGATTTTTTAAAAGTCCATATACCATGTCCTTGCTTCATAGGAAGGGAATCTCAAACCCTTAATCAGAGGCAATTTAATTTACTTCTGTCTCTTTAGACATAATCCTAAAAAGCTTTGCTATATGGTCATTAGCAGATTAAAAAAAGAGTCAGAAATATATTTCTTCTAGGCACTGAGAAGACTGTAATCACTTCCAGGTCTCAAAAAGAAAAAACTCTTCAGGGTGGCAAGACTGGAAAAGCTCCATGGAGCCCTGATACTAAAGAATTAGGCTATTTTTTTACTACACAGATTAAAAAGGGAATGGTACTCTTACAACTCAACAGCAAAAAGACAAACAACCTAATCAAAAACTGGGCAAAGGACGTGAACAGACTTTTCCCCAAGAAAGATATACCAGCAAGTGCCTGAAAAGATGCTTAACATCATTAGTCATTAGGAAAATGCAAATCAAAACCACAATGAGACACTACTTCATGCTCACTAAAAAACTAGGATGGCTAATATAAAAAAAATCTGAAAATAACAAGTGTTGATAAGAATGTGGAGAAAATGGAAGTCTTGTGCATTGCTGATGGGAATTTAAAACTGAGCAACCACTGTGGAAAACGGTGTTGCGTTTCTTAAAAAGCTAAACAGAATTACCATATGACCCAGCAACTTCACTCCTGGGTATATACCCAAAAGAACTGAAAACAGGGATTCAAACTGATACTTGCACACCAATGCTCTTTGCAGCATTATTCACAATAGGCAAAAGGTGGAACTAACCCAAATATCTACCAACAATGGATTAAAAAAAAAAAAAAAGTGGTAAATACATACAATGGACTATTATTTACCCATAAAAAGGAATGAAGTTTTAATACATGCACAACAGGAAACAAACCCATTGCCATCGAGTCAATTTCAACTCACAGTGACCCTATAGCAGGAGTTAATTTCAAAAAGCTGAGGTACTGCTTGAGGGCAGGAACCACTTATTGTACCTCTTCTGTATCACTCACAGATTTTGCAAAGTAAAAGACAAGCTAACAAGGCAGTCTATATAATATTTCATAAAGTAAACATATATATGACATAGGATTAGGTACTTTGTGTGTTCATATGTGCTTTTTAGAAGGGGCAAATGGACAGTGAGTAAAGGGTTCGTGTAAGTGCTTACTTCCATAATCAAAAGCGATCAAATAGGAATATGTTTTGTAGGGTCACTGGACAGAAAAGAATTAGGCTACATTTAGAGATTGAACTTGATTTTCTGATTTCCAAGGAATATGTTATGGCTGTTGTGGTTTCAACTAAATACCTACAACTCAGGAGACCAATGGAATGACAAACCAGCTAACATTTCTAAGCACTCCCTCGCAAGAGGCAGATTTTGAGAAATATAGTTACAAGACTCCCTAATCTGAGAGCATCATGTTCTTTGGTTCTTTGATTTATAACTGATAATAAAAACTGCTTGTGGACCCCCAGATACACCAAATGTCAAGGCAATTCATATTTTAGTCAGAAAGGGAGTAAGCTTATTATATTTATGTTAACTGTTAAATATGCTTATGACTCCAGGCCTTACTAACTCTGTTCTTAAGACAGTATGAGTAACACACAGAGAGGACAGAGAGAGCAAAAAGATAGATTGTGTAAATCTAATATAAAAACTAAGAATCAACACTGTGATCATGGGCAATAATTTGTCCTTGGATAAATAAGTGTCGAAAAACTTGTAGATTTTCCTGCTTACCACAGCATACTGTTAACTGCTTATAATTTTTTCTCCTCTGAACTTCTTGAGGGCAGGGATACATTTTTGTGCCCTCAGTACCTAACAGGCTGCTCAGAGCACAGACAATATTCAATAACGGTACTGTGCTAAGTATCTCCTTTAGTCCTCAGAATAATCATATGAGGTAAGTGCTATATTTTTATTCTGATTGTATAGATGAAGAAACTGGGAATCACTAAAATTAAAGTACTTGTCCAAGGTCACAAAGCAGTCTAACTCCAGAGTATATGCCCTTAATCACTGTACTATATTATCCGAATAAATGAATGCCTGTCTGCTTTTTTAGGCTTCTGTCTCAGTTTTAAAAACTAATTTTATAAATATGCTGATTCAGATATCATTCTACATCTGTGCCTTATATATCTGGATGACTACATGAACTCATGAGTCACCACAGGTAATAAGATTTGTGGGTCACGCAGATAACTTTAGGAACCCAGGGTCGTTTCTGGACTTCACACTTTCAAAGTCTGGTGAACTGTTAACATTAAATTATTTCTAAATACAAGTATGCTGAATGTTTTAAAGGTAAATGATTGTACCTTAATTTTAGGAGATAACTTGGGTATTTTATAATATAGCGAGAGTAGGAAGATGAGAATTATCTTTAATAGAAAACCTAGAAAGGCCACAAGATTAAATTATCAAGCTCATTTTACAGATGAGAAATCAGTAAATGGTTTATCATTAATTTCACAAAATGTCCAATACAAAGGAATATATATTACTAGACTGTGCCAGTGTCTCACCTATATAACCTCAAATCAATATAATATTTTATGAAACAAATTTATGAAATTATTTTATTTTGTATTCCGCTTAAAAAAAATTAATCTTTTGATTTATCCCATTTTTTTTTTTTTATTAAACCAACAGAAGTCTTTCCATTCTAAAAAAGAGGACTTTAATGGCATGTAGTAAGGTAATATTTATTTTTCTTAAGATCAGAGTCAATAAAAAATGTAAAGCGAACCTTACACTCATCTAATAAGTATTACATTTTTAATTTCCAAATACACACACATATACACACAAAAAAACATAAAATTACTGAACTGAGATATTAATAGAAATTCAGTAAGTCCAATTCAGCACTACTGTAAGACTCTAAAATATGTACAAAATGTGATACATCTGTAGTAAATAAATATACTTTTCTCCATTTTGATAAGGTATTTAAAATGCTAAACAGGAACTGACATTTACCTATACATTATCAACAATAATGACCTCTAACTCTCAATTCTTAGGAATATAATGGAATAAAGTATATAATAAAAATTGTCTTTGAGCTTTTATAGTCACTGAAATAAAAACTTTTGGTCAGGTTTTTACATACCTTAAAAGTAGAAAGTCCATAAAGTCTTGTGGTATGGACAGTTTCTTGAGAAATATTGGTAATGTTAGTTATAAAGTCCTCAAGGTATTTACAAGCTTGTTCCAGGTGTGTTGTGTTTATGATGATTTGCACTAGCTAGAAAACACAAATATATCTGGTAAAATGCAGGCTACGTGTATGGAAAGCCATCTGAATTTTAAAAATAGGATTACTGCTTCTAGAAATGTACCATTACTGTATAACTATAGCATTACAGGATACAACTGATTATTTGATTTTAAAAGCCTGCTGTAGATACTGATTCTCAATACTATCATTGTTAAAAAACAAGAAACCAAGAGTCTAACGGGTAATTAATTAAAAAAAACTTTTTAAAGGACTTTTTCAAATTTTAAGTGTCAAGTAAAAAAAAGGAAGGTTTTTACTTTTCATATAAAGTATGCCAATTAAAAAATGTAAATATACATCCTAACATCTACAATTATCTACTATTCCCATGTAAATTCTTTTCCCTCACTTTGCTTAAATTTACACTGATGGTTTTATTTTAAAACAAATTTGCTTATATTAATAAATCTAAAATACAAAGCTGGCTTATAGGATGATGCTCAGCAATAACTTAATTTATGACAACTCTTTCATATATTGAAACATTTGACGACAAGTATCTTTTTAACCTACCTCTGTCAAACCTATGTGCGGTTTTCTAATGAGGTTCAGTAAACAGCTACTCAAAGTTCTGGTCAGCAGCAGATTTGTTGATTTTCTAAGCATATCGTCTATTTCTGTTGAGCTAAAAACAAAAGTTGTTATCACTAAACTTTCCACAATGAAACATTTTGGTTAGCACCCTAAATGATAATTTAACACAACTTACTAAAATAATTTGCTTCAAGTCATTCCTTTGTATCTTTAAAGAAATTACAATAGCCCCTATTTACTAAATCATAAACTGCAATTTGATTTAAATTCACAAAAGTGACATTTTCAATAAAGGAGAATGTTCATTTATGACATAATTTAAATGTATTCAATTAACCAATACAGAAAAATCATAGGATACTTAGGATAAGGAAATTAAAAAAAAAAAAAAAATAGACTCCATCATGGGACAGTCAATGATGAAAGGTACTTCATATGCAACTGTAGCTAAAATTACCTTAAAGACACAAACTGATAGGAGCTCTTTCTGGATATAATTAATAACCAGATTTGATTTTTAATATAACTAAGCTGTCTATTTCCACCAAGGTTTTTGTTTAAGAAAATGAAAGTAAATGTAATTACCTTAAATCAGTTTTAATTCAGTGTCCCCTACCCCTCCCAAAAAAAAGAACCATGATGCTGGGCTAATACTAAAAAGTTTAAACCACTAGTCCTTCAATTTAAGTGAATAATGATTTCTTGGAGATAGCTCTGTTATCAAGAGTTAAGTTGTCCTTAAAACCAGAGTAGCTCAACACTACTGACATTTTAGGCCAGGTAATCCTTTGTTGTGGGGTCTATTCTGTGCATTGTAGGATGTTTAGCAGCATCCCTGGCCTTTACTCACTGCATGCCAGTAGCACCCCAATCCCTTGCAAGTTGTGACCAAAAAAATGTCTCCAGACATTGCCAAATATACTTTGGGGACAAAAGCATCCAGTTAAGAACCACTGCTTTAGACATAGGCTAAATTTTTAGCACCCGTCTTAGTTATCTAGCATTGCTATTACAAACCACCACAAGTGGGTGGGCTTTAACAAATAGAAATTTATTTTTTCACAGTTTAGGAAGCAAGAAATCCAAATTCAGAGTGCCAGCTCTAGGGGAAGGCCTTCTCTGTCAGTTGGCTCTAAAGGCAGGTCCTTGTCTCTTTGGCCTGGCATTTCTTTTCCCCCATCTTTGCTTCCTTCTTTTATCTCTTGTAAGAGATTGACTCAAGACACACTCCACACTAATCCTGCCTCATTAACATAACATAAAAACTCATTCCCAAATGAGACTATAACCACAGGCATGTGCCTCACCAGAAGCACATTTAACGTCCACATTTAAAAAAAAAAAACCTGCTGTCATTGGGTCAATTCTGACTCACAGAGAAGCACAGGCACAGAGGTTAGGATTTACAACACATATTTTGGGGGGACACAATTCAATCTGTAACATTCCACCCTGTGGTCCCCCCAAATTCATGTTCTTCCCACATGCAAAACACATTCACCCCATCACATCATCCCAAAAGTTTTAAATCAACTCTAAGTCCAAAATCTCATCTTCTGAAGTATCTAAATCAACTATGGGTGAGACTTTAGGTATATTCCATCCTGGACAAAATTCCTCTTCATCTGTGAACCTGTGAAATCTAGATTAAAAGTTACCTGTAATGGTGGAACAGGCACAGGTAGACATTTCCATTACAAATGGGAAAAACTGGGGGGAAGGGAGGGATAATGGGCATCAATCAAGTCCAAAATGCAGCCAACAAATTACATTAGATCTCAAGGACTGAAAATAAGCCTCTGTTTTCTGAGACCATCTGGGCAATGGCCCTGTCCTCCAGACTCTGGATGTTGGCCACACTTCTGTGGATTCTGGGTGGAAGCACCTTGGCCTTCAGCTTCATCTTCACCTTCCAGGCCCACTGGGATGGCAACTCTGCTCCCTTGGCTTTGGGTGGCCCCATTTACCTAGTCCATCTGAGCAGAGACCCCACCTCCTCTGCCCTTCGGGCACGGCAGCTCCACCTCCTCAGCTTTGGGTGGTGGCCTCATCCCCTGGCACATCCCACACTCTGGAATCCAATTGGTGAAGATCTGACTCTTAAACCTAGGAGGCCATGACTCCATTCTTTGAAACTGAGGCAACCTTACTTCCTGTGCTCCTTCCAACAGTTCTGCTGATCTCCCAGCTGTTCAGCGATGGTCCTTTTCTTTTCTTGGGGTATAACAGATATAGCTTCTTTGGCCTGTTTCCTTCCTATAGAATTCCAAGAGGCAGACAGCATTCTTTCCTTTTGTTCTTTCTCTGCCCCCTTTGGTATAAGCTGATGGGGCTTCTTCTGAGGTAGTTGGTTAGATCATCAGTCACAGGCTTAAAATCTTTCACTAAAGGCTGTGTAGTCACATTCTTGGTGAAAATTCTAGGTCGCATATCCTTAGTTTGTATAACAGAATATTCCAAATCTTAAAGTTTTGTTTTCATTTTGCACAGTTCTTTTTTAAGTCCACCTCTTTCCTCTCATATTTTACTATAAGTGGCAAGGAGAAATCATGCAGCCCCTTTAAAATCTTGCTTAAAAATCTCCTCAGGTAAATATCCTAGTTCAACATTTACAAATTCTTTCTTCCGTCAAAAATCTGAACATAATTCAGACACGTTCTTTGCCACTGCATAAAAACTATCACCCTTCCTCCATTGTCCAATCACATGTCCATCACTTCCTTTTAAAAGTCTCATTAGAAGCACATTTAATGTCCACATTTTTAGCAACATTCTGTTGTTGGCGCCATGTATATTCTCTAAGACACTACTTTCTCTACAGCTCTCCTCACTTCCTTCTGAACCCTCAACAGACTTGCCTTTGACCTCCAGAATTCTACCAACTGTCTCTGCAAGGCAATCTAGGTTTTTTACTATTCCCAAACCAAACCTGCTGTCATCGAGTTGATTCTGACTCACAGCAACCCTACAGGACAGAACAGAACTGCCCCATGAGGTTTGCAAGGAGTGACTAGTGGATTTGAACTGCTGACCTTTTGGTTAGCAGCCAACCTCTTAACCACTGCACCACCAGGACTCTAGGCTTTTACTATTACCAAAAAAAAGACCAAACCCAGTGCCGTCAAGTTGATTCCAACTCATAGCAACCCTATATTAGGCACCTTCAAACTTTTCCAGCCTCCACTCATTACCAAATTCCAAAACCATTTCCACATTTTCTGTATCTGTTAGAGTAGCACCCCATTCCTGGTACCAAATTCTGTCTTAGTTATCTAGTACTCCTATAACAGAAATTCCACAAGTAGGTAGCTTTAACAAACAGGAATTTATTTTCTCACAGTTTAGGAGGCTAGAAGTCTAAATTCAGGTTGCCATCTCTAGAGGAAGGCTTTCTCATTAAGGTCTAGAGGAAGGTCTCCTTGAGCTTCTACTCCTGGGCAATCTTCATATGGCTTGGCATCTCTCTTAGCTCATCCCTGCTTCCTTCTTTTATCTCTTTTAAGAGATTGACTCAAGGCAAACCCTACACTAATCCTATGCCTCATTAACATAACAGAAAACTCATTGCCAAATGAGATTATAACCACAGGCATACCAAAACCAAAAACCCACTGCCACTGAGTTGAGTCAGACTATAGCAACCCTATAGGAGAGAACAGAAGTGTCCCACAGTGTTTCCAAGGCTCCCATTTTTACGGAAACAGACTGTCACATCTTTCTTCCAAGGAGCAGCTGGTGGTTTCAAACTGCCAACCTTTCAGTTAGCAGCTGAGTGCGTAACCATCATGCCACTAGGGCTCCTTAACATACTTCATTTGAATTAAACACTAAGGTCCCACCGAGATTTTAACTCTATCACTGGATTCAGAGTCCAGGGTGCTCACTATTACACCACGGAGATTAGGATTTACAACGCATATTTTGGGGGGACACAATTCAATCCATAATAGCACCCTTTTGCTTTTAATTAAAATATTACTCGTAAAAGATTAGACTTGCTGGCCTGACAGAGACTGGAGAAACCCTGAGAGTATGGCCCCTGGATACCCTTTCAGCTCAGTAATGAGGCCACTCTTGAGGTTCACCCTTCGGCCAAATATTGAATAGGCCTGTGGAACAAAACAAGACTAAAGGGGCATGCCAGACCTGGGGCAGGGACTGGAAAGTAGGAGGAAACAGGAAAGCTGGTAATAGAGAACCCAGGGTTGAGAAGGGAGAGGGTTGACATGTCGTGGGGTTGTTAACCAATGTCATACAACAATGTGTGTACTAACTGATGAGAAACTAGTTTGTTCTGTAAACTTTCATCTTAAAAATCTACTAAGCACAAATATATACTAGTTTATATGTATATTTATTTTAAAAACACAAATAGAACAAGATTTGATGAAACATGAGTATCTCTCAATACTACTTTAATGTTCTCCATTTAACATAGGTGTCCTTTCCAATTTCTGCTAACCCTAATTCTGGTGGACCTGAGGAGAATATCCCTCTGTCTGAATCTTTATATCTTGAATCAAGGTTTCTCAAGAATGTGTATACCATCAGTAAAGCTTCAGGGTTACTTGGCATCACTCAGACTGAAAATTTTTTCCAATCTGTCAATACCAAAAAAAAAAAAACTGAAACCTGTTGCCGTCAAGTCGATTCCAACTCATAGTGACCCCATAGGACAGAGTAGAACTGCCCCATAGAGTTTCCAAGGAGTGCCTGGTGAATTCAAACTGCTGACCTTTTGGTTAGCAGCCATAGCTCTTAACCACTACACCACCAGGGTTTCCAAGATCTATCAATAGCATCCCTAAAACAAGCATTATTCTTGTCATAGATTGAACTAGCGTCCTCCCAAAATATGTGTCAACTTGGCTAGGCCATGATTCCCAGTATTGTGGGATTATTCTCCATTTTGTGATGTGTTGTAAATCCCAACCTCTGCCTGTGGTTCATGAGGCAGGATTAGGTTATGTTAAAGAGGATTATGTTATGTTTGTTATGTTAATGAGATAGGATTAGGGTGGGATGCATCACCTTTGCTCAAGTTACCACCCTAAGGTCTCAGCCGTGATCTGATGTAAGGGGAGCTTCCCTGGGGTATGACCTGCATCACTTTTTATCTTACAACAGATAAATGGAGAGAGAATCAGAGGGAGAGACCTCAGTACCACTAAGAAAGAACAGCCAGGAGTAGAGAGTGTCCTTTGGACCCAAGGTCCCTGAGCTGAGAACTTCCTAGACCCAAGGGAAGATTGATGTGCTGAGAACCTCCTAAACCCAGGGGAAGATTGATGCCAAGACACGTGGAGATCTCCAAGGGACACCAGGCCCACAGATGTTGAAAGGACACAAGTACCTTCCCCCAGAGCCAATAGAGAGAGAAAACCTTCCCCTAGAGCTAGTACCCTGAATTTGGACTGCTAGCCTCCTAAACTGTGAGAGAATAAATCTCTGTTTGTTAAAGCCAACCACTTACGGTATTTCTCTTACAGCAGCACTAGATAACTAAGACAGCACTCACCCTGATAAGAGAGATGGTTGCCAACTCCTCTGGTTTCTTTTCTGACACAACTGAAATTATGCTTAAAAGCACTCTGTACAGCATCCTTCTCAAATGAAAAGTTTATTCGTTATAAATGGTGACTTTTGCTTAACCTCCCCTTACTTCCAGTTCCTTGAGTGCTAAATCCATGCATACTTTTCTTTCACAAGTAAAAGTAGAAAATCTATCAGCACCTATGTCCTATTTGTGCTAGTAAGATTTACCTGATGATAACCAGTATTTCCTCCATGATATTTTTTATCCTAATTGAGCATTTTTTTCCTTTACTCCTTGCCCTTTGAGCCTATAACCTGTACTTTTCCTAATTTTTAAAGACTACTTCAGTCACTAAATCTCGGTATAAAATAACATTTCCTAAAATATTTCACAATCTAACCTTTTATGTGAGCTGAAAAGTTCTTAAAAGACCATATTCCTTTCCATATTGGGTCCAGATCTTTTTCTGCAACTAATTATGAGACTCTGGACCAGTCATGTGATTCTCTGCCCCTGTTTTTATTCATATATAAAAAGAAATATTTACACTACAAAAGCTCCTAAATATCTTCTAGTTCTAGAAATCTAACTCCAGAGTAAGTTTAAGCACAATAAAGCAAGAGCTTTAAACACAGAAAGTGACTTTTCCATAATCCCTTACTGACCAAAAAAAAAAAAAACCATAACAACTCAAATTTGGGTTACAGATAGATTTTAAACATAAAAATATATGTCACAAAGCAGACAGTCTAAATTTGGATTTACATTCAGTCTCCAAATTCTGAATTCCTTATTCCTCTCAATAACAAAATGAAAATAGACAATGTATTTAGTAAAGCACAATATTTAAAAATGTAAGCATAAATGCCTTGTTGAATGGATAACTTCTGACCATAGAGTTTATCAGAAACACTGGAAATTGAATAAAAGTAATGAATGTTTTTATCAAAGATAGAAGAAAAAATTGACAAGCTTTTCTGCAGGAACATTAGCACACTTTCTTTTACAGTACTAGCAGCTCCTGTACAAAAATAGCCAGAACTGATATCACAACTCTGGTTCTACTCAGACTTTAGTTAGGTGTCAGGAAGAATTATACATAATAGAATCCCTGGATGGTGCAAACAGTTAACATACTCAGCTGCTAACCAAATGGTTTGAAGTTTGAGTCTACTCAGAGGCAAGGGTGCCTTGGAAGAAAGGTCTGGTGATCTAATTCCAAAAAATCAGCCATTGAAAACTTTACGGAACACAGTTCTACTCTGACATACACAGGGTCACCATGAATTAGAATCAACTCAACATATTGGTTTATACATAATAATATGATTACTGACTTTTATCTTTGCTGTTATAAATACAGTAAATAAATCGAATAACAATTAGAAAGCCATTCTCTCTCCACTTTAAATAAAATATATTCCAAAATGCTAAATTTGTATAATGTCTATAAGTTTAACCTTTCTTAACTAGCTGTCAGACCTGTGCTTCAAGGATCAACATTTAGATTAGGTAATAAAAAGCACTTGTCAGAACATGCAAATTGTACATACTACCAATTTAGAGAATGTTAAAATAATTTCCATTTAAAGGAAAAAATGAGGGAGACTAATGTTTTAGATTCAGAATTGTAGCTTCAAGAATAATCCTCAAATGTAATTCTATTCCATTTGAGCCAAGCTGTAAGATAACTATGAAGGGAGAGATTTCTTTGTTTCTTCCTATTACTTGTATATAATAATTACCTGAAAATAACAGATGAAAGCATCTATCTTACTCATTTCCTGGATAACAGAGAATCAGATGTTTTCAAAGATGACTGACTGTAACTAGAATCTCTATTTGAGAGTATATAAACAAGTCTACCCAAATGTAAGTCAAATTGTTCTCTATCCTTTACCTTTTTCATCTAATTATTCACAAATACTCTAATTTCAGGCTCCTAAATATTTGTTATATAAATTCCTTCCTCTTTGTCACCATTATTCCCATTTCAGTCTTTATCTCTTGCTTGAGCCACTACATTCATCTTCTCAACATGATTATTTTTTATACCCTCTTCCAATATTTTGTATCTTCCTCTAACCTACAATCTATATTGAGGCCAGAGTAAACTTTCTAAAATAAAACTGTAATCATGTCATTCCTCAATTAAAAATATTTCAACAGTCCCCTAATGGCTACAAAATAAAATATAATCACTCCAAGTCCCAGCCTTCCATCTAATATTGTAGCATCCTATCCTCTCCCAAGCATTTATATGCCTATCACGGGCAAGGCACCATACTGAAAGCTTCATACGCATGCCTTAGCTACTTAATTCTTACAACCGCCTTGGGAACTAGGAAATCCTGGTGGCGTAGTAGTTAAGAGCTACAGATGCTAACCAAAAGGTCAGCAGTTCCAATCCACCAGGCGCTCCCTGGAAACCATATGTGGCAACTGTACTGTCCTACAGGGCTGCTATGAGTTGGAAACAACTCGACGGCAACGGGTAGTTCCCTCATTTCACAGACGAGGAAATTTCAGTTTAAATAGATTAAGTGACTGACCCAAAGTCCTATTATAGCTAGTTAAGTGTCAGCATCAACACTTAAACTAGGGTCTGTCAGAGTCTGAAGCTTAATTGTTCCTAACCACCGCATACTACACTGTCTCTGTCTTAGATCAGAATTTTAGAATTTTAAATGAAAAACAAGATAGGCATAAATTATGGGTGGCTCTCAGACCATTTGAGTCCAAAGATCTATCCGATATTGAAACCTACCATTGTAACAGCACCCTTTTGTACTAGTCTTCTTCAGTGAATATTCACTGCTTTTCATATGCTAGATTACTTGTGTGTGTCATGTTGTACACCAGAGAAGAATACGTTACCTAGTGAGTTTCATGATTGAAGTCAAAAGCTGATGTCGTTAAAATACATCTTTAGAGACTTTGGTACAAAAGGCTGGTGATAGAGTATGATGAAACTCATAGAACCAACTGGTTCTTAAGCTGAGGCATACATCAGAATCACCTGGAGAGTCTGGTAAAACTTTGGACCCCACCCTCAGAGCTTCTAGTTCAGTAGGTCTGAGGGTGCATTTCTAATAATCTCCTGCTTGATGCTAATGCTGCTGATCTAAGGACCACACTTTGAGGGCCACAGGCTTATGGGAACCACAAAGCACAGCAATGCTATATGTTAGGTATTTCCTTCCCTGTCCCACTCACATTATTCATGAACAAGAATTAAAGACTCTTTTAAAGAATCCCTATTCAAAGGCAAAGAACAGTGTAAGCATTAAAATCAGATACTCTTTTACCCTGGCAGAACACACATTTCTTTTTCCATTTATTTATACACTGTTTAATCCAAAATAGATTTGTGGCAGCTGACAATAAGAGACAAAGATATAATGAAGGAAATGAAGACAGCTGTCACTGTTCTGTTTCAGCTTGAAAAATATATAATTGTTATGTCTAAAATGCCTTCATGTCTTTTTGTGACTTAAAACTCAGAAAAGTTTCTCACTGAAGAGAGGCATTTCACGGTATTCGGTGTATAAACTTGGAAGTGTATTTGGGAAAGGAAGTCACTATGAAAGCCAGCATCACCATACTCTTCCAGAGAGTTCTCAAAATCAGAAATGTATCATATGGCTTTAATGCAGGATCCATCTAGATAGCTGGAACAACGTGTGGTATAAAGATTAAGGGTCCATTAACATTAACTGACCTTATATGCTAGACACTGTGCCAGGCACTTTTACTAATATGGAACCTACTTCTTCATTCCAGCTCTCATACTAACTAGCTAGGCCATTCTGGATAAATGATATGATATAGACTCTCTGAGTCTCAGTTACTTTATCAGCAAAATAGGAACAATATCATATTCCCTGTCTCCAAAAATACTTTCATCACATCAGATAAATGGTATTCACTTGCCTATAAAGTCAAGTTGGTTATAGCTGCCAATAGCTACTGGGCTCCATTACTGAGTGTGATACCAATTTGCTAAAGCAATCCTTATTTTATTGATTTTGTATAAATCATTACTTCAAACTTACTTGATAAAAGCCAAAATAAAACTATTAAGAATAGCAGATTTTTAACAAATCAATAACATAGATAAAAAGAGGGAATTGGTAAACCAGATTTAACAACAGATGTAAGGTTTAAACTTTATTTGGACCCTGATTCAAACATACTATGAAAAGACACTTCTGGGACAATCAAGAAAATACTGATATAAACTAGGGAATTCACAATATTACAAAATTAGCGTTAATTTTTTGAAGTGTGATTATGTAATGAAATGTCTATTATTTTTAGAAACACCATTAAAGACATTAAAGTATTTAGGGATAAAATGTCATTGTTTCCTGGAATTTGCTTTTAAATACTTCAGCAAAAAATAAAGCAAATAATCACATTTATAGCATCTCACCCTAAATGTCACTAGAATACATCAACTTTTCCAGTGAGATCATAATCCATTAAAGAGTCACGGCATAAACACAGTGTCAGTGTTTCATAAAAACAGCTATGATAAAGATGCATTTCTTATTAGTAAACTTACCTCCGGTGTAGTGACTCTGAAAATTTAAGGCTGGCATAAATAAATTCTTTAACTTGGATGTAAATATGAGGCACTGACTGAGACATGGGAAATTTCTTTGGGAAAGATTGCTGTATAAAGAAAAAGTTAATATTGTTTTTGACATTTTAGGAAAAGGCATTTTAATCACCTAAAAATGTAAAAAACAAACAAAATATGTGATTTCACATTTGCATTAAATGCAAATAGCTGCATCGCCAAGCCTACTGTTATAGTTCTACATTATTTTTGGTATTTTAAAGAAAATAAAAATATTTCTGAAGAAAATAATGTGGCAATTTACCCATTTCTTAAATCATATGTCAGGCTTCCAACAAGCAGAGAAAAGCACTTATCAATAATACCTCTGTGTATTTGGATGATGGGCATCCTGCAGGAGATGCCCCACTGTCTGCGTCTTTGCATCCAAAATACAAGAGGCAGGGTGGCCACGCAAAGTTATGGGCCAGCTTCCTGGCTCAGAGTCATCACTGCACTACAGGGACTCATCCCTAATACCATATGTCAAAGATCAGAAATGACAAATCAGACAATGCGATGTCACGGATCACCCGAGATAGAATAATTCTAAGACTCTCTCTCCCCTACCTTGAGTGTAGGGTTAATGCCAATTCAAGAAGGTATTCAGTTCATTCCATCACTCCTAAAATACGTTACAGCAGCTTTTAACCTATATACCATCAAACGCTGGTATGCAGCCAATGGTTCAGTATGATTCCTGATTAAACTGCTTTATTAGCCAACATCCGTTTAAAAATTCCCAATTTTCAAAAGGTAAACTACCTCCAAGATTTTTACCAGAAGCCCTTCATTTACACTTCATGAAGCTTTATCTGCATTTTTTATTTTCACATTCATAGCAACTCAGTTATGGCAGTGAAAGTAGTCTCACCAAGGTCACCAATGACTTTCTAGTTTGTTAAATCCAGCGGACTGCCCCAGCTTTCATGTTACCTGATTTTTTTGATACATCTGGCCTCCTCTTACTTCTTTTTGGTAACCATGCCCCACAATTGTGTTCCTCCTATTTCTGTAATAGCTCTCCCACTAGCCATCCCTTAATTATTGGTGTGCTTTGGGGTTCCATCCTAAACCTTTTTTTCCTCTCTTCTTTTTCTTCTCTAGAGACTCTCCTTGGATGATCTCATCTATTCTCATGATTTCAATCACCATGCAAGTGCTAAAATCTCCCAATTCTACAACTACGGATCAAATCTTTCTCCTTAACTCCAAATCCATATACCCAATTACCCATTGGACACCCCTACTTGGCTGGACCATTTAAAACATCCTCAATAGGTTCAAAGGTGAAATTATCATCTTTTTCTCCTGAAACTCCTCCTCTTGTTTCGTATCATCCAAGGCAGAAACCTGGCTATCATACTTAACCCCTCTTCTCTCCCTCAACCCTCCTATGCAAACAATTACCCACCTCTGTTGTCTCGACCCCATAAATACCTCTTAAATCAACTTGTAGGCCATAAGCCCCATTCAGGTCACCAACCTCTCTCACCAGGATAACTGCCACAATCCCCTAGCTAGTTTCCCTGACACTAATCTTACTCTTCTCCAATCTATTCTCCACATAATCCCACAGAAATCTTCCTAAAGCACAAATCTGATTATGTTTTTACTGCTCAAAACTCTTTGGTGGCTTCTAATAGCCCTCAGGATATAGGATAAACTCTCTAACACTGTTTACGAGAGTTATCATGGTCTGGCCCTTTCTATTTCTCCAGTTTCATCTTGTCACCTCCAACCTCCTGTGTACTACAGAAGTACAGCTTTTGCGTATGCTGCTTCCATTTTAAGCACTGTCAATTTCTGTGAACTGTAATTTCTTGTTTACTTTATCTACCCTTCTTCTTGACTGTAAGCTCCCTGACAGAAGAGACTGAATATCTAGCACATAGCATACCGTCTGGTGTATGGTAAAAAACCTGCAGCCATCAGTTCTGACTCATAGCAACCCTATAGGACAGAGTAGAACTGCCCTGTAGAGTTTCCAAGGAGGTTCCTGGTGGATTTCACCTGCCAACCTTTTGGTTAGCAGACATAGCTCTTAACTACTATGACACCAGGGTTTCCCTGGTGCATGGTAGGGGACAATAAATATTTGAATAAACAAATGTATATTTAGATACCTCTAGCAAAATGGAAAAGAGCCCTGGTGGTACAATGGTTAAGTACTCGGGTGCTAATCAAAAGGTTGGCAGTTTGAACCCACCTGCAGCTCCTTGGGAGAAGAGGCGTCGTAATCTGCTTTCACAAAGATTTCAGTCTAGGAAACCCTATGGGGCAGATTTACTCTTTCATATAAGGTCTCTATGAGTCAGAATCAACTCAATGGCATAAAAAAGAAAGCAAAAAGAAACTTACAACCAGTTGGCAATGTAAACATCTGTAGAGAGCCATGTTTCTCCAGAACTGATGGGTTCAATCCTTTCTAAATTTAGAGCATCATTTACGGGTAATAAAAAAATTAACTAAAGAGCTAATGTTCTTTAAAAACAGCTGATAATAATGTAAATGCCGGCTCACCTCCAATTTATTTTTTGCATAATGAAACTAGTATTAACTATCTGAGAAATTTTAGCTTTGAGAATTTATTTCAATGACATTAAAAAACAGAATATGAATATGTTCTTATTTTAGCCAAATGGCTCTAATCAAATTAGCATAGCTATTTGCAAAACGACCAATTTTTGCATATATGTTCAGTCTCAGTCCTTTCTCATTTATAATTTACACTGAAAATTACTCCAGTTATATGAGAGACAGTTTTATGTCTTTTCTAAAAGCTTTAACTGAAAAGTATACTTAAAATTAAAAAAGAAAAACTAAAAATACACACACACACAACCAAGAGACTGTTCCTAAATAATTTATGGGATTTATTTTTAAATTTTCACATTTAAATTTTCCATGTAGCTTTTACCTTGTTAAAAACAGTAGCTCTTTTGAATGATGAGTGTTACGTGGACAAATGGATAGAACTCTTAATGAGCTTAATCCTAAAAGGTACTGCATATTTTGCAATTTTCCTACAAGCAACATTAAACTTCTTAATTATAAATATATTTAGAACAGTTTAATGTAATTGGAAAGGATATTAGAAATAATTTAGTTTAACTTCCTCATTTGACAGATGAGGCACAAATGCCCAAATAGAGAATATTCTGGTAGTATTTTTTGATAAAGACAACTTTGATAGGGGTTTCAAAAATATAGAATTGGAGTAACTATTCTGGTCTTTTTTATGTAAGAAAATCCAACCATTAGGTATACACAGTGGCACAGTTAATGAAAATCTAAAAGCTATGCATTTAATTACTTGGTTCTGTATTCAGTAACAATTTTACTTAATATGCTTAGTTTATGTATAAAAGCATAACAAAAAATTTACACTCACAATCCACAGTCTTGCCCATTCTGAAAGGATAAAAATGTAGAAAAGAATTAAATTATAAAGAGTTGGAAAAAGCAGAGTAAGGATTAAAAATGAGAATAAAGAAGAAAAAAGATTACAGGAAGAGGAACTAAATATGATATCCTTTTTTCATGATATCTGATTCCACCTACATACTGGATAGATAAAATTGTGTATGTCTGTGTGTGTGTAAGTGTGCACTCACACATGCACTCATGTGCATTCCCGGAATATCCTACATGCCTGTCTACGTCCTTTCTCCATCTTGTCTGTATTCAGACATTTCAGGTCCAAAAAATATGTACTCTCTACCTCAGGAAGAAATCTGCAGGGGGCTACTGCCTTCACAAACCTCTTCTTCAACCAAGATAAACTCTTTCTAGAAATATACTTCTAGAAAGAAGCCACAAAATAAGATCTTTCAAAGTGTTGGGCACTTAAAAAATTTTTTTTCCTCTTTCCCATACACTCTTATTCTTGGAATCCACCCAACATTAGTAACACCTGCCCTGGGAATCCACCCAACATTTGGGACAACTGACCCTAGTATCCCCAAGAAAACCCCTTCTTAATTTTACTAAAATAGCAATAATAATAATAGTAATAGTAGTGATGGTGATACAATCTTTAAACATTAACAAAACATACTCAAAGGCTTTAAATAACTGAACAAAAAAACTGCCCCAAAAGAAGGCTTTCAGGTTAATTTTATATAGCAATAAGTATCATAAATTTATTTTTAAGAAAGTTCTTGAATTAAAAAGTAACTTGTACCTTTTCAAGGTCTGGATCTTGAAAGGGAAATTTACTGGTGACTATTTTATATTCTTCTTCATTAACAACAGGGATGGGGCTATAGTTATCTTCTTCAAAAATGTCCCTGATAAAACAGAAGAGAGAATTAATAGCTTGTCACTGGAAAAATGTATCAATGGAGTATTACAGGACAATACTGAAAACACTTAAGCACTGTCAATTTCTGTGAACTGAAAGGATATCTAAGGATGATATAGCCTAAAGAAACTACCTATAACTAAAAAACGAAGTCATGAGACGAAAAGTATTCCAGTCATATTTCTTGATAGGAGCAATACTCAAGTTGTGTGTCTGTTTCTTCTATCTTCCCAACTAAATTAAAAGCTCTTTAAAGATCAAAGCAACGTCTTCTATTTGTTTAGACAATCATAATGTTGTCATTAAAAAAGGACCTTTTATAATTAGTGAAGCAGAGACATTTACTACTCATCAAATATCCATGAGCTCTCCTATACAGGTCCCTCCCTTATGGTCATTGTTTTTGTTAGGTGCCGTTGAGTCATAGCGAACCTATGTACAACAGAACAAAACACTGCCAGGTCCTGTGCCATCCTCACAATCATTGCTATGTTTGAGCCCACTGTTGAAGCCACTGTGTCAATCCACCTCGTTGAGGGTCTTCCTCTTTTCCACTGGCCCTCTGCTTTACCAACCATGATGTCCTTTTCTAGAGACTGATCCCTCCTGATAACATGTCCAAACTACTTGAGACAAAGTCTTGCCATCCTTGTTTCTAAAGAGCATTCTGGCTGTACTTCTTCCAAGACAGATTTTTTCGTTCTTCTGGCAGTCTGTGGTATGTATATTCAATATCCTTTGCCAACACCCTAATTTGAAGGCATCAATTCTTCACTCTTCCTTATTCACTGTTCAGCTTTTGCATGCATATGCGATAACTGAAAATCTCATGGCTTGGGTCAGGCGTATCTTACTTTTTGAAGTGACATCTCTGCTTTTAAACACTTTAAAGAGGTCTTTTGTAGCAGATTTTCCCAATGCAATGCATCATTTAATTTCTTGATTGCTGCTTCCATGGGTGTTTATCGTGGATCCAAGCACAGGCAGTCCCCAGGTTACGAATGTCTGACTTATGGGACAACTCATACTTGCCCTTTAATGTTATCTAAATTTGTTCTCACTTTGAAATGATTGAACCAATCCCTACTTGCAAGAAATCCTTCATCACAATCACCTTCACTTGCTGCAAGTGCAGCTTTTAAATCAATGAAAAGGCTTCGAGTCTTTTCTTGCACTAAAGGCTAATAAAAATCATTTGCACCTATTCCAACTTACCTATAAATTCAACTTAAAAACAGTTAGTAATGGATCTCTTTCATAATGTAGAAACTGCCATAAAATGAAATCCCTGACAACGTCAATATTTTTTTCTGTTTATCATAATGTTGCTTATTGGTCCAGTTGTGAGGACTTTTGTTTTCTTTGTGTTAAGGTGTAACCCATACTGAAGGCTGCAGTCTTTGATCTTCATCAGTAAGTGCTTCAAGTCCTCTTCCTGCAGTTATGCAGGGCCATTTGACTAGTTTTGGGCAATGGGCTGTGAATGAGAGTGATACATGTTGCTTCTAGGCCAAAGTATTTGTGAACCAACTGAGCAACCCTCCTTCCCATGATGATAAGTGAGACTATATGTTAGGAATGTTATTTTTGTTAGTTACCATTCAGTTGATTTGGCATAAATGGTTAAGTACTCAACTAACTAAAAAGATGACAGTTTGAACCCATGCAGAGGTACCTTCTAACATAGGCCTACAGATCTGCTTCCAAAAGGTCACAGCCTTTAAAGCCCTATGGAGGGGTTCTACTCTGCACACGTGGGGTCACCATGAGTTATGAAGGTAGAATCATAAACAGAAACAGCCTGGATCTCTATTAGACGTACGGCAGACTTTTGCCCCCATGTGTCTGTCAGTTTGTTGTACTGTGGGGGCTTGTGTGTTGCGGTGATGCTGAAAGCTATGCCACTGGTATTCAGTTACAAGCAGGGTCACCCATGGAGGACAGGTTTCAGCTGAGCTTCCAGACTAAGACAGACTAGAAAGAAGGACCCGGCAGTCTACTTCTGAAAAGCATTAGTCAGTGAAAACCTTATGAATAGCAGCGGAACATTGTCTGAAATAGTGCTGGAAGATGAGCCCCCTCAGGTTGGAAGGCACTCAAAAGATGACTGGGGAAGAGCTGCCTCCTCAAAGTAGAGTCGACCTTAATGATGTGGATGGAGTAAAGCTTTCGGGACCTTCATTTGCTGATGTGGCATGACTCAAAATGAGAAGAAATAGCTGCAAACATCCATTAATAATCGGAACCTGGAATGCATGAAGTATGAATCTAGGAAAATTGGAAATCGTCAAAAATGAAATGGAATGCATAAACATTGATATCCTAGGCATTACTGAGCTGAAATGGACTGGTATTGTCCATTTTGAGTCGGACAATCATATGGTCTACCATGCTGGGAATGACAACTCAAAGAGGAATGGTGTTGCATTCATCGTCAAAAAGAACATTTCAAGATCCATCCTGAAGTACAACGCTGTCATTGTTAGGATAATATCCATATGCCTACAAGGAAGACCAGTTAATACAACTATTATTCAAATTTACGCGCCAACCACTAGGGCCAAAGATGAAGAAATAGAAGATTTTTATCAGCTGCTGCAGTCTGAAATTGATCGAACATGCAATCAAGATGCACTGATAATTACTGGCAACTGGAACACAAAAGTTGGAAACAAAGAAGAAGGACCAGTAGTTGGAAACTATGGCCTTGGTGACAGAAACAATGCTGGAGATTGAAAGATAGAATTTTGCAAGACCAACGACATCTTCTTTGCAAATACCTTCTTTCACCAACATAAATGGCGACTACACACATGGACCTTGCCAGATGGAACACACAGAAATCAAATTGACTACATCTGTGGAAAGAGACGATGGAAAAGCTCAATATCATCAGTCAGAACAAGGCCAGGGGCCGACTGTGGAACAGACCATCAAGTGCTCATATGGAAGTTCACGCTGAAACTGAAGAAAAATCAGAGCAAGTCCACGAGAGCCAAAATATGACCTTGAGTATATTCCACCTGAATTTAGAGACCATCTCAAGAATAGATTTGACGCATTGAACGCTAGTGACCAAAGACCAGACGAGTTGTGGAATGACATCAAGGACATCATCCATGAAGAAAGCAAGAGGTCACTGAAAAGACAGGAAAGAAAGAAAAGACCAAGATGGATGTCAGAAGAGACTCTGCAACTTGCTCATGAGCGTCGAGCAGCTAAAGCAAAAGGAAGAACTAATCACGTAAAAGAACTGAACAGAGGATTTCAAAGGGCCTCTTCAGAAGGCAAAGTAAAGTATTATAATGACATGTGCAAAGAGCCGGAAATGGAAAACCAAAAGGGAAGAACACTCTCGGTGTTTCTCAAGCTGAAAGAGCTGAAGAAAAATTCAAGCCTCGAGTTGCAATAGTGAAGGATTCCATGGGGAAAATATTAAGTGATGCAGGAAGCATCAAAAGAAGATGGAAGGAATACACAGAGTCATTGTACCAAAAATAATTAGTTGATATACAACCATTTCAAGAGGTGGCATATGATCAGGAACCGACGGTACTGAAGGAAGAAGTCCAAGCTGCTCTGAAGGCACTGGCGAAAAACAAGGCCCCAGGAATTGATGGAATATCAATTGAGATGGTTCAACAAACAGATGCAGAGCTAGAGGTGCTCACTCGTCTATGCGAAGAAGTATGGAAGACAGCTTCCTGGCCAACTGACTGGAAGAGGTATGGAAGACAGCTTCCTGGCCAACTGACTGGAAGAGATACATATTTATGCCTATTCCCAAGAAAGGTGATCCAACCAAATGTGGAAATTATAGAACAATATCGTTAATATCACACGCTAGCAAAATTCTGCTGAAGAGCATTCAAAAACAGCTGCAGCAGTATATCAACAGGGAACTGCCAGAAATTCAGGCTGGATTCAGAAGAGGACGTGAAACCAGGGATATCATTGCTGATGTCTGATGGATCCTGGCTGAAAGCAGAGAATACCAGAAGGATGTTTACCTATGTTTTATTGACTATGCAAAGGCATTCAACTGTGTGGATCATAACAAACTATGGATAACACTGCGAAGAATGGGAATTCCGGAACGCTTAATTGTGCTCATGAGGAACCTTTACATAGATCAAGAAGCAGTTGTTCGGACAGAACAAAGGGATACTGATTGGTTTAAAGTCAGGAAAGGTGTATGTCAGGGTTGTATTCTTTCACCATACCTATTTAATCTGTATGCTGAACAAATAATACAAGAAGCTGGACTATATGAAGAAGAACCAGGCAACAGGATTGGAGGAAGATTCATTAACAACTTGTGTTATGCAGATGATACAACCTTGCTTGCTGAAAGTGAAGAGGACTTGAAGCACTTACTAATGAAGATCAAAGACCACAGTCTTCAGTATGGATCACACCTCAACATAAAGAAAACAAAAATCTTCACAACTGGACCAATGAGCAACATCACGATAAACGGAGAAAAGATTGAAGTTGTCAAGGATTCCATTTTACTTGGATCCACAATCAACAGCCATGGAAGCAGCAGTCAAGAAATCAAAAGACGCGCTGCATTGGGCAAATCTGCTGCAAAGGACCTCTTCAAAGTGTTGAAGAGCAAAGATGTCACCCTGAAGACTAAGGTGCACCTGACCCAAGCCATGGTATTTTCAATCACATCATATGCATGTGAAAGCTGGACAATGAATAAAGAAGACTAAAGAAGAGCGGACGCCTTTGAATTGTGGTGTTGTCGAAGAATATTGAGTATACCATGGACTGCCAAAAGAACGAACAAACTGTCCTGGAAGAAGTGCGGCCAGGATGCTCCTTAAAGGCAAGGATAGCGAGACTGCATCTTACATACTTTGGACATGTTGTCAGGAGGGATCAGTCCCTGGAGAAGGACATCATGCTTGGCAGAGTACAGGGTCAGCATAAAAGAGGAAAACCCTCAGCGAGGTGGATTGACATAGTGGCTGCAACAATGAGCTCAAGCATAACAACGATTTTAAGGATGGCGCAGGACCGGGCAGCATTTTGTTCTGTCGTGCATAGGGTCGCTATGAGTCAGAAACAACTCCACGGCACCTAACAACAACAGACTTTTGTGTGAGTGGGACACAAGATGTCTGTTTTGAGACTTTTTCTAACTGTAGCACAACCCAGTCTGTTCTAATATAGCTGCTGTCCAATAATGAACTTGCTTTTAATCAATAATTTACGTTGATTAGTATTTATGTATTGAGCACCTATTATACGCTTCGCTCTAGGCTAACTGTGACGAAAATTCTCAACCTCAGGAAGGTATAAGCAAGATCCCCAACCTCAAACCTAATAGGAGAGAGAGGGGGAGAGTATAATGCCTATAATGCTGTGTCATATATACAATAAAAGAGGTACAAGGTTCAGAAATAGGAAATGGAATACCATAACAGGGAAATGTGTGGAACTGCTGCTGAAATTGCAGGGCCAGGTGTGGGGCTGCGTGGGAATAATCATTCTGTTCGTCAAACTTCAGAAGTGGGTGACTCTGTACCTGAGGAAGCTGCCTATGGCCTGTGGACAAGAAACTCTTGTCGGCCAGCCCAGGGAGCAAAGGCAGAAGACTCCCATTTATACAAGCCAAGACCTGGGGTCAAGGTGCAGGCTGCATCTGAGTCAGGACCCGGAGCAGTGGTGGCATCAAGTCTTTTCTGTCTTGTTGCTTTCAGTGAAAGCAACAAAGCAGCCACAATCAGGCTTTCCCACTCCTGGAGTCTGAATATACAGAAGCTTTTGAACCTCCTATTTTTTTTTTTTATTTATTAAGTTGCTTACTGTTATTGGTAGCCCTGGTGGCGTAGTGGTTACTACAGCTGCTAACCAAGAGGTCAGCAGTTTGAATCCACCAGGCGCTCCTTGGAAACTCTATGGGGCAGTTCTACTCTGTCCTATACTGTTGCTATGAGTTGGAATCAACTCGATGGCAGTGGGTTTGGCTTTTTGTTTTGGTTTTACTGTTGTTAAAAAAAAAATCAGTTAATAAAATGACATTTCATGGCAGAGACTCTCCTCCCTGGCTCCCCTAAAATGAAGAAGATGTGGAGGATGGACTGGAAAAGGGCCAACAATGAACACAGACAAACCAGTTAGAAAGACTCAAGAATAGTCCAAATACAAGGAAATAAGATCTGAATTAAAGGTGTAGTAGTGGGCGCAGAAAAGAATTAGCAGAAGCAAGAGGTTTTAAGAAGGAGAACATGTAGGACTTAAAAACTAAATGAAGGTTGTGAGGGAGAATGTAACCATAATGAATTATAGAGTTCTAGACCGGGGGACTGGTTAAATGATGTATACCTTACCTCATACCTCATCAGAGACATTTGCTGAGGTAAGGAATACAAGAGAAGTATATGGTTTTAGCAGCAGATGATATCCAACTGATAAATGAGCCTGGGGTCTTGATGAGAGACAGGTTTGTAAGTCATGATGGCACACAAAGTAGTCAAAACAAGGTTCTGTTCACCTAAAATATAGCAAGAGGCTTCAGCTAATTCTACTTCATTCTAAATAATGTTTTAAAAAATAAGGAAAGGTTTAAAACGGAAAAAAACTACTAGAAGACCACAAACTATTCACTTTATATAAAGGAGGTTAATATGAAAGGAGAAAAGACAATTTAATGAATGGTACATTCATATTTTGAAAATGTAGTATTAAAAATGATCTGTTAATTGAACTGAATTCTATAGATATTTACTGAGTTCCTACTAGGTGCAAGGCACTATACTAGGGCTAGGCAATCAAGAACACAAAAATAAATAAAACATGGGTGTTCCCAACATAGTGAGACAGAACCACGTACACATAAATTATGACAATGGTCAGATTATAAATTCTACCGTGGAAGTAGACAAGTTTTAATTATTCAGTACTGATTATAATTTCTACTTTTCCCCCATTTAATTGTCAGGCTGTCAATTCACTACCTGTAAAAATCTTTGAAGGTTCATGTCAGAGATAAGCAAAGCTTAAATTCTGCAACTTCTTAAAAATCTAAGCAAAAAGCTTGACCTAGTGGAATGTTAAAGGTAGCAGACAAGAATAATTTGGGAGTTATGCATCACAAGTGACATGCTATCATTTGTTCCCCTCCACTATTACTATGCAGGATATAGTTAATTCTATCTATATCCCAGAAAGAAAACAGTATCTCTGGTTTCCCCAATTTTACGGAGCCATCTCCCTATTATAAGTCTTAAGGGAGGTAAGAGAGAATAGCTGGCTCAGTAAAATCTATTAACTGTAAAAACTAAAACACCCTTCTGAAGAGAGCAGGTTAATAACGTCAACTCTGTAAGTAAAGAGCATTATAACAGATTACATTATGGCATATATATTGTAGATTACCACTTATATCAAGAATTACTACCTCTATTTCTAAAACCAATGATAGTTAACATAACTCATCAGGACTGCCACTTATCCTTTCAGGAGGGCACCCTGAAAACATCATTCCTAAAGAATATTATTACAAAAAGCTCAAATAAGGATTTATTGAGTTTATTTTATAGAAGTGTATCATCTTGTGAAACGCTTAGACATCCCTAAAAGATTTCATCACATTATTCTCCATGGTTTTGAAAACTGATGAGGTAAGGACTAAGCTTATGTTAAATCATTTAACAAATTTCCTATTTTAATTTCATAAATATTACTGACACAACACTTCTATCATATTTTGGGTGACTCAGGTGTAAGATGTCAAGAATGATTTTTTTTCTGAAGGAAGGAAGAAAAGAGGGAGACAGGGAGGGAAGAAAGAAATTATTAAAGTCCAGTGGTCTATTTGGCATTTGACCATCACTAAAGGCAGGCAGGCAGGCAGGCAGGCAGAGAAGCTTTAAAATTTTAAAAATGGAGGGGAATGGGGGAGGCAAATTTCCCTTTTTATAGCAATTCGAAGTTATATAAATATTTAAAATACTTTAGTCCATGCTTGGGAGGCAAGAGGTTAAAAAGCAAAAGCAATTTTTCCTAATTAGATGAGTTCAGATTTTTTAATCTAGTTATGCTGTTTGTAAAAACAGCACTTTACCCAAACAAAATGTAAAAGCTATACTCTAACAGTAAGAATCTTTGACTATTTACAGTCTTACAAATAGCTAATCATTTACTGAAAAAAAAAAATTATAAAATAAGAAATAACTGACATAACTTTGGAACAGATGCCACTTGAGAACTAAAAATAATAATAAAAAAAAGTACCCTGAAAATTGGTTATACGGTTTTTATTGCTAAATGCAAAGTCAATTTCATGTTAAAATCAAAATTCATCACATTAAGGCACCACAGCTCAGACTAACCTGAAAACTCCAGCCCATTTCTTAAGCAGTGTTTCATTGTATTGATCTCTTATTTCAAATAAAAGGTCAAAAAGCCGGTTCACTGGAAAACCATAACCCTAAAATGTAAAAATAAATAAATAAACAAATGCAGACAAACAAGAATGTAATAATTCATTAAGACTGCTGAGAATACTAAAGAATCATCTGGAAGTGATCACTATGTCACAATATATGCCATTCTGACACTATGGAAAAAAGAGTACCCCTTTGACCTTGTTCTAGATTTCACTAGGGAAGAAAGGGTCTACAAAGAGTTTTATGGGGTGGGAATAATCTTTCCATTTCTCCTTTTATTAGTCAGGATTACAGTATTGGCCTTAAAATGTACTGTTACGGTTGCTGTTGCTAGGCACCACTGAGTCGATGTCGACTCATAGCGACCTCATGTGACAGAGTAGAGCTGTCCCATAGGGAAGCAGATTGCCAGGTCTTTGTCTTGAAGAGCCGCTAGGTGGGTTCGAGCCTTTCAGTTAGCAGCTGAGCCCTTAAGTGTTGCGTCACCAGAGCACCTTTAAAATGTATTAGAAGATAGCACATTAAGACAACAATTCCATTTATAATAACATCTAAGAGAATAAAATACTTAGCCAAAGTTTTATTACCAGAAAAAAAAACTTACCAAGGTTATCTTTTGCAGAGAGATCAGTATTAGATATATTTGTCACAAATTTTACGTAAAGCACACACACACACACACACACACACACAATATCCTGACATTACATTATGACCCATATAAATTAACAGATATAAGGTAATAAAATAATGTACTAAAGGAGCTTGTGGGAATCATATCCTCAGGTTTAAGAACAGATAATTACAATTCTATGGTGGAAAGATTTGTGATAAAGCAAGTAAACAGCCTGAATCAGTATTTCCCAAAGCACATTATATGAAGCTCTAGACCTAAGAGATATTCTAAGAGGAAAAAAAAAAGATTCCTGAGTCAAATATATTGGGAAAATGCTTCATAGTCAGCTCCCTTTTGTAAATTTATGGTGTAAGTTTTCTCTGTGAAAGGCTCTTAATAGAGAAACCTGTTTTACTTCACTCTGTATTTCCTAAACATTTTGGTCGCAGGATCCTGTTGAAGTAACATTTAACCATCACACTTTGGAAAATGATACTCTATTTTTCATGAAAAGTGACTTACAACCTTAAAATTCTACATATTAAGCATGAAAACAAAATGTAATCAATTATTTATTATCGGAAATCAAGGAGGGGGAACAAGCTAGACATCTCAAAATGTTAATACTGAAAATCACAAAGACACTGAATTTTTTAGATAATTCCATTTTAATCTTATTTTAAAGAAGAAAAACCAGGCACCAAAGAAGTGATTTGCTCACAGTCATAGAACACTTGGCAAGCCTGAAATTAGGGAGTAAGAAAATGAGTGCCTGTAGCTATCACGGAGCCCTGGGGACAAACTGGTTAAGAGCTCAGGCTGCTAATCAAAAGGTGAGCAGTTCAAGTCCACCAGCCGCTCCTTGGAAACCCTATGTGGCAGTTTTACTTTGTCCTATAGGGTCTCTATGAGTTATAATTGACTTAAGGGCAAGGGGTTAGGTTTTGGTTTTTTATAGCTGTCACACTATGTGGTTTCATATACAGTATCACATTTAAAACTCAAACTCACCCACTGCTGTCAAGTCGATTCTGACTCATAGCGGCCCTATAGGACAGAGTAGGACTGCCCCATAGAGTTTCCAAGGGGCACCTGGCGGATTTGAACTGCCAACCTCTTGGTTAGCAGCCGTAGCACTTAACCACTACGGCACCAGGGTTTTCTTAAAACTCAAAACAGTTCTGAAAACTAGTAATTAATAAAGCCATTTCCACAAACAAAGGATCTAACACATACATTAGTCAGTAGTAGAGGCAGAACATGAACTCAGGGTCTGTGTGACTCCAGAATCCATGCCCCCTGCCCTAAGGCAGAACTTGTATCTTCTAATGTCTAGTTCAGGGTTCTTTCCATTACACCATACATAGTCTACTTTTTTTTTTTTAATGCAAAAATACTTTTTTCTAACTAGATTAGGCCAATATTTTAAAAGATGGTAATATTCCCTTTGCCCAGTCCAAGCTTCATAATTGGGAAGGAGGTATTATAGACAGTCCAAGGTATCAGGGGAATACACATTCATAAGTAAACATTTGGTTACTACTAATTTACTACCATTAATCCATAACAAAACATATTAGAGTTGTCTATTTTTTTTTTTTATATTGTAGATATTTTTACATGCTCAGAAAAAGCTACTGCTTCAGTGTAAGGCTATCACCCACCTGCAAAGTATCCGCAAATATTACAATGAGATTCTTCAGCTCCAAAACAAGATCAGGATCAGGGCAATAAGACTGGGTGGGGATGGAAACACAAACAAACAAAAAAGTCATTTGGTTAAAAAGTGACTAAGGAATAAAAACCTAAACGTTCTTCTTCTTTTTTTTTTTAATCTGCCAAACTTATAATAAATTTAGGTAGATCCACAACAGGCTTCCTCTATTCGGTAAAAACTCTCAAGGGAAATATCATAACATGACGTACCTAAAGTAACTCAGCTACGTGAAAAATTTTTTTCCTGAAATTTGTACATACTAAACTTTGGTCAAAGCAATGATGCTTATACTTCTAAAAGTCTTTAGAGTTTAAGGAAATAGTTACCTTAAATTGAAAAAGTAGTTTCTATATAGCCCATGTATTTTTTTTAATTGTAAAATAGATAACATTTGCCAGTTCAACATCTTTCACATGTATAATTTAGTGACACCAATTACATCAAACATGTTGTACAACCATCACCAGTATCTATTGCCAAATTTTCTATCACCATAAACAGAACTTTTCAATTATTTACTTATTCTCTACCTTAAAGAAGAGACACATATATTAATTTTTTTAATCTAAGAATGACATATTTAAATATTTTCTTAGTAATTCACAAAAAGAAAATTATTAATTTCAAAAGAATAGTGAAACTGACTTTGTCCTCTTAAGAGTATTTAAAAAGATTTTTTGAGTGTGATGCTACACTTAATATGTTATGACTTCATGGAATTAATTTTTTTTTTTTTTTAATACTATAATTTATTTGGAAACTCTAGTGGTGTAGTGGTAAGAGCTATGGCTGCTAACCAAAAGATCGGCAGCTCGAAGCCACAAGGTGCTCCTTGGAAACACTATGGGGCAGTTCTACTCTGTCCTTTAGGGTTGCTATGAGTAGGAATCAACTCGATGGCAACGGGTATGCTATAATTTAAGGAGCCCCGGTGGTGCAGTGGTTAAGCGCTCAGCTGCTAACTGAAAGGTTGTGGTTTGAACCCACCAGCACTCCATGGGAGAAAGATGTGGTAGCCTGCTACTGTAAAGATTTACGGTCTTGGAAACCCTATGGGGCAGTTCTACTCTGTCCAATAGCGTCGCTGTGAGTCAGAAGTGACTCAATGGCAATGGGTTTGGTTTTTTGGGGTACACTATAATTTTATATATTCTGAGCTGATCTGAATATAAACCATGATAAAATCTATTGTCTTTAACATTTTAGAAAAAGTTGTAGTTCATTGGATAAATACTGGCATCAAGCCAAGCATCTATATTCCTGACAAATAAAAATAATGTATTTATAGTCTAAATATCATGTAAGTTAACAATCTTCCTTCAAAATATTTAAATTTCTATTACCAATGATAAGATTACCATACATATTAAAATATTATAATATTTTAAACATGGGGAGATTTTTTAAAGATAAACTACCAAAACTGTCTGAAGGAAAGGTATATACTTAACAATTATTAATTTCAATAATCTTTATACTATGAATGTGTTTATTATTCTCAAAAGGCATATTAAAAATATTTGATCATTTGACTTCAATCTATAAAGGTTTAATACATAAAGATTCGTTATATCAAAATAAGTTTAAATTTTGATGATTGCGTATTTTTAAGAAATTCATCATTGTAGTGTAAACAAATTGTAAACATCGAGGAACACGTTCTATTGATTTTTAATGGAGGAGTTTATTTTGGAAACAAAGAATTTGGAATGATAATTAAAAATCCTTTTTTCAGTGCTGCTCAGTGATCTAATGAAGAGGTCAGTTGAGACTAATGAGACCAGCTTAATTCTTCATTTCCTATAAAGCTGGACTAAAAGTTTCTTGGGAAGTCCCAGTCAGTTGCAAAATCACAGTCTGAGAGTATTAGATAAACAAAAGCCTGGCATTACTAAATCTGAGTAATTACAAAAAAATGCAGAATGATGGAGGTACAGTTTTCCTCTGACGTTACTCATTTCAGAAGTTCTTGAAGTAACTGAATTAAAAATTTAATAACACAAATTATCTGACTTACTGAATGAGCTCTAAGGACAGCAATTATCTTTGAGAGGGCCATGTTCCAAAGTTCATCAGTGTATGCCCTAGTTACTAATCCTTGGGTCACATGTAAAATGTGATCTTCCACCACAAAGAACCTAAAAAAGTAATTAACAACATACCGTGTTAAAAAAGTAAAAGCCCAAATAGAAAATAATTATTTCTGGCACTTAATATAAAATGATAATAAAGTTATTTGCATATTAGATACATACCCTACAATTTGAGTGAAGTATCTTCTATAGCCATCGACTGTTTCATGCTTTAAATAAAAAATGAAAATTAATTTAAATCAAATAAACACCGGTAACATAAAAAGTAAGTTCCAAGTCACTACAATATCATTTATTTAACAAATATTTATTGAGAGCCTACTAAATGCTGTATAATTTTCTAGGACCAAGGGATACGCCAGTAAATAACAAAAAGTCCTTATCCTTATGCAACTTCCGTTTGAAAGGAGCTAGAGAGATAATAAACAACTTAAAAAGTACCTATGGTTTCAGAACCCTGTCCTTAGCAGGCTAGGTGAAGCCACCGTCTTGGGCTCACTGAGGCTATTACATAATCCTCCTACCTAGTCTCCCCCGCTTCCAGGCTTGTCCTCTACAGTCTATTTTCCATATAGTAGCCAGAGTAATACTTTTAAAATAGTCATCAGATTATTACATCTCCTGTGAAAAACCCTCCAATGGCTTTTCGTCTGATTCACAGTAAAAGTCAAACTCCTTAAAGATGGTCTACAATTGCTTATTGTTTACAATTTTAATATATTTACTTATTCAAAAAAGGCATAATAGGAAAGTATTTTATCATTTTACTTTCATTCATAAAAATTCATTATAGAAAATATTTCGTTATCTCAAATAAATTCACTTATATTAACTAATAAACTTTTTTACATAGCTCATAAATGTGATCATAATTTTCAAACGTGAGGGTTTTTTTTCCCCCCAGATTTTTGAGGGGAGTTATTACTTTTTAGCTTAAAAGTACTATGATCAGTGAATGTAGTCTACATGACACCAAATTTCTGATCTTTCTTGATACTTGCTTTAAGGCATAGAATACAATAAAAATTTTTATAATGTTCCATGAGTGCTTGAAAAGAATATGTTTCCAGAGTTGTTGGAGAGGTTGCGGGGAGACTGGAACTCTTACGCACTGCTGAGAATGTAAAATGGTACAACCACGATGGAAAATGGTATGGAGCATCCTTAAGAAGCTAAAAAGAGAAATATCATACGATCCAGCAATCCCACTACTAGGAATATATCCTAGAAAATATGATCCAACACACGAATAGACAAATGCATACCCACGTTCACTGCAGTATTGTTCACGATAGCAAAAACATGGAAACAACCTAGATGCCCATCAACAGTTGAACAGATAAGCAAATTATGGTACATACACACAACGGCCCCCACGTGTCTGTCAGTTTGTCGTACTCTGGGGGCTTGTATATTGCTGTGATGCTGGAAGCTATGCCACCGGTATTCAGATACAAGCAGGGTCACCCATGGAGGACAGGTTTCAGATGAGCTTTCAGACTAAGACAGACTAGAAAGAAGGACCCGGCAGTCTACTTCTGAAAAGCATTAGTCAGTGAAAACCTTATGAATAGCAACGGAACACTGTCTGATACAGTGCTGGAAGATGAGCCTCCCCAGGCTGGAAGGCACTCAAAAGATGACTGGGGAAGAGCTGCCTCTTCAAAGTGAGTCGACCTTAATGACGTGGATGGAGTAAACCTTTCGGGACCTTCATTTGCTGATGTGGCATGACTCAAAATGAGAAGAAACAGCTGCAAACATCCCTTAATAATCGGAACCTGGAATGCATGAAGTATGAATCTAGGAAAATCAGAAATCGTCAAAAATGAAATGGAACGCATAAACATCGATATCCTAGGCATTAGTGAGCTGAAATGGACTGGTATTGTCCATTTTGAATCAGACAATCACATAGTCTACTATGCTAGGAATGACAACTTGAAGAGGGATGGCGTTGCATTCATCGTCAAAAAGAATGTTTCAAGGTGTATCCTGAAGTACAATGCTGTCAGTGATAGGATAACATCCACATGCCTACAAGGAAGACCAGTTAATATGACTATTATTCAAATTTACGCACCAACCACTAGGGTCAAAGTTGAAGAAACAGAAGATTTTTATCAGCTGCTGCAGTCCGAAAATGATCAAATATGCAGTCAAGATGCATTGATAATTACTGGTGATTGGAATGTGAAAGTTGGAGACAAAGAAGAAGGATCAGTAATTGGAAAATATGGCCTTGATGATAGAAACAATGCCGGAGATCAAATGATAGAATTTTGCAAGACCAACGACATCTTCATTGCAAATACCTTCTTTCACCAACATAAAAGGCGACTATATACATGGACCTCGCCAGATGGAACACACAGAAATCAAATTGACTACATCTGTGGAAAGAGAAGATGGAAAAGCTCAATATCATCAGTCAGAACAAGGCCAGGGACCGACTGTGAAACAGACCATCAACTGCTCATATGCAAGTTCAAGCTGAAACTGAAGAAAATCAGAGCAAGTCCACGAGAGCCAAAATACGACCTTGAGTATATTCCACACGAATTTAGACACCATCTCAAGAGTAGATTTGACGCATTGAACACTGGTGACTGAAGACGAGCTGTGGAATGACATCAAGGACATCATCCATGAAGAAAAGCAAGAGGTCACTGAAAAGACAGGAAAGAAAGAAAAGACCAAGATGGACGTCAGAGGAGACTCTGAAACTTGCTCTCGAATGTTGAGCAGCTAAAGCAAAAGGAAGAATTGATGAAGTAAAAGAACTGAACAGAAGATTTCAAAGGGTGTCTCAAGAAGACAAAGTAAAGTATTATAATGACACGTGCAAAGAGCTGGAAATGGAAAACCAAAAGGGAAGAGCACGTTCGGTGTTTCTCAAGCTGAAAGAACTGAAGAAAAAATTCAAGCCTCAAGTTGCAATAGTGAAGAATTCCATGGTGAAAATATTAAATGACAGAGGAAGCATCAAAAGAAGATGGAAGGAATATACAGAATCATTATACCAAAAAGAATTAGTTGATGTTCAACCATTTCAAGAGGTGGCATATGATCAGGAATCGATGGTACTGAAGGAAGAAGGCCAAGCTGCTCTGAGGGCATTGGCGAAAAACAAGGCTCCAGGAATTGAAGGACTATCAATTGAGATGTTTCAACAAACAGATGCAGCGCTGGAGGTGCTCACTCGTCTATGCCAAGAAATATGGAAGACAGCTTCCTGGCCAACTGACTGGAAGAGATACATATTTATACCTATCCCCAAGAAAGGTGATCCAATGGAATGTGGAAATTATAGAACAATATCATTAATATCACACGCAAGCAAATTTTTGCTGAAGATCATTCAAAAACAGCCGCAGCAGTATATCGACACCGAACTGCCAGAAATTCAGGCCAGTTTCAGAAGAGGACGTGGAACCAGGGATATCATTGCTGATGTCTGATGGATCCTGGCTGAAAGCAGAGAATACCAGAAGGATGTTTACCTGTGTTTTATTGACTATGCAAAGGCATTCAAATGTGTGGATTATAACAAACTATGGATAACATTGCGAAGAATGGGAATTCCAGAACACTTAATTGTGCTCATGAGAAACCTTTACATAGATCAAGAGGCGGTTGTTCGGACAGAACAAGGGGATACTGATTGGTTTAAAGTCAGGAAAGGTGTGCGTCAGGGTTGCATTCTTTCACCATACCTATTCAATCTGTATGCTGAGCAAATAATACAAGAAGCTGGACTATATGAAGAACCGGGCATCAGGACTGGAAGAAGATTCATTAACAACCTGCGTTATGCAGATGATACAACCTTGCTTGCTGAAAGTGAAGAGGACTTGAAGCACTTACTGATGAAGATCAAAGACCACAGTCTTCAGTATGGATTACATTTCAACATGAAGAAAAAAATCCTCAGAACTGGACCAATGAGCAACATCATGATAAATGGAGAAAAGACTGAAGTTGTCAAGAATTTCATTTTACTTGGATCCACAATCAACAGCCATGGAAGCAGCAGTCAAGAAATCGAAAGACGCGTTGCATTGGGTAAATCTGCTGCAAAGGACCTCTTTAAAGTGTTGAAGAGCAAAGACGTCACCTTGAAGACTAAGGTGTGCCTGACCCAAGACATGGTATTTTCAATCGCATCATATGCACGTGAAAGCTGGACAATTGGTAAGGAAGGCCGAGGAATTGACGCCTTTGAATTGCGATGTTGGCGAAGAATATTGAATATACCATGCACTGCCAAAAGAACAAACAAATCTCTCTTAGAAGAAGTACAGCCAGAATGCTCCTTAGAGGCAAGGATGGCAAAACCACGTCTTACATACTTTGGATATGTTGTCAGGAGGGATCAGTCCCTGGAGAAGGATATCATGCTTGGCAGAGTACAGGGTCAGCGGAAAAGAGGAAGACCCTCAATGAGGTGGGTTGACACAGTGGCTGTAACAATGAGCTCAAGCATAACAACGATTGTAAGAATGGCTCAGGACCAGACAGTGTTTTGTTCTGTTGTGCACAGCGTTGCTACGAGTTGGAACCGACTCAACGCCCCTAACAACAACAACACACACAATGGAATATGTGCAACAGTAAAGAACAATGATGAATTCCCGAAACATTTCACGACATGGATGAATCTGGAGGGCGTTGCTGAGTGAAAAAAGTCAATCACAAAAGGATAAAAACTTTATGAGACTGCTCTTATAAAAACTCATGAAAAGGTTTACACACAGAAAGAAACAGTCTCTGATGGTTATGAGGGAAGGGAGGGTTGGGAAGGGAAATCACTAACTAGATAGTAGGCAAGTGTTAACTTTGGTGAAAGGAAAGACAATACACATGTATAGAGGGAGGTCAACACAATGTGACTCAAGACAGAGTCATAGAAACTTTATAGACACACTCAACACGCTGAGGGACCGAGTTACTGGGCTGAGGGCTAGGGACCATGGTCTCAGGGGACATCTAAGTCAATTGGCATAACAATTTCTAAAGAAGATATTCTACATCTGACTTAGGTGAGTCGCATCTGGGGTCTTAAAAGCTTGAGAGTGGCTATCTAAGATACATCTACTGGTCCCATCCCATCTGGAGCAAAGGAAAAGAAAATCAATGACACCTGGGAAAGGTTAGTCCAAAGGACTAATGGTCCATAAGTACCACAGCCTATACCAGCCTGAACCTGGAACAACTAGATGGTGCATGGCTAACACCACCTACCTGCTGTGACAGGGATCATAACAGAGGGTCCTGGACAGAGCAGGAGAAAAATGTAGAACAAAATTCAAATTCACAAAAAAGACCAGACTAACTGGTTTGACACAGACTGGAGGAACCCGAGGCTATGGCCCCAGATACCCTTTTAACTCAGAACTTAAATCACTCCCGAAGTTCAACCTTCAGCCAAAGATTACCCAGGTCTGTAAAAGAAATAGTAACACATGTGAGGAGCTGCTTCTTAGCTCAGTCACGTAAATGAGACCAAATGGGCAATATATGCCTAAAAGCAAAGACAAGACGGCAGGAACGGACAGGAAAATGGGACAAATGAAAATAAGGAACCCAGGGTAGAAAAGGGGAAAGCGTTGACACATTGCAGGGATTACAACCAACGTTATTAAACAATTTGTGTATAAAATGTTGAATGAGAAACTAATTTGCCCTTCGAACTTTCACCTAAAGCACACACAAAAAAAATTGGCCAGAACTAGAAAAACATAATAGTCATTTGAATAAATGGCTTGTAACTAAAAAAAAAAAAAACGACAAGCAACTAAAAAAGGTGTTTGAAACTGCCTTCAAGATCAGTTTCAAAACCATCTTGGAAGGAAATTTCATGTTCAGAAGTATATTTAAGAAAAATGCTGTGCTATGGATAAGGCCGATCTGTCTGGGTTGAAAAGGGGCAGTCAAATAGTTCCCTTACAGATCTCACCAACCAGTATATTTTACTGTACTCTAAAAATAAGAACAAGTTGTTAAGAGACTGAGACACTTTTACAATCAGATAAAAGCATGTATTATAATGATTTGACTATATCATTGGCCTGGAAGATGAAATAATTCAAAGAGTGCTCATTAGTAACTAGAATTACAAAGATAATTCCTACAATTTTAGCGGGTTTTCTAGTAAGAGTGAAATTTAAATTATATGTAGAAGTTTCCTGGATGGATATAGGGAGATTAGCTGTATTGTGTGTGTGTGTGTGTGTGTGTATGCAGAGAGACAGACAAAATAAAAAATTTCTATGCTTCAAAGGACACTATTAAGAAAATGAGAAGTCAATCCACAGAATGGGAAAAAATACTTGGATATCATATATCTGATAAGGGATACTTTATCAAGACTATATAAAGAACTCTTTCAACTCATTAAAAAAAAAAGTTACATAGGATCTGAACAAACAACACGGATGGCCAATAGACACTGGAAAGATGCTCGAAATCATTAGTCATCAGGGAAATGAAAAAAAAAAAAAAGTTCCCGGGAATAGGATTTTACACATTCTACCAGATAAAGCCTGTTAATCCTGTTCTGTATTCCTACTGATTTTCTTTCTGCCTAGTTTACAAGATGGTGAGAAGTATTTAAAAATCCAATAGCAGACCTTCCTATTTCTCTTTGTACTTCTGTCGATTTTGCTTTAAACATTTTGAGTCAATGTTTTTAAGTGCTCACAGGTTTAGAATTACCACATTTTATCAACTTTAAGACACACGAATGTTTTGTTTTTATCATTCTAGGCTTTTACCCTCTACTAGCCCTGGTAACACAACAGTTAAGAGATCAGCTGCTAACTCTAAAGGTCAGCAGTTCGAATCCACCAGCTACTCCTTGGAAACCCTATGGGGCATTTCTACTCTGTCCTATAGGGTCCCTATGAGTCAGAATTGACTCGACAGCAGTGTTTGGTTTTGGTTTTTTTTGATACATGAAAGTTATATATTCTGTTTCTATTCTTTTGGTGGTCACTCTAGAAACTGCATTATGCGTCCTTAAGTAATCAAACTCTAAAAGTAATCAGTATTTTTACTCTCCTCCTGGACAGTTCTGAAACTACAACAGTTTAATTTTATTAACTTCCATCCCATTCCAGTGTTTATGCTACTGTTGTGTATTTGAATTCTATCTTATTTTAAAGCCCACAAGGCTTTATTGATATTATTTTATAAAGTCAACACAGATTTATCCACATATTTATACTTTCCTTGCTAGTCATTCCTTTTTGCATCTCATACTTCCATTTGGCATCACTTCCCTTTTGCCTGAAGTATATTCTTCAGAATTTCCTTAGTCAGGGTTTGCTGGTGGCAAACTCTGCTCTTCTTTGCTTGAAAATGTCTATATTTCCCCTTGTTTCACTGGATATAAAATCCTAGGTTGACAGTTATTTTTTTTCAGCCTTGAAGATATTCTATTGTGTTTTTGTTTATTTAAAAGTACTCTGCCTTTTATCTCTGGGTATTCTAAGATCTTCCCTTTGTCTTTTTTTTAAGTCAGGTTTATTAAAGTATAATTTATATACAATAAAATGAATCTTTTTTCCACATAGTATTCAATGAGCTTTGAAAAACATAAGCAGTTGTGCACTCACCACCAAAATTAAGATACAGAACATTTCCATCTTATATACAAATTTACTCAAGCCGCTTTGTAGTGAATCTCTCTCCCTAACCCCTTGGTTAGGAGCCCTAGTGGTGCAAAGGCTAAGCACTCGGCAGCCAATCAAAAGGTCAGTGGTTCAAACCCACCAGCCATTCTGTGGAAGAAAGATGTGGCAGTCTTCTTCCATAAAGATTTACAGCCTTGGACACCCAATGGGGCAGTTCTGCTCTGTCCTACGGGGTTGCTATGAGTTGGAATCCACTTCACGACAATGGGTTTTGTTATTCAACCCCTTGGTTACTGATCCTATTTGTCTACTATAGTTTTGTCTTTTTTCCATAATGTTATATAACATAAATCATACTCTACATAACTTTGTTGTATCCAAATTCTTAGAATAATACTTTCGCGATTCATCTATGTCGTTACATGTATCAGTAGTTTGTTCCTTTTTATTGCTGAGAAATATTATACGGGTATACCACAATTTCAGAACTTACCTACTTACAAGTTCACAGACATTTAGAATCTTTCTAGCTCTCAGCTATTATGAATAAAGGCTACTATAAGCATTCACATATGGATCACTATGTGAAGACAAGTTTTCATTTCTTGTGGGTAAATACCTAGGAGTAAGATTGCTCAGTTGTATAGATCAGATTTGACAACAAAAACACAAGCAGCAAAACACAAAATAGATAAAAATTAAATACTTTTATTCATCATAAAAATTAAATACTTTTATTCATCAAAGGACTTTAACAAAAAAGTGAAAAGACGACCCATAGATTGGAAGAAAATTTTCAGGAACGATATATCCAATAAGGGTTTAATATCCAAAATATTTTAAAAAAGAAAAGAAAAAAAAAAACTTCTACAAATTAACAACAAAAAGACAAAAAACCCAATGAAAAAAAATGGCCAAAGAACTTGAACACACAATTCACCAAAGAGGCTATTCAAATGGCCGGCAAGCATATTAAAAGAGCCTCAACATCATTAGCCATTAGGAAGATGCAAATCATAACCCAATGAGATATCACCTCACCTGTACCAGAATAGCAATGAGCAAAAAAAGGGAAAACAACAGGTGTTTGCAAGGTTGTGGAAAAACTGGCACCTTCATCCACTGATGATGGGAATCTAAATTGTATAGCCACTATAGAAAACAGTTTGGTGGTTCCTCAAAAAAGTTGAGCAGAGAACTACCATATGACCCAGCAATCCCAGTTCTAGGTATGTACCCAGAAAAAGTGAAGGCAGGAATCCAAAACAGATACCTGTATACCAATGTTCATTGTATCACTTTTCACAATAGCCAAGTGGTGGAAACAACTGAAACGTCCATCAACAGGTAAACGGATAAGCAAAATGTGTATACACAGAACGAAATACTACTCAGCTACTGAGCCATAAAGAGAAATAAGGTCCTAACGTATGCCACAACATGGATAAACCTTGAAAACAGCATGCTGAGTGAAATCAGTCATGAAAGGACAAACATTGTATAATCTCACTTCCATGAAATAAATACATGAGAATTTAAGATTAAAAAAAAAAACATTTTATCCAACATCTTTAGTTGTTTTTGCATTGGGAAGGTTAATCAATAGCACGCCATACTGTCAGAAACTAATCTCTCTTCGTTCATGGTGATTATCAATCCCTGACATCTTATATATTAACTTTTTATTTATTCACTATTTTATTTGTTCACTGCTTATCTTTCCTAATAGAATTTAAGCTCATAAGAGAAGGTGTTTATCTGTTTTGTTCAATGTCATACCCTCAGTACCTAAACCAATGATTAGAAATGGTAGGTGTTCAATAAATATTTAGTGTTGGATGAATAGTGATACACGCTCTAAAGAAACTAAGCAGGGTAAGGGGATAAAAAGAGACAACATAATCAAACCAGAATTTTTACATACTTACCATATTTGACTGAGGTTGCAATACCAGTCTTGCCTGTTTCTTTCTTTGCTTTCGGTAATAATTTTCAAATGTTTCCTCACTGCCCTAAAATAAAATCAGCAGAATAATGAAAAATACACACACACATGCATACACACACACACACTGCTAATACTTCTCTCACACAAAAACCCATATACACCTTGCTACAACTCCCAATTACTTTCCCCCTAATGAGACAGCCCGCTCTCTCCCTCCACTCTCTCTGTTCGTGTCCATTTCTCCAGCTTCTAACCCCCTCCGCCCTTTCATCTCCCCTCCAGGCAGGAGATGCCAACATATACACTGCTAATACTTCTTTACCTACAAGGGGCTAGTCTTATTTTCTAACAACTGGCATATAAATGCTGAATGACATTTCACACTGAATGCCAACAACTAATTTTAGGCATCATAGTTCAAAGACAGTAAACTTGTTTGGTATCACAACAATTAGTGTCATGGATTAAATTATGTCCCCCCAAAAATGTGTGTATCAACTTGGTTGGGCCATGATTCCCAGTATTCTATGGTTGTTCTCCATTCTGTGATTGTAATTTTATGTTAAAGAGGATTGGGGTGGGATTATAACACCCTTACCAGGCCACATCCCTGACCCAATGTAAAGGGAGCTTCCCTGGGGTGTGGCCTGCACCACCTTTTATCTCTCAAGAGATAAAAGGAAAGGGAAGCCAGCAGAGAGGGGGACCTCATACCACCAAGAAAGCAGTGCAGGGAGCAGAGCGTGTTCTTTGGACCCAGGGTTCCTGCATAGAGAAGCTCCTAGTATAGGGGAAGATTAGCGAGAAGACCAACAAGAAAGAAAGCCTTCCCCTGGAGCTGACGCCCTGAATTTGGACTTCTAGCCCACTAGATTGTAAGAAAATTAATTTCTTTGTTAAAGCCATCCACTTCTGGTATTTCTATTGCAGCAGCACTAGGTAAGATGATTAGCACGGCTAAAGTTAAACTCAAACAGTTTGTCATTTGCCCTACTTATCACTTAGGGAAGACAGACACCATGGAATGCCAAGAACCTCACCAGCCTACTGACAAGGAAGGACCTCCCCCTAAAGCCATGCCTTAAACTCGAACTTCCAGCCTCCTAAACTGTGAGAAAACAAATTCCTGTTCTTTGGAGTCACCTACTTGTGGTATATGTGTTATAGCAGCTCTAGGTAACTAAGACACAATTTAGTATAAGAGTGAGGGTGCTGCTCTAATTAATAACTAAAATGTAGAAAAGGCTTTGGAATTGGGTAATGAGCACAGGCTGGAGGCATTTTGATATGCTTGATAGTAAGAGCCTCACTTGCCCTGAAGAGACTGTTGGCTGAGTTATGGACATTAAGGGCAATTCTGATGAGGCCTCAGAAAGAACAGAGAGCTGTAGAGAAAGTGCCTATCATTATGAACAGAATGCAGCTAGAAATGTGGATGTAAAACGTGCTTCAAAAAAGTGGACATGGATATATGTGGATATAAAATGTGAGCCTTTAAAAGGAAATGATGAACATGTTATTGAACACCAGAAGAAGGGTGATACTTGTTATACAATGGCAAAGAACGTGTCTGAATTATGCTAAAATGTTTTGTGGAAGGTAGAACTTTTAAGTGATGAACTTGAATATTTGGCTGAGGAGATTTCTAAGCAGGATCTTAATGGGGTGGCACAGTTCCTCCTTGTCACTTATAGTAAAATGTGGAAGGAAAGAGATAGATTTAGAAATAAACCACACACAAAAAAAACCCAGAAACCTAAAAATCTAAAAAATTCTATTGTAAAAACTTAGCGAATGTGCCCTAGAATTGATGCCGAGGGTGTGGCTATACAATCTTTTGCCTAAAAGATCAGGTCTGTGACAGATGGATCTAATCAACTACTTCATCAGAAATTCTGTCAGTTTAACTAAAAGGGGGCAGAAACAGGATGAAATGAAAGAAAGCTGTCTGCCTCTTGAAATTCTACAGGTAGGAAATAGGCCAATAGAGCTATGGCTATAAATATCTGTTATTCTTCAAGAAAAGCAAGGGACCATCCTAGGAACAGTTTAGAGACCATTAAAACTGTCAGAAGGCACACAAGGGGAGGGGACAGGGCTGCCATTTCCTAGGTTTCAAAGGGTGGAGCCACTGCCCCTTAAGTCTCAAAGAGTGGGGTCATGGTTACCCCTGTTCTGGAGGGTGAGGCTGCCTTTCCAGTGGGCCAAAAGAATGGGACCACTACCCAAAGTTGAGGATGTAGGGCTGCTGTGCCAGTGGGTCAGGCAAACAGGTGTACAAGGGCTGAGGGGGTAGGCTCATTGCTCAGATGGGCCAACCGAATGGGGCCACCCAAAGTCAAGGAAGTGGCACAGCCATTCCAGCGGTCCTAGAAGGCAGGGTTGATGTCCAGGGCTAAGGGGTCTCCACCCAGGATCTAGAGAACATGGCCAATTCCCAGAGTCAAGAGAGTGGAGCCACTGCTCAGATGGGCTTGGAGAATGGAGGATTATTTTCAAGCTATAAGAGCTAATGAGATTTTCCCTGCTGGGCTTTAAACCTGCGTGGTATCCATGACTCCTTTCCTTTCAATTTCTCCCTTTTGGAATGGGAATTGTCTGCCTTGCACCTGTCCCATCATTGTACTTTGGAAGCAGAAAACTTGTATTCTAGGTTGCACAGGTCTGCAGATGGAGAAAAATGTTGTCCCAGGATGAAACACACCCAGGGTCTCACCCATACTGGATTTAGATGATTCAGAAGATGAGATTTGGGAGCTAGAGTTGATGCTGGAATGGGTTAAGAGGTTTGGGGATGATGGCAAGAGAGTGAATGTGTTTTGTACATGGGAAAGAGATGAATTTTGAGGGACTGAACAGTGGTTACTCATATGTAAGTTCAAGACAAAAAACTGAAGAAAATCAGAGCAAGTCCAACAGAGCCAAAACACGACCTTGAGTATTATCTCACCTGAATTTACCAACTCAAGAACAGATTTGATGACTTGAACACTAATAACTGAAGACCAGATGAGTTGTGGAATGACATCAAGGACATCATACATGAAGAATGCAAAAGGTCGTTGAAAAGACAGGAAAGAAAAAAAGACCAAAATGGATGTCAGAGGAGACTCTGAAACTTGCCGTCAACCGTTGAGCAGCTAAAGCAAAAGGAAGAAATGATGACGTAAAAGAACTGAACAGAAGATTTCAAAGGGTGGCTAGAGAAGATAAAGTATTATGATAACGTGCAAAGAGCTGGAGATAGAAAATTAAAAGGGAAGAACACATTTGACATTTCTCAAGCTGAAAGAACTGAAGAAAAAATTCAAGCCTCGAGTTGTAACAGTGAAGGATTTTATGGGGAAAATATTAAACAATGCAGAAAGCATCAAGAGAAGATGGAAAGAATACACAGAGCCAACCATTTTAAGAGGTGGCATATGATCAGGAACCAATGGTACTGAAGGAAGGAGTCCAAGCTGCACTGAAAGAATTGGTGAAAAACAAGGCTCCAGGAATTGATGGAATATCAACTGAGATGTTTCAACAAATGGATGCAGCACTGGAAGTGCTCACTCACCCATGCCAAGAAATACGGAAGACAGCATCCTGGCCAACCGACTGGAAGAGATCTATATTTATGCCTATTCCTAAGAAAGGTGATCCAACCAAATGTGGAAATTACAGAACAGTATCATTAATATCACATGCAAGCAAAATTTTGCTGATCATTCAAAAGCAGCTGCAGCTACCAACAGGGAACTGCCAGAAATTCAGACTGGATTCAGAACAGGACGTGGAACCAGGGATATCATTGCTGATGTCAGATGGATCCTGGCTGAAAGCAGAGAATACCAGAAGGATGTTTACCTGTGTTTTACTGACTATGCAAAGGCATTCGACTGTGTGGATCATACAAATTATGGATAATGTTATGAAGAATGGGAATTCCAGAACACTTAATTGTGCTCATGAGGAACCTTTACATAGATCAAGAGGCAGTTGTTCAGACAGACCAAGGGGGTGCTGAGTGGTTTAAAGTCAGGAAAGGTGTGTGTCAGAGTTGTATCCTTTCACCATACCTATTCAATCCGTATGCTGAGCAAATAATATGAAAAGCTGGACTATATGAAGAAGAACAGGGCATCAGGATTGGAGGAAGACTCATTAACAACCTGCGTTATGCAGATGACAAAACCTTGTGTGCTGAAAGTGAAGAGGACTTGAAGCACTTACTGATGAAGATCAAAGACCACAGCCTTCAGTATGGATTACACTTCAACATAAAGAAAACAAAAATCCTCACAACTGGCCAATAAGCAACATCGTGATAAATGGAGAAAAGAGTGAAGTTGTCATGGATTCCATTTTACTTGGATCCACCATCAACAGCCATGAAAGCAGCAGTCAAGAAATCAAAAGATGCATTAAAAAGATGTGTTGCATTGGGCAAATCCACTGCAAAGGACCTCTTTAAAGTGTTAAAAGTTGTCACCTTGAAGATTAAGGTGCCCCTGACCCAAGCCATGTATTTTCAATCACATCATACGCGTGTGGAAGCTGGACAATGAAAAAGGAAGACCAAAGAAGAACTGACACCTTTGAATTGTGGTGTTGGCAAAGAATATTGAATATACCATGGACTGCCAAAGGAACGAACAAAATCTGTCTTGGAGGTAGTACAACCAGAATGCTCCTTAGAAGCAGTGATGGTGAGACTGCATCTTACATAGTTGGACATGTTGTCAGGAGGGATCAGTCCATGGAGAAGAACATCACACTTCGTAAAGTACAGGGTCAGCAGAAAAGATGAAGACCCTCAATAAGATGGACTGACACAGTGGCTGCAACAATGGGCTCAAGCATAAGAACAACTGCAGGGATGGCTCAGGACTGGGTAGTGTTTCGTTCTGTTGTGCAGAGGGTCGCTATGAGTCAGAACCAACTCAACGGCACCTAACAACGACGACAACAAAAAAAGGGCGGAATTTTATGGATTGAACTGTATCCCCCAAAGGCACAAAGGCAAGAGGAAGATATAGAAGTATACTATCGTAAGGTTTTTATAATATACGTGAAATGGCATATCACTTTAAAGTGGACTACAATAAGTTAAAAAAAAAAAAAGTAGGTGCCTTACATGCAATGGATATTCCACAAACATTTCTTATACGAAGATTTACAGCTTGCTGAGCTTATGGTCAGCCTTTTCAAAAAGTCATAAAATGCATGTCTTTTTAATATGTCAAAAACATACTTACCAAAACAGAATGAATGTGCAAACATCGGTAAACAGGTGAAAAATCAACAAGATCCTGAACAGTTAAGACCTGAAAAAATAAAGCCATTGTTTTAAAACTACAGGTCCAACTATTAGTCCTTTATTGGAAAACATAAACTTAAGGAGATTCATGGGCTTTATAACATTTATTCAATTCTCTCACAGAAAGCACACACTACAAATACAATGCCTTTTTTATTTTGCTTTGACATTTGTTCAGTAGTTCATTCTTAATATGTTCACCATCATTGTTGGCTGTTTTAAGATAATATATTACAGGGCAATATTACATGCTATATATCATATATAGTATGAAGGATCCTTGGTGGTGTAATAGTTCAGCACTCAGCTGTTAACTGAAAGGTTGGCGGTTCGAACCCACTCAGAGATTGTGTGGGAAAAAGAAGTGTCAATCTGATTGTGCAAAGATTTTAAAAATCTGTTGCAGTGTAGTAGAGTCCAACTCACAACACCTGACTTACAGGACAGAGTAGAGCTGCCCCATAGGGTTTCCAAGGCTTTAATCTTCATGGAAGCAGACTGCCACATCTTTCTCCCAAGGAGCATCTGGTGTATTTGAACCACTGACCTTTTGGTTGGCAGCTAAGTGCTTTAACCACTGCACCACCGGGGCTCCTTTCTGTAAAGATTATAGGCTAGAGAATTCTATGGGGCAGTTCTACTCTGTCACATGGCGTTGCTATGAGTTGAAATCGACTCAGCACCCAAAAACAACATATACAATATATAATTATAAAATAATAAAAAGTTACTAAAGAGAACACAGGGTATATATTTAACATGCTTGGTAGATTCTCAGAAAATTGCTATAGATAACTAGATATCTCATTACTGTTTTTGGGAAAGATGGTGTGTGGATTTGTGGTTTACTTATAGACAAAGTTCCTTCTCTTAAGCAGCTAATTCATACAACTGATCATTATTTCATCAAACTGAAGACATCATCATTATTATTTACTGACCACTAAGAAAGAAAAAAACACTATCAACTGAAACTATGACACTAGCAATTTAATATGTATCCCGAATTATAAGATGTTGCCCAGTGCTGTAGTGGTTAAGAGCTACAGCTGCTAATCAAAAGGTTGGCAGTTTGAATCCACCAGCTGCTCCTTGGAAGCCCCACAGGGCACTTCTTCTCTGTCCTATAGGGTTGCTATGACTTGGAATTGACTCAACGGCAGTGGGTTTGGTTTGGGCTTTTGGTCTACCACTGCTCTTCTGAATCTGGCATTCTATATAACAAATTTCCTGTGATGACTTGGTCTTGCCACCATACCCCTCTATTTGAGAAACTACTGCAAAAGCTTTGTATGAGACCACACTACATGTCAGTCAAGTATTGTTTAGCATGAACACTTCAGTTAGGTACTAAATCCATTCTGTAATTTTAGATTGAGGTTTTTTTTTTTTTTTTTAAGATTTTCACTACAATGAAAATACAAATTTTTAAAATTAGAGAATTTCTAGACCATCAAGAATACATTAGAGGATCCCAACTGAAAAACAATTTGGTGGGAGATTATACAGATATATCTAGTTGATAAAAAGAATATGAAGATTACATGGCAAATAGAATACGTAAATGGAAAATAAACATGTATGCAAAAAATAGGGATCATAGTAAGTGAATTCAAAGGACAAAATAAAGGTAAGCTCGAGAGAAGACTTTGTGAGAGAATAAAAGCTGTAACTACAAAATGTATTTGTATATATAGGATGAAAGATATTCAATATTTAAGAACAATTTCAATGTTTCTAGACTTATTAGGAGGCCTGGTGGCACCTGGCTACTAACCAAAAGGTTGGCAGTTTGAACTCCCCCAGTGGCTCCACGGGAGAAAGACCTGGCAATGTGCTCCCATGAAGATTAGAGCCTGGAAAACCCTACAGGGCCGATTCTACTCTCTCACATGGGATTGCTATTAGTCAAAATCAACTTGAAGGCACTTAACAACAACTATATATTAGGACTTAATTTTAAGAAATAAAAAAACAACTTTAATCACATTAGAATTCCTTTGTACTATCCCGCGACTAATTAAAAAAAAAAATTGGCTATCCGGAATTAGTCCAAATGGCAAGGTCAAGGTGTCATGAAACTAAAATTTTACCACAGATAATTTAAATATAATCAATGGGCGCTCACTATAAAAAACTTTAGATCTACACTTTTATTGCTAATTATGGTAGAACGCCTACCTTCAATTACCTATGGCTTACAAACACAATCTATACCCTATTTACCTGTCAAGTTATACAAGTCTAATATTTCACATGATTCCATTGCCCTAACAGCTCATTACAAACTGATCTATATAAATTCGATTTATATATGTGAAAACTGAGAATCACACAGATATATATTACAACCTGCAAGAAAAAATCTACCCAATAATAAATTAAGAAAGAAATTCCATCACCTCGTCTTCATTCTCATCTTCTTCCTCCAGTGCGTGTTTCAATACAATTTCATTCCTTTCTTCTGGAATTCTACCATGGTTTATACACACATTTTTCCCAAATTTTACATTATTTTGTTTCTGCAGAGCCACGCTGAAAGTTTTCTGCTGCTGTGCCTATTTTGAAAGAAGAAAAATTCAGATTTTAAAATGTATTTCAAAATTCATTCCAAATTTTAATTCATACTGTCTTCTTTTTTAAATATCTGTAGGTATAGGATCTGCAGTGTAGTCCTACTTTTTAATTCATGATTCCTCTTCCTTTTTAAAGAGTCTTATGGAGGTTTACAAGTTTTATTTGAGAAAACTTAAGAACCAACTTTTGGCTTTGTTGATCCTCCCTATTGTATTGTCTTCTATCATGCTGATTTCGGCTCTTGACCTGATTATCTCCTTCCTTATACTTTTCTCAGTTTAATTGGTTCTAGTTTCTTTAGCTTCTTGAGATGGATACTTAGATCATTAATTTTAGCCTTTATTTTCTAATTTATACATCTAAACCTGTAAATGTATCTTTAAACACAACTTTTGCTACACATCCTATACATCTTGATATGTCATATTTTCAAAATAAGTCAGTTCAAAATGTCTTCTGATTTCAATTGTGGTTTCTCCACTGACCCATGGGTCATTTAGAAGTTTATTTCTTAATTTCCAAACATACAGGGCTTTTTTGGTTATCTGTTTGTTGCTGATTTCTGTAAGAATTCCTGTGTGGTCAGAAAGCATGCTTTGTATTATTTCAATATTTTGAAATTTATTGACACTTGCTTTATCAATTTCGGTAAGTGATCTACCTGTGCTTGAAAAGAACGTATATTCTAAAATCATGGCATACAGGGTTACATACATATCTATCAATTAGGTCAAAGTTGTTAATCATGGGATGTTAAAAGTCTACAGTCTTACTGATTTTTTGTCTGTTGGCTCTATTAGTTACAGAAAGAAGTACATTAAAATCTTCCATTATGATTATGAAGTTATTTATTTCTCCTTTTAATTTTGGCAACTTTGTTTTATATATTTTCAGACTTTTATTAGATGCAAATTTAGAATTGTTTGTGTTCCTGATGAACTGAAATCTTCTATCACTATGAAATGTTCCTCATTCTCTCTATAATCCTTGTTGCCCTAAAGCCTATTTTCATATTAATATACATACATCAGCTTTCTTTTGGTCAGAGTTCTTTCCATCCTTTTGCTTTCAACCCTTCTGTATGTTTATACGTAAATTGTCTCCTATAAGCTGCACATAAGAGTATTTTTAATCCATATAAATTCCTCTCTGAATATCCTGTTATTTTCTTGCACTGTAATTCTAACTATGTAACCCCCACAAGATAGTTTTATTTTATACAGTCAATATATATAAAATTTTACCCAAAATATTGCCCTTCCCATTGATTTCCTGAATTGCAGAGGTTTTAACTGGGATGATTTCCCTTTGATCTGAAGAACATAATATTTCTTTTAGTGCAGGTCTGCTACAGATAAATTCTCTAGATTTCGTTCATCTAAAAAATGTCTTCATTTCAACTCCACCTGTGAAAGATCTTTTTGCTGGGTATAGAACTCTGGGTTGACAGATACTCTTTTTCAGCACTTCAAATATGTAATTCCATTATTGTCTGGTTTCCATTAATTCTGTTGAAAAGTCAGCTACAAGAATTATTGTTGTTCTTCTGGCTGCTTCTAAGGTTTTTTTTTTTAAATCTTTATCTTGCAGAGGTGAAGAAGTACAATTACTTTTACAAGATAAAAGCAGTGGTGGATCAGGAGAAGCTACTCCTTGCTAGCAGGAAATTCTTATAAATCTCAAATCCTAGGGTCCCTGATTTGGTGGACTGTATCGCTGGGAAAAGTCCAAAATCAGTCTATGAAAAACAGGTCAAAGATTAAGTTTAATATTGGAACCCTTAATTAAAATGTATAATGTAGTTTGTGAACTTTAAACTTCTGTTTACATTCTCAAACTCAAAAACCTTGCCAAGTGATTGTATTTTTTACCCCCACAGCATGCACAGAATTCCTTGGCCAGAGGCAGGCAAAAAGTACTGAAAAGGCTGTAACACTGAAGTCAAAGAATACAATGGTGGAGAGCACTCCAAGGGGGAAGAAAACTCCCTGTTGTAAAGCAGTGAGTCAGGACCTATCATGAGGTGAAATGGCAGGTATTACGGGAAAAATTAGTGACTTTCTTGATTCCCATTTTATCATAAAATTTACCAGTTCTATTAGTATCTTGAAGTACCAGCAGTGGAGGGGGAAGAAGGTTACTTCAGACAAATACTAATAAAATCCCATACTTTATTCTATCTTAACAAAGAGGTAACATTCAATCTTTTGGTCCTGCCTAAATATACGTTCCTGGAGCTTTCCTAACGTCTGAGAGTTCTCCAGGATAGCCACAGTCTCTAGATTCAGAATCTCTGGATTCTTTTCCTGAAGTTTGGGTTTGGATTTTATTCTCTTCTACCTATTTAGTCTTCATCTTTTCCAGGCTATCAACATGTTAAAACTCTAACATACTGGCCTACATTTCTCACTTCTGTTCCTATTCTACCATCCACAACTAACCACATTCGCATCATTCCAATGGGAGAGAAAATAACCTAAGGCTAGCTTCCACAGAAAAGAATAGCAAAGAGGTAGTGAGTGTGATGGAATCCCTGGGTGGCTCAAACAGTTAAGCACTTGATGACTAGCTGAAAGGTTGGACGTCTGAATCCACTCAGAAGCACCTTGGAAGTAAGGCCTGTGATCTGGTTCCAAAGGTCACAGCCTTGAAAACCCCATGGAGCAGTTCTACTCTGCACACATGGGGTCAACGTGAGTCAAAATTGACTCAACAGCAACTAATAACAAGTCTGACTGAAATTCTATTTTGTAGTTTCTGTTTATTTACAGCAAATACAGATCTTAATTGTCAACCAAGTATTTAAACTGAACAAACTGCTGTTATTGTTGTTAGTGACCACTGAGTCAACATGGTGGCCTTATGTATAACAGAATAAAACATTGCATTGCCTGGCCCTGCGCCATCCTCACAATAGTCGGTTATGTTTTAGCCCACTGTTGCAGCTATTACGTCCATCTATCACATGGAGGGTTTCTCTCATTTCTTGCTGACCCTCTACTGTACCAAACATAATGTCCTTTTCTAGCAACTGGTCTTTCCTGATGATGTGTCCAAAGTTAAGCAAGATGGAATCTTGCCATCTTTGCTTCTAAGGAGCATTCTGGTTGTACTTTCTCTAAAACTGATTTGTTCATTTTTCTGGCAGTCCATGGTATATTCAGTATTATTCGCCAGCACAATTCAAACGCTTCAATTCCTCTGTCTTCCATAATCACTGATCAGCTTTTGGATGCATATGAGGCAACTGAAAAGACATGACTTGGGTCAGGCGCACCTTAGTCCTCAAAGTGACATCTTTGCTTTTTCACATTTTAAAGAGGTCTTTCCCAGTAAATGTTTCCAATGCAATACAACACTTTGATTTCTTTCTTTTTTTTTTTTTAGTGTTTTTTTTTTTTTAATTTTTATTGAGCTTCAAGTGAACGTTTACAAATCAAGTCAGTCTGTCACATATAAGTTTATATACACCTTACTCCATACTCCCACTTGCTCTCCCCCTAATGAGTCAGCCCTTCCAGTCTCTCCTTTCATGACAATTTTGCCAGCTTCCAACTCTCTCTACTCTCCCATCTCCCCTCCAGACAGGAGATGCCAACACAGTCTCAAGTGTCCACCTGATACATATAGCTCACTCTTCATCAGCATCTCTCTCCTACCCACTGTCCAGTCCCCCTTCCATGTCTGACGAGTTGTCTTCGGGAATGGTTTCTGTCCTGGGCCAACAGAAGGTTTGGGGACCATGACCGCTGGGATTCCTCTAGTCTCAGTCAGACCATTAAGTATGGTCTTTTTGTGAGAATTTGGGGTCTGCATCCCACTGATCTCCTGCTCCCTCAGGGGTTCTCTGTTGTGCTCCCTGTCAGGGCAGTCATTGGTTGTGGCCAGGCACCAACTAGTTCTTCTGGTCTCAGGATGATTTAAGTCTCTGGTTCATGTGGCCCTTTCTGTCTCTTGGGCTCATAATTATTGTGTGACGTTGGTGTTCTTCATTCTCCTTTGATCCAGGGGGGTTGAGACCAATTGATGCATCTTAGATGGCCGCTTGTTAGCATTTAAGACCCCAGATGCCACATTTCAAAGTGGGATGCAGAATGTTTTCATAATAGAATTATTTTGCCAATTGACTTAGAAGTCCCCTTAAACCATGGTCCCCAAACCCCTGCCCTTGCTCCACTGACCTTTGAAGCATTCAGTTTATCCCGGAAACTTCTTTGCTTTTGGTCCAGTCCAGTTGAGCTGAACTTCCCTGTATTGAGTATTGTCCTTCCCTTCACCTAAAGTAGTTCTTATCTACTAACTAATCAGTAAATAACCCTCTCCCACCCTTCCTCCCTCCCCCCCTCGTAACCACAAAAGTATGTGTTCTTCTCAGTTTATACTATTTCTCAAGATCTTATAATAGTGGTCTTATACAATATTTGTCCTTTTGCCTCTGACTAATTTCACTCAGCATAATGCCTTCCAGGTTCCTCCATGTTATGAAATGTTTCACAGATTCCTCACTGTTCTTTATCGATGCGTAGTATTCCATTGTGTGAATATACCATTATTTATTTAACCATTCATCTGTTGATGGACACCTTGGTTGCTTCCAGCTTTTTGCTATCGTAAACAGAGCTGCAATAAACATGGGTGTGCATATATCTATCTGTTCGTGTGAAGGCTCTTATTTCTCTAGGGTATATTCCGAGGAGTGGGATTTCTGGGTTGTATGGTAGTTCTATTTCTAATTGTTTAAGATAACACCAGATAGATTTCCAAAGTGGTTGTACCATTTTACTTTCCCACCAGCAGTGTATAAGAGTTCCAATCTCTCCGTGGCCTCTCCAATATTTATTATTTTGTGTTTTTTGGATTAATGCCAGCCTTGCTGGAATGAGATGGAATCTGATCGTAGTTTTAATTTGCATTTCTCTAATGGCTAATGATCGAGAGCATTTTCTCATGTATCTGTTAGCTGCCTGAATATCTTCTTTAGTGAAGTGCGTGTTCATATCCTCTGCCCACTTCTTGATTGGGTTGTTTGTCTTTTTGTGGTTGTTTTTTTTTTTTTGACAGAATCATATAGATTTTAGAAAACAGGTGCTGGTCGGAGATGTCATAGCTGAAAATTCTTTTCCAGTCTGTAGGTGGTCTTTTTAACACTTTGATTTCTTGACTGCTGCTTCCATGGGCATTGATTGTTGATCCAAGTACAGTGAAAACCATGACAACTTCAATTCCTTTGCCATTTATCATGCAGCTGAACAAAAAGCACTATCAAAAATAATCTGAAATCTAATCCGCTATAGTCCACCTACAGATAAATAAAAGGTAACTACGATTGAAAAAAAAAATGAAGCAACTTTTCAAAAAACATTATTGTACATCACAGATCCTATATTATTAATAGTTTCCACTTTTATTAAAGTAAATTAACCCTGGTAAACAATTTTCAAAATCACTACATCCTTAAAGTAAACAATATGCTAAACAAAGGAAATTAACATGGAGTATACACAAAGCTGAAACAATTATAATAGAAATTATGGGATCTACAAATAATCCTTTAAAGAGTTAAAAGAGGGAGAAAGCTCATATACTAAATTCTGATTTCCTCTGATTTGACAATATTCTGGTGCAGATTTATTACTTCAATTAGAAAAATAAAATAAGGTTTCTCCCAAGTACTCTGTAATAATACTTGGGGAAAAAATAAGGAGCAAAGAAGCAAGTTGAACACTGTTGTATTTATATGACACCATGCTTACTGGGAGTTCTAACAGCTAACTCTTGGAAACTTTAATTATACTCATTTTTAAGCTTTTCATTATTGAAAATATCAAAAGTAAACAAAGTCAACAGGTTAGTATAATAACTCCCATGTACCTATGAACTAGCTTCAACAATTAACATTTTTCCATTCTTTCATCCGTATCTTTACTCACTTGCTCCACAGACATCTTAATAATTTTTTATAGTTCTCTTTGCAGTAGGATTTATATACATTGAAATGTACAGATCTTAACTACACAATTTTGACAAATGAATACACCCCTATGGAGGCTAGAAGTCTGAAATCAAGATGTTGATAGAGCCATGCTACCACTGAAGGCGCTAGAGAAGAATCCTCCCTTGCTTCTTCATAGCTTCTGGTAGTGGTTGGCAGTCCTTGGCATTCTTGCACTTGTAGCTGCATCACTCCGATCTCTGCTTCCATTGTCACGTGGTCTTCTTCCCTCCTGTGTATATCTCTGAATCTCTCTCGCCTTATAATGACACCAGTTATTGGATTTAGGTCCCACCCTAATCCAGTATGATCTGCAAAGATCCTATGTCCAAATAAGGTCACATTCACAGGTACTGGGGACTAGAACATAAATACAGCTTTTTGGGGGACAACCCCATCTACAAATATACAACCCACTATACCCCCATCATGATTTACAACATTTCCATCTCCCCAGAAAAGTCCCCTTGAGTCCCTCCTCAGGCAATCTCCCAATCCAGAAACAACCACTGTTCTGACTTTTTTGCACCTTAAATAAGTTTTGCCTGCTTTAGAACTGCATATAAATGGAATTACAGTACGTGCTTTTTTGTGTTCACCTTCTGTGGCTCAGCATACCTGACAAATTCATACATGTTGTTGCATATATTCAGTAACTTAACCCTGGTGGCATAGCGGTTAAGTGCTACGGCTGCTAACCAAAGGGTCGGCAGTTCAAATCCGCCAGGCTCTCCTTGGAAACTCTATGGGGCAGTTCTACTCTGTCCTATAGGGTCGCTATGAGTTGGAATCAACTCGACGGCACTGAGTTATTCCTTTTTGTTGCTAAGTAGTATTCCACTGTATAAATATAGCACAATTTGTGTATATGTTCTCCTTTTGATAGCCATTTGGGTTTTTTCCAGTTTTTGGCTACTGTGAACAAAGCTGCTATGAACATCGTGAGGACACGTTTTCATTTCTCCTTGGTAAATACCTGGAGTGAAACTGTTGACTCATAAAGTAGGTGTATATTAACTTTATAACTACCAAGCCTTTTTACATTGTTAGTCTTTTTATTATTAAGCTGCAGAAGTTTTTAATTCAAAGTTAATACTTTAAAAAAAAAAAAAAGCAATTTAAGACCTTAGCATAGAAGGGCTCCTACTTGCCTCAGGCCTGCCATTTTTTAGCTAATTTTATACCAGATCTGACTGCTGGTAAAGGTTAACGTAACACCACATACATGAGAAAAACTTCTGACACTTTGGCTGGTGAGTAATTAACAAATTAGACGGATTTTACTTAAGTATGGAATAACTATAAACCAAAACAAAACACTGATGAAATCCATTCTAATCAAGAACCAAGAAAGATAAGGGTAAAAATAAACAAAAATAAGCATTTTATGTAAGTAAAAAAGAGTAAACTTTGATTTATTCTATTTCCTAAATTATTAAATAGCATTAAATTAAAATTCTTCTTTTAAATCTTACCTGTTTCATAGCTGTTTCACCTATTTTGTCAGAATGTTTTCGAATACTTTCCAAAAAGTCTTTGAGATCAGACATGGAGATTTCTTTAATATCTTCACGGAGTTTAGGAAGATTTTCTATCATTAGCTGACAAAACCGGTACTGACTAACTCGTGGAAAATACACATTCTCTAACTGTTCCATAGTTTTTAGAGCAGAGTAATACCTGTGATAGGTTAAAAAGAAAAGTGTAGAAAAAGTTCTCATTGATTTTAAAAGTAGGTCGAAACAATTAATCAATTCATCACTCCCAACAAAAAGGATACTGTTACAGTTTTAACACTTACTTACATTTACTAAACACAAACTATAAACCATATGTAACTTCCTTGTTCCACTTATTTCAGTTCATCTAAACTTATAATGGAAACCCTCGTGGCGTAGTGGTTAAGAGCTATAGCCGCTAACCAAACGGTCGGTCGGCAGTTCAGATTCACCAGGTGCTCCTTGGAAACCCGATGGGGCAGTTCACTTCTGCCCTATAGAGTTGCTATAAGTCGGTATCCACTCGAGAGCAACGGGTTTGGTAAACCTATAACATCACGAGCATTACCATAATCATCATAACACCTTAAATTTGTGTTTGAATATTTAGTTATCTGATATGTGATTTCTAGTATCTCTCCTATCCACACACCATCACCACCAAAAAAATGCATAGCACACATTTAATTCAAATTATAGCAAAATTTACTTTAAAGGACTTTTTTGAAAATTTACACTACTAGTTGGGGCAATGGGAAACACTATTACGTGTCATAATAGCCAGGTGAAAAAGTACTGGTACAGCATTTTTTCAAATCAACAAATATTTACTAAATGTGTATTTATACTTATATGGCATTGTGTAACATGCTAGGTATGCCATCCAAATTTTATCTTGGTTATTGAAAATTCATTAGAATTGTTGTAATATAAACAAATAAAATGTATTTAGGTGACCGTGTTTTTTTATAGTTGGGAGAGGTGTCAATACAATGATTTTGATAGCGCCTATGATGTTACAGATTTACAGGAAGTGAAATAATGGGCTATACCTTTTCTGTAACCCATAACATTTCAAATGCAATTGATCAGTCAACAGTCAAAGTACATATTTGACTGTGGCCTGTTTGCTGACTTGATTGAATTAGGTATATCTGAAAGGTATTCTCTCTACAACAGGCATGTTTTCTGAAAATTCACGATAATGTCTATAAAACCTGTCGCAGTTGAGTCAGTTCTGATTCATAGCAACCCTACAGAACAGAGTAGAACTACTCCATGGGGTTTCCAAGGAGCAGTTGGTGGATTTGAACTGCCGACCTTTTGGTTAGCAGCCATAGCTCTTCACCACTGCGCCACCAGGGCTCCAATCATGTCTATAATATGTTTGAAATCATAAGTGATGGATGCTAAGTGAGAAGTATTACCAGTAGTTTTTGCAACCTACTACAGACAAAATCAACTGACTTTATAGCACAACTGCACTTCCCTTCATGCTGCTCATCCCTCACCTCCCATCCTGGAGCTTCCCTGTGTCACCGAGGCATGAGCCATCACAAGGCCTACTTTGCACCAACACATACACAACCGAGGAATGTAGGCAGTTAATGCCAGTAGGTTAAACCTTCAGCCAGTGGGAAAAGGAAGCCAGAAGATAAATTCTGCTCTGTTCATTCTAGATGCAATGTCCTGATTTACAATAATTTATACAAACTCCCAGAAGGGCCTTTGTAATTAATTAATAGCCAGGAGCGGCTAACTCAACAGCTCACCCTCATATTTGCTCTCCCAAGTTCTCTGTCTCATTTCCCTTTCCCTCAATCCTGCTTCTCACCTTTTCTGAGATTACATTCCCTCAAAAGTAGTAAAATGTCAAGGTTTTATGTCAGACTTTGCTTTCTGGGGCACCGCAGCTACGACACATAGAAAGTTTACAATCTTAGGCACAGAGATGTGAGAAACTAGACTCTGGATCCTTTCTAAAATTTATCCACAAATCTCCCAAGCTTGATATATTTCTAAATGCAGGAAAATTCATATCATAACAGATTACTATTTCTACATGATGCTGTTTTTTAAAAAATTATAAAAATATCCACAACCATTAGAAAAATCCAAAAATTATAAAGAAGAAGATAAAAAATAATCATGATCTGATCCTACCATGTAGCAATTAACTCATTTACATTTGGCCACATCTCATCTAGTCATATTACTACAACATTTCCAGTTATATATCCTTTTTAACAGTATCAACAAATTTACCTTATAATTAAAATTATTTAAAAATAATTACCCTATTTGCAAATCTATTGTTATAATGTAATCGTGTTGCAATTTTAAGTCTCCAAATAAATGCATTCACTTTCATTCCTTCTTGAAACACCAATAAAATGATAGTGAGGGTTTTTTTTTTTTTTTAAAGCATAAATCCTCATGGATGGAAAGAAAAGGAGAGGAGAGACAACACAATTTTAAAAAGCTGGAAAATCAACAAACAAGTGATAAAGAACTCAGCAGACCTGAGAAAACTGAACCCTAACCCAATAGTTGAGAAGGCTAAAATCAACCTAATTCATTCTGCTGTTAGTTGCCGCTGAGTCAGCTCCCACTCGTGGTGACTTTATAATGAAGCGAAAGGCCACCAGGTCCTGCGCCACTTCATGACTGCTGGCACCTCTGAGTCCACTGTTGCAGCTATTGTGTGGTGCCTTCCAACCCTGGGAACTCCTCTTTCTGACAATATTCTGTTGTGATCCATAAGGTCTTCATTGGCTAATTTTTTAAACAAATTGCCAGGCCTGTCTTCCTAGTCTGCCTTAGTTTGGAAGCTCCGCTGAAACCCTTCTGCCACGGGTGACTCTACTGGTATTTAAAATAGCTTCAGCATCATACTAACACGAAAGCAGTTAGTATGATGTTAGTACAGTAGAACAGACTGACAGATGGGTGATGGAATTTATTCTGTAGAATCCCCAAAAGACCCAGGAAGTGTCTGCAATTCCATGACTCCTGGAAGTGGGAGTACAGATACTGGTTAAAAATCTGTCTAAAACGTCATCAGACCCTAGACTCTCTCCCCTACTCCAGGCATCTAAGCAATTATCCTTTCCCATCTTGGCAAGAGACTAAAATAGCTGATTTCTAAATAGGGGACACTAGGCGAGGTTGAAGACAACCGTACTGTTCTGAAAACAAGAGAATTAGTTGAACCCATACGTATTTGACAATTTATCTATATATTTATATTACAGTTATATATGTAAAATTTCAGAAAGGAAAGAGAAAACACTGTAACAATGAATCAACAGACTACTGGGGGAAAAAGAAACATCTGGAGATCAAAAAAGAGCTCTTAGAATTTAAAAATCAGAGAGCAGAAGTGAAAAAAGCACTTAGCCCTTGATTGTATGCAATGTTAATATGTCGGCACGTTAATCAATACTGATTCCACTCCTGTTCAGTTGTCTTTCTGTCCTTCATCAACATTATCAAACTTTGCTATCACTTACCAAGGGCAAGGATCCACAAATAAATTAGTAAGAATTGCTTTACTGGATGATTCTGATGAACAAACTGCATGAGCAAACAACAGTGTAAGGTAAAATGCAAACACTACTATAATATAAAGTAAGTCTATATACACTTTCAGTAATAGAAAAAAAGCAAGATTTTTATTAAAAACAATTAGAAAAGAAACCAACTTACCTTTTTGCACTCATCTGTTCTTTTAGCTTACTGTACATTTCCAACACTGCATTAAAAAATATATAACATATTTTAGCTTTCAAACAGAAATAAAGCATTTTGAGAAATGAAAATAAAGCAGGGAAGAGTATATTATAAACTTATTAGTCTTCTCTAACATTACAAATAAAATATTATAGTTCGAGAAAATGAAACCATGTTTTAATATCCACATATACTGAACATTATAGCAGAGACCTGGAACACTTGTATATGCTGACACTCATGAATCAGAACCCATTCCAAGGCAACCTGTACAACTGAAACATTAACCTACAAGTACCCTATATTCAGAAATTTACTAACACCTCTTCCCTACAGAATTGGGAGTCTGGACTTCAGTTAGTTGAGAGAGAAAGCTAAGTGACAATGAGATCAATTGATTTTGATTCAACATACTAAATAACACTGTAAACAAAAATTTATACCAAATCCACAAGGAAAGAAAAACCTCAAAAGCTCACAGCAGAATATTTATACGCCAATGTTCATTGCAGCAATAGCCAAAAGGTGAAAACAACTCATGTGTTCATCAAACAATAAATGGATAAACAAAATGTGGTCATCAGTACAATGGAATATTATTCCACCATAAAGAGAAATGCAGTTCTAATACATAAAGCATGGATAAATCTTGAAAACATTATGCTGAGTGAAATAAGTCAGTCACAAAAGGACAAATATTGTATGATGCCACTTATATGACACAGGCAAATGTATACAGACGAAAAGTTCACTAGTGGTTACCAGGGGTGGGAGGAAGAGAGAAAAGCGTAGTATTAAAAACATTATGCTGAGTGAAATACCCACCGACTGTCATCAAGTCAATTCCGACTCATAGTGACCCTGTGGGACAGAGTAGAACTGCCCCATGGGGTTTTCAAGGCTGTAAGTCTTTACAGAAGTCACTGCCACATCTTTCTCCCGCAGAGCAGCTGGTGGATTCGAACCACCCAGCTTTCAGTTAGCGGCCAAGTGCTTAACCACTGTGCCACCAGGGCTCCAGGGAAATAAGTAAAATGCAAAAGGACAAATACTGTATGATCTCACTAATATGAAACACCTAGAATAGGCAAATGCATAGAGACAAAGTTTATTAGTGTTTACTAGGGGTTAAAGTGGTGAAGGGTGTATGTGGGGATGGGGAGGTAATGCTTAAGGAGTACTAAGCTTGTTTGGGGTGATTAAAATAGATAGTGGTCATGGTTGCACAACACAGCAAACATAATTAATGCCAGGAATTATATATTTAAAAATGGTTAAAATGGTAAACTTTTTACTTTATATATTTTGCCACAATAAAAAAAAAAAAAAAACCAAGGAAGTCAGCACAACTTGACCAAGGCAAAGCCATAGAAGCTTCATAGACACATTCAAACCCTGAGGGGTCAAATTACTTACTGGGCTAAGGGCTGGGGACCACGGTCTCAAGGGACATATAGCTCAATTGGCATAACATAGTTTATAAAGAAAATGTTCTGCACCCTACTCTGGTGAGTAGTGTCTGGGGTCTTAAAAGCTTGTGAGTGGCCATCTAAGGTACTCCACTGGTTCCACCCTGCCTGGACCAAGGGAGAATAAAGAAAACCAAAATCATAATGGAAAATTAGTCCAAAGGACTAATGGACCACAACTACCACAGCCTCCACCAGACTGAATCCAGTACAACTAGACAGTGCCCAGCTACCACCACTGACTGCTCTGACAGGGACTACCTGGGCAGACCTGGAGAAAAATGTAGAACAAAATTAAAACTCACAAAATAAGGACCAGACTTATTGGTCTGACAGAGACTAGAGAAACCCTGAGAGTATGGCCCCCGGACAACCCTTTTAACTCAGTACTGAAGTCACTCCTGAGGTTCGCCCTTCAACCAAAGATTAGACAGGCCGATAAAACAAAATGAGACCAAGTCTGCACACAAGCCCAGGGGCAAATACAAGAAGGCAGGAGGGGAAGGGAAGTTGGTAATGGGGAACTCAAGGTTGAGAAGTGAGGAGTGTTGACACGACGTGGGGTTGGTAACCAATGTCACAAAACAATATGTGTATTAATAATTTAATGAGAAATTAATTTACTCTGCAAACCTTCATCTAAAGCACAATAAAAAAATTAAAAAAAAAACTTATAGCAGAGAGTGAACTATAATGAAAGATACTATACTGAACATGACAAAGCATCTATTTAATTTTATCCTTTTTATCAAGGGCCCCAAAATGCAATTATTCAATAAACTTGTTATAAGCTTCAGCAAGATAACACACTGTCACCAAAAAGGTTTTAATGCAACCATATAGATTACCATTCATCCTTAGTAGAATTTCAAATTATAAAGTGAATAGTAAATTATTATTGGCTTATCAAGCAGCTCACATTTTCCTAGACCAGAGAGATAAACATTTTTTTCTAGGTTTTCTATAGTCATAAGTGCTACTCCCCAAGTCTCAACAAGTTTACAAAAGATATTGTTTACTTGTCTCACCTTTCTAGGCAAAGCATTATAGTGAACACATAACCTGGGACATAGCCTAAAACTGTTGTTTTAGGTATGAACTATCTTTGAAGTCTCCTGTTTTATCTCAATAATGCATGTAAATTTTACATCTATCTCATGTTATTTTCATATTAAAAATAACGCTTCCCTCAAAAACAATCATGTAAAATTAATGCACTAGCAAAATGCATCACATTTATCCTATGACTTCTTATATCCCCTCATGCTCCTCCTAACCCAAGGACGAATTAGGCAACTGTACTGTAGTTGACAGCTAACTCATCTTTATTCACACTAGATTGTAGGATCCTTCAGAGATGGGTGTATGCCATTTTCAACTTTTTATTTCCAATCCCTACCATAAAGACTGACACAAAAATGTATTTTAGAATGGATATTTGGATAGAAGGATAGATAGGGGAAAGGAAGTAGTTCTGGATGTGGCTATTGGGAATGCAATGTTCACATGACCTCAGAGTTGCTGCCCAACCTTGAAACAAACAGCAGGAACAGAACTCGACCTCTACTTCCTTTAATTTCTCTATTTCAAATAGCCCGCCAGGGGAATACACTGAATTCAGCTCTTTTTCATTCCATCACTACCTAATTTTTCAGGCTTATTACCACACAGGGACAAAGCTTTCAAACTTAGAGGCTGTCTTTCATGGCAATTACAATGTCTCTGAGTAAATATCATTATAAGAAAGCAGGTGTCTCAATACTGAAACCTATTATAATAAGCATTTTATTTACTCAAAGCTATTGTGCAAATATTCTTGGTTGATCAGGTATTAAACTGAGTATAATCTCAATGACTCTAAAATAAAGAAAAGTTATTCGTACAAGCCAGAAAACAGTAATATATATATTTTTAAACTAATAATAAAATAAAACTGCTGATAGTTTTAACATATAATTTGTATGCGAAGCTAAACTTACACTACATAAGTATTATACAAAACATCTCATTCTATTTTCCCAGATATGGAGGTTTAGCTTCCTTCCTAAAAAAATAAGGGAAAAAATGGGACACTGAGGTGGATTTAGCTTACTATATTAATAAAAAATGACATATACCTGGCTCCTTTTGTTTGAACAGGATGCATCCAACTTAAAGTACATTAAATCCAGGTAAAGAAAATACTGGTTAGTTTCTTCAGGATTTATCTGATGTCCCAGTAATATCTGAGCCCTAACAGAGAGACCAGAAACTCAGAAATCTAAAAAGTCAGTCTTTCCAAATACAGGAGGAAAGGCAAGGAAGAAAAACAAGCACTTTCTGATGTTATCTTATCAGCAAAATGAAATTATGAGAAAGGCAAAATAATCCTTAACTGACAAAAGAAAACAATGGCACTAGAGGTACAAAATTAGACAAAGGTGAGAAATGTAATAAAAAGACACTCATCCCCATGGGCAAGTATTCAGAGGAAAAACAAAAAAGCGGGGACAAAGAGCCAACTAGGCAGGGATGAATGGAAAGGTAGAGGTTGTTCTAGGAGACTGATATAACAGATAATCAAATAAGGGTTTTATAACACAGGAGAACTATGAGAATTCAGGGGTGAAAGTAGACAGGGAATAATAGGCTTTGTTGGGAGGCCAAATAATGTGTAATTTCCATAATAAAGAATGACATGCTATCACTAAATTACACCTTTACCAAGTCAAACATTCTGTTATAGATAAGTTTAACTCACCTGGAAGGCATAATTGCAATTTTTCTACTACAGTTGTAATATTCCTCTGCTGAATTCTACATCGAATAATATCTTCTGTTTGGACTATCACCTTAGAAAAGAAGAAATACTCATATTTTTAAATGAACAGTTAAACAACATTCACATATTGGGCACACACGATGTATCATTTTCTCACCTCTTTTCCAGCATCTTGAAACCTTCGGTTGGTATCAGTAACTTGCACCTTAAAAATAATTTCACCCTAGTTAGACAAATATGCATAAAACTGCCCTGATGTAACTGCTCACCCTTGTAATCAGATCATGCTTCATGAGAAACTTAGAACAAAGAAATGCAAATTCAAATTAACTCTACAGCTTGAACTTGAACTTTTGATTGAAAAGGGCTTTTGTTAACTTCAATTACTTATGACAGTTCTTTTTAACATATTCTGTGGCAAACTTCTCAAATTTACTCAGGATTTTTGAACTTTACTTGCTTCTCTAAGTCTGTCAAACAATTCAAATCACTGACCCAATTGACCACTGGTCCCTTTTTGATACCTTCAATGAGGTCTATGTGCCATTCATTGTCTGTAGGAAATGGCAATTGCATTTTATGGTAATTAAACATTCATATTTTGCTGAATGCAAACACTGGGTGGTTGATTAACATCAAACACGGAAATCTCCAATCCACAGCAACATTTTAATGCTACAGGTGCAGGCAAAGTTCAACCTCAAATTTTCCCACATACTAAGTGACTCATTAGGTCATCATAGTAAGGAAGCACATTCTGGTTTATTAAAAATCTCATTAATTTCTGAACAAAGATGCTCAGTGACCTCATTGATGCTGTATATGGTCTCTTGTTATCTGAATATCCTTTATATAATGGTTTTCTAATCATAATCTTTGGTGGACCAGGGTCCTTCTAAGTTCTCCAAATGTAAAGAAAGATAAATAGGACAATTCTTAAATTAAATATTTTATATTTTAATGGTATAAATTCAGGTCTCATTTTATACATAACTGTTTTGCTGTATGGTAGGAAATGTAAATCAATTTTATTTAAGAAAATTATGCATTGCTGTTAAATAAAACAGTTTCAATATTTTAAGAACACAATATAATAAGTTAAAATATTTTTAGAGCACAGCTTTTTATCAATATTGTACTGTTGCTTTAAAAATTCTAAAACTGCAAAAAGGGCCTTTCTTTGCACACATTTTTTTAAGTTCATTTCCCTGCATAGAAAGAAATCCTGTTAAGTCAATGCATTACTGCCTTCAGGAAAAGAAATTACTGTATAGTTGCCATTAGCATGACAACTGCGCTAACAGAGCATAAAGACAACTGTGCTAATAGAGCATAAAGAGCAGTCCCAGACACATACACTAACTCACTTCTTCAAAGGAGCACATTTAATAATGTATACACTTTTGTGCCTATACAGTATAAATGGATACTTAATTAGCACAAAAATAAATAGACTTTTCATATATTTCTCACCTTCAGTTTTTCTGCATCAGTCCTTACTTTAAGGAGCTCTGTAATTGCATCTACAAAACCTTGATGATGAAAATTACACATTTTTTCGATTTCCTTATCATGATTACGGATACAAGCATCTAACTTTTCCATAAACTTCTTGTGTGCATTTGGCTGATCATCATACACAGACCTGTATGTACATAAAAAGAAAACTAAAATTAACTTCCCATTTCACCAAAATTTATTCTTTATTAAACCTGATCTTTGCAACAGATGATATCTTAAACTCTGAACAGATAAATTTGGTTGATAGTAGTGCCTTCACTAGAAATAATTTCGGTGAAAAAGTATTTAATTTATTAATATTTAAGTTAACCCTGGACACCGAGGCTTGGGAAACTTCCCTAATTTGCAATACTCCCTGCATGTTGCCACACAATGCTCTGGGAAAAGTTAAGTGCTGTCCAACCGCCTCCCCTGGGAGGCGACAACTGGATCCTGGGCCTGGAACTCTCTTGGAAGCTGCACCATGCACGTTTTCCCATTGCTGATTTTACTCTGCATTCTCTTGCTATAGTAAACCATAACCATGAGTACTAACAGCTTTGCTGAGTTCTGTGAATTCTTCTAGCAAATTACTGAACCTGAGGGTGGTCTTAAGACCTCCCAAACAGTACCCTCCAACTGCTATCTATTCTCTGAGGCTCAGTTCAAGTTTCACCTCCCCCAAGAGGCCTTTGTCAATCATTGCCATGTGAAGTAATCTTTTTATCTGAAGGATATGTAAACTTACAGCTGATAACACTCATTCTGACATATAATCATATATTACTTTGTATTACGATTTAAATGTTTCATGCATACATCATGTATTTTACTTCCCTAAAAAAAAAAATAGCTTCTTGAGTGCAGACATCATCCTTTAGGCTTTTAATGAGTACCTACTATAATATTAGAGACAGCAATACAGAATAGCAATTATTAAGAACTTGGGCTCTGTAAGAGCTAAGCTAGAACTAGGATCTGCTCTTGGGCATCTATTTTCTACCTATGCTACTCTCTTGATCTCGTCCAGACTTGTAGCTTTAAATTCCATAAATACACTGATGCCTCCTGAATTTATATTTCTAGCTCTGGCCTCTCCCCCTTAACTTCAAAGTCATATATATCTCTAACTGAATGTCTAATGAGTCTAAGTATGTCCTCCTGATCTTCCTCCCCAAACCTGTTCCTTCCATAGACTTCCCCATCCATTCTTCTTGTTGCGCAGGCAAAACAAAACAAAAAAACCCTGGACTCATCCATGACTATCCTCTTTCTCTCAACCTTTCCACCTCCCCCTCTTGCCCAAACAATCCAGTAAATCCAACCATGTTCTCACTACCTCCATTGGTAGCATCCTGGACAAATCATCACCATACCTTGCTTTAGGTTATTGTCAATTGCTTCCTAATTGATCTCCCTGATTCCATCCTTACTCGCCTTTAGTCTGTTCTCAACACAGTAGCTAGAACGATGCCATTAAAACAAAAGCCAGATCCTATGTCTCTCCTCCATAAAAAACCCTATTTCTCTTTTAGTAGCCCATAAAGTCCTACATAATTTTGCCCCATGTTACCTCACTGACCTCATTGTCTACTACTCTCCGCTCTTATTCCATACCAGCAACACAGGACTTCTTGTGGCTCCTTACACACACCAGGCAAATTACTATCCTATGCTTTGCACATTCTGTTTTCTCTACCTGGATCACTCTTCTCACATATGGTTGCCTCCTTGACCTCCGTCAGGTCTTTTATCCCCTTCTTGGTGAAACTCTCCCTGGCTACAATATCTGAGTTACAGGCACAAGTGCACACGCACACACACACACATACACACACACAAAATCCTCCTCCCTGTTTTATTTTTCTTCTTTTATATTTTCTAAAATAAAGGAGATTATCACTGTATCATTCATATCTTTCATATCACTGTAGAATATACTCTCTTTCATTCTTTTATTCATTATCTGAATTCTCCAACAGGAATGTAAGTTGCAAGAGGGCAAAGTTGGTCTGTTTTGTTCCCTGTTGCATCCTCAGTCCTAGAACAGTGCCTATCATATAGCAGACACTCAGTAAATAAACAGTGAGTAAAAGGATGGCTGGATGGAATTAGAAATGCCACTTACTAGCTGTTCGACCTCAGGTAAGCCATCTGACTTCTCTAAATCTCAATTTTCTCAACCACAAAATGGGAGAAAAAATTGTATCTACATCAGAGTGTTATGATGTTTAAACATATGAAAAATTCTTAGCACAATACATATTACTTAAATATAATACTTGCTCATGATTATGACAAGTGCTTGTTTTTTTTTTTTTAATATACTAGCTACTAGCATAGTATGCAATAAAAGACAGCCAAAATCCTGAATAATTGAATAGCTGGCTGTAAATATCCAATAAATCTGGGCTAACACTCAATTATACATGCTAAAGGGTTTGACTACCACTAACACTTGACATTTGAATGGAGACTTTTACATTTTTACATCTAGTATTTCACTTGTTTCTTATGCCATATCAGAGAAAATATCAGTGCCCCTTTTCACAAATGAGGAAACAGGCACAGAATGGTAAATGACTTAGTCAATGTAACCTTAAACTGGTAAATGACTGAGGTAGTACTAGAATCCCTACCTAATGCTTTTCCCACAACCAATACATATAGTTAACAAGAACTCTTAATTAAACATTTTTTTTTATTTATTTCTTAGGAAAATCCATGTGCAAAAAAAAAAGTTTATCTAACTGACCTCGGCGCTTTATAAACAACAAATTTACATTTGTTAAAATTTTCCTAAGATTTTTCACATATTGTAATAGAACAGTTTGATACTTACATAGCTCTTAAAGTATCAGGTAGTAAACAGAACATACTAAAAGAATTATACTTTAGAATGCCCTACTACAAAAAAAAAATACTACAGGGCTCCTCCAAAAAAGGGTCTAACTCCCTTTGTGAACCCAGAGGCAAAGGTTATGCCATTTAAAAATAATTATAAATAAACAGGAAGAAAAGAAACAAAAGTCTATTTTATTTTGGAAAGTGCTTAAAATCCACCCTTTGGTATATGTCTTTCTAATTTATTCTCCAGAGTTTTAAAAACAAAACTATTCCTGTTTTATAGCTATTCAGGACACTATCAGTGTATCTACTGTAGCATTCTAGGTGGGCTCCTCTTTTGCCATTGATGTTATAAAACCAAAAACCTGTTGCTGTCGAGTTGATTCCAACTCATAGCAACCCTAAAGGACAGGGTAGAGCTGCCCCATAGGGTTTCCAAGGAGCCCCTGGTGGACCTGAACTGCTGACCTTTTGCTTAGCAGCTGAAGCTCTTAACCACTATGCCACCAGGGTTGCCACTGATGTTATAGTACGGAGGAAAAAAAATATATGAAAGTATATGCAATACCCACCCTCCATTAATAGAAAACCAAAGCCTGACGCAGGTGAATTATTCACATTCCCTGCCTTCTGCTATTAAAATAGAACCATAAATCCTAATTAAAGAAATAAAAACAATATCAAAGAATTAGTACTGTGAAGAAGAAAGAATAGATCCTAATCTACCTATAACTAATTCTCAGTCTCTCCTGACCCTTGATAACCATTTGCTATTTCAGACAAGAATACAAACTGCACCCCAACCATGTGCCGCCCACAATCCACATCAAGGTCACTCTGAGCAGAGTTCACAGAAATAATGAAGTCAAGGTACAGAAAGGTTCTAAATCACAGGAATAAACCGCATTTAAAGAAAGTGCTGAAGGGTCGGGCAAGTGCCAGAACTCAAAATTTATCAAATGACAGAAATGTTGGCTCTGGAAAAGACTCTAAAAAGTTTTTAGTTCTGAGGTGCATATTTTAATAGATGGAGCACTCAAAAAGGAATTACTCACTACATGCAGTGGATTTAATCCTTTACCCATTCTGATGGAATATAATATTAAAAACAACTAGTCCAAATTACTGTATAAGACCATTATAAGATCTTGAGAAACAGTTTAAACTGAGAAGAACACATTCTTTTTTTTTAGAGGGGGGAGGGAGGGAGGGAGGATGGGAGAGGGTTATTTACTGATTAGATAGTAGATAAGAACTACTTTAGGTGAAGGCAAGGACAACACTCAATACAGGGGAGGTCAGCACAACTGGACTGGACCAAAAGCAAAGAAGTTTCCTGAATAAACTGAATGCTTCGGAGGTCAAGGGAGCAAGGGCGGGGGTTTTGGGACTATGGCTTCAGGGGGCATCTAAGTCAATTGCCAAAATAAATTCTATTAAGAAAACATTCTGCATCCCACTTTGAAGTGTGGCGTCTGGGGTCTTAAATGCTAACAAGTGGCCATCTAAGATGCATCAATTAGCCTCAACCCACCTGGATCAAAGGAGAATGAAGAACACCAAGGTCACAAGATAATTATGAGCCCAAGAGACAGAAAGGGCCACATGAACTAGAGACTTACATCATCCTGAGACCAGAAGAACTAGATGGTGCCCGGCCACAACTGATGACTGCCCTGACAGGGAACACAACAGAGAACCCCTGAGGGAGCAGGAGAAAAGTGGGGTACAGACCCCAAATTCTCATAAAAAGACCAGACTTAATGGTCTGACTGAGACTAGAAGAATCCCGGCGGTCATGATCCCCAAACCTTCTGTTGGCCCAGGGCAGGAACCATTCCCGAAGCCAACTCATCAGACATGGATTGGAGAGAGATGCTGATAAGGAGTGAGCTACTTGCATCAGGTGAACACTTGAGACTATGTTGGCATCTCCTGTCTGGAGGGGAGATGGGGGGGGCAGAGGGGGGTTAGAAACTGGCAAAACGGTCACGAAAGCAGAGACTGGAAGGAGGGAGCGGACTGACTCATTGAGGGGAGAGTAAGTGGGAGTAAGGCGGATATAAGTTTATACATGCGAGACTGACTTGATTTGTAAACTTTCACTTAAAGCACAATAAAAATTATTTAAAAAAAAAAACTAGTCCAGAAATTTGCTAATTAGGCCAATAATAAATACGTGACTGAACAGAGAAAGGCAGGAAGGGAGAAAAGGTGCGTATGTATGAAGACTTGAAAGGGTAAGCAAGACAGCAAAAGCAACTCTTATCCTAAGAATCTGTTGACATTGTACAGAGAACAGGAATTATCAACCTTTTCTCTGAAGAGATCGATGCTTAACTATAGAAATAATTTGGAGAAGTGGTGGGGGAAGAAGGATATGGACGGAAGATGTACACTACCTGTCAATAATTCCCCACAGTGACTTAACTGGCCAAGGAGAGAAGTCAGGTCTGTGGCTTCTGGCTTAATGATGGTGATAATAAAAATAACAAAAGCAAACAGCCAAGCACCTACTATGTACTAAGTGTTTTACACTCTACCTCATTAGTCACTACAGCTTTATGATTTAGGTTCTCTTATCATCACAACTCACAAACGTAGCTTGGGAAGACTAAGACATTAGTCCAAGGTCACACAGCCCAAACCAAAAACCTAAGCCATTGCCATGGAGTTGATTCTGGCTCATGCCAACCCTACAGGACAGAGCAGATCTGCCCTGTAGGGTTTCCTAGGTTGTAGCTGATGGGTTAGAACTGCCGACCTTATGGTTAGCAGCCCAGTGCTTAAACACTGCACCACCAGGGCTCCTGTAGTAGTAATAGTACCAGTAGTAGAGCCAATATTTTACCCCAGGTCTACCTGGCTCCAAAGCCAGTGCTCTTACCCATTATGTTAGATAGGCTCACCAATCAGAAATGGTGATAAGTAGCATGAAATGCAGAGAGGAAGTAATGGGCCTAGCAACCAACTAGATCACCTTTGAAGATCAACAATTGAGAATGACTCAATAAGGAATCCCTGATGTGCACTGTTGCATCCATCAGGTGAAATCATCCACTGGACAGAAAAGGGGGATGAGAACTGAAGCGTAGCTAATTGTTAAGCAGTGTTAAATCATATGGGCTCATCATGAGTCAGAATCAATTTGACGGCAACTAACAACAACAACATTAAATTACAAATGCAACAAAATAAGAAGGAGCAAAACATGAAGTAGAGAAAACTAAAGTCCCTTTACTCATTTGACCTCAGCTGAAAGGCCTCTGTAAAATCTATTTTTCTTTTTTTGTCATTGAATGATAATCATTGTTCTTTCAAATTTTGATTTGCATGGAAGGAAATATTTCATTATTTACTCTTTGATCTCTAAGTTGGTTAATAGTTGTATCCACCTAATATATTAACATACCAAATATAATACTGTTCTAAACTTTGAAGCAATATATAATTTTAATGAAAATGATTTTTCTTCTTTCAAAATGTCCTTCAAAATTTTATAATGTCTATTGGCAAGCCTGATCAAGTTTCTTTTAATACATGCATACATATGACAGAACTAGCAAGAGAGAACATTAAGAACTGACACATTTTCTATCTTCACTATATCTAATCTTCCACACCAAAGTAAAAACAACATGTTATCATACAGAATTTGATAATCTGGTATGTCAGGTTTAGGGCATTAAAACAATTCTCTTTCAGAAATGCCTTCTTCAATTGTGTGTAAAGGGCTCCATCTAGTGGTAATAAAATAAATTAAAAATAAGAAAATTAAGATGTCATTAAAAATAAAAATTTTTTTTAATGTTAAAATTAGCTCATTGAAAATTAATATATTCATTATCAAATCAAATCTCTTAACTGAGGAACTCAGGCAACCTCGTTTAAAAAAAAATTGTTTTCAGTGAAAGTATACACAAGAAGTTATGTTCCAATTTAACAATTACTACACATATTGTTCAGGGATGTTGGTTACGTTTTTCACAATGTTTTCAGGTGACTTCATTTTTTTGGACAGATGCTACACTCTGTAAATAAGATAAGCGATTCATTAATCACATTCCACAATTTTGCTTTTATTTTTAAGGAAAAATGTTTCTGATGAAAAACAACATTCATGAGGTATGTGAAAAATCACTCTTTTCGTATCATTGGTACCATATTCACCAGCCACTCCTCGGAATCTGTATGGGGCAGTTCTACTCTGTCCTATAGGATCACTATGAGCTGGAATCTACTCAATGGCAATGCATTTTTATATCAGAATATTTTTTGTCAAAAAATATATATCTTTATATTATTTTCAGTATCTTTTATTAAAATAATGCTTACACTTTGAGAAAAACTGATACAATCTCAGAGTACCCAACCCCAATTTCCCCAAATTATTTGCATTTATTAAAGTACTAGAGTGTTCCATTTCTTGACAAAAAAAAAAAGTCTTCTCTCTGTTCCAGAACTTTGTTCTCCAATACAGTTACCACCACTAAAATGCTGGCCACTGACAGACTTCCTTATGAATTTTATTAAATGTAAATCAATTACTTAAAAAAAAAAAAGACTACTGCAAGGATATGGACTTTTATATATTGAAAACTAGGATTCCACGAATACTGTTCAGGATTCCCTGGGCACTGATATTCTGGGGTCAAATCTTTCTACAAACCTTTACATGGAAACAAAACTTTACTCTTTTATCTCCGGCAGAACTGTATCGGCCACTTCTGACTTCCTTTGGGTGTTTTTTAATGTCATCTGCTACTTTTTCAAACAATTCACATTTTTTCTTGCTGGTTCCTTAAATGACACAGAAGCCTTACTTTTATATCTCTAGTAATAAAAAACTGCTTTTGCGTCCTTTTGAGTGTTCTTTATTTTCCAGTCTATAGGCATTTTTACTATCCTTTGACCCAAAATTTCAGTAACATCCGTGTGAGAAACAATGGGCTAAATGTTACTCAAAGATAGCAAATGAGATGCCTTTTGGGAAGAGGACCCCCTTTTTAATAAAGTCATGTGACTTGGAATTATTGTCTTTTAAACAACATACAGGAAAGACACCATCTCCCTATCTTAAAGGAATACAGGCTTGCTCAAAGTAGCCACTCCATCTTGGAAAGAAATATTTCTACTCTAGTTACTTAACAATATAAAACAGTAAAAAAGAAGATGGTCAATATAAAGGTATCATATCCAGTACTTCTAATATTTTTCCAACCATTTCATCAAATATAAAAAACATGAATAACAAACCTTCTCATAACTTTCCCTGATACTCAGAATCCAGGGGCAAATAAGAAGTGACAAGGCCCCAAAGCTAACAGCTAGTTAAAAACAAAAAGAAGGATTCTTTGCAACAAATATTCTGTAAGAAACAACCATATACAATAAAAAAAAAAAAAAATAGAAACTTAAAATCAAGTGCAGAAAACAGGCATATACACAGGCAACTTTAACACTGAGCATAATTAGTCTCTAAATCATGGAAATTTATCTGTATGTAGTCTAATTCTTTGGAGAAGCAGAAAAGTAAATGTAGTAATTCTATAACATAGGCCCAAAATTCTTTGACATAACTACCACCGAGAGGCAGAGTCTATACCCCTTTCCCTTGAATCTGAGCAGGCTTGTGTCTACTTCGACCAATAGAATATGATTTAAGTACTACTATGCAACTTCTGTGTGGACTTCTTTAGACTCTCGCTCTGGGGGATGCCATCTGCCATGTAAGAAACCTGACTACCTTGAACATGGCCTGCTGGAGAGGCCACATGTAGGCATTCCCAACTGACAGCTGCATCAACTGCTGGCAATGTGAGTGAGCCACCCTGACTGTCTAGCCCAGGTAAGCCTTAAGATGACTTCAGCCCTAGCAGATAGCTAACAGCAACCAATATCTAACAACAATTGCATTAGAGACCCCAAGTCAACTACCCAGCCAAGTCCTTCTTAAATTCCTGAAAAATATGAGTATAATACAAATTATTTGTAAATTTGCACGAAATATTTAAAATAGTATTAAATTTAAAACCTTTTCCAGGATAATTCTTTTTTTCTCTATACATTTTTTCCTTTTGGCACCAAGCCTTTCTTATACTGTCCTTAACTTCTTTTTCCACTCCCGGAATGCCCTTGTCCCTCCATACACCTCAATCCTAATCTCCTTTCAAATTTCAGATCAAAACAGTTCCTTCAGGATAATTCCATACTGGCATTCCAATTAATCCAATTACCCAGAATTTCTCAAACTCTACTATATACTATATACTATATACTATATATAGCCTATACTATCATTGTTTGTTTTTAGGTGCTGCCAAGTTGGTTCCGACTCAGAATGACCCTAAGGACAGCAGAACAGAACACTGCCCGATTGTGTGCCAGCCTCACAACTGTTGCTATGTTTGAAGCCACTGTTACAGCCACTGTGTCACTCCAGCTCGTTGAGGGTATTCCTCTCTTTCACTGACCCTCTATTTCACTAAGCAGGATGTCCTTCTCCAGGGACTAGTACCTCCTGAGAACATGTCCAAAGTACATGAGACGAAGACTTGCCATCCTCACTAAGGGGCATTCTGGCTGTACTTCTTCCATGACAGATTTTTTGTCCTTCTAGCCAAAACCAAAATCCAAACCCGTTACTGTCAAGTTGATTCTGACCCTTAGTGACCCTATAGGACAGAAAAGAACTGCCCCTTAGGGTTTCCAAGGAGCGGAGGATTCAAACTGCTAACCTTTTGGTTAGCAGCCAAGCTCTTAACCACTGCACCAACAGGGCTCTGTTCTTCTGGCACTCCATGGTACATCCAATAATTGTCACTAACACCATAATTCAAAGGCATCAGTTCTTCTTCAGTCTTCCTTATTCATTGTCCAGCTTACACAGGCATTTGAGGCTACTAAAAATACCATGGCTCGAGTCAGGCGTACCTTAGTACCTTTTAACACTTTAAAGAGATTTCCTGCAACAGATCTGCCTAATGCAATGTGTCGTTTGATTTCTTGACTGCTGCTTCCATGGGCATTGATTGTGGATCCAAGTAAAATGAAATCCTTCATAACTTCAGTATTTTCTCCATTTATCGTGATGTTGCTTATTGGTTCAGTTGTAAGGGTTTTTGTTTTGTTTATGTTGAGGCGTAATCCCTGCTGAAGGCTGTGATCTTTGTTCTTCATCAGTAAGTGCTTCCGGTCCTCTTCACTTTCAGCAAACAAGGTTGTATCATCTGCATATCACAGGTTGTTAATGAGTCTTCTTCTAATCCTATGTTCTTCTTCATATAGTCCAGCTTCTCAGATTATGTGCTCAGCATGTGAAATGAGTTAAGTATGGTGAAAGGATACAACCCTGACACACACCTTTCCTGACTTTAAACCATGTACTACCCCCTTTGTTCTATTCAAACAACTGCCTCTTGGTTCTTTATGAGCTCGAATAAGTGTTCTAGAATACCCATTCTTCATAATGTTACCCATAATTTGTTATTATCCACACAGTCAAATGACTTTGCATAGTCAATAAAACATGGATAAACATCTTTCTGGTATTCTCTGCTTTCAGCCAAGGTCCATCTGACATTCTGCAATGATATCCCTTGTTTTAACACTTTAAAGAGATTTTCTGCATCCGACCTGAATTTCTGGCACTCTTTTTTTTTTATACTATACCCACCCACTGCCATTGACTCATTTATGGCTCATAGTGAACCTATTGGATAAGGGAGAATTGCCCCATAGGGTTTCCAAGGCTGTAATCTTTACAGAAAAAAAGATTACAGAAGCAGACTGCCACATCTTTCTCCTGTGGAGGGGCCGGTGGGTACGAATCACCAATCTTTCAGTTAGAACCGGATGCTTAACTACTGTGCCAACAGGGCTCCATGGTTTGTATTATCGATATATACTATGTAGTCTATACTGTAAAAAAAAAAAAAAAAAAATACTGTATTATCTCTTATTTATTTGTATAAAACATCAACTTATTTCCTACTTATTTAATGCAGGTTCTATCTTCTAGTTTCTTAAAAACTAAAGATGTCTATATTCAATTCACAAGTACTGTGAAGACACAAAGATCTTAATAAAAATAGGTTCACTAGAGGGCACTCTTCATCAAAAGTCAGCCTCTAAAAATTCAAGTATTTTTCTGTTACCACTGCATCAAATGGTGTGAATCTCATACTCAGCCTAATTAGCAACTGAATACTTACGAACGAAAATTAAGATTTCCCCCTTTTTTGAAGATGCTTTATCCCGTTACCTATCACTTTAATAAAACCCTTTTGCCATCGAGTCAATTTTGACTCACAAGGACTCCACAGGACAGAGTAGAATCGCTCCATAGGGTTTCCAAGGCTGTAAATCTTTGTGGAAGTAGACTATCATATCTTTTTTCCAAGGAGTAGCTGGTGAGTTTGAACTGTCAATCTTTCAGGTAGCATCTGAGATCTTAACCATTCTGCCACTAAAATGGTTAAAAATAGCAGAATGGAACCATAAACACCATAAAATTCTCTAGGAGTTCTAGGTTCCTGTGTATAATTATGGGCAATCTACCACAGGATAAACTTTTATATATCACATAGTATCTCACATATAGTAGGCACTCAAATGCTACAAGAATACATATAATAATGATTTCATTAAAGAACACCTTAAAGGCAGTATTTGAATTTATCATAAATATATAAAAAGAGTAGGTATATTACATTGAACCATCACACATCTGTCAGTTTGCCATACTGTGGTAGCTTGTGTGTTGCTGTGATGCTGGAAGCTATGCCATTAATAATGGGAACATGGACCATATGAGGTATGAATCTAAGAAAATTGGAAGTTGCCAAAAATGAAATGGAACACACAAATATCGATATCCTGGGCATCAGTGAGCTGAAATGGGCTGGTACTGGCATTCTGAATCAGACAATCATATGGTTTAATGTGCCAGGAATGACAAATTGCAGAGGAATGGCGTGGCATTCATTGTCAAAAAGAACATTTCAAGATCTATCCTGAAATACAATGCTGTTAATAACAGGATAATATTTATAAGCCTACAAGAAAAACCAGTTAATATGACTATTATTCAAATTTAAGTACCAACCACTAATGGCAAAGATAAGGAAACTGAAGATTTTTAACAACTTCTGGAGTCTGAAATTGATCAAACACGCAATCGATGTGTTGATAAGTACTGGTGATTGGGATGTAAAAGTTGGAAACAAAGAATCAGTAGTTGGAAAATACAGCCTTGGTGACAGAAATGACATCAGAGATCGCATGACAGAATTTTGGAAGACCAATAACTTATTCCTTGCAAATACCTTTTTTCAACAGCACAAACAGCAACTATACATGTGGACCTCACCAGATGGAAAACGCAGGAATCAAATCAACTACATCTGTGGAGAGGATGGAAATGCTAAATATCATCAGTCAGAACAAGGCCAGGTGCCAACTGCAGAACAGACCATCAATTGCTTAACATTCAAGTTCAAGCTGAAGCTAAAGAAAATTAAAACAAGTTCACAAGAACCAAAATATGACCTTGAGTATATTCCACCTGAATTTGGAAACCATCTCAAGAATTGATTTGATGTACTTAACACTAATGATGGAAGATGAGACAGGTGGTGGCATGACATCAAGGACATTATACAAGAAGAAAGCAAAAGATCATTTAAAGGACAGGAAAGAAAGAAAAGACCAAAATGAATGTCAGAAGAGATTCTGAAACTTGCTCTTGAATGTACAGTACCTAAAGTGAACAGAAGAAATGATGAAGTAAAAAAGCTGAACAGAAGATTTCAAAGAGCGGCTTGAGACATCAAAGTATTATAAAGAAATGTGCAAAGACCTGGAGTTAGAAAGCCAAAAAGAAGAAAATGCTCGGCATTTCTCAAGCTGAAAGAAATGAAAAAAAAAAATTCAAGCCACGAGTTGCAATTCTGAAGGATTCTACGGGCAAAATATTGAACGAACAAGGGAGCATCAAAGAAGATGGAAGGAATACACAGTCACTGTACCAAAAAGAATTGGCTGATGTCCAACAATTTCAGGAGGTAGCATATGATGAAGAACCTACGGTACTGAAGGAAGAAGTCCAAGCAGCACTGAAGGCATTAGCAAAAACAAGACTCCAGAAATGGACGGAATTGAGATGTTTCAACAAATGGATGCAGCACTGGAGGTGCTCACTAGTCTCTGCGAACAAATTTGGAAGACAGCTAACTACCTGGCCAACCAGGAAGGGATCCATATTTGTGCCCATTCCAAAAAAGGTTGATCCAACAGAATGCACAAAGTATCGAATAATGTCATTAATATCACATGCAAGTGAAATTTTGCTGAAGATAATTCAGAAGCAGTTGCAGCAGAATGTGGAATGAGGGATATCATTGCTGATGTCAGATGAACCCTGGCTGAAAGCAGAGAATACCAAAAAGATGTTTACTTGTGTTTACTCACTATGTAGTCATTCAACTGTGTGGATCATTACAAATTATGGATAACACTGCCAAGAATGGGAATTCCAGAACAGTTGATTGTGTTCGTGTGGAACCTGTACACAGACCAAGAGGCAATCTTTCAAACAGAACAAGAAGACTACGTGGTTTAAAATCAGGAAAGGTGTGTGTCAGGGTTGTACCCTTTCACCATACTTAAAGATCAAAGACCACAGCCTTCAGTATGGATTATACCTCAACACAAAGAAAACAAAAATCCTCACGATTCGACCAAAAAGCAACAAACATCATGATAAACAAAGACAATACTGAAGTTGTCAAGGACTTCATATTACTTGGATCCACCATCAACTCCCATGGAAGCAGCAGTCAAGAAATCAAATGACATATTACTTTGTGCAAATCTGCTACAAAAGACCTCTTTAAAGGGATCAAAAGCAAAGATGTCACTTTGAGGACTAAGGTGCACCTCACCCAAGCCACGGTATTTTTTTTTTCATGTGTATGCAAAAGCTGGGCAATGAATAAGGAGGACTGAAGAAGAAATGATGCTTCTGAATTATGATGCTGGCAAAGAATACTGAATATACAATGGACTGCCAGAAAAACAAAAAAGTTTGTCTTGGAAAAAGTACAACCAGAGTTGTCGCTAGAAGCGAGGATGGCAAACGTCATTTCACGTACTTTGGACACGTTCTCAGGAAGGACTAGTACCTGGAGAAGGACATCATGCTCAATAAAGTAGAGGGTCAGCGAAAAAGAGGAAGACCCTCGATGAAATGGATTTACACAGTGGCTTCAACAATGGGCTCAAACATAGCAACAATTGTGAGGATGACGCAGGACCAGGCACTGTTTTATTCTTTTGTACTTATAGGGTCACCACAAACCGGAACTGACTTGAAGGCACCTAACAACAATTATATTGAAAGGAGCTCTGGTGGCAGGGTGGTTAAGTGCTTGGCTGCTAACCGAAAGGTCGGTGGTTTGAACCAATCAGCCAATCTGCAGAAGAGAGATGTGGCAGTCAGCTTCCATAAAGATTTACAGCCTTGGAAACCCAATGGAGCAGTTCTACTCTGTCCTGTAGGGTTGCTATGAGTCTAAATTGATGATGGCAATAGGTTCAGTTTTTCAAATATATTATATTGAAAACTACTGGGAAATTAGCACTGATTGATGGGTCCAAGATCTAAAAGAATCTGAATTACCAATCAAATGCTACCAAAAATGCATTTATCTTCTCCATCAACACTGGAAAACATACAAATAGAAGATTTTTATGATTTATTCATATTACGGATACTGTAAGCAAAATGTCGTCAGTTCAAATCTACCAGCTGCTCCTTGGAAACCCTGTGGGGCAGTTCCACTCTGTCCCATAGGGTTGCTATAACTCAGAATCAACTCTATGGCAATGGGTTTTTGTTTTTAATTATGAGGATAATGCTGAACTTACTGAATGAAAATTAATCTATGATTTTTAGCAAATTTATTAGCTTTTTTAAAATCTACCTCTAACCTATATAACATCAGCATTTTTATGGGATAAAATGAATGTTTAAAGAAAATGATTTTTTGAGGTCCTGGAAAAGATATCCTTGTATAAGCACATCTTGAAGTAAAAACAAGAACATTAATAAATTGCAGAAAATATTAAAAATGAAACCCAGATGCAGACCTGACCAAAAAAAAAAAAAAAAAAAAACCACCTTGCACAGATTTTATTCGCCTTGCTTTACCAAACTAAAAAGTACCAGCCCTCTGGTAAAAGAGTCCTGAAAGTAAACCTGGTTTAAATTATTTTTTACTATGGGGTATGAAAAGGGAAAGGAAGGGAATGCTTGCGTTGCTTTCTTTTGTTTTTTTTTTTCCGTCAGTTAGATTAAAAGGGGGCATGGAGAGGGTAAAAAGGTTATCGATCTTTCTTGCACCAAACAACCCCTTTGCCCCCCAACTCCTGGAGAGAATGAACTGGAGATTGCCTTACTAAAACTACCGGCAGCCTGTATCTGGGAATTGAAGAAGAAGGAACCTATGTCACTTTATTGAGAGTTAATTTCAAAATCTAAGTTCCCTTTGACCTAGCACATGTTCCAAATACTAGACTCTGTCTCCCTGAGTACATTCGTTACCACACCTAACCTTAATATAAACCCTCCCCTTTTTTTTTCAGTTAAAATTTAGTAACGTTTTTATATTGCAGCTTTCATTATCTAATACTCTAGATTAGAAGGTAAAGAATAGCAGTTAAGAGTGTAGGCTCTGGAATCAAATGATCTGAATTCATATCTAGCTCCACCAGGGAATAAATGAGTGCCTAGAGGAAAGACCTAAGCTATCTCTATCTCAATTTCCTCATTTGCAAAATGGTATAATAATGCTGCCTCATTTGCTTCTTGTGAAGATTAAATAACATATTTAAATGTTTAAAATATTCAGTGGATGTTAGCTATTACCTATCATTACCTATATGATTACTTAGAGACCTAAGAGATTATTTTAGAGTTAATATCCCTATTCACAGAATTTCACAAAAAATAAGAACCATTTAAATGTACTACAGTAAGGAAATAAACAAACTGAGATGTATGTTCTCTAAATTGTTAATCAACCACGAAGAGGTAGCCTCACAGAGAGATTATAACAATATATATTAGGCACTGTCAATATTAAGTTCAAAAAAGACATACATATGTATGCACAAAGAAAAAAACTAGGAAATATGCACATGGAATATTAATCCTGTATCTTTGAGTATCAGAGGTTTAAGATATTTTTACACATATAAATTCCTATATTATTCTTAAATTTAAAAAAAATGAACATTTTTAATTTTACAATCAGAAAAAAGCAAAAAAGATCTATTTTAGTGGATAAAACAGGATGAAAATTATATACAGTGTAGCTATAGCTTCACTCAACAAATATTAAACCTTCAATATGCTGAATATCATAACTGTTATGAACTGAATTGTGTCCTCCAAAAATATGTGTTATAAATCCCAGCCTCTGTGCCTGTGGTTATAATCCCATTTGGAAATGGGTTGTCTTTGTTATGTAAATGAGGAAGGATTAGTGTAGGGTGTATCTTGAGTCAATCTCTTTTGAGACATAAAAGAGATTAAAGGAGCATGTGAGAAGCAGAGACAGGGGAAGAGAGATGCCAAGCCACATGAAGCTTGCCCAGAAACAAAAGCTCAAAGAGACACGGACCTTCTACCAGAGCTAAAAGAGAGAGAAAGCCTGAATTCGGATTTCTAGCCTCCTTGACTGTGAGAAAATAAATTTGTTCGTTGAAGCCACTCAACTTGTGGTATTTCTATTATAGTAAAAAACCCAACCCAGTGCCGTCAAGTCGCACTAGATAATTAAGAAAGAATTTGGTACCAGAAGAGCGGGGTGCTGCTCTAATAGACACCTAAATTATAGAAGCAGTTTTGGAACTGGGTAATGGGTAGAGACTGGCAAACTTTTAAGGTGCCTAACACTAGAAGTCTAGATTGCCTTGAAGAGACTGTTGATAGAATTACGTACATCAACGGCAATTCTGGTGAGGGCTCAGAAGGGAAGTGAAGAAAGCCCTAGACAGAGTCTTCATCATCTTAGAAAATACCTATGGCGCTGGCAATAGAACGCTGCTAGAAATGTGGATGTTAATTGTGCTTCTGTTGAGGCTTTCAAAGAATAATGAGCATGTCATTGGACAATGGAGGAAGGGTGATGCTTTTTATGCAGTGGCAAAGAACTTATCTGAATTATGTTCAAATGTTTGGTGGAAGGTAGACTTGTAAGTGATGAAATTGGATATCTGGCTAAGGAGATTTCTCAGCAAGATCTTAAAGAGGCCACCTAGTTTCTCCTGCTAATTGTAGTAAAATGTGAGAGGAAAGAGATGGACTTGAAAAAGAACTGTACAAAATGAAAACAAACAAAAAGATTTGGAAAATTCTGTTGTACAAACCAAGGACACATGTCCTCAAATTTTCACCAAGGATGTGGCCACGCAATCTTTTGTTAAAAACCTTAAGCCTCTGACTGATGGATCTAACCAACTACCACAGTAGAGAACCCATCAGCTCAGACTGAAGGAGACAGAGAAAGAATTAAAGGAGAGAATGCTGTCTGTCTCTTGGAATTCTACCAGCAGGAGACAGGCCAAAGGAGCTGTATCTGTTGTCCTTCGAGAAAAGAAAAGACCATCGCTGGATGAGCTTGGAGGTCAGCAGAACTGTTGATAGGATTATAGGCAGTAGGGCCTTGTTGGTTTCAAAACGTAGGGCCCCAGTCTCCAGGACCACAAAGGTAGGGCCACAGCTTCCTAGATTCCAAAGAGTTGGATCTTTGAAATCTTGATTCTGGAGTGTGGGGCTGCTGTGAAGGTGTACCAGGGAGATGGGGCCGCCATCCAAAGCTATGGGGCGGGAAGTGCTGGGGCCAAGATGGTAGGGTGGTCACTCAGATGGACTAGGAGAATGGGGCTGACCAAAGCTGAAGGAGCAGAGCTGCCATCCCAGTGGGCCTGGAAGGCGGAGCTGAAGCCCAAGGCCAAGAGGGGTCCACCCAGAAACCAGAGAGCGTGGCTAACACTCAGAGTCTAGAAGGCACAGCCATTACCTAGATGGTCTCAGAGAAGAGAGGATTATATTCAAGTCCTCAGAGCTCATGTAAATTGTTCTCCTGGGTTTTGGCCTTGTTGGGTGTCTGTTATCCCTTCTTTCACTCCAATTTCTCCCATTTGTATTGGAAATGTCTACCTTTGTGCCTGTTCCACCACTATACTTTGGAAGCAGGTGACTTGTAGTCTAGATTTAACAGGTCCACAGACAAAGAAGAATTTTGCCCAAGGATGGAAAACACTTACAGTTATCACCCATATTTAATTTAGACGAATAAGAAAATGAAATCTGAGGCAGGGCCAAGATGGCGGAGTAGTCAGACGCTTCCAGTGATCCCTCTTACAATAAAAACAAAAAAAAACAAGTGAAATGATTATATTTATGACAAGCTAGGAGCCCTGAACATCAAAGACAAAGTTAGAAAATGGACTGAGTGGTAGGGGGAGGGAAAGACGGTTCAGAAGTGGAGAGGAGTTGCCGGACCTGAATCGCCAGGAACCCTCAGGCACCATTCCCAGGAGCAACTGCAGTGGGCTGGTGGTAGTGTTTGGCCACAGTTTCCTCAGGGAGAAACAGCCAGCTGCACAGCCTGTTCACACCTCCGGAAGGAGGCTGACCTGTGCACTCTAGGGAACAGGGACACGCTTTCCTCACAGACTCTCAGGGGACAGTTATCAGCCCCATGCCTTGTTCAGAGCATGGTCCCATGCTGCAACAAGATACCTGTACCTACAACAATCAGCCCTGCCCCCCTAAGACTGTAGGACAGAGCATATACCACACACTTGATGACCAACTATCTGCACACCTGAGCTGAATCCATATAAGAAAAGTGAGTGGACTCCTAGGCTCATATACTTGATAACAGCGCTGCCCATCTGGTGACAGGATGTTAGAGCCTGAAAGGCAAAAATAATCAAGCTAGCTAACTCAAGCAACCTATTTGGGCATATGAAAACAAAACAAAGCAAAACTTAGGATACAGTGAGCAAACATAAAATAAACTAATACAATAACTTATAGATGGCTTGGAGACAACAGTCAATATCAAATCACATAAAGAAGCAGACAATGATCGCTTCAACAAGCTCTCAAAACAAAGAATCAAGGGATCTTCTGATGAAGGTACCTTCCTGGAATTACCAGATGCAGAATACAAAAGATTAATATACTGAACTCTTCAAGACATCGGGAACGAGATGAGGAAGGAGATTAGTCAATACGCGGAACAAGCTGAGGAACACACAGATAAAGCAGTTGAAGAAATTAAAAAGGTTCTTCAAGAACATAATTAAAAATTTAATAAGGTTCAAGAACCCATAGAGAGACGGCAATCAGAAATTCAGAAGGTTAACAATAAAATTACAGAATTAGACGACCCAATAGAAAGTCAGGGAAGCAGAACTGTGGAAGCGAAGTGGAAGCCAGAATTAGTGAGATTGAAGATAAAACACTTGGCATCGATATATTTGAAGAAAAATAAGATAAAAAAATTAAAAAAAATAAAGAAACCCTAAGAATCATGTGGGACTCTATCAAGAGAAATAACCTATGAGTAATTGGAGTACCAGAATAGGGAGGGATAACAGAAAACACAGAGAGAATTGTTGAAGATTTGTTGGCAGAAAACTTCCCTGATATTGTGAAAGGTGAGAAAATATCTATCCAAGATGCTCATCGAATGCCACATAAAGTAGATCTCAAAAGAAAGTCACAAAGACATAATCAAACTTGCCAAAACCAAAGATAAAGGGAGAATTTTAAGAGCAGCTAGGGATAAACAAAAAGTCACCAAGAGAGGAGAGTCAATAAGAATAAGCTCGGACTACTCAGCAGAAACCATGCAGCCAAGAAGGCAATGCGATGACTTCTATAAAGCACTGAAGGAAAAAGACTGCCAGCCAAGAATCATATACCCAGTAAAGCTGCCTCTTAAATATGAAGGTGAAATTAGGACATTTCCAGATAAACAAAAGTTTAGGGAATTCGTAGAAATCAAACCAAAACTACAAGAAGTACTAAAGGGAGTTCTCAGGTTAGACAATCAATAATATCAGATATCAACCGAAGACTAGAACACAGGACAGAGCACCCAGATGTCAACCCAGATACGGAAATCACAAAAATATATCAAGATAAAAAAAAACACCCAAAACAAGGAAACAGCAACGTCCTTACATAAAAGAAGACAACATTAAAACAAAAAAGAGGGACTAAGAAATACAGTCATACATCTTTCATATAGTGAGGAAGACAAGACGATATGAAGACATAAGAGTTAGGCTTAAACTTAGAAAAATAGGGGTAAGAATTAAGGTAACCACAAAGGAGAATAACAATCTTACTCATCAAAATAAAATACAAGAAAAACATAAAGACTCAGCAGAAACAAAATCAACAATGAGTAAGAGGAAAACACAATATATAAACTACTCAGTACATAAAATTAGGTGGGAAAAAGAAACTGTCAAAACCCATACCTAACCATAATTACGCCGAATGTAAATAGTCTAAATGCACAAATAAAGAAACAGGGAGTGGCAGAATGGACAAAAAAAACATGATCTGTCCACATGCTGCCTACAAGTGGCACACCTTAGGCTTAGAGACACAAACTAGTTCAAAGGATGGAAAAAAATATATCGAGCAAACAACAATCAAAAAAGCAGGAGTGGCAATATTAATTCCTGACAAAATAAACTTTAAAGTTAAATCCACTACAAAGGATAAGGAAAGACAATATATTATGATTAAAGGAACAATATATCAGGAGAATATAACCATATTAAATATTTATATACCCAATGACAGGGCAGCAAGATACATAAAACAAACTCTAACAGCATTGAAAAGTGAGATAGATAGCTCCACAATTATACCAGGAGACCTCAACACACCAGTAGCCATGAAGGACAGAACATCCAGAAAGAAGCTCAAAAAAGTTAGGGAAGATCTAAATGCCACAATTAACCAACTTGACCTTACAGACATAAACAGAACACTCCACAAGTATACTTTTCTAGTGCACATGCAACATTCTTTAGAATAGACCACATATTAGGTCATTAAGCAATAGTGAAGGATTCCATGGGAAAAATATCAAATGATGCAGGAAGCATCAAAAGAAGATGGAAGGAATACACAGAGTCATTGTACCAAAAAGAATTAGTTGATATACAACCATTTCAAGAGGTGGCATATGATCAGGAACCGACGGTACTGAAGGAAGAAGTCCAAGCTGCTCTGAAGGCACTGGCGAAAAACAAGGCTCCAGGAATTGATGGAATATCAATTGAGATGGTTCAACAAACAGATGCAGAGCTAGAGGTGCTCACTCGTCTATGCGAAGAAGTATGGAAGACAGCTTCCTGGCCAACTGACTGGAAGAGATACATATTTATGCCTATTCCCAAGAAAGGTGATCCAACCAAATGTGGAAATGATAGAGCAATATCGTTAATATCACACACAAGCAAAATTTTGCTGAAGATCATTCAAAAACGGCTACAGCAGTATATCAATGGGGAACTGCCAGAAATTCAGGCTGGTTTCAGAAGAGGACGTGAAACCAGGGATATCATTGCTGATGTCACATGAATCCTGGCTGAAAGCAGAGAATGCCAGAAAGATGTTTACCTGTGTTTTATTGACTACGCAAAGGCATTCGACTGTGTGGATCATAACAAACTATGGATAACATTGTGAGGAATGGGAATTCCAGAACACTTAATTGTGCTCATGAGGAACCTTTACATGGATCAAGAGGCAGTTTTTCAGACAGAACAATGGGATACTGATTGGGTTAAAGTCAGGAAAGGTGTGCGTCAGCATTGTATCCTTTTACCATACCTATTCAATCTGTGTGCTGAACAAATAATACAAGAAGCTAGACTATATGAAGAAGAACAGGGCATCAGGATTGGAGGAAGGCTCATTAACAACCTGCGTTATGCAGATGATACAACCTTGCTTGCTGAAAGTGAAGAGGACTTGAAGCACTTACTGATGAAGATCAAAGACCACAGCCTTCAGTATGGATCACACCTCAACATAAAGAAAACAAAAATCCTCACAACAATGAGCAACATCTTGATAAACGGAGAAAAGACTGAAGTTGTCAAGGATTTCATTTTACTTGGATCCACCATCAACAGCCATGGAAGCAGCAGTCAAGAAATCAAAAGACGCATTGCATTGGGTAAATCTGCTGCAAAGGACTTCTTCAAAGTGTTGAAGAGCAAAGATGTCACCCTGAAGACTCAGGTGCGCCTGACCCAAGCCATGGTATTTTCAATCACATCATATGCATGTGAAAGCTGGCCGATGAATAAGGAAGACCGAAGAAGAGTTGACGCCTTTGAATTGTGGTGTTGGCAAAGAATATTGAATATACCACGGACTGCCAAAAGAACGAACAAATCTGTCTTGGAAGAAGTGTGGCCAGAATGCTCCTTAGAGGCAAGGATGGCAAAACTGTGTCTTACATACCTTGGACATGTTGTCAGGAGGGAAGAGTCCCTGGAGAAGGACATCATGCTTGGCAGAGTACAGGGTCAGCGTAAAAGAGGAAAACCCTCAGCGAGGTGGATTGACATAGTGGCTGCAACAATGAGCTCAAGCATAACAACGATTTTAAGGATGGCGCAGGACCGGGCAGTGTTTCGTTCTGTTGTGCATAGGGTCGCTATGAGTTGGAACCGACTTGACGGGACCTAACGACAACAAGCAAGCCTTAGCAGAATCCAAAAATATCGAAATATTATAAAGCATCTTCTCTTACCAGAAGGCCATATAAAAGTAGAAACCAGGAACAGAAAAAGCAGGGAAAAGAAATCAAACACTTGGAAACTGAACAATACCCTGGTCAAAAATGACTGAGTTATAGAAGACATTAAGGATGAAATAAAGAAATTCAGAGAATCCAGTGAGCACGAAAACACTTCCTAACAGAACCTTTGGGACACAGCAAAAGCAGTGCTCGGAGGTCAATTTATATCAATAAATGTACACATCCAAAAAGAATAAAGGGCCAAAATCAAAGAATTATCCCTACAACTTGAATAGAAGAGAACAACAAAAGAAGCCCTCAGGCACCAGAAGAAAGCAAATAATAAAAATTAGAGCAGAATTCAATGAAATAGAGAACAAAAAAACATTTGAAAGCATTAACAAAACCAAAAGCTGTTTTTTTTGAAGAAATTAACAAAATTGATAAACCACTGGCCAAACTGACAAAAGAAAAACAGGAGAGGAGCAAATAACCCAATTAAGAAATGAGATGGGGGGGGCGGAGCCAAGATGGCGGACTAGGCAGACGCTACCTCGGATCCCTCTTACAACAAAGACATGGAAAAACAAGTGAATCGACCACAGACATAACAATCTACGAACCCTGAACAACAAACACAGATTTAGAGACGGAGAACGAACTAATATGGGGAAGCAGCGATTGTTTCCAGAGCCTGGAGCCAGCGTACCAGTCAGGTACGGCACAAGCACAGAGAGCTGCTCCACCCCCCTGAACTAACCCCAGGAGGGGGACCAGCCAGTTCCTCGGGCGGCGTGGGACGCAGCCGGTAGAAGTCCCCGGGAGGCAGTGACTGGTCTTGGAGCAGGAAGAGCAGCGTCCCAGCCGGGGAACCGTCCCACCGAGATTTGGACTGGACGCAGGCACGGCATAAACATGGAGAGCTGCTCCACCCCCCTGAACTAACCCCGGGAAAGGGCCCAGCCGGGTTGCGCGGGCGGCGTGGGACGCAGCCGATAGGAGAAGTCCCCGGGAGGCAGCGACTGGTATTGGAGCGGGGAGAACAGCGTCCCAGCCGGGACACTCGGTCACGGCACAAGCACGGGGAGCTGCTCCACCCATCTGAACTAACCCTGGGAGGAGGCCCAACTGATTCTCGGAGGCGGCACGGCCACGCGGCTGGAGGGACGAGAAGTCCCCGGGAGGCAGCGACTGATTTTAGAGTCGAGAGTGCACCGTCCCAGTAGGGGAGCCTTGACGCTGGGCGTGGGGCTGGAAGCGGAGGATCTGACCATGACTCCAGCAGGCCAGACCCCCCGGGGGCTATCTCCACACAGCCAGCACACATAGGCTACGCGCCTGCGGGAATCTCAGATATAATAGTCATTCCAAGCAAGACAAGCAACTCTGGCTATATTCTGAGGTGCTACTCTCCTATCTCTCTGTTCCCTCCCCCACCCTCCCCAGGCGGCTTCATTAACATCTGAATAGCCTGAGCCAGAGGGAGAACTCTGATAGGGATCTGACTGCATTTTTTTTTAGCGGATTTTCTGGAAAAACTAGTTTCCCAGTGATGGCTCGGAGACAACAATCCATATCAAACCACTTAAAGAAGCAGACCGTGACAGCTTCTCCAACCCCCCAAACAAAAGAGTCAAAATCTTTCCCAAATGAAGATACAATCCTGGAATTATCAGATACAGAATATAAAAAACTAATTTACAGAATGCTTAAAGATATCACAAATGAAATTAGGATAACTGCAGAAAAAGCCAAGGAACACACTGATAAAACTGTTGAAGAACTCAAAAAAATTATTCAAGAACATACTGGAAAAATTAATAAGTTGCAAGAATCCACAGAGAGACAACATGTAGAAATCCAAAAGATTAACAACAAAATTACAGAATTAGACAACGCAATAGGAAGTCAGAGGAGCAGACTCAAGCAATTAGAATGCAGACTGGGACATCTGGAGGACCAGGGAATCAACACCAACGTAGCTGAAAAAAAATCAGATAAAAGAATTAAAAAAAATGAAGAAACCCTAAGAATTATGTGGGACTCTATCAAGAAGGATAACCTGCGGGTGATTGGAGTCCCAGAACAGGGAGGGGAGACAGAAAACACAGAGAAAATAGTTGAAGAACTCCTGACAAAACTTCCCTGACATCATGAAAGACGAAAGGATAGCTATCCAAGATGCTCATCGAACCCCATTTAAGATTGATCCAAAAAGAAAAACACCAAGACATATTGTCATCAAACTCACCAAAACCAAAGATAAACAGAAAATTTTAAAAGCAGCCAGGGAGAAAAGAAAGGTTTCCTTCAAGGGAGAATCAATAAGAATAAGTTCAGACTACTCAGCAGAAACCATGCAGGCAAGAAGGGAATGGGATGACATATACAGAACACTGAAGGAGAAAAACTGCCAGCCAAGGATCATATATCCAGCAAAACTCTCTCTGAAATATGAAGGCGAAATTAAGATATTTACAGACAAACACAAGTTTAGAGAATTTACAAAAACCAAACAAAAGCTACAAGAAATACTAAAGGATATTGTTTGGTCAGAGAACCAATAATATCAGATATCAGCACAGCACAAGGTCACAAAACAGAACGTCCTGATATCAACTCAAATAGGGAAATCACAAAAACAAACAAATTAAGATTAATTAAAAAAAAAAATACACATAACAGGGAATCCTGGAAGTCAATAGGTAAAAGATCACAATAATCAAAAAGAGGGACTAAATACAGGAGGCATTGAACTGCCATATGGAGAGTGATACAAGGCGATATAGAACAATACAAGTTAGGTTTTTACTTAGAAATGAGATGGGCGATATTACAACAGACTTAACTGAAATTAAAAAAATTGTATCAGATTACTATGAAAAAATTGTACTGTAACATATTTGAAATCCTAGACGAAATGGATGAATTTCTAGAAACACACTACCTACCTAAACTAACACAGAGGTAGAACAAATAAATAAACCCATAACAAAAGAAGAGATTGAAAAGGTAATTAAAAAACTCCAAACAAAAAAAAGCCCTGGCCCAGATGGCCTCACTGCAGAGTTATACCAAACTTTCAGAGAACAGTTAACACCACCACTACTAAAGGTATGTCAGAGCATAGAAAAGGATGGAATACTCCCAAACTCATTCTATGCAGTCAGCATATCCCTGATACGAATTACAGACCCATATCGCTCATGAACTTAGATGCAAAAATACTCAACAAAATTCTAGCCAATAGAATTCAACAACACATCAAAGAAATAATCCACCATGACCAAGCAAATATGAGCAGCTGATACCTGACAAAGGCCCAAAGTCAGTTAAATGGGGAAAAGACAGTCTTTTTAACAAACAGTGCTGGCGTAACTGGACATCCATCTGCTGCAAAAAATGAAACAAGACCCATACCTCACACCAGGCACAAAAATTAACTCAAAATGGATTAAAGACCTAAATATAAAATCTAAAATCATAAAGATCATGGAAGAAAAAATAGGGACAATGCTAAGAGTCTTAATACATGGCACGAACAGTATACAAAACATTACTAACAATGCAGAAGAGAAACCAGTAACTGGGAGCTCCTAAAAATCAAACACCTATGCTCATCCAAAGACTTCACCAAGAGAGTAAAAAGATTACCTACAAAACTGGGAAAAAGTTTTTAGCTACGACATTTCCGATCAGAGTCTGATCTCTAAAATCTACATGATACTGCAAAAACTCAACTACAAAAAGACAAGCAACCCAATTTAAAAATGGGTAAAGGATATGAACAGGCACTTCACTAAAGAAGACATTCAGGTAGCTAACAGATATATGAGGAAATGTTCATGATCATTAGCCATTAGAGAAATGCAAATCAGAACTACAATGAGATTCCATTTCACTCCAAAAAGGATGGCATTAATCCAAAAAACACAAAATAATAAATGTTGGAGAGGCTGTGGAGAGACTGGAACACTTCTACACTGCTGGTGGGAATGTCAAATGGTACAACCACTTTGGAAATCGATTTGGCGCTTCCTTAAAAAGCTAGAAATAGAACTACCAGACAATCCAGCAATCCCACTCCTTGGAATATATCCTAGAGAAATAAGAGCTTTTACACATATATATGCACACCCATGCTCACTGCAGCACTGTTTACAATAGCAAAAAGGTGGAAGCAACCAAGGTGGCCATCAATGGATGAATGGATAAATAAATTATGGTATATTCACACAATGGAATACTATGCATCTATAAAGAACAATGATGAATCCGTGAAACATTTCATAAATGGAGGAATCTGGGAGGCATTCTGCTGAGTGAAATTAGTCAGTTGTGAAAGGATAAATATCGTATGACACCACTATTTTAAGAACTCAAGAAACAGTTTAAACAGAAGAAAATATTCTTTGACGGTTGCATGAGAGGGGAGGGAGGGAGGGAAATGGGTATTCACTAATCAGATCGTAGACAAGAACTATTTTAGGTGATGGGAAAGACAACACACAATACAAGAGAGATCAGCACAACTGGAGTAAACCAAAAGCAAAGAAGTTTCCTGAATACACTGAATTGTTCGAAGGCCAGCGTAGCAGGGGCAGGGTTTGGGGACCATGGTTTCAGGGGACATCTAAGCCTATTGGTGTAATAAAATCTATTAAGAAAACATTCTACATCCCACTTTGGAGAGTGGTGTCTGGGTCTTAAATGCTAGCAAGCGGCCATCTAAGATGCATCAGGTGGTTTCAACCCACGTGGATCAAAGGAGAATGAAGAACACCAAAGACACAGAGAATTATGAGCCCAAGAGACAGAAAGGGCCACATAAACCAGAGACTACATTAACCTGAGACCAGAAGAACTAGATGGTGCCCGGCTACAACGGATGACTGCCCTGACAGAGAATACAACAGAGAAACCCTGAGGGAGCAGGAGAGCAGTGGGATGCAGACCTCAAATTCTCGTAAGACCAGACTTAATGGTTTGACTTAGGCTGGAAGGACCCCGGAGGTCATGGTCCCCAGACCTTCTGTTAGCCCAAGACAGGAACCATTCCCAAAGCCAACTCTTCAGACAGGGATTGAAATGGACTATGGGATAGAAAATGATACTGGTGAAGAACAAGCTTCATGGATCACACAGACACATAAGACTACGTGGGCAGCTCCTGTCTGGATGGGGGATGAGAGGGCAGAGGGGGTCAGAAGCTGGCCGAATGGACATGAAAATAGAGAATGGAAAGGAGTGTGCTGTCTCATCAGGGGGAGAGCAGCTGGGAGTGTATAGCAAGGTGTATATAAATTTTTGTATGAGAGACTGACTTGATTTGTAAACTTTCAATTAAAACAGAATAAAAATTTTTTTTAAAAAAGATGAAATTTTAGACTTAGAGCTGATTTAAGACTTTTGGGATGATGTGATGGGGTGAACGTCTTCTGTATGTGGCAAGGACATGAATTTTTGGAGGCCAAAGGGTAGACTGTTAGGGATTGAATTGTGTCCCCCCAAAATACATGCTGTAAATTCTAGCCTGTATGCCTGTGGATTTTGGGAACGGGTTGTCTTTGTTATGCAAATGAGGCAGGATTAATATAGGGTGAGTCTTGAGTTAACATCTTTTCAGATATAAGAGAGATTAAACAAGTATGTGAGAAGCAGAGATGGGAGAAGAGAGATGCCAAGCCACATGAAGACTGTCTACGAGCAGAAGCTCGAAGAGACAAGGACTGCAAGACAGAGAAAGCCTTGCCCTAGCGCCAGCACCCTGAATTTGGACTTCTAGCCCCCGAAACTGTGAGAAAATAAATTTGTTTGTTAAAGCCACCAACTTGTGTTATTTCTGCTGTAGTAGCAACAGATAACTAAGACAATAACTCTAATAAATATTCAACAATTATTTACTTAATACTTACTATGCTAGTGAAAAAAAACTAGAATTCCTGTCAACAACGATTATCCTTGAGCAATAGGAATAAACGTGATTTCTTCTCCTAACTATATTTCTATATTTTTCAAGTTTTCTATAATGAAGGTTTTTGTTTTTCATTAATGCAAACTTATTTACTGAGTGTCTGTTGTGCCCATGGCATTACGCCATGTAATAAGTATGAATTAATCAGCATGTATAACAACCACAGGACTCAGGGATAACCACATTATGCATATATAGTCAATCCTCATTATTGGCAGATTCCGTATTTGCAAACTCACCTATTCACTAAAATTTATTTGTAACCCCAAAATTAATACTTGTGGTACTTTCATGGTCATTCATGGATATGTGCAGAGCAGCGTAACTGAGTCACCCAATCTACACTTTCCCAGCTGAGGTGAAGAAAGCAACACTCTGCCTTTTTCTTTTAGCTCTCATATTGTAAATAAGTATCCTTTTTGCAATCATTTAGTACCACATTTCTTATATTTTTTGTGCTTTTTGTTGTTGATTTTGCTGTTTAATAATGGCCCCAAGGCATAGTGCTAAAGTCCTATCTAGTGTTCCTAAGTGCAAGAAAGCTATGGTGTGCCTTTCACAGAAAATACATGTGTTAGATAAGCTTCATTCAGTCATGAGTTACAGTGCTGTTAGCCATAAAGTTCAATGATAATGAATCAACAATACATATTAAATAAGGTGTCTTTAAACAGAAACACACATAAAACAGGTTATATATTGATTGGTTGACAAAAATGTTGTGACCAGAGGCCTCTAGGAACCTAACCGTGTATTTCCCATAAGAGCAATGGTTCAGTATTCACTGATGCAGTGTTCATGGTAACTTTATAGAACGTAACTGCTGTAGATAAGTAGAATAACGTGTTGCATGAAAAATTCCATGCTATAAAAATTCAGACATTATATGTAATATATATAAATACAGTAAAACTTGTGAAAGCTGGAACTTTCGTAAAACAGAACTCTTAGATAAGAAAAACTCAAATATTTTCCACTAAGATGAGCAATAGAGAAATGATAAAACTGCACCCCAAAAACGACAGAAAACTCGTAAGACCTGGAAAAACAAGGCAGTCCTGTTGAGTTCCAGCTCTCAAAGGTTTCACTGTATATACAAATACATAAATATATGTACACACATATTATATAGAATGCAGTGTTCTAAGATACAAATAGGACCTAAGATGTGAATTCAATCATACGTAATGTTTGAGGAGGTAGAGAAATAAGGAGGAGGGTATTGAGTCATGGGTAAAGACAGAGAGCAAAGAACACGGTACTGTGAAAAAGACAATTAAATAGTTTTGCTCATATGAAGGATATGCATTGTAAGTCATAGGAATTCTATCATGATGTAACTCTAATAGTAGTGTTTCTTAATCTTTACTTGAGCAGTGGCCTGGGGTGGCAAGACCCTCTGTTGTCTTGATACAAATAACAGATCATCTCCCCAGAAAAGTACACGAACATTACAGTAACACTTTTTATCTGAGAATTGCTGCCCACCCACAAGGTTGAATGGGCAGCAAAGTCTCTTCCAATCACAGCACACTGCACCACGGAGGAACAACTGACCCAAGCTGGCTCAATCAGATACACTCTTTCAGGACTTTTAAATTGGAATTCAGAGATAGCCAGCTTATTACTCAATATGCTGACTGATGTAAGCTTGGGTAGTCATCGTTCACCAAGTACACAGAGGAGGAGAAAGTCAGGCTTCAGAGAGAAAAGAATGAAGTCTTCTACTTCTTTGTTCCAATCTTCTGAAAAGTTTGGCTGCTCTAGGATTTCATGAGATACCCAATAACCTTCTACTTTTTTTTTTTTTTCCATTTTTCCTTAAGCTAGCTCAAGTTGGTATTGATTGCTCATAACTGAAATTAAAAAAAAAAAAATTGTTGACTAAATAAATAAGACACACATGGAGTCAGTCCCTAGGTGGCACAAATGGTTAACACATCTGCTGCTAAGTAAAAACTTGGAAGTTCAAGTTTACTCAGAGGCAGCTCAGAAGAAAGGCCTAGGGATCTACTTTCAAATATCAGACACTGAAAACCCTACGGAGCACAATTTCACTCTGACGTATGTGGGGTTACCATGAGTTGGAACTGACTTGATGACAACTGGTTTTTTAAGACATATACACACTTCTACAATTTTAAGGGGTTCATCTGATTCATGTGTTAGAGCACATCTTCCCAACTGAAGAGGTTATATGCACACAACAACGATCATCTCAGCCCTCAACATAATATTTATGGTGTGCCATGGACATAAAAAAATACTGGGAAGTATCACCATAGAATAATGGAGAAATTGATCACCTTAAGGGTCTCAAGGCATAGATTAAGACTTTTGAGAAAAACAGTATGTCAAGCAAGTCTCCAGAATAATAAAAGAATAATGTACCATTTAGCTTTTATACAGCATTTTATTTTTTTCAAAATAATATACAATATTATACTGGTAAGTAAAGAATTCAGGAAAAGGTAAATATCCTAAAATACTGCTACTGGGTATCCAAATCAAGTATTTATCCTGTAGCTGAAGTGCAACGAAGAGTTTCTGGCAACCCCAGGAGGAAAAAAAAAAAAAATTAATCAGCACAGAATCCAATGTCTTTCACGAGAGAATATTGAAAAAAATTTCTTGCTTACAAAATATTCACCTTCTGGGTATTTTCCCATGGAATATTTCATTTGTTTGCAACATGAACTCTTAAAATGCTTTTTAAAATAATGCCCAGGTGCTTCCTCTAATTCAACTGAAGACATTCCATTGAACAAGTTTTAAATGACAGAGCAGATATATACTAATTTTAAAAGAAGGTAAAGTCATATCTTAAAGATCTTATGACCTGTCAAAGTATCAAGATCAAGCAAAGGCAAAAAACAAAAGATGATTTTCCCTATATTTCTGATGTTACATTTCTCTTGCCTTGTTTTCCTCTACATGTGATTTCTGTGATTTCTTCTCACTAATAGTATCCTGTTTCTATGCATAGGAAAGAACCTAGTGCAGTGTTAGTTAACATTACTTCCTATAACTAAGGTCGACATTCTGTAGTACTGACATTAACACTCACTGTAATTCTGGGTAACAAAACAGCACACTGATGATCATTAATGAACATCCTCTATGATGAAACCTGAATTGATAATCAGTTAACACAGATTTGCAAGAGACTTCCTCCTTCCTGTTTTTACACTCTTGAGCTAGGAGACATCTCTTCCTGTTCGCTTTTGTTCTACTTGGTAAAATGTAAAAAGTGAGAAAGGAAACACCCAAAACATGTAATTTTTAATTGTCCTTTAGAAAAACAAATTGAATTGCTAAAATAAACAATTCAAAAAGCTTTTAAAAAAAAAAAAGGAGGTTAATGAATGCAGATGTGGATCGCCTTCCTGAGAAGATTTTAGAAAATCAAATATATCAAACTGTCTAGAGCAGATCTGAGCCCTGGTGGTACAGTGGTTATGGGCTTGGCTGCTAACCAAAAGGCTGGCAGTCTGAATTCACCAGCTGCTCCTTGGAAACGCTATAGGGCAGTTCTACTCTGTCCTATAGAGTTGCCATAAGTGGGAATCGACTCAATGGCAACAGGTTTGGTTTTTTGTTTTTTAGGGCAGAGCTAATTTGATTTTTGTCCAATAGCTTAAAAGATGAACTACCTGTCCTACCAAGGTCCTTTCTAGGAGTAAACCAAACCCGTTGCCATTGAGTCGATTGCAACTCATAGCAACTCCGTAAGACAGAGTAGAACTGCCCCGTAGGGTTTCCAAGGCTATAAATCTTTACAGAAGCAGACTCACATTTTTCTCCTGTGAAGCAGCTGGTGGGTCTGAACAGCCAACCTTTGTGTTAGCAGCCAAACACTGTGACACCAACCAAAAACCCGTTGAGGTCAAGCAGATCCTAACTCACAGTGATCCTACAGGCCAGGGTAGAACTGCCCCATAGAGTTTCCAAAGAGCAGCTGTTGGATTTGAACTGCTGACCCTTTGGTTAGCAGCCAAGCTCTTAACCACTGTACCACCAGGAGTATTAATCTACAATTAAGGAGAAATTCACTAAAGGGTTGACTTCTCAGTAAAACAACAAAAAGAATATTCTTTACCATAGAAAACAAAACAGCAAATGCGCTGAGCTTTACACTTAAAATTTGCGTACTTTATAATGCTAAAAAGTACATTTCAAAATAAAGATACACCAAAAACCAAACCTCTTGCCATCAAGTCAATCCCAAATCATAGCAACCCTATAGGACAGAGCAGAACCGCCTCATCAAGTTTCCAAGGAGCAACTGGTGGATTCGAACTGCTGACCTTTTTGGTTAGCAGCCATAGCTCTTAACCACTACGTCACCAGGGTTTCCAAATAAAGATATATATAATGTTAATTATTTATGTACCCAGTAATTCAGCAATAAATGTTCATAAAATAGAAACTACAGGGGATATATGAAGAAACAGAAACAAACTAAAAGGACTTTAACACAAGTCTCTTAATTCAAGAAATACCATGTATTAAAGATTAGACAGACCCATAAAACAAACAATAATACACATAGCTCAACCATGTATATGAGACTAAATGGGCACACCAGCTCAGAGGCAAGGACGAGAAGGCAGGAAGGGACAGGAAAGCTGAACCAATGGAAAGGGGGAACCCAAGGTCGAGAAGTGGAGAGTATTGACATGTCATGGGGTTGGAAATCAATGTTACAAAACAATATGTATATTAATTGTTTAATGAGAAACTAAAGTACAATAAAAATAATAACAAATATTTGAAAAATGAGGATGCAGAAGATATAACCAACTTAATCAATAATCTTATGTGTAGGCATGTGTGTGTATGTGTGTATATATAAACTTTTGAACCACAGGAAAAGAGAACACACTTTCTTTTCAAGATCACATGGAGGATTCAAGAAAACTAACCCTATATTAAGCGTAAAATGCTAATGAATTCCAAAGAATAGAAATAATACAAGCAGATTTATCTAACTAGAATATAACTAAGAATTAATAACAAAATTTAAAAAATTAAAAGAACTCTCTATATCTGGAAATTAATGCTATAAAAAACTGTTGGAAGCTTTTATCCCTAAACAGCAAAAAAGACAGCCCAACAAAAAAATGGGCAAAGGACTTGAACAGACAGTTCACCAAAGAGGATATTCAAATGGCCAACAAGCACATAAAAAAATGCTCATCATCTGCCCTTTCAAAACCAAACCCTTTGCCACTGAGCCAATACTGACTCATAGTGACCCTACAGGACAGAGAAGAACTGACCCATAGGGTTTCCATGGAGCAGATGACTGATCTGAACTACTGAACTTTTTGGTTAGCAGCCAAGCACTTAACCACTGTACCACCAGGGCTCCCCGTTAGCCATTAAAAAAGAAACCAAGCCTGTAGCTGTTGAGTGGATTCGGACTCATAGTGACCCTAGGGAGATGCAAATGAAAACCACAATGAGCTATTGCCTTGCCCCCATTAGAATGGCAATGATCAAAAAAACAGAAAAGAACAAGGAGTTGGCGAGATTGTGGAGAAAGTGGAACACTCATTCACTGCTGACGCAAATGTAAAATGTTACAGCAGTTCCTCAAAAACTAAGACCTAGAACAGAGAACTACCCTATGACCCAGTAATCCCAAATCTAGGTATGTACCCAGAGGAAGTGAAGGCAGGAACACAAACCGCAAGTTGTACACCAATGTTCACTGCAGCACTTTTCACAATAGCCAAAAGATGGAAACAACTGAAATGTCCATCAACAGATGAATGGATAAACAAAATGTGGTATATCCATACAATAGAGTATTATGCAGCTGTAAAGAGAAATGAAGTTCTGATGAATGCCAAAACATGGGTGAACCTTGGAAACATGGTTATTGTTTTTAAGTGTCATCCAGCCAGTTCTGACTTATAGCAACTCTATGTACAACAGAACCAAACAGTGCCTGTTCCTGCACCATCCTCAGGATTGTTGCTGTTTGGGCCCACTGTTGCAGCCACTGTGTCAACCCATCTCTTTGAGGGTCTTCCTCTTTTTCGCTGACCCTCTGCTTTACCAAGCATGATGTCCTTCTCCAGGGACTAATCCCTCCTGATAACATGTCCAAAGTATGTGAGACAAAGTCTCCCATCCTCGATGCTAAGAAACATTTTGGTATACTTCTTCCAAGGCAGATTTGTTAGTTCTTCTGGCAGTCCGTGGTATAGTCAATATTCTTCGCCAACATCAAAATTCAAAGACATCAATTCTTTGGTCTTCCTGTATTCACTGCCCAGCTTTCACATGCATATGAGGCAATTGAAAATACCACGGCTTGGGTGAGGAACACCTTAGTCCTCAAGGTGATATCTTTGCTTATTAAAGATAGTCCTTTGCAACAGATTTGCCCAACGCAATACATTGTTTGATTTCTTGACTGCTGTTTCCATGGGCACTGACTGTGGATCCAAGTAATATGAAATCCTTGACAACTTCAGTATTTTCTCTGTTTATCACGATGTTGCTTACTGGTTCGTTTGTGAGGATTTCCATCTTCTTTATGTTATGTAATCCATACTGAAGGCTGTGGTCTTTGACCTTCATCAGTAAGTGCTTCAAGTCCTCTTCACTTTCAGCAAGCAAGGTTGCATCATCTGCGTACAGTAGATTGTTAACGAGTCTTACTCCAATCCTTATACTGCGTTCTTCATCATATAGTCCAGCTTCCTGTATTATTGGCTCAGCATACAGACTGAATAAGTGTAGTGAAAGGATGGATTGGAGTCCTGGTGGCGCAGTGGTTAAGATATGAGGCTGCGAACCAAAAGGTCAGCAGTTTGAATCCACCAGCTGCTCCTTGAAAACCCTATTCTGTCCTATGGAATCGACTCAACGGCAACAGATTTCAGTTTTTTTTTCATTGAAAAAACACAACCCTGACGCACACCTTTCCCGATTTTAAAGCACGCAATATCCCCTTGCCCTGTTCAAACAACTGCCTCTTGGTCTATGTACAGGTTCCGCACAAGCACAATTAAGTGTTCTGGAATTCCCATTCTCTGCAATATTATCCGTGATCTGTCAAGATTCACACAAATGCCTCTGCATAGTCAATAAAACACAGTTAAACATCTTTCTTCCAATTTTCCTAGATTCATACTTCATACATTCCAGGTTCCAATTATTAATGGATGTTTACAGCTGTTTCTTCTCATTTTGAGTCGTGCCACATCAGCAAATGAAGGTCCCGAAAGTTTTACTCCACCCACGTCATTAAGGTCGACCCTTCTTTGAGGAGGCAACTCTTGCCCACTCATCTTCTGAGTGCCATTCAACCTGGGGGGCTCATCTTCCAGCACTATATCAGACAATGTTCCGCTGCTATTCATAAGGTTTTTACTGGCTAATGCTTTTCAGAGTAGACTGCCGGGTCCTTCTTTGTTGTCTGTCTTACTCTGGAAGCTCAGCTGAAACCTGTCCTCCATGGGTGACCCTGCTGGTGTCTGAATACCAGTGGCATAGCTTCCAGCATCGCAGTACAACAAACTGACAGACACGTGGTGACATAAAACAAAAATCCTCACAACTGGACCAATGAGCAACAGCATGATAAATGGAGAAAAGATTGAAGTTGTCAAGAATTTCATTTTACTTGGATCCACAATCAAAAGCCATGGAAGCAGCAGTCAAGAAATCAAAAGATGCATTGCATTGGGCAAATCTGCTGCAAAGGATCTCTTCAAAGTGTCAAAGAGCAAAGATGTCACCCTGAAGACAAAGGTGCACCTGACCCAAGGCATGGTATTTTCAATCACATCATATTCATGTGAAAGCTGGACAATAAGGAAGACCGAAGAAGAATTGACGCCTTTGAATTGTGATGTTGGCGAAGAATATTGAATATACCATGGACTGCCAAAAGAATGAACAAATCTGTCTTAGAAGAAGTACAACCAGAATGCTCCTTAGAAGCAAGGATGGAGAGATGGTGTCTTACGTACCTTGGATGTGTTGCCAGGAAGGATCAGTCCCTGGAGAAGGACATCACGCTTGGCAAAGTACAGGGTCAGCAGAAAAGAGGAAGACCCTCAACGAGGTGGACTGACACAGTGGCTGCCAACAATGAGCTCAAGCATAACAACGATTTTAAGGATGGTACAGCACCGGGCAGTCTTTCATTCTGTTGTGCACAGGGTTGCCGTGTGTTGGAGCCAACTCGACGGCACCTAACAACAACAACAAACATCTTTCTGGTATTCTCTGCTTTCAGCCAAGATCCATCTGACATCAGGAATGATATCCCTTATTCCACATCCTCTTCTGAATCCAGCTAAATTTCTGGCAGTTCCTTTTCAATGTACTGCTACAACCATTTTTGAATTATCTTCAGCAAAATTTTACTTACGTGTGATATTAATGATATTGTTTGATAATTTCTCCATTCTGTTGGATCACCTTTCTTTGCAATGGGCACAAATATGGGTCTCTTCCAGTCGGTTGGCCAGGCAGCTGTCTTTTAACTTCTTGGCATAGTCTAGTGAATGCTTCCAACATTGCCTCTGTTTGTTAAAACATCTCTATCGGCATTCCATCAATTCTTAGAGCCTTGTGTTTTGCCAATGCCTTCAGTGCAGCTTGGACTTCTTCCTTCAATACCATCAGTTCTTGATCATACGCTGCCTCCTGAAATGGTTGATGTTGACTAATCCTTTTTGGTACAGTGACTCTGTGTATTCCTCCCATCCTCTTTTGATGCTTCCTGTGTCATTCAATATTTTGCCCACAGAATCCTTCAATATTGCAACTTGAGGCTTGAATTTTTTCTTCAGTTCTTTCAACTTGAGAAATGTCAAGTGTGTTCTTCCCTTTTGATTATCTGACGCCAGGTCTTTGCACATTTCATTATAATACTTTCCTTTGAAATCTTCTCTTCAGCTCTTTCACTTCATTTCTTCCATTTGCTTTAGCTACTCTACATTCAAGAGCAAGTTTCAGAGTCTTTTCTGACATCCATTTTGGTCTTTTCTTTCCTGTCTTTTTAATGACTTTTGCTTCTTCACATTTGATGTCATTCCACAACTCATCTGGTCTTTGGTCATTAGTGTTTTTAATGCATCAAATCTATTCTTGAGATGGTTTCTAAATTCAGGTGGGATATACTCAAGGTCATACTTTGGCTCTAGTGGACTTGTTCTTCAACTTAAATTTGCATATGAGCAATTGATGGCCTGTTCCGAGGTTGACACCTGGCCTTGTTCTGACAGATGATATTGAGCTTCTCTATCATTTCTTTCCACAGATGTAGTTGATTTGATTCCTGTGTTTTCCATCGGGCCAGGTCCATGTGTATAGTCACTGTTTATGTTGTTTGAAAAAAGCTATTTCCAGTAATTAGATTGTGGGTCTTGCAAAATTCTATCATGCAATCTCCAGCATTTTCTCTATCAGCAATGCCCTACTGATCCTTCGTTTCCAACTTTCGCATTCCAATCACCAGTAACTATCAATGCATCTTGTTTGCATGCTTCATCAATTTCAGACTGCATAAGTTGGTAAAAATCTTCAATTTCTTCATCGAAAACACTATGCTGAACGAAATAAGTCAGTTGCAATAGTATACTGTATGATCTCCCTTATATGATGTAAGCAAATGTAAAGAAACCACAGATTATGAATGGTAACCAGGGGCAGGAGGAGGTGGAGAGGGGAGTTTTTATTCGGAGGGCACTGAGTTTATGCTAATGGTGGTAGAACATTTATTTGGTGATTCTCTACAGATGGATGGAGCCCTGGTGGCATAGTGGTTAAGAGCTCAGCTGCTAACCAAAAGGTCGGCACTTTGAATCCACCAGCCACTCCTTGAAAACCCTATGGGGCAGTTCTACTCTGTCCTATAGGGTCACTATGAGTCGGAACTGACTGGACGGCACCTAACAACAACAACATAGACGGATGATATATATCTCTTGGGTGAAAGATGGAAGAAAATCTGTTTTTTTAAAGTTTTTTCTGTTTATTAGTCTATTTTGAATTCAAATCAATTAAGAATTTCATGTTCACTGAGAACAGGTCTTTGATATCTGTACCAGTGAGTTTTTGTATCTCTGTGACTCTCACAACTCTTTACCTACAAGTTATAGAAACAAAGCTGTAAGACTTACCAAATGTCTTAGTCATCTAGTACTGCTGTAATAGAAATACCACAAGTGGATGGCCTTAACAAAGAGAAATTTGTTCTCTCACCGTCTAATAGGTTACAAGTCCAAATTCAGGGCATCAGCTCCAGGGAAAGGCTTTCTCTCTCTGTCAGCTCTGGAGGAAGATTCCTTGTCATCAGGCTTCTCCTGGTCGAGCAGCTTCTCAGGCACAGGGACCCTGGGTCCAAAGGACACGCTCTGCTCCTGGTACTGCTTTCTTGTTGGTATGAGGTCCCCCACTCTTTGCTTGCTTCCCTTTCATCTCTTGAGAGATAAAAGATAGTGCTGGCCCCACCCTGGGGAAACCCCCTTTACCTTGGATCAGGGAGGTAATCCGAGTAAGGGTGGTGTTCCAATCGACCCTAATCCTCTTTAACATAAAATTACAAGCACAAAATGCAGGACAACCACACATGGTCTAAACTGTCGATACACACATTTTTGGGGGGACATAATTCTATCCATGACACCAAATCCCTGTGTGTGTATGCATCTGTAATCCAGAAAGGTTTTTACTTCTTATTGTCTGTGTAAAATGATTTCTTATCATCACAAGGTATCGATGTTAGATTACAAAGTCTCTTAAGTTAAAGAAATTCTGTTCTGATTGGCTTACTGCAGTAAATATTTATATAAATAGAATATTAATAAAATTCCCAGAAAACAAGGAAATAGAACTTCTAATATTTAAAATTTCCTAGACATAAAAAGGGGCCCTGGTAGCACAATAGTTAAGCGCTCAGTTGCTAATCGAAAGGTTGGCAGTTCGAACTCACCAGCTGCTCAATGGGAGAAAAGGCCTGGTGATCAGCTCACGTAAAGATCACAGCCTAGGAAACCACAGGAGAGAGTTGTACTGTGTCCTCTAGGGTCACTATGAATCAGAATCAACTGGATGGCATAGAACAACAGGCAGAAAAATAATTCTTCTTATAGAAATTAATTTAGAAACATTTTAAGAATCCACATAATTAAGGCAGGTACTATCATTATCCCTATTCTACAGTTGAGCAAACTGAGGCTTACAAAGGTCAATAACGCACCTGAGTAGCAAGGCTCTGTAACTAAGCAGTGAAAGAGCTGGAATTTGAATCAAGTCATCTACCTCTTACTCACTGCTATTATCATAGCTTTATCTATAATAGAAATAATGTTAGATAGCTGAAGATACAACAATAACAGAACTATTGAAAAAATTAAACAATATGTCACAACGATCTATAAGAAGATATTTTCAGGCTATTCAATATACTAGTAAGTGAAAAAAATCAAGATACCACTGATGTATCAGGGGTAGTCACAAATGTTTGTGTATGCATGTGCATGTACTAATGGGGATAAAAGAATGCACAGGTAAAAGGCTACCAGGAGCGCAACAAAATCTTACAAGTAAATTATTTCTGGGGTGTGAAATTTTTTGTAGTTTTGTTCTTTTAACTTTCCTGTTTTTACATAATTTCTACATTGAGTACATATTACCAAAAAAAATTTCAAAATATTATTTGTAGCCCCTAAAAATAAACTGTACAACTATCTCAGTCATATTTTAGTTATATTAAATAAAAATTTTATGGTAAAATGATTTAATCTTAATAACTACTCGTTAAAATCGATTTAGTTTATATATTCTACTGCAACGAAATACACTGATTTTTAAAGAAATAGTGATAGCTAAATTTTACAAATGAAATTTTTCCTTTCTGAAAAGAAGTATCAGTTCCTTAATTTATACATTTTTTGTCTTTTTTTCTACATTAAGTTTCTTATAGGGCTTTACCCAGATTCATGTTCACTATCATTTCAATATTTTTTCATGTGGGCTAAACATCTAAGGAGAGAATGAAAGATACTACTGAGGCCATACGGTGTGAGGTACCACTTTAGAATCATCATAAAAAGAAACAGCATCTGCAACGTGCTAGACACAAAGTGTTGTACAGGTCGGCGGCATAATTGAGAAGGTGTACCTTTTCACCTTTGCTTTCTTTGGGTTGTTTTAGTTTCCCAGGGCTGCCATAATAAAATACCACAAAGTGGGTGAATTTAAAGACCTGAAACTAATTTTCTCACAGTTCTGAAGGCTAGAAGCCCAAATCAGGGTCTCAGCCATGTCAATTCCTTCTGGGGCACTGAGAAAGGAACTCTTCCATGCCTCAGTAGTAGCTTCTAGTGGCTGCCAACAATTCCTGGCGTTTCTTTGCTGTTTGCAGATGTATCTTCACATGGTGTCTTCTCCCCGTGTGTGCCTGTTTTCATGTCTGTCCTCTTTTATAAGAAAATAGTCACATAGGATTAGGACCCACCGTGCTCCTGAAGCATGTCATTTAGTTAATTGATAATACTTGCAAAGAAAAACCCCAACGAGGTCATATTCACAGGTACAGGAATTAAGACTTCAACATATTTTTGGGGGGGAACACAATTCAATCCACACGAAAGGGATCTTGATCAGATGATTATCTATTGAACTTCCCTATATGCACAACCCTGTAACAAGGGATAAAATCAGCCAGACAGACCTTGTCCCTGCCCAACAATCTAAAGATTGTTGTTGTTAGTTGCCATGGAGTCAGCTCCACCTCACGGCGACCTTATGAACAGCAGAACAAAACATTGCTCAGTCCTGTACCATCTTCACAACCGTTGGTATGTTTGAGCCCACTGTGGCAATCCATCTCATAGAGGGTTTCCCTCGTTTTTGCTGACCCTCTACCAAGCATGATGTCCTTTTCTAGCAATTGGTCTTTCCTGAGGACGTGTTCAAAGTAGGCATGACAAAGTCTCACCGTTCTCACTTCTAATGAGCATTCTGGCTCCAAAATTGATTTGTTTGTTCTTTTGGCAGTCCACAGCATACTCAATATTCTCCGCCAATGAAATTCAAATGTGTCAATTCTCCAATCTTTCTTTTTCATTATCCAGCTTTCACATGCAGATGAGGCAACTGAAAAGACCGTGGCTTCCATCAGGCGCACCTTGATAGTCAAAGTGACATCTTTGCTTTTTGACATTTTAAAAAAGTCTTTTGCAGTAGATTTTCCTAACGCAATATGTTGTTTGATTTCTTGACTGCTGCTTCCATGGGCATTGACTATTGATTCAAGATGAACAAATTTTTTTTCTTTTAATAATTTTTATTGTGCTTTAAGTGAAAGTTTACAAATCAAGTCAGTCTTTCACACAAAAACCCATATACACCTTGCTACACACTCCCAATTACTCTTCCCCTAATGAGACAGCCCACTCTCTCCCTCCACTCTCTCTTTTCGTGTCCATTTCGCCAGCTTCTAACCCCCTCCACCCTCTCATCTCCCCTCCAGGCAGAAGGTGCCAACATAGTCTCAAGTGTCCACCTGATCCAAGAAGCTCACTCCTCACCAGCATCCCTCTCCAACCCACTGTCCAGTCCAATCCATGTCTGAAGAGCTGGCTTCGGGAATGGCTCCTGTCCTGGGCCAACAGAAGGTCTGGGGGCCATGACCACCGGGGTCCTTCTAGTCTCAATCAGACCATTAAGTCTGGTCTTATGAGAATTTGCGCATGCATCCCACTGCTCTCCTGCTCCCTCAGGGGTTTTCTGTTGTGTTCCCTGTCAGGGCAGTCATCGGTCGTAGCCAGGCACCACCTAGTTCTTCTGTTATCAGGATGATGTAGTCTCTGGTTCATGTGGCCTTTTCTGTCTCTTAGGCTTGTAACCGCCTTGTGTCGTTGGTGTTCTTCATTCTCCTTTGATCCAGGTGGGTTGGGACCAATTGATGCATCTTAGATGGCTGTTTGCTGGCGTTTAAGACCCCAGACACCACTCTTCAAAGTGGGATGGAGAATGTTTTCTTAATAGATTTTATTATGCCAAGTGACTTTGATGTCCCCTGAAACCATGGCCCCCAGACCCCTGCCCCTGCTACACTGGCCTTCGAAGCATTCAGTTCATTCAGGAAACTTCTTTGCTTTTGGTTTAGTCCAATTCTGCTGACCTCCCCTGAATTGTGTGCTGTCTTTCCCTTCACTTACGTAGTTCTTATCTACTATCTAATTAGTCAACGCCCCTCTCTCACCCTCCCTCCTCCTCCCTCGCCTAACCACAAAAGAATGTTTTCTTCTCAGTTTAAACTATTTCTCAAGTTCTTATAATAGTGGTCTTATACAATATTTGTCCTTTTGTAACTAATTTCACTCAACATAACGCCTTCCAGGTTCCTCCATGTTATGAAATGTTTCACAGATTCCTCACTGTTCTTTATCGATGCGTAGTATTCCATTGTGTGAATATACCATAATTTATTTATCTATTCATCTGTTGATGGGCACCTTGGTTGCTTCCATCTTTTTGCTATTATAAACAGTGCTGCAATAAACATGGGTGTGCATATATCTGTTCATGTAAAGACTCTTATTTCTCTAGAATATATTCCAAGGAGTGGGACTGCTGGATCGTATGGTACTTCTATTTCTAGCTTTTTAAGGAAGCGCCAAATCGATTTCCAAAGTGGTTGTACCATTTGACATTCCCACCAGCAGTGCTGAAATTCTTGCTAACTTAAATTTCTTTGCCATTTATCAAGACGTTGTTAATCAGACCAGTCACAAGGATTTTCATTTCATGTTAAGGTGTAATTCATACTGAAGGCTATAGTCTTTGAGTTTCATCAATAAGTGCTTCAAGTTATCTTTACTTTTGGCAAGGAAGGTTGTATCATCTGCATATCACAGACTGTTAACAAGTGTTCTTCCAATCATGATGCCACATTCTTCTTCATATAGTCCAGCTCCTCAGAATATCTGTTCAGCAGGTAGACTGAGTAAGTAAGGTGTAAGGATACAACCCTGCCACACACCTTTTCTGATTTTAAACCATGTAGTATCTGTTTGTTCTATTCGAATGACTGCCTCTTGATCCATGTACAAGTTCTGCATGAACCCAATTAAGTGTTCTGGAAATCCCATTCTTCTAATGTTATCCATAATTTGTTATGATTCACACAGTCAAATGCCCTCACATAGTTGATAAAATACCAATAAGCATCTTTCTGGTATACTCTGCTTTCAGCCAAGATCCATCTGATAACAGTAATGATATTCCTCATTCCACATCCTCTTCTGAATCCAGCTTGAACATCTGGCAGTTCCCTCTCAATTTAAGGCCAAAGCCATTTTTTAACTATCTTCTGCAAAATTTTGCTAATGTATGATATTAATGATATTGTTTGATAATTTCTGCATTCATTTGATGGCCTTTCTTTGGCATGGGCACGAATACGGATGTCTTCTTGTCGGCTGCCTAGGTAGCTACCTTCCAAACTTCTTGAAGATATAAAAAACAAGTAGACAACTATGGAACAATGTGAGAAGTACTATTTATTATAGGAGAAATATAAATTGTTATGAAACACATAAGAGGTGCAACTGATCCAGACTAGGTGAGAATCAGAGACTTCCCAAAAGAAGTAATGTCTAATACTGGCATTCAAAGTAGACCATGCCAGGGTTGGTTTTTGGTATGTTTGATTGGTTTTAGGCAGAAGAAACAGCACTGTTGAACCTAGAGATAAGGGAAAAAACTTAAGTGTGTTTAAGGAACTGAAAAAATTCATTATGACTAGAGTGCAAAACGCAAACTAGGGGAGTTAGATCATGAAACACTTTGAAAGTCATTTAAGGAATTTATACTTCAAACTAAGAGCAATAGAAAACTTTTGTTCCCCTATTTAAGAACTGCATATCATTATTAGATGAGTGTTGCAGAAAGATCAGTCTGGCTGAACAGCAAGAAAGGACTGAAATGGGGCAAGGATGGAGGAAGGAAGGACAGTTAGAAGTCCAGTACAATAATTCAGGTAAAAGAGGACAGTCTCCTGAACTAGGGTATTGGCAGTGGGGAAGAAGAAGAGTGAACAAAATCATACAATTCCTAGGATATGTCCCAGAAAAATTCTCATATACAACCAAGTGGGAAAATGCATGATGGTGTTCATAGCAATGTTGTCTGCTGTAGTGGGGAGTTGGAAGAGACCTAAATTTCTCCATTACTCAGGGAACTGATGGTGCGTGAGTGGATAGTGTTTCGTTCTGTTGTACATAGGGTCGCTATGAGTCAGAACCAACTCCAGGGCACCTAATAACAATGTTAACCGAAATGGTAACTGTAATGTGGTGAATAAACATACAGAATACTATATAGCAGTTACAAACAATGAATTAGAATTTCTCACATCAACACAGACAGTTCTTAGAAGCATGAATGAGAGAAAAAGGAAAGAAAAATTAACATGTGTGCAATGATACACACCCCCCACAAAAAGCTAGACCTGAGAAAAACTGAAAGATCAGGCTAAAAAAGAGTGCCACTGGAAAAAATAATAAAATAGTAACATAAGCCTACAGGCCAGGTAAAACATTAGGAAATAGCAACAAAAAATAACATCGGTAGGACAAACGGATGTCTGGAATCTGCTTCAAGATCATCCAGGATGAGAAAGAGTGGATGGGGAAAAGACCAAACAAGATTGGCCAGGAGCTAGATGATGGGTTCACATTTAAATTCTCCATAATAAAGGATTTTGAAAAATATAATATTTGCATTTTACTTGATGAAATTAGAAAAAAATAGGGGGAAATAGGAGTAGCTCAAACACTGGTCAAGAGAAAGGACTACTAGCAGTGCCTTTTATGTAGGCAAACAAAGAGTCTGCTTATATGTGAGAGGTGTCCCATCCCATTGCCGTTGAGTTGATTCCTACTCTGCTTATACATGAGAGGTGTCCCATCCCATTGCCGTTGAGTTGATTCCTGTGGTATAGAACAGAACTATCCCATAATGTTTCCAAGGAGCAGCTGGTATTTTGAAACTGCCAACCTTATGGTCAGCAGCCGAGCTCTTATCTACTGCGCTACCAGGGCTCCACATGAGAGATGACCAGTGTATATATAGTCACTGCAGTGTGCTAAACAGTGGGTTTCAACAGAGTAAGCAGGTGACACAACTGTCTGGCAAAAGAGAACTGGATGATAACACTGAACACATATACAGTTGGTTCTTATTATTCACAGCAGTCATGTTCTATAAAGTCACGCTGCACACTGAACTAGTGTATGCTGAACCACTGCTCCTAGGGGAAACAGAGGGTTGGGTTTCTTTGAGCCTCTGGTCACAACGTTTTTGTTAACATTACCACAATACCTTGTTTTATGTGTTTCTGTTTAAAGTCACTTCCTTTAATATATATTGTTGACTGGTTAACGTTGAACTCATGGTCAACACCACTATAACTCACAACTGAATGACGATTATCTAACATACTTAACGTACATATTTTCTCCTTAAGGTACATGACAGCATTCTTATGCTTAGAACACTAGACAGTACTTCAGCACTATGCTTGGAGGCCATTTTAAACAGCAAAATCAGCAACAAAGTGCACAAAAATGTAAGAAAAAAATGGCACTAAATAGATCGCAAAAAGGACACTTGCTGACAGTCTGAGAGCTGAAACAAGAAGGCAGAGCACTGCCTTGTCTGACCTCAGCTGAAAACATGTATATAAGGTGACTCAAATTTTTTGTCACTCTGCACATGACTGTGAAAGCACACTAAGCATTAATTTTGGAGTTACAAATAAACTCGAGTGAGTACGCAAATTCACAAATACGAATTCACAAATAATGTAGATCAACTGTAATGTTTGTGTCCCAATAGTCTCTCGATCTATTTCAAAATTTTCAGATCAACTGTATTGTTTGTGTCCCAAAAGCCTCTCAATCTATTTCAAAATTTCCTTCCATGTTAATTTTATCTCTTTTTCCCAAGATGAAGCATTTCCTTCTCAAGCAACACTACTTTCAAAAATGGACTTCTCTTATAACTATACCACATCCTGTATTGTTTCAGTCTCGCCATGCAGTAAGAAGGACAAAACATCCTTTTAATCCATGATTTCTACTTTCATTACCAAAATAGTTTTATGAAAAGAAGTAATTACCTTGGAAATTTAAGGAAATGCACTAATTATCGTTCACAGCAGGAACTTCATACGACAAAAATTTATCACATGCCTAACACATGCTTGGTGTTAGGGATACAGAAGTGAACAAATAGACAAGGTCCCTACTGTCCCAAGTTTTTAGGCACCAAAACTCCATCTCCCCATTCTGCAAATAAAGTAACCCAGGTCCAGCGAAGTTAAATTATTTTTACCCATGACTGCACACCTCATCAGTGGCAAGACAAGGGCAAAGCAAAAACACAGGACTCCTGACTCTCAGGGAAAGGTAAATTTACAATGTAACTACATCCACAGGTCCACAAATCATATGTTGCTCCATTCCTAGGAAGTGTATTCTGAAGAAAATACTAATGATAAAGCAAAATCTGCCCAAAGTTCCCTGACCAAATGAATCGTAATTTCATTCATCATCATCACTGCTAAACATAAAACCTTAAATTCCCTGGGTGGAGCTAGTGTAAGCACTCTGCCCTAACAGAAAGGCTGACAGTTCTAATTCACCTGGAACCCACTAGAGGTGCCTCAGAAGAAAGATGTGGTGATCTGCTTCTCAAAGGTTACAGCCATGAAAACCCTATGGAGCAGCTCTACTGTGCAATACATGGAGTCGCCATGAGTCAGAATCCACTGGACAGAAACTGGTTTTTATTCTTGAAGAGAGTCCCTAACCTAATCTAATGGATCTGTACATTCTCTGGATAATATTCTTTTAGGACAGCAGGTATTCAAGCTGGCACAGAATATCGATTACCTAGTACTGTATTCTTAAGGGGGTGGTTTAGGGTCCTTTTTAAAATAAACAGAAAAACTGATGCAAAATTAACGAAACGCTCGTGAATAAGTGAAAGCTTTCTCCCCAGAGGCACGCTCTGTGAGCACACAGTTAACACCAGCGTGTTTCTGAGCCTCAGCTCCTTCCCGCCAGCCCACGCTCCCTTCTCGCCCACTCAGGGCCGTGCGCCGGGATAATGGTGCTGGAGTCTCCCGCTTAACTTCCATTCCCCCACGCCCGTGGCAGCCCATCGCGCCAGGGTTTTCTTCCGCGCGCGCCTCGGCACTTCGGTCACGCCGGCTGCCGGCAGGTAACCTTCGCCCCGGTCACTCCCGCTGTCAGCCACCTTAGCCGCCCTGCAGACGCGGAGCGGGCCAGGCCTGAGGCGGGTCCTGGGGACCCCGGGCCGGGGCCGGCGGGCGAACGCGGGGCAGCGCCGCCGCGCCTCCGGGGGTCAGAAGGGCCAAGGCAGCCACACCCACTGGCTGCGCGGTGACAGCTCCCGCGGCTGAGGAGGTCCGCGCCGCCACCACGCGGACAGGTGCAGCCGCCCACACCCGCCCGGGCCCTAGTCCGCCGCCCCGGCAGCGCCCCCGCGCGCACCACCTGTCGGGCCGCCCAACGCGCGGCTGGCGGTGAGCGCCCCGCCCAGCTGCTGAAGAGCTGCCGGCGGGGGCAGCCCGAAGCCCGGGGGCATGAGAGCTTTACCGGAGAGTGGGCCCCACGCAGGCAGTGTCTGTGCTTTCGATCTCCTGCAAGATCCGCTCGTGCTCCGGGATGGTGCCCAGACCCTCAGCGCTCTCCGCCATCTTGGCCGGACGCTAAGGAGCCGGCGAGGCGCGGCGCCGCGCGGACGCGGGGGCGAGCGGCATGTGTCGCGAGCGCGGAGGGGGCGGGGAAAGGGGCGGGGATAGGGTGGGGTGCGAGGGGCGGTGGGGCGGGGATAGGGTGGGGTGCGAGGGGCGGTGGTGCGGGGGCGCGGGGAGCGGAGGGCGTAGGGGCACCCGGGCGCGAAGAGTGCGGCGGCGCGGGGGCGTTTCGGCGCCGGCACCTTCGAGAAGTCAAGGTGCTGCCAGCGTTTGGGAGTTGAGACTCGCTGAGGTCGCCGTGCGGCTTCACCTCCCCCCCCTCCCCCACGACTTACTCCTAGTTGTCACCTAGTGACAAACCTTTTGGCTTTAACATATATTTTTGTGTTCCTGAACCTCTGCTACGCGCTGGAGATACAGCAGTAATGAGGAAGGTGGGCAATCAAGTAATCATCGCCAAATAATATGTAATAAAAGCTATGAGAACGTTTAACAACGGGCTTAACATACTCTGGAAAACTCTATTGGGCAGTTTTACTCTATCACATGGGGTCGCTACGACTCGAAAATGGGGAGTCGGAGAAAGGCGGACATGCACTCAAGAAAAGCAAAATTGTGTGTTGTAAGGTTTATCTTAGGAATGAACCAATAAGTCGGTGACCTTGACAACCCGCTCTGGATGGATTCATATCCGTACTCTCAGGAAGTTCATGAGGGGCCAGTCAACTTGGAAGTGAGTTATAACCGCTAGAAAAATTAAATGGCAAGAAACTAAGACACCATGGGAAAGATACAAGAGACCCAGGGGCTGATGTGTGATTTCAAGCCAAAGTCCTTGAACCCAAGTGCCCCTGGGTCGCTGTGGGCTGGGGTGAGGAGGGATGGGGAGCTCTCCGGAGGAGGTGGACATCAGACCTGTGGGAAACAGAGGTGAAGTGGTTTGGGCAAGGGTACCAGTGTAGAAAAGGGTCTTGTTTAATGACATGTTTGTAGGACTCTGGGTAAACCAGTTTGTCATGATCAAAGCACTGACTGAGGAAGATTAATCAGGAACAGGATGCAAACCTAGCCTGAGGGGCAACTACTCTCAGGTCTCCATTAACCCAGGGCTCTGAACTTCCTTTTGAGTCAACCAACCTCTTTACTATCCCTCTCTATAACTCACTCCCTTCAGTGAACTTTTACTTGAAGCTTACCTCCATTCTCCCCCCTGCCCAAAATCCTGGAAGGTATGGAGGCCATATATTGTATAATAGTTAAGAGCCTGAGCTCTGAAGACAGATGTCCTCAACTTAATTCCTGGCTCCTTCAGCTGTATGACCTAATTCCACCATGTTTCAGTTCACCCATTGTAAATGGTAATAATAGTTTTAGTGTCTACCTTGTATTATTGTCCCGTTTGTATTAGTTTTCTATTGCTGCTAAAAAAAATTACTGCGAATTTACTAGCTTAAAAAAAAAAACAAACACATTTAGTGTCCAACATGAGTCTCACTAGGCAGGACTGTGTTCTTTTTTGGAAGTTCTAGGGAAGATTTTGGAAACTCTGGTGGCGTAGTGGTTAAGTGCTATGGCTGCTAACCTAACGGTCAGCAGTTCAAATCCACAAGGTGCTCCTTGGAAACTATGGGGCAGTTCTACTCTGTCCTATAGGGCCACTGTGAGTCGGAATTGACTCAATGGCAACGGGTTTTAGGGGAGATTTATTTCCTTGTCTTTCCCAGCTACCCACACTTCTTGGCTCATAGCTCCTTTCCTCCATTTTCGAAGTCAGCAACATTGCGTCTTTCTAACCATTCTTCTGTAGTCACATCTCCCTTTGGCTCTGACCTCAGCCAGGAAAGGTTCTCTGCTTTTAAGAAATCATCTGATTAGGTTGAACCCATCCACATAATCCGGGATAATGTATGTCAAAGTCCTTAACCGTAATCATATCTGCAGAGTCCCTTGTGCCATGTAAGAATACATTTACAGGTTCCAGAGATTAGGACATGGACCTCTTTAGGGAGCCATTATTCTACCTCTCATACTTAGTATGGGCCCAATAAGTGTTGAGAATATGCAGAAACAAAGCCTCTACCCAAATTCACCAGTATTGTCACACACCATGTTAAGGTCCTTGAGTTCAAAGATGACTTTTTTTAGATTTTGTAACTTCCTGTACTTCTTCACAGAGTTCTGCACATAGCTGAGAGAAAGCTGGAGGAGTTTTGAAACAAAACAATGCTGCCGCCCTCAAGCCACCAGAAAGAATTCAGGACGAGTTAGAAAGGAGTCTTCCGAACAGGTCTGAACATAAGGTAGGAGTTTGGTTAATCTGTGATTGGTAACAATTAGGAATTAGAACAATATCAAACCATAAAAAATTAGTTTCTTCAAACTTGTTGTTTATATATTGACATTAAATAAAATGTTCTCTAATGTGGCTGTAATCAGTTGCCTTAATAGAAGCACCAACAGAGAATGTTACTTCAGATTCCCCGATGCCCACTTTTATCAAGAGCTTCAATGCAAAAAACAATATAAACTTTTGCCAGAAGATAAGTTCATCTAGTCCTCTGGTTATTTAAGGTTTTATCCCTGGATCAAGCCACATCTGTATACCTAGATCACAGTGTTTTGGATTCTTGTACAACTGTTTTTTATGGAGTTGTAAAAAAATTGAATTTTAATAGATGGTGGTGATGGTTCTACAACATGGTGAATATAATTAATGTCACTGAATTGTACACATTAAAAATGGTTGAAATGGCAAATGTTTTGTTATATATATTTTACGACAGTAAAAAAATTGGAATTTTTCCTTAGTTGACTGCCTCTCCAATTACTGAGCCGCTCCCACCTGGTATTGTTGTTGTTATTAGCCACCATCAAGTTGACCCTGACTCATGGTGACCCCATGTGTTACAGAAGTGCTCCATAGCATTTTCTTGGCTGTAGTCTTTATGGGAATAGTTCACCCGGCCTTGTCTTCCACAGAGCCACTGAGTGAATTAGAACCACTAACTTTTGGGTTAGAAGCTGATCACAAGCTGTTTGTACTGCCCAGACATCCTAGTTGAAGGCTCAGCTTTGAGAGAGGATAAGAAACCTTTTGAAAATTGAACCTGAGACTTATGGAATTAGGCCAAGTTCCATACCCTTCTACAAAGATAATAAAAAGAATAAAAAGCCAGTTCTCTATTGGCAGACTAGCTGAGCTCAGTCAATGTGCATGGCCAGAACTCATTGTTTTGTAAAGGAAGGTGAGGAGAGCCGGGCATGGTGCAGGACAGTTTTCTATTGGCAGCTGCCTCCTGCTGGGACATTCCTCTCCTATATTCATTACCCAGACCTGTTCCCCTTCTCTTCACCAATTCTAACACCAGCTATCCAAACCCATCTTCAAATCCTCCCACCCCGTACACCCACTCTGGTAATCTACCCCTGCTCAGGCACTCTTCATTCCAGGCCTATTTCAACACCTGCCCATAAAGATTACCTCAACACCTGCCCATAAAGATTGCTTCAACATAAGCACAACTCAAGTCAAGATGGAAGGAAGTCTATTCACCACTTCTGCCTTCTGCAACAGCTTTTGCTGGTTCGTTCCCTCCGTGACTTCTGACAGCTGCATTAGTACCTGAAGGTTTTTGCTAAGAAAGCAGAGTGGTCCTAAATAAATAGCTGTGTAGATTTTAATCATGAATATAGATGTGACATATAAATATGTAAAAGTGCTCCCAAAAAGCCTATTCTAAAGTGATGCATTTCTAAAAGGCTCTCAAATAAAGAATCTCAGCTATAGGCCAAAATAAAAATCATATTGCTATTTACTGAGCACTGACTATTTGCAAAGCCCTTTATATTATCTAACTTTATCTTTACTACAGTCCTTCGAGGTACTTTTATCATTCCCAATTTAATTTGAAGAAATTAAAATTAAGAGAGTTTCACACTTTGGAAATCAATTTGGTGCTTCCTTAAAAAGCTAGAAATAGAAGTTCCATATGATATCGCAATCCCACGCCTTGGAATACATCCTAGAGAAATAAGAGCCATCACACAAATAGATGTATGTACACCCATGTTCATTGCAGCGCTGTTCACAAAAGCAAAGAGATGAAAACAACCTGGGTGCCCCTCAACAGGCAAATGAATAGAAAAATTATGATATATTCACACAATGGAATATTACACAATGATAAAGAACAATGATAAGTCTGTGAAATATCTCATAATATGAATGAATCTAGAAGGCATTATGCTGAGTGAAATTAGGCACGAAAGGGCAAATATTGTATGAGACCACTATTATAAGAACTCAAGAAAAGGTTTAAACAGAAGAAAACATTCTTTGATGGTTACAAGGGTGGGGAAGGAGAGAGAGGGGTATGCACTAACTAGATAGTAGACAAGAATTATCTTAGGTGAAGGGAAGAACAACATGCAATACAGGGGAAATCAGCACAAGTGGACTAAACCAAAAGCTAAGAAGTTTCCTGAACACAACCAAACACTTCGAGGGACAGAGTAGCAGGGATGGGGGTCTGGGGACCCATGGTTTCAGGGGACATCTAGGTCAACTGGCGTAACAAAGTTTACACTTTGGTGAATGGCATCTGGGGTCTTAAAAGCTAGGGAATGGCTATCTAAGCTGGATCAATTGGTCTCGACACACCTGGAGGAAAGGAGAATGAAGAACACCAAAGACACAAGGAAAATACTAGCCCAAGAGACAGAAGAGGCCACATAAACCAGAGATTGCATGAGCCTGAGACCAGAAGAACTAGATGGTGCCCAGCTATCACCAATGACTGTCATAGAGTCCCTAACAGAGCAGGAGAAAAGTGGGGTGCAGAACTCAAATTCTAGTAAAAAGACCAGATTTAATGGTCTGACTGAGACTGGAGGAACCCTGGACGATATGGCCCCCGGACCCAGAACTGAAACCATTCCCGAAGCCAACTCTTCAGACAAAGGTTAAACTAGACTATAAGACATAAAATAATACCCCTGAAGAGTGCACTTCTTAGTTCAAGTAGGTACAGGAGTCTAAACGGGCAGCTCCTCTCTGGAGGCAAAATGAGAAGGCAGAAAGGGACAGGAGCTGTTTGAATGGACATGGGAAATCCAGGGTGGAAAGGAGGAGTGTGCTGTCAAATTATAGAGAAAGCGACTGGGGTCGCATAACAATGCGTGTATAAATTTTTGTGTGAGAATCTAACTTGAGCTCTAAACATTCACTTAAAGCACAGTAAAATAAATAAATAAATATAATTAAGCGAGGTTCAGTCACTTGCCCAAGGCCACACAGCTAGTGAGTTGGAAAAGATGGAGCTATAAACAGTTCCTGTTTATAAAAAAAGACAAGCAGAATGTTCCAATGTTGTTTTACCCAAAGGAGAAATGATTTCATCAGCCTATTCTAGGAGGCTGGGAGTAGTAGGGCACACATAGGCAGGCTGCACGTGCATGTGGAGTTATTTTTCTGGCAGTGGATATGTACTGACTTCCAGAGGTCCATCCCATAAGCTCTCCTCAGGACTTCTTGGGGGGGAAAGACACATCAGGAAGACCAGCAAGGCAAGAGATGTATTCTATTGTCCACTATAAAACTAGCAAAGTAAGAATCTAATCTGCAAATAAACTCTTAGTTGTTAACGCCTTATACTTTGAGTCACTTGTCTGGAGACTAAAAACCTATCCTGGGAAACTGCTCCCTCAGGAGGCTGTGGAATACAACTGCCCTGGTCTGGCATTTAACTGCTTGGGTTCAAATTCCAACTCATCTCTTCCTGAGTGTTGAGCTTCGGGAGGGTTACTGAACTTGTCTAAGCCTCATTTTCTTCAAGAATGAATTAGAGACAATGATAGCTCACCAAGCATAAAAATACACCAATTATGGGAATGTATGTAATTTTTTTTTTTTTTTAATGTAATGTTTGGCCCAGGGTTCAATCAACATTAACAGTGGACACTAGCATTATTGGGCATTTGTTGTTAAACCAGATAGCCCAGTGTTTAGCTTCCTCTTTGATAAAATAAGGAGCCCTGTTCGCCCAGTGGTTAAGAGCTCAGCTGTTAATCACAAGATCAGTTGGTTGAATCTACCAGCCATTCCTTGGAAACCCTATGGTGCAGTTCTACTGTGTCCTATAGGGTCACTGTGAGTCAGAATTGACTCGACAGCAACGAGTTTGTTGTTTGTTTTGTTTTGTTTTTGGTAAAATGAAAAACAGACACAAAAGTGTTCTTTTTCTAATCATTAACAAAATATCCTGATTGTGTGTCAGGGTGCTCTGGACCTGAACCTCATTATTTCTAGATGCTTTTCTTTTGGTAGGCAGAGATTGCCTGAAATTAGTTTCCTGCAGTTGTAGAAGGCGGGAACAGGAACACATCTTTGGGTTCAACTCTTGGTTCTGGATCCACATTCGCAAGCCCCCTGGATCTTGCAGTAGTAAGTCAAGTGCCTGTTCATTGTCCTTGGGGCAGTAGACCTTTGTGTTGTTTAGGGCAGATATTATGGTGGTAAACAAATTGCTGAATCTGTCTCCACCTCCAGGCACTGCTCTCCTTGAGTCAGGGACAGGGACAATGTTATATTGTTCACTGCTCAGCCCAGTGCCTTGTACTTAGTAGGTGCCTAATAAATATGTGTTAAATGAATAACCCACATGCAAATACTTCTGATGACAAGCTTAATGTTGTAAAAAGATGTGTCATGACATGGGTACTTCTCTATGAAAACATTGCCCTCCCCACCCCTAAGAACTCTGGAGCAGACATCCTGATCTATAGCCTCTCAAGACTTTGCTAGTATCATTCAGATTTTTTTTTCTAAATTTTATTTATTTTGCTGTTGTTGATGATATATATAGAAAACATACACCCATTCAATAGTTTCTACATGTACAATTTAGTGACATTGATTGCAGTCTTGGAGTTGTACAACCATTCTCACCCTCTTTTTCTGAGTTGTTCCTTCCTCATTAACATAAATTCACTGCCCACTAAAGTTCCTACCTAATCTTTGGAGTTGCTGTTGTCAGTTTGATCCCATATAGATAGATCTTAAAAGAGTATAATGCTCAAAACAGACTTTTTTTTTTTTTTACTAGTTAAGCTAAACTGTTGTTCACCTTTAAGATGATGCCAGAGGATATTTTTGATTTGAGGTTTAAAGATTATCTCAGGGTGGTAGTTTCAGGGGTTCATCCACCCTACATGGCTCCAGATAGTCTAGAGTCCATGAGAGTTTGGAATTCTGTACTGCATTTCCCCCCTTTTGATCAGGATTCTTCTACGAAATCTTTGATCAAAATGTTCAGTAACGGAGGCCAGGCACCATCCAGTTCTTCTGGTTGTGTGGCAAAGGAGGCAGTTGTTCATGGAGGCAATTAGCCACACATTCCATATCCTCCTCATATTCCTGACTCTCCTTCCCCTGTTGCTGCAGATGAATAGAGACCAGCTGCTATGCTTTGGAGATGGCTGCTTGCAAGCTTTTAAGGCCCCAGGTGCTATGCAATGAACTAGGAGGTACAACAGAAGCACTAAACGTGTTATTAGGTCAATTAACTGGGATGTCCTATGAAACCATGATCCTAAACCTCCACACCAAGGAACCAAATCCCATGAGGTGTTCAGTTATACATTAGCAGTCTCAGCAGCTACTCTCCTCTTTTGTTGTTGATGATGTTGTTGTAAATATATCTATCATACAACTTTTGCCAATTCAATTTTTTAAAGGCATGCAATTTAATGATACCAATTACAATAATCAGTTGTGCAACTCTACCCTTAATCAATGCGATTTTTCCATCATTGTTAACCCCCTTTTCCCCCTCCCTCCCACCCCTGGTAACTAGTAATAAAATTTAGGCCCTATACATTTGCCTCTTCCTGTCTTTTTATATAAGTGTGGGTATACAGTATTTGTCCTTTTATGATGGGCTTGTTTAGCTCAGCATAATGTCTTCAAAGCTCCATCCATACTATAGCATGTATCAAGACTTGTTTTCTCCTACTGTCTGAGAAGTATTCCATTGTATGTATGTACCACGTTTTGTTTATCTATTCATCTGTCGCTGGACATTTAGATTGTTTCCACATTTTGCCTCTTGTGAAGAGTGCTGCAATGAACATTGTGTACAAGTTTCTGTTTCATTTGAGTCTCTGCTTTCAAGTCTTTCGGGTATGTATCTAGGAGGGAAATTGCTGGGTCATATGATAGTTCTATTTCTAGTTTTTTGAGGGACCACCACACTGTTTTCCACAATGGCTGTGCAATTTTGCATTCACACCAGCAATGGGTAAGTGTTGCAATTATCCCACATTCAAGTATTTTAAAAAGTAGTTTAATATGTAGTTATAAAACTGTATCAAAATGGAAAGTACAGGCAGTACTTAAACATTGGCTGTAATAAGCTAACCATTCCCCTTGCATTTTAGCTACTGATTCTGGATGTCCACAGTGACAGCTCCTCCAGTTCTCACCTTGCTGGTGCGGTGACCTCAAGTGGCCAAACTCAGAAAGTGCAAGGGAATATGAACAAAGCGACAGCAACTCATCAGGCCTCAGGGATGATTCCTGCAGGAAAACCATCTCCATAAAGTGCTGTTCCATAAAAACCTAGACTCCGTGGTAGAGAACAATAAAAGGAGATTTGAAATTGAAGCCAAATAAAATCAGCTTTTCTTGAAATATGGGCCCATCCTCAGAGGAGATCAAAAAGTAATTAATCCTGGGTTAACATAAATAAATAAATAAACTTTTTTATGTTCATTCATTGGAAACCCTGGTGACTGTAGTCATTAAGTGCTATGGCTGCTAACCAAAAGGTCAGCAGTTGGAATTCAACAGGTGCTCCTTGGAACTCTATGGGGCAGTTCTACTCTGTACTATAGGATTGCTATGAGTCGGAATCAACTTGACATCAATGGGTTTTTTTGTTTTCTGTTCATTCGACAACTAGTTTTATTGAAAGTCTGCTCTGTGCCAGGCTCTGTGCTACACCAACAGATGGGGCCAGCTGATGGGTATATTACCTGCATTGCCACACAAGCCCCTCACTAAGAAGGGCCTTTCACTTGGTCTAATGCTTGGCTGTTGCCATCTTGAAATTCTTAATTTTTGAACAAAGAGCCCTGCATTTCATTTTACGTTGGGCTCTGCAAATTATGTAGCTAGTTGTCATGAATTGAATTGTGTCCCCCCAAAATATCTGTCAGCTTGGCTAGGTCATGATTCCCAGGATTGTATGATTGTCTACCGTCTTGTCATCTGATGTGACTTCCCTATGTGTTATAAATCCTATCAGTGTGATGTAATGAGATGTATTAGTGGCAGTTATATTGATGAGATCTACAAGATTAGATAGTGTCTTAAGCCAATCTCTTTCGAGATATAAAAAAGAGAAGCGAACAGAGACATGAGGACTTCATACCACCAAGAAAGCAGTGCTGGGAGCAGAGCACGTCCTTTGGACCTGAGGTTCCTGTACTAAGGGAAGACTGGTGACAAGGACCTTCTTCCAGAGCCCGCAGAGACAGAAAGCCATCCCCTGGAGCTAGCGCCCTGAATTTGGACTTGTAGCCTACCAGGCTTTGAGAGAATAAATGTCTCTTTGTTAAAGCCATCCACTTGTGATCTTTGTTACATCAGCGCTAGATGACCGAGATACTAGTCCTGCCCTCAGAACAATATCCTGAAAGCACTATTAACTTGATGTTGACAAAACTAAATATTTTGAAGTCCACTGAGCAATTAAAGAGCAAGACTGTTTTCTCTGTGCTCCACTCTCCCTCTTTTCACCATCATTTCTCCCCAGTTTGTAACACAAACTATTTTCTCGTCTCTGTCAGGCCAGTAAGTCTGGTCTTTTTTTGTGAGTTAGAATTTTGTTCTACATTTTTCTCTATCTCTGTCTGGGACTATCCTTTGTGATCCCTGTCAGAGAAGTCAGTGGCAGTAGCCGGGCACCACCTAGTTGTTCTGGACTCAGTCTGGTGGAGGCTGTGGTAGTTGTGGTTCATTAGTCCTTTGGACTAACCTTTCCCTTGTGTCTTTGGTTTTCTTCATTATCCCTTGCTCCCGATGGGGTGAGACCAGTGGAGTATCCTAGATAGCCACTCACAGGCTTTTAAGACTCCAGATGCTACTCACCAAAGTAGGATGTAGAACATTTTCTTTATAAACTATGGTATGCCAATCGAGCTAGATGTTCCTGGAAATCATGGTCCCCACAGCCCTCATCCCAGTAATTCAGTCTCTTAGGGAGTTTAGATGTGTCTATGGAGCTTTCATGACCTTGCCTTGGACAAGTTGTGCTGGCTTCCCCAGGGTTGTGTACTGTCTTATCCTTCACTAAAGTTACCACTTATCTATTATTTATTTAGTGTTCTTCTATCCCCTTCCTTCCCCTGTAACCATCAAAGATTGTTTCTTTTTGTGTGTAAACATTTTCATGAGTTTTTATAGTAGTGGTTTCATACAATATTTCTCCTTTTGTGATTGACTTATTTCACTCAGCATAATGCCTTCCAGATTAATCTATGTTGGCAGTTGCTCTGCAGATTCATCATTGTTCTTTATCATTGCATAGGACTCCATTGTGTGTATGTACCACGGTTTGTTTATCTATTCATCTGTTGATGGGTGAAAAACAAGGCTCCCGGAATTGACGGAATACCAATTGAGATGTTTTAACAAATAGATGCAGTGTTGGAAGCACTCACTCATCTATGCCAAGAAATTTGGAAGACAGCTACCTGGTCAACAGATTGGAAGAGATCCATAGTTATCCCTATTCCCAAGAAAGTTGATCCAACCAAATGCAGAAATTATCGAACAGTATAGCGGCCGTTTTTTTTTTTTTTATCATTAATATCACATGCAAGCAAAATTTTTTTGAACATCATTTAAAAGTGGCTGCAGCAGTGTATCAACAGGGAACTTCCAGAAGGTCAAGCTAGATTTGGAAGAGGACGTGGAACCAGGGATATCATTGCTGACGGCAGATGGATCATGGCTGAAAGCGGAGAATACCAGAGAGATGTTTACTGACTATGCTAAGGTATGTGACTGTGTGGATCATAACGAATTGTGGATAACATTGAGAAGAATGGAGATTCTGGAACACTTAATTGTGTTCATGAGAATCTGTACATGGATCAAGAGGCAGTTGTTCAAACAAGGGGATACTGCCTGATTTAAAGTCAGGAAAGGTGTGCGTCAGTGTTGTATCCTTTTACCATATCTATTCAATCTGTATGCTGAGCAAATAATCTGAGAAGCTGGACTATATGAAGAATAACGGGATATCAGGATTGGAGGAAGACTCATTAACAACCTTCATTATGCAGATGACACAACCTTGCTTGCTGAAAGTGAAGAGGACTTGAAGCACTTACTGATGAAGATCAAAGACCACAGCCTTCAGTATGGATTGCACCACAACATAAATAAAACAAAAATCCTTACAACTGGACCAGTGACCAACATCATGATAAACAGAGAAAACATTGAGGCTGTCAAGGATTTCATTTTGCTTGGATCCACAATCAACAGCCATGGAAGCAGCAGTCAAGAAATTAAAAGACCCATTGCATTGGGCAAATCGGCTGCAAAAAACCTCTTTAAAGTGTTGAAAAGCAGAAATGTCACCTTGAGGACTAAGGTGCTCCTGACCCAAGCCATGGTGCTTTCAATTGCCTCATATACATGCAAAAACTGGACAGTGAATAAGACAGAAGAAGAACTGACACCTTTGAATTGTGGTATTGGTGAAAAATATTGACTATACCATGGACTGCCCAAAGAACAATCTGTCTTGGAAGAAGTACAACCAGAATGCTCCTTAGAAGGAAAGATGGCGAGACTGCATTTCACACAATTTGGACATGTTATCAGGAGGGATCAGTCCCTAGAGAAGGACATCATGCTTGGTAAAGTGGAAGGTCAGGGAAAAAGAGGAGGACCCTCAGCAAGATAAATTGACACAGTGGCTGCAACAGTGGGCTCAAGCATGGCAACAATTGTGAGGATGGTGCAGGACCAGGCAGTGTTTCATTTTGTTGTGTATGGGGCCGTTGTGAGTCGCAGCCAACTCGATAGGACCTAATGACCACACATTTCATTTATTTCTGCTCTGATCTTTATTATATCCTTTCTTCTGGTGGCTGTGGACTTCTTCTGCTGTTTTCTTTCTGTTTGTTCAAGTGGTGTAGCTAATGTTTTGTTTTGATTTTGTCTCTTTCTTCTTCTTTGATGTGTGCATCTATTGCTATAAATTGATCTCTGAAGCCTGCCTTTGCTGGGTCCCAAAGGTTTTGGTATGATATGTTTTCATTCTTGTTTGATCTTAGGAATTTTTTGATTCCATCTTTGATTTCTTCTATTATCCAGTGGTTTTTAACCAGGGTGTTATTCAGTTTCCGTGTAATCGATTTTTTTTTTCCTTGCTCTTCCTGTTCTTGTTCATTTCTACTTTGATGGTGTCATGATCAGAGAAGATACTTTGTATTATCTCAGTGTTTTGGATTTTGTCAAGGGTTCCTTTGTGGCCAAGATGTGGTCTGTTCTGGAGAAGATTTCATGTGCGTTGGAAATGAATGTGTACTTTGCAGCTATTGTGTAGAGTGTTCTATATATGTCTGTGAGGTCAAGTTGACTGATTGTGGCCTTTAGATCTTCTGTATCTTTGTTGAGTGTCTTTCTAGATGTTCTGTCCTTTACCGAGAATGGTGCATTGAAGTCTCCTATTGTGGAACTGTCTGTTTCTCTTTTCAGTTCTGTTAGAGTTTCTTTTATGTATTTTGGAGCCCGTCATTAGTGGGTGAATATTTATTATGGTTAAGTCTTCATGATGGATCATTGCTTTAATCATTATACAATGCCCTTCTTTGTCTTTTGTTTTAAAGTCTATTTTGTCTGAGATTAGTATTGCCACTCCTGCTCTTTTTTGGTAGCTGTTTCCTTGATATATTTTTTTCCATCCTTTCATTTTTAATAGATTTATATCTTTGTTTCTAAGGTGTTCCTGTTGTAGGCAGCATATTGATGAATCCTACTTTTTTATCCATTCTGTCACTCTGTCTCTTTATGGGTGCATTTAGGCCATTTACATTCAATGTAATTATTGATAGGGGTGAGTTTATTGCTGTCATTTTGTAGTGCTTTTTGTTTGTGGTGGTAACATTTTCTTTGTTCCTCTTGCTCTCACGCGCTGAGTTCCTTTTGTTTGTGGATTTCTTTTTCATTTCTTTCATTTTTGTAGATTTTGTTTTTATTGAGACTATGTTTTCTTCTTAATTTTGATGAGTAGGTTTGTTAACTTTCTTTGTGATTACCTTGAAATTTACTCTTTCTAAATTTGAACCAGTCTTTTATTACTTGGTATCACCTTGCCTTACTCTTCATTTGAAAGTTCTGTACCTACACCGTTTATTCTCTCTTTTATTGTTCTGACATTGTTGTCATTTACAGATTAGCCTTTCTGGTTCTCTGTTGTAAGTCTTTTAGTTTTGGTTAATCCTTGAGAGTTCATTACCGAGGTTGGTATGTGGCTGATGCGGTCTTGTGTTCTAGATTCAGGCTGTCATCTAATGTTTGTTCTCAAACCAAAAGACTCCCTTTAATAATTCTTGTTAGTTTGATTTGGTTTGTACATATCCCCTTAATTTCTGTTTATCTGGAAATGTCCTAATTTCACCATCAAATTTGAGCAATAGTTTTGCAGGATATATTATTCTTGGTTGGCAATTTTTTTCTTTCAAGGTTTTTTATATGTCATCCATTGCCTTCTCTCCTGCGTGGTTTCTGCCAAGTAATCAAAGCTTAGTCTTACTGCTTCCCCTCTGTATGTGACTTTTCATTTTTCTTGAACTGCCCTAAGGGTTCTTTCTTTGTCTTTGGTTTTAGCAAGTATGATTATAATATGCCTTGTTGATTTTCTTTTGAGGTCTATTCTGTATGGGGTTCGTTGAGCTTCTTGGATGGTTAGCTTTTCATCTTTCATGATATTAGGGAAGTTTTTGCCAGCAGTTCTTCAATGATCCTCTCTGTGTTTTCCGTTTTCTCCCCCTGTTCTGGAACTCTGATCACTCGCAAATTTTTGCTTTTAATTGCATCCCACATCATACTCAGGGTTTCTTCATTTTTCTTTGTTCTTTTCTCTGATTTTTCCTCAAAGTGGTATCCATGTATTTGTCTTCAGTTTCACTGATCCTGTCTTCCATTGTTTCAGACCTGCTTCTCAGACCTTCTATGATAGTGTCCATTTCTGAAATCATGTTGTTTATCTCTGGGATTTCTAATTGCTGTTTTTGAATGATTTCTAGTTGTGAATTTATTTTGGCATTTTGTTCCTGTATAACTTTCCTGAATTCTTCATTGTTTTGCCTGTTTTTTCCATGATTTTCTCTATTTTTTCCTCATTTTGTCTGCTTTCCCCTTCAACTCTTGGATAGCTCTGAATATTGAAGATGTGAATTCCCTATCAGGTAGTTCAAGTGCCTTTGCTTCTGGTGTTTTATGTTGGATGCCTGCTGGAGCCATCTTGTCCAGTTTTTTTTAATATGATTTGATATTGTCTGTTGTCTTTGGTGCATTCAGTAATTATTTTCTTCGTTTATTGATTGTAAACTTGTTCGTCCTGCTTTTTTGTTTTATTTGGTTATCTCTGAGCAGGCGGGCTGGGAATTCATTGTTATTTGTTGTCTATGGGCATGATACTTCTCACCACCTTGTCCAATGGGCAGAGCCATTTGCTCAGCTATGGTGCAGCAGGGAAGGTCCAGTGGAAGGGGAGGGGCTTGGATGGGTTGTTTGTGGCACGTACTGGGGCCAGTGGGGCAGGGCCAGGGGTCAGTGCAGGGCAGATTTTGGTAGGCCATGCCTGTGCTCCTTAAGGGTGGAGTGTTCAGCACGTGGTGCAGATAGACAGGAGGGAGAGAGGAGGTTGTTACATGTGGAGCAAAGTGGGTGTGGGAAAAAAGAAAAATAGGAGAGAGAAACAGGAACCAAAAAGAAAGTGCTGAGGGAGCCTGCCATTGGAGTGGCGCAGACCTGGGAAAGCCATGTGCCAGTGGCTTTCTAGCCAGGCAGTGAGGCACAGCCCACCAGGAAGGGATGGATATGGCACACGCAGCTAGATGGGTGGGAGAAAGGAAAGGAAGGAAGGGAGAGATAGATAAGAAACTAGATATTAAAAAAGAGAGAGAGAGAGAGAGGCATACTTGGCTGTGTGGTCAGGAGAAAGGAATGTAGGGAGAGACGAGAAACTGAGAAAATAAAAAAAAGATGCCAGGTGGTTGGGGGGAAGGAAAGGAAGAGAGACAAGAAACAGAGAAAAAATAAGAAGAAAAAGGGAAAGAAAGAAAAAAAATGCCCCAAGGAGGCCTGCCAGAAGTGGGTCCCCAGTCAAGCGGGGCTGCACAGCCCATCCAGGATGAGTGGAGATGGCATAAGGTGCGCGATGTTCAGGAGACTGGTAAGGAAAGGAGGTAGAGACAGATAAGCAACCAAGGAAAAAAAGAAGAGAAAAAGAAAATGCTCTAAGGGAGCCCACTAGAAGCAGGACCCCAGCTGAGTAACAATGCACAGTCCATCAGGAAGGAGCGGAGATGGCACACGTCGCCAGGTGTTCAGAAGGGTACGGAAGGAAGATAGAGGGAGACAAGAAATTGAGAAAAGAAGAAAAATGACGCCCCAAGGGAGCCCACTGGTGTGGTGGCACAGACCAGGGAAGTGGCTCCCCAGCCACGCAGTACTGCACAGCCTGTCTAGAAGGGCCAGAGATGGTACGTGGCACCAGGTGTTCAGGAGAAAAGGGAAAGATAGTAGAGAGAGATAAGAAATTGAGAAAAGAAAAAAAAAATCCCCAAGGGAGCCCACTAGCTTTGTGGCATGGACTGGAGAAGTAGCTTCCAAGCCACTAGGCACTGCATAGCCTATCTAGATGGGGCAGAGATGGCACACAGCACCAGGTATTCAGGAGCCAGGAAAAGAAGGAAATTAGAGAGAGACAAGAATCCAAAAAATGAAGAAAAGGAAAAAAGTAATAATAATAAAAGAGAAAAAAAGAGAAATGCCCCCAGGAATCCCACTGGTGTGGTGGAGCAGACCAGGGAAGTGGCCCCAAACTGAGCAGCACAGACCATCCAGAAAGTGTGGAGATGGCACGCAGCACCAGGTGTTCAGGAGACAGGAAAAGAAGGATACTAGAGAGAGATGAGAAACCACGAAATGAAGAAAAACAGAAAGGAAAAAAGAAAAAAATGCCCCCAGAGATCCCACTACTGTGGCAGAGCAGACTTGGGTGGCAGTTCCCCAGCTGAGCAGCACTTCACAGCCTGTCAAGAAGAAGTGGAGATGGCACACGGAGTCAGGTGTTTGAGAGAAAGGAAGGGGAAAAGGTGAGAAAGAAGAAACTAAAAGAAGCCAAAAAAAAGCAATAACAACGTAAAAAAAAAATGGCACCGAAGGAGTCGGCCAGCGAGGGTGGGGTGAATCCAAGTGTCATGGAGCTGGTGCCTACCCTGCTGAGCAACCGTGGCCTGCAGGGAAGCTGCAGAGGCCAAGCAGGGGGAAGAAGGATAGGGGTGGGGATGGGTGTATTGCTTGCTATTGGGTGCTCTGTCTCCTGCTGGGAGCTCTGTGAAGCTGCCTTCCCATACTCCGTGTCCCTCAATCTTGGTGGCTGATGAGTTCAAGATGGCGAATTTGAGCTGTGTTAGCTAATGAAGATCAAAGACCACAGACTTCAGTATGGATTACACCTCAACATAAAGAAAACAAAAATCCTCACAACTGGACCAATGAGCAACATCATGGTAAACGGACAAAAGGTTGAAGTTGTCAAGGATTTCATTTTACTTGGATCCACAATCAACAGCCATGGAAGCAGCAGTCAAGAAATCAAAAGACGCATTGCGTTGGGTAAATCTGTTGCAAAGGACTTTTTCAAAGTGTCGGAGAGCAAAGATGTCACCCTGAAGACTAAGGTGCACCTGACCCACGGCATGGTATTTTCAATCACATCATATGCATGTGAAAGCTGGACAATGAATAAGGAAGACTGAAGAAGAATTGACGCCTTTGAATTGTGGTGTTGGCGAAGAATATTGAATATACCATGCACTGCCAAAAGAATGAACAAATCTGTCCTGGAAGAAATGCGGCCAAAATGCTCCTTAGAGGCAAGGATGGCGAGACTGTGTCTTACATACTTTGGACATGTTGTCAGGAGGGATGAGTCCCTGGAGAAGGACATCATGCTTGGCAGAGTACAGTGTCAGCGGAAAAGAGGAGGACCCTTAACGAGGTGGATTGACACAGTGGCTGCAACAATGAGCTCAAGCATAACAACGATTATAAGGATGGCGCAGGACCAGGCAGTGTTTCGTCTGTTGTGCGTAGGGTCACTATGAGTCGGAACCGACTCAACAGCACCTAACAACAAAGCTAATAGGGGACCTCCACTCACTACCTCTCCTCTCTCTTTCTCTGTCAGTTTCTTATTGCATTCAGTACGTGGTTGAGTTCTTTATCTCTTCGTTTGACACTTAAGGTTCCAGGATTGACGTTTGTCTCTGTTTTACTTAGTTTTTCAGGTCTTTGCTGTGGAGGCACGGCATGGTGCTTGTGTCTATAGTACCATGTTGGCTTGCCCACTAGACTATAGTCTTTGCAGGACCAGATCGCCAAGTCTGCTCCTGCAGAACTGGTGGGTGGGTTCAAACCACCAACCTTTGGGTTAGCAGCTGAGCTCTTAACCACTGTGCCACCAGGGCTCTTAGTTATTATTGTAGTTATGCTTAACTTATATCTGGGATATGTATTCCAGTACAATTTAATAAATATGTATTTTAGAGCCTTGAAGGAAACAAGCATGCAAACATCTTGAAATTCTGAGCAGATATGAAATATTGAGTAATGTAAATTTTATTTTGACTGCATAATATTCAGGGGAGAGATAAATCCCTTTTTATATTTACTGATATTTCATACTAATGCAACATCATGACCACATTTAACCTATGATGAGAGTAGTTTAGTATGCTACCTATGGTGGATATAAAATGGAGTTCAGAGAAACTGTTCAGAATAAATGCAGCCAAGGCACAACAATTGGTCTGTATTTGCCTGGAGCAACAGAGGAAGAAGGAGAGTCAGGAATAGGAGGAGGAAATGGAATGTATGGCTAATTGCCTCCATGAACAACTGCGTCCTTTGCCATGAGACCTGAGCTCCTCCATGGTGTCCAGCTACCACATTACTGAATGTTTTAATCAAAGATTCTATAGAAGAACCCTAATCAAAATGGGAAAAATGTAGAACAGAATTTTTAAATTCTCATGAAATCTAGACCTTCTGGAGCCATGGAGGATGAATTAACCCCTGCAACTATTGCCCTGAGATAATCTTTAAACCTTAAAACAAAAATATCCCCTGAAGTCTTCTTAAAACTAAACAATAATTTAGCTTAAGTAGTAAAGAATGTCTGCCTTGAGCATCATGCTCTTTTAAAGTCTATGTACCCAAAAGAATTGAAAACAAGGGCTCAAACAAAAACATGAGCACAAATGTTCACCACAGCGCTTTTTGAAATAGCCAAAAGGTGGAAACAACCCAAATGTCCATCAACTGATGAATGGATAAAATATGTGGTATATCTGTACGATCCAATATTATTAACTCATAAAAAGAAATGAAGTTCTGATATATGCTACAACAGGGGTAAATCTTGGAAACATTATGCTTAGTGAAAAAAGCCAGAAACAAAAGGCCACGTATTATAGGATTGCATTTATATGAAAAATCTAGAAATAGGCAAATCTATAGAGACAGAAAGTAGATTAGTGGTTGCCAGGGGCTGGGGGAGCAGGGAGGGAGAATGGAGAGTGACTGCTAATTGGTTCATTATTTCTATTGGGGGTTGTCATGGATTGAATTTTATCCCCCAAAATATGTGTCAACGTGGCTAGGCCATGATTCCCAATATTCTGTGGTTGGCCTCCATTTTGTGACCTGTTGTGATTTTCCTATGTGTTGTAAATCCTAATCTCTATGATGTTAATAAGGCAGGATTAGAGGCAGTTATGTTCATGGACAGGACTCAATCTACAGAATTAGGTTATATCTTGAGTCTGTTTCTTTTGAAATATAAAAGAGAGAATATAAAAGCAGAGGGAAGGGGGACTTCATGCCACCAGAAAAGAAACATTGGGAGCGGAATGTGTGCTTTGGGAGTGGAATGCGTCCTATGGACCCAGGGTCTCTGTGCTGACAAGCTCCTAGACCAGGGGAAGATCAATGACAAAGACCTTCCCCCAAAGCTGACAGAAAGAGAGCCTTCCCCTGCAGCTGGCACCCTGAATTTGGACTTCTAGCCTCCTAGACTATGAGAGAATAAATTTGTTTGTTAAAGCCAAAGAAATAAAAATAAAATAAAATCTATCTATATGGATTCAAACTAACAACAGCAACTCAAAAGATTAGATAGGAAACTTAGGAACCTCTTATTCGATCGGATAGATTAGATGTTAGCGGGGGAGAAACAACTCAGGACAGGAGGGTGGAAATGGTGGCACAACTCGAAGAATGTAATTGATGTCACTGAATTGCACATGTAGAAACTTGAATTGGTGTATTTTTTGCTGTGTATATTCTTAACAACAAAAAATAAAATTAAAAAAAAAAAAAGAAATGTGGACCTAACCATGGCTGAGGCCTGCCCTGCCTGCAGGGCATCAGGTAGCCTGATGGTAGTGGGCTGGGTGGTTGCTGGGGATTTAAAAGACATCATTTATCTACAGATAAATTTAACTAGTTATATATATGTTTTAGTACGTCACCTAAAATTTTATAGTGTACGCAGTTTAGGATAGGGGGAGGGTTGTTTTGTTTTTAATGTTTTCCGGCCTTTCCTAAAAGCATGTTATCTTTATTCCTAAAAACATTAGAGTCAAAGAGATACAATATCCTGTTTGCTTTCAAACTGGTAAAATTTCACGGTCAGCTTTTGGAAGAGAGCCCAAGAGAGTCTGTGAATACAAGCGTAAAACAATTATGTTATGATAAAACAATTACAAAAATTTCTTCTGGTACGTCATCTTGTACAATTCCCTTTTCCTCCTATTTTTCCCAGCCCTCGTAGGGCCTTCTTTGGATATGTCTCTCTCTCTTTACCTCCCACAGCTCCTCCTTGGCAGTGCCCTACATTGTGTCCATGATTTTCTAATCCCAGGCTCAGCTATAGCAACTAGATACATTGTGGCTTCTGAACTCAAATCAGCTTAGACATGCTGGGATTTCAGGACTATTTTAAGAGGCTAACAACATACCCGCTCCACCCCAAGAGGTCTAATGAGCCCCAGGCTACATGTAGGCCAGAGTCCGTACCCTTCGGAATCAGATTTAATGGGTGGGGCCTGGCTACAGGAAGTTCTAGTGCAGATATGGTAATTAAATATTATGAGCACTGCTAACTGCCCTATCCTGAGACTTCAAAACAGCAGGCAATTCCAACTCCTGGTGAGTCCATGTGTGTCAGAGTAGAACTGTATTTCATAGGATTTTCAGTGACTGATTTTTCAGAAGTAGATCACCAGGCCTTTCTTTCGAGGTGCTTCTGGGTGGACCAAAACCTTCAGCCTTTCAGCCGAGCACATTAACCACAGCAACCTTCACTAATTCATCAGAATCATCCTCAACATGAGAATTTAGGCAACCACTATCAATCCATTAGAATTAATATGCTATTTGAGACCTATTGCCCATCCTTGTTTAAGAAAGTTGGTAGTATTGAGTCAGCATTGTAGTTTTCTTTACCATGACTCCAGACAGCCACGAAGCCTACCAGGTACACACATGACCCTAGAGGAAGAAGCTGATGAGGAGCTGGGCATATCTATGCCAAATGGAGAAGGTGGTATGAAAATCAGAAAATCTAAACATAATGAGAAAATCCAGTGGAAATTAGCATACGATTGCAACTTGATGAGAACAGTGAAGCCCAGGAAAATGGGATTAGGACAGCAAAACTAGTTCCAGACTACACCTGCCGGTGAGTTTGAGCCTACCAATCTTCTGCCAGCCAGGAGATTTTGAATGCTGAAAGCTGACCCATGCTAGGACAATGCCAGAACTAGCAGTAGGCCTTTCTTTACACTTCTCCCTTTTCTCTTAATTTCAGTCACCATCTGTGTGTGACTAACATCAAATTTGGCTTTTCTGCCCTGGAATTTTATTCCTCAATTCTTTTTTATAGCTACCTGAGATGTCTTTAGTGAGAGCCTTATCAGCATCACAAATAAAGTACAGTGAAACCTGTGAGAGCCGGAATTTGATGAGACTGCCTTGTTTGTCCACGTCTGGCAAGTTTTCCACATTTGACAGCATGCAGCCGCCACTCTTCTATCATTCTCTCTTTAGTGGAGAGTATTTGAGTTTTCCTTCTCTGTCAGGTTTCTGCTTTACACAGGTTCTGGCTTTCACAGGTTTTACTGCATAAGAAAAAAGAGTAGTATCTCAACTCTCTCTTGAAACTGTCTCTCCTTCAAATCTAATACTATAGACAGTGCTGCTACTACTCACATAGAATGAAAACAAACACAGAATCTCAGAATTATGATTCCTGTCTACTTTTCCAACAAAACAAAGGAGCTGACCCAAGGGTCCATTGGAAAATCAGGCAAGAGACAGGCTAGACCATCTAAGGAAAGCTTGCTCCAGGAACAGCCAAGTATAAAATCAGGAGATGGGAGGATAGCCTGGGAAGGGTGGGAAAGACTATGGCCAATGACATCCCCAACAGCATGAGTCTTGGTCTCAGATAAAGGAGATCCACTCTCCCAGAAGACCTGTGGTGATGGTTGTGCCAGGAAGGCTTGGGCACTTGTGTGAAAGAAAAGCTGTTGAGCCACTCTTGATGACATTGATAGAAACCATTTCTGAGTTCTGTGTCACTGAGCTCACCTTGTTAGAGAAGCAAACCCTACCTGGCCCTGATCTGAACCCTTGCCTTGAGCAGGGCATCTCAGATTCCCTACTGGAAGAACAAGGTAGGCAGGGAGAGGAAGCTAACAGAGTTTAGGATTCTACAGAAGAAAATGTTTGTTGAAGCAATGCGTTTCTTCTGTGACAAGGAAAAAAGAATAGGAGAGCTCTCCAATGTTCTCTTTACTCAGTTCCCAGCTACAGGTCTTTGTGAATGTTTGGCTCTTGCATCGTCTCAATGCCCCCTTCGTCCATTCTGGGGCCTCATGACAGGGCCTTTGCAGCCCTGCTGGCCAATGCTGTCTCTAGCCACACCCCCTTCCCACCCTCTCTGCCTTTAGAGCTTATAGCTATTAAAATACTTCTAACTCCTCTTCACTGAAATGACAGCATTCTCTCTAGACTGCCTCCTTTTGACTTACAAGGTCACCATTAGCTCATAAGCTCATATAAATTGGTTCAGCACCATTTATCTAGCTACTATGTGACAGGCACTTTGGGAGCTTCTGTAGACAAAACAAAATAAGGTATAAGTAAAACACAGGCCCTGCCCTCAGGAATCTTCAGCTATAACACGGCACACACACACACACACACGTATACACACACGCACCAGGGAGGCATAATAGATGCCCTGGGTTCTTTAGGGCTTCAAAGGAGGGAGCACTCACATCTGGTTGGGGATCAGGAATCGCTTTGTGTTTGAGCTGTGCCTTGCAAGATAAGTAGGATTTTGTTTGGCAGGCAGAGATAGGAGCACAGAGTAATAAAAGAAAGGAACTACGAGTACCAGAAGGAAGAAAGTCTCAAGGTATATTATCAAATAGCAAAATCTAGTTTGGCCAAAATGGAAGATCTGTCTTTATTTTCCAACTGTCATATTTGGCCTATGAGCTAATACATTACATATGAGCAGTGGAACAGAGTAGTTGGAATATCAATGACCTGCACAGGTATTTGTAGAGAAGCATCAAACGCCAGCCTAAAAAGCCTTCATCTAATCAAATGATTAGAGCGACAGTTTAGGAAAACCAATTTTGGCTAATATTGTCCTGAAAATGACTCGTTAAGAGCACTGTGACTCCACTCTGTCCTCCAAAATAGTATTGGTATGTTGAAACAGTGGCCTTCAGGGAAGAGTGCTCTTACCCCTTGCTCTTAACCCAAACATGAAGCTTTGTGTTTGGCATTCCAGGCCATGGTGGTGGCAAAGAAGCAACTGGGGGAAATATCTGTGCAGTCTCCACTCTTGCAGAAGATGCTGAGAGAGCACTATGGCTGCCAGATCTAGCTGATTTTTTTCTTTTGGAAGATCAGGTACAAGATTACTTGTCCTGAGAACAGAGGGTAGGGAAGATCCAGGAACCAAAGCAGAAAGGCAGTCCCAGGGCCAGAGCAAGAGCAGCTGAGAGGGTGGTTCTAAGGAAGAATCAAGCCTATAGATGATGGCCAGGGGAAAGATGATGAGGGTCAGGGGTTGAAGGCTGAGGACTGAGAAGCAGCGATGGCAACAGAGGCAACAATAGCTAAAACAAGTCTAGGCCCCTTTCACCCTCTTCTCTTGTTTCCTTTTAGACTGCTGAACTTGCCATCAGGCAAACGCCCAGGTTTTAGAAGGTGTTGGTAAAGTATAATGTATGTTCCATATGGAAAAAAACTAATTGAGTTTCCCATTCAGTAAAGAGCTCTGATTTTTTCTGTCTGTTTAATGGGAAAAAATGCTGCCCTTATTCACAGGATGTTCATGATACTCAAATAAGATGAAGGTGCGTAGAATAGTTACATTGGAGTTGTAATTTTGCAACTACACCCACATATTTATAAATGCCTCCAATAATCAACCAATAAATCTTAGTAGCTTACCATGCCCCCAGTAGTACCCTAGGCCTTTTGAAGAGATTCAAATTTATGTTTAATACAAAATCAAGTTTAAATATTTAGGAGATGTTTATTCAGGTTTAAGCTATAGTGAATTTAAAAGCACTCTGAGACCTTTCTGAGAATGAGGAGACGCCATACACACACACACACACACACACACACACAAAATCTTTTCACTTAACCTACAAATATTAGTCAACAAATACTTACTGACTGTTACTATCACATTCGGTGATTGCCGGCCTGTTCCCACAGTGATAGGTGTCAGATACAGGCAGAAAATCAGAGAGAATTAAATTTTAAAAGCCAACCTTTTAACGCAGACATACATGGTCTTTCATCTTAATCCTGTTCTTGAACAGTGCGAAGTAATACCCATATTACCAAAGAAGCTATTTTTAAATCTTACGTAGAAATAAAAAAAATACATAGCCAAGAGATCATCATATACACAGGAGGAGAGCAATAATACAAATAAACATTCTACCATTTTTTTCCTACAATTCACATCTACCCAAATATTAATTGGCTTCATTGATATGTCTAATTGCCCTGGAAGTTTTTCACTAAGTGATATCTTAGGTTAAACAATTGAAATCTCATGTAAGTGGAGATAGACTATCTATTTGGAAATGGCACAAGACGTTCAATAATTTGAAAGTCATTTGCATTTTTAACCTTGTGCTGATGAGTCAGGAAACAAGGATAAGGTACAAGAAGGTGGCTTCTTTGTTTATTGTAATTTCTCTAAGGATAAGAAAACTCTGAGATTAGTATACAGAACTGTTTTTCAAAAATAGTTTTCATTCTGTTACAGAGAAAAGCGTAAAAAAAAGTGAAAAAGAATACCTTATTGCCACCAAAGAAGAAGCAATAAAATATAAATAAGCCATACCTTAAAGTAGCTTCAATGGGCAGCTCAAAAGACTGAATCTCAGCCAGGACATTCTCATAGGTTTGATCTGTGTCTTCTTCCAACATTGTTCCACATCCCCCTGACTTCCCAGCGGCAGACATCAGATTTTCAGTGCAAAACAATTATATTTTATAAAAGAATTGCAGTTTTCCTTGTAATTAATATAAGGATTTTCTGTACATGGAAAGCAGCAGCAAAAACTGAGCTTACTGTCTGACTTCACATTATCAAATCCTTGCTTCCAAGAATGTTGCGCAGCTGTTGCTGTCCTGTCTCTACTTATAACATTTTACTTATTATTAACCTTGACACAGTTCAGAGAGTTCCTTTCTAATGCCTGCTATATTTATTTATGTGTTTCTCAAAGACAGTAACTATGAAGGTCAGTAGGAATTAGAACCATTGCACTATAAAATTTGATTAAATATAATTGATTTGTTAGGGTATTTAATATTATTTATGCTAAATGTGAAACTAAAGCTTTGTTCTAGATTATCCCTGCAAATATGCCCTTGTCCACATTTCCAAGCAGGTAACTTGTCTGGAAAAAAAATATAGTGACCTAAGAGATGTTCCCTGTCCTTCCTCCATGATCCCGTTTGTTTCCCTACTCTACTGGTAAAAAGCTGTGTAAAATTCCTCCATTATTTGTTTTAATCCTTGTTCAAGTACAAATGCTCCTAGGAGCAGTTAGATTTTAGTCCTTATCAGTTACGTATGACTCACTGTGAAAGAGTTTGTCAGATCCTTTCTGCAAAATAAGTTTTGATGGGGAGAAAAAAGAAGCATGGAGATGCCAGGATGTTAGGGGGCTGGTTGCCACTGAAAGGAAAAAAGAGTATAAGAACTATATGCCCAAAGTAAAAAGGGAAAGTGTGGCCTATAGCCAGCTCCAAGTAGGCCTCAAAAATTAAATGGCCACGGCATTTTCCATTACTACTTGCACAAGATCTTCATAAACTCTGAGTTTAACCTCATACGTTCTTCCTAGAAAGTAGATATTTAAAGGGATAAGTAGTGACATTCTTAAATATGAAGCTATTTTTAAAACTCTTTATCCGAATTTTGCTCTGAAGGACACTGAATTTTTTTCTCCTAAAGATGTAGCATTCAAAGCATAATATAACAACAGGTACTGTCATAGATTACATCAGCTTTTCACTCCTTCGTGCATCCATACCCTTGCCAGTGCCTCACTGTAGGCAGAGTGCTCTTCCCTGCCCAGTGATTTTGGGCATGGCCATGTGACTTCTGCTGACCGATGGTAAATGAGCTGAAGTGACAGTGTGTGAGTTCCACCTAGGCTTTTTAAGGCCTCATGTATCTCCATTTGTCCTCTTGTATCTCTGCCATCCCCTGAGAAGAACAAGCCCTGGCTAGCTTGCAGGTCTAAGGAGGATGAGAGAGATATGAAGGAGATTCCTCCCACTGATCCACAGACCTGCAGGGAGAGGCCTAGTCTCACCCAGCTGCAGCAGCCTGAAACAAAGCTGCCCCCCCCCGCCCAGGCTAGATCAGCCAAACCCCAGCTGACCTACAGACACAGGAGCAATATTAAATGATTGCTACCAAAGTCAGTAAGAAAACTCAACAGAAAAGAATGTTTGTAATAAAGAATCTGACAAGTATAATTTGGCAACAACACCAACAGTGACCAAAAAAACGAGTGTATGGTCACGTATGTGTGTGTATAGGCATATAGGTATATGGACAGGTATATGTGTGAACATATGTGTATACAGATAGAAGTAACTATATATATGCATGTAAGTAAAGATATGTATGTGCAGGCATATATATTCATAGAGGACACAATTACAAATACCTCTAAGACGTAGCTAAACATCTTAAGAGATTGGTTTTCTGGGTTTGAAGACTTAGGGCTTTAGTCTCAGGGGACAACTCAGTCAATTGGCATAATATAGTTCACAGAGATCATGTGCTGCATCCTAGTGAGGTGAGTAGTACCTGGGGTCTTGAAAGCTTGCAAGCAGCCATCTAAGATACAACTATTGGTTAATCCTCAGGAGCAAAAGAGAAAGAAGGAAGCCAAAGTCTCAGAGAAGAAACTAGTCTACAGGGCTAATAGCCTACGAGAGCCACAGCCTCATCTACCCTGAGACCAGAAGAACTAGTTGGTGCCTGGCTACCACTACTGACCGTTCTGAACAGGGCCACAATACATGAACCCTATATAATGGGAGAAAAATGTTGAACCGAACTCAAATTCTTAAAAAGTCCAGACTTGCTGAACCAATTAAGATTCCCTGAGACTGTCGCCCTCAGATACTCCTTAATCCTTGAACCAAAACTATCCCCTGAGATCCCTTTTAGTGAAACAACAGAGCGGCACATAAGACAAAGGGTATTGCCCATAAGTATGGTGCTCTATTAAAAAACAAACAACAGAAGTCTATATGAGACCAAAAGGTCAATAATTACTCTAAAGCAAAGATGAGAAAATAAGGGGGCAGGGAAACTAGAGTACCAGAAATGGAAAAAATAGAATGCAATGAAAGAGAATGTTGTTGACTCATTGTGAAAAATGTAAGTAATGTCACTGAACAAATTATACAGAAATTGTTAAATGGGAACCTCATTTATTCTGTAAACTTTCACTGAAGACACAGTATTATTTAAAATAGTAAGACTAAATGATTGCTGTTTTCAGCCTCTGAATAATTTGTTACACAGCAATAGCAACCCTTAGAATGCAGCATCCTTTACTTCAACCCCACCAATAACCCCAACTCTTAGCCCTAGTTTTCCTCCATTGGCAGGATGGAACAAATGCAACAGAAATATACCTAACACAATTTTCCCCTAGGATGAAACACCGATGCCGTCCTTTAAGACTTGGCGAAAAAAACATTGACTTTGTATCTTGTGTTAAGTCATTTATGTCCAAAGTTTTTAATGTATACTAAATTATAAGATTGTTTAAGAGCAGAATGTCTATATGATTCATAATTGTATTCACCATAACATTTAACATATTGCCCTTTATATAGAAGGTGCTCAAAAAATGCTTATTGAATGAATAAATGGGTGCAAAAACAACAAGCTAAGAATTACCTCTGCCTTGTGAGGAAATGTTGGTTCAAACTGGGCAAAAATCTGACAATTTCCAGATTAAATTTAACAGAATCTGGTAATAAGTAAATGTATGATGAGAAATCCTTGCTCTAAGAGTTTTGGTGATCACTATACTACATCGTAGACAACAAATTCATAGGTAATGCCGCATACCCACGAACATATCTCTGTGATGACCCACCCAGCCCTAAATGTCACATAGTTAAAAAATTGATTCTCTCTCACATGTATACATCAAATTTTTATTTTGAAAAATTTCAAATGTAGGCAAGAGTTATAAGAAGAATACCATAAACAGCCGTACGCTCTTCATCCGATTTACGAGTTTTTAACATTTTGCCACATTTGCTTTCTGTCTTTCTCTCTTTGCTTATTCAAAGGAATTTTACAGTGTAGCCACACGCCTTTAATATATCTAGGGAAAACGTATTAATTTAAATAGAGTATTTTTAGAATACTACAATACTATACTTTAAAATATTATAATTAACAAAACCACAATAGCTTTGACTCATCGTTCCTGCATGACTATACAGCATCATCACCCTCCTTTGGTACAGCCAGCCCCACCAGGGGATTTAGGGTCTCTAGCCTGTTGAACTGGTTGCCTTCCTCAGCTCTTTAGCTCTCCCCACCTCCCCTCTGCTTCCTGCCTACTGTCTTCTACTCCTCCCACTTTTGTTAAGTGAATTTTCTCTGTGCCTCTTACTTTCTTCTACGTTGTATAAGGCACCGGCAACAACTTCCTGTTTCCACTAACCAAACCAGCATCTTCCTTTTATTCAAAACTTTCCTTGAGTGCCATTTCCTGCCGGAAGTCCGCACAGATTGAATGGGCAGGAGAGAATCTCCTCCCGAAAGTAACAGTCAGAAAAACAGCCTCCCCTGTCCCAGAGTGCTGACAACATCACTAAATAAGGAAGGGGAAAGGAGGAAATGGAACATTTTAAACATCATACTCCAAGATGTCCATAAAAGAGAATGTTGTGTGTGACTGGAATGCTCCCAGTCTCGACCCCGACCTCTCCTTCCAGTAGCAGCTGAAACTATTTGACTACCTCCAACGGTCAAGTCTGACCACTGACAGGAGATATTTAATTGGTCCTAGCCCGTGGTCCTAGCCATCTCAAGGGGGATGATATCCATTCTTTTCCCTACCCCCACCCCAACCTAGGGACATTGCCTAGAGATATTTTTTGTTATCACAACTGGTGGTGAATACTACTGACACCTAGTGGGTGGAGACAAGGGATGCTGCTGAATGACCTTCAGTGCAGAGCACAGCCCCCACAACAAATTACCCAGCCCAAAATGTCAATCCTATCCTTTGAGACTCTTCCAGAAGGCCATGGAGATATGCTGTTGATATGGCCCTGTTCCTTTCTGAGCCTTTTTCTTCCTTCTCTGTAACTGAGTCTCTCATCTTGTTATTCAGCTGGGATCCCCAGTTCCTCTAGAACTAGACACCAACCTTTTATTAAAGTAAACCTTTTATTCAAATAAAAACTCCATCAGATTTTGCCTTCTTCCCTCGTCAAGGCTAGAGTCCCAGCTTTGTCACTCTGTACTGGAACCACCAGCGGGAAGCATTGTTTTCCGGAAGTGTTATTTTCGTAAGTTTCATTAGCACAGGTGCCCCCTCTCCAGTTCTGTCCAGCTCCTTGGTGGAGGTTGTCTTTCCTACCCCTACCCTATGCCTTCCTGTGGAGCAGTTCTCTTGCCTTTTGTTTTTATGTTTTTGATAGGTTCTTTTTTTAAAAAAAAAAACAAACTCAGCAAACTGGGAGTAGAAGAGAGTCTCCTTGAAATGATAAAGGGTCTTGTTATGGATTGAATCCTGTCCCCCCAAAATATGTAGTGAAATTCTGGCCCCCTGATGGCACAATGGTTAAGTGCTCAGCTACCAACCAAAAGGTTGACAGTTTGAATCCACCCAGCAGCTCCTGGGTGAAAGAACTGGCAATCTATTCTCGTAAAGACTGCAGCCTAGAAAACCCTGTGGGGAAGTTTTACTCTGTCACATGAGGTTACTATGAGTCAAAACTGACTCAACAACAACATACCTATAAATATGATCTTGTTTGGCAATGGGGTTTTCTTTGTTATGTTAATTCTATCATACCTAAGTCTATTGGGTTCTAAATCTAATCAATTCTGAGTTAGGAAAAGAGCAGAATGGACACAGAGATACACTTGGGGAAGACAAACACTATGTGAGGATCATCTACAAGCCATGGAAGCGAGGAAGGCCCAGGCCTACCAACAAAGAAGAAGCTGACACAGCTGAGGCCCTAATTTGGACTTTTAGCCTCCATCACTGTGAGAAAATAAATCTCTGTTCATTAAAGCTACCCACTTGTGGTATTTTGTTACAGCAGCACTAGGTAACAAGTGTCTACCAAAAGTCCCGCTGCTAACATCTTAGTGACAAAGTATCAAATGTTTTCCCCTTCAATTTAGGAAAACAACAAAGATGTCCACTATCACTACCTCTGTTCATAATTGTTGCAGAAGTTCTAGCCAGTGCAATAAGGCAAGACAAAAAAATAAAAGGTATAAAGGTAAGAATGAAGAAAAATTGACATTTGCAGATTACATGATTCTATAACATAGAAAATCTAAATGGATCAACAAACTATGAGAATTAAGGAGTGAATTTAGCAAGGACTTTACATAAAAAAAATGTATGTATATATATTAACAACAATTAGAAAATGAAATTAAAAATCAATACTATATACAATAGCACCGAAATCAAATATTTAGGAATTTGTCGTGCAGTCCGACTAGGATTTGGGAATATATTAGGCCACAGCTAAAAGTCACAGCTCATAAAGCCATAAAATATTAAAGAATGACAAAGTCCAAGATTTCAGAAAGGTAAAATGAGGGCTACCAAATTCAGAGAGGCCAGAGATCATCATTGACCTGGGGGTCTGTAAGATGACAGAAAGCACAAGAAAATCAGGAGCAGCCAGGGTGTGGGAACCCCTGGGCAATTACCTAAAATAACCTTCCTTTAGCTTTTTTTTTTTTTTTTCCAACAAACAGAAGTTTATTATTTCACAGTCCAGTAGGCTAGAAGTCCGATTCCTTTAGCGTTTGCAATTTATTTTTATAGACCAGTTTGGTATATGGGTGGATATTCTAGTTTTAAGGGTCAAGAGAGATGTCATATGTAGCAGCTCTTCATTAAGTCATAAAACATCATCTTTTACCTCTGACGTGCTACCCCACCACACACTTGACAGGAACACTACCCAATGTGTACATATATTTTCCACTTCCTCACCCATAGAACTAAACCTCTAATATCCACAAATGGTGAGTTGCATCTGATCTAGTCTTCCTTTCCTTACCTGGCACCTTCTCTGGCCAGCAGTCGAGCTCTCCTAGGCCACCACTGCCTCTGATGACTGGGACAGGGAGCCAACTTTGTCAGAATCTCTCCACCTCTTCTTCTATTCTTGCTCCCTGTCTGCTATTTTAATCTTTGGAGATATCACATACGTGTCATTCCTACCCCTCTTTCATCTTTTATACAAATAACCACTGTGTTACACACTCATACACACACACCGTCCCTAAAATCATAGCTTATTTAGAATTGGAATGATCTTGGCCAAAAAATTGAGGCCAAGGAGTTTTTTTTTTTAATTATCTAATGTCTTTTTTTTTTTTTTTTTAATGTCTTAGTTATCTAGTGCTGCTATAACAGGAATACCACTGTGGATGGTTTTAACAAACAGAAATTTATTTTCTCACAGTTTAGGAGGCTAAAAGACCAAATTCAGGGTGCAGGCTCTAGGGGAAGGCTTTCTCTCTCTGTTGGCTCTGGAGTAAGGTCCTTGTCTCTTCACCTTGTTTCCTGGTTCCTTGGAGATCTCTATGTGTCTTGGTGTCAATCTTCCCCATCTCTGCTCTGCTCACTCATTTAATCTCCTTTATATCTCAAGAGAGATTAACTCAAATACACCCAACACTAATCCTGCCTCATTAACATAACAAAGACAACCTATTCCCAAATGGGATTATAACCACAGACATACAGATTAGGATTTACAACACATATTTTTGTGAGACATAATTCAATTTATAACACGCACTAGTTTTGTTTTGTTTTTAATATTTTCCTATAGCAGTAGAATAGAGAATAGAATTCAGAAGAGAGGATAAACATTTTTTAACAAACACCTACATGGCAATTGGCATATGTCAGATATTGTTTTACACACTTTACAAATATTAATTCATTTATTCCATATAACAACCCTAAGAGCTAGATATTATTATCAGCATCTTCATTTCATAGAAGACAAAACTGAAGCAAAGAGAAGCTAAATAACTTGCCCTAGGCCACTTTAAAAAAAAAAAATTATTATTTTTTTTTTAGGCCACTTAGCAGGGAAACAACAGAGCTGGTTCCAGAACCCTGTATTTAACCTTGACCTTAAGTTGCCTCTGGAGCCCTGGTAGCGCAGTGATTGAGAGCTTGGCCGTTAACCAAAAGGATGGCAGTTCGAGTCCACCAGCTGCTACTTGAAAACCCTGTAGGATATTTCTACTCTTGTCCTGTAACAGTGGCAATGGGTTTGATTTTTGGTTTCGGTTTTAAGTTGCCTCTAAGACATGTGAGTAATGCTGGTAATGCAGTGTGTTAAGGAAAGGAAACTCTACCCCAGTGTTATGGATTGTGTCCCCAAAAATATGTGTTGTAAATCCAAACCCCTATACCTATAGTTATAATCTCATTTGGGAATGGGTCTTCTCTGTTTTCTTAATGTGGCAATATTAGTGTAGGGTATGTTTTAAGTCAATCTTTTTTGAGATACTAAAGAGCAGATTAAGCAAAGAAGACAGCAAGTAAGCAGAGATGAGGGAAGACAGATGTCAGGCCACGTGAAGATCACCAAGGAAACGAGGAGCAGAAGCTGAAAAGAGACAAAGACCTTCTCCCAGAGCCAACAGAGAGAGAAAGCCCTTGCCTAGAGCCAGTGCCTTGAATTCAAACTTCTAGCCTCCTAAACTGTGAGAAAATAAATTTCTCTTTGTTAAAGCCACCTACCTGTGGTATTTCTGGTATAGCAGCACTATAAAAGATACCCAGTAATATTTAGAAGGGGTAAATGTAAGTCCTGTAATTGAAGTACTTGAACTAAAACCTAAAGGACTTGAACTGAAATGTGATGATTTTAATTCAGTCTGGATTCAGATGCCTACTCTATATATTCTCTCTCTTAAGATGCTCACCATCTGATGTGGGAATCAGATAATTTTAATATGGTATACAGGTACACCTTGTTTTATTGTGCTTTGCAGATAGTGTATTTTTACAAATTGAAGGTTTGTGGCAGACTAGCATTGAGCAAGTGTATCAGTACCATTTTTCCAACAGGATGTGCTCGCTTCGTGTCTGTGTGTCACATTTTCATAATTCTCGCAGTATTTCAAACTGTTTATTATTGTATCTGTTACGGTGATCTGTTATCAGTGACCTCTGATGTTACTATTATAATAGTTTTGGCGTGCCATGAACCACATCCATATAAGATGGCGAACTTAATTGATAAATGTTGTATATGTTCTGACTGCTCCACTGACAGGCTGTTCCCCTGTCTGTCTCCTTTTCCTTGGGCCTCCCTATTCCCTGAGACATGACAATATTAAAATTAGGCCAATTAATAACCCTACAATGACCTCTAAGTGTTCAAGTGAAAGGAAGTCATGAGTCTCTCACTTTAAATCAAAAGCTAGAAATGATTAAGCTTGGTGAGGAAGGCATGTCTAATGCCTAGATAGGCCAAAAACTAGGCCTCTTGTGCCAAACAGTTAGCCAAGTTGTGAATGCAAAGGAAATGTTCTTGAAGGAAATTAAAAGTGATACTCTAGTGAACACATGAATAGTAAGAAAGCAAAACAGCCTTATTGCTGATATGAAGAAATTTTTAGTGGTCTAGATAGAAGATCAAACCAACCAAAATATTCCCTTTAGCCAAAGCCTAATATAGAGCAAGGCCCTAAACACAGAAGCTGCAGAAGAAAAGTTTGAAGCTAGCAGAGGTTGGCTTATGAGGTTCATTTTTGTTACCTAGTTTTGCTATAACAGAAATACCACACGTGGATGGCTTTAACAATCAGAAATTTATTCTCTCACAGTCTAGGAGGCTAGAAGTCCGAATTCAGGATGCCAGCTCCAGGGGAAGACTTTCCCTCTCTGTCAGTTCTGAGGGAAGGTCCTTGTCATCAATCTTCCCCGGGTCTAGGAGCTTCTCAGCACAGGGACCCCAGGGCCAAAGGACACACTCCCCTCCTGGTTCTTCATTCGTGGTGGCATGAGGTCCCCCATCTCTCTACTTGTTTCTGTCCTTTATGTCTCAAAAGAAAGTGACTCAAGATACAACATAATCCTGTAGATTGAGTCCTGCCTCATTAACATAACTGCCTCTAATCCAGCCTCATTAACATCATAGAGGTAGGATTTACAACAACAGGGAAATCACATCAGATCACAAAATGGTAGACAATCACACAATACTGGGAATCATGGCCTAGCCAACCTGACACACATTTTTAGGAGGACACAATTCAATCCATAACAAGGTTTCAGGAAAGAAGCCAGCTCCATAACATAAAAGTGCAAGGTGAAGCAGACAGTGCTGATGTAGAAGCTGCAGCAAGTTATCCAGAAGATCTAGCTAAGATAATTGATGAAAGTGGCTGCACAAAACAACAGATTTTCAGTGTAGACGAAACAGCCTTATATAGGAAGAAGATGCCATTTAGGACTTTCACAGCTAGTGAGGAGAAGTCAATGCCTAACTTCAAACAAACAGGCTGACTATCTCATTAGGGGCTAATGCAGCTGGTGACTTTAAGTTGAAACCAAAGGTCAGTTACCATTCTGAGAATACTAGGGTCCTTAAGAATTATGCTAACTACACTCTGCCTATGCACTATAAATGGAACAACAAAGCCGGAAGGACAGCACATCTGTTTACAACATGGTTTACTGAATATTTTAAGACCACTGTTGAGACCCAGTGCTCAAAAAAAAAGATTCCTTTCAAAATATTACTGCTCATTGGCAATGTACTTGGTCACCCAAGAGCTCTGATGGAGATGTACAAGGAGATTAATGTTTTCATGCCTGCCAACATAACATCCATTCTGCAGGTCATGGATCAAGAAGTAATTTTGAGTTTCAAGTCTTATTATTTAAGAAATACATTTCATAAGGGTATAGCTGCCATAAATAGTTATTCCTCTGGTGGATCTGGGCAAGTAAATTGAAACCTTCTGAAAGGACTCACCATTCTAGATGCCATTAAGAACATTCATGATTCATGAGAAGAGGTCAAAATATCAACATTAATAGGAGTCTGGAAGAAGTTAATTCCAAACCTAATGGATGACTTTGAGGGGTTCAAGACTTCAGTGGAGGAAGTAACTGTAAAAAAAAAAAACTGTAGATGTGGTGAACATAGCAAGAGAACTAGAATTAGAAGTGGAGCCTGAAGATGTGACTGAATTGCTGCAATTCATGATAAAACATTAACAGATGAGGAGTTGCTTCTTATGGATGAGCAAAGAAAATGGTTTCTTGGAATCTACTTCTGGTGAAGATGCTGTGAACATTGTTGAAATGACAACAAAGGATTTAGAATATTACATAAGCTTAGTTGATAAAGCAATGGCAGGGTTTAAGAGGATTGACTCCAATTCTGAACGAAGTTCTACTGTGGGTAAAATGCTATCAAACAGTATCTCATGCTACAGAGAAACCTTTCATGAAAGGAAGAGTCAATCAATGCAGCAAACTTCATTGTTGTCTTATTTTTTTAAAATTGCCACGTCTACCCCAGCCTTCAGCAACCACCACCCTGATAAGTCAGCAGCCATCAACATTGAGGCAAGACCCTCCACTAGCAAAAAGATTACAATTTGCTGAAGGTTCAGATGATGGTTAGCATTTTTTAGCAATAAAGTATTTTTTAATTAAGATATGTACTTTTTTTTATACTTAATGCTATTGCACACTTAACAGACTACAGTATAGTATAAATATAATCTTTATATGCACTGGGAAACCAAAAAATTTGTGTGACTTGCTTTATTGCAATATATGTTTCATTGTGGTGGTCTGGAACTGAACCACAATATTTCCAAGGTATAATTAAGTACTATATTTAGTTAAGTATGGAGCTCTGGTGGTACAGTGGCTAAGCATTTGGCTGCTAACTAAAAGGTTGGCAGTTCAAATCCACCAGTCACTCCTTGGAAACCCTAAGGGACAGTTCTACTCTGTCCTATAGGGTTGCTATGAGTCAGATTCAACTCAATGGCAGTGGGTTATAGTTAAGTATGGTATCTCTGTATGGTGCTAATGATCAAGTTCTTGACTATTAGCTGAAAGATTGGTGGTTCAGACCCATTCAGAGGTGCCTTAGAAGACAGGCCTGGAGATCTGTTTCCTAAGGGCCACAGCCTTGAAAACCCTATGGAGCAGTTCTATGGGGTCTCCATGAGTTGGAATCTACTCGAGGGCAAGTTACAACAACATAGTTACATCCAGTTTCATGAAAGAGGTATTCACAGGCTGCTGTGGGAGAACAAAGGAAGGGCAACTAATCAGTTTCAGGAAAGGTGTAGGAGTTTTCTTAAAATATGATGTCAGAGCAATGCTAACAGACAAGTAGAAAGAGGAAAGAGTATATCAGAGAGAATGGAATGGACAAAGACAGGAAGCAAGGCCTGTTGACTGCAAGTTTACTATAAGTCAATTGTGTGATCTAGCTGCTTGCAGCCTTGTTGTTGTTATTGGGTGCCATTGAGTCAAGTCCAACTCATAACAACCCTCTGTGACAGAGCAGAACTGCCCCATAGGCGTTTTTTGGCTATAATCTTTATGGAAGCAGGTCATCAGGTCTTTTTTCCCATGGAGCTGCTGGGTGGGTTGGAACCACCAAACTTTAGGTTAGCAGTCAAGCGTTTAACTGCAAGCAAAGGGCTCCATGGGGTTTTCAATGGTTGTGACCTTTTGGAAGCAGATCTCCAGGGTTTTCTTCTGAGGTGCCTCTAGATGGATTCAAGCCATCAGCCTCTTGGTTAGTAGTCAAGCTCTTAACCGTTTGTTCCACACAGGGACACCAAAACTATATTTCTACTGCCTTTCAAAGCACAAAAAAGCACTCAGCTGCTAACCAAAAGGTCAGTGATTCAAACTCACCAGCCGCTCTGTGGGAGAAGATGTGGCAGTCTATTTCCGTAAAGATTACAGCCTTGGAAACTCTATGGGGCAGTTCTACTCTGTCCTATAGGGTTGCTATGAGACGGAATCTACTCGATGGCAAGGGTGTGTGTGGTATTTTAAAGAACAAAATTTCTAACTAATTAAGGAAATCATTTTAAAAAATATATTCTAAGTTTCTGCTATAACTCACCACAATTTTCTTGTTTATAAAATCACAGAGGACATGGTATTTCTATGAATATTATGAATATCATATTATGATATGAATAATAATAAAAATATGAAAAGTAATGAATATCATTACTGCCATCTGACCTCCTTCTATCCTGGTCTCAGCCAGCTGCTCCCTGGAACATGCCATGGTTTTATACATCTCTGGGCCTTTACACATGCATGCCATGGTTTTATACATCTCTGGGCCTTTACACATGCGGCTGCTTCCCCAAGCTAGTTTCTTGTCTGTAACATGGGCTATCACCTAACTGCTACAGTTGTTTTGAAAATCATGTGACATGTGAGCATTTATTAGGTAAAGCACTTAGAGTGTTTGGCACATGGTGAACATCAGTAGGTGTCAACTGTTATTATTACTTATCTTCGAGACCTCGTTCACCTCATCATGTAGAGAGATTTGCTGCTATCTCTTATAACTCTTTTGTGCATGCCTTTATCAAAGCTCTTATCACTTAGTATTGCTGTTTTTATTATATATTTATCTACCTTACTGGACTATGAGCTACTCAAAGACAAGGAATGTGCCTTATCCTTCTTTAGATGCTAGGGTACCGGGCATGTACTGAATGATTGATTGCTGAATGAATGGAAGACTTAAACAGGAATGATGAAAGCAATAATGACTCTCCAGAACAAATGGGAAGAGTGTTTACTGCTTAATTAAACTGTCATTTTTCTAATTTGACAAGAAAATGCTGGACTATTTGTTTTAATTAACCATAATTATACTTTCTCTTTAATCTTCATTCAGATCTGGGGTTTTGTTAAGAGAAAGCCCAAAATCTCTTATATTATCTACAATGTCTGTTCCTCTGAGTTCTCAAACACAGTTACTGTCGTGGAAATACATTCATCAAGTAAATCATCAAAACTTCTCCCTCTGCAGTGTTTTATGTCGGCTGTTCTGATTGAAAAATTTTAAGTTGCCTTTGTTAGTCTTTTCCCAAGTATAAATCATGTATATTTATTCGCATGCTGGCCCACACAGAATCAAGTCTCAGCACTACTGTCATAGAACTAGGTTATGGCGCTACCTAGTGACCAGCTTTTGGCGCACACTTCATTGAAAATGGCTATCAAGCTCTTTTAGGTTTTAGTTTTATTTTTTGTATAGGTAATTGTAAAACGCCATTAGAAACCATTAAAGATCTTACTTTTTTCTTTCTAGTATTTTTGGCAATTGTTCTATGCATCATTTATCCTCCATACATTTAGTTCATATCTCTTTGGCAGAATAAACATGCTATAAGACCTATTATCAAGCTTTCTCCAATCGGAATACAAAAACCATTACCTCCAGAATTTAGGACGGCAGCTTATTTGGGTCATGCTATGAGGGGACAGGCCACCATGTGCCCCTTCTGACTCCACGCAGCACACGAAGGCTGCCTGTGGCAAGCACACCCCTCCCTCACATTCTCCTAAACAATAATTCTCTTCCCTCTTTTGAAACCAAACAATTCCCTCAAAAATAGTTTTTTTGGCGTAAAATAGGAAATAGTACTAAACAAACGGAAATGTTTTGCTTTAAATACTGAAGCCATTTGTTTACATTAAGAAATAGTTTGTATTGAAAGCACATAATGGAAAAGAATCATGAATCATCAATCACAAGAGGACTTTATAGATAAGAAATAAGCACTGGCCTCAACAATTGTATTAAACATGAACAACTCATATTGAGAGCTTTTGCTGAGTCATCATTCAGGAAGTGGGCTGCCCCGGGAGATTTCTATGGGAGGAACAATCGACAATATTTTCGTATTAATAACCTCCAGTTACTGCATTGTTCTCAAAACTTTTGTTAATGAGTATTTTCCTGTTCTGTGAAAAAAAAAAAAAAACATTAATCAAAAAACAGTTCAATCTGATTTATTTTTATGTGTTGTGTGGGTTCTTTTCATCTGCAAATGGTTTTGAATATGTTTAAGTAAAAGTTAATTGTAGTGAGCCCCGGTGGTGCCGTGGTTAAAACGCTCAGCTCAATTGGCTGCTAAGCTAAAGGTCGTTGGTATGAACCCGTCAGCCACTCTTCTGGAAAAAGATGTGGCAGTCTGCTTCCATAACGGTTTACAGCCTTCAAAACCCTGTGGAGCAGTTCTGTTCCATCTTATATAGTGTCACTATGAGTTGGAATTGACTCCACGGCAGTGAGTTTGGGGTTTTTTTGTTTGTTTGTTCACAGAGCACATCAGGAAATACTTTGTTCTGAACTTTTTTTTAATCATATGTGTTATAGCAGATATTGGATAAATTCCTTAGAGTAGTCCTAAATAGTCATCTTGGATTCAGATTCCCTTCAAGGCAGTAACAATGCTTCTGCTTGATGGTTTAGGGCCTCTTTTGCCCAACTTCTTCTGTTATTCCTCTCAGTTACCCCTCAGATAAGAGACAATCAGTTGTTGGCTCCTGGAGACCAACTAAAAGATACAGGCTGTTCATACAAGGGCCCCTCAGAAAACTCTCCAGCAAGACCACAGAGGATAGACAGGGCCAGTGTGTTCCTGGAGGCTCCCAGATGTACACACTTTTTGGCCTTGTCCCAGGCACTAAGCCACTCTCAGCTTATGAATGAGGGTTTGTGACAAGGGGCTGAGCTAACCTGCCCATGGGATCAAGGGAGGTAAATTGTGAAATAACATCGTTATGCAGGCAGGCACTGGAATCTAAAGAGGCTTCTGTAGAGCATAGCAGTTACAGGCACAGACTCTAGAGTTGGATTGCCTGAGTTGAAATCCAGCCTCTGCTACTTATTAGCTATGTGACCTTGGGTACTTTTCTGTGCCTGGAGTTTCCTTATCTATATAATAGACAATCTCCTATCTCATAGATTTATTGGAGAGGTTAAATTAATTAATGTAAATAAGTTCTACAGAACAGAGCCAGACAAGTAATAAGCAGTATGTATGAGTTTTTTTTTTTTTATGAGTTAGCCAGTCTTATGTGATTGCTTAAAGAGGAATGATATATACCATTGAGGATAGTTTTTTTAGGTTTTTAAAATCAACTAGTTCCTGTTTTTGGTCTGGTATGTAGTATTCTTCCTCTAATTCTTTTCAGATGGACACATGTGGATGTTTCTGTAATGCTCAATGATCAGAGTTTTTAAAAGGTCAGTGATCCATAAAAAAGTGTAAGGCTATCACAAGGTCCATATGCTTATTATAAAGTTATTTCTTGTGTACTATTCTTTTTGTTTTGTTAATTTACTCATTCATCTCTAAAAAACAAACAAACAAACAAAAAAACAATATATTTAAGAACCTACTATGTTCTAAGTCCTTGAGAAATCCATAGGTCAGTGGAGAAATGTCTCCCTTATTTCAACAGGACTCAGACTGGGTGGGATCTGAGAGTAAGATGTCTGCAGTCCATGCCCAGAATGGCCCATACACCTGCTGGGAGAGTCTACCTCTAGACCTCAGGGTCAGGAGGTGAACACAGACTTACCTAATTCTAGAGCTCATAACCACTATACAGTATACAATACTGCCTTCCTTGCTCATTGGAACTTCACAGCTCGAGAACAGCCTTTTTACCTGTCCCCTGGAACTTTCCATTCTGTGTGCAACTCGTTTGGATTGCCCCAGAGTTTATTCTTGGGGGTGAAGAAAAGAATCAACATTAGAAAAAAGAGATCAAAATCCAAAGAAAGAACAGGTTTACCTTTTTAAAAAATCTAATCGAATGCACCTTTAGTGTTTCCTGTTCTTCTTTGACAGGAAACAATCAACAAAGAACTATACTGTGGAGAAAGAGAGAGCTGCCATTTTCTTGTAGTTTTTCTTCACATCTCCCTAGCTTCTCCTTCTTGGTCTCCTTCCCAAGCATTTCTTCATCAGTCTGACCCTTAAATGTAGTTGTTTCCCAGGACTCTGTCTTCAATTCTGTCTTTTTTTCTTACTCTAGACTGTAAGTCATCTCTCACTTGTGTATTAATGAATCCAAAGTCTGAATCTTCAACAGAACTTCTCTTCTAAGCTCCAAACTCCATTTCTTACAACCTACATAACATCTCCATCAGAATATCCTGTCCCACTAGCACCTACATTTAACATGCCCCAAACTGGAAATCATCCTCCCGCTTTAAGCCAGATCCCATGCACCAGGCACCCACCTACTAATAATGATATTCATAGGGTAGCTATTTCCAACCTGCCCTTGATCTCCAAATCAATCTCTACCTAGCTCTGATCCACTGGCTCCAAACCTGGTCACTTCTGGGCATTCGTAGATGCTATTCTTTTTGTCTGGAATGCCTTTCCACCTGCCTGCCTGGTGAAAAAATTTCTATGGATACTCAAGACTCAACACAGACAGCTTCCTCCTCAAAGCCACTCTAGGTCCTTGATTATACTTCATATGGCATATAATTTGTGCTGCTTCATAATATAGTTATTTGTGAATTCTTTGAAGGCCACTTCTGGGCCTTATTCACCTTTGTATTTCTCAGAGAACTTAGGACAGGTCCTCATACATATACGCCCAAACACATAGGCCATTAAAAACATTTACTGGAGTAATTGATAAATTAATTAATGTAGTAAAACGGAACCAGCGTGTTTGAGTGGTGAGTTATTTCTTCCTCCACTCATTACTTGTCTTCAAATTTCCCATTACTTGCGATCACTTTTCTGGATTGGTCACTGCTCAGAAATTTGGATGTTGTAAACAGTCTATCTCACAAAACATTTTGGAGTAAATTTGGGTTATCAGGCCTGACACACTCTGGCCCCTTACAAGGACACCTATTGTCAAGTAAAAATTGAGCGAATGACTAATGTGAATTCCTTCATTTCAAACACACCATGATAAAAAGAAAAGTTTCCATTTATACTAGGTTTTACAGGGTTATGGTTCAATAGGTGATCAGTATGCTTCCTTTTTACTTCTAAACACATGTGTTCCTTTGTTTTTCAGGAAGTAATCATCATGTAGCCATGGAAATCAACGAGTGCAAAGGAAATGTTGCTGGAGAATAATGAAGCCAACTAACTTAACTCCGCAAAAGTTGGTCACATCCTAAAACAATTAAAAACCATCCACAAGCTCTTGGAGGATGTGTTGATCAGAGCTTGGTATTTTCACAATAACTTGTACAGTATGTGAAAGCACTTCAAAAATTCTGAAGCATTTATAAAATGTAATACATTATCAAGATGAATGAACAAATACTTATTGGGTTCTTAACTGAACTAGGCCCTTTCTCATATACCCACCCATTTTATCATCTCAACAGCCCTATGAAATGCTTATTTTTGGTATTATTTCCATTCTACAGTTAAAAAAAAAACTTACACTCCAAGAAGTTAAATGACTTGCTCAGAAACTATTCAGTGTCAGATACTGCACTACATGCCCTTCTTACCAATCAGAATTCTTCTTAGAGGTGAATGATGCCCAGATCCCATGGCCTGAATCTCAAGGGGTATCCAACACAGAACAAACCACCTCCCAACCAGCTTTCCACACTTGTAAGAAAGATTTAATTGCTTCTCTCTCTGTTCAACTAGGCCTGTAAATCAGGGCCTTTGAGGTGGGTTTCTGATGTGGAGGTTTAAGACTTTATCACAATCACAGGAAGGATCAAGACCATAAATTGTTCTCTTTTAAATCAATTAAGTCATAACAGCTGAACAGAAGATTTCAAAGGGCAGCTCGAGAAGACAAAGTATCATAATGAAATGTGCAGAGACCTGGAGTTAGAAAACCAAAACGGAAGAACACGCTCAGGATTTCTCAAGCTGAAAGAACTGAAGAAAAAATTCAAGCCTCATGTTGCAATACTGAAGGATCCTATGGGCAAAATATTGAATGACATAGGAAGATGTCAATGGAAGATAAAAGGAATACACAGAATCACTGTACCAAAAAGAATTGGTTGATGTTTAGCCATTTCAGGAGATAGCATATGATCACGAACTAATGATACCGAAGGAAAAAGCCCAAGCCACACTGAAGGTATTGGCAAAAAAAAACAAGGCTTCAGGAATGGATGGAATACCAATTGAGATGTTTAAACAAACGGATGCAACACTGGAGGTGGTCACTCATTTATGTCATGAAATTTGGAAGATAGCTACCTTGGCCAGTCGACTGGAAGAGATCCATATTTGTACCCATTCCAAAGAAAGGTGACGCAACAGAATGCAGAAATTAAAGAGCAATATCATTAATATTACAAACAAGTAAAATTTTTGCTGAAGATCGTTTAAAAGCAGTTGCAGCAGTACATCCACAGGGAACTGCCAGAAGTTCAAGCTGGATTCAGAAGAGGATGTGGAATGAGGGATATCGTTGCTTATGTCAGATGGATCTTGGCTGAAAACAGAGGATACCAGAAAGATGTTTACTTGCATTTTATATACTATGCAAAGGCATTCAACTGTGTGAATCATAACAAATTATGGATAACATTGCAAAGAATGGGAATTCCAGAATACTTAATTGTGCTCATGAGGAACCTATACATAGACCAAGAGGCAGTCATTTGGACAGAACAAGGGGCTATTACGTGGTTTTAAGTCAGGAAAGGTGTGCTTCAGTGTTGTATCCTTTCCACACTTATTCAATCTGTATACTGAGCAAGTAATACGAGAAGCTGGACTCTATGAAGAAGAGTGCAGCATCAGGACTGGAGGAAGACTCATTAAAAACCTGTGTTATGCAGATGACACAACCTTGCTTGCTGAAAGGGAAGAGGACTTGAAGCACTTACTGATGAAGATCAAAGACCACAGCCTTCAGTATGGATTACACCTCTACATAAAGAAAACAAAAATCCTCACTACTGGACCAATAAGCAACATCATGATAAACAAAAAAAAGATTGAAGTTGTCGAGGATTTCATTATACTTGGAACCACATCAACACCCATGGAAGCAGCAGTCAAGAAATCAAAGGATGTATTACAATGGGCCAATCTGTTGCAAAAGACCTCTTTAAAGTGTTAAAAAGCAAAGATGTCACTTTGAAGACTAAGGTGTGCCTGACCCAAGCCATGGTATTTTTAGTTGCCTCATATGCACGTCCCACATGATGTCAGTTTGTTGTACTGTGGGGGCTTGTCTGTTGCTATGATGCTGGAAGCTATGCCACCAGCATTGAAATACCAGCAGGATCACCTATGGTGGATAGGTTTCAGCTGAGCTTCCAGACTAAGACAGACCAGGAAGAAGGACCCGACAATCTACTTCTGAAAAGAATTAGCCAGTGAAAACTTTAGAAACAGCAGTGGAACATTATCTGATGCCAGAAGATGAGGCCCCCAGGCTGGAAGACAACTGGGGAAGAGCTGCCTCCTCAAAGTGGAGTCAACCTTAAGGACATGGGTGGAGTCAAGCTTTCGGGACCTTCATTTGCTGATGTGGTACAGCTCAAAATGAGAAGAAACAGGTGCAAACATCCATTAATAATTGGAACATGCAATATATGAAGTATGAATCTAGGAAAACTGGAAATCGTCAAAAATGAAATGGACACATAAAGATTGATATCCTAGGCATTAGCAAGCTGAAATGGACTGGTATTGGCCATTTTGAACTGGACAATCAGATGGTCTGCTATGCCGGGAATGACAGCTTGAAGAGGAATGGCATTGCATTCATCGTCAAAAAGACCATTTCAAGATCTATCCTGAAGCACAACGCTGTTAGTGATAGGATAATATCCATATGTTTACAAGAAAGACCAGTTAATACAACTGTTACTCAAGTTTACACACCAACCACTAAGGCCAAAGATGAAGAAATTGAAGATTTTTACCAGCTTCTGCAGTCTGAAATTGATTGAACATGCAATCAGGATGCATTGATAATTACTGGTGATTGGAATGCGAAAGTTGGAAACGGAGAAGAAGAATTGGTAGTTGGAAAATATGGCCTTGGTGATAGAAACAATGCCGGAGATTCCATGATAGAATTTTGTAAGACCAGCAACTTCTTCATTGCAAATACCTTTTTTCACCAACATAAACAGTGACTATATACATGGACCTCACCAGATGGGATACACAGGAATCAAATCGACTACATCTGTGGAAAGAGATGATGGAAAAGCTCAGTATCATCTGTCAGAACAAGACCAGCAGCCGACTGTGAAACAGACCATCAATTGCTTATATGCAGTTTAAGCTGAAACTGAATAAAATTAGAACAAGTCCACAAGAGCCAAAGTATGACCTTGAGTATATCCCACTTGAATTTAGAGACCATCTCAAGAATAGATTTGATGCGCTGAACACTAATGACTGAAGACCAGACGAGTTGTGGAATGACAACCTTTCCTACATGAAGAAAGCAGGAGGTCATTAAAAAGACAGGAAAGAAAGAAAAGACCAAAATGGATGTCAGAAGAGACTGAAACTTGCTCTTGAAACTTCCTAACACAAAAGAAAGAAATGATGAAGTAAAAGAGCTGAAGAGAAGATTTCAAAGGGCAGCTCAAGAAGATAAAGTATTATGATGACATGTGCAAGGAGCTGGAGATAGAAAAGCAGAAGGAAAGAACACGTTCTGCATTTCTCAAGCTGAAAGAACTGAAGAAAAAATTCAAGCTTCGAGTTGTAATAGTGAAGGATTCTACAGGGAAAATATTAAATGACACAGGAAGCATCAAAAGAAGATGGAAGGAATACACAGTCATTATACCAAAAAGAATTGGTCAACGTTCAACCATTTCAGGAGGTAGCAAATGATCTGGAACCAATGGTGCTGAGGGAAGAAGTCCAAGCTGCACTGAAGGCATTAGTGAAAAACAAGGCTCCAGGAATTGACAGAATATCAAATGAGATGTTTCAACAAATGGATGCAGTGCTGGAAGTGCTCGTTCGTCTATGCCAAGAAATTTGGAAGATGGCTATCTGGAAGAGATCCATATTTATGCCTATTCCCAAGAAGGGTGATCCAACCAAATGTGGAAATTTTCGAACAGCATCGTTAATATCACACACAAGCAAAATTTTGCTGAAAATACTTCAAAAGCAGCTACAGCAGTATATCAACAGGGAACTGCCAGAAATTCAGGCCAGATTCAGAAGAGGAAATGGAACCAGGGATATCATTGCTGATGTTAGACGGATACTGGCTGAAAGCAGAGAATACCAGAAGGATGTTTACCTGTGTTTTATTGACTATGCAAAGGCATTCAACTATGGGGATCATAACAAATTATGGATAACATTGCAAAAAAATGGGAATTCCAGAACACTTAATTGTGCTCATGAGAAACCTATACATAGATCAAGAGGCAGTTGTTCAGACAGTAAAAGGGGACACTTTGTGTGGTTTAAGGTCAGGAAGGGTACACATCAGGGTTGTATCCTTTCACTATACCCATTCAATCTGTATAATGAGCAAATAATCCAAAAAGCTGGACTATATGAAGAAGAATGAGACATCAGGATTGGAAGAAAATTCATTAACAACCTTCGTTATGCAGATGACACAACCTTGCTTGCTGAACGGGAAGAGGACTTGAAGCACTTACTGATGAAGATCAAAGACTACACCCTTCAGTAGGGGTTACACCTCCACATAAAGAAAACAAAAATCCTCACTACTGGACCAATAAGCAACATCATGATAAACAGAGAAAAAATTGAAATTGTCAAGCATTTCATTTTACATGGATCCACAATCAACACCCATGGAAGTAGCAGTCAAGAAATCAAAAGACACATCGCATTGGGCAAATCTTCTGCAAAGGACGGCTTTAAAGTGTTGAAAAGCAAAGATATCCCCTTGAAGACTAAGGTATGCCTGACCCAAGCCATGGTATTTTCAACCGCATCATATGCATGTGAAAGCTGGACAATGAGTAATGAAGACCAAAGAAAAATTGACGCCTTTGAATTGTGATGTTGTCGAAAAATATTGAATATACCATGGACTGCCAAAAGAACAAACAAATCTGTCTTGGAAGAAGTACAACCAGAATGCTCCTTAGAAGCAAGGAGGGTGAGACTGCATCTTATGTACTTTGGATATATTGTCAGGAGGGATTAGTCCCTGGAAAAGGACATCATGCTTGGCAAAGTACAGGATCAGTGGAAAAGAGGAAGACCCTCAACAAGATGGATTGACACAGTGGCTGCACCAGTGGGCTCAAGCATAACAACGATTGTGAGGATGGCGAAGGACCACGCAGTGTTTCGTTCTGTGGTACATAGGGTTGCTATGAGTCGGAACTGACTTCACAGCACCAAACAACATATGCATGTGAAAGCTGGACAGTAAATAACGAAGACCGAAGAAGAGTTGATGCCTTGAGTTATGGTGTTGTCAAAGAATACTGAATATACCATGGGTTGCTAGAAGAACGAACAAATCTGTCTTGGGAGAAGTACAACCAGAATGCTCTTTACAAGTGACAATAGCGAGACTTTGTCTCACTTACTTTGGACGTGTTATCAGGAGGAACAAATACCTAGAGAAAGACATCATGCTTGGTAGAGGGTCAGGGAAAAGAGGAAGACCCTCAACAAATGGATTGACACAGTGGCTACAACAATGAACTCAAACATAGCAACGATTGTGAGCATGGCGCAGGACCAGGCAGTGTTTCGTTCTGTTTTACATAGGGTCGCTATGAGTCAGAACCAGCTCGACGGCACCTGTCAACATCCCATCGGTAAAATTCTGACACAATGGACTATCCCTGTTACTCTCTTTATCTTGTAGTAGATGTTGAAGTTATCATAAAGATCTAAATTTTGTATTATTTAGAAATTTTATTTTAATGATCTTTCAGTGGAAGGAACTGAGAGTGGTAACAGGACTTTAATCTTTATTTAGAGTTTTAAAGTAATGGAACTTACCTTTAGAGAAAACCAATGGACTTGGTTTCATTACTTATAAACCATAGACCAAAAGCCAAATCAGTTGCTGTTGAGTCGTCTCCAACTCACAGCAACCACGTGTGTCAGGGTAGAACTGTGGTCCATGGGGCACAAAATGACTGGTTTTTCAGAAGGAGATCAACAGGTCTTTCTTCCAAGATGCCTCTGTGTAGACTCAAACCTCCTACCTTTCAGGTAGCAGCCGAGTGCCTTAACCATCTGTAGTACCCGAACGAGAAAAAAACCAAACCCGTTGCCATGGTGTCGATTTCAACTCATAGCAATCCGGTACCACCCAGGGACCCCTTATAAACCATACCTTATATTTACTAGAAATATAATATTAATTTAAATCCTGTACTGTTTGGGATAAGTTTATGAGGTTACTTGCTCATTTTGACCAATTATGTAAAGTTCAACATAAAGGAAATTTGCATAGAAGTGTTAGGTATACAAACTCGATTCCAGAACTTTAGTCACTTTGTTACAGAATGAATGTGTTGGACAAAATTTTGAAATTTGTTTTATCATAAACAGCCAATAATTGTCATTTACTGAGAGCCAGTTTTGTGCTCAGAACCCTGCTATGATCTATAAAAGATTCAGAAGAAATAATGAGTCAAGATGAACCTGTAGGAATTGTGTTAAGCTTCAAGTAACAGAGAAGAGCCTACAGTGGCTTTCATTCACTTGTCTGAGAGTTTTGGGCAGTCTAGGGCTGGTGTGGCAGCTCCACAAAGTCATCAGACACCCAGACTGCTTTCTGCCTTTAAGAAGTGGCTCCATCCTCAAGGTCACCTCAAGATACAGCTGCCAAGTCCCCAATCCAGGCAGCAGGAAGGAGAATGGGAGAAGAGCAAAAGGTGGATCAGCTGTTGTTCCCTTTGGCTGTGCTCCCGGAAGTTCTACCCAGCAATTTCTGCTTTTATCTCATTGGCCAGGACTCAATCACATGGCCACACCCATCTGCAAACAAATCTGGGAAAGATGGATTTTATCTGGTCACATTGCCACTTTGAATGTAGTTCTAGTTCCAGTACTAAGGGAGAATGGATATAGGGGAAGCACGTACATATGCAGCCACAAAAACAGAAGAGGCAGAGGCAGTAGAGCCCAGACAAAAAAACAGATCCTCAAAATGGAAGAATAATAGGTTTGAATCTCAGCTCTACTACTTTCTACATGTAGCAGAAGCAGGGAAGCCAGCCAAAAGGTGGTTTGGACTTGCATGGTAGCAGTGAAGATGGTAAGAAGTGGTCAGATTCTAGATGTATTTTGAAGGTAGAGTCAACAGGATTCATTTATAGATAAGAAAGTGAGGTATAAGAGAAAAAGGAGTCAAGAATGATGCCAAGTTTTTTTGCTTAAGTAACTGAAAGAATGAAGTTGCCGTTTATAAGGAGGATAACACTGTGAGAGGAGCAGGTTTAGGGTGGGGTGGAAGAATATTAGAAGTTCAGGTGCAAGTGGAAATGCTGAGTTGGAAATGAGACATGTGGATATAGTACACAGGGAGGAAGCACAGGCTAGAGATATAAATTTAGAAGTATATGGATAGTATTTAAAGCCTTGAGATTGGATGAGATCATCAAGGGAGTAAATCTAGATGGAAAACAGAAGAGATCCAAAGACTGAGCCCTAGGGTACTCCAACATAGAGAGATCAAGAAAACAAAAGGAACCAGACAAGAATGAGAAGCAATGAGGTACGAGGAAAATCAGGGATGTGGTGTCCGGGAAACCATGTGAAGGAGGTATTTAAATGAGGAGGGAGTGGTAAACAGTTTCAAATGCTGCTGATAGGTGAGGACTGAAATTGGCCACTGCGTTTGCCATAACCCATTGCTGTCAAGTCAATTTCAACTCACAGTGACCCTATAGGGCAGAGTAGAACTGCCCCATAGGGTTTCCAAGGCTGTAATCTTCATGGAAGTGGACTGCCACATCTTCCTCCCATGGAGAACCACTGAGCCACCAGGGCTCCTTGCATTTGCCATGGCTACCTTAGAAGAGAGAAGGAGTCTTGGTAATGCAGTGGTTACAAGCTTGGCTGCTAACCAAAAGTCAGCGCTTTGAACATACCAGCAGCTCTGAGGAAAAAGACCTGGTGATCTGCTTCAGTAAAGGCTATAGCCTAGGAAACCCTATGGGGCAGTTCTACTCTGTCCTGTAGGGTCACTGTGAGTCAGAATCAACTCGATGAGCACACAACAACCTTGTAAAAGTAGTTTCAGTGGATGGTTGGGGTGAGAGGTGAGGGGCTGAGAGGAGAGAAATTGGAGACAGCAGGTAGATATAACTTTTTTGAGGAATTTTGCTGTAAAAGACAGGAGAAAAATGGGGGGGTAGGTAGAAGGGAAAGTGGGGTCAAGAAAGGGTTCTGGGGGGGCGGAGCCAAGATGGCGGACTAGGCAGACGCTACCTCGGATCCCTCTTACAACAAAGACACGGAAAAACAAGTGAATCGATCACATACATAACAATCTACGAACCCTGAACAACAAACACAGATTTAGAGACGGAGAACGAACTAATACGGGGAAGCAGCGATTGTTTCCAGAGCCTGGAGCCAGCGTACCAGTCAGGTACGGCACAAGCACAGAGACCTGCTCCACCCTCCTGAACTAACCCCGGGAGGGGGACCAGCCGGTTCCACGGGTGGCGTGGGACGCAGCCGGTAGGAGAAGTCCCCGGGAAGCAGTGACTGGTCTTGGAGCAGAAAGAGCAGCATCCGAGCCGGGGAACCGTCCCGCAGGGATTTGGACTGGACGCAGGTACGCCATAAACACGGAGAGTTGCTCCACCCCCCTGAACTAACCCCGGGAAGGGGACCAGCCGGGTCGCGCGGGCGGCGTGGGACGCAGCCGGTAGGAGAAGTCCCCGGGAGGCAGCGACTGGTATTGGAGCGGGGAGAACAGCGTCCCAGCCGGGACACTCGGTCACGGCACAAGCACAGGGACCTGCTCCACCCATCTGAACTAACCCTGGGAGGAGGCTCAACTGGTTCTCGGGGCGGCACGGCCACGCGGCTGGAGGGACGAGAAGTCCCCGGGAGGCAGTGACTGATTTTGGAGTCGAGAGTGCACCGTCCCAGTAGGGGAGCCTTGACGCTGGGCGTGGGGCTGGAAGCGGAGGATCTGACCGTGACTCCAGCGGGCCAGACCCCCCGGGGGCAATCTCCACACAGCCAGCACACATAGGCGACGCGCACGTGGGAATCTCAGATATAATAGTCATTCCAAGCAAGACAAGCAACTCTGGCTATATTCTGAGGTGCTACTCTCCTATCTCTCTGTTCCCTCCCCCACCCTCCCCAGGCGGCTTCATTAACATCTGAATAGCCTGAGCCAGAGGAAGAACTCTGATAGGGATCTGACTGCATTTTTTTTTAGCGGATTTTCTGGAAAAACTAGTTTCCCAGTGATGGCTCGGAGACAACAATCCATATCAAACCACTTAAAGAAGCAGACCGTGACAGCTTCTCCAACCCCCCAAACAAAAGAATCAAAACCTTTCCCAAATGAAGATACAATCTTGGAATTATCAGATACAGAATATAAAAAACTAATTTACAGAATGCTTAATGATATCACAAATGAAATTAGGATAACTGCAGAAAAAGCCAAGGAACACACTGATAAAACTGTTGAAGAACTCAAAAAGATTATTCAAGAACATACTGGAAAAATTAATAAGTTGCAAGAATCCATAGAGAGACAACATGTAGAAATCCAAAAGATTAACAATAAAATAACAGAATTAGACAACGCACTAGGAAGTCAGAGGAGCAGTCTCAAGCAATTAGAATGCAGACTGGGACATCTGGAGGACCAGGGAATCAACACCAACATAGCTGAAAAAAAATCGGATAAAAGAATTTAAAAAAATGAAGAAACCCTAAGAATCATGTGGGACTCTATCAAGAAGGATAACCTGAGGGTGATTGGAGTCCCAGAACAGGGAGGGGGGACAGAAAACACAGAGAAAATAGTTGAAGAACTCCTGACAGAAAACTTCCCTGACATCATGAAAGATGAAAGGATAGCTATCCAAGATGCTCATCGAACCCCATTTAAGATTGATCCAAAAAGAAAAGCACCAAGACATATTATCATCAAACTCACCAAAACCAAAGATAAACAGAAAATTTTAAAAGCAGCCAGGGAGAAAAGAAAGGTTTCCTTCAAGGGAGAATCAATAAGAATATGTTCTGACTACTCAGCAGAAACCATGCAGGCAAGAAGGGGATGGGACGACATATACAGAACACTGAAGGAGAAAAACTGCCAGCCAAGGATCATATATCCAGCAAAACTCTCTCTGAAATATGAAGGCGAAATTAAGATATTTACAGACAAACACAAGTTTAGAGAATTTGCAAAAACCAAACCAAAGCTACAAGAAATACTAAAGGATATTGTTTGGTCAGAGAACCAATAATATCAGATACCAGCACAACACAAGGTCACAAAACAGAACGTCCTGATATCAACTCAAATAGGGAGATCACAAAAACAAACAAATTAAGATTAATTAAAAAAAATAAATAAAAATACACATAACAGGGAATCATGGAAGTCAATAGGTAAAAGATCACAATAATCAAAAAGAGGGACTAAATACAGGAGACATTGAACTGCCATATGGAGAGTGATACAAGGCGATATAGAACAATACAAGTTAGGTTTTTACTTAGAAAAATAGGGGTAAATAATAAGGTAACCACAAAAAGGTATAACAACTCTATAACTCAAGATAAAAACCAAGAAAAACGTAACGACTCAACTAACATAAAGTCAAGCACTATGAAAATGAGGATCTCACAATTTACTAAGAAAAACGCCTCAGCACAAAAAAGTATGTGGAAAAATGAAATTGTCAACAACACACATAAAAAGGCATCAAAATGACAGCACTAAAAACTTATTTATCTATAATTACCCTGAATGTAAATGGACTAAATGCACCAATAAAGAGACAGAGAGTCACAGACTGGATGAAGAAACACGATCCATCTATATGCTGCCTACAAGAGACACACCTTAGACTTAGAGACACAAACAAACTAAAACTCAAAGGATGGAAAAAAGTATATCAAGCAAACAATAAGCAAAAAAGAAGAGGAGTAGCAATATTAATTTCTGACAAAACAGACTTTAGACTTAAATCCACCACAAAGGATAAAGAAGGACACTATATAATGATAAAAGGGACAATTGATCAGGAAGACATAACCATATTAAATATTTACGCACCCAATGACAGGGCTGCAAGATACATAAATCAAATTATAACAGAATTGAAAAGCGAGATAGATACCTCCACAATTATAGTAGGAGACTTCAACACACCACTTTCGGAGAAGGACAGGACATCCAGTAAGAAGCTCAACAGAGACACGGAAGATCTAATTACAACAATCAACCAACTTGACCTCATTGACTTACACAGAACTCTCCACCCAACTGCTGCAAAATATACTTTTTTTTTCTAGCGCACATGGAACATTCTCTAGAATAGACCACATATTAGGTCATAAAACAAACCTTTGCAGAGTCCAAAACATCGAAATATTACAAAGCATCTTCTCAGACCACAAGGCAATAAAACTAGAGATCAATAACAGAAAAACTAGGGAAAAGAAATCAAATACTTGGAAAATGAACAATACCCTCCTGAAAAAAGACTGGGTTATAGAAGACATCAAGGAGGGAATAAGGAAATTCATAGAAAGCAATGAGAATGAAAATACTTCCTATCAAAACCTCTGGGACACAGCAAAAGCAGTGCTCAGAGGCCAATTTATATCAATAAATGCACACATACAAAAAGAAGAAAGAGCCAAAATCAGAGAACTGTCCCTACAACTTGAACAAATAGAAAGTGAGCAACAAAAGAATCCATCAGGCACCAGAAGAAAACAAATAATAAAAATTAGAGCTGAACTAAATGAATTAGAGAACAGAAAAACAATCGAAAGAATTAACAAAGCCAAAAGCTGGTTCTTTGAAAAAATTAACAAAATTGATAAACCACTGGCCAGACTGACTAAAGAAATACAGGAAAGGAAACAAATAACCCAAATAAGAAATGAGAAGGACCACATCACAACAGAACCAAATGAAATTAAAAGAATCATATCAGATTATTATGAAAAATTGTACTCTAACAAATTTGCAAACCTAGAAGAAATGGATGAATTCCTGGAAAAACACTACCTACCTAAACTAACACATTCAGAAGTAGAACAACTAAATAGACCCATAACAAAAAAAAGAGATTGAAACGGTAATCAAAAAACTCCCAACAAAAAAAAGCCCTGGCCCGGACGGCTTCACTGCAGAGTTCTACCAAACTTTCAGAGAAGAGTTAACACCACTGCTACTAAAGGTATTCCAAAGCATAGAAAATGACGGAATACTACCCAACTCATTCTATGAAGCCACCATCTCCCTGATACCAAAACCAGGTAAAGACATTACAAAAAAAGAAAATTACAGACCTATATCCCTCATGAACATTGATGCAAAAATCCTCAACAAAATTCTAGCCAATAGAATCCAACAACACATCAAAAAAAAAATTCACCCTGATCAAGTGGGATTTATACCAGGTATGCAAGGCTGGTTTAATATCAGAAAAACCATTAATGTAATCCATGACATAAATAAAACAAAAGACAAAAACCACATGATCTTATCAATTGATGCAGAAAAGGCATTTGACAAAGTCCAACACCCATTCATGATAAAAACTCTTACCAAAATAGGAATTGAAGGAAAATTCCTCAACATAATAAAGGGCATCTATGCAAAGCCAACAGCCAATATCACTCTAAATGGAGAGAACCTGAAAGCATTTCCCTTGAGAACGGGAACCAGACAAGGATGCCCTTTATCACCGCTCTTATTCAACATCGTGTTAGAAGTCTTAGCCAGGGCAATTAGGCTAGACAAAGAAATAAAAGGTATCCGGATTGGCAAGGAAGAAGTAAAGTTATCACTATTTGCAGATGACATGATTATATACACAGAAAACCCTAAGGAATCCTCCAGAAAACTACTGAAACTAATAGAAGAGTTTGGCAGAGTCTCAGGTTATAAAATAAACATACAAAAATCACTTGGATTCCTCTACATCAACAAAAAGAACACCGAAGAGGAAATAACCAAATCAATACCATTCACAGTAGCCCCCAAGAAGATAAGATACTTAGGAATAAATCTTACCAAAGATGTAAAAGACCTATACAAAGAAAACTACAAAGCTCTACTACAAGAAATTCAAAAGGACATACTTAAGTGGAAAAACATACCTTGCTCATGGATAGGAAGACTTAACATAGTAAAAATGTCTATTCTACCAAAAGCCATCTATACATTTAACGCACTTCCGATCCAAATTCCAATGTCATATTTTAAGGGGATAGAGAAACAAATCACCAATTTCATATGGAAGGGAAAGAAGCCCCGGATAAGCAAAGCACTACTGAAAAAGAAGAAGAAAGTGGGAGGCCTCACCTTACCCGACTTCAGAACCTATTATACAGCCACAGTAGTCAAAACAGCCTGGTATTGGTACAACAACAGACACATAGACCAATGGAACAGAATTGAGAACCCAGATATAAATCCATCCACGTATGAGCAGCTGATATTTGACAAAGGACCAGTGTCAATTAACTGGGGAAAAGATAGCCTTTTTAACAAATGGTGCTGGCATAACTGGATATCCATTTGCAAAAAAATGAAACAGGACCCATACCTCACACCATGCACAAAAACTAACTCCAAGTGGATCAAAGACCTAAACATAAAGACTAAAACGATAAAGACCATGGAAGAAAAAATTGGGACAACCCTAGGAGCCCTAATACAAGGTATAAACAGAATACAAAACATTACCAAAAATGATGAAGAGAAACCCGATAACTGGGAGCTCCTAAAAATCAAACACCTATGCTCATCTAAAGACTTCACCAAAAGAGTAAAAAGACCACCTACAGATTGGGAAAGAATTTTCAGCTATGACATCTCCAACCAGCGCCTGATCTCTAAAATCTACATGATTCTGTCAAAACTCAACCACAAAAAGACAAACAACCCAATCAAGAAGTGGGCAAAGGATATGAACACACATTTCACTAAAGAAGATATTCAGGCAGCCAACAGATACATGAGAAAATGCTCTCGATCATTAGCCATTAGAGAAATGCAAATTAAAACTACGATGAGATTCCATCTCACACCAGCAAGGCTGGCATTAATCCAAAAAACACAAAATAATAAATGTTGGAGAGGCTGCGGAGAGATTGGAACTCTCATACACTGCTGGTGGGAATGTAAAATGGTACAACCACTTTGGAAATCTATCTGGCGTTATCTTAAACAGTTAGAAATAGAACTACCATACAACCCAGAAATCCCACTCCTAGGAATATACCCTAGAGATACAAGAGCCTTCATACAAACAGATATATGCACACCCATGTTTATTGCAGCTCTGTTTACAATAGCAAAAAGTTGGAAGCAACCAAGGTGTCCATCAACGGATGAATGGGTAAATAAATTGTGGTATATTCACACAATGGAATACTACACATCGATAAAGAACAGTGACGAATCTCTGAAACATTTCATAACATGGAGGAACCTGGAAGGCATTATGCTGAGCGAAATGAGTCAGAGGCAAAAGGACAAATATTGTATAAGACCACTATTATAAGATCTTGAGAAATAGTAAACCTGAGAAGAACACATACTTTTGTGGTTACGAGGTGGGGAGGGAGGGAAGGTGGGAGAGGGTTTTTTATTGATTAATCAGTAGATAAGAACTGCTTTAGGTGAAGGGAAAGACAACACTCAATACATGGAAGGTCAGCTCAGTTGGACTGGACCAAAAGCAAAGAAGTTTCCGGGATAAAATGAATGCTTCAAAGGTCAGCGGAGCAAGCGCGGGGGTCTGGGGAACATGGTTTGAGGGGACTTCTAAGTCAATTGGCAAAATAATTCTATTATGAAATCATTCTGCATCCCACTTTGAAATGTGGTGTCTGGGGTCTTAAATGCTAACAAGCGGCCATCTAAGATGCAGCAATTGGTCTCAACCCACCTGGAGCAAAGGAAAATGAAGAACACCAAGGCCACACGACAACTAAGAGCCCAAGAGACAGAAAGGGCCACATGAACCAGAGACCTACATCATCCTGAGACCAGAAGAACTAGGTGGTGCCCGGCCACAATCGATGACTGCCCTGACAGGGAGCACAGCAGAGGACCCCTGAGGGAGCAGGAGATCAGTGGGATGCAGACCCCAAATTCTCATAAAAAGACCAAACTTAATGGTCTGACTGAGACTAGAGGAATCCCGGCGGCCATGCTCCCCAGACCTTCTGTTGACACAGGACAGGAACCATCCCCGAAGACAACTCATCAGACATGAAAGGGACTGGTCAGCGGGTGGGAGAGAGATGCTGATGAAGAGTGAGCTAATTATATCAGGTGGACACTTGAGATTGTGTTGGCAACTCTTGTCTGGAGGGGGGATGGGAGGATAGAGAGAGAGGGAAGCAGGCAAAATTGTCAAGAAAGGAGAGACTGAAAGGGCTGACTCAAGAGGGGGAGAGTAAGTGGGAGTAGGGAGTGAGATGTATGTAAACTTATATGTGACAGACTGATTGGATTTGTAAACGTTCACTTGAAGTTTAATAAAAGTTATTAAAAAAAAAGTAAAAAAAAAAAGAAAGGGTTCTGTTCGTTTTTTTTTTTTAAGAATTAAAAAAATGCTTACATGGTAAGCAGGAAGAGAGGGGGAAACTGATGATGCAAGGGGAGAGGGAAAGAGTGCCTGCAGCATTGACCTTGACTAAGTAGGCTAGGGGGATGGGATACAGTGCATAAGTGGAGGTGCTGGCCTTAAAAGAAAATGGAGTGCTCATCCAGAGGAATAGGAGAAATGGCAAATTCTACAGGCCCAGATGTTGGCAGGTGGGTAGGTGTGGTAGGAGCTTGCGGAAGTTTTCTTCTGATGGCTTCCATTTTCTCAATAAATAGGAAGCAAGGTCATGACGGTGAGGTTGGGGAAGGAGCTGTTGAAGTTTTGAGAAGAGAAGAAAGGTATGAAATAGACCTCTCCCACCAGGGAATGAATGGACTAGGGAAAAATACTATGATATCTGGGAGGCTTTAAGAAGGGTCCACTAGAGACAAGTGATCAGGAATTTTAAACGAAACATCAGCTTGTTTGTGTCTCTCCTCCCTTCCCGCCCCCTCCATCCTCCCATTTGCAGTCAACCACATGAATGCAGTAACAGAGAAGTTGATTTAACAAGGGTTGTCATTTAGCCAAGTTAGTTCAACAAAGTGAGAGAGGGACAGAGGAGTCCAGGGTATATTCAAGGGTGTGATTAAAATATTGACCATGGATTTAAGTTGGGTAATGAGAGAAATGAGGACAAGAAAGGAGTAAAAGACAGAGAAAATATGTCAGGATCAATGGATTTTACATCCCAGTGAGGTTGAAGGATTGTTGGACTTTGCAGAGTGTTTGCCTGTCCACTAAAGAGTCTGAAGTTCTCAAATTTAAGACTTAATAATGTACAAACATACCTAGAGCTTACGTGTTTGTCAGTGTGAGTCCCTCCTACCTCCCCACCTCCAAATAAGTAGTCTTCTTCCAGGCCCTCTCAACCACTGACCTGATATAGACAGAGTGACCTTACAGTGTAGTATGATTAAATTCTGTTCCTGAATTCCAGATTTTCGTACACTTCTGCCATTCCCTGCAAATGGCAATGTCGAGATTCTGGTGGGCTCTCTGACATGGCAGAATTCCAGGTCAACCAAAGACTAATTTCTATAGCCTGACAGGAATTAAATATCAGCTCTCAGGTAGTCCGTTGTGTTCATTAGTTTTCAAGACAAGTCCATGTCTGCTTGTACAGCAGCTCATTGAAGCCGCTCCACAAGCTGCAAGGCTGTTGTTTCCCGATTCCCACTCTCGCCTTGGGTATGTAGGGGAGCAAGAAATCAGAGCCTCTCTGGCTAGCCTCTTTAAACAATGGAGAACCCAACACCTTGGGCATGGACATGAAAAGAACAAAGTAGCCCAGAGTCAAATATCTCAAAAAAAAGAAAAAGACTTTCCTTCTGTATGGGGTGTCAGGGTCCAGTTTTTCCAGCCAGTAACTAACAAATACACTGCCAAGCACCTTCATATTGTTGAATAACATCGCAAAACCCTCATAGAATCAAAAGGGTATTTGCATAAATCATGCTGAAGTTCGCTTTCTTTCTCTCCCTCTCTCTGCCACTGAAAACCCGTTTCTTTCAGGACCTAAATTTATGAATCCAAAGCCAGGCATTTTCAACTCCCCTCGTACAAAAGTCTCTTGTCAAGGTTTTAGAATTTTTAAGCGTTTATCTTAATTGAGTAACACGGAGCCTAGAAGATGTTAATTAATAGTCTCCTTTTTTTTTTAAATCTCCAACAATAAATACAGCATCAACTATATAGGAGTCCGGAAGCTCTGGTTGTATAGTGGTTAAGTGCCATAGCTGCTAACCAAGAAGTTGGCAGTTCTAGTCCACCAGGCATTTCTTGGAAACTTTGTGGGGCAGTTCTACTCTGTCCTATAAGGTCGCTATGAGTTGGAATCGACTCGATAGCAATGGGTTTGGATTTGGGTTTTTTATACAGGAGTTCAGAATAAACATGAGTTTATTTGACTAGAATGGGGAAAAAATAGCAAATACATGTTTTGCTTTCTTAAAATAAAAAAGTCATAAATTTTTTATAAATAAGTGTCAAATCTGTTCCTCTTTCACTTTTTAGTCAAGTCCTTCTCACCCTTCACAAATTCCAGGTCCTGTAAGTCACTGAATTTAAATTATAGGGTAAAGACCTGCCATCAGAAAATGGAACTGAAATCAGAATGTCCTGCTTCTGTGAGTTAAAAAAGAAAAACAAAAACCTCTTAATGGCTCTTTTTAGTGTAGGGTTTTAGGTTGAGTAGTATTTAAACTGTCTCTCCAGTATTTGAGGGGATTAGGTTTGGAGTTCATTGTGTTGACTGTCTTTTGAAAGATTAGATAGTTTGGTTAGGCTCCTACTGGCCATGTAAATGTCTCAGTGTTTATTGACCGTCTGCAGCCATTATCAAAGACTCTGAACACAATCGACACCTTGTAAACAGAAATCCCATTATTTCTGTGGCACCGATAAGATTTACTGATGATTTAATTTTTTTTCATGAATGACTGGCCAGTTAAAGATATTAATACAGTATAGGAAAGTATGATAAATGATTATGAATTCAGTCAACAAACTTGCCCTTTTGTATTGTTGGGAAACTACAATCTCATTTTGCTTATAGATTGTAGAAATAATTATCTCTATAGTGTTCTGTTTAAAAATGCTTAAAAAAATACATCTTACATACATTTGAATGTGTTATATGCATTTCTACCAATCCTGCCATAATCTACCAAAGGATTTGTGGTTTTTTGGAAGTTCTAAATCTTTCAGTACACAGAAAGAAAAATTCTATGGGCTGTGTATTAAGTTGGTTTACGAACATTATAAGGACTTATTAGTTGAGTGATTTGGGCCTCAAATTTAAAGTGTTTTCATCACAATAAATTTTGGAGGGTGTGCCATCGAAGAGTTTTGTTTCACCAGAGGTAAATTGTGTGGGATCGCATTATTTTGATTCTGAATTTGGTGATTCCTGGGGGGGGGGGGGGGCGGGAGGTGTTACTATTCAGGCTCCTCCCTTCTCCCCCACAAAGGTGCCAGAGGGAAATGTGTGATAGATGCGGGGGAGTAAGGACATGCCTTCCCTGGAGATCTATATGGCAAGGCTTTGGCAGCACCCAGAGTTTAATTGAAGGAAGAATCAGACAGCAGGGATTAGACAGTTTGCTTGAGATGGATGAGTGGAAAGGGTGCCCCCCAACCCCAACATTTGATGGCCTCAATATAAAACCTAAATTGCTTACCTCAACACAAAATCTTTACAATGAGGCCCCAACACACCTTACGAACCCAGCTCCTAAATTCTCTCTGCCATCATACCCCCAGCATGCACCTTCATGCCCCTGTGCCTTTGCTCCTGCTGTACCCTGCTTCCTCACCTCCTGACTTGAAACTCCTCTTCACTCTGAGAACCCAAATGTCAACTCTTCTGTGAAGAGCTTTACAAACTCCCTCATGCAAATAGCGTACTTGCTCCACTATATTCTTGGATTCCTTGTAACTTTTTTGTGTGTCCAGCTCCTCCACATCTGTAAATTCCTAGAGGGCAGGACTCAGTCTTACTCTTTTGTTGTATCTCCAGGGTCTAGCATATAATACCCGTTTGCCATGTAGTCGATTCTAACTCATAGTGACCCTATAGGACCAACCAGAACTGTCCCAGAGGGTTTCTAGTTAGTGGCTAGTGGATTCGAAACACCAACCTTCTGATTAGCAGCTGGGCTCTTAACCACTGTGCCACCAGGGCTCCTAGCATATAATAGGTGCTCAATAAATGTATAGGGCAGGAAGGAAGGGAAGAAGGAAGACCCTCATCTATGCCTTTGCTCTTATTCCCCAACCTCTCTTCCAATATGAAACTTGCCCATCCATCAAGTACCAGCTGCTTTTTGAAGACTCCCTTGACCAATGACCTCCTACTTCTTTAAACTCCCATAGCACCTAGGTGAGAATTGCTCACTTGACACCTAACAGACTCGTGTCTTCATCTTAGTTAAGTTTTTATATATAAAAAAAAAAAAATCTATGTGCTATTTCCCTAACCATAGTCAAAGAGCTCTTTGCCAGTGGGGGCTGTGCCTTTAACCTCTTAGCATCACGCACAGTGCCTAGTGGTGCTCTGCTTCAGGTTGTTCCTTACTAAGAGTTTGTCGATTAAGGAGGAGGGGGAGAGGTCTAAAAGGGAGACCAGGAAGGTTATTTTGACAGTGAAGGAGGGCACATTTAGGACAGCCCAGGCAAAGACAAGAGGTCAAGCAACAAGGGGCGGCAGGCAGACTGTCCCAAATCCTCAAGCACCTCAGAAGAAGACAAAGTAAGCTCACCAAGTACTTAACAAAAAAGAAAAAAAGGTCTGCCTTAAAGCAGATGAAAGTCAGAGCATTGCAAGTAGGAGCAAATGTCCACAATCAATCGTGAGAGCAGACATGGAGACCAAGCAGGCAAGGAAAAGTCACAGCAGTGAGAACTTAAAAAAAAAAATGAGCACTAATTATGTGTTGAGCAGATGACATATATTATTTTCATAACATCTTTACTGAGATGTAATTCACATATCATACAATCACCCATGTAAAGTATACAATTCAATGGTTTTTAGCATATTCACAGAGTTGTGCAATGAATACCACAATCAATTTTAGAAAATTTCATTACCCCAAAAAGAAACCCTGTACCCATCAGCAGTCACTCACCATTCCATTACCACCCCCCAGCCCTAAACCAGACACACTGCCACTGCGTTGATTCCAACTCATAGCAACCCTACAGGACAGAGTAGAACTGCCCTGTAGAGTTTCCAAGGCTGTAAATCTTTATGGAAGCTGACTGCCACATCTTTCTAGCCCTAGACAACCATTAATCTGCTCCTAAAAATTTGTATATTCTGGACATTTCACGTATATATGAAATCATTCAACATGTAGTCTTTTAACTGACTTCTTTCCCTTAGCATAATGTTTTCAAGGTTCATCCATGTTTAGCTTGTATAAGAACTTCATTGCTTTTTATTGCTGAATAGTATTCCATTGTATAGATATACCACATTTTATTTATCCATTTATCAGATGATGGACATTTAGGCTGATTCTTGACATAGTGTTTCATTTAATCTTCCCAATACTCCTGGGAGGTAGGTGTTAGTGCTGTCATTTTATAGATGAGTAAATTGAGACTTAAAAAAGGTAACTACCCTACCCCTCCATGTAAATGTCCAAAGCCTCTGTGTCTAATCACCACTTACCATTCAGCAAACCTTAGTGTAGACCGTGCCACATTCCAAGGGCTCTCAGAGATCATCGATGTTCCCTATCTTTCAAGGAATTTAACTATAGGAGAATAATATGGTAGTTATGGAAACCCTGGTGGTGTAGTGGTTAGGCACTATGGCTGCTAACCAAAGGGTCAGCAGTTCAAATCCTCCAGGCGCTCCTTGGGAACTCTATGGGGCAGTTGTACTCTGTCCTATAGGGTCGCTATGAGTTGGAATCGACTAGACAACACTGGGTTTGGTTTTTTGGTTTTATGGTAGTTGTATGTTTTAGTGGAAAGAACATGTGTTTCAAAGCTACACACTCTTGGATTTCAATCCCACATACTATCTCTGTGACTTTGGTCAGGTTGTTTAACTATTCTGAGACTTAGCTCTCTCATCTGTAAAAATGTAGATAATCCTTCCCTTGCAGGGATGTGGTGAGCTGATAAAAATAAAGTGCCTGACATATGTAGGTAATCAAATATGGTAGCCACAAGTATTATCACTATTGTTTGCAGTGGTAGCAAAATCAAGTAAAATACACAGAGAAAGAGAGAAATCTGAGGAGGTCAGTTTGGGATATGTGATGGTGGGAAATCCAGGCAGAAATCTCCAGTGGGAGGCAGACAGAGATAAGAAGCAGGAGCTCAGGTGAGAGGTCAGGGCTAGAGATAGAGATTTGGAGGTTATCTGCATGGCGGTGAGAGTTAAAGCTGTGACAACTGTTTAGGTAGAACTAGGTGGAAAATAAAGAAATTAGTCTGTTGCCTAAGCCTTGGGATATCCACAATTAAGGCCAGGAGAAGAAATAAACAGTAAGGGGGTTATAGATGTACTACAATAGCATACTATTTTGAAAGCCAAGGGAGAAAAGATACCAAGAAAGGTATCTTTTGGGTAGGGGAGAAAGCTGAGGTTATACAGTGGAGCCCCCCAGTGCCATCGGTGGAGAGTGTTCCAATAATGAGAGCATTTGGCAGTCAGGAAGTCAAGTGTTGTTATTGTTGTTGTGTGCCATCGAGTTGATTGCCATTCACAGCAACCCTATAGGACAGAGTAGAACTGTCCCATAGGGTTTCCTAGGCTGTAAATCTTCACAGGAGCAGATTGCCAGGTCTTTTCTTCCATGGAGTGGCTGGTTGGTTCAAACCACCAATCTTTCAGTTAGCAGCTGAGAACTTAACTGTTGCACCACCCGGGTTCCTTTTCAGGAAGTCAACAGTGACCTTAAATGCTATGCATCTGGCCATCTATTAACTATTCATTTGTTCATTCAGCATTCATTGAACACCTACAGCGCACCAGACACTGTGTTAGGACTCTGAGAAATACATTGGTAAAACGTAATACCTCCCTACGCTGAGCATGACATAAAATGAAAAAAAAAAGTTCAGTGTTTACTGAATGGATCTGGGAGAAGACTAAGACCCCTTTTGTCTCTGAGTAGGGCCCAGCAGGAGCAACTAGGGCTTCACAGGGCAACCTTGATGGAAGGACGGAGCATTAACAAATGAGGAGGAAACTGAGGGGCACATCAAAGGCAGGCTGAATGGAGAGAGGGGCTTGTTAATTTAAAAGGGGGGGGCTAAGGAAAAGAGAAGGTAGAAGCATTTAGGCTTACATATTTGACACCAATATCATCTGGAGGCTTCTCTCAGTTTATAGTTGAGATATTGCTCTATTGAGTTTATAAATTTCAGAAACCTGGGTGGAGTCTTAAAAGTTGATGCTGTATTTCAAATTCAAAATATTGATCATTTCCCTCCTCTTCAAGAATCTTCAGTAATCCAAAACTTTTTCTCCCAGACGTTTGAGTAAAATAGACCATTCAAGAAAATGCACCATGTTTATCTTACTGTTCCAATATCTTTTTTTATTTTATCATGTTTTAGGTGAAAGTTTATAGCGTAAATTATTTTTTCATTCAACAATTTATACACAAATTTTTTTGTGACATTGGTTGCAATCCTACAATGTGTCAACACTCTTCCCCTTTCCCATTCCACCCTGGGTTCTCTGTGTCCATTCTTCTGATTTTCCTGTCCCTTCCTGCCTTCCCATCTTTGCTTTTGAGCAGGTGTTGCCCATTTGGTCTCGTATACTTGACCGAACTAAGAAGCACGTCCCTCACATGTGTTATTGTTTGTTTTACAGGACTGTCTGATCTTTGGCTGAAAGGTGGATTTTGGGAGTGGCTTCAGGGTGTTTAGGAGCCACAGTCTCGGGTTCTTCCAATCTCTGTCAGACCAATAAGTCTGGTCTTTTTTGGTGAGTTTGAGTTTTGTTCTGCATTTTGCTCCTGCTCTTGTTTCTCTAGGATATAGTCCTAGGAGTGGGATTGCTGGATCGTATGGTATCTCTATTTCTAGCTTTTTAAGGAGGTGTCATATCATTTTCCATAGTGGTTGTACCATTTTACATTCCCATCAGCAGTGCATAAGAGTCTCAATCTCCCCGCAACCTTTCCAACATGTTATTTCCTGTATTTTTGATTAGTGCCAGTAATGTCGGGGTGAGATGGTATCTTTGTGATTTCGATTTGCATTTCTCCAATGGCTAGTGATGGTGAGGATTTCCTCATGTGTCTGTTAGCTACCTGAATGTCCTCTTTGGTGAAGAATCTGTTCATATCCTTTGCCCATTTTTTAACTGGATTATTTGTCTTGTTGTTGTTGAGATGTTGAAGTATTCTGTGGATTTTAAAGATTAGACCCTCATCAGATATGTCATAGTCAAAATTTTTTTCCCAGTCTGTAGGCTGTCTTTTTACTCTTTTGGTGAAGTCTTTTGATGAGCATAAGTGTTTAATTTTTAGGAGCTCCCAGTTACCTAGTTTATGTTCTGGTGTTTGTGCATTCTTAGTTATGGTTTATATTCTATTTATGACATGCATTAGGGCCCCTAGTGTTGTCACTATCTTTTCTTCCATAATCTTTATTGTTTTAGGTTTTATATTTAGGTCTTTGATCCATTCTGAGTTGGTTTTTGTGTATGGTATGAAGTATGGGTCCTATTTCATTTTTTTACAGATGGACACCCAGTTTTGCCAGTACAATTTGTTAAAAAGACTGTCTTTCCCCCCATTTAATGGACTTTGATTACTTGTCACAGATCAGCTGATCTTAGGTGGAAGGATTTACATCTGGGTTCTCGATTCTAGTTCCAATACCTTTTGATCCACTACAGAAACTACAGAATCCTTCCCTTACCCCTTCTCTAGCCACCAGCCAGGGTACCCCTACTTTAGTTGGAAACACAAGGGGCCAGGATACCATTTGTGGTCATACTTTCTACCTACCATTGAAACAGATAAAGAACAGTGTTGTTTCTGTTGTTAGGTGCCGGTGAGTCATTTCCGACTCATAGCAACCCGATGTACAACAGAAAGAAACACTGTCAGGGCCTGGGCCATCCTTACAATCTTGGCTTTGTCTGAGCCCATCGTTGGAGCCACAGAATCAATCCATCTCAATGAGGGCCTTCCTTTTTTGTCTGTCAACAAAGAGTAGTGAATAAAAGTCAATTAAGTTATGATTAAAAAACAAAAACCAAACCTGTTGCCGTCAAATAGAATCTGACTCATAGCAACCCTATAGGACAGAGTTGAACCGCCCCATGGAGTTTCTGAGGAGTGGCTGGTGGATTTGAACTGCTGACCTTTTGGTTAGCAGTCAAACAGGCCACAATAGACAGACCCTGATAGAACGAAAGAAAAATGTGGAACAGAACCTCAAATTCCTAACAAAAACAAAACAAGAAACAGACCTCTTGGAGTGGTTGAGGCTAGAGGACTCCCTGAGACTATTGCCCTGAGATACTCTTCAAACCTTGAACCAAAACTAACCCCTGATGTTACCTTGTAGCTAAATAACAAATTGGCTCAAAAAAATAATGAGTATCACCCATAAGTACTGTATTCCCTTAAAAAATAACCTGTATGAGACCAAATGGTCAAAAATTAATTTAAAAGAAAGATGAATATGTAAGGGGGCAGGGAAACTAAATTGGAAATGGAACAACCAGAATGGAAGTAATGAGGATGTTCATGCATTGTGAAGAATATAATTGATATCACTGAACAACTTGTATAGAAATTGTTGAATGGGAACATAAACTCCTGTGTAAACCTTCACCAAAAACACGATAAAATATTATTCAAATAATAATAATAAGTTATAATGAGGAAACAAGAAATAAATATAAGTAATAGAAATGGAAATACTAAAGAAATAAAACCAGAAACTCAGAAATCAAAAGGAGAAAATTGACACAGAGTTAATATTAGAGTAAAACAAGTTAACATTAAAAAGTTTAAGAATGAACTCTAAAAAGTAGAACAAACTAAAACCAAACAAGATAGTAGTTAGATATTTTAATCTAATCAGAAGATTAAAAAATAAAAATGAAATAATAAAATGATAAAGAGAATAAAAATAGAATATTTTAAGAATATGAATGACTTAAAATAGCTAAGAGAAAACAAATTGAAGACCAAAAACTGAGGCATGAAAGAACAAAATTATACCAAGACTAAAATAGGTAAAATTAGTGAAACATTAAGAGAAATATAGATCAGAATGAAAAACACATTGCAGCACAAAATACAAATATTTCAAAGCTAAAAATTAAATCTGTAATAAGACAAGCATATCTATAGAGGAAAATTGACGAGTAATATCTGTTCCAAACAAGATCCTCTGTGTTGAATGCAGTTACTCCTACTGGAGGTCCCAGGTGGAAGTCTATGACAGCACAGCCAAGGGAGTGAGAGCAGAGCAGGGTCTCTCTCCTCCATCTAGATGGGTTATGCAATGCCATGTCCAGTGCACCAAGCCAGCTTACCTACCCCATGGGCAGCTAGGGGAGACCAGCCCCCCAGGGACTCTGTAGGAAAGTGCCACTGTGTCCTTGTTGCTCCATGCTGTAAAAGCTCTTACAGACAGTAATCATAGGACAACTGGCAACCTGCTGAAGGCCCTATAGGAAGTCAGCTGTTTCTTCCTTTCTCACATATAGAAGGAGTTATCAATTGGGATTAGGCTTAGCTGCAAGTAATAGAGACCGAGAATTAACTGGAATTTTATTCACTTCCTATGCAATAGACCAGAGGTAATCCCAGACTGTGATGGTGGTTCTGTTCCATGAAGTTCTCAGGTTCTCAAGTTCCTTCCAGCTTTCTGCTCACCATTCCCAGGACCCTATCCTTAGGCCTTGTCCTTATGGCTCATGGTGGAGCTCTAGGCATCTCTTTCCAGGATGAAAAAATAAGAAAGGATGAAGGGCATACAATCAGCTACCTCTTAAGAAATGTTCCCAGAACTGCCACACAATACTTCCACTCTCACATCCCACTAGACAGAACTAAGTAACATTTAGGTGCAAGGGATGCTGGGAAATGTATTTTAGTCCTGGTGGCCATGTGCATAGCTGCAAATTCTGTTATGATGGAAGTGAGAATGGATATTGGGAGTCAGCTGTCCCCAGAAGATGCAGCATCAGCTCTCTTCTCCCTTCCTCTCGTGAAAAATGTGCACTTATATCAAGTGAGAGCCAGTTTTGAAACTCTGTAATTACTTTGGTCTTCCAGGAGAAAAGATGATTCCAGTAGAACTAGATGAACAAATATTGTAATAAATATGAATGTTTCCACACCTTGTGTGAGGGGTCATAATTTAGTCACAAGATACTGACATCTCACTCTGGCCTAATGCATCAGGAATCAGTAAAAACTAAAGGTGTAAGGACCCAGGGTTGTCTCTGTACAAGGGAGGACATTTGCTCTCTGGCTTCATTTCTGCCTCCTATTTAGTTCCCTGAATGTACTGACCCTTTGTTATGAATTGAATTGTGTTCCCAAAAAGATATATTGAAGACCTTTGGAGCCCTGGTGGCGAAATGGTTAAACTCTCAGCTGCTAACCAAAAGGTTGGCAGTTTGAATCCACCAGCCTCTACTGACAGCAAAGTGTTTGGTTTTTGGTCCTGGTAACCCCTGTAGCTGTGAATGCAACCTTGTTTGGAAATAGGTTCTTTCTTTGAAGATGTTATCAGTTAATGAGGTCATACCGGAGTAGGGTGGGTCCTATTCCCTTCTGAGTGGGCGTTTTACAAAAAGGGGAGAACAGACACAGACACAGAAACAGAGTCACAGAGGGGAAAGAGACCATAGGAAAATACATCTACAAGCCAAGGAACGCCAAGAGACACCTGGGGTTACCAGAAACTATGGTCTATATAAACATCACACTAAACTGTTGGTTTAAAAATGCAGATTCCAAGTGCTCCAATCCATTCCTCCCCTCTCCACCCCCCAACTACCACCACCATGGATTCTGGTTCAGTAGGAACAAGGTTGGTCTTAGAAAACTTCATTTTTGATAATTCCTCCAGATGATTCTGATGCAGGTGGTCCTCAGACTATACACTTCCGAGCACAAGTCTCTAAGATTCCTCCCAGACCTAATTGTAAACAGAAGAGAAAAAGATTATTATAGGGTCAATGGAGAGATTTCCAAATGGTATTCTGATTTTCTCTGGGTAGATTTAAGTGACAGTCATGTGGCATCACCAAAGATAAATCATTTGAGTTAAAGCCTTAAAGTGCCATGGCTTCCTCACCTGTCCTTAAACCTGCCCTTCTGGCCAGTGCATTTACCCATGTTTGAACTCAGTGTTTCCCTTGGTAAAGCTTTTCCCCATTATAGTCTTTTCTCAGAGGATTTATAACCTTCAAGGTAAAGGTCCCTGAAACGAGACTCTAAGGATGACTCCCACCATGGACTCATTAAGAGCACTTCAGGTACATTTATGTCCCCAGACCCTGGATTTATGGCAACACGGTAAAGACTCTTTTCAGAAACCACACTCTCAGTTCCATTCGTCCAGCAGGCTTTTCCAGAAGGGGATTGGAAGTAAAATGATTTGGGACGGAATCAAAGAATTCCATCTTTTTAATTAGTGTGTTAAACACAGGAACACCTAATACAAATATTTGACTATGTGGTTGAGCATTGGCTCTGAGGTCACCAGGGAAAATTTATAGGAAACTCTAAAGGTCCTGCACAATAATTGCCTTGGGTTATGACTTCTCAAATTGCTCTTCCTTGGCAATAGCACTACATTTGGACATAAATAAAATTCACTGAATTAGGGCACTGTTCTAGTTAAAATGTTTAATCTTCACTTTAAATGAATTGTGGTCATCGAAGGCTTTTTGTTTTGTGGAAGGGGGTACCTTTACACAAGGTTAGCTCTTTTTACACAGTCTAATGACTCACATTTAAAAATCTTTTTTGGATAGATGCCAGGTTTGTCTGGTCAATATGGGGGAGGGAAGGATGTGGAAATCTATTTCAAAAATATTTTAGGTTAGTGTAATTCTACATTGAATAATTTATCATTCAACATATCCTGGAAATGATTTTATTAAATGCTATGGTAGAGAAGAAGTTGCCAATCCAGACTTACGTAGACTGTATTCAACACAGAAACCTGTCCCACAAATGAGATTTAGCATGTCATCACGTGATGCTTTGCCACCATGGGCTTGGGACTGTCTGCCTCTGATGTGCCAGGTTTGTCTTTGGCCTGAAATGAGAGGCAGCTGTGCTGGGGATGAGATGATGCAAAGGAACCCCTCCACAGCCAGGGCAGAACAGGAGGAACAAGGGGCAGGGAGAGGGGGAGAGACAATCTGAACAACCTATTAATTTCCCAGTCTCTGACAAACTTACCATCCTCCTCCTTTCATCACCAAAAAGAGACCATGACCTTATTGTTGTCCTAATAGTAACAGCAATAAATAGGAAACAGCCTAAATGCCCATTGATAGGGAAAAGCAATTTAAAATAATGAGGTTGATCAATCTACCAGCATGAAGTGTTCTTAAATCCACATTGTTAAATGAAAAAAAAGTCATATTGTAGAAAAAATATATATATACTATCTCACCAATTTTTTAAAAACATACATGTCAGAGGTATAATCCTGGATGTATGTTGTTGTTAATTGCCATCAAGTCAGCTCCAACTCATGGCAACCCCATGTATAAAAGAACAAAACATTACCCAGTTCTGCATCATTTTTATGATCATTAGTATGTTTGAGTCCATTGTTGTGGCTGTTGTGCAGTGCCCTCCAACCTCAGGACTCATCCTCCACTACTATATTGGACAATATTCTCTTACGAACCATAAATAGATCACTAGGTCTTTCTTCCTAGTCTGTCTTAGTCTGGAAGTTACACTGAAACTTGTCCACCATGGATGACCCTTTTGGTATTTGAATACCAGTGGCATAGTTTCTAGCGTCATAGTAAAACACAAGCCACCACACCTCACCACTGTTCCTTTCAATGGCCCTAGTAACACTCTTCCTCAATTTAAAGACCTTCTCTAGACACTCATTCAACTATCAATTGCTCCACATAGATTTTTAAAATGGTTTTTTCAAGTTAATTCCATTTAATATATTATCTAAGTGGTAACTTTGGTGACGGTTAAGACACAATACTGGGGAAGTCAGCACAGCTTGATCGATGCAAAGTCGTAGAAGCTTCATAAATACATCCAAACTCCCTGCAGGACCAAACTACTGGGCTAAGGGCTGGGGACCATGGTCTCAGGGAACATCTGGCTCAATAGGCATAACATACTTTATAAAGAAAATATTCTACATCCTACTTTGGTGAGTAGTGTCTGGGATCTTAAAAGCTTGTGAGCAGCCAACTAAGATACTCCACTGGTCCCAACCCATCTGGAGCAAGGGAGAATGAAGAAAACCAAAGACACAAGGGAAAGATTAGTCCAAAGGACTAATGGATCACAACTACCACAGCCTCCACTAGACTGAGTCCAGTACAACTAGATGGTGCCTGGCTACCACCATCGACAGGCACCATAATAGAGGGTCCTGGACAGAGCTGGAGAAAAATGTAGAACAAAATTCTAACTCACAAAAATGGACCAACTTTCTGGTCTGACAGAGACTGGAGAACCCGGACAGTATGGTCCCCGGACACCCTTTTAACTCAGTACTGAAGTCACTCCTGAGGTTTACCCTTCAGCCAAAGATTAGACAGGCCCATAAAACAGATAATAATACCCGTAACTCAACCATGTATATGAGACTAAATGGGCACACCAGCTCAGGGGTAAGAATGAGAAGGCAGGAGGGGACAGGAAAGCTGGATGAATGGAAATGAGGAACCCAAGGTCTAGAAAGGGAGAGTGTTGACACATCGCAGGATTGGCAGCCAATTTCACAAAACAGTGTTATTAATTGTTTAATGAGAAACCATTTTGCTCTGTAAACCTTCATCTAAACCTCCATAAAAAAAAATTTGTATAATATAAATACATATATATATATATATATTTATCTATTTCTGTTTTTCCCCCTCCTGGATTTTTTTATGCTTTTTTGTTATATTCTTGTAAAATGAACATCTCATTCTCAAAGGTCCCGTCCTCTGAACTACTGCCCCAGCTGCCCACCTCCTTCCCTCTGCCCTCCCACTGTGTGCACTCTGATTACAGGCTTCCTAGAAAACCAGTTCAGCCACACTTAGCAATTTCAATAGAGCTATTTATTTAAAAAGGAGGCCTGGTGGTGCAGTGGTTAAGTGCTTGGCTGCTAAGCAAAAGGTTGAGGTTCAAATTCACCAGCCACTCGAGGGAGAAAGACGTGGCAGTCTGCTTCCGTAAAGATTACAGCCTTGGAAACCCTATGGGGCAGTTCTGCTCTGTGATAGGGTCACTAGGAGTTGGAATTGACAGCAGAGGTATTTATTCAAAACAGTTGTCTCATTATACGTTCTAATTTCACTTTCAAGTTTTATATCCCTAGGTATTTGCTTCTCTGATTACAGATCACTTTTTCCAGAAATGAGGCTAAAAATGTTTGGTATATGTTATAGCATCAAAGTATTTTCTCAATTCTCTATTTTAAAAGTAGTTGAGCTTAAACTATATTCCTTTAAGATCTGTTCATTTCCCTGCAGGCAAATTATACCTTTTTTTTTTAAGTAATCTCTAGTCTTCAATTGATATTTCTAACAGGGGACTTTAATAGCCAAAAAGAATAACAGTAGCTAATATTAATAAGTGTTTATTATAAGCCAAGTACTGTTCCACCCACTTGATGTTTAATGTTTTCAACAATTATTCCCCAGCCCTGCTCAAGGGGAAATGGCTGAGTAAAAATAGTAGTTCATTGCCTTGTCTTCTATTTGTCCTTTTTCTGTTGTGAACCCAAGAAACCTCTAGTCCCAGGTTTCCCAGCCCCTAGTTTTGAATATTCACACCCAAAGCCACTAATCTTTCTTGTTAACACCTTGTAGTTAGGCCCTTGATTAATTCAATCAGTGATTACCGCTACTACAATAAGTGCTAATCTCCTTTCTAAAATACCTAAAAGATTGGCCCTTTATTGAGGCTTTCTGTCCAATCACAGTATACCAGAGAGGATTTTGCTATTGTGAGCGGTATCTACAAGGCATTTCCCATGCATGCCACCAGCCTGGAAAAGGCCAGCTTCAAAGTTCTCTTGCACAATTAAAGCATGGAATTATAGCCCAGGTTTGCATCAGGTCTCCCATACGGTGGTCTGGTTCGAACCCCTGCTGAGAATTTGCATTTCTAACAAGTTCCCAGGCATTGCTAATGCTGATGGTTAGGGACCATTTCTGAGAAGCACTAGTAGAACAGTGGATCTCTTAATTTATTATAGATAAGAATCACCTGGGCATCTTGTTAAAATGTTGATTATGATTCAATGTATCTGGGCTGGAAATGCAACTTCTCAGCAGAGGTTCTAACCAGAACGAACTGGTTAGAAGCCTTGATTTGCATCCATCACATGAACTAGACTCCAACTGTGTAGAGCTATTAACTCTGTTAAAAGCAGGGGGGCCACGCAATTGAGGGTCCTGGACGGAGCAGAAGAAAAATGTAGAACAAAATTCAAATTCACAAAAAAAGACTAGACTTACTGGTCCAACAGAGACTGGAGGAACGCCCAACACTATGGCCCCTGGACATCCTTCTAACTCAGAGCTGAAGCCACTCCCAAAGTCCACCTTTCAGCCAAAGATTAGACAGGTCTATAAAACAAACAATGACACACATGAAGAACGTGCTTCTTAGATCAATCAAGTATACAAGACCAAATGGGCAACACCTGCCCAAAAGCAAAGACGAGAAGACAGGACAGGACAGGAAAACTGGACAAATGGAAACAGGGAACCCAGGGTAGAAAGGAGTGGTACCACATTGCAGGGATTGCAACCAATGTCACAAAGTAATTTGGCATAAATTTTTGAACGAGAAATTAATTTGCTCTGTGAACTGTCACCTAAAGCACACACACAAAAGGAGGCCAGATACTTCAATGCTTGGAAACCAAAAGGGAATAAACCTCCAGAGGGCACCCTCAGCGGTTCAGCCTGGAAGGAGGGAATTCAGGGCCTGGTTCTTTGATTCTCAGCCTGCCCAGAGCGTGAGAACTGGGCCTCCTCAGAAGCAGCCAGCGCAGCCTCCGGTGCCTCAGCTGACAGGTGTGAAGGCCTCCAGCTCCCCGAGAGCAGTAGTCTCCCTGAAAATGGGTATATATGACCTAATAAACTTCTGGACAGACCCTGCAATTGTTCTTTCTACTTCACAGGTGAGGAGGTGGGTTTACCATAAACTCATTTGTCTAGGGTCACACTCTTAAAGTGGCAAGCCCTGAGAAGGCACCCCGTATGAGGAAGGACAAACATAATGAACTAACTATTCCTTTTCCATTTAAAAGAGAACAGCTTTGATCTTGGTTTCATGGTAGGTGGTCAGCATTCATCGGAGAACTGTAGTTTCGACACTTTCTTTTTTAAGTTTCCTATGAAGGCAAACTATTCCATGCTCCCCACTACTTACAGACCCCTGGGGGGTTTCTCACAACATAAAAGAGTGTTAGAATCTTGTGATTTCTAAGAGATCATTCCAACCAATTTGAATCTTTTCCTTTATAGAATAACAGTAATGTCACAGCTTTACCTTTAGAGTGACTTCACATCCATTAGCTTATTCTTCCCACTCACCAACTCTTTGAAGTTGGTACAAGCTATTATCTTCATCTCATTTTACAGGTGAAAAATAGAGCCCCAAAGCCCTAAAGCACACAGCCATGTTACCGAGAGGAATTGAGGTTTACATTCAGGTCTCTCTGACCTCCATGGCCAAGAGCATAGTCACCATGCTCTACTGAACTCCTTCTCAATTAGTAGCATGAGAACTTGCTTAGGTCATTTTGAGTAGCAGAGTAAGGACTGAAAAAAAACAAACTGGTAAGCATCACAGCTACACTGAACTACAACCTGTCACCAGTTGCCACTGAGTCTTCTCTGACTCATGATGGCACCATGGATGTCAGAAGAGAACTGTACTGCACAGGACTTTTGAGGACTGATTTTTTGGAAGTAGATAGCCAGGCTTTCTCTGAGTGGACCCGAACCTCCAACCTTTCGGTTAGCAGGTGAGCACATTAACCATTTCACCACCCAGAACACCACGCTGAGTTAAAAGGAGTATGTATTTGTCCACAGTCAAGCCAACGGGGTGAGTCATTGAGCCAGGCATGGTGGTAAATCTGTGTGCAGACCCATAGAACTAAGGCAGAGAGAAGTGAGAATTCCAGAAAAGTCAAGGGCAACCTGTGTTTTCATTACGCTTCGCCTTCTACTCTTTGCTATATACCAGATGGGCCTAGATCAATGAAAGGTTCTTGAGTTTTACGATCTCTAGGAGACGTATTTATTAAAACTCAGGTTCCTGTGTCCACCTATTTCTATGAATCAAAATCTCTGAAGATGTGGTTCTTGCTTAATGTGCATTTAAAGGTTTAATGGTTGACTTGAGCATGCACAGCCCAGCCCCTTAATATCTGACCACTCTCAGTGAGTCATAATGATTCTAGCTTAGCCCCAAAAGTCAGGATAGCCCCAGGGCCTTTGAGCAGCCAGAAGCATCAGGACTGTGCCTGGTCTGTGTGGCCACTCATAGGCTAGCTGAGATCTGCTGGCAGAATTGCTGGACCTCCCCAGATGTGATGAGGATGATTGGTTTCTTAGGGGCCCATACGTGGCTGAAACAAATCCTAAACCCATTGCTGTTGAGTCAGTTCCAACTCACAGTGACCCTATTGGATAGCATAGAACTACCCATTGAGTTTCCAAGGCTATAATCTTTATAGAAGCAGACTGCCACATCTTTCTCCCACAGAGCAGCTGGTGGACTCAAGGCACTGACTCTTCCATTAGCAACTGATGCTTTAACCACTGAGCCACCATGGCTACTTGAAACAATGCCTGCTACTTTTAATGGAGAACTCTGAACCAGTTTGCTTTGGTTCAAACCCTTGCTGAAAATGTGTATTTCCACCCCAGATATACTGAATTAGAATCTATGTCTTAACAAGATCCTCAGGTGATTCTTATGTATAACTTCCAGGGAACTTGTTAGATATGCTTTAACGTATGCTGAACCCTGACTTGAACAACAAGAAGCTATAACCCTCTCCACCCCTTTTGGGCTAGAGACCTCCCCTTTTCTCCTGATTGACTGTAGGGAGGATGGGAGGTAGCAGTGACAGCATTTTTTGCTTTTCTTCTTGTGAGTCAGCAGTTTCAGTTAGAGGAAAGAGAATCTGATCTTAGTTATACCTTTGTAACTAGAAAATTCTCTTTTAATCAGCCTAAGAGACTCGCCTCTATTCCCAAGGTCTCACTGGCTTCTCCTGGGTACCAAATTTTTATAAAACTCAGGCTATGAACATTGAAGGCTGAGTCGAGAATCATTTTGCTGATCTTTATCCTTTTCCCTTGATCTATTCTAATTTTCTCTAACTTGACAACCCCAAAATGAAAGTTCAAGCAAATGCCTCTTATTTCCTCCTTCCCTATTTGCTACCTCATAAGTAACAACAGTTACAGTGATCTCTAAGCTGGGTGTTTATTAAAGATTAAAGAAAGTATTCACTTTGATTTTTAATCATAGGCAATCCTCAAAAATTTATTATTTAAGTTTATCCCTAAGTATTTTATGTTTTTGGATGCTATTTTAAATGGACTTAAAAAAATTCATTTCCAATTTGTTGTAGTTAATAGAAACAATAGATTTTTATATATTGACCATTTTTTTTCTTTTTTATAGAGACTTTATTTTTTAGAGCAGTTTTAAGTTTACAGAAAAATTTTTCAGAAAGTACAGAGAATTTCCATATACTACCTCTCTCACTCACCTCTCTCACCTGCACACTGTTTCTCCTGTTATTAATATCTTGCATTCCTGTGGTACATTTCTTACAATTAATGAACCGATATTGAGAGATTATTTGTAACAGTCTTAGGCTGGGTTCTCTCTCCATATATATAGAGAGAGAGAAAGAGACAGATTTATCTCAAGGAAATGGTTCATGTGGTTGTAGAGGCTGGCAAGTCTCAAGTCCGTGGCTAAGGTGTCAGGCTGGAGGCTTCTCCTGACTTTCATAGCTGTAGGGGCTGATGAGCCCAAGATTGGCAGGTCAGACAGCAGGCTGGTGGTTCATAGGCTATAGAGGCCAACGAATCCCAAGATCAGCAGGTGATACAGCAGGCCACTGGCTCAAGTCCGAAGAACTGGAGGTCAGATGATGATGAGCCAGGTGCAGCATCCAGAATGAGCAAAACCCAGCAAGTTTTGCCAAAATGTCCATACATATTGGATACAGGCCACCTCCCCGAGGAAACTCCCCTTATAACTGATTGGCTGATCACATCAGATTACATCATTTACATTATATGACAAAATGGAGGATAACCACATCATTACATAACTGACAAACCGCTGAGAATCATGGCCCAGCCAAGTTGACACACAACCGTAACCATCATAGTAACTAAAGTCCATAGTCTACATTAGGGTTCACTGTGTTTTATAGTCCTATGGGTTTTGACAAATGCATAATGTCATGTGTCCACCATTACAGTATCATACAGAATAGTTCCACTGTCCTAAAAATGCCCTGTGTGCTCACCAATTCAGCCCCCAACCCCTGAAACCACTGATCTTTTCACTTGCTGTATAATTAGGAGTCCCTGTGTAGTACAAAACAGTTAACACACTCAGCTTCTAACTGAAAGACTGAAGATTCTAGTCTACCCAGAGGTGCCTCTGAAGGAAGACCTGATAATCTACTGCAGAAATCAGCAGTTGAAACCCTATATAGCACAGTTCCAGTCTGACACACATGGGGTCTCCATGAGTCAGAATCAACTGTACGGCAGCTTATAACTGGTATAGTTTTGCCTTTTCCAGAATGTCATACAGTTGGAATCAAAAAGTATGTAGCTTTTTCATCCCAATTTCTTTCCCTTAGTAGCATGCATTTAAGATTTCTCCATGTCTTTCTGTGGCTTGATAGCTTATTTTTATCACTGAATGCTATTTGGTTGTATGGATCTACTTTCGTTTGTTTAGGTACTCACCTATTGAAAGACATCTTGGTCACTTCCAATTACAGCGGTTATGAATAAAACTGCTACAAACGTTTTCTGCAGGGTTTTACGTGGATGTACATATTCATCTCATTTGGGTAAATATAGTATGATTGCTATATTGTATGGTAAGTCTAAGTTTAGCTTTTTAAGACTAAACAAACTGCTTTCCAAAATGACTGTGTTACAGCCCAAAAGGATTTTAGAGATTCCCCATTCTTTTTATTTTACAGATTGTCCTAGTCATCCAGTGCTGCCATAACAGAGATACCACAAGTGGATGGCTTTAACAAAGAGAAATTTATTTCCTCACAGTAAAGTAGGCTAAAAGTCCAAATTCAAGCCTTCCAGGGGAAGGCTTTCTTCCTGTCAGCTCTGGGGGAAGGTCCTTGTTCCTAATCTTCCAGTGGTTGAGGAGATTCTCAGGCACAGGGAGCCCAGGTCCAAAGGACGCACTCTGCTCCTGGTGCTACTTTCTTGGTGGTATGAGGTCCCCCCAACTCTCTGCTTGCTTCCCTTTCTTTTTTTATCTCTTGAGAGATAAAAGGTGGTACAGGCCACACCCCAGGGAAACTCCCTTTACACTGGATCAGGAATGTGACCTGGGTAAGGGTGGTGTTACAATCCCACCCTAATCTCTTTAACATAAAATTACAATCCCAAAATGGAGGACAACCACACAATGCTGGAAATCATGGCTCAGCCAAATTGACACACACATTTTTGGGGGGACATAATTCAATCCATGACACAGATGAACTTAGTGACAGAACAAAGATAAGCAGTTTGCCCAAACACCATAGCTAGAGTATAGGTGGATCCTGAGGTTTCCTCACTTCAAGGAAATTTTTTTTCTCTCTCTCTCTTTTGAGGTAAAATTCACTCACATAGAAATTAACCATTTTAAAGTGTACAATTCAGTGGTACTTAGTATGTTCACCATGTCGTGGAACCATCACCTCTATCTAGTTCCAAAACATTTTCATCACCGCAAAAGGAAATTCCATAACAGTTAAAGAAGCATTCCCCGTTTTCCCCTCACCCCAGCCCATGCAACCAATCTGCGTTCTGTCTCTACGGATTTGCCTATTCTGAATATTTCATATAAGTGAAAAAATTTGATATGTAACCTTTTGTGTCTGGCTTCTTTGGCATAATGTTTTTGAGGTTCATCCATGTTGTAACATGTATCAGTACTTCAAGGAAAAGAATCATCTTATTGTTTAAAAGTGTCTTTATTTTCTCCCTTGATTCCCAAAATCATATCTGGAAATTATTTTAAAACTTCAGACGTTATAGAAAGATATAATAAAGAAAATAAAAAATATTCTGTAATCCCACCCACCACTGATGAAGACTGCGAAAGGTGTAGTGAGAGTCGGCGTTCCCACTGCCTCTCACATAAGTAGGATTACACTATCCGCGACTTTTCCTTTCACTTGGAAGCATCTTCCTGTGTCGGTACATACAGATCTCTTCATTTTCTTTAATAGATTGCATAGTTTCTCATTAAGTGGTTATACTCTAGATTGTTTAACAGATTGGTTGATGGCCTTCCCCCTCCTCAATTCTTTGTTCAGGAAAAATCATTTACATCCTAACCTGCTGAATGAATATGAATTACTTTGAAATCCCAATATTGGAGAAAAATAAACAGGAGAGCCTTTGTAGGACAAAGAACTAATTTTGACTTTTTGTCTCTGGTTTTTTAAAATACCCTGAGTAATTAAGGTGCTCCATTGGGTCTGGTTTGTCTTTCTGAAGGGACCAGGCCAAACTTGTTTTGCACAGAGTAGATTCTGACTCATGGTGACCCCATGTGACAGAGTAGAACTGCCTCATAGAGTTTTCTAGGATGTAATCTTTTTTTTTTTTTAAGATACAACATTTGAGAATTTTCATTCTTTTTTTTTTTTTGTGACTGTACTTTAGATGAAGGTTCACAGAGCAAGTTAGTTTCTCGTTAAACAATTAATACATATGTTGTTTTGTGACATTGGTTGCCAACTCCATGGCATGTCAACATTCTCCCCCTTTTGACCTTGGGTTTCCCGTTACCAGCTTTCATATCCCCTCCTGCCTTTTCATCCTTGCCCCTGGGCTGTGTGTCCATTTAGTCTCCTTTTGTTTTATGGGCCTGTCTAATCTTTGGCTGACAGGTGAACCTCAGGAGTGACTTCAGGACTGAGTTAAGAGGGTGTTCGGGGACCATGCTCTTCGGGTTTCTCCAGTCTCCTGTCAGACCAGTGAGTCTAGTCCTTTTTTTATGAGTTAGAATTTTGTCCTACATTTTACTCACCTCTGTCTGGGACCCTCTATTGTGATCTCTCTCAGAGCAGTCGGTGGTGGTAGCTGGGCACCATCTAGTTGTGCTGGACTCAGTCTGGTGGAGGCTGTGGAACTTGTGGTCCATTAGTCCTTTGGATTAATCTTCCCCTTGTGTCTTTGGTTTTCTTCATTCTCCCTTGCTCCAGATAGGGTGGGACCAGAGGAGAATCTTAGATGGCCACTCACAAGCTTTTAAGATCCCAGACACTACTCAACAAAGTAGGATGTAGAACATTTCTTTATAAACTATGTTATGCCAATGGATCTATATGTCCTCCAAAACCATGGCCCCCAGCCCTCAAAGGCTGTAATCCTTACGGAATCAGATCTCCAGGTCTTTCTCCCACAGAGCTACTGAGTGGGTTCAAACTGCCAACCAGGGCTCCTTGGCCAAAGTTAAAAAAGTTTAAGTAAGTAGAAGCTACACAGGCCCCACCCTGGCAACAGGCCTTAGGAAGAGAGGGGGGCATGATGCAGTCATGCATATTCATTGATTAGATCAATCATAACTATGCATTAAGGCTCCAGACATGCATGCTCATTGAGGTCCCAATGACTGAGAGACTCTGAAACTTGTAGTTCTCCCTCTGGGGGCTTCCAGGATTCGTGCGAACATTCATACATGGGAGAAGGTGCAGCATGTCCCTGGGAACAATGGGAACCTGGAGCCAGGACCTTTCCCATACCTAGCCTAACTCATCTCTTCATTTGTATCCTCTCCAGTTATAATAAATGGATAACAGTATCGGTAGTCTCTGTGAGTTCTGTGGGTCATTCTATGGATCTTTGAACCCACGAGGGGCAGTGAGAGCCAACAGAGAGGCTGTTGTTGTTGTTAGGATGCCATCCAGCCAAGTCCAACTCATAGCGACCCTATGTACAACAGAACGAAACACTGCCGGTCCTATGCCATCCTCACAATCTCTGTTATGCTTGAGCCCATTGTTACAGCCACTGTGTCAGTCCATCTCATTGAGGGTCTTTCTCTTTTTCGCTGACCCTCTACTAAGCATGATGCCCTTCTCCAGGGACTGGTCCCTCCTGATAACGTGTCCAAAGTGTGTGAGACAAAGTCTCACCATCCTTCCTTCCAAGAAGCGTTCTGGCTGTGCTTCCTCCAAGAGAGATTTGTTTGTTCTTCTGGCAGTCCACGGTATATTCACTATTCTTCATCAACACCATAATTCAAAGGCATCATTTCTTCTTCAGTCTTCTTTATTCATTGTCCAACTTTCACACACATGTGAGGCAATTGAAAACACCAAGGCTTGAGTCAGGCATACCTTAGTCCTTAAAGTGATATCTGTGTATTCTAACACGTCAAAGAGCTCTTTTGCAGCAGACTTGCCAAATGTGATATGTCATTTGATTTCTTGACTGCTGCTTTCATGGGGGTTGATTGTTGATCCAAGAAAAATGAAATCCTTGACATCAGTCTTTTCTCCATCTATCATGATGATGCTTATTGATCCAGTTGTGAGGATTTTTGTTTTCTTTACATTAAGATGTAATCCATCCTGAAGGCTGTAGTCTTTGATCTTCAACAGTAAGTGCTTCAAGTCCTCTTCACTTTCAGAAAGGAAGGTTGCGTCGTTTGCATATTGCAGGTTGGTAATGAGTCTTCCTCCAATCCTGATGCTGCGTTCTTCTTCATAGAGTCCAGCTTCTCCTATTATTTGTTCAGCATACAGATTGAATTAGTATGGTGAAAGGATACAACCTTGACCCACACCTTTCCTGACTTTAAACCACTCAGTATCCCTTTGTCCTGTTCAAACGACTGCCTCTTGGTCTATGTACAGGTTCCTCATGAGCACAATTAGGTGTTCTGGAATTCCCATTCTTTGCAGTGTTATCCATAATTTGTTATGATCTACATAGTTGAATGCCTTTGCATAGTCAATAAAACACAGGTAAACATCTCTCTGGTATTCTCTGCTTTCAGCCAAGATCCATCTGACATCAGCAATGATATCCCTCATTCCCCATTTTCTTCTGAATCTGGCTTGAACTTCTGGTAGTTTCCTGTTGATGTACTGCTGCAACTGCTTTTGAATGATCTTTAGCAAAACTTTACTTGTGTGTGATAGTAATGATATCGTTTGATAATTTATGCATCCTGTTGGATCACCTTTCTTTGAAATAGGCACAAATATGGATCTCCTCCAGTCAGTTGACCAGGTACCTGTCTTCCAAATTTCTTGGCATAGATGAGTGAACACCTCCAGCGCTGCATCTGTTTGTTGAGACATTTCAGTTGATATTCCATCAATTCCTGGAGCCTTGTTTTTTCCCAGTGCCTTTAGTGCAGCTTGGACTTTTTCCTTCAGTACCATCAGTTCTTGATCATATGCTACCTCCTGATATGGTTGAAGGTCAATCAGTTCTTTTTGGTAGAGTGACTCTGTGTATTCCTTCGATCTTCTTTTGATGCTTCCTGCCTTATTTAATATTTTACCCATAGAATCTTTCAGTAATTGCAACTTGAGGCTTGAATTTTTTTCTTCAATTCCTTCAGCTTGAGAAATGCTGAGCATGTTCTTTTCTTTTGGTTTTCTAATTCCAGGTCTTTGCACACTTCATTATAATATTTTGTCTTCTCTAGCTGCCCTTTGAAATCTTCTGTTCAGCTCTCTTACATGATCGTTACCTCCTTTCACTTTACTCTACATTCAAGACCAGTTCAGAGCCTCTTCTGACATCTATTTTGTTTTCTTTCTTTCTTATCTTTTTAATGACCTCTTACTTTCTTCATGTATGATATTCTTGATGTCATTCCACAACTCATCTGGTCTTCGGTCATTAGTGTTCAACACATCAAATCTATTCTTGAGATGGTCTCTAAATTCAGGTGGGATATACTCAAGTTCATACTTTGGTTCTTGTGGACTTGTTCTAATTTTTTTTAGCTTCAACTTGAACTTGCATATAAGCAATTGATTGCCTGTTCCATAGTTAGCCCCCAGCCTTGTTCTCACTAATGATTTTAAGCTTTTCCATCATCCCTTTCCACAGATGTAGTTGCTTTGATTCCTTTGTATTCAATTTGGTGAGGTCCACGTGTATAGTTGCTGTTTATGTTGTTGAAAAAAGGTATTTGCAATGAATAAGTTGTTGGTCTTGACAAATCCTATCATGCATTCTCCTGTGTCATTTCTATCACCAAGGCCATATTTTCCAACTACCAATCCTTCTTTGTTTCCAGCTTTCATATTTCAATCACCAGTAATTATTAATGCACCTGGATTGCATGTTTGATCAATTTCAGACTGCAGAAGTTGGTAAAAATCTTTAGTTTCTTCATCTTTGGCCTTGGTGGTTGGTGCATAAATTTTGATAATAGTCATATTAACTGCTCTTCCTTGTAGGCATATAGATATTGTCTTATCACTGACAGTGTTGTAATTCAGAATATATCTTGAAATGTTCTTTTTGATGATGAATCTGATGCCATTCCTCTTCGATTTGTCATTCCTGGCATAGTAGGCCATATGATTATCTGATTCAAAATGGCCAATACCAGTTCATTTCAGCTCACTAAGCCTAGGATATCAATTTTTATGCATTCCATTTCATTCTGGACAATGTCTAATTTTTCTAGATTCATACTTTGTACTGGTATTTGCCCGTTTGTCAGGGGCTGGAAGAACAGAGTCCTAGCTTGTAGAGATGCAACTCTGGGGAATTAGGGTCAGAGAGAGAAAGTGCCACATGGGTGGCTGTTGTCAGAATGATTAAGTGGGAAAGTGAGGATATGTGTTATCTTCACATTTTGGAAATTAGCTATGTATTGTATTTCTCTGGGATTAGCTTGGATACACTGGAAAATTCATGCATCAGTAAAAGCTTGATAAACTTTGAGGTTACTTCTAACTGCAGGTTCTTTGATTCCTTGGATTAATATCAAAATTGTGGTAGTTCTAGGAACATAGGTGAAAGTGCCTAGGACTGGGAGTTAAGAGGCCTAGGTTTAGCCTTTATTTTGCCAAGAACTAGCTCTGGGCCTTTGGAAAGTCACTTACCTTTTTGGACTTTAGTTTTCTCATCTGTAAAATGAGGTAGATGGTTACTTGAGCTAGTTGGTTATTTCAGTTGGGGTCACTGCCCCACAAGGTCACTGACTGCCTGCCTGCCTCACAAGGGTGAACCCCCAGTGGCTACCTTGTGCTATGAGACTCTCTCCTCTCAGCCCTACCTGATTATTCTGAAGAAAGCCATTTGTCACAAGCCAAGCCAACAAAAAATCCTTCTCTAGGATTTTTTAATTTGGGCCTCAAAGTATAGGGCAGTTCCTCTCTTGTGGTACGGGATGTGAGAAGTGAAACTTGGTAGTCACTGGCAACCATATTATCAGTGTAGTGGTTGTAATGCGTGTGTTGGGGAGTTGTGAGACTCCCTGTGCTATGGGTTGGCTGGGGAGTAACCACATAAAAAATGAACCACCTCTAAATGCAGTGTGGTATCCTGAATTGTATTCTGAAACAGAAGAAGGACATTAGTGGAAAAAAACTGATGTGATGGTTAATTTTATGTGTCAAGTTGGCTACGCTATTAAAAAAAAAAAAATTTTTTTTTTTATAGGACTCAATTATTTTTTTTTTTTTGAAACACTAATTTAGATGTTTCTGTGAAGGTATTTTCTAGGTATGGTTAACATATACTATCAGCTGACTTTTTAGAAAAGTATATGGGTCTCATCTGAAGATTTGAAAACCTTAAGAGCAGAAGCAGGCTTCTCAGAGAAGAAGAAGTTCTGCCTAAAGACTGCAACATCAACTCCTGCCTGAGTTTCCAGCCTGCTGGCCTGTCGTATGGATTTCCAGTTTCTGACTTGCTATCCTCCACCATTATATGAGCTAATTCCTTAAAATATATATATATATACACACACATATATATAAACCAAAAACAAAACCCAGTGCCATCGAGTCGATTCCAACTCATAGCGACCCTATAGGACAGAGTAGAACTGGCCCATAGAGTTTCCAAGGAGCACCTGGTAGATTCGAACTGCTGACCCTTTGGTTAGCAGTTGTAGCAGTTAACCACTACGCCACCAGGGTTTCCATATATATAAACCTTTTGTTTCTGTTTCTGGAAAACCTTGACTGATACGGGTGGAAACTGATAAAATCTGAATAAGGTTTGTAGTTTAGTTAATAGTATTGTACCAATGTTAGTTTTTCAGTTTCAACAAAGATGCATGGTTATGTAAGATATTAACCTTAGGGGAAGCTGGGTGGGGACTCTCTAAACTTTCTTTGCAAATTTTCTTAAATCAAAATTATCCCACAATAAAATTTTTATTTAAAAAAAAGAAGGGAGGAGAAAGGAAAAAAAGAGGGGGGGAAGGGAGTCAATTTCTCTTAGATTTCCAAGTTTAACCCATTATCTCAACCTTACGTTGAACCAATTGATTCTTTCTTCCCCTATAGTCTTTTCACCACACTTTTAGCACCGTTACATTAATGTCTTAGTAATGCTTATTAAAACTACACCAGTTAGGGAGAATGTCCTCATATTGGGCCACTGTGTAAGGCTGTGCATTTTGTACACTGCACACAGACACCCATACAGGTACCAGTGAGGACTGAAACCCAACTTGTGCTCCATACTAAGCTGCTGGGCACCCTGTTACAGGGCATCCCAGAGGAAGAAGGAGCTATATGTGCCAGCATCAGACCTGTGCTTTTGGGGAGTAAGTGCCTGTCCATGTTCTCCCCAGCCCTGATCCTTGCCACAGAAGAGAACAGTAAAAGAGAATGAAGCCAACACCTGGAGAAAGTGAAACATTAGTGATGAAAGGAGACAGGTTCTGGGTGGCATTCAGGTCTGTGTTTCTTCTTGTCTTAATCAGGAGACCATATCCCTAGCTTTTCTAAAAGGGATAGTTCCACCCCTTTTTCAGTTTAATTCCTTTTAACCTTAGCTAGTTTGCTTGAGTTTCTTGCAGAATATCTTAGATCTCTTCCAGTTCTAATATTCAGTACCATAACTCTAGTTTCAGCTGGGACAGTAACTACAGTGATAAATGTTTCACTACCCCATAGGGCAGTGAAGGGACACCGTGATTTGACACCTTTGCTGATTTCCATGGTGTAAATACTGCCACCATGACTGATTTCAATCTAATGATGTGACATCACTGAACATGGAGGTGGAAAGATGTGTATAATTGGCCCTTGTGAACTTGTATGAGTTGGCTCCAGCACACTACTGGATGGCTTCCGTTAGGTCCAACCTTGTACACTGATGGGGTATGTGAATGGTGTTGCTCACCAACAGGTAAATTCACAGGCCAAACATAGCTCCAGATGTGCTTACATAGCCTGTAAGTGTTTAAAGTTCTAGCATTTAAGTATCATGACGTTTCACCTAGGAAATCCATATTCCTAGTTTTTTTAATGGGAAATGGAAAATACTGTACTTTTGGGCCTAGGGATCAGAGAAGTTAAATGATATATCCAAGGTGACATGAAGAATTAAGCATCTGAACCAGAATAAAAACTCGGGCTTTGTGACTCACAGTCCAAAGCTGAAGCCACTTCTTAAAGCTGCTCTCTCATTTCCTTGTCCATTATCATATTCACTACCATTTGCTTGCTTAACATTTTCTCTGCAACTGGCATTTTCTATTTACAAATCATTCTGTGGCCTAGGGTTCTTCAGGTCATGTCTGTGGACTCAAAACCAGGTGAGCGATGGCAAAGACTCTGTGCCTTGACCAACTTCTTTTCCCTGCTAATTTTTAAAAAAAATTTTAGAATATTGATTGCTGTTTTTATAAAGATAATGCATATTCACTGTAAAAGATATATATGAATAATACATCAAAGAACAGGGGAAAAGTGAAAAATCACTCCCAATTCTACCATTAATCCTCTTAGAACATTGTTCCAGATATCTCCTTACGTTCTAAAGGATTGCTAGAAAGAAATGCAAGGGAGAAAGATGTGGCAGTCTACTTCCATAAAGATTACAGCCTTGGAAACCCTATAAGGCAGCTCTACTCTGTCCTATAGGGTCGCTAGGAGTCAGAATCAACTTGATGGCAACAGGTTTGGTTTTTTGGTTTTAGACAGAAATGGAATCACTCCAGATCTGTTCTTTTGAAATAACAATGTTAAATTTAATCCTATTTGAACTTGACCAAAGCAAAAGAAACTAAAGTGAAACTTTAACAAAAGTGAAACTGAAGGAAGTGCTAAACTTTATATAAATGGTTATCATGAGGAACATTAGTTATTTAACGATACCTCTAAAGTTAAGCAATAGGAGACTTGAGTCATTTTTTTTTTCATTTTTATGTTGCATTTTGCATTTTTAATTTTTAGGGAGTATTTTTGATGCACTTCTAGGAAAGCTGAGGACGTTAAAGACGTTAAAACACTGAAAATTCTCCCATCTTCTCTGTCCTCTGCTGAGTTTATTTGCTTCATTTTATTTTTAGGTAGTTGATGTTTTTAATATTTACATTCTGTTTTGTAACCATAATTTCCAGTTAGTTAGTCCCTGGTCTATATTTAAACAGATTCAGCGCTCTGTACCAGTCTTTTATCACGCCGTCTCCATTCTTGACTTCTTTACTTAATTCTTCTCTGGCTTATATGAGTTTCATCATCAAGTAACTTTTTCCCCCCCCAAGCAAAGCTTCAGGTTTTACCTTGAAAAACAGCCTGATGGGATATAAAATTCACACTTTCCTTCCCTCAGAATTTCGTAGAAATTACTCCACTGACTCTTGCTATAAGGTGTTGAATGTGGCCTTTTACCATGGCTTCTCCAATTATCTCCTAGTTGGTTTGAGTCATCATTGGACTTTTTTTTTTTTTTCCAAGAAGGGATCATGGATGCTTTTTCCTCTGAGTTTATTTATTTTCACATTTGAGCTGTTTGCTTGTTATCTTTATAGATGAACAGCAGCTTGTCTTTGCAGGCATGTTCCATTACTTCTGGAATGGAGTGAAACCACAGAAGTCTCTATGAGTCAGAATGGAATCAACATCACACAACAGCTGCAGCAACATACATTTAAGGAGCCCCAGTGGCGCAGTGGTTAAGCGCTTGGCTGCTAACCAAAAGGTTGAAACCCACCAGCCACTTCATGGGAGAAAGATGCAGCAAGCTGATTCCACAAAGATTTACAGCCTTGGAAGTCCTGTGGGACAGTTCTACTCCATCCTGTAGGGTCTCTATGAGTCAAAATCGACTCCTTGATGATGAGTTTGGGTTTTTTTGGTGTTTTACTTGCTCTGATGTAGTTTGGTGAATTCTTTCACATTACTTGTTTGTCTTTCCTTCAAGTTTCGCCTTGAGGGGTGGGTTTTGCACTCTACCTACTTTTAACTAGCTTAAGGTAGAAGGGGAAGCCGATAGATTGGTCAGCTGAGCTGTGCCCAGGGAAAACCCGTCCCTGGGAAAAGATTCTAGATATAAAGTTAGACTATCTCATCAGCAGATCCCAGCATGGCTAACCATGCCAATGAAGTTTATCTGATGTCACAGGAGTCCCTCAAACTCAAGGAAAAATGGTATGGTAACAACAATTCATTGAGTACCTACTCTGTGCTAGGCACTGAAAGAAAAAAAAAAAAAAAGCTACCTTTATTATTGAAAGGTGATCCAATGGAATCCAGAAATTATCAAACAATATTATCAATATCATTAAAAAAATTTTTTTTCTATGATATGCAAGTAAAATTGTGCTGAAGATAATTCAAAAACAGTTGTAGCTGTACATAACAGAGAACTGCTAGAAATTCAAGCTGGATTTGGAAGAACAAGTGGAACAAGGGATATCATTGCTGATGTCAGGTGGACCTTGGCTGAAAGCAGAGAATACCAGAAAGATGTTTACCTGTGTTTTATTGACTATGCAAAGACATTTGACTGTGTGGGTCATAACAAATTATGGATATTGAGAAGAATGGGAATTCCAGAACACTTAATCGTACTCATGCAGAACCTGTAAATAGACCAAGAGACAGTTGTTCAAACAGATCAAGGGGATACTGCATGGTTTAAAATCAGGCAGGTGTGCATCAGGATTGTATCCTTTCACCATACTTATTCAATCTGTACGCTGAGCAAATAATCCAAGAAGCTGGACTCTATGAAGAAGAAAGCAGCATCAGGATTTGAGAAAGACTCATTAACAACCTGCAACTTGAAGCACTTACTGATCAAGATCAAAGGCTGCAGCCTTCAGGATGGATTATATCTTAACATAAAGAAAGCAAAAATCCTCACAACTGGCCCAATAAGCGGAGCCATGGTGGTGCAGTGGTTAAGAGTTACAGCTGCTAACGAAAAGATCAGCAGTTCGAATCCATCAGCCCCTCCTTGGAAACCCTATGAGGCAGTTCTACTCTGCCCTATAAAGTTGCTATAAGTCAGAATCTACTCGACAGTAACGGGTTTGTTTTTTTTTGCTTTTGGATCAATAAGCAACATCATGATAAACAGAGAAAAGATTGAAGTTGTCAAGGATTTCATTTTACTTGTATCCAGGGCTTCAGAACCAGTTCGTTTTGGTTCAAATCTCTCCTGAGAATTTGCATTTCCTCCTCAAATATAATGAATCAGAATTTACAGTTTCACAAGATCACCAAGTGATTCTTATGTATAATAAATTAGGAGAACCACTGCTCTACTAGAAGTGGCCCCTAACCAGCAGTATTAGCATCACCTGGGAACTTGTTAGATATGCAAATTCTCAGCAGGGATTGGAACTAGAACAAACTGGTTCAAAGCCCTGCTTGGACCCACAATCAACGCCCACAGAAGGAGCAGTCAAGGAATCAAATGCCGTATTACATTGGGCAAATCTGCTGCAAAAGACCTCTTTAAAGTGTTCAAAAGCAAAGATGTCACCTTTGGGACTCAGGTGTGCCTGAGCCAAGCCATAGTATTTTCAGTCCCCTCATATGTAAGCAAGAGCTAGACAGTGAATAAGGAAGACCAAAGAAAAATTGATTAATCTGAGTTATGATGTTGGGGAAGAATACTAAATAATCGTGGACTGCCAGAAGAATGAACAAATCTGTCTTGGAAGAAGTACAACCAGAATGCTCCTTAGAAGCAAGGGTGGTAAGATTTCTTCTCACATACTTAGGATGTGTTATCAGGAAAGACCAGTCCCTGGAGAAGGACATCATTCTTGGTAAAGTAGAGGGTCAGCAAAAAAGAGAAAGACCGATGAAAAGTGAGCTACTTGTATCAGGTGGACACTTGAGACTGTGTTGGCATCTCCTGTCTGGAGGGGAGATAGGAGGGTAGAGAGGGTTAGAAACTGGCAAAATTGTCACGAAAGGACAGACTGGAGGGGGAGAATAAGTGGGAGTATTGAGTAAGGTGTATATAAGTTTATATGTGACAGACTGACTTGATTCGTAAACGTCCACTTAAAGCTCAATAAAAATTATTAAAAAAAAAAAAAGAGGAAGACCCTCAATGAGATGGACTGACACAGTGGTTACAACAATGTGCTCAAACATAGCAACGATTGTGAGGATGGCACAGAACCAGGCAGAGTTTCATTCTGTTGTACTTGGGGTCACTATGAGTCAGAACTGACTCAATGGCACCTAATAACAACAATATTATGTATTTATGATTCCATTGCAAAGTGCTTTGTATGCTTTTCATTTGCTCAATACAGCAAACTTGTGAAATACCTTTATCAGATTCCGTTTTTGGAATGAGGAAACTGAGGCTCAGAAAAGTTACATAATTTGCCAAAAGCCATAAAGCTAATAAGTAGCAGCGATGAGTTTTAAAACTGCCTAAACCATAAATTCTTATTATGGAAAGCAGGGGCAGATTAACCAGTAAACAAGGTACGTACCTGCTTACATTAAGCAAAGTATGCACAGGCTTACTTATGTTTACTTACTAATCTGTAGTGAACAATTTCACATGAGTTTGTGGTGAAACCCATGTGAAATTGTTCACTACAGATTAGTAAATATGCATAAGTAAGCCCATGTGTACTTGCTTATTGGGTAATCTGGCCCTGAATTAGAAAGATTCTTTTATCAAGAAATTTACATGATATTGGGAGGGGAAGAATACTTGTGTAACTTTAGTCCACCGTGGTTTGCATGTAATCTATGAAAAGATTAGCCATTTTCCTTGCCTAAAAATAATTCTGATTTACAGATAAAATATGATGTTCCACACTTGGCTTCAAAATACTCTAGGGAAAGTGAAAGCTAAGTGGGGGAACAGATGGAACAAGACCGGCCAGCAGTTGGTAATTGAAGCTGGGTGAAGGAAGAGTACTTGGGGGACCGTTGTACAGACTGACCTCATGTAAGGACTGCCATTAAATGACTTTTCACCATAGTGCCTCAGAAAAAGTTATAACACTTTTTGCACAATGACTCCTTTTCTTTTGGTATGATGATTTTTCACTCTAACACGCTCTAAATAAATAAACCATTTGAAGTGCTGCTTCAACATTATAGTTTCAGGCAAAGACGCACTCACGAATTTACTCAGCAACATTTTCTATTTAGAGAATAAGGAACAAATTTAAATTGCCTACCAAGTTTGAATGAACCAAAAGCATTTTGCTTTGCATGCATTCGTCGAGAGAGAGAGATGAAGAGGCAGCACTATCTACAACTCTTCAGTCTTGTGCGTGTGCTCTTTCCACAGGTTTAACCCTTTTATTTATTTAGTCCCAAAGGTGGTTTTCTGTGCCATAACTTTATTAAGAGCAGATTGAGTGTAAGATAACCATGAGACCCCAAAGTCTGAAAAATTAGTGAAGAAAATGGGGTACAAAGAAGACTGTACCTTCCAAAAGAATGGCTTCCTACCCCCCCCCCATCAAGTCCTCTTCCTCTTTTGGTGACTACAGTAAACTTTCATTATGTTACGTTTTATGTACAAGTGGCGTTTATTCACTTTCCAGTTGCTGTTTATTACTTACCTAAACTTGTTTTCCCTGTTCAATTGATATATTTTCCAAATAGGAAATTTATGTTCATATCTGGGCTTTGGATAGAATGCATCATAATTTTTCTTGTTAAAAAGAATAAAAATATTTTTTCATTTAATGTCTTTTTTGCTTAGAGGAATGAGTTAAACACATTAAGTGAAGGGCAGGTGTGCTTTTCTCTGTCCTTTTGGATATGTTTGAAACTTTCTCATAAAAAGTTTTAAAAATCATTAAAAAATATTTCTGATCAGCATGCTTTCAAGAGGAATATTATTGATTTATTCTGACCACTATGGTATTATGTGAATAGGGGCTATGGAAGGGGAGATATTATCGGTGTGTGATATCTATAGATGATAATCTGGGCTTTGGGCCTTTGCCATCTCTGACACATGGATCAAGATTACCCCAAGATTAGAATATTTGGCTGGTTCTATACTTCCTGAGTCATCTGTATTAGTCTGTTTCCTGTTCAGGGGCTTTGGCTCGCAGATAAGGCAATGTGGCGAAGAGGCACAGAGCATTTTTCTTGGAGTCAGACAGATTTGGAATCCTGGCTTCACTACTTATTATCTGGGTGATTGATCTTGGGTAAATTATCTTCTATAAGCCCCAGTTTCCTCATCTGTAAAATGGGGGTGATAACACCTAACATTTAGAATTGTTGAAAGGAGTAAATGTGATCATATATGTAATGATCTTGGCACAATGCCTGGCTATTGTTATTATTATGTTGTTTTAAAGAGATGTGGCAAATCAGAATGACTAAATCTTTGGCTTATGTCCATTTGTCATGGCCTAGGCCAAACTGCCATATGTTTTATTTTCTGTGTGTTACCACTTCTCTTAAGGTGGCTAAAGTCAGCAGGCATCCTTCCCTTTATTTCACAATTTTAAGTCTCGTGTGAAACTCAGGAAATGAACAGATTTCACCACGCTTAGGGAAGATAAAAGATAGAAAGGCTCAAATAGGAAAAAAGTTTATCATTCCTCTCATTTATTCAACACATGTTTACTGAATGTCTAATATATGCCAAGCACTATTCAATGTGCTAGGGATATAGCAGTGAACAAAACTGACAAAAAGCTCAGCCTTGGAATGGAAGTTACGACAAGTAGGGGGTTGAGTGCTATGTGTCCAGTGTTGCTGGTGTTAGGTACCATCGAGTCAGTTCCGACTCGTAGCGACCCTACATACAACAGAGCAAAACACTGCCCAGTCCTGCCCCAGCCTCACATCATCGTTACGCTTGAGCCCATTTTGCAACCACTGTGTCAATCCATCTCGCTGAGGGTCATCTTCTTTTTCACTGGCCCTCTACTTTACCTAACATGGTGTTCTTCTCCAGGGACTGGTCCCTCCTGATAACGTGCCCAAAGTACTTGAAGCTTTACCATCCTTGCTTCTAAGGAACATTCTGGCTGTACTTCTTCCAAGATAGATTTATTTGTTCTTCTGGCAGTCCATGGTATAGTCAATATTCTTCACCAACACCGTATTTCAAAGGGAACAGTTCTTTGGTCTTCCTTATTCATTGTCCAGCTTTCACCTGAATATGAGGCAATTGAAAATTCTGTGGCTTGGGTCTAGTGCACCTTAGTCCTTAAAGTAATATCTTTCCTTTTGAACACTTTAAATAAGTCTTTGGTAGCAGATTTTCCCAATATAATACGTTGTTTGATTTCTTCATTGCTGCTTCCATGGGTGTTGTCATGGGTTGAATTGTGTCTCTCCAAAATATGCGTCAACTTGGCTAGGCCATAATTCCCAGTATTGTGTGATTGTCCACCATTCTGTCATCTGATGTGATTTTCCCACGTGTTGTAAATGCTACCTCTGATGTTGATGAGGTGGGATTAGCAGCAGTTGTGTTGATGAGGCAGGACTCAATCTACAAGATTATGTTATGTCTTGGATCAATCTCTTTTGATATGTGAAGGACACAGATGAGCAGAAAGACACAGGGGCCTCATACACCAAGAAAGAAGCACTGGGAGCATAGCACATCCTTTGGACTCCGGGTCCCTGCACTGAGAAGCTTCTTGACCAGGGGAAGATCAATGACAGGAACCTTCCTCCAGAGCCGACAGGGAAAGAAAGCCTTCCCCTGGAGCTGGTGCCCTGAATTTGGACTTCCAGCCTCCTAGACTGTGAGAGAATGGATTTCTCTTTTTTAGGGCCATCCACTTGTGGTATTTCTGTTACAGCAGCACTAGATAACTAAGACAGCTGTTGATTGTGGATCTAAGTAAAATGAAATCCTTGACAATGTCAGTCTTTTCTCCATTTATCAAGATGTTGCTTATTGGTCCAGTTGTGAGAATTTTTGTTTTCTTTATCTTGAGGTGTAATCCATACTGAAGGCTGTAGTTTTTGATCTTCATCAGTAAGTGCTTCAAGTTCTCTTCACTTTCAGCAAGCGAGGCTGTGTCATCTGCATATTGCAGGTTGTTAATGAGTACTCCTCTAATCCTCGTGGCGTGTTCTTCTTCATATAGTCCGCCACTTGTCTGTCAGTTTGTCATATTGTGGTGGCTTACAGGTTGCTGTGATGCTGGAAGCTATGCCACTGATATTTCAAATACCAGCAGGGTCACCCATGGTGGGTAGGTTTCAGCAGAGCTTCTGGACTAAGACAGGCTAAGAAGAAGGACCTGGGGATCTATTGAGATCTATTTCTTAAAAAAAAAAAAAAAAAAAAAGCTAGTGAAAACCTAATGAATAGGAGCAGAATATTGTCTGATACAGTGCCAGAAGATGAGCCTCTCAGGTTGGAAGGCATTGAAAATATGACTAGGGAAAAGCTGCCTCCTCAAAGCCGAGTTAACCTTAATGACATAGATGGAGTATAGCTTTTGGGACCTTCATTTGCTGATGTAGCTTGACTCAACCTGAGAAGAAAAAGCTCCAAACATCAATTAAAAATTGGAAGGTAGAATGCATGAAATATGAATTAGGAAAACTGGAAGATAGATATCCTAGGCATTAGTGAGCTGAAATGGACTGGTATTGGCCGTTTTGAATCAGACAAATATATGGTCTACTATGCTGGAATGATAAAATGAAGATGAACGGCGTCACATTAATTGTCAAAAAGAATATTTCAAGATCTATCCTGAAGTACAGTGCAGTGATAGGATAATATCCACACGCCTACAAGGAAGACAAGTTAATACAACTATTATTGAAATTTACGCACCAACCGCTAAGGCCAAAGATGAAGAAATTGAATATTTTTACCAAGTTCTGCAGTCTGAAATTGATCAAACATCCAATTGATATTCATTGATAATTGCTGGTGATTGGAATGCAAAAGTGGGAAACAAAGAACGATCAATAGTTGGAAAATAAGGCTCTGTGATAGAAACAATGCTAAAGATCACATGATAGAATTTTGCAAGACCAAAGACCTATTCACTGGAAATACCTTTTTTCAACAACATAAACAGCAACTATATATGTGGACCTTGCCAGATGGAATACACAGGAATCAATTGACTACATCTGTGGAAAGAGATGAGGGAGAAGCTCAATATCATCAGTCAAAACAAGGCCAGGGGCTGACTGTGAAACAGACCATCAATTGCTCATATGCAAGCTCAAGCTGAAACTGAAGAAAATTGAAACAAGGTCACAAGAACCAAGTATGACCTTTAGTATATCCCCCCTGAATTTAGAGACCATCTCGAGAATAGATTTAATGCATTGAACACTAATGACTGGAAACCAGACAACTTGTGGGATGACATCAAGGATATCATGCATGAAGAAAGCAAAAGATCATTAAAAAGACAGGAAAAAAAGAAAAGACTAAAATGGATGTCAGAAGAGACTTTGAAACTTGCTCTTGAACACAGAGTAGCTAAAGCAAAAGGAAGAAATGATCATGTAAAAGAGCTGAACAGAAGATTTCAAAGGGCAACTCAAGAAGTCAAAGTAAAATATTATAATGAAATGTGCAAAGACCTGGAGTTAGAAAACCAAAAGGGAAGAACACGCTTGGCATGTCTCGAACTGAGAAAACTGAAGAAAAAAATTCAAGCCTTAAGTTGCAATATTGAAGGATTCTAAGGGCAAGATATGAAATGACCCAGGAAGCATCAAAAGAAGATGGAAGGAATACACAGAGTCACTGTAACAAAAAGAACTGGTTGATGTTCAGCCATTTCAGAAGGTAACATATGATCAAGAACTGCTGGTACTGAAGGAAGAAGTCCAAGCTGTACTGAAGGCACTGGTGAAAAACAAGGCTCCAGAACAAACAGAATACCAATTGAGATGTTACAACAAACAGATGCAAGGCTGGAAGTGCTCACTTGTCTATGCCAAGAAAATTGGAAGACAACTACCTGGCAAACCGACTGGAAGAGATCCATATTTGTACCCATTCCAAAGAAAGGTGATCCAACAGAATGCAGAGATTATCTAACACTATCGTTAATATGGAAACCCTGATGGCATAGTGGTTAAGTGCTAAGGCTGCTAACCAAAAGGTCAGCAGTTTGAATCCACCAGGCACTCCCTGGAAACTCTATGGAGCAGTTCTACTCTGTCATATAGGGTTGCTATAAGTTGGAATCGACTCAATGGCAATGGGTAACAGGTAATCACTAATATCACATGCAAGTAAAATTTTGCTGAAGATCATTAAAAAATGATTGCAGCAGTACATCAACAGGTAACTGCCAGAAATCCAAGCCAGATTCAGAAGAGGACATTGGAACCAGAGATATCATTGCTGTTGTCAGATGGATCTTGGCTGAAAGCAGAGAATACCAGAAAGATGTTTACCCGTATTTTATTGACTATGTAAAAGCATTTGACTATGTAGTTATAACAAACTATGGATAACATTGCAAAGAATGGGAATTCCAGAACACTTAATTGTGCTCATGAGGAACCTGTACATAGATCAAGAGGCAGTCGTTTGAACAGAACAAGTGTATACTGTATGGTTTAAAATCAGGAAAGGTGTGCATCAGGGTTGTATCCTTTCACCATACTTAATCAATCTGTATGCTGAGCAAATAATCCAAGAAGCTGGACTATATGAAGAAGAAAAGGGCATCAGGATTTGAGAAAAACTCATTAACAACCCACAATATGTAGATAACACAACCTTGCTTGCTGAAAGTGAAGAGGACTTGAAGCATTTACTGATGAAAATCAAAGACTACAGCCTTCAGTATGAATTATGCCTCAATGTAAAGAAGACAAAAATCCTCACAACTGGACCAGTGAGCAACATCATGATAAGCAGAAAAATATCAAGGCTGTCAAGGATTTCCTTTTCCTTGGATCCACAATTAATGTCCCCGGAAGCAGCAGTGGAGAAATAAAATGATGTATTACATCGAGCAAATCTGCTACAAAAGACCCCTTTAAAGAGTTCAGAAGCAAAGATGTCACTTTAAAGACTAAGGTGTGCTAGACCCAAGCCGTGGTATTTTTCCATTGCCTCATATGCATGCGAAAGCTGGACAATGAATAAGGAAGACCGAGGAAGAATAGATCCCTTTGAATTATAATGTTGGTGAAGAATATTGAATATAGCATGGACTGCCAGAAGAACAAAGAAATCTGTCTTGGAAGAAGTACAGCCAGAATGCTCCTTAGAAGCGAGGATGGTGAGACTTCTTCTCAAGTACTTTGGACATGTTGTCAGGAGGAACCAGTCCCTGGAGAAGGACATCATGCTTGGTAAGGTAGAGGGTGAGTGAAAAAAAGGGAGACCTTCAATGAGATGGATTGACACAGTGGCTACAAAATGGGCACAAACATAGCAACAATTTTAAGAATGGTACAGGACCGGGCAGTGTTTTGTTCTGTTGTACATAGTGTGGCTACGAGTCAGAACTGACTCAATGGCACCTAACAGCAACGACAACATATCGGTTAGTCAGTATATGGTAATTTTCCTGCTGTTGAACCAGTGAACAAATTGCTCTTTAGGATGTAAAATAATATATGCCAGATGTACATGCGCTTTGCCCGTAGGTGGGTGGGTACTCGGGCGAATTAACCAGTAAGCATGGTATACTATGGCTTGCACTTAGCACGGTATGCTATGGCTTGCATTTAGCAAGGTATGCATGGGCTTAATTGTACTTACTTGCTAATCTGTGGTGAGCAATTTTACATGGGTTTCACTACATCTTTACGTGGTGGGGAGATGTGAAAGTGTGCACTGCAGATTGGTGGGAAAGCACAATTGAGACTGCGCATACCTTGCTTATTGGGTAATCCAGCCCTGAGGACAATTAATGGGCCATGAATAAATGAATATGAACAATGCCAAGTGTGGCAAGAAACCAGGTTGGTAAAAGAGCAAGAAAGTGGTTTCTAGGTGTGTGTAAGGGTTCATATTACACTGATTCATGTGTACCATATTTTTACATGAATAACACATGACTTCTGCATTTGTTTGCTGGCTTCACCCTCCTCTTCCTCCATCCCTGTCCCACACCCCAGGTATAAATGCACTACGCTAATTTTTTTACACCAACATGTGGAAGAGGATTGGCATGGCTGTGCTTGCTAGGGTGCCTGGTGAGGGGAGGGCGAGGGCACAGCCGGCAAACAAACACAGAGGACATGCATTATTTGGGTAAAAATATGGTATATACTTTATATCATCTCTTTAACAACTGTTCTGACTCCCATTGCAATCCATTTTACATTTAGATGACAACCAGGTAGCACCCTCTCCCTTTCCTTTCAAGCATATTTTAAATTCTCATTATGGAAAGTGTTATTCAAATTTTAAGCCTTCTTGTTATATGATTGGAATAATCCATAATGAAATATGAATTAGTAAGGGAATGGAATTTACATTTACATGTAACTAGCACTTACTATATACTAGTTAACCTGTTATATACATCATATGTTATTACATGTATTATTTCATTTAATTGTCTCAACAACCTTATGGCGAAGGTAATGTTACTATCCCCATTTTACAGATGAAGAACCTGAGGCTTAGAGACAGCATTTAACTTATCAATCTCTAGTCCTGTTAATTCACCAAAATAATCCCCAATGTCCCCACACTACTTCTGACAAACTTCTGCTTTCAGTGCCTAAGGCTGAGCCTTGTCATGGCTTACCTGTTTCAACAAATTATAACACATGTAGATTCTTTCTTTAAATCTTCTTATTCTTTCCTACAGCATAAAAACTGAAATTTTTTTCCAATGTTGTGAGTGTGTGTTTAGTAGTAGTAGTAATTAGTATGAAAACTGAGGTATAAAACATATAAAGAGTCTCTTCCTTTGGTGTTGCTCTCTCATCTACTTGTCATCACGGGGAGGACCCTGGTGGCTGGGTCTGCTACCTGAGTCTGGTAGTAGATGCCCAGGTAGTGAAGTCTTCCCTCTGACCTTACCACACCTGCACTATGCTGGAGACTGCTCTGGAAAAGGTCGAGGCATTTCCTCCTTGTGCTTTCATACCTGTTTCAATAACTCAGCTTCTCTTTTCCTGTTTCAGCTCGTGCAGGAGCTTTCTCTTGCTCATTTGCTGCTGTTAACTTTGCTGAAGGAAGACACACACCTCTGCAAACCTGCCCTTGCAGTCTGTCCCTAGCTCCTTCAAGAGTGGTCAGAATTCCTGGAAAGCTTCGTTAAAGCTACATTATTCAAAGCCAAATAAACCAGTTCAACAAGTTGCCATTGAGTTGACTCTGATTTATGGTGACTTCATGGGTGTCAGAGTAGAACTAGGCTCCATAGGTTTTTCAGTGACTGATTTTTTTGAAATAGAGCCCCAGGCCTTTCTTCTGAAGTGGCTCTGGGTAGACTAGAACTTCTAACCTTTCAATTAGCAGCTGAGTATGTCAATCATTTGCACTACCCAGGGACTCCATATAATCTTATATTTCAGGTATAACATTTATCCCTAAATTCAAACTGTTGCATTACAATCAACTTGCATCCACTTGCTTCAACAAATTCAGGATACAACATGGTGGCCAAAGGGGAAAAGTCTCTTTAAAATGGCAGCTGCATGGGGACCTCAGTCTGAAAAGGGCCATGTAACCCAGTCTTGGTCATTGGGACCTGCTGGGGGAGCTAGGGGGGTTATCTGCAGAGGTACTGCTAGGAAGAGTTTTCCTCCATGATAGAAAATAGAAGCTTAAGGATTTGGGGGTGGGTGGGATTTTTTTTAAGGCTTTGGGGATAGATGCCTGAAACTATGGCAAAAAAAAAAAAAAACTATGGCAGCCATCTTGAAATTACAAGAAGACAAGCTGAGTGAGACATAGCAGGAAAAGAGAGCCTGTGTCCAAGACAACATCGCTAAGCCACTGCCCAACCCTGGAATACCCTACCTGCAGAGATCGTGTTATAGAATAAAATAAACAATAATATTGCTTCAGCGACCTTTTAGTAAATATTATGTATTTGCAGCCAAAAACATCCTAATGGATGCACAGGTCAATAAAAAAAAAGACTAATGACAGAAAATTGGATAAAGGTTACAAACGGTAAGCTCACAGAAGAAATACATGTAGCCAAAATACATCTTAAAAGAGGTTTAACATTACTACTACTAAAAAAAAATGAATGAAAATAAGAGTTTTTTCCCATCAGATTTATAAAACTTGATTAATTCTAGAGTTGATAAGTGTTTGGGGAAACAGGACCTCTCTGACTTTTGTGTGGATTGTAAACTGGTACCCCCTCCCTGAGGGTCAATTTAGCACTTTTTTTATTACAATTTAAAATATGCATACCCTTTAACCCAATAAGTGGACAGAAGTTCTCACACATGAGCGCAAAGATATTTGCGCAAGAGTGTTCACTACTGCACTGTTTGGTAAACCAAAAAATCTGAAACAGCCCAAAGTCCATCAGTAAGGAATTGAATAAATAAATTATACTATATTATATTCTGGAATAGTCACAGCCATATAAATAATGGGGTAAATCTGTGTATAGTGGCATTAGTATATATCCCAGATATACTCTTAAAGGAAACAGGCAAGTTTCAGAAGAGTACACGTCTCATTCTATTTTTTAAGTAAAATATTTGTATATGCGCCGAAATAAATCTGGAACAGTATATGTCATGCTTTGAATTGTGTCCCCCCAAAATATGTATCAAAGTCCTGGCCCCTATACCTATGGACGTGATCCTGTTTGGAAATAGGGTTTTCTTTCGTCATGTTAATGAGGTCATACCAGAGTAGGGTGGGTCCTAAAATGATCCCTTCTGAGCTGTAAATAAAATAGGCACAGAGACACACACAGAGGCGAAGACAGACTTCAAGAAATACCAAGGATTGGCAGCAGTCACCAGAAACTAGGAGAGAGGTCTGTGGAAGGTATCTATACGGCCAAGACTCTGATTTGGACTCTTAGCCTCCAGGATGGTAAGAAAATAAATTTCTGTTCTTAAAAGCCATCCACATGTGGTATTTCTGTTATGGCAACACCATATACCACACCCAAACCAAACCCACTGCCATCAAGTCTACCCCCTAGGGTTTCCAACGCTGTAAATCTCTATGGAAGCAGGCTGCCACATCTTTCTCCCAAGGAGCTGTTGGTTTAGAACCAGTGACCCTTCAGTTAGCAGTCTGCATTTTAACCACTGTACCACCAGGGCTTCTAGGTAACTAAGTAACAATCACCACTAGGAGGTTGATTTAAGAGCCTTCAATTTTAAGCTTTATACATTTCTGTGTTTAGGGAGCTGTATGTGTGTGTACGAGCGTGTGTGTGTGCGCGCGTGCATGCATTTATTGCTTTTGCAGTTAGGAAAAAAAGATTTTTACATCAATGTACAGACTGCTGGTCTTCAGTTAGAATTGACAACTGTCCTAAGCAGGTTGTAGTCAAATGTCCCAACTCTTTTCCCAGACAACAGGGAGCCTGGAATGCTGGATCCAGCCTGAGAACCTGTATCCTATGTAGGGCTTGGAGGTGTGGTGAGGCTGGCCCTCTGACCATTAAGGAGACAGAGTCAGGGGCGAAAGCTAATGAGACAGCCAAAGAGTTCCCTCAAATGGACTGGGTAGAGAGGCAAAATCCAGTGGATGGGAACCTTGGGCTCGAACCCAAAGCCAGTCGGTGCTGAGTGGAGGGTGAGTGGTGGCTCTGAAGCGATTCTCTGAGCAGCTGGGCGGACTGCATTTCATGGGGCATCTGCCACCCCAGGGGCCAGAAGGGAGGAAGCTATGAAGATAGGGACCCAGCAGTGAATGACTGGAGAATAAAGAAGCCATAAATCTTTAAATTGGATTCAATTTCCTATTAAAAATGGTTTCGTGTTTTTAAAAAGAAAACATTTACCTTCTTAAAGTATACCATTTTTAGGCGTAACATCATTTCTTTCCGGTCATGGGCCTGTGAAAATTTGCATACTCCCTTGATGCAAATAATTCTTTTTAAGAGTTGCCTCATTATATTCCACTGGTCTGGAGAAAGTCGGTAGAATCACGCCTTCTTCCTCTTACTTTGCCATCTGATTTTGGTAACTGAGCATCATAACGAGGAGTTGCTGCAAGATAGCACCCCAAACTCCTAAAGCATTGAGCTGGGGGGAAGGAGTTCACTTCACCATCTCTATCTCCCAAAAGCTGCTTGTCCGAAGCCTCTGGGGCAGGCAGCCATTTCCCAGGCACAGGGCTGGGTGAGATGTCCTTTTTAGGCAAGGCACTAAAAAGAGTTTGGCTGAGCAGATCTAAAAAACCTTGGTCAACAGGGCGGAGCCAGCCTTGAGCAGAAGCATTACTTCACCCGTTGCATTGGCTTCCTGTGGCTGCCAATAGAGGCAGCATCTGGCAGCAAGCCCACCGCAGAGAAGAGGGAGCCCCATGGAGAAGAAAATAGCAGCGAGGCCTCAAAGGTGGAAGTATATAGCCTGAGAAACTTCAGCCGCCTGGGACTGCTTTGTTAGCTAGTCTTGCTACTTTTGCAGGGCAAGATGCGTGCTTTCAAATAGTGATAGCCCTCCTATGGTGAGTACTTTCTCTAAGCATCTTTTTTCTTTTTTTAATCCATATCCTAAGACTCTAGCGTAGGTGCTATTATCTCCATTTTACAGATGGGAAAACCAAAGCTCGGAGAGGCTAAGTACTTACCCAAGAACACACAACCAGGAAATAGAGGAGCCAGAATTCCAGCCTCATGGTGGCCAGCTCTGAAGTCCAGAATACTACAGCTGTGACTTGTGTTCCCAAGTGAAAAGATAAGGTAAAGATTAGTGTTACCTCGCACTGACACTGAGGATTGGAACGATCTTGTCTCCTGCCTTATAGGTAATATTTTGATTTTTCTTTCCTTACACACAACCAGGCAAATAACTGTAATTCTAAAAAGAGCTAAATATAAAAACAAGAAGTGAAACACTGCAGACACCTGAAACCCAACCATTTCTGCAGGCGCAAGCGCGCAAAGCTGCCACACAACAGAAATAGTTCTGTCCTGTTTAGATAGGCTTTGTTTTGCTACATGGCTGCATATGCAGTGAAGTGATAGCAAGTCCTTAGGGTCCACTCCTTTGATGAGTTCAACACACAAAGGCCTACATTTTGATGTAATCTGATAGCATGTAGTTAAGTCCTAGACAAACTGCAACTGTGAGGAAGTGATAAACAGAACTTCCTGCACAAAGCTGCCTGAGATAACACTTTCCATGGACTGGAGGGAGAAAAAAAAAGAGAGAGAGAGACATGTTTGGTACAGAATTTAAAAGGAACTATTTCGTTCTTAATAAATAACCCCTTTTTCATGGGGTCCCAGCAACATCTAAGCAAAACTGATTGCAGTTCAGTGACTATGTAATAATTCCACATATGACCTAACTCTGACTTTCATTTATAGGTAAAACCAGCCACTAGATATTCACTTGATTTTCTCTCTTAAAGATACTTTAGTTCAAACTGTAAATCTCAGATATCTTCTTGGACAGGAGTACTTTCCTGCAGTTTAACAAGAACTCAGATTGAGGCCATCGAAGTTAACATTAACTGACTCAGTGGAGACACCACTGAGCCACTAAAGAGACCCGATTCAGCTTAAATAAACACACATTGGAATCATTGCCAGCTTAACTGAGGACCAAGAGTTATTTCCACAATGCCAAAACAGGGTGAAGGTGACAATTTCACTGTTTGTGTTGGTTGTGTCATATGTAAACAACCACTAAGAACTGATTGTGCTGGTAATTTTCTGTGAATGCTATCTTTCATTCACAAATTTAGCAAATATTTATTGAGTGCCTATTATCTGCAAAGGGGACATTCGTGGTTCAGTGGTAGAATTTTCACCTTCCATATGGGAGACGTGGGGGCGGGGAGGAGTTGATTCCCGCCCAGTGTGCCTCATTTGCAGCCACCACCTGTCAGTGAAGGCTTGTGGGTTGCTAGGATGCTAAACAGGTGTCAGTGGAGCTTCCAGGCTGAGACCAACTAGGAAGAAAGGCCTAGCAATCTACTTCTGAAGATCAGCCAATGACAACCCTATGGATCACAACAGTCAGATTGGAAACAATCGTGGGAATGACGCAGGAATGGGCAGCGTTAGTTTTGTTGTGCATGGGGTCACCATGAGTTGCGGCCAACTCCACAGCAGCTAAAAACAACTACATGCGAGGAAATGCAACAGGGAACTGAATAGCCCCTGCCCTCAAGAAGCTTCCAGTCTAGTTAGGGAAGTAGATATTAAATATACAAATACATGTACAATTACAAATTATATTAAATGTCCTGAAGAAAAAAGAACAGGGAGGTCCAACTTCAGTTTAGATAAGGTTGACAGTGAAGACCTCCCACATGATATGATATTTAGATCAGAATCACCCAAGCAGACAAAGAGTGAGGGAAGAGAGGTCTAGGTAGAGGAAACAGCCTATATGAAGATCTGAAGGGGGAAAAGAATTCCATGCCTTCAGAGAAACTAAAGGAACACCTGAGTGTCCAAAATGAATTAAGCTGAGAGAGAGGGTGTGAGATGAGGCTGGAAAGGTAAGCCTCATAGGTCATGGTAAGGAGTTTGGCTTTATTCTGAGTGCACTGGGGAACATTCCACTAACAATGCCAACCTCTAACAGTGTTTTGCTTCTAGACAGTTTCCTAGGCAAGGATCTCAAAGAGAATGCAGCCGCCCTAATATCCTAAGGAAAAATTGTGAAACAAATTTGTACAGGTAATTTGGGGCCTCAAAGGTAGTCTGCTAAATTCAGCCAAGACACAAACTAGGAAGCAAAAAAAAAAAAAAAAAAAAATCAGGACAATAAAAATTTAAATTAATAACTAATGAATCACATGCCACTGTATTATTTTATTGTGATTGTAGAGCCCCATGGTTCTGACAGGTAGATCGGACATTAGCAATTGCTTGAACAAATTCCCTTGTTCTTCCATAGGGAAGAAATTGAGGCCCAGAGGGCACCTGGAGCTTATTTCCTCGCCCCAGGCAATCTCAACTATGAGAAGCTGCCTCTGGAAAACAAATGCCGGGGCTGCCCACATGCTCCCCGTCGCAGGTTAGCACCTAGAATGCAGAATCTGTTTCTAGGTTGCCAAGTGATCTTTGGAGCCCTGGTGGTGTAATGGTTAAGAGCTCGGCTGCTACCCAAAAGGTCCATGGTTTGAATTCACCAGCCGCTCCTTGGAAATCCCACGGAGCAGTTCTACCCTGTCCTATGAGTCGGTATGAGGCGGAATCAACTTGATGGCAGCTGGGGTTTTTTTTTTGTTGCTGTTGTTTAAGTGATCTTTGTCCTGACCCTTACCTTCCCAGGGTTACTATTTGTGGTTCATTTACTGAGCTTCCCCACCAGACTTCAGGGATTCCTTTGCTGAAGTCACTGGGATATGAAAGTAAAGGCATCCTGCTGTTGAGAACCTCACCAGCGTTTCTCTGAAGGCGGTGGGTCTGAGATGACCTTTAATTAGATTAAAAGGTCCAGAAATCCAGGCTTCAAAAATGCAAAATCATAATTGCCTCCATAAACTACAACCTCCATTACCATGAGACCAGAAGAAATGGATGGTGCCTGGGTACCATTACTGAACATTTTGATCAAGGACCCAATAGATGGGTCCTGTTCAAAAGGAATAAAATCATGGAACAGAGTTACAAACTCATGTGGACATCAAACTTACTATATCCATCGAGACTCGGGGCGGGGCGGGGGGAGGGGAGCGGGCACCTGAATCTAATACCCAAAAATAATCTTTAAACTTTGAACCAGAACTATCCATGAAGCCACCATTAAACTTAACAGCAGTTTAGCCCAGTTGATAAAGAACGTTTGCCTCAAGCATAGTGCTCTTATAAAGAATTATCTGTATGAGTGTAAACCAACAAAGTTAAACTAAAGCGCAGATGAGAACTTTAAAGGGGCAGAGAGAGTGAGCCTAAATTAATGGTAATGAAACAATATGGGTAGAGATGGTGAGAATGGTGGCACAATGTGAAATATGTAACCAATGTTACTGAACTGTTCATGTAGAAATTGTGAATGGATGTAGGTTTGGTTGTGTATATTGTGACCAAAAATAAAGTATTTTTTTTTAATGCAAAACTGGTTTCAAATTTTCCCTCTTTGAGTCTTCTTACTATGTTGGTTTTTATTCCAAATCTAGTGCTTTAATCAAGAACTTTAATCAAGAGCTCTAAGGCACAGGTTAATAGAAGCCCTCTGAAATCTTGGGAGAACTTACTCTGTAAGTCTCACTGGCTACCTGACTCTCAACTCTAGGGATTTTGAAGTGCTGAGTTTGATTGAAGGTTTGCTTTTCATGCTGAGCCTTCTGGGACTCCTCTTTCAAGTGAAGTTGAGGACCATGCTAGCTGCAGATTGAATTAAGTGTACTATAAAAGGATGACACCTTCAGAGCTAAGCAGACATTTCCTTTGCTATTCTGACAGCTTTCCACTTGGAGTTGATGAGACGCCTGCTATGTAGTAGCTTTCTGACCTCAGTAATAATATTTCATTTAGGTAACCTCAGGCAAGACCATTTACCTCTCTCAGCCTCCATTTCCCACCAGATGAACTCTAAGGCCTTTGCATTTCCAACATTCTACACTTCCAAGACAAACCAAGCCTAAGTTTGGAATCTCAAGAGACAAGGCCTCATTTTCTGTAATAGGAAGCAAGGGAGGGAGAGGAGGAGGAAAGAAGGGAGAAGAGAGAAGGGAGAGAGGGTGGTGGGGAGGAGGAAAGGGAGGGAAAGAAAGAAGGAAGAAAAGGAGGGAAGAACTAATGAACAAAGCAAGGAAAAAGGAGGGGAGGGGTTGGTTATGCTTTCCAAACTACTCTGCAGCCTTAATAGAGATATATTGAGCTTGACTTGTGAATAATCACTGCTTATTTAACTTTCAAAACACAGCCCAGTGGAGTATACCTACGAGCCCCTTGCAGACTTTGAATCTAGGAGTGAAGAAGGGTTTGTGTGCGTCAGCAGCTTCTGTTAAGAAAGCAAACGAAGGTTCAAGGGAAAAATTATTAGCAGACGAAAGTTGATTTTTTTTTCTTTTAAATTTGAAATTTTTTATATTGCAAGGATTTTGGGAATTGTTAAAATTTATGAAAAGCTAGTAGCCCAGAGCCTAGCTCTTAGCAAGTGAGTGCTCAGTAACTATGGACTGTAATTCTAGTCCAGGCATCAGAAAGCCTGAATTCTAGACCTCTGAGTAGCCAGTGGCTTGACCCTAAGCAAGTCTCTCCGTCTCTCTGAGTCCGTTTTCTAATTTGTGTGATGAATGAATTGGACTGAACTAGATGACATGTAAGGGCTTTTCCAACTGGTATTCCCCCATTCTGTTTCTAATGTGTTCGTGCCTCCAGGTTTGAACTAAACGTTGATAGCGTTTTAATGAAAAGAGTTTCTTTCTCACATCATATTATACGGCACTTACAGAAGCTTCGCAGAACACTTCTCTCTCCTTCCCTAAATTGGAGCATTAAATTAGAGGTAAATAAATTGGATTAACATTTGCCTAAAGGGCCAATTGTGGAGACAAATTTTGAGCAAAGAATTCAAATGTAAATCCTCTTAAGAAATGTCAAATTAGAGAATCTGACCCTAATCCTGCGTTGTGATGTTTGGGGGACTGTCAGAGTTTCCCCAGGCTCTCCTGGCTGTTAACCCAACCACAATGTCTGCTGATGACTCTGTACTTCCTAATACTGGATTTCAAACACATTTGGGAGAGACCGTCATTTCCCTAAGGGCATTTCTTCAAGTAAAACAGTTTTTGCCTGAGTCAACGCATCTGTTCTTACCTATCTTAAAAGCTTCATCAACTCAACAATTCTCCAAAAGGAAGAGGGAAAAAAAAAGCTATTGTACAATGAAAAAAAAAATTGGCAAATCTTATGAAAACACATTCTTAAAACATCTCTCATTTCTGAGAAACAAAGTAAAATGTACTGATTGTTTTTTGTTTCATGCCTAACAAAATGATTCATTGCTACAATGAGGTATTTAACCATATCTACATAAAACAAGTCCGAGTGTTCAACTGAAATTTTAAAAATAACTCAATTAGAAAAACAAACCTTGATTGAGTACCTCCTCTTTAAAAGGCACTGAACTTTGCCTCAAAAAATGAGACAAGTTGCCATGCCCAGTTTTAAGTTATTTGAGTACTGATGTAGCCTATATGCAGTGAGAAATTTCTTTACAACTGCTCATCTGCACTGTCCAATATGGTAGCCACTTGCCACATGTGGCCAGCGAGCCCTTGAAATGTGGTTAGTACGAATTGAGATGTGTTTTAAGTATAAAAGACACTGGATTTAGAAGACTTAAAACAAACAAAAAAGAATGCAAAGTCATTAATAATTTTATACTGATTGCATGTTGAAATGATAATGTTTTGCATATACTGGATTAAATTAAATAAATCATTCAATTAAATTCACCTGTTACTTTTCACTTTTTTAAATTTTTATTGTGCTTTAAGTGAAAGTTTACAAACCAAGTCAGTTTCTCATGCAAAAACTTATATACACCTTGCTATATACTCCTAGTTGCTCTCCCGCTAATGACACAGCACACTCCTTCCCTCCACTCTCTATTTTCCTGTCCATTCGGCCAGCTTCTGACTCCCTCTGCCCTCTCATCGCCTATCCAGACAGGAGCTGCCCACATAGTCTCATGTGTCTACTTGATCCAAGAAGCTTACTATTCACCGGTATCACTTTCTGAATTCTCTGAAGAGTTGGCTTTGGGAATGGTTCCCGTCTTAGGCTTACAGAAGGTCTGGGGACCATGACCTCCGGGGTCCTTCTAGTCTCAGTTGGATCATTAAGCCTAGTTTTTTTACAAGAATTTGGGGTCTGCATCCCACTGCTCTCCTGCTCCCTCAGGGATTCTCTCTTATATTCCTTCAGGGCAGTCATTGGTTGTAGCCAGGCACCATCTAGTTCTTTGGTCTCAGGCTGATGTAGGCTCTGGTTTATGTGGCCCTTTCTGTCTGTTGGGCTCATACTTACCTCGTGTTTTTGGTGTTCTTCATTCTTCTTTGCTCCAGATGTGTTGAGACCAATTGATGCATCTTAGATGGCGGCTTGCTGGTATTTAAGACCCCAGACACCACTCTCCAAAGTGGGATGCAGAATGTTTTCTTAATAGATTTTATTATGCCAATTGACTTAGATGTCCCCTGAAACCATGGTTGCCAACCCGCCTCCGCCCTGCCCTGGCCTTTGAAGCATTCAGTTTATTCAGGAAACTTCTTTGCTTTTGGTTTAGTCCAGTTGTGCAGACCTCTCCTGTATTGTCTGTTGTCTTTCCCTTCACCTAAAATAGTTCTTATCTACTATCTAATTAGTGAAAACCCTTCTCCCTCCCTTCCTCCCCGCTCTCATAACCATCAAAGAATATTTTCTTCTCTGTTTAAACTATTTTTCAAGTTCTTATAATAGTGGTCTCATACGATATTTGTCCTTTTGCAACTGATTAATTTCACTCAGCATAATGCCTTCCAGATTACTCCATGTTCTGAAATGTTTCACAGATTGATCATTGTTCTTTATCGATGTGTAGTATTCCATTGTGTGAATAGACCATAATTTATTTATCCATTCATCTGTTGAGGGGCACCTTGGTTGCTTCCATCTTTTTGCTATTGTAAACAATGCTGCAATGAACATGGGTATGCATATATCTCTCTAAGATATATTCCAAGGACTGGGATTCCTGGATCATATGGTAGTTTTATTTCAAGCTTTTAAGGAAGTGCCAAATTGATTTCCAAAGTGGTTGTACCATTTTACATTCCCACCAGCAGTGTAGAAGTGTTCCAGACTCTCCACAACCTCTCCAACATTTATTGTGTTTTTTGGATTAATGCCAGCCTTGTTGGTATGAGATGGGATCTTATTGTAGTTTTGATTTGTATTTCTTTAATGGCTAATGGTAGTGAGCATTTCCTCATGTATCTGTTAGCTACCTGAATGTGTTCTTAGTGAAGTGTCTGTTCATAAATCCTTTGCCCATTTTTTAATTGGGTTGTCCTTTTTTTGGAGTTGACTTTTTGCAGTATTGTGTAGATTTTAGAGATCAGATGCTGATCGGAAATGTCACAGCTAAAAACTTTTTCCCAGTCTGTAGGTAATCTTTTTACTCTTTTGGTGAAGTCTTTGGATAAGCATAGGTGTTTGATTTTTAGGAGCTCCCAGTTATATGGTTTCTCTCCTGCGTTGGTAGTAATGTTTTGTATACTGTTCATGCCATGTATTAGGGCACCTAACATTGTCCTTATTTTTTCTTCCATGATCTTTATCGTTTTAGATTTTATATTTAGGTCTTTGCTCCATCTTGAGTTTGTTTTGTGCCTGGTGTGAGGTATGGCTCCTGTTTCATTTTTTTACAGATGGATATCCAGTTATGCCAGCACCATTTGTTAAAGAGACTGTCTTTTCCCCATTTAACTGACTTTGGGCCTTTGTCAAATATCAGCTGCTCATAGGTGGATGGATTTATGCCTGGATTCTCAATTCTGTTCCACTGGTCTATATATGTGTTGTTGTACCAGTACCAGGCTGTTTTGACTACTGTGGCAGAATAATAGGTTCTAAAATCAGGTAGAGTGAGGTCTCCCACTTTGTTCTTCTTTTTCAGTAATGCTTTATTTATCGGGGCCTCTTTCCCTTCCATATGAAGTTGGTGATTTGTTTCTCCATCTCATTAAAAAACGTCGTTGGAATTTGGATTGGAATTGTATTGTATCTATCTATAGACGGCTTTTGGTAGAATAGACATTTTTACAATATTAAGTCTTCCTATCCATGAGCAAGATATGTTTTTCCACTTATGTAGGTCTCTTTTGGTTTCTTGCAGTAGTGTCTTGTAGTTTTCTTTGTACAGGTCTTTTACATCTCTGGTAAGTTTTATCTTCTTGGGGGCTACTGTAAATGGAATTGATGTAGTGATTTCCTCTTCAACGTTCTTTTTGTTGGTGTAGAGGAATCCAACTGATTTTTGTATGTTTATCTTGTATCCTGATTCTCTGCTGAACTATTAGTTTCGGTAGTTTTCTTGAGGATTCTTTAGGGTATTCTGTGTATAAGACTATGTCGTCTGCAAATAGAGATACTTTTACTTCTTCCTTACCAATCCGGATGCCCTTTATTTCTTTATCTAGCCTAATTGCTCTGGCTAGGACCTCCAGTACAGTGTTGAATAAGAGCAGTGATAAAGGGCATCCTTGTCTGGTTCCCAATCTCAAGGGGAATGCTTTCAGGCTCTCTCCATTTAGGATGATGTTAGCTGTTGGCTTTGTATAAATGCCCTTTACTATGTTGAGGAATTTTCCTTCTATTCCTGTCTTGCTGAGAGTTTTTATCATGAATGGGTGTTGAACTTTGTCAAATGCCTTTTCTGCATCAGTTGATAAGATCATGTGGTTCTTGTCTTTTGTTTTATTTATATGATGGGTTACATTAATGGTTTTTCTAATGTTGAACATCCCTGCATACCTGGTATGAATCCCACTTGGTCATGGTAAATTATGTTTTTGATATATTGTTGAATTCTATTGGCTAGAATTTTGTTGAGAATTTTTGCATCTAAGTTCATGAGGGATATAGACATGTAATTTTCTTTTTTTGTGGTATCTTTCTTTACCTGGTTTTGGTATCAGGGATATGGTGGCTTCATAGAATGAGTTTGGTAGTATTCCGTCCTTTTCTATGCTCTGAAATACCTTTAGTAGTAGTGGTGTTGACTCTTCTCTGAAAGTTTGGTAGAACTCTGCAGTGAAGCTGTCCGGGCCAGGGCTTTTTTTTGTTGGGAGTTTTTTGATTACCTTTTCAATCTCTTCTTTTGTTATGGGTCTATTTAGTTGTTCTACCTCTGTTTGTGTTAGTTTAGGTAGGTAGTGTGTTTCTAGGAATTCACCCATTTCTTCTAGGTTTTCAAATTTGAGTATAGTTTTTCATAGTAACCTGATATGATTCTTTTAATTTCAGTTGGGTCTGTTGTAATACCGCCCAACTCAATTCTTATTTGGGTTATTTGCTTCCTCTCCTGTTTTTCCTTTGTCAGTTTGACCAGTGGTTTACCAATTTTGTTAATTTTTTCAAAGAACCAGATTTTGGTCTTGTTAACTCTTTCAACTGTTTTTCTGTTCTCCATTTCATTTAATTCTGCTCTAGTTTTAATTATTTGCTTTCTTCTGGTGCCTGAGGGTTTCTTTTGTTACTGTCTTTCTATTTGTTCAAGTTGTAGGGATAATTCTCTGACTTTGGCCCTTCTTTTTGGATGTGTTCATTTATTGATATACATTGACCTCGGAGCACTGCTTTCACTGTGTCCCAAAGGTTCTGATAGGAAGTGTTTTCATTCTCACTGGATTCTATGAATTTCTTTATTCCATCCTTCATGTCTTCTATAACCCAGTCGTTTTTGAGCAGGGTATTGTTCAGTTTCCAAGTGTTTGATTTCTTTTCCCTGCTTTTTCTGTTATTGATTTCTACTTTTATGGCCTTACGGTCAGAGAAGATGCTTTGTAATATTTTGATGTTTTGGATTCTGCTAAGGCTTGCTTCATGACCTAATATGTGGTCTATTCTATAGAATGTTCCATGTGCGTTGGAAAAGGAAGTATATTTGGCTGCTGTTGGGTGGAGTGTTCTATATATGTCTATGAGGTCAAGTTGGTTGATTGTGGCGTTTAGATCTTCCGTGTCTTTATTGAGCTGCTTTCTGGATGTTCTGTCTCTTACTGAAGTAAAGTCTCCTACTGCAATTGTAGTGCTCTCTATCTCACTTTTCAATGCTGTTAGAGTTTGTTTTATGTATTTGTCATTGGGTACATAAATATTTACTATGGTTATATCCTCCTGGTATATTGTCCCTTTAATCATTACGTAGTGTCCCTCCTTATCCTTTGTGGTGGGTTTAACTTTAAAGTCTATTTTGTCAGAAATCTATATTGCCACTCCTGCTGTTTTTTATTGCTGTTTGCTTGATATATTTTTTCCATCCTTTGAGTTTTAGTTTGTTTGTGTCTGTAAGTCTAAGGTGTGTCTCTTATAGGTAGCATATAAACAGATCATATTTTTTTTTATCTGTTCTGCCACTCTCTGTCTCTTTATTGGTGCTTTTAGTAGTCCATTTACATTCAGCATAATTATGGATAGGTATGAATTTAGTGCTATCATTTTGATGCCTTTTTTTGTGTGCTGTTGACAGCTTCTTTTTCCCACTTAATTTTTGATGCTGAGCAGCTTATCTTTATATATTGTCTTTTCCTCTTATTCGTTGTAGTTGATTTTGCTTCTGCTGAGTCTCTATTTTTCCCTTGTATTTTATTTTGATGAGTAGGATTGTTAGTCTCCTTTGTGGTTACCTTAATATTTACCCCTATTTTTCTAAGTTTAAGCCTAATTTTTATTTCTTTCTATCGCTTTGTCTTCCTCTCCATATGAAAGATCTATGACTGTATTTCTTAGTCCCTCTTTATTGTTTTAATGTTGTCTTCTTTTACATAATGACATCACTGTTTCCCTCTTTTGAGCATTTTTTTGTCTTGACTTATTTTTGTGATTACCCTGTCTGCGTTGACACCTGACTGCTCTGTCCAGTGTTCTAGTTTTGGGCTGATATCTGATATTATTGGTTTTCTAACTGGAGATCTCCCTTTAGTATTTCTTGTAGTTTTGGTTTGGTTTTTACAAATTCCCTAAACTTCTGTTTATCTGGAAATGTCCTAATATTGCCTCCATATTTGAGAGACAGTTTTGCTGGGTATATGATTCTTGGTTGGCAATTTTTTTCCTTCAATACTTTATATAAGTCATCCGACTGCCTTCTTACCTGCATGGTTTCTGCTGAGTAGTCCGAGCTTATCCTTATTGACTTTCCTTTGTAGGTGGCTTTTCGTTTATCCCTAGCTGCTCTTAAAATTCTGTTTATCTCTGGTTTTGGCAAACTTGATTATAATATGTCTTGGTGACTTTCTTTTGACATCTACCTTATGTGCAGTTCGATGAGCTTCTTGGATAGATATCTTCTCATCTTTCACGATATCAGGGAAGTTTTCTGCCAACATATCTTCAACAATTCTGTCTGTATTTTCTGTTATCCCTCCCTGTTTTGGTACTCCAATCACTCGTAGGTTATTTCTCTTGATAGAGTCCCAAATGATTCCTAGGGTTTCTTCATTGCTTTAAAATCCTTTTATCTAATTTTTCTTCAAGTATATTGGTGGCAAGTACTTTATCTTCAGTCTCACAATCCTGCCTTCCACTTCCTCAATTCTGCCTCTCTGAATTTCTATTGAGTTGTCTAATTATGTAATTTTATGGTTAATCTTCTGAATTTCTGATTGCTGTCTCTCTATGGATTCTTGCAGCTTATTAAATTTTTCATTATGTTCTTGAATAACCTTTTTAATTTCTTTAACTGCTTAATCAGTGTGTTCCTTGGCTTGTTCTGCGTATTGTCTGATCTCCTTCCTGATGTCTTGAAGAGTTTTGTATATTAATCTTTTATATTCTGCCTCCAGTAATTCCAGGAATGCACCTTCATCCAGAAGATCCCTTGATTCTTTGTTTTAAGAGCTTGTTGAACCGATCATGGTCTGCTTCTTTATGTGATTTGATATTGACAGTTGTCTCTGAGCCATCAGTAAGTTATTGTATTAGTTTATTTTATGTTTGCTTACTGTATCCTAGCTTCTTGCTTTGTTTTGTTTTGATATACCCAAATAGGTTGCTGGAGTGAACTAGCTAGATTATTTTCACCTTTGAAGCTCTAACATTCTGTCACCAGATGGCTTGAGCTGTTACCAGGTATATGAGCCTAGGAATCCATTCACTTTTCTTGTATGCATTCAGCTTAGGTGTCCAGGTAGTTGACCATCAAGTGTATGGTACAGGCTCTGTCATACAGTCTTAGGGGGCAGGGGTGATTGGTGTAGGTACCAGTATCTGGTTGCAGCAGGGGGTCACATTCTGAGCAAGGCAGGGGGCTGACAATCATCCCCCAAGTGTCTGTGAGGAAAGCGCATCCCTGTTCCCTAGAGCACACAAATGGTTGGTTCTGCAGACCGACCTTGGGTACACAATTCTTTTGGTAGTAAGGACTGGAGAGTACCAGTTATCCTTGGACCCCTGTCATAGGTGGCTTGATGACCTGAGTGGAGCCACCAGTCCTTAGGACCCTATTTAATAGGCAAAGCAGTGTCAACATCAAACACCCACCTCTCTATCCACACAGCTAAAACAGTTGCAGTCTGCCAACAAGGGTCTATTCTCCTGAAATAGGCCCATGCAGGTCTGTGCAGGGGGGAAAGGTATTCAAAGTCCATGGACCGTTTATGCCTGGACAGGAGCTGCTTCTGTCCTGAGCTCCCCAGGTTAGTGGAGCTGGCACATTATCTTTTCCCCAATTGTGAGTTTATTCCTTTTCTAAGGCCAGAAGAATGGCTCGGTTTGTGCAACAGGACCTATCTCATGCCCAGGGAAATCAACAGCCACTGAAGCCAGCTTCAGGGCAGGGGGTGCAGTAAAATATATGCAAGTACTTAGCTTTTGCCAAGAGCGCCATTCTTCTCTGGTTCTGGAGGTGTGAGTAGGCTGTGTGGCTGGATCTTTCTCCCCAAGGAAACTGTGGCTGAATGCTGCCACCAGCCTGCCACAGCCACTCCCGGGAATGGTGCCTGAGGGTTCCCGGCGATTCAGGTCAGGCAACTCCTCTCTGCTTCTAAACTGTCTCTCCCACCCCCGCCACTCAGTCTGTTTTCTAACTTTGCCTTTGATGTTCAGGGCTTCTAGCTTGTCATAAATATAATCTTTTCACTTGTTTTTTCAGATCTTTGTTGTAAGAGGGTTCACTGGAAGCATCTGACTTCTCTGCTGTCTTGGCCCCACCCTCCACTTTTCACTTTTTTGTGTGTGGCTATTCAAAAATTTAAAATTATATATGTGGCTTGCATTTGAGGCTTACACCATTTGTTTATTTATTTTTTGGCAGTGCTGGTTTAGACTCTTAGCTTCTTGGATATTGATCCTAAGGCTATTTTATTGGTGGACCCACCTAAAAATTCTTGGTCACAGACATCTCACTCTTATTCCAAAAAGAGTTCTAGTGTGTTCTTATGGAAACCCTGGTGACGTAGTCATTAAGTGCTATGGCTGCTAGCCAAAAGGTCAGCTGTTTGAATCCACCAGGTGCTCCTTGGAAACTCTATGGGGCAGTTCTCTTCTGTCCTATAGGGTCGCTGTCAGTTGGAATTAGCTCGATGACAATGGGATTTGTTTTCTTTTGTTTTTTCAGTGTGTTCTTATAGGTTTATAATTAGAAATTAAACCACTAAAAAGTACATCTGAAGTAACAGATGAATATTTATTTATATGAAAAAATGTTCATGTCATACCGAATGTGGAAAAGCAGATTAAAAAAACAGTGTGGAATTAAAAAGTGCTCATTCTCACTCATAATTAAAGAAATACAATTACAACAACTCACGGAAAATGTTTAGACATTTAATAACACCCACTGATGTGCTAGTGACTTGGTTTTCTGGCTTGGTGCTGATATGGGGAAATAGGCACTTTCATGTGCTATTTGTGGGAATGTAAATTGGTATGTGCTCTTTGGTGGGCAACTTGGTAATAACCAAAACTACTGTCGTCGAGTCAATTCCAACTCAGCAACCCTGTAGGACAGAGTAGAACTGCCCCATGGGGTTTCCAAGGTTGCAGTCTTTACAGAGGCAGACTGCCACATGTTTCTTCCAAGCAGCAGCTGGTGGGTTCAAATCATCAGCCTTTCAGTTAGCAGTAAGTACCACTGCACAACCAGAGCTCCTTAACTCGAAAATAGCTATCAAAATTTTAAATGTTAAGAAATATTATTAAATGAAAAATCACAGTACGGGAATTAACTATTCACTCAGACTTACCTGAGTTTATGTTTTCTGCTACACCTGTTGCCATCGAGTTGATTCTGACTCATAGCGACCCTACAGGACAGAGTAGAACAGCTCCATAGAGTTTCCAAGGAGCTCCTGGTGGATTCGAAGTGCCAGCCTTTTGGGTAGCAGCCATAGCTCTTAACCACTAGGCCACCAGGGTTTCCTTCCTCCTGTTAGGCAGAATGGAAGTTCAAAAAATGTCTTTAAGTACAAGAACAGGAAAAGAAAGATATATTTTTTGATCATCTGTATTTTGTGCCCTAAACATTTACTAAAAAACCAAAACCAAATCCACTACTGTCAAGTCAATTCCTACTCACAAACACTTATTCCTGCCATATTTGTGTTTTGTTGTTGTTGTTAGTTGCCACTGAATTGCCTCCAACTCATGGTGACCCCATGTACAATAGAACAAAATGCTGCCCAGTCCTGAGCCAATCTCATGATTGCCAGCATGTTTGAGTGCATTGTTGCCTTCCAATCTAGTGAGCTCATCTTCCAGCACAATATTTTGTTGTGATCCATAAGATTTTCACTGGCTAATTTTTGGAAGCAGATCACCAGGCCATTCTTCCTAGTCTGTCTTAGTTTAGAAGCCCCATTGAAATCTGTCCATCCTGGGTGACCCTGCTGATATTTAAAATGTCAGTTGCATTTGGTTAAAGAACAAACAACATCAGACAACAACTTGAATCTAGGACACATGACAGCATCAGCTAGACACCAACCTAGGTAATGAACTCTCAAGGATGAAACAAAACTAAAAGATTTACAAAAGGGAACCAGAGACGTCAATCTGCAATGACAACAATGTCAGAACAATAAATGAGGGAATAAAAGGTGTAGGTATAGATCTTTCAAATGGAGAGAAAGTCAAGGCAATATCAAGTAATAAAAGACTGGTTTAAATTTAGGAAGATAGGGTAAATTTCAAGGTAAATGCAAAGAAAGTTAACAAACCTACTCACCAAAATAAAGAACAACATAAAGTCTCAGTAAACACAAAATTTACAAAAACAAAAGAAATGAAAAAACCCACAAACGAAAGGGATTGAGCACAGGAGAGTTAAAGGAACAAAGAAAACATCAGCACTACAAAAAAAAAAAAAAAACTACAAAATGACAGCAATAAACTCATACCTATTGATAAACACACCCAACAAAAATGGCTTCAATGCACCCATAAAGAGACAGAGAGTGACAGAATGGATTAAAAAAATAGGATCCATCAATACGCTGTCTACAAGAGACACACCTTAGAAACTAAGACATAAATACATTAGAAATCAAAGAATGGAAAAAATATACCAAGCAAACAGCAACCAAAAAAGAGTAGGAGTGGCAAGGCTAATCTCAGATAAAATAGACTCTAAAACAAAATCCACCATAAAAGACAAGGAAGGACATTATATAATGATTAAAGGGACAATTCACCATGAGGACATAAGCATAATAAATATGGAGAGCACTATGCTGAGTGAAATAAGTCACTCACAAAAGCACAAATATTGTATGAGACCTCTATTATAAAAACTCATGAAAAGGTTTACACACAGAAGCAATCTTTGATGATTACAAGGGAGGGGAGCAGAGGGGAGGGAAAAACACTAAATAGACAATAGATAAGTGTTAACTTTGGTGAAGGGTAAGACAGTACACAGTACTGGGGAAGTCAACATTACTTGACTAAGGCAATGTCATAGAAGTTTCGCAGATACATCCAAACTCCCTGAAGGACAGAATTACTGGGCTGAGGGCTGGGGACCATGGTCTCGGGGAACATCTAGCTCAACTGGCATAGCGTAGTTTATAAAGAAAATGTTCTACATCCAACTGTGGTGAGTAGTGTCTGGAATCTTAAAAGCTTGTGAGCAGCCATCTAAGTGGAATATCTGAGATAGTTTATTGGTCCCACACCATCTGGAACAAGGGAGAATGAAGAAAATCAAAGACACAGAGGACAGTTTGGTCCAAAGGACTAATAGACTACCACTGTCTCCACCAGACTGAGTCTAGCACAACTAGATGGTGCCTGGCTGCCACTGACTGCTTTGACAGGGATCACAACAGAGGGTACCAGACAGAGCTGGAGAAAATGTAGAAAAAAATTTGAACTCACAAAAAAAGATCAGACTTACTGGTCTGACAGAGACTGGAGAAACTCCGGGAGTTTGGCCCCTGGACACTCTTTTAACTCAGTACTGAAGTCACTCCTGAGGTACACACTTCAGCCAAAAATTATAAAACAAACAGTAACGTGTATCTCAACCATGTATACAGGAGTAAAAGGGCATCCCAGCCCAGGGGCAAGGACAAGAAGGCAAGAAGGGACAGGAAAGCTGAAAGAATGGAAATGGAGAAGTCAAGGTCTAGAAGGGGTGTTGACACATCACAGGGCTGGCAACTAATGTGACAAAGGAATATGTGTATTAATTGTTTAAGGAGAAACTAATTTGTTCTGTAAACCCTCATCTAAAGGACAGCAAGAAATAAAATATCAGTGGCATAGCTTCCAGTATCACAGCAACACACAAGTCATCACAGACAAACTGACAGACGGGGGCGTTATTTGTGCTTTAGAGAGGTCTTTCTGGCAGCAGAATGGATTGAAGAAGGGCAAGACTAGAAGGCACCTCACACAAGGGCCTGGAAGACAATAAGCACTCAATAAATGCTTGTTATTATTACTGTTATTAATCATAATAATTCACGTAAACAGGGATGCAAACAAAACCAAGGAAGTGGCAGTAGGGGAGAAAAAAAGAGAAAAAGGAAGATGCTCTAGATCTTGAAGAGGCAGAATTGACAGGACTTGGTGACTGGAAGTGGGTGGGAGAGGGTGTGAATGAGCCTCTAGGGTAATTTCCAAGGCAGGTGGAGGCACTAAGTTGGTGTTGGGCAGGAAATACAGGAGAAGGAACAGTTTCAAGGGAAAGATAAGCCAGTTGAGGACATTATAAATTTGAGTAGACCTGTGGAATATCCAAATACGTCCACTCAGTCATTGGATCTGTCCTTCCAGCACTCAGTGGGAGAGGACTGGTTAGAGAAATGCTTTTGGGTGTTGTATTAGTTTCCTATGGCTGCTGTACAAATTACCACAAACTGGGTGGCTCAGAACAACAGGAATTTACTCTCTTACAGTTCTGAGGGCCAGAATTTTGAAATCAAGGTGTTGGTAGGATTAGTTCTTTCTGGAGGCCATGAGGGAGAATCCATTCTATGCCTGTCTCCTAGCTTCCGGTGGCTGCTGGCAATCGTTGGCATTCCTTGGCATGTGACTGCCCTCCAATCTGTCTCCTTTTTCACATGGCTTTTGCCTCTGTGTCTGTGTGCCCCTCTTATGGTCTCTTATGAGGACACCAGTCATTAGGAGTCCCCCCTTAATCCAGGATGAGCTCACCTTTTTTTTTAATTTATTTTTTATTGTGCTTTAAGTGAAACTTTACAAATCAAGTCAGTCTTTCATACGAAAATTTGCATACACCTTGCTATGTACTCCTAGTTGCCCTCCCCGCAATGAGACAGCACATTCCTTCTCTCCACCCTGTATTGCCCATGTCCATTCAGCCAGCTCCTGTCCCCCTCTGCCTTCTCATCTCCCCTCCAGACCAGTGCTGCCCACACAGTCTCATGTGTTCGCTTAAGCCAAGAAGCTCACTCCTCACCAGTGTCATTTTTCTATCCCATAGTCCAGTCCAATCCCTGTCAGAAGAGTTGGCTTTGGGAAAGGTTACAATCTTGGGCCAACAGAAGGCCTGGGGACCACGACCTTCAGGGTCCCTCTAGTCTCAGTCAGACCATTAACTCTGATCTTTTTATGAGAATTTGAAGTCTGCATCCCACTGCTCTCCTGCTCCATCAGGGATTCTCTGTTGTGTTCCCTGTCAGGGCAGTCTTCGGTTGTAGCCAGGCACCTGGATGAGCTCACCTTGAGATCCTTAACTTAATTACATCTTCAGAAACCCTATTTCCAAATAAGATCACATTCACAGGTACCAGGAGTTAGAAGTTGGACATATCGTTTGGAGCATAGTGTTCAATCCACTACAGGAATCATCAATGTAGAGCCAGCGCAGTAGTTACCGCCATGGGTTTGGATGCAGTTTCTCAGGGAAAGGTAAGGATGGAATTGAGGGAAAGCAACATTTAGAAGGCAAGCAGAGAAGGAAAAGTCTACAAAGGAGACTAAGATGGCGAGGTCCAAGATAAGAGGAAAGCCAGAAAAGTGTGGCATCACCAAGAGAAGACAAAGAGTTTCAAAGGGAGGCCATGGTCAACAAAATCAAATGTTCTCAAGAGGTCAAGCAGGGGGACAGAAAAGGTGACCCCTGGGCCCCTGGCAAGGCAGTGAAGAGGTAATTCACAACCTTGGGAAGAGCAGTTTCATTGGAGTGGAGAAGGTGGAAGCCAGATTGTAGTAGAGTAATAAGAAGTGAGGAAGTAGAAACAAACTTTCCAGAAGTTTGGGGAAGGAAAGAAGAGGGTAGAAAGAAGACAAAAAGTGATCACTGGGTCCTTTTTTTTTTTTAATGAGAGAGATTTGGTATGGCTACTTGATGAGGGGAGTCCCTGGGTGGTGCAAACAGTTAATGTGCTTAGCTGCTGACTGAAAGGTTGGAGGTTCAAGTCTACCTAGACAGGTGCCTCAGAAGAAAGGCCTGGCAATCTACTTCCAAAAAATCAGCCATCTAAAACCCTACAGAGGACGGTTCTATTCTGACACACATGAGGTCCCATGAGTCTGAATCAACTCAACTATTTTTTTTGTTTTGTTGATGAGGAGAAATAGCCACTGGAAACAGAGTGGTTAAAGGAGGGAGGGAGGGAGAGAGGGAAAGAGAGGGGAAAAGAGGAAGTAGGAAGGAGATGGGAAAGAGAAAAGATGGTAAGAACCACAGAGAAGCCATTCTGGTGGTTGGCGGTAGCAGCGATAGCCACATCAAGTTTCCAAACAGCAGCAGCAGTAAGACCAGGGACAAAATCTGGAGGCCATAGCTGGGAATGGTCAGAGTGGGGTGGTAGACAAACTGAGGTATCCAGTGATCAATGGTGCCAGCTGCAGTATCTTTGCCAGGCTGATTTTGTGGCATGAGTTTGATGTGGCCCTGGAGGCGTCCCTGTTTCTGTTTTCTGAGCTGCTTCTCTAGCTTCTCTGGGGATTCTGTGAGCTGCCACCATCTTTGTGATGAATTCTTTTTCTGTTTCAACTAATTCGAGTCAGTTTCTGTTGCTTACAACTAAGGACTCTGTCTGATTCAACAGTGCAAAATGCTGAACACTTAATAAAAATGAGTTCATTTAATCCTCACCAAATCTAAGAGGTACATTTATAGTATCATCTCCATCTTCCCAATGAGGAAACTGAGAGACAAAGAGTTTAGGGAACTTGCCCAAGGTCACAGAGTTAGTAGTTAGTAGAGCCGGGCCCATTTGCCTTCAAAGCACTTAACCACAGCCTTCTGCTGTCATCTCTTTGAGCAGGCTCCATCACCCCCAGAAAATGGCAGCAGGCTCAGTGAGGCTGCTTCCTGCGTCCCAGCACTGGGCAAGCACAACAGGAAACAGCTCTCAGAAGCCTGCCTTAGGAGCCCTTTTACGCTGTTTCCTTGAGTTCCTGGGGACACCAGTGTCCTCATCTACAAAATGGCAGCCGAAGTTTTCACCTACCCTTTGGAATGTAATATGATATAAGCAATCCAAGAGTTCCTGCCATATGTTTAGCTAAATTAGTAAAGAACATTCCATATGAACATTACATTTTTTAAAGAATTGTCTATATGAGATCAAATTGTCAACAGTCACTTTAAAGCCTAGATGAGAAGATTAGGGGGTAGTGAGTCTAAATCAGTGGTGGTGGAACAAAATGGGTAGAGATAATGTGGACACAACATGAAGAATGTAACCAATGTTACTGATTTGTACATGTAGAAACTGATGAATGGGTGTATTTCTGCTGAGTATATTTTCACCAAAATAAAATAAATTCCTGCCACAGTAAATATACAAAGCAAGGGTCCCCAAACAGGAGATAAGATGGTATTTCTCAAAGCCTGGGGTGGAAGTTCTTAAAGGCTTGCCCACTAGGTCTTCAAGTGGTTAACCATAACAACATGCCTTCTTCATCATCCCTGCTGCGCCGGTTCAGGTCCTCCAGGATGCTGAGATGGCGTTAGGAGGTCAAGAATATTATTAGGGAGGGGGAGATGCCTGTGAAAGATAAAGGAGACAGCAGGATTGGGCAGGGAAAGGCTCAGACCGAAATGCACAGCTGACGAAATTTCAATGAGGAGCTCTGGAGTCAAGAGTGCTCATTTGAGGAGTTCTACATTAGGCAGAAATAGCCAGGCCTACCCTCACTATAAGGAGCTCTGGTGGCACAATGGTTAAAGCACTCGGCTGCTAACTGAACGGTTGGCAGTTTGAACCTACCAGCGGTTCCATGGGAAAAAAGACCTGGCTATCCGTTCCCATAAAGATTATAGCCTAAGAAACCCTATGGGGCACTTCTAATCTGTCCTATAAGGTCACTGTTAAGTTTGAATTGGCTCGGTGGCACAAAACAACCGTCACCATGCTCTGTCTCCATGCTGGGGACTGCCTGAGGAGAGCCTCAGTTTGAACACTATGATAGATCCCAAAGGTGCTATAAGTAGTTACATGTCTTCCAGCTGAATGGCAAGTTCTTTCCTGAAGGGAGAGCTGGGCGGCACACCTCCATCACTGTCGCATCTACCACCCACCTTCTTTTCTCTGGGACATTAGGAATTTAAGGAACTTTTTTAGACCCCTGCAGTCATACACAGCAGCGATCTCGTCTTCACAGATGTACGAAATAGCTGCTGCTCAAAACAAAAAAATTTTCTTAGAGTCGCGCTGCTGTAACAGAAATACCACAAGTAGGTGGCTTTGTTGTTAGTAGCTTTAAAGAACAGAAATTAATTTTCTCACTGTTCTAGGGGCTGAAAGTTCAAATCAGGGTCTTGGCTATGTTGATTCCTTCCTTTAGGCAGTCCTGGGCATTCCTTGGTTCCTTGGCTTATAGATGATCCTCTTATGGCATTTGTCTCTGTATCTATGCTGCTCTTTTTATAACTCAGAAGTGATCAGGTTTAGACCCCACCCAACACTGGTATGCCTCTTTAACATAACAAAAGAAAACCTCTCAGCTGCTGATATTAAGGATGGTGGTTTGAGTCTACCTAGAGGCACCTCTGAAGAAAGGCCTGACATTCTACTTCCAAACAATCAACCACTGGAAACTCTATTGAGCACTGTTCCATCTACTCTGACACACATGGGATCACCGTGAGTCAGAATCAACTTGATGGCAGCTAGCTTTTACACTGGCATGACCTCATCAACATGACAAAAGAGCAGCCCTATGTTTTAACAGGATTACATCACAAGCACAAGGGCCAGGAATTCCATACATATTTTGGGGGGACACAATTCAGTTCATAACAATAGCAACAATAATAATAATGTTAGAGGTCCCTATTATAAGAATTCATTTGTAATTCTAATTCACTAGCAAAACTTAACTCTCATGAACCTCTGAGACCTTATATCTGTTCTGTCACTTTTATGCCCACACATAAAGGAATCCCAGCAGCTCATACTTGGTGTGAATGATCAAGCAACTTGTTAAAATGGCACAGTCATTTCCTCGTGGGACAATATAGCAGAATACACTAAATCTGAATGAGGCCTCAAATAGTCATTTCTTGGTGTGACTGCCTGCCTTAGTGTCGCTGTGTCAGTGTTAATGAGTCCAGTTTTCAGATAGATTATAATCATTCATTTCTTTTACAAATATTTATTGAGTACCTAGTTTGTGTCAAGTGTTAGATTACAAAGGTTATGGTAGTTTTAAAATATGTCTACAAACTCTTTAACAAAATTTTCCCTTCAAATGATAGAGTCTAATTCCCTTTCCTTGAGTGTAAGACAGACTTAGTGACTACCTTGTAACAAATCGACTGTGACAAAAATGAGGGTGTATGACTTCTGAGACCAGGTCATAAGACACATTGCAGCTTCCTTCTTTCTTGAATTGTGTGCTCTGAGTGAAGCCAGCTGCCATGTCATGAGGCCACTCAAGCAGCCCTGTGGAAAGTCTGTGTAGTAAGGAATTGAGGCCTCCTGCCAGCAGCCGTATGAGTGAGCCATCTTGGAAGTGGGCCCTCCAGCCTCAATCAAGCCTTCATGTGGACTGCATTCCCAGCCAATATCTTGGCTGCAACTTCGTGAGAGACCTTAAGCCAGAGCCACCAGTCAAGCTCCTCCCAAATTCCTGACCTACAGAAATTGTGAGGTAATAAATATTTATTTTTGTTTTCAGCCACTAAGTTTTGAGGTAATTTGTTACAAAGAATTAGGTAAGGTGGTGGATGAGATAAACATGCTCCTTGTCCTCTTTCTGGCAGTAGATAATAACATATTATCACACAAATTTGGGAACACTGTGAGTCAAATCATGTCCTGCAAACCTGCACGAATGCTATGTTTTCCCACCAACATGGAATGTGGTAAGGAAGTTGGTTATATTATCGTATTGATTGTGACTGGGATATCAGTTTGAAGTCTACCTTGTCACCAAAAAGTCCAGTATGTCTTCATGCCATGATCAGTATAGAGACTGTAGACAAATGGTGGTTGGCTTCGGAACTTTAAGATCAAGTGGATTCAGGTCAGAGTGGGTACCATGGCAACCCAAACCCCATGCAAACCATGGTGAAGGGAGAGCAGAAGCCGACAGTCTCACAGAGAAGGCTGGTCTGCAAACAGCACAGGAGTACTGAGAGAAGCAAAGGCAAGAGACCATATATCCCCAGAAAGAGAGAGAGAGGCATAGAGCAAGTCCACAATTGTTCATTTCCTGTGAACCTGCTGGACTTCCAGGATTGCTTTCCATGAGGTTTTCATCCCCCCCCCCGCCCCAATATATCTTCTTTATACTTGCGCTAGGTTGGTTCAGTTCCGTTTACTTGAGCTGAATGGATTCAGTTTGTAGTATTCAAACCATCCCTGAGATATTCCACCCCAGACCTCTACCTGATCTTCCTGCCTCCAGTCTCTGTCCTTTTCAGTGCCTCCTGCAGGGTACACGAGAGGAATCCTCTTCAATCACTGCTTCAATCATGTCATCCCCTCCCTCCACCTCCCCTTCCATGCCCCAAACCTTAGCTAGATCCCTACTCCTACAGGTCAAGTGCCTCAGCTGGCATTCATGACTCTCTTCAGTCTGGCTCCAACTCATCTTTTATATGACTCCTCTTTTTTTTTTTTTTTTCTACTTATACCCTCGTTCCCCAGGTGGCACAAATGGTTCAGACCTCGACTACTAGATGAAAGATTGGCAGTTCAAACCAACTGGGAGGCACCTCAGAAGACGGACCTGACTAACTGCTTCTGAAAGGTCACAGCCTTGAAAACCCTATGGAGCAGTTCTACTCTGCACACATGGGGTTGCCATGAGTCAGAATCAACTTGACAGCAAGGAATGACAATAACACTTAAACTCTGTCTATAGATTAACTAAAAAATCCTGAAGTTTTTCAAATGTGTCTTGCTTTTTCAGCCTTCAAAACTTTTGTCAAGGCCATTCTCTCCACCTGGAAGCCCGTCCCTCCCCCTCATCTACAGCTCTTTATTCTAGCTATCTGTCTTTGTTATCTAGTGCTGCTATAACAGAAATATCACAAATGGGTGGCTTTACCAACAGAAATTTATTCTCTCACAGTTTAGGAAACCGGTAGTCCAAATTCAGGGTGCCAGCTCTAGGGGAAGGCTTTGTTTCTCTGTTGGCTCTGGAGAAGTTCCTGTCTCTTTGAGCTTCTGCTGCTGGGTGGTCTTCATTTGACTTGGCATCTCTCTTCCCCCATCTCTGCTTTTTGCTTGCTTCTTTAATCTCTTTTATATCTCAAAAGAGATTGACTCAAGATACAACCTAATCCTGCCTCATTAACATAACAAACATAACCTAACCCTCATTAACATAATCTAATCCTAACTCATTAACACAACCCATTCACAAATGGGATTATAACCACAGGCAGAGGTTAGGATTTATAACACATCTTTTGGGAGGGGACACAGTTCAATTCATAACACTATCCAACAAAAATCTTGTTTTTGAAATGTCTCTGATTCCTCAGCTGGTGTAGTGTTTCCCTCTTCTGAATGCATTGTTTATGGCACTGGTAGGATACAGGTCCTATTCCGCCTAAAACGTAATTACGTATGTACATATCTCACCACCAGCTTCCCAAAGGTGGGGCCAAGGTTATTCATCTTTATATCAGCTGGAGCCTATGCCCCCTTCTGTTTTCACTCTGTCTTCTCTCCTTAAATGATCTCCAAATCTATGACTTTATCTACCATCTATACATTGATGCCTCTAGCTCAGATTCCTCCTTTAAGCACCACCCTCTACTTACATCTACATATGTGACATACCTACACGGATGTCTTAAGGAACCTTACAATCAGCGTGTTCAGAGGGAACTCATCAAAATGACCTCCACTCAGGCCTCCTTTAGGTTTCCTTTCTTATTAAGTCCCCTCCCCTCAACCAGCTATCTAGTTCTGCAAGCCAGAAATTAGGAGTCTTCTGTGGCCACTCTACTCCTCAGCCCTATCACCAGGTATTATTGTTAAGGTTGTGTGTCAGCTTGGCTGGGCCATGATTTGATTCTCAGTGGTTTGGCAGTTATGTAATGATGTAGTTATCTTCCATTATATGATATGATGTGAGCAGCCAATCAGGTGAAAAGGGAGTTCCTTGAGAGTGTGGTCTGCATCCAATATATATGGCCGTTTTGACAAAACTCACTTGCTTGTTCTGGATCCTGCATCTGGCTCATCATCATCTGACCTCCAGTTCTTGGGGCTTGAGCCAGAGGCCTGCCATGTTGCCTCCTAATCTTGGGATTTATTGGCCTCTGCAGCAGCCTGTGAGCCAGCAGCCTGACATCTGACCTGCCAATCTTGCGTTCATCAGCCCTGCAGCAACATAAGTCAAGAGAAACCTCCAGCCTGATGCCTGACATGAACTTGGGACTTGCCAGCCTCTACAACCACATGAGCCATTTCCTTGAGAAAAATCTCTCTCTCTAGAGAACCCAGCCTAAGACACCAGTTCTTACAGCTTTTACCTTCTAAATAATATTGAAATCCACAACTTCTTTCCATCTCACTGCCAGCCCCATAATCTAAGCTATAGTTATCTTGTGCCTTGCCCATCGTCTTATATTTGGTTTCCTAACTGGGCTGCCTTCATCTACTATAGCCCCACATTCCTAATTTGTTCTAGGTCATACAGTTACAATAACATTTGGGTGTTTAAACTCAAATCTGTCCAGGTCACCTCCACAGGTTTAGAATCTTCAGTGACTTCCCATTGCTCTTAGGATAAATACCAAAAAACAATATAAACTGACAACAGGGCCCTGCATCATCTGGCCCCTTTCTACCTCTCCAGCCTAATTTTATGCCACTTTCCTCCTTTCTCTCAATATTTCAGCCACAGGAGCCTACTTTCAGTTCCTCAAAAGTACCATGTTCTCTCCAGCCTCAGAGCCTTGACACCTGCTGTTTCCTATAAACGGAGTGCTCTTATGCTCAATTCGTCTGCCACTTTTACCTAACAAAGCTCATCTTTCTAGTCTCATCTCAGACCTCAGTCCTTAGAGATGTCTTCCCTGACTCCCAGACCAGATCCAGTCCCTCTGTTACATGTTCTCATTGTTTTCTGTATTTTTCTTTCACTGCACTTAGATTGTTTTATAACTATGTATTTACATAGTTATTTAAGGGCAGAAATCATTCCTTTTTTGCTCATCATTTCATATCTAGCACATTGGGAGTGTAGGATCTTCTAATCAATCATTTATTGAGAAGAGAAGAAAGGAATAAAGGAAAGAAGGAGGGAAAAGGAAAGGGAAGAAGGGAGGGAGGGAGGAAGGAAGGAAAAATAAAGGATTTGAAGCAAGAAAGAAAAAGATTCAAGTAATCTACGACAAAATCTGGATAGACCAAAGCCCCATAAAATATATTTATGGCCTGTGCATTTGATTGCCAATAGCTTCAAGATAGGGCAACTTTTTCCTGAAGTTTATAATTTTCATATTTTACTCTATATTTGTATTAGCCAGAATTGCACTTGGCTGCAAGTAACTGGCCTCAGTAGGTTAACCAAATACTTTCTCTTTCATAATGAGAAGTCTTGAGGCAGGGCTGAAGTAGCTGCCTAAGGAGATCAACAAGGTCCCAGGCTCCTTCTAGCTTCTTTCTCTGCCACTCTTAGTGCCTGACTTTCTTCCTCAGAACCGAAAGTTGGGCTGCTGCCCCTCCAGCATGGCGTCCATACTCAAGGCAGAGAGAAGGGGAAGAGCGAAGGGCAAAATTATGTGTCATTTGGATCATTCCTTTGCATTAGGAAAACAACTTTCCTGGAAAACCTACACAAGAAACATCTACTTATATCTCTTTGACCAGACCTGAGTTGTGGCAACTTCAGCTTCAAGGGAGTCCGGGAAGGTGCAGGTTTTTAAATGAGGTCACTGCTACCCTAAACACAACGGGAGCGCTGTTAGTGAAGAAGAAGGGAAGATTAGAGATCTAGATCTAGAAACAACTAGGTAAACTGGATTCCAAGGTTCTAACTCATTCTGAGAAGCCGAGGTAGAAAAGTGGTCTTTTTCAAGTTGGAATTTTGAGCAGAAAGATTCAAGCTCTGTACATATGGTATGCTAAGTATGTGGATGAAAAGTGAAAAGTTCCATCAAAAACATGGTTGTTTTATCTGTATAGTACTAAATGTATCTGTTTAAATCAAACATATGGAAATATCTTTCCTCTTTGAAATGTTATTTTTGTCATTGTACACACTTAATTTTAAAGATCCACTTTTAAGAAGTTAATTCACTATCAAAATTTAAGCCTGCAATTAGGTCATGCTGCCAGTGGGTGTTGCTCCCTCAACCACGTGGCTTCATTCACACATTAACACATACATATATTTGTTCAGCTACAGTGGAAGAGAGACTCTCCATTTACCCATCTAATGAAAAATGTAGAACAATTCTGTAGCCAACTCACTTGTGGCTAACAACTAGGAAATCAGAAGGCTATGTAAGAAGTATTAAGAAAATAAGGGGTTCATAGAGTGATTCATAATGAAGCAAGCAGAGTGATTTGTAGGGGGAAAAGTAGAGAAAGGTTTCCTGAGCAAGGAAATGACAAGTCTAGTGACTCACAGACAAAGACAGATGAGGTGTGGAACATAGGGAACAAGAAGATCACAAACAGAACATGCCTACGTGAGAGGAAATGGTTTGATTTAGAGCTTTAAAAACCAGATTTTTTTAAATCTTTGAGATTTTCCTTAATTGACTTTTTAGTTTGGTGAATGTTAAGTCTTTTAAAACTTGCTATCTATTAACTCAAAAGTGGTAAGTTTTGTCTTGTTTTCAATTACATAGTATCATTGCCTTTATTTAGTTCAATTCAATACACATTAATTGACCATCATTTATATGCCAAATATTCTGGTAGAGGGTGATTCTTCTCCCTAAACTAAAGGGGAGAAGAAAGAATATTATGTCTAGATGGAACTTTTGAGGGTACATATTCTACTTTCCCATTTTAGAGACTAGGATATTAGGGCCCAGAAAAATTAAATGACTCCCCATTGTCATGGGTTAATTAGCAGAAAGCCACGACAAGATCCGTGGTCTTCTGAGTCTTGAATGCACACAAATCCGAACAAATTCCACAAGGCCCGGATGGAGCCTATCTCCGCATCAGGACAGTTCCAGTTTCAGAAGGGTTGGGGCTTTGGTGCTGCTGCTGTTGCTTTGTTTTTTGTAGCTTTGTTTTGTTTTTTACAACTGAATGTATCATGCTGGAGCCCTGGTGGCGCAGTGGTTAAGAGCTCAGATGCTAACTAAAAGGTCGGCAGTTTGAATCCACTGGCCACTCCTTGGAAACCTTACAGGGCAGTTCTGCTCTGTCCTATTGGGTCACTATGATTCAGAATCAACTCAACAGCATCAGGTTTGGTTTCTGGTTTTATATCGTATACCAAGTCATGCCATTTAAAAATTATCCTTGATTTTCCAGCTTGCTGTGTTGTTTTTCTTCAAGTCATGAAGTATGCATCAGCTGAAACCTGGCCAAAAGTTCCTCTCTGTGAAGCCTGGATGAACCCACCCAACAATATTCTCTCTATTCTGCTCTACCCCCGTTTTTACCCTAAACCTCTTCCTCTGGCTTCCCTCCCCACCCTTCAGCACCTCCATGCATACTTACCACTTGGTCTGCACTTGTTCATGAATGGTTTCCAGGTGCTCTGATACCATGTCTGAGGTTTGCCTCCCAAAACCTTTTTAAGCTCCATGAAAATGAGGAGAATATCGCTCGGGGTTAAGGATTTGACATGAAGAGAACCTGGGCTACAGTTGGGGTTCTGCCATTTGCTGTGTGGCCCTTGAAAAATTATTTAATTTTGTTGAGCCTCAGCCTCTTCTTGTGTATAATGGGGATAACAATATTCACTTCATAAAGGGAATTCAGTGATTAAATGAGTTAATCCATCAGAAAGCACAGAGTTCTTTACACTGGTATAAAGTCATGGCTCAATACATGTTTATTATTATCCTTATTTTATTTACTCCCACTCCCTCTTCTCTCCAGGGGATGCCTAACCTATGTCATTGGTCGGGTTCAAATCCTAGCTTTTCCACCGATCAGCTGTATAACCTTGATCCGTTCCCATTACCTCTCAGAGCTTCCTGGAACACCTTGGCCTGTGAGTCCCAGTAATGGAGTAACCAGTAAGCAAGGTACACATGGGCTTACTTGCACTTACTTATTAATCTGTAGTGTACAATTCCACATGGGTGTCATCACATTCTTTGGGGATAATAAATCCCACCTCACCTGATTGTTATAGGAGCTAAATAAAAATCATATACGCAAAGTACCTGCTATGTTTCCCTTCTTTAGCTTAGTTGATGGACTGGTTACCTGGAAGCGGAAGGGATTCATTGGACATTAGATCAAAGGCCTTTAATTCATGTGTGCCCCTGCCTTGTAATGTCTTATTATTTATCCATATTTCTTTGTTTCTCTCAATAGCTCTGTGGGGATGGGTAGGAGGTGTTGTCGTTGTTGGGTGCCATCAAGTCAATTCCAACTCATAGCGACCGCTTCTGACAGAATATAACTGCCCCATAGGGTTTTCTTGGCTGTAATTTTTATGGAAGCAGATCGCCAGGACTTTCTCCCATGGAGCCAGGTCATAATACCTCTCTTCTCCATCTGGGTTCTTAGATCAACTGAGAAAGAAGGCAAAGGAATAATCAGATAGGGGCCAAAGCGTCCATTTTATTAAGCTGATTTGGAAACTGGCTTATATGGGGTAAGTGGACCTCTTCACACTGAACCCCAAAGTTAAGCAGATTTACATACTCTGGCACACTGGACAACAAAAGGCCTGCCCCTGGAGAAACAGAACAAAATGTATAGTCTCTATAGGCAGGGCAGAAGCCAGGAGTGTTTTGGGAAAACCTCTCCTGGAAACCATAATGGGCAAGAAGTATTCACTGCCAAACAATCTGTAGGGTCACTATGAGTTGGAATCGACTCAATGGCAACAGGCTTTTTTTTTTTTTTGAGTTAACAGCCTCTATATGCAATATGGATTGGATATATGGATTGGATAAGCATCCTCAATTCCCTGCAAAAATCCAGGGGGTAATCAAATTGACCACAGCAACTAGAAAAATGAGATAGGAAACTTAAAGGGCAGTGAGTTTATATTAATGGAGGAGGAACAATTCGTAAAAGGAGGGTGAGAATGGTTATACAACTTGAAGGGTATAATCAATGTTACTGAACTGTACATGTAAAAATTGAATTGGTGTATGCTCTACTGTGTATATTTTCAACAACAAACAACCCAGTGCCGTTGTGTCAATTCCAACTCATAGCAACCCTACAGGACAGAGTAGAACTGCCCCATAGAGTTTCCAAGGAGCGCCTGGCTGATTCAAACTGCCGACCCTTTGGTTAGCAACTGTAGCACTTAACCACTATACCACCAGGGTTCCCATTTTCAATAACAACAAAAAATAAATTATTTAACAAAATAATAATTTAGAGGGTACATCAAATAGTGGTTAAGAACCCAGCCTGGAGGCAAGCTGCTTGGTTTTGAATCCAGGCTCTGCCACTTAATAGCTATGCGACCTTGGGCAAGTTATTTAACTTTCCTGGGCCTCTGTCTTCCCATAAGTCAAATGCTGCTGCTGATAGTACCTCCTTCAGTGAAGAAGTTGTGAGAATTGAGTGAAAAAAGATTTGTAAAGGTGATTAGAACAGTAAAGAGTAAGTGCAAAACTAATGTGAGCTATTATTACCATGAGGTCAGTGAGTCTGTCTTATAAAAATTATGAGGTTTCTTAGATTAAAAGGTGAAATGAAATACCATCCTAGCTAAAAACGGCAAACCAATTATCTCACTTGAACCCAAAGCAAAAAATAATTACAGCCAACTCCTGATCATACTTGTGATCTTAGGACCATGGGAACCATCTCTCAGTGCCACCACCTCCTGCCCCAACTTCCCACAGAATTCCATTCTTCATCCTATTAAACAGAAGTCTCTTTGATCCCCCCAAAATCACATTACATGCAACTTCTTGCCTTAAAACCAGTTGCTGTCAAGTTGATTCCAACTCACCGTGACCCGACAGGACAAAGTAGCACTGCCCCATAGTTGCCAAGGCTGTAAATCTTTACGGAAGCAGACTGCCAAATCTTTCTCCTGCAGAGCGGCTGGTGGGTTTGAACTGCCAACCTTTCAGTTAGCAGCCCAGCACTTAACCACTGTGCCACCAGGACTCCTTCTTCTTACCTTAGTCCTTTTTAACGTGCCCGAATCTGTCCTCTCTTATGGACCAGTTGTGAGGAGACTGTCACAGAGAAAGTTCTTATGTGATTTTTATATCCTTACATCCTTATGTCAGTGTTTCTGCTAAGCAATGCGGCTGACAGAGATAAAGGCTATGGTTGGTCTGGGGCTTGTGACACAAGTGTGAATTGTGGTTATTCTAAGTAAGAAAGAATGATCAGTTAGCTCCATTACCCAGGAAGGATTCCTGGGCGTCAGTTGTGCCTCATAAGGGCTGCAGACATTTAAAAAAAAGAAAGCTGAGGAGGGTTCCAACTTGCAGGAAACTGGAAATATTTTAATGGAAGTCTGAAATGTGGAAGAGCACACCCTGGCCAGGATAGAGACCTCAAAGCTGACTGAATAAATTCCTCCTCCCAAAACAGGATTTCATAAATTGGTGGTTACAGGCATGGGTTTTGGAGTCAAACAGACCAGGATTCAACCCCCACTTTTACTACTTCTTAGTTTTTTAACCTTGGGTAATTCAACTATCAGTGTTCCTATCTATAAAAATGAGATAATAATACCTACTTTATGGGACTATTATGAGAATTAAATAAAGTACGTAAAATGCTCAGTACAACGCCCAGCACATGTGCCCAGCTCACTAAATGAAAGCTATTTTAATATTATACAATAATAAAAGCAGACTGAATGTGTTCCAAATGGAAAATCTTTGAATTTATTTGTAGAGCCCGTGCAGTTGTTATTTTCTTCATCATTATGACAAGGTGATCAACTTAACTTTGGAAATCAAGTCTAAGAAACCACCAGAAAATTGTTACCAATTCTTCCCATTCTTTCCCTTTACATGCTGACAGGAATTTGCTTAAGTCACAATATAAAGCTTATAAAGCTTATGCTTTTAACCACCACGCATTTTTTCTATGTCAAGCCAGTACTTGTATTCTGCTATCAAAATCTTAAGGACACAACATGGGTGAACCTTGAAAACATGCTGAGTGAAAAGCTGACCCACAAAGGGACAAATATTGCATGATCCCACTTATATGAAATATCTAGAATAGGCAAATGTATAGAGACCAAAGTCTATTAGTGTTTACCAAGGGTGAGAGGAAGGAAGGAAAGGAGAGGCATTGCTTAGGGGACACTGAGTTTCTGCTAAGGGTGTTGGAAAATTCTGGAAATGGATAGTGGTGATGAACATAATTAATGTCACTGAATTGTACATGTAAAAAATAGTGAAATTTCAAATGTTTGTTACATATTTTTTAGCATGGTAACATTTAAAAATAAAAAGCCTTAAGGAATTCAAATGCCATCAACTGAGTCATTGGCAGTCATGAAGGGCACAAATAGTGAATTTTACAGAGAACCCAAAACCTCAATTTGACCCAGCAGTGTCAACCATCTTTCTTACCATTCTTTTTCCAGCTCTACCAAGAGGGTCACCTTGAGCTTATGTGATACCTTTGTAGCCCACAGATCCATGGTTGCAGTGGGTCTGTAGTGGGTAGCTCCGGGGAGAGCGGGGACTGGCACAGCCCCAGGCCAGGGCCACCGCTTGGCCAATGGGGCTCAGGCTAAATTTCAGCCCCAACTGGGCTCCTCAACAACGTGTCTTTGTGCAGTACACAAACTGCACAACAGTACACAATAGCCTTTTTTAATCACCAGAGTAATTTTGAGTTACCTATCTTTTCCCTTCCTCTGCCTAGTCAGAGATGAAAGCAGTTGTTGCTCCGAAGTAGTCATGAAGCAGGGGGAGGCGGGGCAAGAAAAAAGAGGCAGAAGAGCTCCCCAGGCCCGAAGAAGCCTTTGAATCACAGAGTCGACTATTTTGAACCCTCAGCATGAGCTTGCTTCTCTCATTCTAAACCTACAAAATCAGCTGAAAAGGCAAGATTATATATATGTAGAATGGATCCAGCCACAAACTATCTGAATTAATATTGGAGGACCCGACTCTACTATGCTTCATGAGAGAAGGAACTGTATTTATTTTTGTACATTATTGTTTCCCCCAGAGCCCCGGTGGCACAATGGTTAAGAGCTCAGCTCCTAACGGAAATGTCGGTGGTTCAAACCTGCCAGCTGCTTGCTCTGAGGGAGGAAGATGTGGCAGTCCACTTCCATAGAGATTACAGCCTTGGAAACCCTAGGGAGCAGTTCTACTCTGTCCCATAGGGTCATTAGGAGCCAGAATCAGTTACATGGCAACAACTTTAGTTTGGTTATTGTTCCCCCAGCTTTCGACACCCAACCAAAAAAAGAAACCCATTGCCATCTAATCAATTCCAACTCTTAGTGACCCTACAGGACAGAGTAGAACTGCCCCCATAGGATTTCCAAAAAGTGGCTGGTGGATTCCAACTGCTGACCTTTTGGTTACTAGCCAAACTCTTTACTACTGTGCCACCAAGACTCCCACTTTTAACACAGTGCTTAGTTAATAAAAAGGGTTCAACATATTTCTTATTTATTTGTTGCCTGCATTGGTAATTTCTTTTATAGGAGAATGATAAAGCCAATTGCTGTGCAAATTTCTCAGGCATGAGAGCATGTCCCTTAGTGCTTAGGCACAATAAAAATCCTTCCAATATTTTAAGTGTCTGTAGGTATGCAGGGAAACCCTGGTGCCGTAGTGGTTAAGTGCTACGGCTGCCAACCAAAGGGTCGGCAGTTCAAATCCACCAGGCGCTCCTTGGAAACTCTGTGGGGCAGTTCTACTCTGTCCTATGGGGTCGCTATGAGTCGGAATCAACTCGACGGCACTCAGTTTGGTTTGTAGATATGCAGAGGAGTCCTGGTGGTGCAGTGGTTAAGAGTTCAGCTGCTAACCAAAAGGTTGACAGTTCGAATCCACCAGTCACTCTTTGGAAATCCTATAGGGCAGTTCTACTCTGTCCTGTAGGGTTGTTATGAGTCGGAATCCACTCAATCAATGGGTTTGGTTTGGTTTAGGTATGAAGAAAGAGCAAGTAGAAGTATACTTGATTAAGTCTGAGATGAACGGTATTTGGTAGTTGAGAGCATGGGCTTTGGAGCCAGAGACCTGGGTTTGCATCCCAGCTTTTCATCTACTAAATTGTGACTAAAAACTGTCTCCATTTTCTCATTTTTAAGATTGGGATAATAATGTCTACCTAGCAGGGGTGTTGAGAGGATTAAATGACAATGTATGTAAGAAACATTTAGCACAGTTGTTGGCACAATTAATGGTTGTTGTTGTTGTTGTTATAAGGCACCTTTGAGTCGGTTCCAACTCATAGCGGCCCTATGTACAACAGAACGAAACACTGCCCAGTCGGGTGCCATTCTTACAGTCATGGTTATGCTTGAGTCTATTGTTGCAGCCACTGTGTCAATCCAACTCTTTGGTTGGAGGAGGCACAATACCTAGTGGGCCTCTTTGGATTTTGGAGGAAACATATTTGTCACTTGGGTGTTCTACTCCAGCCTATTTATCAAGTGTCTCAAAAAGCTTCTAGTTTTGAGTGGGACCCAGGATAAGAGAAAAATCTGTAACAGGCTTAGGCTGCTGTGCAAGCTGCTCCGCCACTTGGACCATACGATCCAGCTGATCCAATGGTGCTTGAAGTGTCAGTGGCAGGTAGAGGTGCTGTTTGGAGTCTTTGCCAGGCCCCTATTAGTGAATCACAGCACATACCCTTCAGATTTTAGTACAAAGCCCTGCCATCCTCTGCAGATAACTACTCTCCTTTTGAAAGCCTAACCTTGGGACCTCAAGTCACCATGCAGCCTGAACAGCCCATCATGAACTAGGTGTTGTCTGACCTACAAAGTCATAAAGTTGGACATGTACAGCAGCGCTCCATCATTAAATGGAAGTGGTATATACAAGATCAGGCCTGAGCAGGACCTGAAGGCACAAGTTGCATGAGGAAGTGGCCCAAATGCCCTTGGTCTCCACTCTTGTCACATTACCTTCCATCTCCCAGTCTGCGCCTGTGGTCTCGTGGGGAGTTCCTTCTGATCAGGTGACTGAAGAAGAGAAAACTCATGCCTGATTTGCAGATGGTTCTGCGTGATATTCAGGCACCGCTTGAAAGTGGACAGTGGGAGCACTACAGCCCCTTTCTAGGACCTCATTGAAGGACAGTGGTGAAGGGAAATCCTCTCAATGGGCAGAACTTTGAGCAGTGCACCTGGCTGTTCACTCTACTTGGAAGGAGAAATGGTCAGATGTGCAATTACATACTCATTCATAGGCTGTGGCCAATGGTTTGGCTGGACAGTCAGGGACATAGAAGGAACATGATTGGAAAATTGGAGACAAGGATTTATAGGGAAGAGGTATGTAGATGGACCTCTCTGAATGGGCCAAAAAAGTGAAGATATTCATGTCTCATGTGAATGCTCACCAAAGGATGACCTCAGCAAAGGATGATTTTAACAATCAAGTGGATAGGGTGAACAGTTTTGTGGAAACCAGTCATTCTCTTTCCCCAACTACTCCCGTCATGGGTCAAAGGGCTCATGAACAAAGTGTCCATGGTGGCAGGGATGGAGATTATGCATGGGCCCAGCAAAGTGGACTTCCACTCACCAAGGCTGACTTGGCTACAGCCACTGCTGACTGCCCAATCTACCAGCAACAGAGACCAACACTGAGTCCCTGATATGGCACCATCCCTCAAGGTGATCAGCCAGCAACCTGGTGGCAGGTTGATTACATTAGACTATTTCCATTATGGAAAGGGCAGCATTTTGTCCTTACTGGAATAGACACTTACTCTGGATATGGATTTGTCTTTCCTGCACACCATGTGTCTGCCAAAACTAGCATCCATGGACTTACAGAATGCCTTATTCACCATCATGGTATATCCCACACAGCATTGCCTCAGATCAACGGTTTCACTTCAGAGCAAATGAAGTGCAGCATTGGGCCCATGCAAATGGAATTCACTGGTCTTACCATGTTCCCCATCATCCTGAAGCAGCTGGCTTGATAGAATGATGTAATGGCCTTCTAAAGACACAATTATGGAGCCAGCTAGGTGGCAATACCTTGAAGGGTTGGAGCAATGTTCTCCAGGAGGCTGTATATGCTGTAAACCAGCATCCAATATATGGTGCTGTTTCTCCCACACCCAGGATTCATGGGTCCAGGAATCAAAAGGTGGAAATGGGAGTGGCACCACTCATGATTACCCCTAGTGACCCACTCGCAAGATTTTTGCTTCCAGTCCCTGGGATCTTATGCTCTGCAGGTCTAGAGGTCTTGGTTCCAAAGGGAGGAATGCTCCCACTTGGAGATACATCACTGATTCCATTGAACTGGAAGCTAAGAATGCCACTTGGCCACTTTGGGCTCCTTATGCCTCTGGATCAACAGGCAAAGAAGGGAGTTATCATACTGGCTGGTGTGATTGATCCTGATTACCAAGAGGAAATCAGATTGATATTACATAATGGAGATAGAGAAGAGTATGTTTGTAATGCAGGAGATCCTTTAGGGTGTCTCTTAGTACTATCATGCCCTGTGATTAAAGTCTACGGAAAACTACAGCAACCCAATTCCGACATGACTACTAATGACCCAGACCCTTCAGGAATGAAGGTTTGGGTCACCCACCAGGCAAAGAACCACGAATAGCTGAGGTGCTTGCTGGGCAAAGGGAATGTGGAATGGGTGGTGGAAGAAGGTAGTTCTAAATACCAATTATGGCCATGTGACCAGGTGCAGAAATGAGGACTGTAATTGTTATGAGTATCTCTGCTTTGTATGTGTGCATCAAATATTTTTGTTTTCTTCACTTATAAAATATAAGATGGAAACAGGGCTAGTGCTTTTTCGGTTGTATGTGTGTTAGTTGTATCATGTTAGGTGCAAGTACAACTTTATAATTGTCTTTATTCAGAGATTATGTATGGTTTAAGGAGATGTGTACATGTGCCAAGTTGATGAGGGGTGGACTGTGATGGTTAAGATTGTGTGTTAACTTGGCAGGGCCATGATTCTCAGTGTTTATATGTGATCACTCCCATGATCGAATCTGCCATGAATAGTCAATCAATTGAAAGGGAGTTTCCTTGGGGATGTGACCCGCATCCCAATATAAGCAGACGTTTTGGGTTTTTTTGCTCACCCTGGATCCTGTGGCTGCCTCCTGTTTGTCTGACCTCTGGTTCTTGGGACTTGAGCTATCAGCTTATCTGTCAATCTTGGGATTCATCAATCTTCACAGCCTGTGAGCAGGAGCCCTGCTCTCTGGCCTTCCAGTCTTGGGTTCACCTGCCCCTGTGGCTATGTGAATCAAGAGAAGCCTCTATCTTGATCCACAGACTTGGGATGTTCCAGTCTCTACAATCCTGTGAGCCATTTCCTTGATATAAATCTCTCTCTCTATATATATTTTTTGTTTATTTATATATATGTTTATATGCCATACTGGTTTTGCTTCTCTAGAGAACCCAGCCTAAGACAAGAGTCTTCCTCTTTTTTGCTGACCCTCTACTTTACCAAGCATGATGTCCTTCTCCAGGGACTGATACCTCCTGATAACATGTCCAAAGTATGTGAAAGGAAGTCTCACCATCCTCACTTCTAATAAGCATTCTGGCTCTACTTCTTCCAAGACAGATTTGTTCATTCTTCTGGCAGCCCATGGTATATTCAATATTCTTCTCCAACACCGTAATTCAAAGGCATTGATTCTTCTTCAGTCTTCCTTATTCATTGTCAGCTTTCACATGCATATAAGGCCGTTGAAAACACTATGGCTTAGGTCTGGCTCACCTTAGTTCTTAAAGTGGCATCTTTGCTTTTTAACATTTTAGAGAGATCTTTTGCAGCAGATTTGCCCAATCCATGGATGTTGACCATGGATCCAAGTAAAATAAAATCCTTCAATATTTTCTCCATTTATTATGATATTGCTTATTGGTCCAGTTGTGAGGATTTTTATTTTCTTTATGTTCAGGTATAAGCTATACTGAAGACTGTAGTCTTTGCTCTTCATCAGTAAATGCTTCAAGTCCTCTTCACTTTCAGCAAGCAAGGTTTTGTTGTATGCATACTGCAGATTGCTAATGAGTCTTCCTCCAATCCTGATGCTGTATTCTTCTTCATATAGTCCAGCTTCTCAGATTATTTGCTCAGCATACAGATTGAATAAGTATGGTGAAAGGGTACAACTCTGGCATACATCTCTCCTGATTTTAAACCACATTGTACCCCCTTGTTTTGTTGGAATGACTGCCTCTTCGTCCATGTACAGGTTCCTCATGAGCACAATTAAGCGGTCTGGAATTTCCCTTCTTTGCAATGTTATCCATAATTTGTTATTATCCACAGAGACGAATGTCTTTACATAGTCAATAAAACATAGGTAAATATCTTTCCGGTATCCTATGCTTTCAGCCAAGATCCATCTCATATCAGCTGTGATATCCATGGTTCCAGGTCCTCTTCTGAATCTGGCTTGAATTTCTGGCAGTTCCCTGTCAATGTACTGCTGCAATCGTTTTTGAATGATCTTCAGCAAAATTTTACTTGCATGTGACATTAATGATATTGTTCAATAATTTCCACATTCTGTTGGACCACCTTTCTTTGGAATGGGTACAAATATGGATCACTTCCAGTCGATTGGCCAGGTAGCTGTCTTCCAAATTTCTTGGCATAGATGAGTGAGCACTTCAAGCGTTGTATCTGTTTGTTGAAACATCTCAGTTGGTATTCTGTCAATTACTACATCATTGTTTTTTGCCAATGCTTTCGGTGCAGCTTGGACCTCTTCCTTCAGTACCATTGGTTCTTGATCACACATTACCTTCTAAAATGGCTGACTGTAGACCAATTCTTTTTGGTACAGTGACTCTGTATTCCTTCCACCTTCTTTTGATGCTTCCTGCATTGTTTAGTATTTTCCCAATGTTCTTATTGTTGCTAGGTGCGGTCAAGTAGGTCTCGGCTCATAGCAACCCTACGTATAACGAAACAAAGAACTGCCCAATCTCGTGCCATCCTCACAATCATTGTTATGCTTAAGCTCATTGTTGCAGCCATTGTGTCAATCCATTTCATTGAGAACCTTCCTCTTTTTTGCTGACCTTCCACTTTACCAAGCATGATGTCCTTTTCCAGGGACTGATACCTCCTGATAACATGTCCAAAGTATGTGAGACATAGTCTCATCATCCTTGCTTCTGAGGAGCATTCTGGTTGTACTGCTTCCAAAACAGATTTGTTAGCTCTTTTGGCAGTCCATGGTATATTCAATATTCGTCTCCAACACCGCAATTCAAAGATGTCAATTCTTCTTCAGTCTTCCTTATTCATCGTCCAGCTTTCACATGCATATGAGGTGACTGAAAACACCATGGCTTGGGTAAGGAGCACCTTAGTCTTCAAGGTGATGTCTTTGCTTTTCAACACTTTAAAGGGATCTTTTGCAAGAGATTTGCCCAATGCAATGTGTCATTTGATTTCTTGACTGCTGCTTCCATGGGTGTAGATTATGGATAGAAGTAAAACGAAATCCTTGACTACTTCAGTCTTTTCCCCATTTATCATATTGTTTATTGGTCCAGTTGTGAGGATTTTTGTTTTCTTTATGTGGGGGTGTAATCCCCATAGAATACTTCAATATTGCAACTCTAATTGCTTGAATTTTTTCTTCAATTCTTTCAGCTTGAGAAATGCCAAGCATATTCTTCCCTTTTGGTTTTTTATCTCCAGGCCTTTGCACATTTCATTGTAATACTTTGTCTTCTCCGGCTGCCCTTTGAAATCTTCTGTTCCGATCTTTATGTCAACATTTCTTCCTTTTGCTTTAGCTCCTCTACATTCAAGAGCAAATGTCAGAGTCTCTTCTGACATCCATTTTGGTCTTTTCTTTCTTTCCTGTCTTTTTAATGCTCTTTTGCTTTCTTCATGAACAATGTCCTTGATGTCATTCCACAACTCATCTGGTCTTAGATCATTAGTGTTCCAAGTGTCGAATCTATTCTTGAGATGGATTTGAAATTCAGGTGGGATATACTCGAGGCCGTACTTTGGACTTGTTATAATTTTCATATTCATCCTGAACTTGCATATGAGCAATTGGTGGTCTGTTCCACAGTTGTTCCCTGGCCTTGTTCTGACTGATGATATTGAGTTTTCATCATCTGTTTCCATAGACGTAGTGGATTTGAGCCCTGTGTATTCTATCTGGTGAGGTCCACGTGTATAGTCCCCATTTATGTTGTTGAAAAAAGGTATTTGCAATGAAGAAGTCGTTGGTGTTGCAAAATTTTTTCATGCAATCTCCAACATCATTTCTATTACCAAGGCCATACTTTCCAACTACCAGTCCGTCCACCTTGTTTCCAACTTTCACACTCCAATCACCAGTAATTATCAATGCCTTTGATTGCATGT